>NC_137811.1:6253740-7668740 GCF_963921795.1 Nannobrachium achirus
TGACTTTATTGATTACCTTGGTGGTCATTTTTTCACTGGATAGGTTAGCCTCCAGGATGCAACCCAGGTAGCAGATGTGTTTTTTTCTTTCTATCACAGTGTCACCTACTTTAATTGTGAAGTTCTCAACTAGGCTAAGTTTCTGACTAGATCCAAAGAGGATACATTCAGTTTTGCCTAGGTGAATTGAGAGTCTGTTGTCATTGAGCCAGGTGCAGATCTTGTTAAGTTCACAGTTAACCTGTTAACAATCCTGTATAATTTGCAAAAAACGCCTATACACAGTGTACCCAAAGTAAATTGATTGTTGTTTTTAAACCATTTGGAGTAATGCATTGGCCATGGTCTCATTTTGAAGGAAACATTTTGAAGTTTTACCCAGAAATAAATAATCACTCTGTGTGCAACTGACATTGAAAGTAATGCAAGTTTTAACTTACTGGAATAGCAGGTTTTTAATCCTCGCCTAAATATTTTCAGTAAATAGATGCCTGCATAACTCTGTTATTATCATATAGGAGCTGAAAAACACAATGTGGACACATTTTGAAGCCTTACCTAGCCCAATTTCAAAGGACATGATAAAACTACAGAATATAAATATTTTACACATGTTTTACTAAGTGTATGTTTATGTGTTTTCATTTGGAGACATTTGCATATATCATATAAAAAGGTCAAAAAAGGGCTAATAGACTTTATTGATTTTATTTTAATTTTTTATTATTTATTTTTTATTATTTTTATTTATTTATTATTATTATATTTAATGTATTTATTTTACTGACAGCCCTAAAACTCTTGGTCTGACATTCGGCGCGCTGCTGCGTATTTACGCACGTCCAGTAGTGCTGTTACGCAGGGGTTTGTTGGGTATTGTAGTTCACTTCAGCCAAAATAAAGTAGACACATTTTGTGGAGAATTTCATTGGCTATAAGAAGTGCCAGTCACCAGAACAACCTGCTGCCATTGGCTGAATATATGGGCCAGGAAACGGAGTCATGGACCTCATCTGAGAACATACTATTGGTTGCTATTGCTGGGGGACTGGGAGACGACTGAGACAGGACTAGAAGCTCCAATTGGGTGAAATGAAGTGTCAATCATTGTGTGGAGCTTGGAGGCCATTTTAATAGTATTCAGTTGTAATACTGAAAACCTGAACTGGAGCAAAGATATTTAATTAATGAAGATAGCTCATCCTCATTGGATCCACTAGAGTGCGACATGGTACACAAATCCTACAAATAGACTCCTAAGTGGGCACCGGCTCTGACGGCAAGCAAATCTCGCACACGTCCTGTTTACTGGTGCTATAGATCCCGTGAGAGTGTGTTGCTGGGACACTGTGGGACAGCTAAAGAGCAATAATAAAGCTGATTTTCTCAGTTGTTGTGTCGCTGAAAAAAGCCACATTAGTATGACAATTTTGTTAATATTACGTGGCTTGTGATGATCTGGTCCAATATTTAGTTCAGTGACTATAGATTCTGAACTATTATTTTGCTCTGTGTTCACGTTAGCTCTCCCATTGTAAATGAATAGACTCCAAACATGCTTCCGCCTCCTAAAAAGTATGTCACACAGAAACGGGAAGTACGGGTCTTTTGCACCCTCTTGCTATCGCCCTCTTGGACTGGAGTTAGAAGCAAAAACACGTGAAAGATTGTCATACTCTGACATCACGCTTGTATCCGTGACTATAGTTGTACAGAGGTTTCTTGGCAGAAAATGTGGTTTGGACTTTGTACAATCAATGGATTTTATCATGTTTACCCTTCCTCTACACAAGAACATCATTGTTGTGGAAATATATGATGTTGTTGGAGTACAATCCAACTCTAAACGTGAGTAGCAGCAGATTTATGAATATTTGTTTGTTTGTTTATGTCAGACTTCTGCGTTGTTTGCGGCGTGAGTTTCGGTGCTATAATCAAATGGTTTGCGGATTCGGAATCACACGAATCTTAGCTTTAAAATGGTAGGGGAGAGCGGGGTAAACTGAGACACTTTTTACATTTGCTCCCCTCTAGGCGAACTAAAAGATATATCAGTAAAAATGGACACATTTCCCAGTAATTTGGGATGTTTCCTAACAATGGAAGTTATCAGAACATATTCAAGACAAAAGGCAGAGAAAATATGATTGTTTTAAAAAAAGTGGTCTTGTGTCTCAGTTTACCCCAGCAACGGGGTAAACTGAGACAGACCAGAGAAATCAACGGGGTAAAGTGATCCACTCACTTTTTTTCACTTTAAAACTACTGTAAAAACACAAAAACCTGGTTAACCAGGTTAAATATGCACAATACAAAAATGTACATAGCAGACATTCTTTTAATAGGGTTTGTCCTGTCATTTCCACCCATGTGTCAAATAATGTGAAAACAAAAAACAAAAAAACCCTATAACTAAATGATAGAAGGGTTTACCAAACTTTCTCCAGTTGATCCTTATGTCATTTTTCCTGTGGAATGCATTTCTGCAAAGTATATCGTTGTATTGTGCATAACTAATGAGATAATTTGCATATTTAGTCAAATTTAGTCAAATATGCTAATTATCTAATTAATTATGCACAATACATAAAAATATATATCAGAAATGGATTCTACAGGGAAAAATACACAACCAACTGAGAAAAGTTTGGTGCACCCTTTAATCAGGTTTTTACAGCTTTCTCGATGTCTATCATGTTGGGATAATGTGAGATAGTGTCTCACTTTACCCCGAAGCAATTGTCTCACTTTACCCCACAGCCACGTTTTGGGAAAAGGGATATCTTTCATCAATTCAGGGTAATCTTCAGCTAGCATCTATCACTTGGATGTATAAGTTAGTAGTTCATCAACATGTATGATATAACATTTCTCCCTGCATCAATTTGCTTTGACACAACAGCTGATTATGTTGACAGCAAGAAATTTTACTTTTACATGCAAGAAACTCATTTTTGTGAAAAAAGCATGTTTTCTACAGCACTATCAGTTCTCTCTCTTCATAGCAAGTGGGAAATTCAAGGGTCTTGAAAATATAATGGTCACATGACCACAAATCTGTTCCATTGTCAAGATACAGGGGGTGTTGAGTTACTCTTCTTAGCAGCACGTTGCATTCGGGTGAAGAAGGCAATGGAGAGAGGAATCATATTCAGCCAAGCATGGCATATTTTATTAGCTGGATGCACGCGAGTGCGACCGCAGCTCAACTCGGTGGTGGACAAGACAACAACACACACATGTGTTTCCTACAGGAAGTGACAGGCCCATATAAGGAGTGTACCTGAAGTACTGTGGCACTGTAGCGCCTCCCTGTGGCATAACTCGGTTTGTACATTTCTTTTTTTTTTTCCTATAATTTTTACCCCACAATTTTGTAACCCATTTTTTCACCCAGTGCCAATTGCCTATGTAATCCTGGGCTCTGCTCTCACTCTGCCAACCTGGGGAGGCAACGGACTGACCTCATGCTTCCTTCTATGCATGAGGAGTCCAAGTTGCTTCTTTTCACCTGACAGTGGAGATTTCCCTGGTTTGGACGTAGCGCGTGGAAGGAACACGTTATTCCAACCAGTTCCTTTCCCCTCCATCAGGCGCCCCAGCTGGCCAGGGGGAGGCATTATTGAGACCAGGATTACGTGCATGTTTTTGTGAGGGTATCAACCCTAGGAGACACGGGGAGAACATGCAAACTCCACACAGAAAGGCCCTATCGCCAACCCCACCTAGGGTGTGGGCGCTGATGACGCGGAGGAGGAACACGCCGCCAGTGCCCACAGCGTCCCCGGCGGGAATCGAACCCAGGACCTTCTAGCTGTGAGGCGAAGCGCTAACCACTGCGCCACCGTGCCCCCTCGGTTTGTACATTTCAGTAAACTCAGACAGAACCATATATACTGTACATAGAACTGAGGACATTAATTATCTGTCATTGACATTCAACACCCCCACTTGTTCACAGGTTCTTGTAATCAATAGAAAAATAAACAAATACAAACATGAATGTGGACCTCTGTCTTACACATTTCAAACTCCAAAAATGACATTTTCAAATTTCTTCAGTTTCATCTTAGTTACAGGTTTTGTCATAATATCAGCAATCATATCATCCGTAGGACAATAAACCAAAGTTACTCTCCCCTCGCTCACAGTGGACCTGATAAAGTGGTATTTTATATCCACATGTTTAGCCCGCTGTCTGTTCACAGGGTTTTTGGCAAGAGCAATCGTTCCCTGGTTGTCCTCATGCACAATAGGTTGAGTGTACTTGTAGCTATCTATACCCTCTAGCTCTGCTCTAAGTATAGACACTCTTGTACGGTTGAAGCCAGTGCTACGTATTCCGCCTCACAGGTGGAGAGCGCAACCGTAGGCTGCTTTTTAGTTTTCCACGAAACTAATGAACTGTTTTTACTTAGACTAACACAATACCCTGTGGTACTGCGCCTGTCGCTGGCATCAGATGCCCAATCCGCATCACTGTAGGCCTGTATACCTAGATTCTCACTGTTTCTTTTGAAACATAAACCCTTCTCAGACGTGCCTTTGAGATACCTTAGAACATGTTTCACAGTAACCCACTGCTCCTCTGTAGGCTCAGCAAAATGCTGAGATAGTCTGCTTACCACAAAGCTTAAGTCTGGTCTGGTACAAGTAGCTAGGTATATAAGGCTTCCCACAGCTTCCCTGTACAATCTGATATTATCCAATTTTACTGCATCTTCAGTATAATCAAGTTTCTGATCACAGGGTGTTTCTCTGGTTCTACAGTTTTGCATATTAAAACGCTCTAAAACCTTGTTAGTGTACTTCTCCTGTGACATTTTGACACATCCATTGGATTGGCTGAAATCAATACCCAGAAAATGTTTAAGTATCCCCAGATCTTTCATTTTAAATTTTCCTGCAAGCATCTCTTTCACCTCTCTCAAAACATTCTCATTGCTGGCCGCAATGATCAAGTCATCGACCCATATGATTATGATCACCTTTTCGTCTGTTGACTCTTTTGCATAAACACAGTGGTCGGCTGGGTTTTGTGTGAACCCGTTTCCAGTTAAGCAATCATGCAAAACTCTATTCCAATTTCGCCCCGACTGTTTGAGACCATAAAGTGATTTTTCAAGTTTATACACAAGACCATTATCCTTCTCCTCGTAGCCCTCTGGAGCATTTATATAGATCTCGTAATCTATGGGGGCGTGCAAATAAGCCGTTTTCACGTCCATCTGATGGAGGAGTAGGTTCTCCTGTGCCGCTTTTTGTAACACCACCCTCACACTCGTCAGATTAGCCGTAGGTGAAAACGTTTCCCCATAGTCTATTCCCATCACCTGGCTGTAGCCCTTGGCCACAAACCGTGCTTTGTACTTGTCTTTCCCATCTATATCACTCTTAATAGAGTAAACCCATTTACCCCCCACTGTTTTCTTGCCTATCGGTAGGGTTGTCACGGTAAATGTTTTGTTATCGTTTAACGACTGGACCTCCTCATCCATAGCTTTTCTCCATTCTTTAGAGTTAGCTGACCTCATGGCCTCCCCAAAGTTCTGTGGAACACCACATAAAGCTCTGTAGCAATAGTCTACAGTGGTATGAATCCCATCACTGTCACTATTTTCGCTTACAAAGTCATCTAAGTGACTTGGTTTCCTCCTTTCTCTAGCTGGATACCTTCTCCCATCACCAGTCTCACTCTGCTGTGTTTGGTAAGGGACAGAAGGCCCCTGGACCCCTGGACTACCACTGTGTGCACCTCTACTCTGAGTCTGTACACTTTGCTCTTGAGCATTCTCTGTGCTCCTGTCAACCTCATGTGTAGTCTCACTAGTCCTGGGCTGTCTCATCCTGTCGTAATCGTCAATAGGGTCAGTCTCTCCTGTCTGTGTCTGCTTCTCTGCAGCTGCCCTGCTCACAAACTTAACCAGCCTGTGTTTTAGCACTCTGTTTGTGTCTGGATGATAAATCAGATATGCCGGACTGTTTTTGTCATATCCCACAAAACGTCCCATGTCACACCTGGAATCCAGTTTTCCCTTTTCCTGTTTGTATGTGTAACATACAGATCCAAACCTTTGCATATTAGATAGATTGGCCTTTTTGCCTGTCAGTAGCTGGTAGGGAGTCTGCCCTGTACGCTTATTAAAACATCTATTTCGCACCACCGCTGCTGTTTGTACTGCATAGTGCCATAGTTGTTTTGGTAGCTCGCTTTCAACAAGCATGCACCGACCCATCTCAAATAGAGTACGCCAACCGCGCTCTGCAGTCCCATTCTGGTGTGGGGAGTACGGAGCGGACGTCTCGTGCCTGATTTTATTTTTCCTCATCAGTGTTTGGAAATCATTACATGTATACTCGGTGCCGTTATCTGATCTGAGACACCTAACTTGACCATAAGGAGATACATCTGCTAAGAACTTTTCTGTAGCTTGTACTGTGTCACTTTTCTTTTTCAGAAAATAAACAAACACTGCGCTTGTGTAATCATCAGTGAATGACTGTACATATTTGTAACCATCAATTGACTCTGTGGGTACAGGACCTGCAAGGTCTGTGTGTACCAGCTGTAAGGGAGCCTCTGCTCTAGCATCAGGGTCCCTATTTCTTGTTTGGGGAAATTTTCCCTGAATACACACCTCACACGCTTGCTCAGGCCTGCTTGTTTTTCCCTTAATCTGCATACCATCAACCACATTCTGCAGCTTTAAGACATCATCATAATTGCAGTGGCCTAATATCTTGTGCCATGTCTGAAGGTCGTGACATGCATTACACTTGTCATTAGACTCACCCTCGGTATGCAAATAATACAACTTGCCATATACATGTATGTCAAATCTGGTACCGTTTCTGGTTATCAGTGCATCTTTCTCCTCCTTGAAGATGACCGTGGCCCCGCTTGCCGTGGCCGCCTTCACTGAGAAGATGTTCTGGGGGTATGACGGTATCAGCAAAGCGTCTCTCAGCGTCGCCTTGTGTCGCTGTCCTCTGCTGTCGATCAGACAGACCTCAGCAGTCCCCCTCTTCTGTGCGACTCCGCTGCAACGGGTGCCGTCTGCCAACTCAACGCTGTGCTTTTCTGGTCTGAACTCGCTGTCGAAGTTTTTAAACTTGGTCACGTCGGTGACGATGTGACTGGTGGCCCCCGTATCCACCATCAGTCCCCGCTCCTGGATGTCGCCCGCCGGCTGCCGCTGGGTACCGGTCTCTCCGTCCCTCATCTTGAACGCGAAGTCGGCGTCGCCATCTTCTTCTGAAGCCTTGCACGCTCCGTCACGTCTGTCCTGGTTTTCCTTGTCCTTGCGCCTACACGTGGCGTCTTTGTGTGTGTCACTTCGGCAGCGACTACACCAAGTCTTCTGTCTACACTCCTTAGCTCGATGTCCCTTGGTTCCGCATTTATAGCAGACCATCTCTGTGTCGTCCTTCCGGTCACGTGTGTTTGTTTTGGCGGGCCGCCGCCCGCTTCTCCCCTGAGTCTTCATCACACTGTCGCTTGACTCAGCATTTATCTTTTCTGTTTCTTCAAAACTTCTTAGCTTAGTCTTGAATTCAGCAAATGTTATTTTGTCTTCTGTGTGAGCCACATGTATAGCAAATGGCTTGTAACTCTCAGGCAGTCCTTTGAGGACCATAGCCACCAACAGACCGTCCCCCAAAGTCTCACCTGCATTTCGCAGCGCTGTAATGGCGGTCTCTGCTCTGATGATGTAGTCCATAATACTTTCGTCGTTAGCCTTCTGAAGCGATGTCAGCATGGTGTACAGGTTAATTATGCAGGGCTTTCCCTTCCCTGCATAATACTCTCTTAATATTTTTAGAGACTTCCTTCCATCGTTGGACGCATCCCTCATAATCAATGAGAGGCTCTTGTCATCAAGTAGTAGTATCATCTCTGCATAAGCGTCGGCATTTTTCTTTCCATCTGCCGCCCTTGCATCCTCGGTCGGCTCTCCCAGGACCGTGTCCTTTAGTCCCAATAAATGGAAATGTCCCAACATTTTGGTCTCCCATAACTCATATTTTCTCTCATCTCCGTCGAACGCCAGACGAGGTAACCTGCTTGTCCCCCGATGATCCATGATGACGCTTGCTTCTCTTGTTATGCTAGCCGTTAGCAACTTAGCACACTGTACCTTGCGTCTTCACAGTGGAAACTGGCAAACCTTTCTCCCGAACGTCTGACTGGGCATCATAACCTGTTGAGTTACTCTTCTTAGCAGCACGTTGTATTCGGGTGAAGAAGGCAATGGAGAGAGGAATCATATTCAGCCAAGCATGGCATATTTTATTAGCTGGATGCACGCGAGTGCGACCGCAGCTCAACTCGGTGGTGGACAAGACAACAACACACACATGTGCTTCCTACAGGAAGTGACAGGCCCATATAAGGAGTGTACCTGAAGTACTGTGGCACTGTAGCGCCTCCCTGTGGCATAACTCTGTTTGTACATTTCAGTAAACTCAGACAGAACCATTTACTGTACATAGAACTGAGAACATTAATTATCTGTCATTGACATTCAACAGGGGGTGTCTCAGTTTACCCGGTGTCTCAGTTTACCCCGCTTTCCCCTATACAGCTTGGCAATGCAAGTAACACAGAGGCTTGTCTAAACTTGATTGTTTGTCAAAATACGGCCGGCGTCATCCGCGAACAGAAACAGATTGCAGTCACAAGCAGATGACATGTCGTTTACGTATTAAGAACAACAGTGGTCCTAGTATACTCCCTTGAGGTACTCCACAGTTTACTGGGAGGGGGGGGGGGGGGGGGGGGACAGGGTTCAGTTGACTTCCACCATCTGTTCCCTCCCCACCAAGTAAGAGTGCATCCATCTCACTGCTGTGCTATCAAGACCAATAGCTCTGTCTGTCTGTCTGTCTGTCTGTCTGTCTGTCCATCTTCAGTGAAAAATGTTCCCCCCTTACTTCAGTGACAGTTACACCCCTCCTCCACCAGGGGGCGAAAGCAACATTGCGTCGAACAACGATCTACTGAGCCTGTGCGGAACACGTTGACCCGGAAGTCCAAGTGTGTTACGCGTTTTCCTGCAAAGCCGAGAAGACCATAGAGTATGGTTTTTACTTTAGTTTAGTTTTCCTCGTTGCTTGAAACGGATTAAAACCTGGAGACTTGAAGTGACTTCCTTCATCGTTTAAGTTTATCAGGTAAAATTCATGTTGTGTCTTCTTGTTGTTTTCACTACAGAATGTGTGTTTGTGTTGAGAATGTTACTGCGTCACATATGAAGCCACGCCGTGGATAAGGACAATAAGCTAAGCAGTTAGCATAGTGCTGCTAGCATAGCTGCTACACATCGAATGTGTGTTGTTGGAATGTGTTGTGGAAATCCATGGTCATTGTAGAAGATTTTACAACATGACTGCTGTAACTGTCACCTCATTTGGACCTACATTTAACACATACATTTATTAGCTGAACTCTAATGCTAACTGGCTCCCTGTTAGCAATAGAGCTTTTCTAATCAGTCTTTATTTACTTACTTATTTTTAACCACATTCATCCCCGTGTCTCTGTTCTGAACATTCTGTGAAAATAGCTGATCTACAATCTTGAGAACAAGTCTTTGTTTGCTATGAACTGAATAGCAGGAGTAGCCATTAGGCCTAGAATGGTTGATATTCCATACAATGCTTGTATTCTAATACACACTTTACCCATTAAGACATGGAACCACTTTAACCATTTTATGCTTTAACTATTGAAAAGGCAAAAACTCCACGCACACTGTCTTCCAATGCAAAAAGGGGAATTTAATAAAGTAATGCAACGTTTCGGTATTTAAACCTTCATCAGGCAAACTTTTGTACAGAGTGTGAGAGATCTTTTTTAAAAAGGCTGACAGACCTATGGTGGACCAATCAGGACGCACCAACATTATGACATCACATTTTTAAGGTGATATACTCTCAAAAGAGAAACAAAATTCCATACATCTGTGCATTAATACCATATTCAACATTTTAAAAAACATGACAGTACATAGTAAGGACAAAATGCCAAATATGAAGTATGAATAGTACAAAAATCATGTTAATTAATCAACAAAATAATAAAGGCAAAAAAGCAGGTGGAACCATCATGAAAAACTGTCCCTGTAAAAAAGAGAGGAGGGAAACAGTTTAAAATATAACCAGGTCAGCTTAAAATAGGCATAACCAGCATAAGTAGAAAAATAGAAATTGACACCATAATTAAAAACGTATCAAGATAAGAACGAATCAAAGCATGACATTTAGCAGTAATTCATCATTCAGGCCTTTTGGTGCCAAAGTTTGCAAACTAAAAATCCAATATGCTTCTCGTCTTTTAAGCAGCAGGTCATGATCGCCACCTCTGCGTGGCGGATCGACCTTTTCAATGCCGCAAAAAACGAAGTGTTGAGATGTCATGCTTATGATCGTTGAAGTGTACAGCCACTGGGTAATCCCTATCATTTCTACGTATAGAGCTTTTGTGTTCACTAATCCTTAATTTTAGTTTTCTAGTGGTTTTGCCCACATAGGCTAAACCACAAGGGCAAAGCAACATGTACACAACATGAGTAGAGGCACAGGTTATGACACTTTTAATCGGGAACAGTTTGTTTGAATGAGGATGGCGAAATGTTTCAGTTTTATATGTGTTATTACATTGCGCACAGCTACCACACCGATAATTGCCATTTGGAAGTGGAGCTAAGAGCCTCTGGCTAGGCTGGGCAGGAGAAGATCTCTGATCAGCATGAACCAATCTGTCTTTCAAATTCTGTCCACGTTTGTACACAAAAAGAGGCTCGTGTACAAAAGTAGGGGCCAGAGCGGGGTCGGATGTCAAAAGATGCCAGTGTTTTTTAAAAACTGGTTTTATGACTCCCGAGTGAGGAGAGAAAGTGGTGATGCATGTTACTGAAAACTTTTTCTCTTTTCTCTCACTTTTTCTTAATAGGTCTGCCCGTGGTTTTTTAAGTGCCATATCACATGCTTTTTTAATCCAATCAGCAGGGTAACCCCGCTGAATAAATATTAGCTGTCATGTCATCAGCTTTCTGGATATAGTCCTCAGTAGAGGTACAGACTCTCCTCAACCTAAAGAACTGGCTTTTTGGAAGCCCTCTCTTAAGAGGAGTGGGATGAAAACTGCTTGCCAACAATAAATTATTTTTATCTGTTTCTTTTCGATACAAGGTGGTAACTAAAATATTGTTTTCTTTTATGATCCACATATCGAGAAAATGCACTTTTTGCGCACTGCAATCCATGGTAAACTGTAAGTGGCTGTTAAAACTGTTCAATAATTTGTAAAACTCTTGCAGTTCATCAAAAGAGCCTTGATACAGACAGAATACGTCATCAATGTATCTATACCACTTCAGTATTTTGGGCAAGTGTGCATTGAGTGCTGGGTTAAACACGTAGTTTTTCTCAAAAAAACCCACATACAAATTTGCATAGTTTGGGGCACAAATAGAACCCATGCTTGTCCCCGACACCTGTAGGTAAAAATCACCATTAAAATTGAAGTAATTCTTTTTCATTACCCAATTTGTGAGTTCAATGATGAACTCGTTAGGGGGAATAGAGTTAGTGTCGCGATTATTAAGATAAAAGCTTAAAGCCTCTACACCCCCCTCATGGGGTATGTTTGTGTAGAGGCTGGCAACATCCAAAGTAACCCAAAAACACATCGTCTGGCAAGTCAGTTAAACATGAAATCTTATTCATAAAATCAGTAGAGTCTCGAATATATGCTGGTAAAGAATGAACATAAGGTTTAATAAAGGAGTCAACAAATTCAGACAATGGGGCCAACAATGAGTTAGTCTGGGCTATAATAGGGCGACCAGGGGGGTCGATTAATGATTTATGTATTTTAGGTAGGGTGTACATGACTGGACGGACAGGATGCTGACAATATAAAAAACCATGTTGAGCTTTAGTGATCCAACCTTTAATTTTGGCATCTTCTAAAAATAAACGTACTTCTTGTTGAAACAACAAAGTGGGATCACTCTTAAGTTTTTTATAAACATTAGTATTAGACAATTGAGACATGATTTCTGCTTCATATTTGTCTTTGTCTTGAATGCAAATACCCCCGCCTTTATCTGCCGATTTAATTACAATATCCTTGTCATTAATCAATTCATTCAATGCAGTCTTTTCATTGTCCGTTTTTTTGACGTGAAAAGGCTGGTTGATTTTTTTCATTATGTCTTGTTCGACTACCCTGCAAAAAGTATTGATAGAAGCATTGAAAGTATTAGGGCAGAAAGTACTTTTTTGTCTAAAGGAGGTAGCGGTGGCGCCTGGTATGGCACTGCTGTCCGTTTTATTGGAAAATAAATGTCTCAGTTTAATTTGTCTGAAACATTTAAACAAGTCCACTTTTAAGCCAAATACATTGACTCCACTTGTGGGAACAAAAGAAAGGCCCTTGGAGAGCAGTGACAGTTGATCTTTGGACAGTTCTTTTGAAGAGATGTTGATTACCGTGTCTTTGTGTAGCTGCGGGTCCAGGGCCGGTTGCTCTTTTGGTAACCGCCTCCCCCGCCTGCATTTCTTCTTTGGCCTCCGTTCCCGCGGCCCCGGACGCGGCCGCGGCGCGCGTCTAAAAAAGGGGGTCCCGCCGGTGCAGAACAGTTTTAACAGCCACTTACAGTTTACCATGGATTGCAGTGTGCAAAAAGTGCATTTTCTCGATATGTGGATCATAAAAGAAAACAATATTTTAGTTACCACCTTGTATCGAAAAGAAACAGATAAAACTAGAAAAATATTGTTCCTTCGAAACAATTGTGGGCTCGCTTCAAGCCAGAAAACAATGGCTATAAAAGCACAAAATGTCAAGATCGCAGGCAGTGCTCTCTTTGACGTTACTGACGTCAAAGATTGGTCCATTTTGTTCCAAAAATGTGTTGTGCAAAAGTTGACCCGCTGGTGGCGCTATAACAGGCCAATGTGAGAAGGTTGGTATCTGTTCCTTGACCTATTGGGAATGTGCTTGCAATATTTCACGCACATCCCAGGCTGTGTTCATGATTTGAGGTGTTTTTGGCTTTGGACACTTTATCGCTGCTTGCAGCTATATTTATTATTATTATTTTATAATTTTTTTGTGTGCACTTCATAGGCATGTTAGATAAAGGTCCTTAGATTGCGTGTAGAATGTTTCATGCAAATTGCAAAAAAAATCCTAGAATAAAAACGGGTTTAAGCGTTTTACAAACTGCTCAAAATTATATAGCGCCCCCCTTTGGCCATTTGGGGTAAGATTGGTTTCAGTGATATTTGAACTAACCCTCTACACTATTTTGTCATGAAAATGTGACTTTGCTTGTATGTTTTAGAGGCAGAAGAATAATTTGCATAAAAATGCAATATTGTTTGAATTATTTAAAAAAGCATGTTTCAATGTTAAAGAAATCCGATCTGACAGATCTTTAGATATCGGTCCAAAGTTCACGTAAAAAAAGTTTTGTGCACGTGACGCGAAAATTCCAGAATAAAAGCGGGTTTACGCGTTTTACAAACTGCTCAAAGTGGCGGAAAATCGAAGGGCGGAGCTTACTTAACAACGACACAGATGTCTTCCGCTTGAGTCAAAGCACGCGTGTAACAAGTTGCATGTCTTCAAACGAAACGAGTCATGACTTATGCCCGTTTGAAGTTTGAATTTTCAGACGCTTCGTATAGCGCCCCCCTTTGGCCGATTGGAATAAAATTGGTTTCAGTGATACTTTGACTAACCCTCCACATCTTTGCCAAATGCCATGAACGTGTAACTTTGCATGTATGATTTAGAGGCCGAAGAATAATTTGCATAAAACCGCAATATATATTGAATTATTAAAAAATTATATTTCACTTTAAAAGAAATCCAACCAGACAGTTTGACCGTATTGGTCCAAAGTTCATGTGAAAAAAGTTTTGTGCACTTGACGCGAAAATCCCAGGAGGAGATAGATTTTTACTGTTTTTCATATAATTCCGAATTGTGGGAGACCTAAAGGTCAGAGGTCAAAAGTTAGAGGGTAAAAGTTGTTCGGCATGAGGAGACGCATAAGTGTATACAGGTTTCATGGCTGGACCTCAAACACAGCATGAGCTATACCTGTTCAAAGTTCGCACTTTCGAAGGCTTCCTACAGCGCCACCATTTGGCCGATTGCTGTAAAAAATAATAGCACACTTCGCCACTGTAAACTGAACACATTGATGTTTTTATTTTCATTTTCTCACTAAGTATGTAGGAGTAGAAAGGAACCGAAGATCCCGTCTACTGATTGCCTGCCTGCCTGATAGATAAACTAGAAAAATATTGTTCCTTCGAAACAATTGTGGGCTCGCTTCAAGCCAGAAAACAATGGCTATAAAAGCACAAAATTTCAAGATCGCAGGCAGTGCTCTCTTTGACGTTACTGACGTCAAAGATTGGTCCATTTTGTTCCAAAAATGTGTTGTGCAAAAGTTGACCCGCTGGTGGCGCTATAACAGGCCAATGTGAGAAAGTTCGTATCTGTTCCTTGACCTATTGGGAATGTGCTTGCAAGATTTCACGCACATCCCAGGCTGTGTTCATGATTTGAGGTGTTTTTGGCTTTGGACACTTTATCGCTGCTTGCAGCTATATTTATTATTATTATTTTATAATTTTTTTGTGTGCACTTCATAGGCATGTTAGATAAAGGTCCTTAGATTGCGTGTAGAATGTTTCATGCAAATTGCAAAAAAAATCCTAGAATAAAAACGGGTTTAAGCGTTTTACAAACTGCTCAAAATTATATAGCGCCCCCCTTTGGCCATTTGGGGTAAGATTGGTTTCAGTGATATTTGAACTAACCCTCTACACTATTTTGTCATGAAAATGTGACTTTGCTTGTATGTTTTAGAGGCAGAAGAATAATTTGCATAAAAATGCAATATTGTTTGAATTATTTAAAAAAGCATGTTTCAATGTTAAAGAAATCCGATCTGACAGATCTTTAGATATCGGTCCAAAGTTCACGTAAAAAAAGTTTTGTGCACGTGACGCGAAAATTCCAGAATAAAAGCGGGTTTACGCGTTTTACAAACTGCTCAAAGTGGCGGAAAATCGAAGGGCGGAGCTTACTTAACAACGACACAGATGTCTTCCGCTTGAGTCAAAGCACGCGTGTAACAAGTTGCATGTCTTCAAACGAAACGAGTCATGACTTATGCCCGTTTGAAGTTTGAATTTTCAGACGCTTCGTATAGCGCCCCCCTTTGGCCGATTGGAATAAAATTGGTTTCAGTGATACTTTGACTAACCCTCCACATCTTTGCCAAATGCCATGAACGTGTAACTTTGCATGTATGATTTAGAGGCCGAAGAATAATTTGCATAAAACCGCAATATATATTGAATTATTAAAAAATTATATTTCACTTTAAAAGAAATCCAACCAGACAGTTTGACCGTATTGGTCCAAAGTTCATGTGAAAAAAGTTTTGTGCACTTGAAATCCCAGGAGGAGATAGATTTTTACTGTTTTTCATATAATTCCGAATTGTGGGAGACCTAAAGGTCAGAGGTCAAAAGTTAGAGGGTAAAAGTTGTTCGGCATGAGGAGACGCATAAGTGTATACAGGTTTCATGGCTGTATGTATAACACAGCATGAGCTATACCTGTTCAAAGATCGCACTTTCGAAGGCTTCCTACAGCGCCACCATTTGGCCGATTGCTATAAAAAATAATAGCACACTTCGCCACTGTAAACTGAACACATTGATGTTTTTATTTTCATTTTCTCACTAAGTATGTAGGAGTAGAAAGGAACCGAAATCCCGTCTACTGTTGATTGCCTGCCTGATAGATAAATAATGACAATATCTAGAGTGTGCTCGCCTTATAGGCGAGCCCACAATAAATAATGACAATATCTAGAGTGTGCTCGCCTTATAGGCGAGCCCACAAATACTTTATTGTTGGCAAGCAGTTTTCATCCCACTCCTCTTAAGAGAGGGCTTCCAAAAAGCCAGTTCTTTAGGTTGAGGAGAGTCTGTACCTCTACTGAGGACTATATCCAGAAAGCTGATGACATGACAGCTAGATTTATTCAGCGGGGTTACCCTGCTGATTGGATTAAAAAAGCATGTGATATGGCACTTAAAAAACCACGGGCAGACCTATTAAGAAAAAGTGAGAGAAAAGAGAAAAAGTTTTCAGTAACATGCATCACCACTTTCTCTCCTCACTCGGGAGTCATAAAACCAGTTTTTAAAAAACACTGGCATCTTTTGACATCCGACCCCGCTCTGGCCCCTACTTTTGTACACAAGCCTCTTTTTGTGTACAAACGTGGACAGAATTTGAAAGACAGATTGGTTCATGCTGATCAGAGATCTTCTCCTGCCCAGCCTAGCCAGAGGCTCTTAGCTCCACTTCCAAATGGCAATTATCGGTGTGGTAGCTGTGCGCAATGTAATAACACATATAAAACTGAAACATTTCGCCATCCTCATTCAAACAAACTGTTCCCGATTAAAAGTGTCATAACCTGTGCCTCTACTCATGTTGTGTACATGTTGCTTTGCCCTTGTGGTTTAGCCTATGTGGGCAAAACCACTAGAAAACTAAAATTAAGGATTAGTGAACACAAAAGCTCTATACGTAGAAATGATAGGGATTACCCAGTGGCTGTACACTTCAACGATCATAAGCATGACATCTCAACACTTCGTTTTTGCGGCATTGAAAAGGTCGATCCGCCACGCAGAGGTGGCGATCATGACCTGCTGCTTAAAAGACGAGAAGCATATTGGATTTTTAGTTTGCAAACTTTGGCACCAAAAGGCCTGAATGATGAATTACTGCTAAATGCAGACCTGCCAACCCGTACGCATTTTGCGTACTAAGCACGCATTTTAAGGCTCTGTACGCAGGTACGATATTTCCCCTCATTGCTACGCAATTTCGGGGAATGGGCGCGGCCCGCGGCGTGGTATAACAACACATTCTGCAGCAGCAAACGAGGCAAAGATTTTTGCAACCTGCCGTGTAGTTCCTCCCAGGCACCACTTGAAAGGTGTGTGAATGGGGCGCATGGCGCTGGGGAGCACTAGAACAGAAGATATGCTCGTTTCTTTCGGCAGAAGAAGAATTGAACCGGATGCCATGCGTTTGTTTTGGTTTTCAGCGCGGTGCAGCCTGCAGCATGTACACTTACGCTACAGTACTCATCATAGAGTTATAATAAGAAGCTACTCATCTCATCTCATCTCATAGCTATCGCCGCCCGGTTTGTACAACGGCGATATTAATACGATTAATTTATAAAGAAGATAAACGGAGAATGGCCGTGTTGTGCGATTCATCGGTGTCGCCCCTACAATGCTGCCGTGCAACGAGTAGTCTGACTAACAGGTAATATATTAAGATAACACTCAGCTAAGGTGAATTCACATGTCAGCAGTCACGATGGTGAGAATGAAATGGTTGTTATGGTGTTGTCGCTCCTCTCCGCGACGCGGTTAGGGTTTTAATCAAGTGAATCAATAATATTATACTATTAAACTGCGGTCGCCCCCGCGACAGCTTGTTGTGTATGAAGCCTGTGTTATACTTCGTCATACGACGGTGTTGCACGTGAGCGAAGTCGGGAAATGTCAAAACTTGTGACCAGGTACAATGAACTGTAGCATACATTGACCATGATTAGGCTTTAGAGTAAAGATCCAAACGAATGAAAATAAAATACTGGGCTCCCTGTTCCACTATCTCTAAATGAGTATGAATGGAGGAATTAGGGGGACTATGTGTATTGTCAAAAACATTAAAGGTGAACAAGTTATTTATAACCTGTGAATATATGAAGACATTAATGGTTTGTTAACAATGAGTAGCCTGTATCCTCTATGAATGAATATACAGACTAGACGGTATTTGATCTATACACAATGTAGGCCTATATATCAATTAATGAATGCACTAGAAACCTACATGAGTTGAATACTTTCAACTTCATGCAAATCATGCACAGAAAGGTGGTTTTATTTAGGCTGCTCAATTAACAATGTTTAACAAAGACAGGTAAATATTTAAAGGTAAATAGCCTACCTGACAATGTAAAGCTATTTTGCTATTTGAATAACATGATTATGTTGATGTATGTTCATTCATTAAGTCACTGGTGAGACTGTTTTGCTAGTCTATTGTTAACTAACTCTGAGCAAGTGCAGTTAGTATATTTTATTAAAGATTTGTCAACAATATTGCCAAAGCAACATTACTGTATTGCCTGGTAATACTAGCCTACTTTTTCTCCAGACCAAATGGCATTTTTATTTAAAAGGTTGTTCTAACATCTTGCCTCCTCCTATTAGTGTAAGTCAAGACATGCAATGTGCTACATTTCTGGTGTGAAATTTTGTTAACATAACTGTAAAGGTCCCACCCAAAAAGGTGCATGGAACCCCCCAAAATATACGCTGTTTTGTGCGGGAAAACAAAAAAATTCGGCGCCGCGCCCGCTGTGCGGGCGCTGCGGGCGCCGCGCGGGCACTTCATGCCCGCGCATGAGTACTCAAAAAAATTTCCCAGGGTTGGCAGGTCTGTAAATGTCATGCTTTGATTCGTTCTTATCTTGATACGTTTTTAATTATGGTGTCAATTTCTATTTTTCTACTTATGCTGGTTATGTCTATTTTAAGCTGACCTGGTTATATTTTAAACTGTTTCCCTCCTCTCTTTTTTACAGGGACAGTTTTTCATGATGGTTCCACCTGCTTTTTTGCCTTTATTATTTTGTTGATTAATTAACATGATTTTTGTACTATTCATACTTCATATTTGGCATTTTTCCCTTACTATGTACTGTCATGTTTTTTTTAAATGTTGAATATGGTATTAATGCACAGATGTATGGAATTCTGTTTCTCTTTTGAGAGTATATCACCTTAAAAATGTGATGTCATAATGTTGGTGCGTCCTGATTGGTCCACCATAGGTCTGTCAGCCTTTTAAAAAAGATCTCTCACACTCTGTACAAAAGTTTGCCTGATGAAGGTTTAAATACCGAAACGTTGCATTACTTTATTAACTCATTCCCTGCCAGGCCCGATAGTCCCGAGATTATTCCAATGTCTTTCCCCGCCAGGCCCGATAGTCCCGAGAATTAAAAAAAAAAAAAAAAGTACGGAGGTATGTTAAAATGGCGGTCAATGTGTTAAATTCCCCTTTTTGCACTGTAGCTGGGACGGAATTCGTAAATATTGGGCACTTGGTGACAAGTTTTTGATTTTTGGTATGGTGTTAGGTATGGGTATAAGGTTTTCAAAAACCATCGCAAACAAATTGGGCTCGCCCCCTAGTGGTCTGTTTGCAATGAATCAAATATTTGATACATCAGTATATGGTTCAAACCCCAAATAATTGATGAAAGAGATTTTTCAATGGATTCTGTTACTATTGGGTATAATAAACAACATACTAAAAATTCAGGAAAAAATATCTACCGGAAAGGCACCATTTTCAAGATGGCGTCCACGATGGCTGCCGGGAGCTGAAAATGCCTATAAACTGGGTTTTAATGTGTAGAAATTCATAATAAATCTGCACTTGGTGAAGAGTTTTAGATTTTTGGTATGGTGTTAGGTATGGGTATAAGGTTTTCAAAAACCATCGCAAACAAGTTGGGCTCGCCCCCTAGTGGTCTGTTTGCAATGAATACTGTCAGTATATGGTTGAAACCCCAAATAATTGATAAAAGAGATTTTTCAATGGATTCTGTTACTATTGGGTATGATAAACAACATACTAAAAATTTAGGAAAAAATAACTACCGGAAAGCCATCATTTTCAAGATGGCGTCCACGATGGCTTCCGGGAGCTAAAAATGCCTATTTAATGTGTAAAAATTCATAATAAATCTGCACTTGGTGAAGAGTTTTAGATTTTTGGTATGGTGTTAGGTATGGGTATAAGGTTTTCAAAAACCATCGCAAACAAGTTGGGCTCGCCCCCTAGTGGTCTGTTTGCAATGAATACAATAGTAGATCTGTCAGTATATTGTAGACCACTAGGGGGCGAGCCCAACTTGTTTGTGATAGTTTTTGAAAATATTATACCCATACCTAACACCATGTCAAAATGTAAAAACTAGTTACCAAGTGCATATTTTATATGAATTTTTACACATTAAATAGGCATTTTTAGCTCCCGGCAGCCATCCTGGACGCCATCTTGAAAATGATGGCTTTCCGGTAGTTATTTTTTCCTAAACTTTTAGTATGTTGTTTATCATACCCAATAGTAACAGAATCCATTGAAAAATCTCTTTTATCAATTATTTTGGGTTTCAACCATATACTGACAGATCTACTATTGTATTCATTGCAAACAGACCATTAGGGGGTGAGACCAACTTGTTCGCGATGGTTTTTGAAAACCGTATACCCATACCTAACACCATACCAAAAATCAAAAACTCTTCACCAAGTGCAGATTTATTATGAATTTTTACACATTAAAACCCAGCTTATATGCATTTTCAGCTCCCGGCAGCCATCGTGGACGCCATCTTGAAAATGATGGCTTTCCGGTAGTTATTCTTTCCTAAACTTTTAGTATGTTGTTTATCATACCCAATAGTAACAGAATCCATTGAAAAATCTCTTTTATCAATTATTTTGGGTTTCAACCATATACTGACAGATCTACTATTGTATTCATTGCAAACAGACCACTAGGGGGCAAGACCAACTTGTTTGCGATGGTTTTTGAAAACCGTATACCCATACCTAACACCATACCAAAAATCAAAAACTCTTCACCAAGTGCAGATTTATTATGAATTTTTACACATTAAAACCCAGTTTATATGCATTTTCAGCTCCCGGCAGCCATCGTGGACGCCATCTTGAAAATGGTGCCTTTCCGGTAGTTATTTTTTCCAGATTTTTTAGTATGTTGTTTATCATACCCAATAGTAACAGAATCCATTGAAAAATCTCTTTTATCAATTATTTGGGGTTTCAACCATATACTGATGTATCGAATATTTGATTCATCGCAAACAGACCACTAGAGGGCGAGCCCAATTTGTTTGCGATGGTTTTTGTAAACCTTATAACCACACCTAACACCATACCAAAAATCAAAAACTTGTCACCAAGTGCCCAAAGTTGATGTTTTTTGACGGATTCCCTCCCAGCTATTGGAAGACAGTGTGCGTGGAGTTTTTGCCTTTTCAGTTCGCCGACCATTGTTTGGTCTCTCCTCGACGGCACCTGTCGCTGTAGGTGTGCAAAAGCCTTTCGTTTCAATGCTTTAACTATTATAACGCAAGAGAAGATACAAGCTCACAGCGTGGCATCGAGTGCCGCGCTGCGAGCTTGTTAGATCTGCTATTTTTGAAAAGTCATGAAAATGTGTGCAAATCTTTTATGATATATTTTTCAAAGCAAACTTTTGTAATTCCAATCTCTGTTTCTGAGGGAGGGGTCCCTGGAACAACATATTTTGAGATGGCTTTAGAGTTGATATAGAATGTTTGTTCAGTAACAGTGTTAAAGAGCTCTATATTGTGTTAGTAATCATTGCTATGGTGTTTTCTCTTCAGTAACAGTGTTAAATTGCTCTATATTGTGTTAGTAATCATTGCTATAGAGTGTTTGTTCAGTAACAGTGTTAAATAGCTCTATATTGTGTTAGTAATCATTGCTATAGAGTGTTTGTTCAGTAACAGTGTTAAATAGTTCTATATCGTGATATGATACAGAAACTACATTTTCAATCAGGAGAGTGAAGTCATACAGGATAAACAAGTGGAATTGGAAGTGATGACACAAATAAATGAGCAGATAAAACAGGAACACTATCAATTTGAGGATGATGAATGGGTTCTGTCAGTATTCTCCATGAATACTCAGTGGGCGGCCATAGCTGAGTGGTTAGTGAGGCTGCCTGGGCAGCCAGAGGCCCTGGTTGTCGCAGGCTTGATTCCAGCAATGTGTTGATGTGTGTCCCTGAGCAAGACTCTGAACCCCTAATCGCTCCCAGAGCGCAGTAGAATGGCTGCTCACTGCTCCTAGTAGTTATGAGATGGGTAAATGCATTTGACACATTTGCACATTATATATTTTGAAAATAGTTGCTGGCTACCTAATACCCGCCAGGACTAGTATTTGCTTTTTTTCTTTGAATCATTCTTCCCGATTTCTTTTCTAGTGAAGACCGTACAAAAAAAAAGAAATCCTGTTGCATATAGCCCTCTGGTTCATTTAAACGCCATGGGTCCAAGATCGATTTTGCTTATTAAACACCGGGGCTACTCTTTGGTATTTAAACAATATAAAGAGGGTAAATTGTGTGCAAACAGGCGTTACTATGTGACCATCTATTCCATCTCCTCCTACTGTCATACAGGCTGCTCTAGAAGAAAAACATGGCTAAAAGGATTCTGGTGGATGCTGCTTCATCCTCCTGCCTTCTGGAGGAAACTAGGAAGCTAGACACGCATCCTAACAAGCTGTTAGAGGGACTAAACAGTCTACGACTCAACAAGGTTTTCTGTGATGTGATTCTGTGCTGTGAGGGACAGGAATTCCCCTGCCATAGAGTTGTACTGGCCTCCATCAGCTCCTACTTTCAGGTAAATACACACATTTAATGTCCTGGTGTTGTTAAGAGAACGACCACATTACATTCTGCCCTGGCTTTCATATCCAGTGTTGGGCAGTAACGAATTACTAATAATATATTACTGTAATATTATTACTTTTTCCAGTAACAAGTAATATAAGGTATTACTCTAAAAAAAATGGTAATATATAACGCTTTACTCCGCAAAAAAAAAAGCCTCGCTACTCCGTTACTAGCCATTTTAGCCGATTGCAGAAAAAGAACAGATCTACAAGACATCAACATACATCTACACTTCTACAGAGATGCGATGTAGCTTGTAGATCAGTCATTTGCGCAGTGCGCACAGTTATGACGTTGCTTATGTCATGAGACCAGTGCATGCATGGACCAGAGCAGTATAATCAGAGAGTGGTGTCACCGCGGGGTCAGAAACAGCGCTGGTCACGTGGTTCATTGTCACTTTACACCTCATAGACTTCAATGCATTTTGTAAACTTCCGGTTCGCCGTTTGTCACTATACGCCAATAGATGTGTGCGTAGAAGACCTGGCCCCATGAAGTGAACGGGAGTGACGCAACTCTCCATTCTAGGGCTCTGGCATGGACCAGTGTGTCAGCGCTGCGCTGCCTGTCACAGTCACAGAGCGAGCATCAGCGTGCGACGCGCTTACATGGATGGGACATTTACAATCTACAACCACTCCTCTCGGCCGCGGAGGGGTCCGCGGGGGTCTGCCGCGGAGGGGTCCCTCGCGGGGGGGCGCCGCGGACCGTCCGTGGAGCTCAGCGGGACCACCGTGGACCACTGTGGACTGAGTTGCTGCTGTTAGCCACTAATAGCCAGTTAGCGTAGCCTCCACTGTCTGAGCCCAATAGCCTCATGTCTGTTATAAAATGTAAAACTACTCACCGAAATAGACGGTTTTAGGGAGTTGAAAGCCTACTTTCCTTAGTGGGAACACCCAGAGCCCCTGCACCTCACGTCTAAAATAGCCTACACTTTTTAGGCAGAAAAGAAAATATGTAGCCTATTATTTAAGGATAATATAGGCAGGGGTCTTCAACAGAGCTGAGAGTTTTAAATGAAATAAAAAATAAGCAATGTTTTGTTGGGTTATATATTATATGTCTTAATTATTAATTGATAAAATCCATTAAAAAAGTTTCTAACTGTTCCCAGGTCAAATATTGATGTGTGATTAAAATGTGATTAATTGAGATTAATTAATTACAAAGCCTGCAATTATAATTTCTTTAATCGCATCCCAGAGACTCTTATTGTTCCAATAAATTGGATTCAGTACTAAAAGGAGCTGGCTAAACAGATTTTGCAGGTAAAAAAAAAAAAAAAAGTAATATAACTTAATATATTACATATTACTCTTGATTATATAATATAATATTATTACTTTTTCCAAGGAGTAATAAGTAATAAGTAACGATTACTCTCCTAAGTAATATTGCCCAACACTGTTCATATCTGAATATTGTTCTATAACCTGGTGGTTTTCGTATCTGAATATTGATCTTTAACCTAGTGGTTTTCATATGAACTGAATATTGTTCTATAAACTAGTGGTTTTCATATCTGAATATTGATCTATAACATAGTGGTTTTCATATGAACTGAATATTGATCTATAACCTAGTGCAGGGGTCCTCAATAGGCGGACCGCGGTCCAGGTCCGGACCGCGAGGCACCGCCGTCCGGACCCAGGACGAATTATTGTAAAAAAAAAAAAAAATCTCTCCACGTTTTTGTTTCCACTTCTCGTTGTATTCATTCACTTTCATTGCATGCGCTGAGAGTGTGTGTGTGTGAGAGAGAGAGAGAGAGAGAGAGACAACGACACGCTGATTGGCTGATGCCGGGCAACAGACTATTATGGGCTGTCATCTCTATGACAACGATGCGCTGATGACAACACAGACCGCGGAAGTTTACGCACAATACGCAGCAGCAGCAGCAGCAGCAGTAGCTTCAGTCACCAACAATGCTACTAGTTATAAATCAGTGGGGTTTCATTCACGCAAAACATCATCAACGTGAATACGTTTGCAGGATTGTAATCTTATCTCCAGAGTTTGTCGCGACGTGCCACGACTCGACGGCCCGTGACGGCTGCCTCTCTTTCTGCATGGATATGCAGCGATCCGCACGCTTCGTCTCTGACAGAGTCTGAAGCGCGACACCTTGTTTTCATATCGATATTCACGTTGCGACACAAGCATACATTATTCGAAGATTATCCCAGTTTGTTAAAAGAAACCAGAGCACCAGCGCAAAATATCTCTGCTCCACGTTGAACATTCTGTTCTCCCTGCTTTAATGGGTTGTTTCTCTTCAATCAAGTAAGGCCCCCAAATGATTTGGAGGAGTCCCCAGCCCAGATGACAGTGAAGTCATAATTTAAGGACCCTTTTAATAAAGAAAGAAACGGAAAAAGACCGTTACTGCATCAACAAACTACAAAAAAAAAAACAATACTCATTGTAAAAAAAAATTAAGAAAGGGATCCCTAATTATGTAAGATGAACAATAATGAGGGCAAGTGGCCATGACCTGAGGGCAAGTAGAACATGACCTGTACTTTCCAGACGGACAAGTGCCTCTGAGACCATAAGGCAAATATAAATATATATATATATATATATATATATATATATATATATATATAATTGTTTTATTTTTTCCCCGGACCCGGACCTGTTTCAAAAGAATATTTGTGGACCTTCAAGATTTGTATTTGAGGACCCCTGACCTAGTGGTTTTCATATGAATTGAATATTGTTCTATAAACTAGTGGTTTTCATATGAAATGAATATTGTTCTATAACCAAGTGGTTTTCATATGAAATGAATATTGTTCTATAACCTAGAGGTTATCATATGAACTGAATATTGTTCTATAACCTAGTGGTTATCATATGAACTGCATATTGTTCTATAACCTAGTGGTTTTCATATGAAATTAATATTGTTCTATAACCTAAAGCTTTACAAACCTTTTGTGTCCAAGGCTTACCAAAGAGCAAGTTAAAATCTCAAGGCAACACCTATAATAATGTTTTATCACTCTTGTCAATCTGTAAATATTATTTTAGTTTGAGTTATTACTGCTGAATAAAATGTTTAAATGCTTAAGTCCTTCGGAAATTGTCTGGAATTACAAAAATAGCCACTCTACAAGCACAACACAATATGACAAGTGATATTGTAGATCTGCTATTTGTGCTGTTTTTGAAAACAAAATTGAGAAGGTGAAAAGTTAATTGAGCCTATATGGACATGCCCAAAATAAGGATACCATGATTAAAGTGCAGGGCTCGAAATTAACTTTTTTACTTACCAGTTTAAAAAGTTAGGCGCTCCAGAAAAGGTTTAGGAGCACCCAACCAAATGTACTAATATGTAATCGAATTGGAAAATGATCTAAACTAATGTAAAGTACTGGTATACATAATGTGAACATGCACAGCGTGTCATTATCAAACCTACATTTATCCTTGAACTTCTTTATGCAAAAACTGATTGGATAATGGTTTTGTAGTAATTATAGAAATGTTCTATAATATTCTAATATGTATTTTAATGTATTTGTTACATAACTTAAGACCATGTCCCGAATATTTAACTCTATAACATTTAGGAGGGGAAAAAAGGCAATTTTACATCAAGGTGCCCACTCTTCCTTAGTGCTCACTCTAGCTTACATCCTAGCTGTCTGTCCCTCATCCATCCATCTCTCTGAGACTGAGACCCAGCACTTATTCTCATCTTATCATTTCTTAAATATACATTTTCTCAATAGGCTACAGTACACATTGATTCAGAATATTTAGAAACTCATTTGACGAAAGAGCACGCGCACACACACATAAACACACACACACACACACACACACACACACACACACACACACACACACACACACACACACACACACACACACACACACACACACACACAGCCCCTTTCTCGTTCACTACACGGTACACACACAGAGCGTCTTCTCTCTCCTCTCTGTTGTCACAGACCCTTTCTCAACTATAAAACATAACTTGTCAAATATTGACAGTCGCACAGGTGCTCCCAAATATATTTTTAGATTACACAGACTGAATTTCAGGCCCATTTGCGACCAAAACGGTTGCAATTTCGTACCCTGAAGTTGATAAATACACTACACATAGAATTTTCCTCCATTGATATATTAAATTAAAAGACATTCAAAACTTCTTGTATAGTTATATACAGTATGGTGCAATAATTCCTGTAAGACTCCCTAATCGGGAAATAAGCGAACGTCAGGTCGCATACACACATTTTAGAAGGCAATGGTAGCCAATCAGGAGGGAATATGGGAAATGGGACAGATCCATGTTTATGACATGACTTTAGAGATACCTTTTACCGCTTTGCGAGGTTTTAGGGGAAAATCTGTAGGAACAGTGTCCAAAAATGTGTTTTGCTAGAATCGGCCTCATGGTGGCACTAGAAGAGGGCCATGTGAGAAATGAGGGTGGCGGGGCCGGGGATATGAGTAGGGCAAAAGTTTGACGTGACGGACAGACTGACTAACAGCTGGTGGAGGTTTTGATAGTAACTGCGACCTAACGGTCGCAACAAATACCAAGTGTCTCCAGTGTTCTTCGTCATGTTTGTGAACTACTGGTAAATCCAATCTATTTATTGTTGACACTAATGTAAATAAGAAAGCCCTACCTAAACCATGAACACTGCAGACCAAATGTTCAATCTCTCTAACCCACACAGGCCATGTTTACAACTGCCATGGTGGAGTCCACCCAGGAAAGGGTTAACTCATACAGGGCCAGATTTCCAAAATATGAATATGAATGTGCGCTTATAACGCCAGGAAATAGCTATTTTGTATCCCCCCAGACCACCTTAACCAGACCACCTTAACGAATGCACGTTCACCATACCATACCACCAGATGACCACTAGAGACCACCATACACCATACACTGACATGGTCCCATGTTAAGCCTGTTACAGGATGAGACGCTGACTTGGTCCTCATTGACTTAACATGGACGGGCCGCCGGTCACCATTTCAGCTCAATACTGTTCAATTCGTGCTTGATCGTCTCAAACCACCATTGGTATGGGCATCGGGACGTATATAGATGCCACACAGAAAGTTTCAGAATCAAAATCCGACCTAGTGAAGCTACGTGAGGGTCGGATGGTTGCATTGAGGCTAACGGCTAGCAGAGGCCTGTTGTCAACAGGAAGCCCTGGTTTAAAGGTGACGTCATAATCGTATCCTTTTTTTCACGGTTTACGTGTGGACATTAGCTGAGGTAAGCTAACGATTTCGCTCCGTCTATAAACACATATTAAAAGCTTAAACAATGCTTTTATATAAAAGTCGCTCCGAGTCGCTCGGCACCAAACGCCATAGTGAACTAGTCGCTCGTAAAGTCGCCCGGCGCTAACTGAGTTAACATGGATGGAGTGGAACCTGAGGTGGTCGACATGTTGCTGAGCTTTGCCTACACTTCAGAGGTGTCCATCTCCACAGCTAATGTGCAGGTAATGTTTTATCATCATAAACTTTATTTATGGTCTCCATTTCTGTCCTACATCAGTGTTTAAAGTAGATCCTGACCGATACATCGGTCAAATCGATACATCGGTCATTTTGGAGACATCGGAGGGGCATCGGACATCAGTGAATTATTCCACCGTAATTCACTGATGTCAGATGTTATTTGTCTGTAACATGTTTGCTGATAGACCACATGGGCTATATACCAGTGGGTAATACCAAAACAATCCAGCAGAGGGCAATATAACAGCTCCAGACAACCCCATGTCACGTAACTACTTGTCAAGACTGCATACATGTGCTGTGAATTAAGAACACCACAGCTGCAGTAAAGGATGGTGTGTATGTGAAAATCCACAGTTAGCTTGTTGTTTCATCTATCTTTTAATAATACTTAGGCCTACTGTCAGTAGGCTACTGAGATTAAAGGGATCACTCACTACAATGCCTTCCAGAGAGAGCCATGATAATTAATTAATAAATTGATATGAATGACTCAACGCGAGTGGCGAGGCTCGTTGTTAACTCTTTTAGTGCTAAAACCGAATATTTTCGTTTCTTATTTTCATTCCAATACTATTTTCTTTTTTGCTATTTTACTTACCCTGAGCTGCTAATAGCGACGTGGGTGGTCCTGGCTCGTCCATCGCTTTCCAACGAGCCATGCTACATGTTGCGACGATTTATTCCATTGAAAATGGTTTAGAATAAAGTTTAGAGCCCCCCCCCCCAAAAAAACTCTATTTTTGCAAGACGTATTAAGGTTTACAAAAACCGAAGATTTTCGGTTCCTTTAATAAAATGAATTAAATAATCGGAGGCCTCAACGAAACCCCGGTCTAGCCCTGGATCCAAGCCGCCTACCAAGCTCTCTTTCCACCGGCCCGTAATCGGGTAACGTCGCCGAAACGCGCCGCCCAATCCAATACAAAGTCACATCTTGAGAGCTCATTTTCTCTGAACTGTGTTCCCTACTGCAGCGGAAAAGTTTTTTTTAAGGCTGAATAGCTTCAGAACGGTCTTCTAAAAAATAAAACAGCCTCCGGTTCACTCTCATAACACTCATTGCAGTGAAAAACAAAGCCAGTTCTGCCTGGATACCCGGATGTGATAGTGAAGGCTTATGGAGGAATGGCTGGCACTCTAGCGGCACCTTGTGGCCCCTGGCAGTCATCGTGTTAATTAATGGCTCATGCAAACGGTAGCCTACCTGATTTTTACAGGCATACAATCTTTTTTATCACTAGAGAAATATAGATGTCTGAGAAGTTAACTTGTTTAATTGCTTGGCATGGAGGCTGCTAGAGCCACGGTGCACATCAAACTTTAGTTTAAGCCTGTTTTATATTTGTCTTGGATTAAAGACAAATATAAATTCATAAATGAGACATAACACAGCAGAACCTCCAAATTACAAGTGATAGAAATTGATAACTGCGATCAAACTAACTCAACGTTTGACAGCAGGAATCTGAGCTCATTTCTCCGAGTGGGGGAATATCTCCGCCAGGTCAGGTTGGCCTGTAAAATTCATAATAACTATTGGAATGAAATCTGCTCAAACTGTCTGATATACGGATACAGAATCATATATAGGCTATATAATGTCTGGTGGAAACTTTCTATGTTTGAAAAAACAAAGAAAAAAAAACCTTTTGAAACATCGGCATCGGTGGACTAGCACTCCAAAATCGGGCATTGGCTGAAAAATATGGCATCGGTCGGGCTCTAGTTTAAAGAACACATATTTTGCCTATCTGTTCTAGGCCCTGCTAGAAGGAGCCAACTTGATGGATGTCAGAGATGTTGGAGATGCCTGTTATGACTACATGCAGCGTCACATTGATACAGACAACTGTGGGATCAATAAAGGTATCTCTTACAATAAATGCACCGATTATCTGTATAGTGGTCTGCTTGCAATGAGTCCAATATTAGATAGGTCATGTATATTGTTGAAATGCAAGAGTCAAAAATGATGAACTCATGAAGTAATTAAATTGCAGAGGTTACTGCAAGGTAAATGCATAGTACATTTTAATACAATTTGATATAGGCCTACAGTATATTGTGGGTTAATACATAGTCCTACATAAATAAACTTTTGATCATTGTATCGTCTACGGAGGCTTTTGGGAGCACCCCAGACAGTTTTGAAGTTGCTCTATTCAGTATTTAGATATTCATTTTATCAGACACACCCCTTCCTATACAAACCCATTGTAACTCCAACTCCATTTGAACTATGATTGAACCTAGATTAATTAAAAAAAACACCTGTGATTAACTTTCCTCCTTCTAGACCACACTGTCCTTCCTGTGTGTAAAGAGGAGGTTTCCTCAGAACAGCAGGAGAGGGGTCCCAGTCTGGTCCAGGTGAAACCAGAACCTCCACAGATTAAAGAGGAACAGCAGGAGAGGAGTCCCAGTCTGGTCCAGGTGAAACCAGAACCTCCACAGATTAAAGAGGAGCAGCAGGAGAGGAGTCCCAGTCTGGTCCAGGTGAAACCAGAACCTCCACACATTAAAGAGGAACAGCAGGAGATGTTTCTAAGCTCAGGGGAGGCTGCAGGGTCATCGTTGACATTATTGGTCGTGAAGAGCGAAGAGGATGAAAACAGAGAGGCAGAGCCTCAAGCCAGCACCTCAACTGAACACATGACAATACGAGCATCACAACCAACTATTGATGACCATCTCCTCTCTTCACACTGTTCTGAATCTGATACTGATGACAGTGATGACTGGGGGAACAGGGATTATGAGTCAGTTGTAAACACACTGGAATCAAACAAGATGCACCATGTGGAAGGACAGAGATTATCTTTGAACAACAAGCTGTCCCAGAACCCTGAATCATTAACGGAAAAGCCATCGACGAGGAGTCAGAAAGGAAGGAGAAACTTTAGTTGTACAGATATTGGCAAAGTGTCATTAACACGGTCAGAGGAACAGCAAGAGATGGACCAGAGACTGTTTGATGCAAGGATGCAACCTGTAGTCAAGTTGTACAGGATGGGTATGTACTGTTTTATTAACAACCTGTAGTAAAGTTGTACAGGATAGGTATGTAGTTAGTGTTTTATAGTTTGTTAACTTCTACAGATAACAATAAACAACAATAAAATAAGATCTGGTTGTCTCAGAGGTGAACTGACCCTTTAATGTTACCTAGTGTACCTTTAATGTTAACATGCAAGACAAATCTAATGAGGATCAGGCACATGTATCAATATTCATATCACTAACTTATACAAGTGTTTGCAGTGAAACATACTGTCCCAGACACCATATCTTAGTATGTCAGAAACTGTTTTGCATGTGTACCCCCACAGCATGTGTGCATTGACACATGGACAAGTAGTCACATGATGTAGAACTTTGCCCAATCAGATTGTGGCCTAAAATGAGTTTGCCACCCTGGCTTATGGTCTGTTCAACATAGCATTGGTATCTCAACTCTCACTGGATTCACAGCTTTGACAAAATCATGTCCGCTGTAGAAGCAATTACAACTTCTATGGGAAATGTTCAAGATCAAACACTCTGGTTTACTCTCATGTATCTTTTGTCTAGACTTCCTGCACCTCCCTATGTGTAAAGAGGAGGAGGAGAACAATCCTGGTCTGGTCCAGGAAGAACCAGAGCCTCCACACATTAAAGAGGAACATCAGGAGCTACTTCAAAGACCAGAGGAGGCTGCTGGGTCAACGTTGACATTAATAGCAGTGAAACATGAAGATGACGATGTAAACAGAGAGACAGAGCCTCTAGCCAGCACCTCAACTGAACACATGAAAACACAAGCTGATGTAGAGGACAGTGGAACATCACAACCAACTAGTGATGCCCAGCTCCTCTCTTCACACTGTTCTGAATCTGACACTGAGGACCTGAAATCATCAAAACAAACGTCAGTCACGAGGAGTGTTACATGGAAGAGAAGCTTTAATTGTAAAGAGTGTGGCAAAGGCTTTGGTAGTATGAGTAAGCTAACACTACACATGAGGATTCATACAGGGGAAAAACCCTTCACTTGTACGGTTTGTGCCAAAGGCTTTTCTCAAAAGGGTGATCTGAAGAGGCACATGAGATATCATACAGAGGAAAAGTCCTTCACTTGTACAGTTTGTGCTAAAGCTTTTACTCGAAAGAGTAGTCTGAAGACACACAGGATGATTCATAAAGGAAAAAAAAAAAAAAAAAAGCCCCTCACTTGTACAGTCTGTGCCAAAGGCTTTACTGGTATGACTGGTCTGAAGACACACACAAGGACTCATACAGGGGAAAAGCCCTTCACTTGTGCAGTGTGTACCGAAGGCTTTTCTACAAAGGGTAATCTGAAGAGGCACATGAGGACTCATACAGGAGAAAAGCCCTTCACTTGTACGGTTTGTGCCAAAGGCTTTTCTCAAAAGGGTGATCTGAAGACACACTTGAGATCTCATACAGGAGAAAAGCCCTTCACTTGTACAGTTTGTGCCAAGGGCTTTGCCAGCACAACTAACCTGAATAGACACATGAGGATACACACTGGGGAAAAGCCCTTCACTTGTACAGTTTGTGCCAAAGGCTTTACTGATATGAGTGGTCTGAAGACACACAGGGTTATTCATTCGGGGGAAAAGCCATTCACTTGTACAGTTTGTGCTAAAGGCTTTTCTCAAATGGGTCAGCTGAAGACACACATGAGATTTCATACAGGAGAAAAGCCCTTCACTTGTACAATGTGTGCCAAATACTTTACTCATATGAATAGTCTGAAGAGACACATGAGCTTTCATACAGGAGAAACGCCCTTCACTTGTACAATTTGTGCCAAAGGCTTTGCTCAAAAGTGTAATCTGAAGACACACATGAGATCTCATACAGGGGAAAGGCCCTTCACTTGTACAGTGTGTGCCAAAGGCTTTATTCAAATGATTGATCTGAAGAGGCACATGAGGACCCACACAGGTAATAATTCAGCACTATCTGTAGTTGTTTGTAAATGCTCTTAATTTTGTGTCACACTGTGGTGTTCTTTGAGACACACGTATATGAGTATTTCAGGGCTTGGCTGACTGCACCATTGCTTCTCCAGGTAAACAACACAGCTTTCACCAATGGAAATACACTACAGAACGTACACATTGTTACATTTTATGGGTTTATGTCATCATAGTGTAACATATGGTGAAGTATTGTAGTGCAAGTTATTGCAACAACCTCCGATCTAGTGAAGGATTTAGACAGGACCGCCACATATTCGAAACTCTCCGCAATTCTGCCAATTATCGTATTATTTGAGAAACATCCCTGTTTGTACTGTACTGTACCACACACACACACACACACACACACACACACACACACACACACACTTTTTTTCCCCTTTTCATTTGGATGGATTGTTTTTATTGTTATCATTGTACTGTATGTTTTAAACTATTCCCAATGTGTTATCAAACATAATTTCTTTACCCAAGTCTCCAAATTATATGCATTTCCATGTTAATAATATATGTTTAAATTCCTTTTCATGTGTGTTTCTAGAAGCAGACAAGAAGCAGCAACAGTCCTCCTCTGATGGAGAGCCTGTTAAAAAGAAGAGCAGAACCTCCACCGTTGAACTGCAGGGGGCGCCAAGTGATGGTAAGAGAGAGAACACATTATGAATAAGCCTATTATTATCATTGTTGTTGAGATTGACTGGTTTTTATTTTAACAGGGTTTAAATGACATTTTTAGTTGTTAAATTTCTATATTTTGTGTATCGTTTTCTGTACAGAGGGAGTGAAGGGTGACAACAAGTCCAAGAAGAAGGGGGCAGGCCGGACCAAAGGCTCCAAAAGTAAAGAGAAAGATTTAACCTTCAGGTCCAAACCTCAGCAGGATGAGAGGTCCTCCTACCCTGCAGAGACCATGGACAGCACTGGGACAGGAGCAGTAGAGTCAGGCAGTGGTGGCTCTTGTGACAGGTAAGGACGCCACAAACTTTTAGAGCTACACTGATCTGCTGCTAGCCTGCTAGTCAATGACTCATGCTGGTCCAGACCTGCTGGCACTGAGCCCAGCCTTCACCTTGATAAGCTTTAGATGTTTAGTATTATACAATACTGCCAGATGAAGCCATTGACTGCAGCGGCCAGGTAAGTTTCGTTTGGACATAATGCCTTGTGTCACACTAGTCCTCAAACTTGACGGCCGTGAGAGACCTCCTCCAACGAGCCATCACAGTGTCTCTACTGCAGGGTTTCTCAAACTGCACTAGAGTGCTTCAGAATTGATCGATTGAATACTTTATTCGAAGTTTGCATAGACCACAAGAAAGCCTTTGGGCTTGTTTAAATTGGGGTCTCTATTTTAACTCATACTATATATATATATATATATATATATATATATATATATATATATATATATATATATAATACTTTGATACTATTTAGAATGTATCAATATTACTTCAGTTAAAACGTTAAGACCCTCTTCATCAAAAATAGCTTGTAGATTGTCTATTTTTGGTGAGTGTTCCCCCTCAGAATAGGGATGCTGGGGTGTACTGTAAGCGAATCCCCAGTAGGCTTTTAAAGTTATGTTAAATCTGTCCTAATGGAAACATATTTTCTCAAGTTTGTAAGTTGAATATTCTGGACTGCATTTGTCATTGTTCCAATAATATAAGATTTAGAACAGATAAAAAAATAATAATGATGATTAACTATGGACAATCATGTGATTAATCAGATTAAATATTTGAATCGATCCACAGCCTTAATATGTATACTCTCTCTCTCTCTCTCTCTCTCTCTCTCTCTCTAGAGCTACAAGAAGACATTAACAGTCATGTTTAGTGACATTCGTCGTGTTTCCAGACCATGTTTCACTGCTGCGGGTTTCTTTCCAGGCCTTCACAATGGGAAAGATGAATAATATACTGTCAGAACGTTCCACTTTTGTCGAGAAACATGATTTATTTTCATCCATCTTTAACCCTTACTGTTTATATCTTCATGTTATGATGTGTATACAGGTGCACACTTTGAGTTTTTGATTACTTATTATCCATCAGTAATGGTTTAGATTCACTAAATGTACAGCACACTGCACACAGTTTGCAAACCACAGCTATTGAATGTTTGGGAGCATTGAGTCATTTTGAAATATCTTCGTAAACAGACCAGGACCCAAAACGCTGTATGGAAATTAATGTGTGAGGCTTTGATGACATTGCAACATTTTCTTTGAAGTTCTGTCTAGTTAAGTTGTATTCCTGTACCACCAGAGACACTGTGTTCGTCACAGTTTTTACAACAATAAAGCACTTTCAGTGAGACATGTGAGGTTATATTGGAGTGGAAATGAGAACATGTTTATTCTTGTGACATATATCGAGTGATTTGAAATTAAACTAACCCTCTGGAAATAACATTTAGCAAAACACAAACACAAACGTGTTAGTGTGTACTTTGTACCATGGAATGACACACACACACACACACACACACGTATATACATATAAATACATATATACATATACATATACATATATATATATATATATATATATATATATATATATATATATATATATATATATATATCTGTCACAGATATGTTTTATCTGTATCTTACCATCCACTTTAATGGAGAAAGATATTTGTTTTATCTGTTTATCTGGCCTAGTGGGAATGGGCCTTAACTTCAAAAATATTTTGATAGATTCATCAAAGATAACTGTCCTTTTTTTCTGATCTCCTGACGCCAATCCTAATACATGAGTTGGCTGTCGTTTTTTTTTTTTTTATAATTTCTTTAATTGTTTTACATTTTTTTACATTTTCCCCCACAAACAAATCTCTCAAGAAGAGACTCTAAAAAGAAACACAACAGAGAGTGCGCTGTTTTCCCTTTTCTTTGATGATGGCTAGCCAGATTGCCAGAAAGAAAAAGTGGGTGTTTTTGATTAATCTATCATGGTTAAAATGGAGTTTGACGTTACTGTGTGTGTGTGTGACTGTGTGTGTGTGTGTGTGTGTGTGTGTGTGTGTGTGTGTGTGTGTGTGTGTGTGTGTGTGTGTGTGTGTGTGTGTGAGATAAAATTTATATCAAATGTCTAACTGAATAAAGCAACTTAAATCTGTCCAGGGTGTTCACAAAAGCCTTATTAGACAATAAAACACTTTTTTGAAAGTGAAATATCCCTTTAAGGATTATTGATCCCTGAAGTCATATAGGCTCTGAATTATTTGCACACTCCTGGGGGCTAAACCTGGATCAAGCATGCATGGGGCAGCCAATGTATGTAGGCTACTGTAATATAAATCTGACAAAGCTGTGGCAGCGCTTGTTTTGAGAGAGGAAGCCCCATCTATGCCAGAAGGTACAATTACACACACAAACACCCACACACAACATATGGACGATGATTGTGAGTGAGATTTGCTATTTTTGCCCCGAGTTCGCCCATAAATCACCACAATAATTATGACAATGCACACAAGCACAATACAAAATAGTGTGGTGATGTGTTTGTGAAAGCATTTCTATAACGGTGGAAGTTTGTCCACTGAAGTGTAGAGCACAGAGATGTGGCTTGAAGCAGACTTTTCACCAGAAGATCCTTCATCACTGAGGAAGACCATGATGTTCTGTTGAGGTTCTGGATCACTATTCACATTCTTCACACAGTCAGCTTGAATGTGTTTGTGGAGAGACACTGTTTATGTCTATAGTAACACGGTAGAACACACCACTGGTACATTGTACATATCCTGTAATATTCAATCAGTTTACAATTACTGGTGATCTGTCATTATCAGTGTTGATAGATTGTACATGATATACTTATTCTATATTTGAAATTCTAAAACGGGCTGTTTTAGTTGATTGATTGATTGAAGTATATTAGATCTTTTTGCTTATAGGACAATGTTTCATGACAGTATAGTTCACTGGTACAAGGTCAACTAAAAGGATAAGCTCATGAAAGCCTTGGCTTGTTTACATTGAGATGCTTTTTAAAACTCATATAACATCGAATGACAGACAGAACACATGTGTATTTGTTTAGAGTCAGACTAATTATTTTTTTTCTACTACAACGCATAGATTTTCCCAAGGGGATCAGTCTGTCTGTCAGTCTGTTCATCTTCAGTGACATTTGTTTTCTTACATCAGTGACAGTTACACCCCTCCTCCACCAGGGGGCGAAAGCAACATCGCGTCGACCATCGATCTACTGAGCATGTGCGGAACACGTTGACCCGGAAGTCCAAGTGTGTTGTTTTCCTGCCAAGCAGAGAAAAGCAGTTTTTACTTTAGTTTAGTTTTCCTCGTTTCTTCAAACGGATTAAAACCTGGAGACTTGAAGTGACTTCGTTCATCGTTTAAGTTTATCAGGTAAAATTCATGTTGTTTTCACTGCAGAATGTGTGTTTGTGTTGAGAATGTTACTGCGTCACATGAAGCCACACCGCGGATTAGGACAATAAGCTAAGCAGTTAGCATAGTGCTGCTAGCATAGCTGCTACACATCAAACGTGTGTTGTTGGAATGTTTGTGGAATTCCACGGTCATTGTAGAATATTTTACAACAACATGACTACTGTTTAATACCTCATTAGGACCTACATTTAACACATAGATTTATTAGCTGAACTCTAATGCTAACTGGCTCCCTGTTAGCAATAGAGCTATTCTAACCAGTCTTTATTTACTTACTTATTTTTAACCACATTAATCCCTGTGTCTCTGTTCCGAACATTCTGTGAAAATAGCTGATCTACAATCTTGTGAACAAGTCTTTGTTTGCTATGAACTGAATAGCAGGAGTAGCCATTATGCCTAGAATTGTTGATATTCCATACAACGCTTGTATTCTAATATAGCTCCTTTCGAAACCCCTCTCCACTGAGGGGTTGCGAAAGGAGCTAATTCTAATACAAAACACTTTACCCATTAACACATGGAACCACTTTAACCATTATTTTATGCTTTAACTATTATAACACAAGAGTAGATATACAAGGTCACAGCATGGCATCGAGTGCCAGGCTGCGAGCTTGTAGATCTGCTATTTTCAAGTCATGAAAATGTGTGCGAATCTTTTAAAATACATTTTTCAAAGCAAACTTTTCTAATTCCTATCTCTGTTTCTGAGGGAGGGATCACTGGAACAACATATTTTGAGATGGCTTTAGAGTTGATATAGAGTGTTTGTTCAGTAACAGTGTTAAATAGCTCTATATTGTGACAGTAATTGTTGCTATAGAGTATTTGTTCAGTAACAGTGTTAAATAGCTCTATATTGTGACAGTAATTGTTGCTATAGAGTGTTTGTTCAGTAACAGTGTTAAATAGCTCTATATTGTGACAGTACTCATTTCTATAGAGTGTTTGTTCAGTAACAGTGTTAAATAGCTCTATATCGTAATACGATACAGAAACTACATTTTCAATCAGGAGAGTGAAGTAATACAGGATAAACAAGTGGAATTGGAAGTGATGACACTAATAAATGAGCAGATAAAACAGGAACACTATCAATTTGAGGATGATGAATGGGTTCTCTCAGTATTCTCCATGAATACTCAGTGGGCGGCCATAGCTGAATGGTTAGTGAGGCTGCCTGGGCAACCGACCCTGGTTGTCGCAGGTTTGATTCCAGCAATGTGTCGATGTGTGTCCCTTAGCAAGACTCTGAACCCCTTATAGCTCCCAGAGCGCCGTAGAATTGCTGCTCACTGCTCCTAGTAGTTATAAGATGGGGTAAATGCATTTGACACATTTTGCTTATTAAACACCAGGGCTACTCTTTGGTATTTAAACAATATAAAGAGGGTAAATTGTAAATTGTATTCCATCTCCTCCTACTGTCATACAGGCTGCTCTAGAAGAAAAACATGGCTGAAAGGATTCTGGTGCATGCTGCTTCATCCTCCTGCCTTCTGGAGGAAACTAGGAAGCTAGACACGCATCCTAACAAGCTGTTAGAGGGACTAAACCGTCTACGACTCAACAAGGTTTTCTGTGATGTGATTCTGTGCTGTGAGGGACAGGAATTCCCCTGCCATAGAGTTGTACTGGCCTCCATCAGCTCCTACTTTCAGGTAAATACACACATTTAATGTGCTGGTGTTGTTAAGAGAATGACCACATTACATTCTGCCTTGGCTTTCATATCTGAATATCGTTCTATAACCTGGTGGTTTTCATATCTGAATATTGATCTATAACCTAGTGGTTTTCATATGAACTGAATATTGTTCTATAACCTAGTGGTTTTCATATGAACTGAATATTGTTCTATAACCTAGTGGTTTTCATCTTCCTGTTACATCCTAGCTGTCTGTCCCTCATCCATCCATTTCTATGAGACTGAAGCCATGTTTCCATAAGCTTATCCGAATTAGGGAAGCGAATTATCAGAAATACGCATTAAGACAAAGCGAATTTAGCATGTTTCCATTTGCGGGTGTCATTCGAATTAACTCTTGCGACGGTCGCAAGAGTTGATCGGGCTGATTTTTTTCAGACCGAACCTGAGCACTGCACCGTCTGCACTTCTGACTGCTGTGACTCGGTCGCTGTCTAGTAGTGGGAAGAAGGGGTTATCAGTCATCATCATGGCCCCAAATAACTTTTAAATATATTACAATTGGTGACGAGTCTCTTACGAAATTGGCAAGAGTTCCTCTCAATACATAAAGCTACCGGTTTACCGGGAAAACCGCGGTCGCTGCACAGTGCTCATCCAGTTTCAGCGTCCTCTGGAAGGTCAGGTGGCCAATCTGCAAGCTCACAACGCGGCGCGGAGACGTGGATGCAAGCTGCTGTGAGCTTGTAGATTGGGCACTTCAGGCACGCAACACCGTGTGATGAGGAAGGGTTTGCCACCGATGGCTTGACTCCGGGAGGTGAAAACGGGAGGAATTTACACACGGTCCGTGTCACTCGGTGTGTAACAAACAACCGGTTTGTTTTGTGGGCTAACGCTATACCATGGACGTAAAGCGGCAGGGGAAATGGACCTAGAACGTCATAATCTATTCGCATTTATTGTCTGACCCGTTTCCATTCACTTTTGCGCATTTAGTTTATTCGATAAAGGCTCAAAATCCTCCTCCTCCAAGCGGATAACTTTTTTTGCGGATAATGAAAGTTTATTCTCATTTTGAAGTGTTTCCATAAAAACATTTAGCGAATAAGCCGTTAATGCGCAAAAAGTGGCTTTATGGAAACGCTCAGCGTGCCGATTTTTGTCGCAAAACAGCAATTATTGACAGTGGCACAGGTGCTCCCAAATATATTTTTAGGTCATTCAGACTGAATTTCAGGCGCATTTGAAACCCAAACGGTTGCAATTTTGTACCCTGAAGTTGATAAATACATTGCACATAGAATTTTCCTCCATTGATATATTAAATTAAAAGACAATTAAGACTTCTTGTATAGTTATATACAGTAAGGTGCAATAATACCAGTAAGACTTCCTAATCGGGAGATAAGCGAAGTAGCGGACGTCAGGTCACATACACACATTTTAGAAGGCAAAGTTTTAGGGGAAAATCTGTAGGAACAGTGTCCAAAAATTTGTTTGCTAGAATCGGCCTCATGGTGTCGCTAAAAGAGGGCCATGTGAGAAATGAGGGTGGCGGGGATTAGGCCTGGGGCGGTATGGACATTTTGTTACCGCGATTACCGTCTTCCCATTTACCGCCGGTACTGCGGTAATTACCGCACCCCCGTATCTATTAATTAAGGTTCGGCGATAAGCCAAAATATTGCAATCATCTTCCCAAAAGTCGCCTCTCCACACAGCCTGACTGCCCGAGTTATACTTCTCCGTACAGCACAGCGGGTCTGGCTTTCAAAGGAGCAGATCTACAAGCTCACAACACATCGCATCCGTGACGCGTTCTGAGCTTTTAGATCTGCACTGTCGGGTTACCATAGTAACGTAGGCTAGCTACTTGGGCTTTTCAGACACAAACAGCTGTGTGAACAAACCAGAAGAGGAAGGGTAGTCAGATCGTGTACAGTGATTCTGTAAACTCACGTCTCAACTTTCAAATCGCAGTGATTGAGTGCTGCTATATACAGGTTTTAGTTACAAGACTTGACAGAAAAGGTTATAAAATCGCCGGCGCGCCGCTGGACGGTGCACAACGTGCGACGCGGTGGAAAAAGTAAAATAGTTTCATTTTCGGTTTTAGTCCACGCGGCCCGCGCTCCGCCAGTAATCCGTATGAATAAAAAAAGATATGCCACAACACAAGGTATGTATTAACATCCTTGTGTCGAGTGGATTACAGAGAAAGTTTATGCTGCTCCGTCATAGAGTTGTGCTCCGTACTCTACTGTCCTGCACTGTGTGCAGGTCTGTGTCTGAGTGACGTATGTGGCTTCCAACGTGTGGTACACGGCCCAGAGCAGAGCGGCATGGAGCGCATGCGGTCCTCGCTTCTCCCCCGTTTTAAAACTCGCTTGTTTTCCAATAAAAAATAGACCTTTTTTTTTGTCTTTTTACCGCGGTAAGCACAATGACACCGCGGTAGACCTCGGTATACCGCGGTACGGCGGTTACCGCCTCCAACCCTAGCGGGGATATGAGTAGAGCAAAAGTTTGACGTGACGGACAGACTGACTGACAGCGGGTGGAGGTTTTGATAGTAACTGCGACCGTCAAATACCAAGTGCAGGGATTGACACTAACGGTTGCCCGACTGCCCGGGGCAAGTAAAAAAAAAAGGTCGGGCAGGTGAATTGTGCTACTGGGTTGCCCGAACGGGCAAGTGCACATTTTGAGCAACATAATAATGAGATGTGTGCCTATACTTGAACAGGGGCTACAGGGCTAGTTTTCCGTCTCTCTCTCCCTCCTAAGTCCCTCCACACCACAGTCTATGCTCCACACGCCCCACACACACCCACACACACACACACACACTGAACGAACGCGCGTGCAGGCAGCCGCCAGCCAGTGGCTATGTGAGCTCCGTCAAAAACAGCGAATCTACAAGGCATACACACTCACATTATGCTACAGCATGGCCAGATTAATGCACGCACTTTACGTGCTGAAGCACAGGTCACCAAACGGTGGGGAGAAAGTGAAAGAAGACAGAACTATTACCGCAAAAGTCGCTAAAACATTGACATGTCCGCGAACGGCGCGAAGCGTCTATTTTACGAGTGAAGCGTCTATTTCCCATGCTATCAACAGTGTTTTCCCGATGTTTCCCTCCCTGTATTTCGCTACATAATGTATTTAATCATGAGCAGCATGCATGTGCACTGCAGGGCAGCCTGCTTGTTAGCGTTCTGTGCTAACAAGTCAACTTTATAAACACATCTCCGACTCTGATGGTCTGCTGTCCAGCGTTGCCAGGTTTTGTTTGTGAGAGAGAAACAAGCAAGACTATTTTATTTTCTTCTTCCTTTTTTGGTGTGTGTGTGTGTGTGTGTGTGTGTGTGTGTGTGTGTGTGTGTGTGTGTGTGTGTGTGTGTGTGTGTGTGTGTGTGTGTGTGTGTTGGGGGGGGGGGGGTAGTTGTAGAAAAAAGTACTCAAAGGTTTTACTTAAGTAAAAGTATCAATACTGCAATATAGAATACTCGTTTACAAGTAAAAGTACTAAAGTGAAAGCAAAAGTGCTAAAGTGGTTTACATATGTCTTATAATATTATAATTTATATCTGCAGTAAGTAACTAGTAACTAAAGTTTTCAAATAATTGTAGTGGAGTAAAAGTACAATATTAGGATCCAAGATGTGGAGTAGAAGTAAACGTATTGTACAGTACTTAAGTAAATATACTTTCCATCGCTGCGGGGGGGGGGGGGGGGGGGGGGGGGCTGTACTTGCCAGACGGGCAAGTGCCTCTGAGACCTTACTGTCAACCCCTGCCAAGTGTCTCCAGTGTTCTTCGTCATGTTTGTGAACTACTGGTAAATCCAATCTATTTATTGTTGACACAATGTAATAAGAAAGCCCTACCTAAACCATGAACACTGCAAACCAAATGCTCAATCTCTCTAACCCACACAGGCCATGTTTACAACTGCCATGGTGGAGTCCACCCAGGAAAGGGTTAACATGGATGGAGTGGAACCTGAGGTGGTCGACATGTTGCTGAGCTTTGCCTACACTTCAGAGGTGTCCATCTCCACAGCTAATGTGCAGGTAATGTTTTATCATCATAAACTTTATTTATGGTCTCCATTTCTGTCCTACATCAGTGTTTAATTTAAAGTAGAGCCTGACCGATACATCGGTCAAATCGATACATCGGTCATTTGGGAGACATCGGAGGGGCATCGGACATCGTTGAATTATTCCACCGTAATTCACCGATGTCAGTTGTTATTTTTAAATCTGGAAACAGATTTCAACATTTAGGTGAGTTTCTGGCGCCACATACAGGGGACCTATTTGCCTACTGGCTGTCGCGGCCCTCCAGACAATGGGGGGGAAGGGGGGAAAAGAACTGCATTAGAGCCAATCGCAGGCGAGTTTAACGCTCCTCCAGACTATGGGTTACAAACGGCAACGGGAGTAGAGATGGGATTTATGGCTCTTTGAAGTGAGCCGGATCTCTGGAATCCGTTCCTTTCAAAGAGCCGTTCAAAAGACTGGCTCATTCTAGTTACTATAGTTACTTACTTTGTAGATTTTGATTATAATTACAACAAATAACTTATACAACATTTATTTCTGACATATATATATAGGTACATACCTGCCATTTGAAAATAGCCAATCTACAAGCTCACAATGCTTCGCGTTGTGACGCATTGTGAGCTTGTAGATCTGCTATTTTCAAATGATTTTTCTACATTTTATTAATTGGGAAAACCTGTGAAACAGGACATTCTGCATAATGAGTACTTTCTACTATATTTTGATACCCATACTTTTGTACATTTACTCAAGTACATTAACATTCATAAATAAGGATAACGTGCCCACATAACCCCTCTTCTTTTTGTTGCGGTCCATTTTATGTTGTATTTTCCAAAAAAAGCCTCTTTATTTTATTTTAATTTTATTTCATGTTTTTTTTATTGTGTTATGTAGGTGGTGGGTGTTTGTGGTGGTGGTGTTTAAAAAAGATGTAAAAAATAAATAAAAAGAAAAGAAAATTATTGCAACTATGGACATAAAATGTGAATTATGAATTGAAATCATTGCAATAAAAAGTATATATATGGGGCTTTTAAGAGAATCTGCCCCCAGAGCATTTTCTGTCCCTCGCTATTTCAAAAAACAACGACTAAAAAATAACGACTAAAGTATCATTCTAACACTTTCCTTTCAACAACAAAGAGAAGAAAAATGTCTAAATAGTAAAAATAGTAAAAAGATTCACGGAAACTGGGGGCAGAAATTCTCCTCTGCCTACAAAATGATGTCATACTTAACAGCCCCTATATATATATATATATATATATATATATATATATATATATATATATATATAAAAGTACGTTAACAATCCAAACTTCTACTGTGGCAGAGTATTTCCACATTGATTGCAGTATTGATATTTGTACTTATGTAAAGGAATTCACCGATTGTCAGCCTTCTGATTGGTCCCTGAGACTCCCTGACTGGCCAACCAGAAAAATACATTCACTTTTTGCAAGCGGGGGTGGAGTTCTGCAGTCGGAGAAAGTGGGAGCCGTCTTTCACCGGCTGTCCGCACTGCGGAGCACGGCCAGGCCGCTCGCGACCATAGCGTTTGCGATCATTGTAATGAATAAGCTTCAACAGACTAGTTCACATGGACCTTATCAATGGTCTAACTTGTTACGTTTGGGTACATATATTTTAAATGGGCAGAATTACGAAAAGCCAGCCTATTATGTGAGGAGAACAGATTATAGTTCTCCTCTTCCTACCCAAGATGCAATGCGCGATTTCTATTCTCTCTCTGATCCAGAGGATTAAACTAATTAAAAAATATATATTTTCGGGGGAAAATTACTGTTTTGCTATGTAATTACTGTACCTTTTTCTTCCCTTTTTATTAATATCACGTAGATGTGTTTTTTTTGGTACTTTATATAGCTGTAATGAGGCTATGAAGGAAAAAAAAATCCCATCCACTTCCACTATAAAAGAATCTGCAATAGTGATTCTGTCCCACTGGGATTAAACAAATTAAAACATATATTTTCGGGGAAACCCCCTGTTTTGCAATGTAACTACTGTACCTTTGTCTTCCCTTTTTATTAATATCACCTAGATGTTTTTCCTTTGGTACTTTAAATTGCAATAATGAGGCTATGAAAAAAAAAAAATCCCATTCACTGCCACTATAAAAACAATCTGCCCAGGGTTAATGTCCCATCATAGTAACAGGGCAGAATGGGGCGGGATTTGCAAAAGCCTGAATTGCCTACTTTTCCCCACAACTGTTCATTTAGAAAGGAACGGCTCCTTACTGCGAACCGGATCCCATCGTTCATTTCAAAGAGCCGTTCAAAAGACTCGATTCGTTCTCGAACGTCCCATCTCTAAACGGGAGCCAGAGAGAAAAGACTCTGCAGCTGTAGATCGGCTATCATTCTTTGTGTTATGCAACCAAATGTTTATTATACAGAGAGAATCATACACGTGTTGGACAATAAAAACATTGACAGCCAGGGGGAAAAAAATCCATGAAGGACACGGAATGCAATCGTTCACTCGCCGTTGGAAAATTGACTTATTAGACTATTCTGGATGTGTGGCTAACGGCTAACGCTAACGTTAGCTAGCGCTAGCTGCAGGCTAACACAGGCATGTTATACACAATTACTCATGGAATAAAACGGCGACCCAACTACAAGTTCACAACGCGAGGAGGTTAAGTCTGTCAGAACCGTCAGATTATCTTCTGACTGAAGTTACACAAACACTGATTATGCTACATTTAGCACTGTTAGCCCGACCAATTTAGATAGGGCACGACACGAGTCACGGTGTTGCACGTAATAAATTCACTTCAACCTTGTGTTGAGCAGTTAAACCTATTTGCTACGTACGTCTACAAAAACGTTCATATTTCAAAGATAAAGTGCTTACTGAAGTCTCACAGATGTCACAGTATGGTACGCTCAAGCAGAATTACCCGTATCTTTCGTATTTTTTAATAAACAGCATTTTAATCCGATCAGACGTCATTTTCTGTTGTTTTTCAGCCATGCGACCCCATCGGTTGCGAGGTGTACTGCACTTAGATACATTAATACCTTTTTAGGGAAACGACGACCGATCGGATTAAAATGCTCCTCTTTAAATAATACGATCATTACGGGACATTCTGCTGGAGCGTACCCTATGGTGACATCCGTGAGCCTTCACTAAGCAATTTATCTTTGTAATCTGACCGTTTGTGTAGACGTACGTAGCAAATTGGTTAACTGCTCAACAGCAGATTGTGTTGAATTCACGGTTGGCGCAGCGTAGCGTCTTTACATTTAGCCCAGTAATGCTAATCTACAAAGCAATCCATCATGAATGACAAGCCTATACTATTGTTGCATTTAGGCCCTTTATTAAACTATAAGCCTGTGTTTTATTGCTACACAATAATGGTAAATAAAGTAGCTTACTCTAAAATAATCCATCCATCCATCCATCCATCTTCAACCGCTTATCCAGCATCGGGTCACTGGGGTAACAGTTCCAACTGAGATTTCTAGAGTTCCTTAATAATAATAATTAAAATAAACAATACTAATGATTATAATTGCGACCGTCAGGTCGCAGTTACTATGAAAACCTCCACCGCCTGTCTGTCTGTCAGTCTGTCTGTCACGTCACATCACACTTTTTTGCCCCTATCCATGTGAAATTTTCCACACACAATCCTTGTCTGCCAATCCACAACCTCCACCCTTCCAGGGACCCCCGCAGCTCCAGGGACCCCCGCCAAATTTTTTAAAACACATTTTTGAATACTGCTCCTACAGTTTTTGCCCTAAAATCACACAAATCGCTACACAGTATGTCTACACTTATCTCATCGACATGGATCTGTCCTATATAGCGCCACCATCAGGTCGATTTTTTAACACATTTTTGGACCTAAACTTTTTTTTTTATTTTATTTTTTTTTTTTCAAACTTTTTTTTTTTTTCAAAAAAAATTTTTTTCAAACTTTTTTTACACTAACTTCAACACACCAATCCACCAGATTTTATATTGACTGTGTGTCAATTCTTGTTCTGTAACATGTTTGCTGATAGACCACATTCTGGGCTATATAACAGTGGGTAATACCAAAACTATCCAGCAGAGGGCAATATAACAGCCCCAGACAACCCCATGTCACGTAACTACTTGTCAAGAGTGCATTAGGGGTGCCACGGTTCACGGTATAAAACCGAACCGTACGGTACGCCCTGCACGGTACCCGGTTCAATACGCCTGTTATGAACCGCGGTCTTTTTGAGTTTGCAAATTAATTAATTTCTTACAGCTGGACAGCCTCTGTGCATCGTGCACAAGACAATCTCCACTAAACCCCGCTCCGCAAGTAAACACGCACTAATGTCCCATCACCGTACACCCACCTACTCTGTAACAAGAGCCGACATTCACACTCGCAGCAGAGCAAAGCAGTTGAGTCCTCACAGAGACAGAAAAACAAAACGAAGCAGCTAGTCGCTAAGCTGTGCAGTGCGGAGCGCACGCATTGTAGTTGTTGTAACATGGAGAACAAGTCCAGGAGAAGTCTGCTTGTTGTTGTTAGTCCCAAACATCATTACAGTCTGTTTTTAGACTGACCATAGCAGGCAGCGTTAGCAAGCAACAAAGCCAAACGTAGCGTAGCCCTCAGCCAGAGTGTCAGACACCCGCTAGCCTCACTGACTGACTGAGTGGAGGAATAACGCATGGTGAGTGTTGTTGCCATGTCTGATTATTATAAGCCACGTTGAGCTTGTTTTTATGTAAAGTTGCTTGTAGGCTAAATAATGGTGGATGCGGTGGTGAGCTTGTAGATCGGCTCGGCCACTTTCAAATATCCGACGTGTATAGGTTTAAAGACCTCACGTGGCCTATATTCACTTATTTAAGCCTTGTTTTCATAGATCTGGTTGCTTATTCCTCTCGCAAAGTTTGGCAACACAGTGAACACACCCGTCTATTTTGGTTATAGTAATGAAAACTTACAGAGGCTATTTGCTCAAGCTTGTAGCCTACTATAGTATCTCTTGTTGTGTGCAAAACAATTTGTTCATAAATAAAGCACTTTGAAACTGAAGACGATGGCCAATATTGATGATAATGATAATAGAAAAGAAAATAATTTTCCCCCTTTTTATTTTAATTTTATATTATTAATTTTTTTAACCCACCTTAAGGCTAAGAGGCACTGTCATAATGCAATTCTCTTAGAAGCAAAATAAAAATAGATTTTTGGAAAGTCATTTTTTTATTTTATTTTTTTTATTTTTATGCAAAACACGTACCGAACCGTACCGAAACCGTGACCCCAAAACCGAGGTACGAACCGAACCGTGGGCTAAACGAACCGTGGCACCCCTAGAGTGCATACATGTGCTGTGAATTAAATTAAGAACACCACAGCTGCAGTAAAGGATGGTGTATATGTGAAAATCCTCAGTTAGCTTGTTGTTTCAAAAACAGCAGAAATCTGAGCTCATTTCTTCGAGTGGGGGAATATCTCCGCCAGGTCAGGTTGGCCTGTAAAATTCATAATAACCAATTGAAATTAAATCTGCTCAAACTGTCTAATATACGGATACAGAACCATATATAGGCTATATAATGTCTGGTGGAAACTTTCTGTTTGAAAAAAAAGGAAAAAAATAAATTGAAACTGGTGGACTAGCGCGCTCCAAAATCGGGCATCGGCCGAAAAATATGGCATCGGTCGGCTCTAGTTTAAAGAACACATATTTTGCCTATCTGTTCTAGGCCCTGCTAGAAGGAGCCAACTTGATGGATGTCAGAGATGTTGGAGATGCCTGTTATGACTACATGCAGCGTCACATTGATACAGACAACTGTGGGATCAATAAAGGTATCTCTCTTACAATAAATGCACTGATTCTCTTTATAGTGGTCTGCTTGCAATGAGTCCAATATTAGATAGGTCAGGTATATTGTTGAAACCCGAAGTAATTGATATATTCTCTTACTATAGAGCATCGCAGTGAGGTGTCGGAAGCAAGCTGGCCATTCATTTTTTACCATAGGGTTTTTCATTATCAGCCACAAAGTTGTAGCAATTCAATGTACACTTACCACTAGGCTGGTGGTTGTAAAATGGTTCTATATGCTCCTGTAGAACACCCGAGTATGTATGCAATCACTCTAGTTTTAGTAAAAACACGTTTTAATCAAGATCGCACGGAGAAGAACTGCATTTCCCATACTGCTAAACATGTACATCCTGTGAAATCGACGTCTGTGATTGGTCTAGCTTCTTCTTCTTTCACATATCTTGCGGGTACCGCGGAAGTAGCTACTGCCCCCTGTCTGCCCGGCAGATTATTGCACTGCAGCAGAATTCCGTGAGCGAGTGTCTTTCTTTTACAAATATGATGCACTATGTTAAGGATGACGATAAGAGCGTCCACAGAGATGACAATCACTACATTTCAGGCCATATGCTGGCCTGGATAACTAAACTGAGTGTGATTTAAGGGCTATATTTCAGGAAACAAGTGTCATTCGCAATGCATTCTGGGAGTGTAGTTTCCGCAATTTTAAAAATAATGATGTACACAGTCTTGTACCCTGCCCTTTTTTTCAGCTTTCTAATTAATCTTTGCATTCAAAAAAATTTGAATATTGTCATGATTCCTCTCCAGCCGAGATGGCTTTGTCCAAGGCTTAAAACATTTAAATAAATACTTTATGAAATGTCTATGGAAGAAATGAATGGGGAAAACGCTTCAGACACCAGAGTGAGGACGGGGTGGGGCTTCAACTGCGATGCTCTATGGGTATGCATACTAAAGGCAGGCATTGACACTAAGGCTTGCCCACCTGCCCCCGGCAGGTAAATAAAACGTCAGGGCAGGTGAAGTTGGCTTTCAGGTTGCCCGACAGGGCAAGTGCTCATTTGAGACGGGACACAAATGTCTATAAACACAACACCAGATATCTGTCTAAACACCTGAATGTGGCCAGTGCGCTGTGTCTTCTGGTCTGTGGAATGTAAAATAAGAGCACTATTTACCTATAATGTGCTGTTTTTACTGTTGCTTTATTTAAAAATATAAAATAACAAGTGTGAAACCATAGACATATTCAATCATAGCTAAAGTATTTGGTATTTGGATTTGGAGGTATTGAGGTATGACATTTTACTCTCCATTTTATCGCACAGCCCCAGAAAGTGAAGAAATAAGTGTTAAATTGAGCGGTAATTAAAATCGTACCTATCATTTTATAATGGACGATTTACTTTTCGGGCAAGTGGGCATTACCTTCGGGCAAGTAGAACATGACCTGTACTTGCCCGATGGGCAAGTGCCTCTGAGACCTTAGTGTCAACCCCTGCTAAAGGTTTAGGAAAAATAACTTTGGGAAATGCATAATTGTCAAGATTCCGTCCATGATGGCAGCCAGGGAGCTTAAAATGCCTTTAAACTGGGATTTAATATTTAAAGAGTCAAAAATGATGAACTCATGAACTAATTAAATTGCAGAGCTTACTGTAAGGTAAATGCATAATTATGACAGCACTACATTTTCCCCATTATGCAAGTACATTTTAATACAATTTGATATAGGCCTACAGTATATTGTGGGTTAATAAATAGTCCTACATAATGAAGGCATATTTCATTTTAAAAACTTTTGATCATTGTATTGTCTACGGAGGCTTTTGGGAGCACCCCAGACAGTTTTGAAGTTGCTCTATTCAGTATTTAGATATTCATTTTATCAGACACACCCCTTCCTATACAAACCCATTGTAACTCCAACTCCATTTGAACTATGATTGAACCTAGATTAATTAAAAAAACACCTGTCATTAACTTTCCTCCTTCTAGATCTCACTGTCCTTCCTGTGTGTAAAGAGGAGGTTACCTCAGAACAGCAGGAGAGAAGTCCCAGTCTGGTCCAGGTGAAACCAGAACCTCCACAGATTAAAGAGGAACAGCAGGAGAGGAGTCCCAGTCTGGTCCAGGTGAAACCAGAACCTCCACACATTAAAGAGGAACAGCAGGAGAGGAGTCCCAGTCTGGTCCAGGTGAAACCAGAACCTCCACAGATTAAAGAGGAACAGCAGGAGATGTTTCTAAGCTCAGGGGAGGCTGCAGGGTCATCGTTAACATTATTGGTTGTGAAGAGCGAAGAGGATGAAAACAGAAAGGCAGAGCCTCAAGCCAGCACCTCAACTGAACACATGACAATACGAGCATCACAACCAACTATTGATGACCATCTCCTCTCTTCACACTGTTCTGACTGGGGGAACAGTGATTATGAGTCAGTTGTAAACACACTGGAATCATACAAGATGCAGCATGTGGAAGGACAGAGATTATCTTTGAACAACAAGCTGTCCCAGAACCCTGAATCATTAACGGAAAAGCCATCGACGAGGAGTCAGAAAGGAAGGAAAAACTTTAGTTGTACAGATATTGGCAAAGTGTCATTAACACGGTCAGAGGAACAGCAAGAGATGGACCAGAGACTGTTTGATGCAAGGATGCAACCTGTAGTCAAGTTGTACAGGATGGGTATGTACTGTTTTATTAACAACCTGTAGTAAAGTTGTACAGGATAGGTATGTAGTTAGTGTTTTATAGTTTGTTAACTTCTACAGATAGATCTGTTTTAGAGAAGTTCATACATATTAGCAGATCTACAAGCTACATGCTATCCAGTATTTTGAGGACGGTTGCTTAAAGTTTTTAATAACCTACAGTAAAGAGTTGCAAACTAGCCAGTGTCTCCGGTAGTAAATTGTTCAAATAGTAATAATAGAACTGTAACATTTAACAACTTTCAACCTGGCATCCCAATTTCTTTAACTTTAGAAAACACCTAAAAGAGCAGATCTACAAGCTCACATTTAACCTTAAATTAATTGTTAATCAGCAAAGGGGTTCAATGTATGTTTTGAGGGGAAATAATTTAAAACAAATGACAGATAACATCCACTGTGTATGAGTACCTATAACACCCTGTACTGAAGACCAAAAGGGCTGCAATTACATCATTAGACACAGTGAACAATGCATATCTTATTTTATTAAACATACTCTCTACCACACTGAAGTCCACTGTTTGAGCAGAGGAGCTTATTTTCTTTCTTTTTTTAAATTATGTGCAGATATTGAACTGCTCATTAACGAGAAATGGAAGCCAGTGACAGTCACATGCCCCAGACAGTCTTCAGGATCTTACATTTTGATGGATATAATAGATCACTTAAATGTGGTTAAAGGTACTCAAGGTAATTTTAAGACTATTTTTTAATATGTACGTATATACATGTTTTAGTAGCCATTTCCCTTTATCAGCAGCTTTATTATTGTGCTGGGGTGTTTCCTTGCAGAAAGACCACATCCCCTGGCTGTATTTTAGTTCTGTTCCACTGTTTATGTTGACATTCATCGCTGACAGGGACTTCTTTGTCTGTGAGGGGAGGGGGACCTTGGCCGGAGCTTTTAATTGTTCCCTTTGAATCAAAGCACCAAAGACAGCTACCCGTTTGATGCCTGTCAGAGAGGAGAGGGGGAAGACTTGTCAACATAGAATGTCAACTTAAACAGTGGCAATTAATAAGGGTGTCGGAAAAAATCGATATGAATCGATTATCGGTTTCAACACTAGCGATACGGCCGCACCGATCCAGGCGTTTACCTGGATCGGTCCAAATCGCGGCCGTATCGGTCGATGTATCGGTCCTAAAGTAATTAATCGGATTAATCGGATTTTAGCATTAAATAATTAACCTGCTGTGAAATTCTGAACTTACTTACTCATCGTTTACTGTTACAAATCATTACTTCAAAAGTGAGCGCTCTGCGAGCACAGTCAGTGCTGCAGTGCAATGGAAAGAAAAAAAAGAAAAAACTGCCTGCTGCTCTGTCCTCCAAATAGAGCTGGGTTTCTGCGTACTACAGTCACTGTCCTGCGGGAAGCCGCAGATCTACAAGCCCACAGGGTGTTGCATGTGGATGGGTTGTAAACTTATAGATCTGCTACTTCCGATGCAGCGTGTATGACGCTCGCATGTGCGACACACAGCGACTTGTAAACAAACCAAAAACGTGGTAGTTGAGTTCCATCACTATGGATTCATTATTCCACCAGTGGAGAAACGCAAGTTTGGATTTTATAAGAATGCGACCTGGATGCGACAGTAATGGATTGGATTATAACACTTTTCCCAGTAGAACCCGGTTCTACTAGAACCATCAGAAGTCCCCGCGCTTGTCGACAGCAAAGGTAATAATCACAGCATCAGCTTTTATGGCAAAGGGCTACTATAGAGTATTGGTTTTCAAAGTGGGGTCCGGGGACCCCCAAGGGTCCTTGAGGGAGTTCTAGGGGGTCCTCGGCGAAATGATAGGAACCAAATGGACCCTTGGGTATGTGTAACTCAGGGGAGTGTACAAATGGAACCAAATGGACCCTAATGAACCCTTGGGTAAACTTAAGACAGCCTGATCATGTCAAACTGGAGGACCTTGACATTGATTGCCAGACCCATGAAATGGGTAGGCCTACATAAGCAAATGTCGGTCTGTCCGGTTTTTCTCCATAGATGGTCATGATGATGACATGATGATGACATGAGGGAGGGATAGACCGACAGACAAAGCCTTCATGTCATCACAATGACATGAGGGAGGGACAGACCGACAGACAAAGCAAAAGGCTTTGTCTGTCGGTCTGTCCCTCCCTCTTTTCTCCATATTTGGTCACAATGATGTCACAAATGATGATGACATGAGGGAGGGACAGACAGCCTATAAATGTACCATTACATTTATAGGCCCAGAGGGTTGGCAGAACCGGGGTCTGGCACAACCAGGTTGACCTGGTTTAGTTTTTTTTAGAACTACTGCAGTAGAGCCATAAGATAACAAGTAGACATGATGTGTGCCAGACTTCAAATGTTGCACTTATAGCCTACTTTATACTGTTGTAAAGTGGATCTCTTTGAAATGATCTTATTGACTGAATAACAGCAGGCTCTTTTACTAGTTTTATTTAGTGATCTGATCTGTGGCATTGCTGAGGATTGATCTGATCTGTGGCATTGGTGAGGATGTATTTTAGTTTTTCAGTGTTATTATAGCAGCTTTGCAAAGTACAATTATTGCACTGTACTGAAGCCTGAAGGGCCAGGCCTTTTGTGTGTTTGTTTTATATTTCTCCACCTGACCAACTGTAACTGCTAAAGTGAAGTTCTTAAAAATGGGTGTGTGAGACAGATTTTCAAACCATGTCAGTAGGCTTTGTAGTTTACATTAATTATTTTTTGTATCTACATGTCTGTGTCTATTTATGATTTGTCATCCATCTTTCTTTACAATTTTCTGTTATTCCATGGTCTTTTATGAGATATCCATTATTTGAAGGTCAGCAATGCTACTTTATAGATTATAGCTTCTTAATTGAATGGAAAATTAATGTTTCATTAAACGTATGTATCAGATCACACCGTATCGCATCGAATCGTATCGAATCGTATCGAATCCAATCGAATCGCATAAAATTCCTCGAAATCGTATCGAAATCGTATCGAAATTGCACCGTATCGAATCGTATCGAATCGTTCTGTATGTAAGCCGTATCGTTTCCGAATCGAATCGTTAGCCCATGTATCGGATACGTATCGAATCGCCTTGTAGGGGATGGATACACACCCCTAGCAATTAACCAAAATCCAGCCAGGGGAAATTAACCAAAATCCATCCAGGGGAATGTGTCTTTCTGCAAGGAAACATGCCAGCACAATAATGTAGTGGCTGATGAAGGAAAATGACTGCTAAAAATAAATATACATATATATTTAAAATAGTCTTAAAGTTACCTAGTGTACCTTTAAAGGGCCAGTTCACCTCTCGGACAACCAGATCTTACTTTATTGTTGTTTGGGACACGATCAACACAATCCTGAGTACTTTTTTGTGTTCAATCTGTGTTTTGAGATATTTTAGTATTTCATTAAAGATTGCAATTGCTTACAAATAGTTTAAAATTGTATAATATATCTATTTTTTAGACTTAATATATACAATGTCAATGTTGTGTAAGAGGAATCATAATATATAAATGCTCCTACAGTGACACAATAGAATAATTTATGGATTTCACGCTGTGATCGATCGGTAATATCGGGATCGGCAGATATTGATACCACGCTGTGATCGATCGGTAATATCGGGATCAGCAGAATGATGATGCATTTTGCATCATATGATGCAGCATGATGACTCATGAATGATGATGCATTTTATATCATATGATGCAGCATGATGACTGCGAGCTTGTAGATCTGCTCTTTTAGGTATTTTTGAAAGTTAAAGAAATTGTTCCAGGTGTCAGTGTAAATATTATGTTGACCTTCTATAGGGCTAGTATTGAATCCATCCTGAGATATGGTATGTCTAGCTGGTTTGGTAACCTGACTGTTATATACAAGTCTCAAATAGCTAGGCTGGCAAGTATGGCAGGGAAGATCATGGGTATGGCCACCCCCCGATCACCCCTCAAGCCATCTTTGAGCAAGTAGTAGTAAGACAAGCTCGGAATATTTTGTCCGACCCCTTGCATGTTCTGAACCCAGAGTACGATCTACTGCCATCGGGCAGGAGATTTAGGATCCCAATATGCCATTATAATAGATATAAGCACTCGTTTGTTCCTCTATCAATCAAAATGCTAAATGATAGACACATAACTAATTGAGGAGAGGAGAGGCTCTATGGTTGTATGTGTAAACTTTTTCTGTCTTGTTTTTGAGTTATTCTTTTTAGTTTGTTTCTGTTAAATGTTTATATGTATGCAGCTGTGACTGTCTCCAAGACAAATTTCTCCCCTGGGAGACAAATACAATTGAACCTTGAACCTTGACTCATGATGCAAAATGCATCATCATTCATGCTGAAATACTAAAATATCTCAAAACACAAACTCAGGATTGTGTTGATCTTGTCCCAAACAACAATAAAATAAGATCTGGTTGTCTCAGAGGTGAACTGACCCTTTAATGTTACCTAGTGTACCTTTAATGTTAACATGCAAGACAGATCTAATGAGGATCAGGCACATGTATCAATATTCATATCACTCACTTATACAAGTGTTTGCAGTGAAACATACTGTCCCAGACACCATATCTTAGTATGTCAGAAACTGTTTTGCATGTGTACCCCCACAGCATGTGTGCATTGACACATGGACAAGTAGTCACATGATGTAGAACTTTGCCCAATCAGATTGTGGCCTAAAATGAGTTTGCCACCCTGGCTTATGGTCTGGTCTGGTCAACATAGCATTGGTATCTCAACTCTCACTGGAATAACAGCTTTGACAAAATCATGTCCGCTGTAGAAGCAATTACAACTTCTATGGGAAATGTTCAAGATCAAACACTCTGGTTTACTCTCATGTATCTTTTGTCTAGACTTCCTGCACCTCCCTGTATGTAAAGAGGAGGAGGAGAACAATCCTGGTCTGGTCCAGGAAGAACCAGAGCCTCCACACATTAAAGAGGAACAGCAGGAGCTACTTCAAAGACCAGAGGAGGCTGCTGGGTCAACGTTGACATTAATAGCAGTGAAACATGAAGATGACGATGTAAACAGAGAGACAGAGCCTCTAGCCAGCACCTCAGCTGAACACATGAAAACACAAGCTGATGTAGAGGACAGTGGAACATCACAACCAACTAGTGATGGCCAGCTCCTCTCTTCACACTGTTCTGAATCTGACACTGAGGACCTGAAATCATCAAAACAAACGTCAGTCACGAGGAGTGTTACATGGAAGAGAAGCTTTAATTGTAAAGAGTGTGGCAAAGGCTTTGGTAGTATGAGTAAGCTACCACTACACATGAGGATTCATACAGGGGAAAAACCCTTCACGGTTTGTGCCAAAGGCTTCTCTCAAAAGGGTGATCTGAAGAGGCACATGAGATATCATACAGAGGAAAAGCCCTTCACTTGTACAGTTTGTGCCAAAGCTTTTACTCAAAAGAGTAGTCTGAAGACACACAGGATGATTCATAGAGGGGAAAAGCCCCTCACTTGTACAGTCTGTGCGAAAGGCTTTACTGGTATGACTGGTCAGACACACATGAGGACTCATACAGGGGAAAAGCCCTTCACTTGTGCAGTGTGTACCGAAGGCTTTGCTACAAAGGGTAATCTGAAGAGGCACATGAGGACTCATACAGGAGAAAAGCCCTTCACTTGTATGGTTTGTGCCAAAGGCTTTTCTCAAAAGGGTGAAATGAAGACACACTTGAGATCTCATACAGGAGAAAAGCCCTTCACTTGTACAGTTTGTGCCAAAGGCTTTTCTCAAAAGGGTGATCTGAAGAGGCACATGAGATATCATACAGGAGAAAAGCCCTTCACTTGTACGGTTTGTGCCAAAGGCTTTTCTCAAAAGGGTGAAATGAAGACACACTTGAGATCTCATACAGGAGAAAAGCCCTTCACTTGTACAGTTTGTGCCAAGGGCTTTGCCAGCACAACTAACCTGAAGACACACATGAGGATACACACTGGGGAAAAGCCCTTCACTTGTACAGTTTGTGCCAAAGGCTTTACTCATATGAGTGGTCTGAAGACACACAGGGTTATTCATTCGGGGGAAAAGCCATTCACTTGTACGGTTTGTGCTAAAGGCTTTTCTCAAATGAATAGTCTGAAGACACACATGAGATTTCATACAGGAGAAAAGCCCTTCACTTGTACAATTTGTGCCAAATACTTTACTCGAATGAATAGTCTGAAGACACACATGAGATTTCATACGGGAGAAAAGCCCTTCACTTGTACAGTTTGTGCCAAAGGCTTTACTCATATGAGTGGTCTGAAGACACACAGGGTTATTCATTCGGGGGAAAAGCCATTCACTTGTACAATTTGTGCCAAAGGCTTTGCTCAAAAGTGTAATCTGAAGACACACATGAAATCTCATACAGGGGAAAGGCCCTTCACTTGTACAGTGTGTGCCAACGGCTTTATTCAAATGATTGATCTGAAGAGGCACATGAGGACCCACACAGGTAATAATTCAGCACTATCTGTAGTTATTTGTAAATGCTCTTAATTTTGTGTCACACTGTGGTGTTCTTTGAGACACACGTATATGAGTATTTCAGGGCTTGGCTGACTGCACCATTGCTTCTCCAGGTGAACAACACAGCTTTCACCAATGGAAATACACTACAGAACGTACACATTGTTACATTTTATGGGTTTGTCATCATAGTGTAACATATGGTGAAGTATTGTAGTGCAGGTTATTGCAACAACCTCCGATCTAGTGAAGGATTTAGACAGGACCGCCACATATTCGAAACTCTCCGCAATTCTGCCAATAATCGTATTCTTTGAGAAACATTCTGTTTGTACTGTACTGTACCTCACACACACACACACACACACACACACACACACACACACACACACACACACACATTTTGTCCCCCCTTTTCATTTGGATGGATTGTTTGTATTGTTATCATTGTACTGTATGTTTTAAACTGTTCCCAATTTGTTATCAAACATAATTTCTTTACCCAAGTCTCCAAATGATATGCATTTCCATGTTAATAATATATGTTTAAATTCCTTTTCATGTGTGTTTCTAGAAGCAGACAAGAAGCAGCAACAGTCCTCCTCTGATGGAGAGCCTGTTAAAAAGAAGAGCAGAACCTCCACCGTTGAACTGCAGGGGGCGCCAAGTGATGGTAAGAGAGAGAACACATTATGAATAAGCCTATTATTATCATTGTTGTTGAGATTGACTGGATTTTATTTTAACAGGGTTTAAATGACATTTTTTAGGTGTTAAATTTCTATATTTTGGGTATCGTTTTCTGTACAGAGGGAGTGAAGGGTGACAACAAGTCCAAGAAGAAGGGGGCAGGCCGGGCCAAAGGCTCCAAAAGTAAAGAGAAAGATTTAACCTTCAGGTCCAAACCTCAGCAGGATGAGAGGTCCTCCTACCCTGCAGAGACCATGGACAGCACTGGGACAGGAGCAGTAGAGTCAGGCAGTGGTGGCTCTTGTGACAGGTAAGGACGCCACAAACTTTTAGAGCTACACTGATCTGCTGCTAGCCTGCTAGTCAATGACTCATGCTGGTCCAGACCTGCTGGCACTGAGCCCAGCCTTCACCTTGATAAGCTTTAGATGTTTAGGATTATACAATACTGCCAGATGAAGCCACAGTGCAGTGATTATGTTTTTGGACACACTGACTTCTTTATTTGTTTCACAGGTCAAATTGACTTTCATGATTTGATTTGGGGGGATAAGCAGTTATCAAGAAAAGCAATCATGTATATGCCGATAACCATTTTGGCTGGCCAGTTGAAAGCTAGATAAATGTAATTTCAGACACAATAGGTCCATACAAAGACAGAGATACAAAACAGACAATAACAACCCAGAGATAGCCTGAGTACCAGACTGAAACACTTTAAAGCTGTTTTAATCAGTAAAAATATTTGCGTAGTTAGAAGAATATTCCTATATACCTCCACTGTATCTGCAGGAGGCTATAAGAGGGTTGGCTGCAATCACATTTGGTTTGAAAAAACATTTGCTACATCTGCTACACACTGCAGACTACAAATATGATCATTGAAACAGGTAACAACCTACTTACTATAGAATGTTAACTCCTAAGCCTAGCAGTTCACTCTGATGAGCCTCACAAAACTCAAGTTCTGGCTGTTTGTCACTAGCCTGGTGTTGCTCATACTAATTCCTCACTGCTTATCAGATATTAGTCTGGACTCGTGGGAAGAATTTTCATTTCCAAGAGGTGGGTTAAAAAAATGGCTCTGGACACGATTGGTTAGACCAGACCAATGCCATGCCCTGATTGGTTCCCCCAACTTTTGGGGGAGAGGAAATGGATTCACAATTGAGCGGAGCCACACCCATATTCGCCACGGGTAATTTATTTTGCCCAGGCTTGGATTGGTCTGGTTCCAGGCTAGTTTGTCACACATGCCTTGTTTGAGATGTAAAAAGTCATGCATGTAAAAACATTCATTATGAAGCTGAGAGTGAAACAAAAGGAGTGTTCCCCTCCCTCTAGTGCGGGGGTCAGCAACCCGCGGCTCTAGAGGCACATGCGGCTCTTTAGCGCTGCCCTAGTGGCTCCCTGGAGCTTTTTCAAAAATGTATGAAAATGGAAGAAGATGGGGAAAAATATATATTTTTGGTTTTAATATGGTTTCTGTAGGAGGACAGACATGACACAAACATTAAACTTAACGTTTTCTGCTGTAAAAATGTGTAGAATAAATATTACATTTCAACATTCTCTCCAGGATGCACTGCAGGGAAAATAAACATTTAATCATGAATGCTCATTATGTATTTGTAGCCTACTTAAGTCATTTTGATAGTAGGCTAATATAGCTAATATAGACACTTACAGCATGTGTTGCCTTCAGTGTAAGGCTTATATAAGGCTTTACATTTTTTGTGGCTCCAGACAGATTTGTCTTTTGTTTTTTTTGGTGCAATATGGCTCTTTCAACATTTTGAGTTGCCGACACCTAGTCCATCTAATCTATCACTAACTGTCTCCTCTGGTACATCTATAGCACTAACGTTCTCAGATCATTGTAACACATGTCTCTCTGATTGCTGTCAGTGTACAAAATCAAATATCACATTTGACCAAAAATCTAAATATTGTGATGATAACATGATAATTACTTTTTGTTTATTTTTTGATATCAGATTTATTTTGAAAGTATTTAACTATATGAACTCAAAGGGCATGTCATAATAGGTTAAAACAGCAGGACCCCAAGCTCTGTTGTGAGCTTGCACATTGGTCATTTTTGTGAAAGAGATTATATTGAACTATAAAGATTATAGAAGCAAACCCAGTGAGCGGCAGTGGCTCAGGGGTGGAGTGGCCGGTTGGCAACCGGAAGGTTGCCAGTTCGATCCTCTTACTGTCGAAGTGTCCTTGAGCAAGACACTGAACCCCATCCTCTGCCATCAGTGTATGAATGTGTGTGTAAATGGGTGAATGTAATGCGCAATCTATGTAAAGTTCCTTGGATAAAAGTGCTAAATGCACATTTAGAATTTAAGTAATTTTGTGATTAAAAGCAGGTATCCAAAATCCTGATATCGGTATAACTTTGATAATGTTGACTGTCTAATATGTTCTCTTTATTTATCCTCTCTCTCTCTCATTTTCAGATCCACATCAAGACAGTCATCACTACAATGACAGAGTCTCTTTAGATAATATACTATGTGATAAAGTTACAGAAGAAGAACCTTGACTTTTTGTTCGTATTCAACCTTCACTGTTTATTTCCTAAATGCACTAAATGACTTTGAGCACATAATGATGTTGAATTATTATTACTTGAGAAAATGTTTTAGTTTTGGATGCATGTTCCCATATGTTCAAAAGCTTTCTTTCCCAGGCATTTTCACTACAATAACCATATTCCTTTGTTAAGCAAATGACAAACATGTTCTTTTTTTTAAAGATTTATTTCAAAAAAAGTGTACAGAAATTGTTAGAAATATTGTTTTGATGTGACACCCACCTGCCCATAAGTATGCCCCGTTTGTAGCTTATACATTGATGGTTATGTGTACTTTATTTGGAGAAAAATTGAGTTGAGTGAAATTTTATATCAGTATTTACAATAAAGTCTATCTATCTATCGAGGCCTGCCAACATGAGGCGAGATTCAGTTATTCCAGGGGACAGCACCACTCTGCTCCAACAGTCAGTGACCAAACCAAAAGTCAACTTTGCCCTGGTGGTGGGGGTCTGTCACTGGACACAGGGAAGGAAGACCCAGAGATGCCTCCGTCCACGGTCCCAGGGAGGAACGGTGAAGTGGGAGCAGGGTGGTTTTGGTCTCTGGTAGAGACCTATTTCCCCCAGAATGCACCTGGATTCACCCACAATGCACTGGAATTCAGCTACTTCCGCATGCTTCAAAACGCCACTGAGCACTTGCATTGAAATGATAGCTGGGGGCGGGGCTGGTCCGCTCTCTATTATATATATGTTACAGTCAGTTTAGGTAACCCAGTGAGATTGGGGTAGGAGCGCTCGTTTTATAGTTCACCACACCCCCCTACCACCTGATCAATTCACTTTGATAGTCACTAATAATCAACACACCTTCACTATAATCAACACACCTGTGTAGTTCTGCATAATCACCACTGGATGGCGACAACACAGCCATTCACTGTGGAGTCGGTGACGTCACTCGTCTGCGACCCACAACAGTGTAGACGGTGACGTCATTCGTTTGCGACCCCTTTGGACGGGCTAGTCCGACGTCCCAGCTGTCCAACGGCTACTGTACTGACATTCATACGTTTATCGTGCGCTTGCCCAGGCCTTACGGCCTGGGCATAAATATAACGATTGCATTCACCACGGCTTCGTAACTCGCGCGGCGCTCCGCCGGCCGCGCGGCCCTGGCCCGCTCTTCGCCCCCGAGCGCCGCAGCGGACCTTGGCCAGCGGACCAAGGTCCGCTGGCCTTCGCGCCGCTTGCAATGTCGTGGACAATAATTACAGTCGGACGTTGGGGACAACACAACTGGGACGTTGGACAACTGGGATTTTCCCTTGTTTACCTACTAGCCTAGCTCTGGTCCATAGCGTTAGTGGAGTTAGGGAGAACTCCACTAACGCTATGGACCAGAGCTACTACTAGCCTAGCTCGGCTGTGTTTAGCCATTAGCTTTAACGTGTAGAATCTCGGTGAAGAACATATTTACTATTCTGTACCCCAGTTTATGTAACTTGACGGCGCTGAGTTGGCTCATGCGACCGTCACAACGACTCATGGTCGCCTGAGACACCGCGCCATGATGACTAATAAACACTACTCGGCCGGGTAGCCGCTGACAGAAGTCTCACGTCAATGTATTCCCCCCACCCCCCCACACGAATGGAAAGATCACAACATAACATATTTCAAATTACGTTTGAAATCCATTTCGAACCACTTTGAACTGAGAACAGGCAGTTACTTCTAGTTAGCGTAGCTACATATATTTTGTTAGCAGTAGAGATTTCCCCCACATATGAATTAATTGTAACCTATAATAAAATAATTGAACAGTTTCATGAAATTTGAAAATATTTATTTCTGCGAATAGCTTTGTTATGGTGCTTGACCATTTTTTCACATAAACAATGAACACAATTCTCCTTTTTTATAGATAAACTGAAAATGTCATGAGCCCATAACACCACTGGGAGGAGACAGGTGAAAGAAAACAAAGGGAACCCCATATCTTAATTATGACAGACAAATCAGCATAGTAAGCTACTATAAAGAACTTATGTCAAGTTCATGTCAAAGCAGCACGTTTTTTCTGGCAAGTAATTCATCCAGGTCATCAACTAGCATTCAAATAATTAATTGATTTAATCAAATTAATAAATTCTTGGAGGATATGACCTCCATAAATAATAATCCATAATAAATCCATATTGTAAACAACAAAATAAAAAAATAAATATTCATAAATACATTGACAAAGCTGCTATAACAATAAATAATCCACAATAAATAATAATCCATATAGTAAACAACATAAAAAAATAAATATTCATAAATACATTGACAAAGCTGCTATAACAATAAATAATCCACAATAAATAATAATCCATATAGTAAACAACATAAAAAAATAAATATTCATAAATACATTGACAATGCTGCTATAACCTACTTATTTGCGCAGGAGGCTGAGTCATGGCATTTACTGTTGCACAGAAGTCCCTTTGACTTGCAGTTGCACCTATTTGTGGTGCAACAATTTGTCTGCCTGCAATTGCATCTCTGAAAACCTTGTCCATTGCTACTCGACAGGGCAGTGGCTGCTTGACGTAAAGACACAACTTTGTCTGTGGGCACATCTTCAATGTTTATAAAAGACTCTGTACATGGCTCAAATTGGTTGCGGCTATATAGCTGTTTCAGGACCCCATTTTTTGTGCCCAATCTATAGAAACCATCTTCAGAGACGTTGAGAACAACAGCTAACAGATTGCGGGCATCATTCTTGGCACGGTCCACATCGGGAACTGGGACCCGAACAGACTGACCATGGTCAGCTGGTTTGAAGCGTTTCACCGACATGTCCAATTGTCCATCATCCTCTCGGCTTGCTGCTCCTGGCTCCGTTTGGCTGCAGCCCGGTGCTCTTTTTGTTTTTGAGCCACACAACAGAGAGTGCACACAACAGCTCCACAGCCCTCCTCATCATCCCTGGGAACACTGCAGGGCTGAAAATAATAAAATGACAAGGAAAAATAAAACACACCTTTGTGTTATTTCAATGTGCTGTTATGTATGTCTGTGAAAAAGTAATGGACTAAAATAGGTACAATAAAGCAGGATTTCCCAAACTTTTTTTGTCTCAGGGCACCCCATAAATATTTTTTTAATCCGAGGCACCCCTACATTATAATTTTCACTCCCAGCACCTTATATTTATAGGATATCGTTGTTGTCGGGTGGAAACCTTGTATGTCCAGAACCGTTTTGTATTTATCATCTATAAAATGTACTAAACTAGTGAAAACAGCCGATCTACAAGCACACAACGCCTCGCATCGCCCTAACTAAATTCGGTCTAATGAACCTTTGGATTATTAGTCAGAATTTGTTAAGAATACTATGCCTAACTCTAACCCTAACCCTAACCTTAACCTCAGTAACCCTAACTAAATTCGGACTAATGAACCTTCAGACTTATGTGCAGTCCCCCAATAAAGACCGATTACACTGACCTGGCCACAGGTGGCACACACGAGTCCCGGCCCAGAGGTCCCCTGCTGACAGCTCACATTGCAGAGAGAGCACACAACAGCTCCACAGCCCTCCTCATCATCCCTGGGAACACTGCAGGGCTGAAAAGCATGACATACCTATAATAAAATGACAAGGAAAAATAAAACACACCTTTGTGTTATTTCAATGTGCTGTTATGTATGTCTGTGAAAAAGCAATGGACTAAAATAGGTACAATAAAGCAGGATTTCCCAAACTTTTTTTGTCTCAGGGCACCCCATAAATATTTTTTTAATCCGAGGCACCCCTACATTATAATTTTCACTACCAGCACCTTATATTTATAGCATATCGTCGTTGTCGGGTGGAAACCTTGTATGTCCAAAACCGTTTTGTATTTATCATCTATAAAATGTACTAAACTAGTGAAAACAGCAGATCTACAAGCACACAACGCCTTGCATGGCGAGGAATTGTGTGCTTGTAGATCGTCTGTTTTCACTAGTTTTTTTTAGACAGTCTTGTATGATGAAGCAGGGCTTTGCTTTACCAAAAGACGTACACATTTGAAACTTGACCGACAGTGACGATATTTTAGTGATTATGTTACGAGGAAAACGTTGAGATAATAGCCATTTGGTTAGAACTGACTGAAAACAACTTTGTACTTCAAGTTTAAAATGATACTAAAAAATTGTCCAAATAAATTCCAAATATTATCAAATGGTCTCGCGGCACCCCTGGACTGCCGTCACGGCACCCCAGGATGCCCCGTCACCCACTTTGAAGACCCCTGCAAAAAAGGGTGCCATGGCATTGGTCTGAAGGTTCATTACTCCGAAGGTTCATTAGTCAGAATTTGTTAAGAATACTATGCCTACTTGGCCTAGGACAATATATTGAAGTCTTCACTCCCTAATCTAACCCTAACCCTAACCTTAACCTCAGTAACCCTAACTGAATTCGGACTAATGAACCTTCGGATTATTAGTCAGAATTTGTTAAGAATACTATGCCTAACTCTAACCCTCTAACCCTTACACTGACCTGGCCACAGGTGGCACACACAAGTCCTCCAGAGGTCGCCTGCTGACAGCTCACACATGCCAAGCTGGGGTCTTGATTTTCTTCATCCTCAGCTTTGGCAAAAACCTCCATGAGCTCCTCCTCTGTGGTTAGCCTAGACGTCACCTCTTTCGGTAGGCCCTCCAGTCCCAATGTATTGGGCCTCCCATACATGGCCTCATATGGACTCCTTCCTATACCTGAGTGGAATATAATAATAATAATACACTTTATTTGTGGTGCCATGGCATTGGTCCAACAATTTATTGTTCCTACATCCCATTAGTCCAAATCTGGTGAATGTTAACCTGGTGAAAATACCATGCCTAAACCTAAACCTAACCTCAGTAAAACTATGCCTAAACCTGACCCAAACCCTAACCTCAGTAAAACTATGCCTAAACCTGACCCAAACCCCAACCTCAGTAAAACTAACCCTAAACCTAACCCAAACCTCAGTAAAACTGTGCCTAAACCTAACCCAAACCTTAACCTCAGTAAAACTATGCCTAACCCTAACATCAGTAAAACTATGCCTAAACCTAACCTCAGTAAACTATGCCTAAACCTAACCCTAACCTCAGTAAAACTATGCCTAAACCTAACCCAACCTCAGTAAAACTATGCCTAAACCTAACCAAATTAGGACTAATGATATTTAAGACTATAATGGGATGTAGCACTTATGAAATGCAGCTCAAACTGCTTTACAGAGCAGAAATGAAGCACAAGTGCTTAACTCATCTGGTGCCGATCCCGAACTAGTTCGGCTTTATTTCAATCCAATACAATCTTTTTTTTATTAATTCACTTACCCCGAGCTGCTTGTAGAGTCGTGGGTGGTCCTGGCTCGCTAGCCGCTAGCCAGCTAGCCGTTCTACTCTGTCCGACGATATATTCCATTAAAAATGGTTTAAAATACATTTTTGAGCTCCCCAATGTTCACCCGATGTTCGGCGCCGCTTCCGATGAGTACACGAGTGTGCCGATCCCGAAGTAGTTCGGCTTTATTTAATTAAATTAATAAAATGATAAGAGGCCTTCTGAAGCCTGGCTTGATTTTTGTAGCTACTAGCCGAAAGTTAACAACGTTCCGGCCGGCCGTAATTTGCGAACGCAATCGCCAATCTCCGCCTAATCCAATGAAAGACCGCATCTTTAAAGGCTTATATCTCTTTTTTGTGATTTAGGAAAGCGGCGCGAGGTTTATTTACGGCGAAATCGCCCAAAAATGATCTTTTAGATGACAAAATGGGAATAGCCATTCTGTTAGCATCTTCATCCGGGACATTTCCATGCTGTGCATCAACGTGAGCACGTCAGGTCCTGGAAGCTGAAGTCCTGGAAGCTAAAGCGCTCGCCTATGAGAGATGCGCTGGCATTCTTTGGCCCCTAGAGGGCGCTGGCACGCAAAGAGTTAACAGGAAAAAGTACACGATTAGCAAAGCAGAAAAGAAAAGTAAAAACATAAAACATTAAAGCTATACCTGAATGGAACCTTCGGTTCTTCGCATACTGAACGAAGCACAGCCCGTCCACCCACTTCGGTGTGTTGTTGTCCCGTTGCCACATGAATAAGATGTCTTCGATGTCACGGTTGGCCCGTTCGACAGAGCCCTGGCTCTGTGAGTGCCGGGGCTTTCCATGAACCAACTTGCAGTCGGGCCACATAGCAATAAGCCGTTTAATGACACTGTTTGCAAACTCACGGCCATTGTCACTTTGTAAAATAGCCGGTGCTCCTTTGTCACAGAAGATGTGGAGTAGGTGGTCAGCCACCTCTACTGCCGTCTTGGTTTTTAGAGGTCGGAGACAGACAAACTTTGTTAAGTGATCTTGATAAACCAAGATAAACCTGAACTCCCTGTCGGCTTTGCTCTGCATATCAATTAAATCAACTTGACAGCGCGAGTTCATGTTGTCGGAAATAATAGGTTTGACGACAAGACCCTTTTTCACCTTTTTGTGTTTGAGTTGACATGTCTCACACAGGCGCAGATAGATGCCAATGCTCCTCAGTGTGACATTATAAAACGACCGACGCAGCTCCTTGTACAAGATATCACGACCAGCGTGACCAATTCTGACATGGGCTTCGTGTATAATTTCAAACAATTCTTCTTTTGCCACGAGCACAGTGTCCATTCCTTTCCTGGCAATCTTCTTTACACCTCCAACGTCTCTTAAATAATACTTTGTTTTCAGACGATAGTCCTTCCGACATGTCATCTTCCCCCCTTCATTTTGTCTCTCGAGCGCTGACATTATTTCCTTGTGCGTTTCGCTAGTCAAGAATACAGCGTTGCTATTTACAGTTTGGCCAACCTCGTCTGTGTCCAGCCTCTGGTAGAAAAGGTCTCTTTACGTTAAAATCCATTTTGAATTGAAGCAGACAAGCTGTGCGTTCTATAGCAGCAGCAGCGTTCCATGCACCCCCTGCTAGCTACTAATGTTGTTGTTGTTAACAGGTGCGGGGGGAGGCGGGGAGGATGGGGGACATCAAAGCCCTGCTCCGCCCGCGCCGCAAAACGAGCGCTCCTGTTCTCTATTTCTCTGAGACGCAAAAAAAACGTGACATATATACTCTGGTCCCAGGGGGGATGGTGAAGTGGGAGCAGGGTGGTGCAGGGGGGATGGGCATCTTAATAAAATAAATAGTAAATATTCCTTATTAGAATGACACATTTAAATCTATAAAAAAAAGGCATTAAAACGTAATCGTCTAGAACATTTAAATTACATACCATGTCTGACATGGCTTCCACTGAACAAGGGCCAGTAATAAAAATAAAAAAAAACAAGATTTTACAAGCATAAAAAGGCTCACTCCATGACAAGTCCCTCACCTGACCCAGTGAAATGCATTTATGAATGAGTTATGATGTAGTTTGAATGCTAATTGTTTATTCTGTGTGTGATGCAATGGTTGTTTTACTAATGTGTTATAAACCAATGACAAGGTCAGTAGACATAAGGTGGGGGGTCGGTAGGAAAAGTGTAGCTATTAGTGATCAAAAATGACTAACAGACCAAGAGGTATTTGGGAGAAGGCAAGGATTGGCTTACTTGTTTCCCCTTCCCTTTTCCTCTTGTTTTGAGGATCGCGCTGTAGAGGTAGACCCCCGAGGCCTCCCTGGTTGTGCATTCGGTGCACGGCCGGTTCTTTATAGTGGAGGCCTCTCTGACAGCCTCAACACTGGACTCCTCCTCTGTGATAGGCATCAAAGGAAAAGGAAAAGAATTTGCAAGATTAAAATAATCTTCATCAAACAAATTACTTTTGCACTTAAGATCAAAAAGTTCTTCTTACATCCCAGAAAAGTTAAAATAAAACAGTATTGGTTGCTCAGACCTTGACACCTGATGAATCTCTAAGTGCCCGGAACTTATCCCTAATAAAGTTTGCTGTTAAGACAGTGTCTTTTCAAATTGACACATTTTACCTATAGATTTCCAAAACCTTTCCAGAATATTTAACCCAATTTCCAGTACGATATATAACTCAGTGCAACTTCAAGTCTCTTACTCAGAGTATTATGCCCTAAGATAGGCAGTGTAGCAAATTAAAGCATAAGATGTTATTAATCCAATTACTAAATTTGTGGAAATATATATATATATATATTATAGTTTTTTTTTTTACTAGGGCATAGCTAACTGGAATACAAGACTCCTACATAGCTAACTGGAATACAAGGCTTGTTTGTGAGCTTCATTGTTCCCATCCGCACCCTACAACGTCTTTCTGTTCGGAAGTCGAGGATACTGCTACAAAGGAGTTTAGACCACGACTTTTTGTACTAAGTTACCGTCTCATGGGCTGCTTTTTTTGGCACCTTTTTCAAGGGAGGGCCTCCTGCCCCTTTCCTTTGTTTCCCTTTACCAAGAATCGCTGAAAAACAGATTTAAGAGAAAGACAGATTTCACTTGATTTGCAGGTACAAATGGATGCATGAGGGTCAATTCACACTCCTACAGGATAAGTTAAACATTGAGGAATTTGCTTTGTAAGTGTACCAAGACACAGCTTCTCAAACCACTTGGACATGAACATTCTTAATGTGTTATTGCATTACCGCTGTGTGCTGGTCCCGGTTCCTGGTCTTAAGGTCACACTGCTGCGTTTTTCGTTGCGAAATGCGTTGTTCAGGGCAAGGAGAGAGAGAGAGATAGAGAGAGCAAGGGACCGAGTGGTGCGCAAAACGGACTGACATAACGTGAGGTTGTTTTTTTATTTGCGCGCTCCGAAATTCACTCCGATATTCGGCCCGAAAAACGCAGCAGTGTGCAACCAGCTTTACTCCAAGGTGCTGGGCATTGGGCTGACATGGAGCTCTCCATGTTGGATGACACCATGTCCAAGCGCTCAGCTTGAGCATGGGAGGCACTCTCCTCCTGGGAATATTCTCCCTCCCAGTCCTCTGCTGAATGATGGGTGGGTGACATGGAGGTAGGCATCAGTGTTACCAGATGGGAAATGTTGAATTATCGTACCGGAGGCTCAGAATTATCGTATTTGACTTGAAACTATCGTACACGGCCAAAAAAAGAGAAATCACTCGCGTAAAAACGTAATTTCACCAAAAAATGCGTCTTTAGTGTAAGAAACGACCTCGTTTTAGACTCCTAGCTGCGTGACAAAAACGCATCAGATATGCTGTGTGGAGGCAGGCAACTTCTTGGAGCTTACACAAATAAAAGCCTGAAACTGGTCTGGAAAGATGCAACCAGTGTTTTTAATGCCTCCAAGTACAGATCTAGGGTCAGATTGACTGATTTCCTGGCTTATTTTGAGAAGCCAAACCAGATCCCAGATCAGCAGCCAGGGAAAATAGTGAATTCACGCTCTTTTTGATGATATGCCGAAATTATCGTACATTTGGGCATTTTTGGAATTATTGATCGTACATCGTACAGGGGGTCAAATTATCGTACAAATACGATAATTATCGTACGTCTGGCAACACTGGTAGGCATGGTGTCACCCGACCTGGAGAGCTCCAAGCTCTCGGCTGGAGGATGGGCGGCTACCACAGCTGTGGACAGTGGTACTTCCTAGAAGGCAGTGGAAGAATATGAAGTATACCCATCATTTTTACAGAAGTGAAAGTATCTTTTAAAGAATATATTTGAATAGCCAAAGTATTTAAAATGGGCCAATAGGGTTAAACGTAACCTGACGTATAGGTTTAATTATTCTATTGGAATAAGTAAAATATTTGCCTTTGAGAGTAAGTGGATTAGAAGTTTACATATTGAAACATGGGAATACTCGAGTAAAGTAAAAGTACCTCAAAATGGTTACAGTCCTTAATATGCACTTACTGTAACTACCCTCCCGCACACCTGGGAAGTTGAGGTCGCCCCATCCATTGAGCCTCTCTTGTCGAAATTCCCTGAGACAGGTATATATGTATTAATACCTTTACTGCTTTGTTTAAATACATGGGCAGGGGACTTAGATGCTATATGCATTCAAGTTGGAGACATGACAGTATTCATGAAACATAAAAGTCTCTGTGATTGTAGATGCAGTCAAGTTGCTTGCAGCTACATACACAAACAATTACAAAATATCCAAAAACATTCAGATACTTCTATTTAAAGTCTTAAAACATTTCAGGCCAAAGACCCTTTAGCAGAGAGAGAGAGAGAGATGGAGGGCCTAGATAGGCACTAATTTGTGTGTGCTTTTCTAAGTGTGTGCCAAATGCCATGCTTATCGTAAAGTGCACGATTCCATCAAAATACTGCCCAAAACGCTCCCACCAGAACTACATTATGTAAAGAATTGTGTTGCACATTAACTTTTACTTATACATAGCTTCATAGACTAGTTTAATAACACTGTCATAAGTTGCTATAGTGTAAATGCATGTGTTTTGGTTTACACATAGTATTTATCATACATTTTATCTTCAATACTTGATTGAACTCAACCTTTGGCTATTTACGGCAAAGAGGTTTGGTGACAATCTAAAACTCACAAAGTGTTGCAACATGCCATGTTGTGAGCTTGTAGATCTGCCATTTTTAATGAATGTTCCCCCAGAATAGGGATGCTAAATAAATAAAAAAGGGGGTTCCCATCTCAATTCCTTGCCCTATAGTAACTCTGAGGATCCCCTGTGGGAGAGCCATCTTTAAACCTTTTCTAAAAATGCATACACACCTGTATAATGTAATAATAAGCATTTTGATAATACAGACTATTATTTACTTTCCAATAAGACTTTGTAGGACTTCTTCAAGGCCATGTTCAGCTTCTCGTCAATCTGAAAGCTGAACGGGTAATTTGCTTCAGCTGTCAGTGTGTTCCCCCTGCGGGAACCCACCAGGAGAATCCAGAAATATCCTATGGCAAAGAGCTCGTCCAACTGCAAAAAGAAAAAGTATACAGAAATTCAGCCGTCTTCCACAATGAGTGAGGACCACTTGCTTGCTTCAGAGACAACACACCTGTTTCACAAAAGCTACATTTAAAAAAAAGTCCAGAAGCTGCAATTGTGCACGAAGCCATGAACCAAGAGCAAATTAAATGCCATCTTCTGCAAAGATGTCATCTTCTCCATTGACAGCTCGTTCAGAAACGAGTGCTGATTGATTGTATAAAACTGCGATAGATAATATATTGCAGGACATCTTGGGATATCCTCTTCATCAAGACTGTGGCAGTTCACCCTGCCACTGATACACCTTTAACAAACTTAAGGGTATTTCCGTCTTTTTCCTCCCCCATAATTTTTAACTGACTTTATTTCACAATACTGGGTTGCACTTATAGTTTATTAATTTGCAGAGAATGTGTGTACTGATATATAACTGTTGATTGATTGTAGGCTCCATGGTAGGGAGCCTGTTAACCACACCTGAGCTAAATTAGACCTGATGACCTGAACGGTGAATCATACCAACTCTGGGTTTGGGTATATTGGGAAATTTGGGCCTTTAAGATATGTGTATTGTTTGAGATATGTGAAGTACTTATTTGAGAAATGTGATATTTTGTGTCAATGATTTATATTGTCTTTGGACATGGTTCTACTGGTTCTTATGTGAATTGTGGAATAATTATCAATTCAAGATGGTACAGTCTGGGGACAGGGTTTAGCCCATTTAAGGGGACCTGCCACCTGTGCTCAGGCAGTCAATGTAGGGCTGTAGAACAGAGCAGACCTGGTGCCAATCTGGCCAGTTTGTGTTGTAAATAGTTTCGTGCTGTTTTGTATTATTGAGTTTCGAACACCATTACCTGGACACTGTTTTTGGAAGGTGAATAAACACATCTTGGTTTTTGCTACAACGAACTCTGGCTTCCTATTCTTGAAGATTTAGCTTTATTTTGAGTTCTTTAGTAGTTTTGAAGGTTTGAATCAAGTGCATTTTCTGCCCAACACTACCCTCACTCGGGCAGAGTGTGACATTTGGTGGCAGTGGTGGGATGTTAGACGGCAACGGTGTTGGCGTCTTCCTCAGCCTTCTCCTCCTCGATGCGAGGCACCGCAGGGGCGTCCAACGACAGATCGCTCAGTATCTTCTGTTCATTCTGGGTCAGAGGTATCTGGGCCGCCTCAGGAACCGCATAGCTCTGGATGTCAGAGGGGAGAATGCCCAGCCACTCGACACTGGGGACGGTCAGGTTGAGAGCGTCAAAAGACATGGCCTTGGAACCATATTTGTAGATGCACATGATCTCAAACCCGTGAGGGTCTGCATCCATCAGAGCGTAGAACGGGATCTGTAGTGTGTCCGAAAGCTTGTGTACCATTATCCTGGTGCTGAGATCCGGTACGCCACTTCCCGTGATCAAAATGCTTGGACCCATCTTGGAAATGAAGTCGTCATCCATCAGTCTTTGGAAGGTGGATTCCTTTTCCAAAATGAGGCAAAACTTGGCCGACGATTCAATGCGGTTGATGGCATGAACATTATTTGGAATGGATTGAGTATTTCCATGGCAGTCAACCTTGGTGCCGCTCTGTAGATAGTAGCTCAGATTGCCAGAGATGAATCCTCTAGGACAGGCAAGCACATGGAGATCAGATCTGGAAACTCCAAGCATGCAGGCGAGGTCATCCACAATATCATTCACAGAAGTCTGAGTGCCAAATAACTCCTTGTGCCTGTAATAGATTCCCCTTTTTGTTTCATACGTGTTTGTCTGGACAAGGTTGTTGATGATCTCCAAAATCTTGACAATTTGCTCAAATATTTTCGAGGCGCATCTTATTAAGCTTAAGTATGGCGGATTACAATAAGTGTGTTGCCATTGCATGGCAGGCACACTTAATTATAGTTTAAAAGTCAAATGCAGACCAAACTGTGATGCCTGATAGTATGTGACCCCTGGAATTCTAGTCACTCCTCTGGTTCATAGACCGAGTGCACTTTAATGTGGTCTAGTTTCATTATTTGCGCCAGCAGAGTGCGCAAGTGCTGCGTTTGGTGGAGTATATGTTGTGTCGCGGCCTATTTGTGCACAAGGTGCAAGTTGGCAGTTCTAGTCAAGTTCTAGTCAAGATATGGTCGAAGTGTGTGCCACCAGAAACTAAGGGAGTAGCGCGTCAAAAATATCTAGGAAGGAAAGATAGATGGATGGAATAATGTCAGACAAGTACTATACAGCCTGGTTGCAACCAGACCACACTAATGGGCAATAGTGGTCCTATGTGTACTTTACTAAGAAAGAAAAAAAGAAAAAAATGTATAAAAGAAGACCAAAGATGTACATATGTTGCGACACTTACTGGAACTACCCTATTCCGCTGCGACTAAAGTACGACTGTGTTCCATCCAGTCTGCTGCAACCGCTGTCTGTTCCAGTATGCACACTGGGAGAGGGTCTGTTTCTCTGACGATTGTTTCCTTCCACTTGATTCTTGGCTCAGCAGCCAATTGACGCAAGCCATCGAAATCCATGTCCAGGGTGAACCCCCAGTCCACAGACTGAAGTGATTTGTAATACTGTGGGTCGAGAGAGAGAAAAGTGTTACGTATATTTGATACATTGTTCACAGGACACTACAGTGTGGCAAGTATCAAAAGTAGCAGATCTGCAAGGTCTAAACATGGCATGAAGCATCACGTTTTTTTTGTTGTTGCTAGAATTAGGGCCGTGTTCGACTCAGGATTTAAAAAGTAGAGTCGCAGGGGTTAATGCAACTTGTCGTCGAATAATTTTATACTGTCTGTAAAAAAAGAGGAAAAAAGATCAAGTGTTGCTTTACACCACATACAATACACATACATACAATACAATACAACCGTAATATGAACATTGTTTTAAGCCAAGTGAAATGTACTGCTCAAAGAAATGAAGGGAACAAAATGTTCCCTTAACTCATTTTGCGCGGATCCCGAGAATACTCGTGAAAAATACTCGGAAAGAACATGGTGCCGATCCCGAGTATACTCGTGAAAAGTAATATATTACTGTAACGGCCGTTACATTACAGAGTACAATGGCCGCTGGTCCCGAGACTATCTCCGTCGCTGATTTATCCTCATCACGGCTCCACGAGCACAAAATAGTAATCCCATAACATTGAGGCAGACGGGGATCCTCATCTTAAATGTCCATTATCTCAAAACGAAACTTTCAGAGGGAAGATGGCAGTAGATGCTCGCTTACACAGCACATGTTGAAAAGCTGTGAGCGGCCATTACACAACACAACAACAACGACGAGCGTCATGACAACACGACGCGCGTGCGTCAGACCGGAAGTGTTTACGCTGTGCACTTCTGGCCTTCAAAATAAGACAACGGGAGTGCAGGACATTTTAACCTGTTAAAGTCAGGAGCACTAAATGAGTTAAATTATTTGAGTATAGTATACTGTAGTACTGTGCAAAGAAAGCAAAAATTATTAAGGGAACATTTTGTTCCCTTTATTTCTTTGAGCAGTGTAGATCCATGAACTACCATGTACATGAGATATGAGACATGTATAAGTCATGATATAGAGCAGTCAGGGTACAGCATTGGGCATTAGAGTCTATTTTAACTTCATGATGATAACCATAGATATGATACCTCATCCATCCGCCACTTTAGTTCATTGGCACGACCTGATTACTGGAAGTGTGGAAAGTATGCTGCCCCTCAAAGTGACACAGCACATCTTTTCCACAACTTCAATTCCTTCAAATGAGCTTTATTGACACGTACAGACAAGCGTTTACATTGCCAAAGCAAGTACCTCTGGGAAAGAGGGAGTCCCGCCTCTGATTGGCCTACCGAACCTCCCCTTGCTTCAGAATTCCGGAAGCTTGCCTTAAAAATTTCCAATACTTTTTTATTTATTTTTTATTTTAACAGAAGCCCCAGAGGCTTCTATGATGAAAATTAGCCACTGTGTTTCATGGATGCAAAAACAGTTTCCAAAATAAACAGGCAGGGAAACTAACTGCCCACTTGTTAACTAAACCAAACTAAAATGACATAACAGAAAAGGGAACAGCTGCTCTTCCGGCCGCTCCAGTGGCCTGGAGAGGACTGAGGAGAGAGAATGTAAGTCAGGCAGGTCTTTTGGGGCGGATTCACACTGCGGTCTATGTTGAGTTCTTCAGGCAACTTGGCAAATGTTTTGATTAGGGATGCGAAAATCGACTCGAAAATTGACTCATGCTCACCGCGACTCAAAAAGTACGAGTCGAAAAATCATTTTTGGTATTTTTATTTTTCTAAAGTTTTCCCCCCCAAAATGTTTTAATCACTTGTTCAAAAACTTTACAAGTGTTAATGTTTTCCAAATGTGAGAGGACCGTGTCTGTGTCGGAGACGAGTGCATGTCTGTGTAGTGCATGCATGCATCACAGATTTGCATGCATACGGCTCTAGTCAGGTCCGCTGACTACTGTTTGAGAAACACTGCTAGACTGGTCTGATGCACGTGTCATAGCGATGTGCGCTGACTGGATGTGTTTTGTTTACCTCCTGCCTTTGCATGCATGCTTGACACGAATGCTCGCTTGTTAATGGCAGCGTCGCCGTTGTGTGCGGTGATTTTGTCAAGATTGACAATAAAACACAACACAAAATACACTACTCGTCGTTTAGCCTGGGCTGGCTTCCAATTTCGGGCTTTTGATCCGGTTGGGAGCGGATGGCGTCCTACGTCATTCTGTAGTTAAAACGGACTTGCACGTGCGCTAACTGGTTTGAAACCGTTTCCGGTTTGGTGTTTCCTGCCAAAGTGTAGTCCGTTTTGAATACACAATGACCCATCAAAATGTTTGATCCGGTCTAGACCGGATCAATCGACCCGTTTAGTAAACGAAGACCAGGCTTTCTCCCAGCAGAAAGCCTGGTGACGCGAGGTTACTCGTCGTTAATGCGACACACCCGTGGACACGGTCGGGGAGGGAGAGCGAGGCAGACCAAAGCTCCACATTTGATACACTAGCCTGGTGTGCCAACCAGAGCGCTCCCACTGCATTCCATGGACTTTGTCACTCAGCTTCTAGTCTCTAGAGAACAGACTCCATGCTAACGCAAGGAAGAGCAATTATTTATCATAATTATTATTAGGGCTTTGATGCAAGTTCTGATGGGTGCAGCTGCATAAGTTGTGTTGCTTAAAGTAATGCGCCGTTGTGCTCTCCTCTCAGCTGCTGCTTAGCGGGGGAAAAAAAGTGAAAAAAGTCGACCGACGCGTCGATTTTTGGCCTCAACGCGTCGATTGGCAAATAATAAGTAGATTAACATCCCTAGTTTTGATAGTGTGAAGCATGCGTACTGTCCTCAGAAACACCGGCCCCGAGACCACATCCAGAGGTATTCTAGAGTCCGCATGATCAGCGGTGCGCTGCAATGTGAAGCTACCAGGGAACTGTTTTCAGGAACAGTTGAAATCAATCGGACTGCAGTGTGAATCCGCTCTTAGTGTTTGGGGAGATTACCTTAGACTCCACCCTCCAAACCAGCACTGCAACAGATCATGATTAGTACAGGTAGGCAATCCCACATAACCCTCACACAAAACACCTCCCATTTCTTTTCACATATTCCACGGTTTCTCAATGTGAAGTCTGGGATCACCAGAGGTTCTTGCAATCCACCATTGCTGGTTTTCTTTTCTTTTTTCTTTTTTTTTTTTTGCTGTACACAACAGTACTTTTCTTTATCTTACTTTTACATGTAACTTTGTTACCTTAACCGACGATCTTCCCTTGTGGGATAATACATCCGTCTTATCTATCTTGAGTTAGATTATCACAGAATATTACAGTGTAGACTGTGGTATGATAGCACAGATAATAAATTGTATCCACTCCGAGTGTGTGGACCAAGGGGCAAGGATCCGGCTTGAAGTTGAGGCGATATAGGAAGAGAGAGTGTATTACCTTTGGTTGATATATCAGTAATTATTTGACAGTTTTGACTACATCTGCATTAAAGGTGATACACCATGAAATTTGTCTTTTCCTATTTTAAAACCTTTTTTTGGGGTCCCACTAGCACCTTCTTTCCTCACAAAGTCCAATTTCTGACCATTGTGTCTTTCTCTGGTTTTGGGAAGGCGGAGGTTAAAAGCATCCCACAGGTTCTCAAAACAGGCTGTCCAGATTTGCTGCCGGCGATGACGTCATCGACGGCCGTTTTTGAAGAAGATTTTTTTGGGACATAAACAATATGAATACTTTTTAAGTGCATGGTGTATCACCTTTAAACTAAGAAATCTGCATTGTTGGGCTATAGTCCTACCGAGGTATCTTCGTTCCTCGCGACAAGCCAGGTTTTCAGGTGAATTTTCTCACTAAGGCGTCTGAGAAGGAAGTTTTGGTTCCCGGCAAGTGCTGCATTCCATGGGATTTGTGCACGTTTAAGGCGGGCACGAAATTGCACCGGAATTGGGGTTCCCCCGCACAGTTGACGAACATTGTCCACCTGATACCAGCCTTGATTATTTCCTTGCTGGCAGTCAATTTTCTCACCATCATCTAGATTTTCCATGTACCTGCGGCAGCAAGCAGAGGAGAGAGGACAGATTCACTGACAATAAAAATGCGTAAGAGGTCTTCTGTCTGCATGTATGTATTTGGGCAGTGTAAGTTCACTTAAAACGTGAACTAGTTCAAGTTCAAGTTCAAAACTTCTAAAATGAACTAGTTCATTTCATAATTCCACATTTTGAACTAAAGTTTATGGTTCCCCAAAATGAACTAACTTAGTAGCCTGCTTCCAGACCATAAACCCCGCCCACTCTCAGAGTGGACTTTCTCTGGTCTGAGCTATACTTTTCATCAGTTTTGTGGGCGTTTTCTGGGGCCAATGAATCCAGATTTTTTTCCAGTATCGCCCACCCCCTATATATGTGTGTGTGTGTGTGTGTGTGTGTGTGTGTGTGTGTGTGTGTGTACACACACACACACACACACACACACACACACACACACACACACACATATATATATATATATATATATATATATATATATTAATATATATGTGTATACATGTCAAAGTTAGTTTGAGATTCAGTTAGATTGAGAACAGGCATTTAGGCATAGTAGCATTCACCTGGTTAGCATTCACCAGCGTGGGACTATATATATATATATATATATATATATATATATATGTTACAGTATGTTTGGGTAACTCAGTACGTTCATGGTAAGAGCGCTTGTTTTGTAGTTCACCACACACCAATCACCACCAGATGGCGACAACAGCCATTCACTAGTCCAGGCGCTGACGTCACTCGTTTGCGACTCTCTTTCTTTATTTACTAGCCTAGCTCGGCAGTGTTTAGCCATTAGCTTACTATGCCTTACTCTAACCCTAACCCTAACCCTAACCCTAACCTCCGTGGGGTGAGGCGCTATCATTCCTGCCGACGCTATGTTGTTGTGGCTCAAAGCGACCGATTGTTCCGCCCCGTGCGGCACGACGAGTGCTCCGTTTCTCGATCGTACTGTTTCTCTATCAAACCGTGACATATATATACATACATACACATATATACATATATATACACACACACACATATATATATATATATATATATATATATATATACATATATATATATATATATATATATATATATATATATATATACACACACACACACACACACACACACACACACACACATATATATATATATATATATATATATATATATATATATATATATATATATATATATATATATATATATATACACACACACACATACACACTAGCGTTGTGACGGTTTCCGATTTTACCGGTTCGATCCGGTTTACTTGATGATACCGGTTCAGTTTATGAATACCGACTAAACCGAGCTGGGGGGGGGAGGGGGGGGGGAAGAAAAATATCAAATTAAAATATATCTTACACGTGTAAACGTCTGCTGGCGGCGTCACGTGTATTTTCCGACAGCATTAAATTAATTCTGTATTGTATTCATTATGTTTGTGAATTCTACTGAGTGAGTCTAGTGGAGCGCAGATCTGCTACTGTTGTTGACAGCTGACTGCTCGAAGTCTAGGGCTGCTGTGGCAGTGACCCGCCTCCTCCTTCATTCAATCACAACTGGATACACGCACTATTGTTTATAGATGTGGTGGTGGACATTGGACAACGTGTAAAGAAGCCACACAGGTCTTCATTGCGTCTTTACAACAATAGCGACGATTAACGTCGGGGTGAACGTGGTCAAATAACCTTTATTGGCTCAACAGCCTCAACTACAACACGGAGGAAGCAAGCTAGCCTAGCATGTATGCTATCTGGATACAGTATGCAAGTTTAGAAACTCTACGCGTCGCTTGCTAAGGGAAGGAGCGATGCGCTCGCATACAGTATGTAGCCTATAGCTGTTTCATTGATTATAGCGGTTTCGTGGCGGCGCCGTCCCTTTGGTGGTCCGCCGGGGCCGCGGATCACCGCAGCCGCCTGTGCCTTGCCCTCCCGTATCCATAGAGGGGCGGCACTTCCTTCTACGACCAAAACAAAAAGTAGCCGATCTACAAGCAATCCCAATCCACTGTTTTTTACACAATCCACTGGTTCTCTGTACAGCAGAGCAAACACAAACACGAGAGCATTTTCCCCAGTCCACAGAAGCAGTAATAGTACAAACAGGAGACATCTCACTGAGAAGATCCATATAGATGTATATAAAATAACAGGTGGCTGTTGATTATGAGGACTCCGTAAAAGTGCTCTACAAGAGTTATAATTTATGGCTAAATCCGTCGGCACCATAAATGGGTATCTGCGCCCCCAAGTGGTCAAAATCCGGTATTACCGGTTCGGTCCGGTTTTTAATTAATTACCGAACCGGTTTAAAAAAAATCAAACCGTCACATGACTAATACACACACATACATATAATATATATACATATATATATATATATATATATATACATACACACATATACATACACATACATATATATATATATGTATATATATATATATATATACACACACACACACACACACACACACACACACACACACACACACACACACACACACACACACACATATATATATATATACACACATACACACATATACATACACATACATATATGCATATATATATGTTACAGTACGTTTGGGTAACTCAGTACGTTCATGGTAAGAGCGCTTGTTTTGTCGCGCTGACGTCACTCGTTTGCGACTCTTTCTTTATTTACTAGCCTAGCTCGGCAGTGTTTAGCCATTAGCTTACTATGCCTTACTCTAACCCTAACCTTAACCTCAGTAAAACTATGCCTAACCATAACCCTAACCCTAACCTCGGTGGGGTGAGGCGCTATCATTCCTGCCGACGCTACGTTGTTGTGGCTCAAAGCGACCGCTTGTTCCGCCCCGTGCCGCACGACAAGTGCTCCGTTTCTCGAACGTACTGTTTTTCCATCAAACCGTGACATATACATACGTACATACATACATATACATACATACATACATACATACACACAGATACATTATATATATACAGGGGTTGACACCAGGGGCATAGTTCTGCCAATTTAAAACGACTACAATACGGAAGTAAAACTTCCTATGATTGGCCGCTAGTTGCGCTGTCCCCCCAAGCACTAAACAGTGCTTTTATTTTACATTCCATAGATCAGAAGACGGAGCGCTCTGGCCACGTTCAGGTGTTTAGACAGATATCTTGTGTTGTGTTAGACGGTTGCATCCCTTCTCAAATGAGCACTTGCCCAGTCGGGCAACCTGAAAGCCAGCTTCACCTGCCCGAAGGTTTTATTTACTTCCTGGGTGCAGGTGGGCAAGCCTTAGTGTCAATGCCTGTATATACATTATACATAATGTATACATTATATATATATATATATATATATATATATATTAGAAGGATCTGTACACACACAAAAGCCTATGTGGACATTGACCAGTGCACCTGTCACAACAACTTACAAGATGCGAGGACCACCTGCAGCTGCGTAATAGGTGGCTTCAAGGTTGTGTGCAATGCAGACTTGCACCCATCCCACATTCACGTTTAATGGCCTCGACGGGGTTTCCGGGCGATAATCCCAATAAGGCATCGAAACCATTGCAGAGCCGGTGATGGAGGGTGATTGGTAGCACAAGCCATTCTCAGGTGTTGTACCAAAGAATTCAATCACTTGTGGCCGTCGGTTTATAGTCACCTGGAAACTATCCACAAATAGGAGGGGACTCCAGTTGTCAGGCATGATCGCGTTCAACAGACGCCACTGCAAGAAATGCCCAAACATACCAAAACAAAATCCAATTAACAATGTGCAATAGTTAGTATTGAGTGAGGTATGATCACAAGACTTAATTAAACAAATTGTGTATTGTTACGTGACGTATTGGCCTATAACAGGCCAATGTGAAAACGTGCAACACAAATGGCTGCCATGGCAGCTCCCATGGCAGCCATGTTTGTTTACATTTGAATTTTCGCTGTTTGTTTCCTGATGAAGAACAAGCCTGTGTCTTTGTGGAGGACGTGTGGAGGACAGTTGCATGCACAGATGTTACACCGATATTGGTATCGGAGGCTGACACAGAAATGTGTGACCACATCGCATATATGGGTGATGTTTCTCAGATATTGGTGTCCGGTAGTGATGCGCGGATAGGCTTTTGAAGTCATCCGAATCCATCCGCGCAAATTAATTATCCGCCCATTATCCAACCGCATTAATTATATCATCCAATTTATAAATCCGCATCCATCCTCATCCGCAACTTCAAAAGTATTATTATTATTACCCCTATCGTTAAATCGGTCCACGAAGCCGAGGTCCTAGGGCTGGTGTACACGACAAATTTCCAAACCCCGCTGTGTGTTCCCTGGGGGCGTGAAAAATAAGGGGGTGGGCTCTACATGTCCTCTGGGACCCCATCTACGTATGGACACCACTTGTTCGCCCATCCGTCTTACGGATGCTTTTTTATTCCATTTTATTTGTTTTAGGGTCCTATCTTGCAGTTCAAGCCTATTTCCACAGGGTGGCAGGCTACTTTCCCAACCTACTGGAGGTGAACATGCAGGGGCGTCAATTGGGTATGGCAAGCTATGGCAGCTGCCATACCTTGGCTACAGGGGGGAAATAATTAAATGTACTTTTCATCGTGCCTGTTGCTAAGGTATGGCAACATGATTGGTGTCTTGCAAGACACCAGTCATGTTGCCATACCTTAGCCTTTCCTGAACTGACGCCGCTGTGAACATGTGTACACAGCCAGCATATTACTCAATGCCAAACTTTGCACACACACTCCTTGCCTGCCAATCCACAACCTCCACCCCTCCAGGGACCCCCAGGGCTTATCTCCCGATTAGGACACTTTCCAGCATAGTGACATGCAGAACAAACTGTCCATATAGTATGGTTTACATAAAAGTCAGTTGTCTTTCACACACACACACACACACACACACACACACACACACACACACACACACACACATATATATATATAATATATATATATATATATATATATATATATATATATTTCATTTATTTATTTCATAAATATTTTTCATCACAATTGGGTTTGTGGGGAGCCATCCCTGCTTCAAGCTGTCACAGCACGGCACCAACACTTCAAACTAGTTAAAAAACCCAATACAGCAGATCTACAAGCACCTCGCACATGCCAGGGACAGAGTAGGTTGGCCTGCATAAGCCTTGCTGTCAACACACTATACTACACCACTCAGGCCACCAAGCCAGGTGTGGTCAATTAGTGCCTTCTTCTGATCAGTGGCTTCTGCTTGATGAGTGGCACCAGTCTGTCTTTGTTCCCTGGTCAGTCAAGTTCACTGGGAGAGAATGTTTCAGATCAGTGCAAGTGTATTTGTTTTCCATTTGGACTTACTGTGTTTTGTTGGTACAGTATGCGTGCGACTAACTAATATTTCTGATAATTCCAATTTGTTTGTTGTTTAATTAGCCGGATTGTGAATGCCCTGCATTTTTCTTTCATCTTTAGAACCACACGTGTGTAACAAAACAGAGTGGTGATCATTTGGTGTGGGTGAAGAGAAGAAAAACATTTCATTAAAGGAGTAGTTCACCCCCAAAGTGACTTTTTTTCTATTGAACTCAAGTCTCCATGGCGTGAGTAATACATTGAAAAAATAAGTCATTTTGGGGGTGAACTACTCCTTGAATGTCAGTTTTGTGGTGTTTTGACTGGACACCCTGAACATATTGCCAGATAGATAGACAGACAGACAGACAGACAGACAGACAGAGAATTGTAGGCCTTGCATTTATTTGACTTGGTTCCAACAGATGGCGAAAATAGCTAATCTTCAAGCTCACAATGCCTCACTGTTTGGACAAAGAGTTGAGGCGTTACATTTTGTAAAACACGGCCTTGTGAAAATAGCAGATCTACATGCTCACAACACCTCACAACGCAGGGCGGCGTGAGCATGTAGATCTGATATTTTCACAATTTCTGCCCCTAATATTTAATTTATCATTTTAAAAGTATTAAAAAGTCCTTAAATTGTCTCTTTAGAAATGTGCAGATAGCCTCTGTATACTGTTGAGTGGAAAAACAATGTTTCACATTAAGCTAAACATTTGGGACCACCCAAGATCATTTGGAGACCCCTCTAGGGGTCCCATAGTTGAACCACTGACTTATAAGGGGAGTATATGAGGCTGGATCCGTCTGGAACACTGCACTAGGCTCTCGCCAGCTCTGTAGCTCTCCACACTTGAACAGTTGTGTCCTTAAATTCAATTATAATAATTAACCCCTGTATATACGGGCAATAGTTTTACATGACTTTGTGTACACAGCCAATAGTTTTACATGAACATGTCTAGGCTTTAGTACTGTACTGCCTCGTATAGCCCAACAGAGCCCAGCACAGAACAGCACAGCCCACCAGAGCCCAATACAGCCCCCCAGAGCCCAACAGAGTCCAGCAAACCTAAGTCCAGCCCAGCCGAGTAGGAGTATAGACCGGGGAAAGGGGGTAGTTAGATGACTCCACCAGGCCATTACTGTCCAGATCTGACTTGAATAGGCCAGACTATGGTAGACAGGACTGCACCAGACAACACCAGGCTGCTCCAGCCTGGTGGGACACTCAGAGACTTTGTAAACGCCTGTGTACATTTCCCATAGATTCTATGGGACTTGAACACTTGCTCCTGCCCTTCGTGTACACAATCTGTGCCGTGTCCCCTCAGAGGGACATTGTGGGCCCCCCGACCTCACTTTGAGAACCGGCCATGGACCACTTGATAAGCCCACAGTGTCCCTCTGAGGGTCCCCCGACCTCACTTTGAGAACCGACCATGGACCACTTGATAAGCCCACAGTGTCCCTCTGAGGGTTCATGTAAAACTACTGGTGACTTTGTACACGCCTGTGTACATTTCCCATAGATTCTATGGGACTTGAACACTTGCTCCTGCCCTTTGTGTACACGGTCTGTGCCGTGTCCCCTCAGAGGGACACTGTGGGCCCCCGACCTCACTTTGAGAACCGACCATGGACCACTTGATAAGCCCACAGTGTCCCTCTGAGGGTCCCCCGACCTCACTTTGAGGACCGACCATGGACCACTTGATAAGCCCACAGTGTCCCTCTGAGGGTCCCCGACCTCACTTTGAGAACCGACCATGGACCACTTGATAAGCCCACAGTGTCCCTCTGAGGGTTCATGTAAAACTACTGGTGACTTTGTACATGCCTGTGTACATTTCCCATAGATTCTATGGGACTTGAACACTTGCTCCTGCCCTTCGTGTACACGGTCTGTGCCGTGTCCCCTCAGAGGGACACTGTGGGCCCCCCGACCTCACTTTGAGAACCGGCCATGGACCACTTGATAAGCCCACAGTGTCCCTCTGAGGGTTCATGTAAAACTTAAAACTAATGCCCGTGTACACAGTGGTTAATCGCATGTGCAAGGATCTACAGAGCTGGCTGGAGCAGCCTGGTGGAGTCTGGTGCAGTCCTGTCTACCCTGGTCTGGCCTATTCAAGCCAGATCTGGACAGTAATGGCCTGGTGGAGTCATCTAACTACCCCCTTTCCCCGGTCTATACTCCTACTCGGCAGGACTGGGCTGGACTTAGGTTTGCTGGACTCTGTTGGGCTCTGGGGGGCTGTATTGGGCTCTGGTGGGCTGTGCTGTTCTGTGCTGGGCTCTGTTGGGCTATACGAGGCAGTACAGTACTAAAGCCTAGACATGTTCATGTAAAACTATTGGCCGTGTACACAAAGTCATGTAAAACTATTGCCTGTGTACACAGTGGCTTTTTCCTTGACCTTTCGAGTTAGGAGTGTCGTAGAGACACGAGACCGGGTTTGTTGGATTCAGCGTCAAAAAGTAAGTCAGAATAAGTGTCTTTTATCCGAAAGAATGTGTAATCGTGTTGGTGGCGTGCACATTTCGTGTCTTTTTCGCAATCATAAAGGGTTCAAAGTGTCGGAGAGACACGAAACCCATTCCATCGGATCAGGCATCCTTCAAATATGAAAAGTGTTTCCTGCGTAAAACAAACAGATTTTTTTAGATTTTTTTATTGATTTTAAGGACAAAAATCCGGGTTTCGGTGTCTTTTTCGCAATCGTAAAGGGTCATGAGAACCTAAGTCCAGCCCAGCCGAGTAGGAGTATAGACCGGGGAAAGGGGGTAGTTAGATGACTCCACCAGGCCATTACTGTCCAGATCTGGCTTGAATAGGCCAGACTAGGGTAGACAGGACTGCACCAGACAACACCAGGCTGCTCCAGCCTGGTGGGACACTCAGAGACTTTGTAAACGCCTGTGTACATTTCCCATAGATTCTATGGGACTTGAACACTTGCTCCTGCCCTTCGTGTACACAATCTGTGCCGTGTCCCCTCAGAGGGACATTGTGGGCCCCCCGACCTCACTTTGAGAACCGGCCATGGACCAGATCGGGCATGCTTCAAATATGAAACGTGTGTCCTGCCTGAAACAAAACATATTTTTTTGATTTTTTTATTCATTTTAAGGACAAAGGGCCTGTTTTGACGCCTAAAACGACCCTTTTCCTTGACCTTTCGAGTTAGGAGTGCCGTGTACACAGGATCTACAGAGCTGGCTGGAGCATGGAGCAGCCTGGTGGAGTCTGGTGCAGTCATCTAACTACCCCCCTTCCCTGGTCTATACTCCTATTGGGCAGGACTGGGCTGGACTTAGGTTTGCTGGAGTCTATTGGGCTCTGGTAGGCTGTATTGGGCTCTGGTGGGCCGTGTTGTGCTGTGATGGGCTCTGTTGGGCTACACGAGACAGTACAGTACTAAAGCCTGAACATGTTCATGTAAAACTATTGGCTGTGTACACAAAGTCATGTGAAACTATTGCCCGTATATACAGGGGTTAATTATTATAATTGAATTTAAGGACACAACTGTTCAAGTGTGGAGAGCTACAGAGCTGGCGAGAGCCTAGTGCAGTGTTCCAGACGGATCCAGCCTCATATACTCCCCTTATAAGTCAGTGGTTCAACTATGGGACCCCTAGAGGGGTCTCCATACTCCCCTTATAAGTCAGTGGTTCAACTATGGGACCCCTAGAGGGGTCTCCAAATGATCTTGGGTGGTCCCAAATGTTTAGCTTAATGTGAAACATTGTTTTTCCACTCAACAGTATACAGAGGCTATCTGCACATTTCTAAAGAGACAATTTAAGGACTTTTTAATACTTTTAAAATGATAAATTAAATATTAGGGGCAGAAATTGTGAAAATATCAGATCTACATGCTCACGCCGCCCTGCGTTGTGAGGTGTTGTGAGCATGTAGATCTGCTATTTTCACAAGGCCGTGTTTTACAAAATGTAACGCCTCAACTCTTTGTCCAAACAGTGAGGCATTGTGAGCTTGAAGATTAGCTATTTTCGCCATCTGTTGGAACCAAGTCAAATAAATGCAAGGCCTACAATTCTCTGTCTGTCTGTCTGTCTGTCTGTCTGTCTGTCTGTCTGTCTATCTGGGAATATCCTCAGGGTGTCCAGTCAAAACACCACAAAACTGACATTCAAGGAGTAGTTCACCCCCAAAATGACTTATTTTTTCAATGTATTACTCACGCCATGGAGACTTGAGTTCAATAGAAAAAAAGTCACTTTGGGGGTGAACTACTCCTTTAATGAAATGTTTTTCTTCTCTTCACCCACACCAAATGATCACCACTCTGTTTTGTTACACACGTGTGGTTCTAAAGATGAAAGAAAAATGCAGGGCATTCACAATCCGGCTAATTAAACAACAAACAAATTGGAATTATCAGAAATATTAGTTAGTCGCACGCATACTGTACCAACAAAACACAGTAAGTCCAAATGGAAAACAAATACACTTGCACTGATCTGAAACATTCTCTCCCAGTGAACTTGACTGACCAGGGAACAAAGACAGACTGGTGCCACTCATCAAGCAGAAGCCACTGATCAAAAGAAGGCACTAATTGACCACACCTGGCTTGGTGGCCTGAGTGGTGTAGTATAGTGTGTTGACAGCAAGGCTTATACAGGCCAACCTACTCTGTCCCTGGCATGTGCGAGGTGCTTGTAGATCTGTGAGGTGCTTGTAGATCTGCTGTATTGGGTTTTTTAACTAGTTTGAAGTGTTGGTGCCATGCTGTGACAGCTTGAAGCAGGGATGGCTCCCCACAAACCCAATTGTGATGAAAAATATTTATGAAATAAATAAATGAAATATATATATATATATATATATATATGTATATATATATATATGTATATATGTATATATATATATATATATATATATATATATATATATATATATATATATATATATATATGTGTGTGTGTGTGTGTGTGTGTGTGTGTGTGTGTGTGTGTGTGTGTGTGTGTGTGTGAAAGACAACTGACTTTTATGTAAACCATACTATATGGACAGTTTGTTCTGCATGTCACTATGCTGGAAAGTGTCCTAATCGGGAGATAAGCCCTGGGGGTCCCTGGAGGGGTGGAGGTTGTGGATTGGCAGGCAAGGAGTGTGTGTGCAAAGTTTGGCATTGAGTAATATGCTGGCTGTGTACACATGTTCACAGCTGCGTCAGTTCAGGAAAGGCTAAGGTATGGCAACATGACTGGTGTCTTGCAAGACACCAATCATGTTGCCATACCTTAGCAACAGGCACGATGAAAAGTACATTTAATTATTTCCCCCCTGTAGCCAAGGTATGGATAAGCCCACAGTGTCCCTCTGAGGGTCCCCCGACCTCACTTTGAGAACCGACCACGGACCACTTGATAAGCCCACAGTGTCCCTCTGAGGGTCCCCCGACCTCACTTTGAGAACCGACCATGGACCACTTGATAAGCCCACAGTGTCCCTCTGAGGGTCCCCCGACCTCACTTTGAGAACCACCACGGACCACTTGTTAAGCCCACAGTGTCCCTCTGAGGGTTCATGTAAAACTACTGGTCGTGGACACCACCTAGGGCCTGTGTACATATGGCTCTCTGCTGCCCCCCATTAAGAAACTATAGACGGCACAGACCGTGTACACGAAGGCCAGGAGCAAGTGGTCAAGTCCCATAGAATCTATGGGAAATGTACGAAGTCGTGTACAAAGTCACCGGTTGGTCCACGAGCCATAGTTTTTTCCATTGTAGCTCCCTACAGTGTACACGAATATGATTATTATTACCCTTATTATTAGGCTTATTCTGGTAGGCTATTTCCTGTTAGTTTTCTTAGTTGTGCGATCACAGAAATGCATTGATCTAGCCTACGGAATGTCTCGTCTTTTTTCTGTCTTTTTTTTTTGAGTCGGTACTGCGTGATGCAGACAGACATGCAGGCAGACAGAGTCAGACACACGAGAGAGAGCGAGAGAGCGAGGGAGAGAGCGAAAGAGAGAGGAACAAACACAACTTAAGTGGGAAGTTTAACTTACCTACTGTACAGTACTTTACAATATGGACTATGGAGCTGAGAGAGATTCACTTTTTAGCGCAGCGCGACCAGAGGTAATGAGTGCGACGATGCATGCCGTGATGCCGTTGCCTTTAAGTGGACACAGCTGTGTGTTATCGTGGACTGCACATTGCCTCATGAAAAATGATGGTTACTTTACAAATTATACGAAATAACACACACTAACACAGACACAAGCATACCTAGATTTTGCTTTTTATTGATAGATTAGGCCATAATTTTTTTTCTGCATTATTTCATCCGCGGATATCCGAAATTAATTAATAATTATATTTGATTGATCCAAATCCGACTGCACCGCGGATCACCACGGTCCACCGCGGCTAAAACCGCTATCCGCACATCTCTAGTGTCCGGGGCTTAAAATATAGCCCCTTTTCCACTGCAAGGTGGAACCAGTACTTTCAGGAACCTGAACCCACTTTTTTGGTTCTGGTTTTGTTTCCTTTGAGAACTGCCCGGTTCCAGACAAGGTTCCTGGAACCTTTTTTAGGTCCTGCTCCTGAAGTAGAACTAAACTTTAGTTCTGGGAACCTATGGGCTGGGCCAGCAGCGCTTCTGCTCTCGATTGGTCGAGCCGAGCCCCTCGAGCGGAGACTACACTACACAGAGGAGAAGAAATCTCTCATAACACAACACTGCCTTTTTTTAAATCCTATTCCGACAGACAGAAACACACAAACAGTATGGACACGACGCCAGAAAACAGCCACGACACATAAGTCAAGTGAATGTGATGATGTACAGGCTCTTATTTGTGTCTGTGGTGTGAAGAAAATATATCCAGCAGGAGCAAGAAGGATCCCGTTGTCTTTCTGAGCGCACAAGCAAACAGTGGCAAGAAAAAATAAAAAAAATGTATGTCAATAGACAGACAACAAACTAAAACAGTAATGGAGATAAGCGCTTCTACATTCACACGGCTCGCGAGGCAGCCCGCAGCCGTGCTCAGGACATGCCTGTTTCCTGGTGTGTCACAGTGTGTGTGGGCACGTGTGCAAGAGAGATACGCTGTTTGCATTGCATCGCATTAATTATTTAATAACCTTTATGAGTGTGATCTGCGCTCACTCCGATCAATGAAAATAGGACTAAAATAAAGGGATTGCAAAGCACATTGTGGACCACGCAGTGGAAACACACACACACAGGAGCAAGGAGGTGCTTTGCCGTGAAATGGACTCCTTTCACGGTCTCCCTTGAGCACAGGCAGCTTACCGACCAAACGCTCAGTACAGTTATATAGCAGCTTGTTTGAACGTTCTATTGTTTTTTTTAAATCCAGAAAGTAGTTAACTATATAGACGTATTTCTTACTACCGCTGGGCTGTTATTTTAGATTCCTGCTGTTCAAATGACCAGCAGTTTTGAACAGTTAGTCGGGGGCGTTGGGGAGATAACATGGTCATTTCGTGCTAATTAGTCTAAAAGCGCAAAATTTTGCACAGATTTAGCCCAGGGCATGCTCTAATGATTTAGCCAGGGCGCCTGAGCAGGCAAAATCAAGTCAACTTTCTATACAGGAGGAAAATACCCAGAAAAAAACTCTGCTTTAAATAGGATGTGCAGGGTTTAACTAGGGGTTTGTCATGATGCCAAATCCTTTGCATTTTTTTTGCACTAACAAACATTCATTGGGCTATAAATGTCCCCAGAAAACGATGGTTTAGTGATGTTAGTGACAGTTTTGTGGGCGTTTTCTGGGGCCATTTATAGCCCAAGGAATGTTTTTTGTGCAAAACTAAGTAAACGCTTGCAATGGATTCAGCATCATGACAAACCCCCAAACTCACAACTACTTAAAGCAGATTTTTCTCAGGGTATTTTCCTCCTGCATTGAACGTTGATGGGAGCCCAACTTGATTTGGCCGCTATGGCGACCCCGAAGGTCGGCGACTTGGGCGCCCAAGCTAAATCTTTAGAGCATGCCGTGGGCTACATCTGTGCAAAATTTGGCACTTTGACTGATTAGCATGAAATATCCCTAACGCCCCCGACTGGAACTTCACAGGTTCCTGAAAGTTCTTGGGTTGGCCCTGCAGTAGAAAGACACCTTATGTGAAATGTATGATCATTCTGATGGCTTCATGCTTGCTCTTGTTGTTAACACATTTAATGCCCACTAGATGGGGCCAAAGTCCATCATTTGATGCCATCATAGGGTTAATGTTGTAATTGTAAACGCTGAAGCCCCTCCCTGCGCTTTCACACGTTTCAATACGCGGATGTTTTGATGAACGAGATGGAGGGAGCCATTTTTAGCATTAAGCTAACACAGGCCTGTGTTTGGGCCAAGAAAAGATGCATTTTCTGTTTGATTCCGACATTTCTTGTTTGAAGCGCAATGAATGGGAGCCTATGGAGGATTGCATGCCAAGAAAAGATGCATTTTCTGTTTGATTCCGACATTTCTTGTTTGAAGCGCAATGAATGGTAGCCTATGGAGGATTGCATGCTCTGTGTGCACGTTAGAGATGCATGGATGGCGGTTTTAGCCGCGGTGATCCGCGGTGAGGGTGGATTTGGATGTACCAAATATAATTATTAATTAATTTGATAAAATTAAGGAAATAAATTAAGATCTCTCTCTCTCTCTCTCTCTCTCTCTCTCTCTATATATATATATATATATATATATAGAAAAGGCTATGCTTTGTCTGTGTGTGAGTGAGTGCGTTAGTTTTTATAATTTGTAACATAACGTTATTTAACTGAGAACCAATGTCAATACTATCACCAGTAAGACTCCCTAATCGGGAGATAAGCGACCGTAGGTCGCTTATCTCCACAAATAGGGAAAAAAAATGTTTTTCCAAAATCTTCCTGATCCATGTTGATGACATGAGTGTAGACATGCTGTGTAGTGAATTTCGTGATTTTAGGGCAAAATCTGTAGGAGCAGTGTCCAAAAATGTGTTTTTAAAAATCGGCCTGAAGGTGGCGCTATATGGGACAGATTCATGTTGATGGGATGAGTGTAGACATACTGTGTAGCGATTTGCGTGATTTTAGGGCAAAAACTGTAGGAGCAGTGTCCAAAAATGTGTTTTAAAAATCGGCCTGAAGGTGGCGCTAGAAGAGGGCCTTGTGAGAATTGAGGGGTGGGGTCTCCGCGTTGCCTTAGCGGACGAATAGATACCGGGCCCGGCTCTCCCGGACGCATTTTATGTCCGGGATTTTATGTGACGGCATTTTATGTGAGCTGCAGTCCTCCACTGGGGGCGCCACCACTTTTGCATCCGTTCTGGAGCACCAGGAGTGGGTGGTCCCCAGGAATTCCCCGTGAGCAGCCCCGTTGGGGTGGTCATTTGGTCATTTTTGCACATTTGGTCATTTTTTACACCTGGGGGTCCCCCAGGGACCTGGGGGTCCCTGAAGCTCCGGGGGTCCTTGGAGGTTGTAGTTTGGCAGGTAAGGAGTGTGTGTGCAAAATTTGGCATGGATGGGGGCAACGGTTGTGGAGATATGAGCAGGGCAAAAGTGTGACGTGTGACGTGTGACGGACTCACTCACAGACAGCCGGTGGAGGTTTTGTAGTAAATGCGACCTGACGGTCGCAACTAACAATCTGTCAATTTTTTTCCTTCTTTTTTCTCCAACAATTTCAGTCAGATATATTTACCAGGCCAGCGATGGCCTGTTGCTTATTGCTGACTATACATCAGAGTAGGAGACAGTGTGTGTTAAAGGTGATACACCGTGAAATTTCACTCTTCCTATTTTAAAACCCTTTTTTGGGGTCCCACTAGCACCTTCTATCCTCACAAAGTCCCATTTCAGACCGATGTGTCTTTCTCTGGTTTTGAGAAGGCGAAGGTTAAAAGTATCCCACGGGTTCTCAAAACAGGCTGTTCAGATTTGCTGCCGATTGTGACGTCATCTGCCGATTGTGACGTCATCACAAAAAAAAAGAAGAAAAAAAAAGAAAAATTTTTCAAAAATTTCTTTTTTTTTCAAAAACATTTTTTTTCAAAAGGATTTTGGGGGGGGTGGCGCAGTTCAGGCCAAAGGTGGTACTGCAGCTGAAATGCTCTGAGAGCCATTCAAAAATGAGAGAGGCTCTCTATTCAGGAGTGGTAATTTAGCCTCAAACCTTTTGAAAAACGTTTTTGGGACATAAACAATATGACATAAATACTTTTTAAATGCATGGTGTATCACCTTTAATATCACAGTACCTTGATGAATGAGCTGCATGCTGTCTATTGGTCCCTGTCTCTCCCCAGACGATTGGTCCAGTGGTATGGGACACGGGTTCCACTTTTGCTGATATACTTCCTGTTAGATTCCATGTACCTGTGGATCACAAGCAACGATCACAAGCTTTTCTATCTCTTCCATCCTGACAGCAACCAGGCTTTCCTGATTTCAACCAGGTCAACGCTGCAGGGGGCCTAGCACTTACAGTAAAACTTTGTGTCTGACTCTGAACTTTAGATACAGATGCTACTTGTGCACTCACACAAAACACACTGTATACAGTATATTGCATGTATACAGTATGTACACACACACACACACACACACACACACACACACACACACACACACACACACACACACACACACACACACGATATATTCAAAGACTTGCAAAAAAAATCATGATTTAAAAAAATAGCAGATCTACAAGCTGACAGCTGCGCTGTGAGCTTGTATATCTGCTATTTTTCAATAGTATTAAAAGCATTCTAATTCTAGGGCTAAATAGGTTTTTAAACAAACCTTTTGATAAAACCTCCCCAAAAATATCCCTTACCAACCCACATCAATATGATGACTGTCAAAGCAAGGTCATCCATCCCTTGCTGAAACCGTGCCAGAAAGCCAGGGGCGGTGGATTTGGGAGATAATCCGATCTGATGTCAGTTTAAGTGGCAGAAGTATTTAACCCATTCAGAATGGGTACACATTATTGTGTATCATTATGTTATGCTTTAACTATTGAAAAATAGCAGATATACAAGCTCACAGCTTTGGAGTTTGAACAGAGCCTTTTTTTGCTCATAAGAAGTGATTTGTCATTTCAGCACCACGGCCAGCTCCTGTCCTCACCCTATTGTACATTCTACAGTTATTCTACTCAGGGACGTCACACCAAATTCTGGACCCTGGGTACAAGGATTCACTGTGGGCCCCCCATGAATGTTGTCCTTTAACTATTGAAAAACAGCAGATATACAAGCTCACAATGCCGCAAGCTTGTAGATCTGCTATTTTTGAAAAAAATCTTAAAAATGTGTGCAAGTCTTTGAATATTTCAAATCCTTCTAATGTTTCTAGTCAGTGGTGCTCAAACTTTTTCACGTGAAGGACCCCCAAAATTATATGTATTTGGGCACGGACCCTCGTCTCAAAATATTTAGTTCCAGGGACCCCCCAGAAGCAAGATTTGAGTTACAAATGTTCGGTTAAAAAAGACATATATTCAAAGATTTGACAATGTAACAATGTATCACAAACAGTAGCTCTTCTTTTTACCATGTTCCAGCTTCAATGTAAAATAAATAAACAAACAAACAAGTCTTGTTATTATCTGACATAAACGTCTCATCTCAATATTAGATTTGTCCTTGATCAGGGATTGTACCCATGTTCCCTGTGTTCTATGTTCCCCACAAAAAGGTTCTAGTTCCCTGCTCATCAAAAAATTTAGGAAACATGTATTTCTAATTATTAACAACAAATCTAAACTTACAGTGCAGGGGTCTTCAACAGGGGGTCCGAGACACCTATGGGGTCCTCAGAGTTACTATAGGGAGAGACAGCCGCTGGCCGCCGCGTCCACGTCCATGGACGCATCCATAGACGCGTCCATGGACGCGGCCGCGAAAAAAATGGCGATGGACGCAAGGTCGCGTCCATGGACGTAAGGTCGCGTCCATGGACGCAAACGGCCGGCCGCTGGGACGCGGGACGCAAAATTGAACCTGGGACGCGTCCCGTGGGACGGGGGACGCAAAAGGGAACGCGGGACGCGTTTTTATGGAACGGCTGGCCGCTCGCGTCCCCGCCCTCGTCGTCCTCGTACATGGACGCTGCCAGGTGTCAGACGCGGGACGCGGAAATGGGACGTGGGACGGGGGACAAGGCCGTGGGACTCACTTGTAGGACGCGGGACGCGGAAATGGGACGTGGGACGGGGGACAAGGCCGTGGGACTCACTTGTAGGACGCGGGACGAGGCTGTGGGAAAGAGCATGTGGGACGCATTTTTCTGGAACGGCTGGCCGCTGGACGCAAAAGTGCTGCTCGCGTCCTTTTGGACGTCTATTGTATGTATTTTTTTATGGAGAATTCAAATATGACCTTCTTTTTTGGATCAATGTCCGAGGGACAGCGAATGCACACCTGCCGACAACAGCCGCGGCAATGATTCCTATGCCGTGGCAATTATACCTAATCCGTGGCAACGCTGGACACACCGACTATGGAGCTGCGTGTGTGTGTGTGTGTGTGTGTGTGTGTGTGTGTGTGCGTGTGCCGCGCATGTCGTGCAGCCTATGTTTTGGCCGACGATTTTGACCCCCCCGCAGTGTTTTCCACAGTGAGAGAGTGTAAAATGAAACCAAACGTTACGGGTCCATTTGGTTTCATTTTAGGCCTACCCGCACAATAATTAAAATGTCCATAAGGGTCCATTATATTCCAGGCGATTGCCTGACCTGGCCAAATCAATCAATCTATCTATCTATCTATCTATCTATCTATGATTGAAAGCCTAGGCCATGGCTGTCTTGAACTTGAACCGTCCGTGACTATAGGCCTATTAGGCTAAACAGCAGCTGCTCACCCCACGTCAGTCACTTTCTCTGATGGTCCATGCAGTTATGTAATCTCTAGCATACTCCTTTCAAGTTCCAATTGGCGGTGTAGCTTAATTAATGGGCCATCATCAACTCGTTGTTTGATCTACCAGCTGGGTTAACAACTCCGACGCACACAGCGCGCCCGTAGTAGCCAGGCGTTTCGCACACACAAGTAGGCTATTTTCACAGACAGCAGGTTTAGAAAATATGCGCGTTACCTTAAATATTATACAATAAAATGACTTTATCAAAACTGACAATGATAAAACTGGAGCGGACATAAAATAAACACAATGGATACAGGCCTAATAGGCCTATCCTTTTTAATGCAATACGCCTTGCAAAACGCACGCATGTCAGTGCGTGCGTCCCTGCGACATACATACATGCGTGCGTGTGCGTGTTGCAAGGCGAAGCTATCAGAACCCCGTGGCATTTTGTATTAATTATAATATTTATTATTGCTGTGTTTAGATTATCTGGTCAGAGAATCTGAAAAAATTATCCTGTAGTGTTTAATTCTACCCGATTCAGTCGGGCCCGATTATCTTGTAGTGTATTGCCAGCTAAAAGTCAGAGTAAAACTGGCTCTTGGGCCAGTTACGGCCTGGGATTGATGACAACAGAAATCCAGAAATCTCCACATATGCCAATCTGGCACAGTGTGGGAATGGAATAGGCGAAGGCGCTGTCCATGGTGCTGAATTATCGTTCCACTGTCTCGCCTCGCTGGAGTCAGTGCCCGGCAAAACGCCACAAATACATGCTTATGTATTTACAGTTAAGCCCTGCTCGTCAACCACAAATACAGTAGATGAATATGTACATATTATATTTGTTACTATCGCTTTGAAGTTATTATATAAATGTGAATAAATGTTAAGGGCAGATATTCACAACATGACAAAAGTGAGTTTCCTTTTTTTTTTTTTTTTACAAAGATGCGAGCAGGTGCAAAACAGGTGTGCATAAAAGAAATAGGTGGAGAGGGTCAGAGGGACTGATAGACATTGATTATTATGATTAGGTCTACTACAAGGCTACACTAAGGAAGGAAAGGGTGGTACGTAGACAGACAGACGTAGACAGACAGACAGACAGACAGACAGACAGACAGACAGACAGACAGAGAAAGTGGCCAAATTGGCCACTTAATTGTCTGCGGTTGATCCCGTCATGCACTCCTTTGAAGTCAAAATTGGGCCATTCGGTTTTTGTAACCTAATTGTTTGTTTGAACGCACAGCAGGGAGTCCTTGCAGCTGTCAATGGTGATATAGTCAGACAATAGCCTACACTTCATATTCACTTTATATGTCTTATTACGCATAAAGAAAACCTGCGGAGGCGCCGTGGGCCGCTAAAAAAAGAATAAGAAAAATAAAAAAAAAAGGAAGTTGTAACAGAAATACAGATAGATGCGAGCAGTGACGACTAAGAGGTGGACCCGGCTCTGGCAGATACCGGCAGACACAAATACAGGAGATGAATACATATTTGCTATCGCTTTGAAATTATAATCTAAATGTGAATAAATGAGCAGAGATTCACAACATGACAATAATGAGTTTCCTCTTTTATTTTACATATTAAATGAGCAGAGCATCACTTAAAAATGCAGGACTTTAATTAATTGAGAATGTAATGGAGATAGATAGATAGATAGATAGATAGATTGATTTGGCCAGGTCAGGCAATCGCCTGGAATATAATGGACCCTTATGGACATTTTAATTATTGTGCGGGTAGGCCTAAAATGAAACCAAATGGACCCGTAACGTTTGGTTTCATTTTACACTCTCTCACTGTGGAAAACACTGCGGGGGTTCTGGGGTCAAAATCGTCGGCCAAAACATAGGCTGCACGACATGCGCGGCGCACGCACGCACGCACACACACACACACACACACACACACACACACACACACACACACACACACACACACACACCAATGAATCCAAAGATTTTACGCATGACAAGCGCGGAGAAACCATATGCCTAAATAATAATAATGAAGAACATGTGTTGAAACATAAACATATCTATGATGAATTCGATTAAGGTGAACCTTTAGTTAATTTAGCTGCAAAGAAAAACAGAAGGAGCGAATACACTCCCCGGCACATATGAGACATACAGATGAAAACGTTTATTTTATTTAATAAAGGAGACACTCTGTAGCTCTGGCCGTATAAGAGGCGAGGCGCCAATCCGTTAACTATTATAGACTACAATGAAATGAATACAATAAGGCATAAGCCTATACATATTTGGGTAGGGAGGGGTAAAAACGAAGGGAAAAGATGGACATTGGGGGGGGGGGGGGGGGGGGGGGGGAAATTGTAACAATAGATAGATAGATGCGTGCGCAAAACAGCTGTGCGTAAAATGGATAGATAGAAGTGGAGAGGGCAGGCGAGGTGGAGGGAGGGACATGACACATGATAGACACAGATTATTAATATTAGGTCTACTACTAGGCTACTAAGGAAAGGGTGGTACAGACAGACAGACAGACAGACAGACAGACAGACAGACAGACAGACAGACAGACAGACAGACCCATCTCTGGCAGCACTGCGGCCGCCGCCGATGCACCGGCAGATGGACCAGCGGATCGGGTATAGAAGCAGCAGGTGACGGCGGCTACCGGCGGCTCCGGGAGGCGGAGGCTACCGGCGGCTCCGGTGGCTACCGGGAGGCCCCGGAAGGTCGGTAAGCGACCACCGGAGCAGACATGACTGTTTAATACTTTATTCATTTATTTATACATTATTGATATGAGCACGCTGGTCCACTGCTGATCATGGTGTGTGCGTGTGTGTGTGTGCATGCGTCATGATGCGTGCGTGCTGCTGATCATGGTGCGTGCGTGTGTGTGCCTGCGTGCGCGTGTGTGTGTGTGTGGGGGGGGGGGGGGGATAGGTTCGGCAACAGCGGCTGACGCAGCTCCATAGTCGGTGTGTCCAGCGTTGCCACGGATTAGGTATAATTGCCACGGCATAGGAATCATTGCCGCGGCTGTTGTCGGCAGGTGTGCATTCGCTGTCCCTCGGACATTGATCCAAAAAAGAAGGTCATATTTGAATTCTCCATAAAAAAATACATACAATAGACGTCCAAAAGGACGCGAGCAGCACTTTTGCGTCCAGCGGCCAGCCGTTCCAGAAAAATGCGTCCCACATGCTCTTTCCCACAGCCTCGTCCCGCGTCCTACAAGTGAGTCCCACGGCCTTGTCCCCAGTCCCACGTCCCATTTCCGCGTCCCGCGTCCTACAAGTGAGTCCCACGGCCTTGTCCCCCGTCCCACGTCCCATTTCCGCGTCCCGCGTCTGACACCTGGCAGCGTCCATGTACGAGGACGACGAGGGCGGGGACGCGAGCGGCCAGCCGTTCCAGAAAAACGCGTCCCGCGTTGCGTTCACTTTTGCTTCCCCGTCCTCTTTTGAGTCCAAGGACGCGAGCGGCCAGCCGTTCCATAAAAACGCGTCCCGCGTTGCGTTCACTTTTGCGTCCCCGTCCTCTTTTGAGTCCAAGGACGCGAGCGGCCAGCCGTTCCATAAAAACGCGTCCCGCGTTGTGTTCACTTTTGCGTCCCCCGTCCCACGGGACGCGTCCCACGGGACGCGTCCCACGTTCAATTTTGCGTCCCGCGTCCCAGCGGCCGGCCGTTTGCGTCCATGGACGCGACCTTGCGTCCATCGCCATTTTTTTTCGTGGACGCGTCCATGGACGCGTCCATGGACGCGTTCATGGACTTGGACGCGGTGGCTAACGGCTCTTGCTGACTATAGGGGGTCTTTCAAATCTTTGTGTGACAAGATTTTCATTTTTTTATATACTAACCATTTGAACCTTACATTAATATCCCTATTGTGTGGAACATTAGCCAAGAATATAGACAATGTACAAGGACACAACACCTCCCAGTGTGAGGCGTTGTGAGCTTGTAGATCCGCTATTCTTGCCAAAGAGGTTTGTTGTAGAGTGAAAATTAAAGCAGACTAAGTATTGATGGTTCAAGTCATTCAATGTTGAAAAATAGACATTAAATCAACAAATTACTGATGATATTGCTGTCAAAATAAGCTGTCTCAGAAATCTATGAAAATGTTTTAGCAACACAGTTTTATACAATATGTAGTGCTTTATCTCTCTCAGCTAAGGGTTCCTTGGCCTGAAAATGTTAAAGATCCCTGTCCTAGTGGCCAGATGTTCCACCATTTTCTGCATTTTGGGTTGAACATATTTGGGGGGGGAATATAGATATTTGTTTTGCTTGAGTGGGGAACATAGAACCTTTTTTGGGGGTGATGGAGGGAGCATACACCTGCGGAACATAGGAAGGACCCCTCCTTGATCATACTACAGTGTAGCATAACAGCACAAAAGCAGCAGATCTACAAGCTTGAATGTGTTTTGAGCTTGTTGATCTGCTACAGTTTTTAGTCCAGTAAACCAACCCTGCCTCGATTCAACTTGAGTGTTTGTGTGGTTGGATATAGGAAAGGTCGACCTAAAACAATGTTTAGTATGGTATTTTAACTGTTTGTTTCATAAAGTTCCACTGCATGTTATGAGCTACTTTCTATCAAAATATTCTGTTTAGGTGGTCCTGTGTACCAGCTGGTTCTAAATGTCACGTAGCTTGAGGCAGCGGGACATCACATCATAGAAGACGAGCGCTTCCAATGTTCAATACTTGACAGATATGAATCATAACATATATAGGCCTACACTGGGTTTTTATTAAACAAACACTTTGCAGATAGAAAGAGGATTCTCCAAACTTTCCATAGAGCAGCAATATTGGCGAGTTTGATGTCGTTCAATACAATCAGATAGCAAAAAAAATGTTTTGATCCATTGAACATACCAGATATGAAACGCACGTTTCACAAAGACGCACTGTCTCGTTATATTTGGAACAATGAACCTCTATCAGCACTTTAAATAGTCATAGTATTCTTCTGTTTTTAAGAAATATTGAATATTTCCCTTTTTTATAGCCAGGTTATTCGACTCTCGATCAACACAACAGCAAACTGCTTACTTCCGGTTAATGGTCATACCTTTTATCACCTTCCTCTGTCACGTTGTCTGCTTGCGCCGCTCTGTTTGTGATGACGTACAAATGTCCTTATTTGGATAGAACTTGGGTATTCACCGGCTGTGTTCATTCCTGTTTATCTTTCATGGACAATTATATACACATTCGTATTTGATTGTCAGGTCTATATTCTATTAAAAACAATAATAAAGCAGTAATGTTAGCTTTCTGATAAAACAATATAAAACTAATTCAGAGTAGGCTACAACAGCATCAAATATGATATTTCACAGTGCTAAATGAACAAATACTATGTGTTTAAATTACGATCATTCCTGTCACAAAGATGTAAAAAAAGATTATCTGTTATCACCAGCAGCAGCAGCCCAGATTACCGTAATGTTTTATTCAAAAGACTACCCAAACAAACCATAGACAGATTACAACTTATTCAAAATGTTCTGTTATAGACAAGGCAGAATTTCTGAAAATGTGCTTGTATAAAGTCCCGAAGGCATTTTGCGAATATTCATTATATACAACTGTTCTAGGGGTATTAAGGGATGCTGAATCCAAATTTGCTGTATATAATGCTCAAAAATGTTCCTAAATGGCTCAAAACGGAGAAATCCAACATGGCCGCCACTGCAAGGCTGAAATCTATTTAAGTGCAAATCTTTTTGACTAAACAAGGTAGAAACTTGAACTAAATGTGTTTTTCTAGGTTAGCCTACATGGGGAATTTGAAATTCTATCCTGATTTTAGATCAGACATGAATAAATGGCTTGAAACTCATAGATGTATAGCAGAAAAGGTTCATTATTGATGCATAATTCGTCAAACAGAAACAAGCAGGATGAACCATGGTTTCATTCATCAAAACTCTTTTGATTTAGATTTTGCTATCATCCATCCATCCATCCATCTTCAACCGCTTATCCGGAATCGGGTCGCGGGGGTAACAGTTCCAACTGAGACTTCCAGATATCCTTCCTGAGCAACCTCCTCCACTCCCTCTGGGAGTATACCGAGGCGTTCCCAGGCCAGTTTGGAGATATAATCCTTCCATCTGGGCGCTCGGGGGGCATCCATGAACAATGCAAATTATATATAGTCATCAATATTTCGAGCAGAAGTCATAGGTATCTTGCAGCTGCATGCATTCAATTCCACTTTTCCTGAATAGAATAGAATGGATTATAATATAATATAATATAATATAATATAATATAATATAATATAATATAATAGTATTTTACCATATCAATAAAAGTAAATGTATATGGGAATACTTCTTACTGTAATCCTTACTGTGGCAGCTTATTCACAGTCTTCCTCAGTGTTCCGGCAAGTGTTGAGTGGATAGAATAGAAGAGAAGGGGATACAACGTTTATACCCAGCACAAGTACATCAGGGTAAGGTTAATCAATCTGTTAACATCTAAGAGTCTAGAGTATGCAGTCTAGTAGGCTGATATTCTCTAAAATTACCAAATCCCATTAATACAATCTATTATACATACATACCTGCAGCTGCAGCGTTGGCTGAGGCACTCCTTTGTACACCCACATGAAGTGAGCTCCCTGCAGGCTTTGGGCATAGGTGGCAGAGAGAGTAGCCGTGGCTAACTGGCCTTCCTTGATTATCCATCCCATTTCCTCCACTGGAGGAAGATCGGGGTGTGGCAGGTGAGCTTGATTCCATATAGCTGCTTGATGGTGTGCACGCATGATATGGAACCTCACAGCATCTGTGGTTGGTGGAAGAGTCTCTTGGGGAGGACCTTTGCAGAGTAACTTCACTCGTGCTTTGTTGCATGAATCAACATCAGGCACACCATAGATCTTACAAATGAATCTTTCTGATGATGTCACGATATCTTCTGTGAAAGGGCCCTTCCCAAGGCCAGCAAGATCAGTGTGATGTTGTTCGAACACCTGCCAGGCTAACTTCTTTCCGTGGCCCTGGATGTGACACACTGTCACATCCAGTAAGGGCATGGAAGGCAAGGAGTGTGTCCAGTTGATCCTCAGACAGTATCCTGTGAATTTCATGCACTGGGAAAAACCTTGGGTCCTTTGATGTTCCCGCTTTCATGTAGACATAGGTACATCTGATTTTGTTAAAGTGAGCAAGCAGTAGTAGAAGCACGTCTGTGTCACGTGCTGACACGACTACTGTTTCCATCGGTGCATGGATATAGTGAAGGATCAGTCGTGTATCAGCTTATATCGTGTATCAGTCGTGCATCAGCTTCCTCGTGGTTAGCACTCAGGGATGAGACTTCAAGATCAGATCAGATGTACCTATGTCTACATGAAAACTGGGACATCAAAGGACCCAAAGTTTTTCCCAGTGCATGAAATTCACAGGATACTGTCTGAGGATCAACTGGACACACTCCTTGCCTTCCATGCCCTTACTGGATGTGACAATGTGTCTCAGTTCAGCGGCCACGGAAAGAAGACAGCCTGCAGGTGTTCGAACAACATCACACTGATCTTGCTGGCCTTGGTAAAGGCACTTTCACAGAAGATATTGTGACATCATCAGAAACATTCATTTGTAAGATCTATGGTGTGCCTGACATTGATTCATGCAACAAAGCACGAGTAAAGTCATTCTGCAAAGGTCGTCCCCAAGAGACTCTGCCACCAACCACAGATGCTGTGAGGTTCCATATCATGCGTGCAGTCCGTGCACACTATCAAGCAACTATATGGAATCAAGCTCACCTGCCACACCCCGATCTTCCTCCAGTGGAGGAAATGGGATGGATGATCAAGGAAGGCCAGTTAGTACCATACTCTCTCTGCCACCTATGCCCAAAGCCTGCAGGGAGTTCACTTCATGTGGGTGTACAAAGGAGTGCCTCAGCCAACACTGCAGCTGCAGGTATGTAATATGTATAATAGATCGTACTAATGGGATTTGTAATTTTAGAGAATACTAGCCTACTGGACTGCATACTCTAGACTCTTAGATGTTGACAGCTTGATGAACCCTACCCTGATGTACTTGTGCTGGCTATAAACGTTGTATCCCCTTCTCTTCTATTCTATCCAGAAAGAGTCATATGGCATGTATGGAAGCATGCAGCTGCAAAAAACTCAACACTTGCAGGAACACTGAGGAAGACTGAATAAGCTGCCACTGTAAGGATTACAGTAATAAGTATTCCCATGTACATTTACTTTTATTGATATGGTAAAGTACTATTATATTATATTATAATCCATTCTATTCTATTCAGTAAAAGTGGAATTGGATGCATGCAGCTGCAAGATACCTATGACATCTGCTCGAAATATGGATGACTGCAAATAGGCTAAATTAATGTAGCCTACCTTCATATTAAGGACTATACGTATATAATTTGCATATATGACTTGTTGATAGAAAAATCTAAATCAAAAGAGTTTTGATGAATAAAACCATGGTTCATCCTGTGTTTGTTTCTGTTTGATGAATTATGCATCAATAACGAACCTTTTCTGCTATACATGTATGAGTTTCAAGCCAATTATTCATATCTGAGCTAAAATCACTATAGAATTTCAAATTCCCCATGTAGGCTAACCTAGAAAAACACATTTAGTTCAAGTTTCTACCTTGTTTAGTCAAAAGGATTTGCACTTAAATAGATTTCAGCCTTGCAGTGGCGGCCATGTTGGATTTCTCAATTTTGAGCCATTTAGGAACATTTTTGAGCATTATATACAGCAAATTTGGATTCAGCATCCCTTAATACCCCTAGAACAGTTGTATATAATAAATATTCGCAAAATGCCTTCGGGGTTCTGATTTCCTGAAAATTGATCCTGTCTATTAGAATTCCAACAAAAGCAAAGAAAATAGAACACATCACATCAGTCATACACCCTACATTGGCTCCCTGTCTCTCACAGAATAGACTTCAAGGTCCTACGTAAGCAATTTACCCCGAGTGAGAGGACATTATGCTCTGATAATGTCCTGTGTGAGGGGGTGATCGGACGAGGCGAAGCCGAGTCCGATAACACCCTCACACAGGACATTATCAGAGCATAATGTCCGACCCCGAGTGGTAAATAGCTTTTCTACCACTTTTTTCCGTATACATGAAAGAAAACACATAGTTGTAACTTGCAAGGATATTAAGTTACAATCATTATTGCCTATAAAACTTCCGCGACGACAGCAAATAGTTCCACAAACAACATCTTCTACTCACCACCAGATGACGCCAACTCCATGCAGAGAAAGATGTCTAGCATACAGCTAAGCTAACGTCAGTTAGAAGGACCGTTCCGGCCGTAAATAGAGGCTGTTCGCTTCCAGAAAGGCATAGGTTCAGAGAAAAGGGGCTTTAAAGTTGGCGGATTGCATTGGATCCAAATAAATCGGCGACGTCGTACGCACGTTAGTAAACATAGGACCGCTACGACCGTCATATGTTGGTTGGGGGAAAGGTGTTCCGACTACCTCCTGAAGTCCCCGGATGTACACTGAGGCGCATTGATCTCGTCCTCACACAACTGCGGCGGTTGTTCTGCCATAACCTCCGGAATTTAGCCAATCAGAATCCAGTATTTGAACATGTGACTAGAAAAAGTGGTAGAATTTTAATTACACCCTGCATATATCACATCACAAACACCTGACTTCCATTTAAAAAAATCAACGGATTTTAATATGTTCCCCTATAAATAACACACAAAAGATCTGAAAAACGGCGAGGAAAAATGGCGACACCAGCGAAACGAGGCAAATTTGACCAACCCGACCAGACAGACACCGGTTTCATTTTTAAAGTAACAGATCTCAAAATCAGCAAAAGCAACTCAAAGTATTTCAATTTCATCATTCAAACTGCACACTCAGAATATCACCGAGGAGTCTGCTTCACATCACAGAAACACATCACATTCACACAAGCGGAACATAATGGCACCCCTCTGAAGTTAACAAACATTATCAAAACTATCAAAGGTAAGCTAACCTACATCAACTTATGTATCTTCATTAATGCAAAAAAATATGAAGTCTACCATGAGAACTAACTTTTTCTTTTATATTTGTATTACAGACGGCAATAGTTATGAAGTGCAGGTTTCCCATAAAAGCACCGTCCAACACACCACCACAGCCACATTCACCCGCAAACCACCCCCGGACCTACAGACCTTCAAACTGGATCAAATTGCACAACTGAAACACCTTGAAACAGTAAGTAGGCCTAACATGGCAATCTTCTTCATCATTAGACTATTTCTTTTCAGGGCACGCACAATCATACTGAAATTCAACTGATGATTTTCAATATGAATAAGCCTATAACGTTTAGAATAATAAACAATAACATTTGGAAAGGTACAAATGCAAACATCCGTTTCCTTTAAAAAAATAAATGTGTCTTTAGTAATTTGCTAGTCTTTCAATGTTTGTACTTTTCCATTGTTCTGGAAAATATTGTAATTTCGAATATAAACTATTTTCAAGATTATATGACCACTGATGTTTTAATTAAGTACGACTGGGAATGTTGAATAATTTACAACATCAACCATTGGAAAGTGTAGGGAAAGCGTTAATTGTCCTTTTTCTATTTTGCAATGTGTTTATTTCATACAAATCTACATGATGGCCACAAATGGTCAAACAATACATAAAAACATCTTAGACTTGAGTTTTTATGAAAGAAAAGCTTTGCAGAGGAAAGAGGGTCATTTAAACTTTCCATGTGGTCGCAAAGTGGGTTATTTGAGTTCTTTAATACAATGAAATGGCAACATGCAGTTTGGGGCCTGGTTTCCCCAAGCATGGTTGATAGATCAGGCCCCAAGCGTCATGTAATCGTGTTTTCATGAGTTTGGGCAGAGCGACTTATGTGCTGTCTACTTTTAAGTGTGATTTGCTGCCACCTTGGGGTATTGTGTGTGGTATGTGCTTTAGCCTAATTAGTAATTTGGTACACCTGGTCAAGCTCACCAGGTGAGTTGATTAGGGATTATCCTTTTTTCAGAGCCAGTTCAGTTCAGACCAGCACACTGTCAAGAGCACACTGACTGCATGTTGAACCTTTTCTCTCAAGCCTTGGACAGGATAAGTCTGTAAGTTCAAGTTGTGTTCATTTGTTTACTGTAGATCAGCTGTCTCTTAAAGCTTATAGTTTTAGGTTTGTCAAGATTTATACAAATTATTTGTGTAATTTGAATTATTTGAATGTAACTAGTACAGATATTACTACAGTTGCTCAATTTGCATATTATGATAAATGTACTGTACGTTTTTGAATTATGACACAATGTTTGTGTTTTCTATTTCTGTCTTTTCAGTTTTACAAATTAATTGTGACCAGTAAAGAGCCTAATTCAAGCCACTGCCTGGAGCTTTATTGGGAGCAAATGTTAGCTGTCTGCCAAGCCATACAGACTCTGTACCAAACGTATAGTAAGGGCAGAACAACTTATTTAACCCCCCTACAACTACTACACCATCATTCAAAATAGAGTCTCACTCCTGTCTAAATATGGTACGTTTATAATCACCAGTATTCCCTGTGTTCTTGAATAAGAAGCCTTTTTATCCGATTGCTTTCTGTTTTCCCATGTATCTTTGCGTTCCCCATGCGCACCAACCCCATTAATTGAGACAAACAGACAGGAGGTATCAGTATATCTGCTAAAAAGGCTTCTTATTAAAGTACACAGAGTATACTTAATTAATAGAATGCCGTATCGTATTTAGACAGGTGTGAGAATTTATTAAGCACTTTGTTTGTGAAATTTGAATGATGGTGTAGTCGTATGGGGTTAAATAATCGCTGTGCTCGAACCCTTGCAAATAGGGAACATGACGCTTGGGGCTTGTCCCTATAAGCGTGAGCTACGATGGGATAAAATAAATGGATTGGTAAACCGTTCTTTAAAGTAACTAAGTAGATGCATGTATTCATATACTCTAAGTACAATTTCGAGGTTTTCGTACTTGAATATTTCCAATCATTTTACGTACTGCACTCATCTTTGATTCGATTAGCCGCAAATTGTAACACTAGATCAATAAAAAACGTCAAACTTTATTTTATTGTGGCTCTGGAAAGCTTGAGTTATCCTCCTTACATCTGCAAACTGTTTGTGTCAGAAAAGTCTATATAGGCTACATGTTATGAGCTACTTTCTGTCAAGAGATTTGGTTGGTATTTTTCTATAGTGCTAAAGTTTGGAAGCGCTTCTTGGGAAATCACTAAGCTGCATACTGTTGTGCTCCGAGATGAGGCCCTAAGAAGATGGCGTAGGGATCGCTGGACTGCCGCAACAACGAGTTGGAAAACACTCGAAATGAAATGTTATCCAAAAGGTAAAGGTAGTTCCGATCTCCCAGACTGTGGTTACCTAACATCGGTACATAAAACATGAACTACGGCATGAAACAACCCCTTAAATCGCTAGTTTTGTAATGATTTCCCATTCAACTGGAACTCCCTCGGCGGCAGTTGCCTGTATCTGCTACAATGGGAAAGATGCAGTACTTGCACCTGCCGCCGGGGGCTTTTCCGAGTTTAATGTGACTAAATAAGCGATTTAAACAGTTTTCCCAACGCTGTGATTGATGTTTTATTTACCGAGGTTATAGGTAACCACAGTCTGGAAGGTCAGACTTATCTTTACCTTTTGGATAAAATTTCGTTTCGAGTGTTTTCCAACTCGTTGTTGCGGCAGTCCAGCGATTGCTACACCATTTTTATAGGACCTCATCTCGGAGCACAACAGTATGCAGCGACGGGTGAGGTTCTTTTTGGGGTCATAAACTAGCTGAAAACGTGTCTATGGTGGAATAAATACTTTTTTGAAGGGGGATAATTTAAGCTTTCCATAGAGCTGCCATATTGATAGTTTGACGTTGTTTAATGCAATCAGATAGAAACAAAAAACATTTTTGATCAATTGAATCTTTATGGGATTTGCCATCAAAGTGAATCTAGTGTTGCAATTGATTTGTGGCTATACAGGGTCCAATGATTGTACAGTAATTTTAGTCCACTACATTTTTTTGAAAACTGTAGTAGTCTAACTATGACTTTATAACATTGTAATGCATAAATCACTTTAGCCCTATTTTATAGCCTACCTAAGTGATCTACAAGTCTACAAGTTCAATTACAGATGTGCGTGTGTGTGTGTGTGTATGTGTATGTGTATATATATATATATATATATATATATATATATATATATATATATAAATAAACAAACTATATTTTATTTTGTCTTTCCCCATCAGATTGGAAACATCACAGTAAAAATCCTGGACAAGCAGCCACCCGAACTCACAGAAACCTACCAAGGACGTTCATGCAATAGACAATATATTGAAATAGCTGACGACACTCTCAAATTCCATCTGACAGCCTGGGGCGATCAAATCCAAAAATTACAACAAGGACAATCCTACAACATCACAAACCTCAAGATCCGCCAGTACCCCCATCAATCCCTAAACTGCACCATCGCATCTGCAATAACCCCAAAAGAAGATATCACCATTCCATCAGCCATCATGTCATTGCCGTCAATATTACAGTTGCAGTCAAAAACATCATCCGGCAATATTCAAGGCACCCATATCACTTCTCATCCCCAGTGCAACCATTGCAAAAAGTTTCAACCGGACAACTTTAACCACAACCTCAAAACCAACCGCTGCCCATATTGCCAGATGTTACAAAAAACCACCTGTTTCAACAAAATCACATCTGGCACCATCATCATCAACCTGGACAATAGCGACACTGTACTCAAACTTTCCACTCCATCTTCCACCATATCCACATACCTCACCCAACACAATCTGCTACACCTTTATGACAACCCAACAGCCATAGAGGAGCATTTCATTGAACAAGATTCATTCACTTTTACATACAAGCCATCCACACTCACCCTGACAGCACTATCCCTTCCAACGCCATCATCAGCAGCAACATCATCAAATGCATGCAAGCATCATAAGTGATGAGTGGAAACACTGTCATGGTCCCTTAGGTCGATTGCTGCATGACATGAGGATAAGCTCGATGCGATGAGGTTGTATAGACCGAAACGTTGCATTGGTTGCCTGTCCTAATAGGTGTGCAAAAGGACCTTCCTCAATGTTTGTTGTTCCCACAGTTTACATTTTATTTACGGTTTGCCTGTTATTTCTCCTATGGCACCAATATCAATACAGCATGGAAGTGTGGACAAAATATTCATACAGCGATAATATTATCTATTAAACTTTTTGTCTCTGAGAGGCTAAAAGGTCATCAAATGACCAATAATAACCACCCCTGTGTGTTTGTTCTCAGGCAGAGATGGTGAGAGCGCTGCAGACATCCTCACTTGACCGGCCCACCTCCTGGGAAGTCTGAGGAGCAATTCTTCATCCCTGTTTGTCACCTTCTCATCCCGGAGGAACCGCCACAAGGTGGCAGCAGACACCCAGTGGAGGAATCCTCAGTGCCCAGAGTCACAGATGTACCGACGGCTGGTGAACCAGAGGTTCCGGAGAGGGTCTCTCCCCCTGGCAGCGACGACGCGTCTCCCCAGGACCACTCGCTAGTGGACCAAGACCAGACTGCAGGGCTGGATGACGACAAGGCCAGGTCCAATCCCTGGGACGCCGGACACTTCTCCAGATAGCAACCAATCATAAAAAAAGAAAGATTGATTTTTCACCCAGCAACGAGCTGTCATTGGCTGTTGCAGATTTCTGACTAGACTACATGATTCGTTCAGATGCATCACATGCTCTGCCTGTTCTCGTGTCCCAGGGAGGAGGGTGTGTTTGGAAAAGTTCCCCAGAAGTGCATGCATGTATTAGTTTGTCTTGGCTAGAACGCTTGCTGCGCTCAGGGCTGAATATCTGAACGCACCCTTGGCTATGGGAAGGAGCGAGCCGATTCCCCGTACGCGAATGAAAACATGCCGAGAACGCCGCAGAGAAGAACCAGCAGGAAAAGAAGGCTACAATTATCTCTTTCAAGACCCAAAAAGGATGAAAACAACAATGACATAAATGAAACAGTGGGTGAAATCCCCTTACAAAGTGCATCGCAGCATAAGCTGTCACTTGCAAAGCAGGAGGACTGTGACAGCGGCTGTGTTACACTGCAATGGCTAATAGTTCACGTAGCACGTCTGAACGAACTGATCACGAAGTTGATTTGTTCAAGTTGTGCAGGGATACAGGGCTGCAAATAACCATCGATTCAGAGAATCAGGGATTCTGCAGCTCTTTGTTGCTCAAGTGCACTCTGTGCACAAGTGATCATTACCTCAAAAGTATCTACACATCCACGCACATCCACGATAAAACCAGGAAAGATGTGTCGTTTGACGTGAATGTTCGCATGGTGCTTTTAGCACATGAATTAGGACTTGGATATGCAGCCCTCAGAAAAATAACAACAGCTTTGGGGATCCCTGGACTTCATGTGAAAACACATCGGAGACACGACAAAAAAGTGGCAAGTATGGAAATAAATCTGTCTGTTTTCCTCCAGAACAATAAAATGTATTCAGTAGCCTTTTAATTTAGTATTTTGTCTATTTTATGGTATTGGTATGGATAAAAGCAACAGTGACAGAGTAGGCTATATTCAGTTCCATTTCTATTATGTCCTTTCTATTCAAATAAATACATTAATATAAATACAAATAATCAACGTAATCAATAATCAACGTATTGTTTATTTTAAATGACATAACATGAATGAGTGTGGGCTGTTTACATTTTATACATTTCATATTTTAATAAAATGTTTTATACTGTTCTCTATATATTTTAGTGTAAATCTTTTACAAATCATTGTTAAACATGAAATAATGATGAATACAGAGGGTAGTCACTGGTCAGCCTCTTGGACCTGGGATGAGAGATGCGGGCATAGTCTGACGTTACACAGAAGATGATGAAGATCCACACAAGATGCCCTTCACTCTAGATCAGGGCTCACCATAACGTCTTCCTTACTAATGTCTTACAAATCATTTATTAAACATGAAAGCTGCTTTTGTGTCTGCACATGAAAGCTGCTTTTGTGTCTGCACTCGTGAAAGCTAAAGTCCACATTAACAGACAGTTGTAAATGGTGTATTGTCTTCACTTTACATTAGGGCTCTTGATAATGTCTACCAATGATTTATATATATATTTTAGGAATGTTTTACAAAGCATTTGTTAAACATGAACAATAATGCTCTCTCTCTCTCTCTCTCTCTCTCTCTCTCTCTCTCTCTCTCTCTCTCTCTCTATATATATATATATATATATATATATATATATATATATATATATATATATATATATATATATTAGGGCTGGGATGCGATTACAATTTTAATCTAATTAATTACAAGCTCTGTGATTAATTCATCGCAATCAATCACATTTTAATTGCACATCGATATTTGACCTGAGAAGCATTGTTTTCAAGTAAAACACATTTTGTTGTACGAGGGAATCAACAAGTGAATTTTTTAAATCTAAATTTCGCATCCACTGGGCCAAGCAAAGCGCTCTGATCGGCTACTTCTCCCTTTGCGTTTGTTGTCTCTTCTTGGTTGGTCGCTATGATCAGTATGCCCGAAACTGAAGATTCTGTGGTGCAAAAAGTAAGTGTGATTAAAATGCGTAATTTTTTTTAATCGCGTTAATTTTCTGTAATTAATCACAATTAATCAGTTAAAGTCCCAGCCCCCTAATATATATATATATATGTATATATTGATTGACATCTATTTTACACACCTTGATGATCTGGGTGTCAGAACACCGGACCCTGTTTGGAACTCTTAAACAACGTCACAAATTGCCATAAGCTCTTGTAAATGTTTGTCTAGTGATTTAAATGTAGTTGTCAAACAGTCACAATATAACTAATTTTAATCATCTATGTGTCCACCATCATGTCATGCAAGGCCCTGGACCACATTGTCGTATGAACCCGAGCTGATGTACAGACCGGCACAGTAAAGTTATCAATTAACAACTAGGGCTCAATTCAAGTCCAAGATGAGGGTGGATATCGATGGCCTCAGGGTATATTTCCCATTTAAGGAAACATTGGATGACAGGAAAGAAAACCTCAAATGTGATGAGAGCTTCATTGAGTTATTGACTCTGAAGAACCACCAGCATGTCCACACCAAAGAAAAACCTTTCCAGTGCAAAAAGTGTGATAAGAGTTTCAGTTGGTTGAATAAACTGACGTCACATCAGCGTGTCCACACGGGGGAAAAGCCCTTCCACTGTAAACAATGTGACAAGGGTTTCAGTCAGCTAGGCCACCTGATGACACACCAGCGTGTCCACACTGGAGAAAAACCCTTTGCGTGTAAAGAGTGTGACAAGGGTTTCAGTCTGTTATAACCTGAAGAAACACAAGCGTGTCCACACTGGAGAAAAGCCCTTTGTGTGTAAACGGTGTGACAAGGGTTTCAGTAGGTTGGATCACCTGAAGACACACCAGCGTGTCCACAATGGAGAAAACCCCTATGTGTGTAAGCAGTGTGACAAGAGTTTCAGTAGGTTGGATCACCTGAAGACACACTCCACAATGGAGAAAAACCCTTTGTGTGTAAGCAGTGTGACAAGGGTTTCAGTGTGTTAGGTTCTCTGAAGAGGCACCAGCGTGTCCACAGTGGAGAAAAACCCTTTGTGTGTAAACAGTGTGGCAAGGGTTTCAGTAACTTAAGTAACCTGAAGAATCACCAGCGTGTCCATAGCGGAGAAAAGCCTTTCCTGTGTACACAGTGTGACAAGGGTTTCAGTGCGTTAAGCAACCTGAAGAGGCACCAGCGTGTCCACACCACATAAGAGCTTCAATCAGTTAGACATTCTGATGACAAACCATCATCTCCACACTATACCAACAGAGATGTCCACCAGATTCCATTCAGGTCATGCTTAACTCTTTTACCGCTTTGGACGTTCCCGTTCGCCCCAATTTTCACCCCAGCTTGTTGCCAATGCGAACGCTCAATCTTTTACCTTGTCTGATGACTGTAAGCTGACTGTAAGCTGCTGAGGGGTCGCACGGGTGTGTACAGTAAAAACATCTCCCGTAATACTGCTTTCAAGTCTCCACCACACGTAAACATCAATGATGTCCAATTCACTTCCTGGCTGTTCTCTGTGGACCTGATCTAGATTATGCATTTCTATGCTCTAAACGACTGCAAGCGGAGCGGCCTGATTCACATCTATTCTTTGCATAAGGCTGCCCTCTACTGCCAGCTTGGCTAAAGTACACATATTCCAATAGTCCAATATAAAAATCGTTTGTAAATAATAAATAATAAATCTGGCAGTAGGAACTGTTAACAACCCTTTGACTGCCAAAGAAGGAGATCTCATTCTTATCTTTTTTTTTTTCTAGTTCCGTGCCAGGTATTTCAGGTGTTTTTACCTGTTTTTGAAGGTCGATCGCACGCGCGCACAGTGCCGTGCGTGTTCTCTGTTTGCTTGCAGTCTTCCAGCTTGGAATGAAAGAAGATGATCCAGGAGGCTCAACTATGCACAACTCTAGTGTGTGTGTGTGTGTGTGTGTGTGTGTGTGTGTGTGTGTGTGTGTGTGTGTGTGTGTGTGTGTGTGTGTGTGTGTGTGTGTGTGTGTGTGTGTGTGTGTGTGTGTGTGTGTGTGTGCGCGCGTGCACGTGTCTATCTGTCTGTCTGTGCTGACGTCATCCAATGGGAAAACCCTTGGGACAACACACCGTGACGTCATCCAGTGGGAAAACCCTTGAAAAACACAGATGTCATCATCACCATAAAAGCCAATGAGGGACCAGCATTCTTGGCGACATCACCATCAATAAGTGCATTAATAATATTGAGGCACACAGTATACGGGCCATGAGAGGGGCCGTCTATGCCCGTAGCAGCATATGCCACACGGGCATAGATGGGCATAAACGGGCATGTGTCCCATAAGTCTGAGGATTGGTGGATTGGTGGATTTATGAGCTTCACATAACACTTTGGCCAGACTATAAGTGGGACAATTTCCATGATTGGTCAGGTTTCACTTACTATAAAACGGGAGAAGCGGGCGAAGACCTAGTATGAGTTAAAAAAGGACTCATAGATAGATAGGTAGATAGATAGATAGATGGATACCTTCCTTTATTATCCCTTACCCCAGGGGTTAAAATCAGTTGCCCAGAGGCAGCACAGCAGTTTAAGGTTACATTTTAGACAGAAGTAAGAAAAAGAACACAAGTACTGTTGTGTACAGTCAAAGAAAAAGCAAGGCACAATAAAAAGAAGAATATATGCATGAAGTGTCAAAAAGCTGTCTAAAGGTCCTAGATGTTTCTGGAGGGATACCACGCAGCTCCAGATCAATCTGCCGTCGAAATGGCACAGTTGGATGTTTTGTGGACGACTACACCTACAATCCGAATAATCCAGCGAGTTGCACCTATGCTGGCACCGTTCACCTGCTGTTCTTCAATCCCCCTGTCCCCAACATGGCGCAGAACTGGGCCGGCCTTATGACCCTAATCCACAACCAAGTGCCCAGAATTAATGGTGCTCTGGGTGGTCAATTCGAAGCGTTAATCATTCCAGGACTTTATCCAGCTCAGGCAAATGTACACCCAATCAACCTACAAGGATGTCTGCGTATGATTCCCACTGTACTCCCACCAGGCGACTTCCCTTGGGAGCCACCTATTAATGTCCTGGCCAACGCTACCGCTGCTCCTCTGGTGTACACATTGATCCGGATATTTTGCATGCAGGGGCCAGAAGAGGCCGGCGGACCAGCTGGCACAAAGAAGAAGGACAAACCCACTCCCGGTCCCGAACCTGACGACTCTTCCTCTTCTTCTTCTACATTAGTTGCTGCCTGACCCTTCCCCTCCCTGTCCGCCAAGACCAACCCCTTCCTCTACATCACTTCCAGTGCCCCTCTCTCTCTCTCTCTAAAAATGTCCATATACAGTATGGGCATTCCCAGATGATGCCCTATTAGGGTACCCCTTTATGCCCATAATATGGAGATCTCCAGGCATCAAACCCAGGCCCTAACTCGCCAAGGCCCTGCTTGGCTTTACTAATTAGCATACGTGTATGCCCATATATGGAGATCCCTGTCATCAATATTAAGGACATATCTGGGAATGCCCATATTTGGTAATGCCCATATATGGGCATGTTTTGACATCACATTGTTGACTATCACGAAGGGGTCTCCATATATAGGTAGCTGGTCCGATATACATCACTGGCCAGATGGCCAAGAATTGGCACGACCTCGCCCTTCAGGGCGAGCTCGCAAGTCGCACCAAGCCCGGGCCTAAGCGCAATGCTCGCTCATCTCCAACAACAGGTCGTGAATACTCGTCAGAGATACGGTGCGGTCTTTGCTGCCCAGGATGCTTGGTTGCAGCAGCAGGTGGCTGCTTTGGGGCCAACACAATTTTGTTGCTTCTGCAAGATGCCGCAGATCACATTTTTCGATCTATTTGCCCAAAGTGACGTGTATTTACTAGACTCCCAAGAGCTGTCTTACTGGAACTGTGTGAACAGTTTGGAGCCAGCACTGCGGAGCCGTACCTGACACTCCAATCCTGTGCCACTGTATATGCAGGTGCTCTGTACCTTGGGCTTTTTAGTCACTGGCTCTTTTCAAAACTTCGTAGGAGACAGGGTGGGCATATCTCAGCCGACAATCAGCCTCATTATTCCACCTGTCCTGGATGGAATAATTAAAATGGCCCCACAATTTATTAAGTTTCCCTATACTGCAGTGGAACAGAACCCCATCAAACGATGATTCCATTCTATTGCTGGTCTACCAAACACCATAGGCACAATAAGGCACCCTCTCCAGAACCCTTCCCTTATCTCAACCGCAAGCGCTACCACTCCATAAACGTCCAAGTCATCTGTGACGCTGATAACCAGCTCCTGAATGTGGTCGCTCGGAGGTGCACATGATGCATTCATTTTGCAAAACAGTTCAGTGGGTATGCTATGCGCCTTGAACAAGGAGCTGCTGGAGACGCATGGCCCTTTGGTATGTAGGCTATATTTCATTGATCTGTAGACTACTCAATACAAATTGAGCTTTAAAGTAGGCCTAATTATAAATTACTGCACCTGTAGGCTTATATTATAACTTGTTTTATTAGATTAGGAGATCGTGGATATGCCCTGGCCCCCTGGTTAATGAAACCAGTCACCGGACCCCAGACTGCCCAGGAGAGGGCATATAATGACGTTCACACAAGCACCCGCTCCACCATCGATCGGGATTTTAAAAGGACGCTGGTTGTGTCTCTAGACGTTTCAGGAGGCAAACTGCTTTACAAACCGAAGAAGGTGCGTTTACATAGACTAAAATGCACAGCGTTAATTGAAGTCTGATAATTACCCTGGATTTGGATTTGTGAGTGCGTCATGTGTAAAGCAGTGCCAAATGGAGAGGTTACGCAATGGACGCAATGAACTTCACATTTATTACAATAGCTTGGGGACTTTTGGTGACATTTAAAACTTTGGAATCTGTTCTTTTGTTTCCAGGGTTTGTCAGGGGAGAGGGGAGAGGGGGGATGTACACGCAACGGGGTTTTCCAGTCTGTGGGAGTTGGAGACGAACCGTAATGGTTGTGTATTTTGAGAGCTAGAGAGAGAGAGATACAGCGTTTGTTCACAAATAGATGGATAGATTGATAGATAGTGTGTGAGTGTGTGTGTGTGTGTGAGAGAGACAGAGATAGATAGATAGATAGATAGATAGATAGATAGATAGATAGATAGATAGATAGATAGCAACCGTGTGTTTGCCTTTTTTTTTTTTTTTCGTCGTCTGTCAAAATGGAACTGCGTCCTGCATGGAGCCGTTTCATCCAGGCTCGGAGGAATCAGGTCATTGGCTCGGTGCAAGTGACCAACATCCTTCGTGGAAATCTCGGCATCGAGTTGATTGACTCTAATTCTGACGACGAAACCACAGACCCGTCTTTTGTTTTGGACGAGTCGTGCCTGAGGTAAGTCAAGCCTAAGCTAACGTTAGCCATGAATTTTGTTGTGCGCGCCCTGTGTGTGTGTGTGTGTGTGTGTGTGTGTGTGTGCTTGTGGGCGCACGTGGCTGTGTGCACACTTGTGTCAGTGCATGCGTGCTTGTTTGCTTATTTGCGTTCGTGCACCATGAATGATAAAACGACTACTATTGATACTTTGCGCACACGTGCACGTGTTTGCACACGCGTGCACTTCTTCTCCGAGCAGCTGCCCCGGTGATGCAGTCTGTGGCTTGTGCCATGAAGGATGTTGCCACAATGACAGTGCGCCCCCCCCATAGTTGTGCAACGTGGCCCTGGAATGCAGCACGTCCGCTTGGAACCCGAGGAGCGTACCCGCAGGATGATGGAGAGGTGCTGCCTGTACTGCGGGTCAAAAGACCACTTTATTAAGGATTGCCGTACAAATAAGTAGGACTACGAGACCGCAGCCCTTATTATATTTTTTAATCTAAGTTTCGAGGAGCATTTTGTTTAATTGTGTTTTAATTGCTCGGCCTGCATGAGTCAGCTGTTTTGTGTTTCTTATTTCTTTCTAAGTTTCGAGGAGCATTTTGTTTAATTGTGTTTTAATTGCTCCTGAGTCCTGTTTTAATTGTGATTGTGACATGTTTCGAGTAAACATTTGAACAACCTTTTGCTTCCAGCTAACTCATTATTGTGACTGTAAAATGCTTTTAATTGTGACTGCAAAATGCTTATTTTAATTGTGCATTAGGCAAATTCTAGGCCTAAAACTGTCCCTATATTTGCATATTTTACAAGGTTTTTTTTTTTTTTTTTTTTTTTACAAATGAGGTGCTTTCATATCATGGTACCGGGTCGGGGGACTTGATGGTTGGTGTGTTTTAATCTTATTTTTTATTTATTTTTTCCAAGTCTATGGTAGATCTCTTATAACGCAGGGAACCATGTAATTTGGTCAGGCATTTCAGCTAAATCATCCCTGGGTGATGCATATCATACATGAATTGCAGCTGAAAGTGCTTTTCAGAACAAACAAATTTGTACAAAACAATATGTAGCCTACCCATGATCAACAATACAAATGAAAGTAAAACGCAAACAAATTGAGAAATAATATCAACATTTAATAAACGGGCGAAGGTGTTTAAAAAAGACAGGATACGGAAAACGGCCTTTGAACGTGCCTGTTTGTGTCAACAAATGTACCGGATACAGTAGGCGGGCTCTATATGTGACAGGATTACTGAGCAGTAAATGGCATTTTCTGCTTTGCCTCACAACATGCTGTATATTAAACCAAATGGACCTAGTAAAATTATAGAATTGCTCATCCAAAATTAAGCTAAAATGTGTTCTTTGTGTGTGATCCAAGATCCAAGTGATCCAGACAATCTAGCTAGCTGATCTAGCTCACAACAATGTGTATCAGTGCCATGCGCGCAGGGGGTAGGGGGGGACGGGGGGGATTAACACCTCCACTTCTTTTGGGTGGGGGGGATATCCCCTCCAGTGTTCAGGTCCAAGAAAAAGCCGCAAATATGATCGATTATACTGTACACACTGAGTAGTTCTCATTTCAAGGCGTATTACTGCCCTCTAGAGGCACAGTCCCACCAGTGCAGTGCAGTGCAGTCGGCAGCTCAGCTCAGCTGTTCTGAATGAGTTTAATTAATGCAACGCGATAGTGACAAGCAGGCAGGCAGTGGCAGAAGGAGACCGTCATTGCAGGTGCTGGACCTGCTGCTGGTGTGTGTAGGCTAGTCTCACATCATTCTCAGTCAAAATGAAACGGTCAAAAAACCAAAAAACGATAACGTCGTTCTTTAAATCAAGCAACAATGTAAGTAGACCTACCTTTGAACAGATGCATAATGGAAATGCAATTTCGTTTGTCAACACATTTTACGTTTCCTCTTGTTACTGTGGTTCCCAACTTTTTCATGTCGGACCCAAAAATGGACACCAATGAGGCAATCACTCATGGCCCCACGTGAAAATAAATCAGTGAAAGAGTGAAAGAATCACTGTCAGTGTCACTCACTGGTCACAGAATATTTTACTAAAGTAAAACACTGTACATGCATGTGGTGTCTTCGGTTTGAAACTTGTCAACATGCACAGAACATAGAACAAATTGTAGTGATTTAATTTTCATGATTTATGAAACTTTATGACCAGGCGAATTCTGACAACAACAACAAAAAAAAAAAGACAGCAGCCGACATGTGTCTTTGGTTTGACACAGGGATATGTCCCCCCTCCTCGGGGCAAAAGTGGGGGGGATATCACGCGCGCACATACCTCCCAGATGTGTCCCCTTCACTTTTAAAATGCCTCCTGCGCCCCTGATCAGTGCAATGCATTTTGGGACCATACAAATGGAACCAAATGGGTCAATTTTGTTCCATTTATGTGAAATTATAAATTTGCTCATTCAAATCAAAATCAAGCAATCAAGCTAAGATGCTCTCTCTCTCTCTCTCTCCCCCTCTCTCTCCTCTCTCTCGCTCTCTCTCTCTGTGCAGGTTAACACAGACACACCCAAGACAGACACGAATAACGTAAGTAAATGTGAAGAGAAATGCTATAGGGTTATTTGTGTAACGCAGGGGTCGTAATGGTAGGTCCCTGTAGAGTAGTGGTTCTCAACCTGTGGGTCAGGACCCCCAAGGGGTCCCCATATTATTATTATTATATTTATTTATATATATATATATTTTTTTTTTTTGGGGGGGGGGGGGGGGGGTGATTTGCTTAATGTGAAACATTGTTTTCTCTCTGAACAGTAAACAAACCAACATAAAGTTTAATTGTATAGACCATGCATGGGCAACTGGCGGCCCGGGGGCCACATGCGGCCCCCACCTTCATTTAATGCGGCCCTCAGGTTAATATCGGAATACTATAATAATATATTATTGATTTCAGCTGTTACAATTCCAAACATGACCCTTTTTCATTACTTAAGTCCAGGGTTCGAGTTATGCGGGGGCCAGTGGGAGCTTAGCTCCCATAGTTAAAGTCTGGGACCCCATAGTCAACAACCCCCTTTGGGGTCTCTTTTTTTCTAAGTGTGTTTTTTTTTTTTTTCTCGTTTTTTTTTTTTTTTTTATGTTCCATTGGAAGAATTTATATTATTTATGTTAACTAGATATACTAAATAAACATGTTAGACAGTAAGACTGAACAATGACATCACACCGTTTAATCCTACTATTAATTTTATTATTATAAATCAGGCGCATTTAATGTGGGGTGTGAGTCTTCCTTTACCGTCCGGGTTATAACACACTCGCTGCAATGGTTCCTACCTTTCCCCCAGCTGGATGCAGACCTACCCAGCTGCGTGGTCTCGCCATGGCCTGGGCATAGGCTAAGCTAGGAACCACTGCATCGAGTCTTTGCACTTCTAGCCACGGCCCGGACGGCAAAGGAAGGCGGACACGCCGGAGAGCAACAAAACAACCAAACAAAACAACGCTGTCTTAGCAAGACCATACCCGAGGGAAGTAGGGGTGCTGGGGGTGCGGCCGCACCCCCTCCCCCACGTCCCACCGCACCCCCTAAAGGGGGGTTGGGGGGAAAATATTGCCGATCGGCAAGTAGAGGCTCTGACATCAGTGGCGTGAAGTAGGAGCTATTGGCTACTTCTATTTCCAGTACAATTTCAAAATAAACATGTGTTGAATGATCGATTGTATAGACAAAAAAAAAAAAGAAAGGCTCTTGTTTTGAAATGTGCTTCTGGGCACTGTTCAGAGAGGAAATGGCTTTCAAAGGACTTCCCTTTTAACTTGTCTGAACGTCTGTCTCTCCGTGCGTAACTGATGCGTCATGGACTCGGTGGATTATAACAATACGGCCATAAAGGAATATACAGAACACCAAGACAACACAACCTAGGCTATGAAGACATTAAACATCGCCCTCTGCTAGCCCTGGCGTCCTCACTGGTGAGTCGTGGGCTTGTGGCTATAGACTTGTAATGATGAATGAATGCTATGTTATGCTGCTGTGCTGCCTGGCTAGGCTAACGTTTGGGCTAGCTAGTGGCTAATGGCTATGGTGTACCAGAACCATCGCCAATGAAGCCTGGGTTTCCGAGGCTAGCTGTTTCCTAACACTGGGGTCTGGACCGATGTGGCAGACACGTTGTATGGGTCACAACGCACTGAACACAGTGCGAAGCAACTCGTTGTGAGCTTGTACATCTGCTATTTTCACTACTTGTTTGGTACAAGGTAGTAATGTCTCTTGGTTCACGGGCTAAAAAGTTTGGGAACCATCATACTTGCTGTTGTAGACAGGTTCACGGGCTAAAATGTTTGCTTGCTGTTGTAGACAGTGGTGTAAAGTAACTAAGTAGATTAACTGAAAAGCTCTGGGAACTGAATGATTTTATGAAACTGGCACTTGTTGTCTGACTGTTGGTACCAAGAAATCCAGACTATATACCGAAAAGTACCTGATTTAATATGATTTAATATAGGAAAATACTCGTTTTAGCCGACTTTATACCCGAAAAATAGGGCCCCCATAACTATGGGGGCCACCCCCATAACTATGGGGGCCCTATTTTTCGGCGGCGCCTATGGCGCCGCTAGAGGGACCCCATAGCTCTCGGAGTATAACTCGAACTCTGCTTAAGTCTATATTAGTAGCCTAATGACTAGTACTAGTCTCTTTCATGTCCAATGTATTTAAATTCATTAAGTTAACATAAGAACATATAAATGCATTTTAAATTAAAGAAAATGCTACTTGGATTACAATCCAAGAATAGTGAAAAATAGCAGATCTACAAGCTCAAAGCTATTTTTGCTATTTTTGACTGTATATGCATTGTGGCCCCCTGGAGTGAGTGTGAAAATATAGTGGCCCTCGCCCACCCCTGGTATAGACTATAGGGCAGTGTCTCTCAACCTTTTTTCTGCATGGTCACACTTTTCACGTCCCAAGAATCCATGGGCACACCAACGTAATACGGGGGTGTAAATATTGTCACTGTTGGGAAGAAACCTTGTATCTCCAAGTTTCAAATTTGTACGTTTCTTCACAAAGTAAAGCCCTGCCTCATCATACAAGGCTGTCGCACAACAGTGAAAACAGCCAATCTACAAGCACCCTACGCCTCGATCTACAAGCACAACGCCTCTGTGCGAGGCGTTGTGTGCTTGTAGATTGGCTGTTTTCACTAGTTTGGCTTTCAAGCAGTTTCAAGGGGCACACTTAAGGTCCCCAGGCACAATGGTTGAGAAACACTGCTATGGGTATCTGAACATAATTCTAAAGTGAAAATTAAATGACAAATTAAACATTGTCAAATATTAAAGGCAGAATTTCAAGGCACTGTGAGCATGTAGATCTGCTATGTTCACAATAGAACCGTGTTTTACAAAAAGTAATGCCTCAACTCTTAGTGCTTGTCAGGGTGGGGAGATAGACTTGCTCATCCAAAATTAAGCTAAAATGTGTTCTTTGTGTGTGATCCAAGATAATTATCTGGAGGGAACAGACAATCTAGCTAGCTGATCTGCAAGCTCACAACAATGTTTATCAGTGCAATGCATTTTGGGACAATACAAATGGAACCAAATGGGTCAATTTTGTTCCATTTATGGTAGTATGTGAAATTATAATTTGCTCATTCAAAATCAAACAATCACGCTAAGATGCTCTCTCTCTCTCTCTCTCTCTCTCTCTCTCTCTCTCTCTCTCTCTCTCTCTCTTTCTGTGCAGGTTGACACACAGACACCCACGAAACACATGTTCGAGTAAGTAAAAAGTGAAAAGAAATGCTATTGTGTGTTTAATGCAGGGGTCTTCAACATGGGTCCAGGACCAAAGGGTTCCGCAGAACTACTGCAGGGTGGCTCGACAAATTAGTAGTAGTGGCAATTGTTTTCATCTTGTAACAGTAGCTTTTGTGTATTATACAGTGAGGATGATGATTCTTTCTCTGAAGATGATGAAAAATCCTTGAATTCTGAGCCTGAAAGGTGAGTGTGTTGTATAACATATCACACTGTAGGCCTAATCCAACATTTGCTTCTAGTTGATCGAAAAGGCTTAGGCTGAATCTAAAAGCTTATTAATATTAGCCTATGCTTTCTACACGTGGATATAACAGTTAACCCCATATTATTGTCTTTTCTTTCAACATAACAGGATCCGCTGATAGACGTTTGACAACGTTAAAAAAATCAAATGTGTGGCCCTAAGAAAATTTTGGCCAAGGGCCCCCGCGGGGGTTAATCCGCCCATGCATTCTGGAGAAAGATATGATTGTTCGGCAACCAAAAATGTTTTGGTATTGCAGGAAACATTACTTGTTTTGACACGATAAGGCGTGATAAAGCGGTAGCAGCCTTTACTGAGATCCACATGACCACACAAGAACAAAACAAAATCGGCCTGGAATGGAACGTCTGGTTTAGTATGTTCAACCTGTTTTCCATATTTAACTTATTGTTAATTAAAAGAATATATTGTATATACATTTATATTTTTAACTAAGCTTTTGTAAATAAATTATATATTTTGCAAACCTGGTCTAAGTAGTGAAATTGTCACGGTTCATTTGCCACTAGTACTTGAGAGAGAAGATGGAAGATGGACACAATCCAGGTGAATTATTTCTTTGGGGTAAATGGACAACATCCACTCAAGACCCAGGAATGGTTTCAAATGGATGGATGAACTGCACTCAGAACTCATCTTTTGAGCTCCATGGTGAAAAAAAAAAGAAATGCTGAATATTCAAATCCTCCAGTCATCCTGTAAAACCAAGAGAGATAAGGCGCGTTGTGGATAATGCTATCCACAACTTTCCAACATCCCGTCATGCATTGCAAAATGTTTGCACGCCAATTCCGGTTTAGCGGCTGCATCACAAGCCGAGCCGAGAGTGACGTAATCTCCCCTCATTGCCAGTCAGCTGTTGGAGAGTCAGCTGTTAGCCGCCCGTCAGCCGTCGTTACTACAGCTGTTCTGTTCCGGAGTCCGGACCGTAACAATAATAACAATTATGTGGGAACACAACCTTAATGAAATAAAAAAGGGTGATAATTGCATATTATTGCCTAATTTAAATGTCAATTGGGAAAACAACGTAAAAAAAGTGGCCTCGTATCACGTACAGTAGCATTTTCAAATACTTTGTAGAGTCTACTGCCTGCGACGGTAAAGCCATGAATAAATTGAAAGGTTCAGAGGCTTACCAGTACCTACACAGCAACATGGTCGGCAAAGTATTGCTGAACGAAGTTTCACGACCTTGTTGATTTAAAAGCAGACATCCACCCAGCCAGAGTCTACATGTAACCCATCACAAGGCATGGGTCCGGTCTACAAAGACAGGTGTTCCTTTTAGGCAGGGTGTTTAAGGCCTAATCCATACGTGAAAAATCCCAGGGGATTTTTGACTTCGTTTTGAAACCTATACGCCTCCACACGGCCCCATATAGAAAAATATGTGTGTCCACACGGTATTATCAAAACTCTATTAAAGCGCTGTCAGTAGGATGCCACACCAACAGGTGGCAATATATCATTCATCCAAAACCCACTCTGGCCAATCAGATGCCTGGGGCCAAAAGCCACTACCGGTTGTTCTTCCTGTTTACGTTCACTCCCAAGTAAGCGTGCCACGGGAAAGCTACAGAACACAGAACACAGTCTATCTATTTTGCCCCACGGCCACAATGGCACCAAAAGGGGGAAAAAAAGCACAGAGAAAGCCGATTCTTTTGTCTGGTCTGACAGCGAGGTCGAGTCATTACTGAATGTAACTTTAGAATATAGAGTTAGTCAATCTTATGAAAACGTGGACTGGGACACAAGTAGTACCAAGTACCCGGACATCACAGCTCTGTTCGTGGAACAGTATACTTCTGAGACCAGCCCAGACTTTCCTCATCGAAAGGAGGATATCAACAGAAACATAATCACCACCAAGCTAAAGGCGATCCGGACGAAATATAGGGCAGCCGTGTACCAAGGTCGTAAGAGCGGTCATGGCAGACTGATCCTTATCTATTTAAGGGTATAGCTGGTATATAACGCCTTTCTAGATGCTAGTTATCTGCAATGAAATGTTTGTTGGTCCTTTCAGATGCAGACATTGAAAAGGCAGAATACTACATCCAGTCATGATGTAGTATTCTGTTGTGATTGACCTTATTCTACTCTGCTTAAACCTACGACTGCCTCGACTACATCCTTCTCCAGAGGAGGAGAGTTTGGGAAAGGTTCTCCAGCACCTTGCCTCTGTCTTAGCACCTGTTTACCAGAAACTGTCTCCTGAGGTATTCCGGAACCAGGTGGAACAGGTGCTGGAAGTAAACGACTGCAGGCTGGGTCAGGCGGGAGAGCAGCCCTTCTCTGGCGTCACGGTCTGCGTTGACTTCTGCGCCCACGTCCACAAGGACGGTCATAATATGGACAACGGCAGCACTGTGATTTGCACGTTAACCGAGAAGAAGCCGGAGGAGAAGCAGCTGCATGTATTGCCCCTTTACAAGCTCTCCAAGGAGAAGCAGCTGCATGTATTGCCCCTATACAAGCTCTCCAAGGCGGAAGTCCTGCAGCACGGTGTCTCTGGAGGACTGCGACGGAGTAGCGGTGGCGCCGTCACACCGCTCCATAATGATTGAGTGCGCGCGGCGCGAGCTGAACGCCACCACGGCCATCAAACAGCCCAACCGCTGCAACCCAACTCGGATTGCCCTGATATTTTACAAAACTAAGAACCTTAACAAGCCGGACCACGGCAAGGCCATACTGTATATGTGCAAGCGCTCGTGGAGAAGCACAAGCTCAAAAAGGAGGAGCACAATCGCGAGGAGGAGCGCGAGCGCAAGAGGGGAGTTGTGGAATGTTGTTATCAGGAAGTTATATTTGCTTCTTCACATTATTTTTTGTTTACATTATGTTAAAGAAAATTCTGAATTCTTTTCACCTGACAGGGGTCAGGGAGTTTTCCCGAGTGGACGTAGCATGCGAAAGGAACACGTTATTCCAACCAATTCCTTTTCCCCTCCATCAGACTCTGCGGCTGGCCATGGGGAGGCAGTATAGAGACCGGCTGGCCATGGGGAGGCAGGATTACTGCTTCTTTTTTTTCTTTTTTTTTTAGAGTATAGCTATTACCCTAGGGGACACGGGGAGAACATGCAAACTCCACATAGAAAGGCCCTTTTTGCATTACTGTAGATATTTCACTATTGTAAAAGTTAAAATCTTCCATAAGAAAATAACTTTGGTCAAAAGGTATTTGGTGTTAAAATGTATTTAAGTATCAAAAGTAAAAGTACAAAAAGTAAAAGTATCAACAGTACAGTATAAAGACCTTTTTCATTGTATAAAGAAACAAAACAGGCAGAAATGTTGTCTACTTTTACTACTTACTACTACTACTTACTGTACATGTCAGTACTTTGAAACACATAAGCTTGTGCTCTCATCAGCAGGCTGCTCAGGCCTCAAATGCAAAAGCCTTTCATTCATACGAATATGTAAACATTTCACCTCTCAAGTCTGTCTCCAATATTTTTCTCACAAAGACACATCCACACCAGGGATCCGTGCATAGAACATACTGAAATATCTACTCCCTATTTTCTTAATATCAAAATCAAAGCCTGTGCTCTATAAAGGAGTTTAAAGCAGGCCCTAATAAGTTATATAATGGACACATTGTCCATTGTTGTGTCCTATCAGACCTATAGCACAAAACAAACGGTCAAACTGTTAACCGTGAACATTTGTTGTAACAGTCTTGTGGCCACTGACTTAAAGTCATTTTAAAATTGTGCCCCCCTGCCTAATCTAGTGTAATAGCACACCGAACCGAACAAGTATAGACAGGCTTTTATGCATGCAGTCACTTTTCAAATCGGGACACCATCCCAGTCCTTCAACTTTGACCTAATCCAATCCCAGAACTCGCTGTGCTTCAGTTTGGAAAGCAGGTTTCGGTCAAACTTGGGGAAGGCTGTGAACTCTCTTCCTGGTTGGTGTTGGAACAGCTCGGCCTCTCTGAAAACATCAACAAGTGTTAGAATGTCTGCAGTCTGGTCACGTGCATGATGGATGCCGCTGGACTTTGTTACGCCCAGCTCATTGTCTGTGATGTCCACCATGTCCTTCAGTACCGTGAAGTTCAGTTATTTACAGTATATGCTTTTTCTATGCCTCCCTATGCCCTGCATACAAATGGCGGTGCATCACAGTGCTAGTGTCATATCCAACTTGTAACTAAAACTTAATTTCTTTATATTATTTATAAATGCATACACACACACCACTCATTAACCATGAACCCTATAGCAGCCTTATTCTGGGCATAATAGATCCAGGACAGATTGGCATTTACGTCAAGGACAGAATCCATTCCACCTACATGTATTTTGCCGGCAGCATTGGAATGACGGCCATGTCAGCTGTTTTACTTAAGGGTAGCTGGTATATTATAACGCCTTTCTAGATTCTAGTTATTTGCAATGAATTGTTTGTTGGCCCTTTCAGATGCACACATAGAAAAAGCAGAATACTATTTTGCACTGGGAGTTCCTGCTGATGCAATGGTTCCGCTGGATGCTTTGGGCCATAGAGATGTATGTTGGTAACTTTCTCTGTCTTTCTGTTTGTCTGTCAATGCAACCTGTGATTTGACTGTACTGTAATTCGCACCAACTTCACCCAGTTACAGGAGGCCCTTTAAAAGGCGGCCATTCAGTGTCTGTTTGAGACAGGCATGCAGTTGGGAGTATTTGGTTTTCCTGGTATAATTTCCTATTTGTTTCCTCTCATGTTCAATTCGATGCATATTTGAGTAAGAGCAGATTTAATGAAAACAACAGTGTCGCATATTATTTTGGGGAATAATAATAGCCAATTATCAAGTTTGCATTGAGTGTACATTTATGAGGGTCTCGTCTACCAGGACGGTGTTATCCTCGCCTCACAAAAGAACTGGATCTCCCATACTTGACCCAGGAACTGGACTTCATAGTTATGAAGACGAGAATGGGAACTGTAAGACGTATTAAGTGAAGCCAAATGTCTACACTGCTGGCACAGGATGGTGCGACGACGGGTCACAGAATGATAGGTATTTGGTTTGAAAGTGGTTGGAATTGAAAACCTATTGTACTAAACTGCAAATGTACACCACCTTGTGTCACCTAGCAGACAGTCATTCATGTCTCCATTTTGAAGATAAGAATGGCTATTTGTTGAGGCTCATCCATGGTACAATATACCAATGCAGATGGTCAATGCTGTCAATGCAGTCCAGTAAAAATATCCGTTTTTGGCATCCCAAGTGTTAACCTGTACAGGCAAAGGCTGTGGTCTGTTCATTTTTTGTGTGTTTTTTTGTTTTTTTTTTAAATAAAATGTTTCCGCACACCTGAAGCAGAGCTCCTGGGAGGAGAGTCAAATACGTGCCAACTGTTTATGCATTATTTTGAATGTTAAACAGTTTTTTTGTCAATTTATTTTGTTTTGAATAGGCTATATGCATATATGGCTCTGTACAAATGGAAACAACACATGGAATCTGGCTGTTGGTTTTGGAGTGGTCTTCGCCTCCTCCATTGGATCGATGTTCCTGCCCCCCACCTCGGCGTTTGGAGCTATTGCCATCTACGGTGGTCTGCTGCTGTTCAGCGCTTTCCTCCTGTACGACACACAGAAGATCATCAAGAGAGCAGAGACCTACCCCCTCTATGGTGTCCAGAAATATGACCCCATCAATGCGTGCATGGGTATTTACATGGACCCTTTGAACATCTTCATGAGGCTGGTGATGATTCTGGCAGGCGGCGGTGGCAGGAGGAAATAGATGTCACCCATTCAACCTCAAGTCCCCTTCCACTTCCACTGAGTACACAAGCAGCATAACCAGAAGTCTACCTTGTTTTAGTTTTAAAACGCTATCCGACTGGTAAATAAACATAATATGCTGTGTTATTGCATTTTTTAGTGCATATTGCAATTTATCAGTCTAAAGTTTAATTTACAATTTGCCATACAATGAAGATTTAAAAAAAAAAAAGATATATATATAGAAAATAGTTTGTAGATCAGCTACAGCTATGTTTGGAATGTGATACCAGCGTATGACAAATTATAAATCAGACACATCAAGACAAATCGTTGTATACTGATATGGTTATAGGGAGAGATGCTGTTATCTTGATTCTGAAAGTTATGTTTGATGCATCCCAGGTTTGCTGGAGGTGAATCTGTCTCCTCTGACCCTGACTTGTTTATATCGTTCCTTATGTTTTCTATTTATTTTGAATGCACAGTTGTAACCCATTTCTGATTGGGGTAAAGAAGTTCAGGACATCTAAGCTCCTAACCATAAGTATGTCATATAAATCTGGGGATGCTTCTCTAGCTCTCACACTTATTAAAATATACAGCAACACTCATTTTCTTAAGATACATTGAGATTTAACTTTTTTTGCATCAGGGAATGCCATTCTGTGCAGATTGTTTCAGTTTATGCGATCTAATAAAGACATTTTAAATGTTAAAAAAAAAATCAAATGGTCCATTTGCTTCCATTTGTACACTCTCAGAGTTACACTCCTGGAACCAACATTTGGAACCAACTCAAGGACACTTTGAGACCCATGGTGTATTGCAGAGTGTTTCCAGTGAGCCAACATGCACACTATCAGCACCCTGACTCTGTTTGACCAGAATGGAAAAGATCCCTTCATTAGTATCATTGGTAACACCTGTGAAAGTCGAAAGAGGCCTGGAAGTAGAACAAAATGGCGTATGTGCATATAGCCTATAGGGCAATGTATCAAATATGTTGCCTTTTTTACTTTAATTTGTTAATCTTGTTTCTTGTTTGTCAACTGACCTCTTACTTAAAAGGTCACTGCTAATGCTCAGAGTTAGTTTACAACATACACGTGTGTACAACATATTCATATTTTAGTGGTATTTTACTTGGAGGTGAACTTGCAACTTGCTAGTGAATTTGATCATGCAGTTGGACTTCAGTGAACCACAATGGATCATTTTGTAAAAAAGCCAGTTAATACCGAGACTGTGGTGGTCATGGAAGAGGGCAGAGGGAAAGGCAGAACAAGGTTAGAAGAAAATACAGTGATAATCATATTTCAAATGAAGTGATGGAGTCGTCAAAACGGTCGTGTCTGGTTGCGACATATGGAGACACGTCACATTGAATTGAGGAGATTCAAACGACAGCAGACAGTCGTGAAAAAGGGAAGTGAAAAAAAAAACGTCGTGGTCAAGAGGGCAGAGGGAAAAGGACCACCCACCCCCACTTTATATTAATGTATTTTTATTTTGTAAATGCAACAAATGTTATGTTATTGTTGCTATGTTTGTAATTTGAGTGCCAAGGACTTCCGACGTAAACGAGACCGTAAAAGGCCTTATTTAGGATGTTCCTGTTGGGCAGGATATCTAACTGGACCTGTACTTTATCTTAAATGTGACTACTGTACATGTGATGTTGTTCATTGTGACTAATACAATATTCAATCAATAAAACAAAAAAAAAAAAAAAAACATTAAAAGCCTCATATCAGGTGGTGCTTATAGTTGCACAATGTAAAAAGCCCCACACGGATGCAGAGGAGATTATTTCACCCTCAGCTATGGACAAAACTAAATTACGGTATAGACTAGCTGTTTTTCTTAAACTGTGTTTTTGTATTATTATTTTTTTGCTACCCAACCCTGCGAGTGCTGCCTACTCTCCCCCCACTGTGTCAGTATACAATCTAATGGCCTGTGGGATGAAGGAATTCCCAATTCTATATGTGCTACATGACTGGGATAGGAACCTATTGCTGAATGTGCACTTCTGGGAGTAGGCTAATGGATAATGTCAGTGGGTGGCTGACATTATCCAGAATGAATAATGCCTTAACCAAGGCCTTCTTTTTCTTTTTGTATCTACTTGGGTTTTAAACCAAGTAGATACACGCTCAGAATCACAGGACACCACAGGAACACAGAGGTTACAATCCTCTATGAGCAAACAAACACAGGGCTTAAATAGACATGGATTAACAAGGCACAGGTGAACTCAACAGAGAATAAAGACACGATTGGCTAAGGGACTAACAGGACACAGGTGGAGATGACTATAATAATCACATGGAGGTGAGACTGGCCAGGTAACAACTACAATGGATGACAGAAAAAACACAACCAATACTTTAAATAAGATTAAAGATCACATTTCACTTTTCGAGTTATATTACTTTACCACTATTGTGTTGTTTTTTTCTTTTCTTTTTCAGATCGATCTGTATGTTAAACAAATATGCAGTGCTTGCATGTATCCATAGATGACATCTCTTTAAAAAAAACAGTGGTGTCCAAGGTGCGGCTTGGCGTCCATTTGCGGCCCGAGGAAGAATGTCATATGGCCTGGGGTTTTGTTCCTAAATTGATTAAATTTTCAATGCATTGAATGGTTCTTAGCTTTAGCAGATTAAAGGCCATACAAGTTCCCATAGAAACCTCATTGTTGCAGGATTACTCCAAATTCTTTCACAACAATACCTCTATTTATGTCCTCATATGCATGAGTCTCTCACCCCCTATTGCTATTCATGCAAAACCATTAAGATAGATTGGACAATCAAGTCCACATAGAAACCTAATTTGCACATGATTGCTCCAAATCTGTTCAGAACCACAACATCAGGTAGAATCTGCTTTGGTGAAATTAAACACCAGAGGATTCACACTGAAGAGAAACCCTTTGGGTGTGATCAGTGTGGACAACACTTCTCTCTAATGAGCCAACTTAAAAGCCACCAGAGAATTCACACTGGAGAGAAACCCCATGGATCCTAACCATAAGTATGTCATATAAATCTGGAGATGCTTCTCTAGCTCTCACACTTATTAAAATATACAGCAACACTCATTTTCTTAAGATACATTGAGATTTACCTTTTTTTGCATCAGGGAATGCCATTCTGTGCAGATTGTTTCAGTTTATGCGATCTAATAAAGACATTTTAAATGTTAAAAAAAAATCAAATGGTCCATTTGCTTCCATTTGTACACTCTCAGAGTTACACTCCTGGAACCAACATTTGGAACCAACTCAAGGACACTTTGAGACCCATGGTGTATTGCAGAGTGTTTCCAGTGAGCCAACATGCACACTATCAGCACCCTGACTCTGTTTGACCAGAATGGAAAAGATCCCTTCATTACCCACTGAGCAATAGTCGTTTTTTACACGACTAGTTTTTTTTTTGCCTTAATTTCACCCGGCTAGATTCCGGTTATATTCACACCGAAAATATACTTTGCAATTTATTCTATGATTCGATAACAATTTATTAAAAAAAACAACAGTAAGGTGCTTAACTGATCTCCTAATATTGGACTAACATAATTATAATATCCGTTGATCATTATTAAGTATAGTTTAGATCTAGCCGAGATTTAGCCAACTAATTATAGTCGCCGTATCAACGTTTAGATTTACACCGAATTTAGACAATTAGATTTAATCCATATTTCAATAAACATTTCTTTAAAAAAACAACTCCACGTTGCAGAACTGATCTCGAAATATTGGTGTAAAATGATTCCAATAGCCATCCGATCATTAAGCTATTTGTCTGGGTGTAGTCGTTGTATAGCCGGCTTTTCAACGACTTTTTTTAAACCAATGTCAATATAAAGTCTATAAAACAAAAATATACGATGAAATGAACTCCTCGTCTGTCAGTCAGACAGTGCAGTGCCTATTAGAAGCTGTAGGAGCGCCTGGCCCATTCTGGCTGGGACTGGACGGCAAAGTACTTTTGCGCATGCGTGAGTCAGCTGAGTCTACTTTTGCGCATGTGCGTGGACTTGGAGTTGTTGTGGCGTGGAGTTGTTGTTTGCGTCGGTCGAAGCAACAGGCAGCAGCAAGCGACCGAGTGACTGAGCTACAGGTACTCGAGCAGAGCGACTTCAAAACGTATTTTACCAACCAAAAGGTGGGTGCTACAGGTTATTGATCAAATGTTTTGTTTTTCATGCATCCGTTTAGCATTTGCTTTGTTTGTTAATAGCATGTGGGCTAGCTTAGCGTGAGGCTAACATCATCCACTAGGCCGCGGCCAGTGTGGACTGGCTACTTTGGCGTTAGTGGTTTGTTTTAAATTATTGGGAATAAATGTACTGACAAAACGTTTAGGTAAATCTGGTAGCTTCTCTCCGCATAAAGAAAACATGCAATGCTGGCGGAAAAAGTCGAAATTCGGCGTTGCTTTGGTGGTGTTCTCCCCGCTCGTATTTCGGTCTCTTTTTACCGCCATTATAGCACTTTTAATCACCGTTTGGCAGTATACAAAACTCTATTTTGTTTTGTAAAGGTCATGAAGACATTAGCTACATATATTTTGTGAAAGTATGTGTAAAGGCCTCTCCATACTTCGACCGAAATGTCCTGTGAGTTGTGTTTTTTTCCGACGTGCACATTTCCAAACTCGTTCGGTCAAATGCTTTTCAGAAGTCCCAAGGGATATAATTTTAAGGTAGAAAGGTACCTTTTGACCTAAAACGGCGGTTTCGGTCAAAGTATATGGACAGGCTTTACCATATAAGGGCTATATTCCAAGGTGTTTTCATGAGAGTAATTTAGGGCCTGTTATTCTTTTTTTGGAGCCAGGGTTAGGACCTCCTAGATAGGCTATTTTCCAAACATTATCATACCTGCCAACCTCAGACCATCAGAAAACAGGAGAATGCAAATTACATTAAGCCATTAAAACGCAATAATCTTGAAATAATGCAGTCATGACTTGAAAGAATATCACTATGTGATTGCATGCACTGGCCCCACCACTTAAGTGGGGGTCTGGGGGTCCTCTCCCAGAAAAATATTAACAGAGTAGAGGCTTCTGGTGAGTTTTGGGAGTATGAAAATGAAGGGTACAATTTAAGTCATTAAAACGCAAAAAGTATGCGCACAGAAATTGAATTGATGCATTAAGCAATGTGAGACCCATCTTTAATAATATGCAGTCATAAATGAATATATATGTATGACTGCATGCACTGCCCCCACCCCTTAAGTTGGGGGTCAGGGGCTCCTCCCCCAGAATGTTTTAGTGTTCTGGTTAATTTAGGAATTTGACACCTCCAGGAGAAATTCCAACAATTTGATCTGATTGTGGGCAGAGTTAACAATCAACCCCTCCCATTGGGTGAGTGTTAGTGTGAACTATCCCCCACAGCCTATTCAATTTACCCCACAATGCAAAAAGCCAAGTGTGAAAACAATCACCATCTCCCATTGTGAGCAGGTTTGAATTGGCTAGTCCCACAGTCCCCAGTAGCTAGACCCACCATGCAAAATGGTGAAAAAAATCCCAAAACATGAGACAAATCTTGTGTTTTGGGGGTCATTCTAGAACAGGAGACTTCTTCCAAAAACAAGAGTGTTGGCAGGTATGCATTATAGTATTAGATTTAGGGATTTAAGTATATTTTGATGGCAGGTAGTACTTTATTACTTGTATTCAATGAACAATTTTAATACAGGCCTTTACTTGTATGTTTCTTTGAGTGTGTGGCATATTATCACTTTTAGATTTTTTTTGTTATGGCCCAGAAAATAACTCAAGATTAATCAGTAGCAATGGGAATTCATTTTGAAGTAATGAAGCCCAATTCCTTTTGATATGGCCAAAATCCATTGAAATGAATAGTTAACTTACTATACAATTCTGGGGGTAAATGTTAACCATTGTGTAAATTGTCTAATATTAGTTATTCCTACATTGACTCGGTCAATGATACAACAACTTAATAAATCAGATGCCAAGATTTAACTACTGAAACATTGGCTAAAATATTGACTAACTTCTAGAAGGTCTCTAATAGATTTCAGCATTAAAGAAAACAAAAAACACTATTTTTATAACATAATATTGCTTAACCAGCCAAAATTATAATGTTGGCCAAGATCAATATGAAAACCCCCTTTTTAAAACTCCAAGATTTAACTTGCTGTCACACTCCCTGCTTCAACTCTGCTCAGCCCTAGCCCATGATAAGAGTACCAGTATGATTCTGCAATACCTGATGATTAAACTACAGAAGGTATTCATAAGCCCCACAGTAAATATGAGCTGGGTACAGGGGCGACACAGGTGTGAAACGTGGGACTGAGTTAGTTACTGGGGCCCAAGGTGGAAGGGCCTTAATTTTTTTATACTTTAGCTAATGAAAAATGGCAGATCTACAAGCTTGTTGTCGTACTGCGAGCTTGTAGATCTACTATTTTTTAAAAGTCTCATACTACTCCTTTATACCCCTCCCCCCATGAAGATTATTCCTGGGATGCCCGCAGTCAATGCAGAATTTTGTGGGGTAGGTCAACCAAATTAGAATATTCGTCCTTGTTCTTAAACCTCCACGGGAGCAACATTGCACCTTTCTGTTGCTGCTGTTGGTCGATCGGGACCATTTGCTTCTGAGATACAGTACAGACCTAGAAGGATCTATTTGGTTCATAACTATCTTATAATTTACCTGGGGACACCCTGGAACTACCTCAAGGACCCCCTGGGGTCCCCAGACCCCACTTTGAGAACCAATCCTACACACCAGTGGTGGAAAAAAGTACAGTATCAACATGCTAATCTAGACACAACATAATGTAGAAGATGTCTTGGTGTCAAAATAAAGTTAAGTACTAAAAGTAAAGGTTCTCAGTAATCTCAATAACAGTTTCCAAATGTATATAAATAAATCCTTCAAAAATAGCAGATCTACAAGCTCACAACACGTTGCTTTGTGAGCTTGTAGATTTGCTATTTTCATATGTCATAAATGTACTGGAGTAGAAGTAAAAGTATTGATAGTAAAGTAAAGTACCTGAGACTGTAGTTACTTTACACGACTGCTACAGACTCTGTGACTGTGTGTGCATGTGTGAAAGCACAACAGCAAAGTTTATTTCTGACTGGTCAAATGTTTAATATCACTTGAAACGTTGTTGCCTAATGACAGTGGTGATGCATCCCTCGTTTCTATTCCACATCTAACCAGTGAGTGAATGAAAAGCGTAATTCTTAGCACTTTTCTAATAGCAGGCCACAAGTAAGCCTACTATTGCCAGACAGCGGTAAACTACATGATTCAAACCCGTCGCTGAGCCAATGCTTTTATCCACAGCCCAAATCTTCCCAGCTGAGGCAATGCTTTTATCCACAGCCCAAATCTTCTAATTGTACACACCAGTAGCAAATAAACTAACGAGGGGCAAAGACGCAGTCAGCTCAGAATCAGATGTGCTCAGCGCAACGTGTTGCTGCTCGGCCTGCGGGGCTGCTGAATGACTGAATGAATGAGAGGGGAGGGGGAGAAAGACATACATCTCCTTCCAAACGTATGTAAGCGAGAGGAGTTGGAACGCTATGCTTATTGTTGTGGGAAAGAAATAAAGCAAAAATAAAAAGAGAAAATCATACAGTGGCGGCCGGATTTGAAGGAGCGGCATGTGGGAAAAAGGGTGTCAGACCGCCATTCCGAAACACCGCCATTCCGAACATTGACTAGGGTTAGGGTTAGGGTTAGGGGTAGGGGTAGGGTTAGGGGTAGGGTTAGGGTTAGTTAGGGTTAGGGTTAGGGTAAGGGTTAGGGTTAGGGTTAGGGGTAGGGTTAGGGTTAGAAGTCAATGGGCCCAATTAAGAAGGCGGTAATTAACGCCCGTGCTAAGGAGATACCGACTGCCGACGATCGCGTTTGACGCATGAATAACGATCAGCAGCTGATTATGTGATTTGCGATGATGGTAATTGTGCGCTCACCACGTGAAAAATTATTCATGGGCGTGCTAGGCCCTTAATTTATGCCAACCAATCAGCGTGGTGCCTGCCATCCCCTTTAAAAGCGGAAGCGCTACTACAACAACAAAAATATCAAACATGGCAGAACTGCAGCTATCACCACCACCTCGGCGGAGAGCGGTGAGGTTCTCCGCCGAGGAGTCGCAAAAGCTCGTGCATGAGGTATGAATTGAATACAAAGCCACCCCATTTTAAACAAGCCCAAAAACTTTCATGAGGTGTTTTTCTCGTTTTAGTCAATTGTGTCAACTGAAGACCTAACTTTTCCTATCAAACTTATAACAAAGTATTCCATTTAGGTCAAGGCACGCGAGCGTATTATTTTTGGCACGGCCAAAAAGGGCCCAAATATGGCCAAATCCAAGCAGGCGTGGGAGCGGGTGCGGGACGCAGTTGTGGCGGTTGGTGGCGTCCCCAGATCCCTGGAACAAGTTCGAAAAAGGTTCCAGGATTTAAAAAGAACGGGGAAGACCAAGGTACGTTGTTGCCTGAATATGTAGCCTATGGCTCTTGGTGATTAAATCATGTGGCTCTTTTTATCAGGCTCATTCATTAAATTCATTACAATTAAATTATCAAAATATTCCCTCCAAAGGTCGCCGCCAACCGCCGTTGTAGGCTGGCCACGGGAGGAGGACCAGCTACGCTGGAGGTTCTTACTCCAGCAGAGGACCTCGCCGCCTCTACACTCCCCCCCGAGATGATAGAGGGTTTCGGGGGGGTCGAGGTCGGCGGGGTACCTGGTAATGCCATTTCCTTCCAATTCCACCTGTGGTTATAGGTTATTTCGGGGGTGAGCGAGCAAAGTAAAGCCATGCGTAATACGATAGAAACAACAGCCATTTTAATGCACATAGGAATGACATTCTTCTTATAATTATTATTAATTTCATTATTTTGTTATTGTTATATTACTACTGCCATAGCCTATTATAGTCCCATGGATGGGTGGGGGGGTTGTGTGTGTGCTTGCGTGTGCGTGCGTGCGTGTAGTTGTACCTTTATATGCAAACTTCTAATAAAGTCTTCAAATCAATCAATCGAGGGCCGGCAGAGTGTAGGCTCTAATTCCAACGAAATTAAAACAACCGAAGGTTTGCATAGTTCAATGCAAACGAAAAAATATAAAGTCAATTTCCAATATAATAACCACACGAAAAAACTCAACACGTGAGTGTTCCAAAATCTAAATATGACAAGCCTCCCAAACTTCGCCCAACTAAAGATGCAATCCAACTCACATGAATCCCTCATTCGAACAACAGTAGTAAAGTGTGGTTCAACACGTAGGCCTATATGGCGGAGGCATTTAGATAGCATTTGATATTAAATAATAAACTATCTATATTTCCAAATTAATAGAGACATTTGAAAACAAAAATCGCAAATTAAAAAGCACTATGCCTATATTCTTACAAAGATTACACAGGGGAAAGGAATGAATCTGTAAACTAAATTATTTATTGTGAATTCCAAAAAAAACTAAAAAACAATGATATAATGACATGAATGTTAATGGCAACGTTATTTCCACAGCCTCCAGCGTAGCTGATCCTGGCCAGGAGGAGGACGGGCCCGAAACCTCCACAGCAGCAACGGGGGGAGAGCGAGAGGACACGGAGATGGACACCGACTCGTCTCCAGAAGAGGAGGAGGTGGACCCGGGGGAAGGGTCGTCGATGGGGGGGACTCAGGCGACGGAGGCGAGTCGTCCCAGGTCGCACCGGAGCCTCGCCAGGGATGGCGACCAGCCATTCTTGGCTATTCAACAGGTGGGGTTCCGGATGCTGGAGACGCAGCTGGGGCGGCTCGCCGGCTCATTTGAGCGAGCCGTTACAGTGCTGGAGCGCGTTGTGCCAGCCATGGAGGGGCTGATCGAGCCCCTGGCGCGCAGCGCGTCAGCACTGGAACGACTCGCTCATTTGGGCACCCCCCCTCCGACCCAACCTCCACCTCCAGTTCCAGCTACAGCTCCATCTCGCCCTCCTCCCGCTCCCAGCGAGGCGAGTGGCCCTCATTTGGGCACCCCCCCGCCGACCCAACCTCCACCTCCAGTTCCAGCTCCAGCTCCATCTCGCTCTCCTCCCGCTCCCAGCGTGGCGAGTGGCCCGTCGCACCTGATACACGTGTTTCCTCCTCGTCTCTCCCGTGGCCAGCCGTCCCGCAGCCGTGGCCCACGCCTGCGGCTGCCAAGAAGGGGGGGGGGGAAATGATTTAGTTTATAATTGTTATTATTGTTGTTATTATTATTATTATTATTATTATTAATGTATTGATTAATTGGCATGCCCTTGTTTAGATTAGATTTATTTTGTTTATGTTTATGACATGCAAACATGCCGTTTTGTTTTTATTAAAGCATGTAAACTCCAGCCTACCCGTTTTCTGTGCAGCAAGGGAACTTTACAGCTCAGGTTCAAATGTGAACAGGTCAGCGGGTTCAGGGTCAAGTTCAACTGCAGGCAAGGGGGAGACTGAAGTGAGACTGTAGCCTATAGCCTGACAAAATGGAATAGCTTTGAGATAATTTCTGAATGAACACACCAATAGGCCTACCTCGCAGGTGGAATGTGGAAAATACGCAGTGGAATGTGGAGAAAAAATAAATAAAAAAATAAATAAAAGCAGGCCTCTCCCGTCTGTAATAAAGCATACAACTAAATTACCATAGAGCATAATAAAACGCAGCCTAGGCCTATGCCTACATTAAATGCAACAATTTACTGATTGAAAGAAGCTTGCTTACCAGGCAGATAACTAACGGCGGCGGCGGCGCACCAGGTCAGCTGCCAGCTGATCCCTCAGTGCCGCTGCGTCTGCTTGCACTATATCGTTATGTGGTGGTGGTGGAACTTGCAATTCAGCTTGCTGCCTTCGGTAGTCACGTAATACTCTTTCCTCGTCGAATTCTAACATCACTCCATGACGCATGGCAATGTTGTGCAACACACAACATGCCACACAGAAGGATGCTATTTTCTGAGGTGTGTACTGCAAGACCCCACCTGACCTGTCTAAGCAGCGGAACCGCTGCTTGAGAAAGGCAAATGTTCGCTCGATCACTACACGTGCCCGTGAGTGTTTGGTGTTAAACGAAGCCTCACGCACAGTTATTGGAGTAATGTATGGCACTATCAGCCACGTCTTCGAAGGATAACCATTGTCTCCTAACAACCACCCGTCGGGAGGGGCGTCCCTCCCAAAGATTGTAGGTATAACAGAGTTATCCAAGATGAAAGCGTCGTGGCTTGCTCCAGGATAGTTTGCAAATACACTTGTGATGTTGGCATCTGCATCACAAACTACCTGGACATTGATGGAATGGGTCCCCTTACGGTTCACATAACATGCACCATGCTGAGTCGGAGCCCTAATCAGAATGTGCGTGCAGTCGATGGCACCCAGAACCCCAGGGAACCCATATTTTGCCACAAATTGCTGTTTAACCCTACGTTGATGGTCAGGTGTTATAGGGAACGTGATGAACTTGTGGGCATGTCGTATTAAGCTGTTAGTGACTGCCGTTATAGCCAGACTTGCGGAAGGTTGTGATATTCCTGCAAGTGAGCCGATTGTTTTTTGGAAAGTCCCACCAGCATAAAAATATAGTGCAGCAGTGACCTTTGTTGCTACAGGCAAGGCACGGGGACCAGCGGCTTCGATGTCATCGTGTACCAGGTGGCATATATCAGTTACTGCCTGACGGGAGAGGCGCAGCTCGTCAAAGCATTGTTGCTCTGTGGAATATTGCATCGGTAACTGTTGGATTCAAATTAAAAGCGCAAGTGCCGCTGCTATAGGCATAGGCACGCACAAGTAAAGGCCAGTGGGAGCAAAATAAATACAGAAATAAAATAATAACAAGAGGCAAAGATAAATAAATACGTTAAAAAAAAGAAGAAGAAAAGAGCCAATCATCATCATAATAACTATTATTTGCTCCTATAAATGACAAAGCATGACGCCTGATATGTTTGGTTTCAAGGAGCACTTTTACCAAGCCAATTTGAGAATTTCCTAAATCACTGGAATATAAATTTGAGAACTATATAGTTGAGAACTAGGCAATAGCCAACCTGTGAGCCCCAGATAATTCCTTCGTGTTCTGTAGACACGCTCCTGCCGGGGGCGGCGTCTCCTCTCATATTCTCTTCCCAGAATATATTCCATTGTTTTGTCTCACTCAGCCACAACTTTGGTGCTATTTATAACAGTGACATAATTGAGGTAATGGTGTGCAGCAGTGTGTGTTCATGTGTGCACACATGAACGCGCATTGGGAAAGGAGGCACGATCATGTGGTCAAATAAACATGTCATTTAGCGCATAAAAGGTGACCCAAGCACGTCTAAGGATATGCGTTAATTGTTTCAGCTACTCGACCTTCATAATTGCACTGAGCGCACAGCGCAGGTTGATTTGCATATGTTACCTCCCAATACCTTAAATATGCGTGCGGGCGCCGCACAGCACGTTCATATGACTTAGCTCCAACTTCTTAATTGCAAAACAGCGCATATGAGGGAGTTATCGCCACAATCATATGCGACCGGACTTAAATACTACACTAGCGCATAGCATACCACGTTCAAAATTGGGCCCAATGTTCGGAATGGCGGTGTTTCGGAATGGCGGGGTGTAACCGGGAAAAAGGACTCCTCTTTCTCAATTGTAGATCTGATATTTTTTTAAATGTATAAATAAACAATGTTCGACAGTACTTGTATATGGATGTAGTTAATCAAATAATATGAGAAAAAAAATCCTCACTTTTTTCTTGCGTTTTCTTTCCAGCCTAGTTTAATATGGACCCTAATTATTTCAAAGATTGGAGGGGCAAACGCGCTAGGACAGGTGACTTCTTGGCTCAGTTTTCCAGTGATGAAGATGTGTTACAGGAGGACACACAAGAGGAGGGTGTGGCAGGTCAATCTGGCCAGCCAGATGAGAACTTAGGAAATAGATCTTTTGAAGTACAGCAGTTGGAGGATACCCAAGAGGGTGGGGCAAGTCAATCTGTCCTGCCACCAGATGAGACCTTGGGAAGTACTTCTTTTGATACAAGTTTGGAAGAAGAGCAGGATACACTGGAGGACTATGGTTATATGGAATACCCAGACACGAGTGACGAAGAAACCGAGCTTGTGGAGTTAGAATCCCAAACCGAAGAAGAACTGTCGAGCCTAAGAGAGGATGTGGCATCATGGGCCGTAGACACAAAGCAGACCCACAGCAGTGTTAACAAGATGCTAGCAATCCTACGCAAACATGGCCACGATTTGCCCAAAGATGTCCGCACACTGTTGCAGACTCCGTGTTCTGTGGAGAGTAAAAAGAAATGTAAAGGGGACTACATTTACTATGGATTGGAGTCAGGCATCCGCAATTACCTAGAGCAATGCCCCACTTTCACAGGAGCAGTCATGTTGAACATTAATATTGATGGTGTTCCCCTTTTCAAATCGAGTCAGACTCAGTTTTGGCCAATTTTGGCCAAATTTGACAAGTCTGATCCTTTCATTGTGTCTCTTTTTTGTGGGAATGCCAAACCTGAACCAGTAGAGGATTATCTACAGGATTTTGTGCAGGAGTTGGTAGACCTTCAAGAAAAGGGCATTGTTCATGAAGGGATCCGGTTCGAGGTCAAGATTAATGCCTTCATCTGTGACTCTCCTGCAAGGGCTTTTGTTAAGTGCATCAAAGGCCACAATGCATATCAGGCATGCGAACGCTGTGAAGCTTCGGCCAGCCGCGTGGACAGCAGGATGGTCTACACAAACCACGCACCCTGTGAAAGAAGAACTGATGACAAATTCAATATGGTTCAATACACTGTCCATCAAAAAAAAGCTACGCCCCTCATTACGACTGGAGTCGGATGTGTCAGCCAATTTGTGTTGGACTACATGCATGTGGTTTGCCTAGGTGTAGTAAAGAGGCTTCTGACATATCTGATTAGGGGTCCTGCTGAGTGCAAACTGCCCAAAAGGTCAATAGACGAACTATCCAGCCGATTAATGTCACTCACAGGGAAGATGCCATCAGAATTTGCTAGGCAACCAAGGTCTCTTGCGGATCTTGATCGGTGGAAAGCCACAGAATTCCGGCAGTTCCTACTCTATACGGGTCCGATTGTGCTGAAAGACATACTGTCAGCTGACCAATACCACCACTTCTTGTGTTTGACAGTAGGTATGTCGATCTTGCTTGAGTCGGATCCTGAGCTGAGAGAAGGATATCTGGAGTACTCAAGGGAACTGCTGAAGCACTTTGTAGAGAACTCTGCAGAGTTTTATGGCGACACCTTTTGTGTGTACAACATCCACAGCCTGCTGCACCTGCCTGAAGACGTGGAGGGTTTCAAATGTTCCTTGAATGACATATCAGCGTTCCCCTTTGAGAACCATTTGCAGTCAATCAAGAGAATGGTTCGAAATGGCAGAAATCCTATTGCACAGGTCACTAAAAGAATTGTGGAAAAGGAGCAGGCAAACCCTACACAAAGAACGTCCAACAGGAGGTACTATGTCTCAGCCAAAACTAGAGACGGTTGCTTCTTCCTGGGAGACAAGATCGCGTTTGTGAGGGAGAAGAGGGCTGATGGCAATCTGGTGGCCGATGTTGTCACGCTGGATGAAGCAAATGATCTTTTTGCAAAACCATGCAAGTCCAAGCTCATCAACATAGCATATGTGGACAGACGAATGGATCAAGCACAACGGCGGCTAGTGGATAAGAGAGAACTGATGAGGAAGGCTGTTTGTATTCCACATTCAGAGGGATTTGCCATCTTTCCTCTGCTACACACCATGGACTGATTGAGCTGACGTTACTACTGAAGTAATTGAACTATGGAACCTTTACAAGTACACTTTTGGCATTAATACATTGACCAGTCAATTAAACACCTTCAGTGGAAATAAAAGCGGCATGTAAGAATAGAAGAGAGGCTCTAGCAGTCACTATAACAGACTTAATAGCATAGCGGAACAAAGCATTCCAGCAGCACTAACAGTTGGTAACTGTCATCCATTCCTGCGTAAATAAAACGTATGGACTAAAAGTAGAAGGATATAAATGAGCCTGCACCAGTGGAGAAGGACCCTAGTTGCTGATCAAACCAGTCAACAACCCCAGCAGCGCAGTGGACCATCATTGGCACTTTGGAGAATCAGTAGCTACATCAAAGACACGCCCCATCACCCACCTGCAATGCGACCTCCAATCACTGTCTATTATAGCATTAAGGGCAAAAGTGAGGTATGACACCGCCGATTCGCCGCTCTGAGTATTTAATAACATCAAACTACTAACAACAATTGGCCATGGATGTGATTGTAATAGAACATTGTATTATTACAATCGGGGGGAGTTAATAAACAAAAACAGATACTCTACAATTTCACAGAAAACTGACAACGTGGAACAATTTGAGGAATGTCATGAAATGCAATGACAAGAGGGACTTGATCTCAGAATGCTGTGAATCTTTTTTTCTTGGCTGGGCCTTTCAAGCGAGTCAACACCATTTCAATACGTGTAGTCTAACACTATAGTTTAGATATTTATGTAGCAGATGTAGTGGGTCAACGTGCATCTGGCCACTGTTTTTATAATGAGAATGTTCCGCCTTTCCATTTTGAAATGTGTTAATGGAGTGTTTACTAAAGGCAATTATCTTTTCCATTAGATTATCAATAAAAAATGATGATTTGAGGTTAATAATATTTTTCAATTTGCAGATAATGTCACAGCGAAGGACGGGCCGGGTAAGGACCAAAAAGGTCTTTACAGATTTTCTTGAAGGTAATCAAATATTTATTTTTGTTTAACATGACACCTAACATACATTTGAAAACCATATTGCTTGTTTATTTTTTAAAACGTTGTACATGCCTTTGTATTCTAGGTCCCAACTATCCTTCCCCCCCAAAAAAGGTTTGTAAGGGGTTGAAGGCCACAGAGCCCTTCAAAGGTAATTCAAAATGCTTCTTAAATCACCAAGTTTAATACATTAATCATGTATGTGTTATGATTCTTATGAATGATTTGCATAGATCTGTCTGTCTGTCTCATCATTTTTTTGATATATTTCTTTTCTTTTTTTTAAGTCCCTCTTCCACCACAGTCTAGAACAACTTCCACCACCACAGGTAACTATCAATGCTAACGTATTGTTTTCCAATGATAACAGGACATTCTTATGTAATATTTGTCTGTATTTTCTGAAAAGCCATAGCGGATGAATGTAGGAGTGGATTTAAGTCATAATTTTTAATAAGAGTTTTGCTTGACAAAATATAAAATTTTTGAGTAACATGAGCACATTTTGTATTTTCTTGAAGCCTCTGTGCATCCCCACAGACCATCAATCACCACCACAGGTAACTACTTTTGCTTCTCTGTTTTACAAGTCCAAATGGGCCTTGAATATGTGTGTACTTACTGAAAATAACAGTACGTACTAATGTATGATGTAGAACCTTGCATAGTTTGGTTCTACCACTTTTAACTTAAGTCATAACACACCGGTTCTCAGCAGCAGTGGAATTAACTGAATGGAATGATAAATATACTATATTTATGTATGTGTTTTCTCTCCCAGTGGACGACCGAGCAGAGACCAGCCCTGTGAGCCATAGGAGGGGTGGTAGCCAGAGCACTCAGGCGGGTCGGCGGGCAACACAGGGTAATTACTCCATCCATAATTATTCTGGTATGATGTAGAACATTGGATAGTTTAGTTCTACCACTTTTAACTTAAGTCATGATAACACATCGGTTCTCGGCAGCAGTGGAATTAATTGAATGGAATGAGAAATATACTATATTGTTGTATGTGTTTTCTCTCCCAGTAGACGACCGAGCAGAGACCAGCCCTGTGGGCCAGGTGAGGGGTGGTAGCCAGAAGACACAGGCGGGTCGCAGGACAACACAGGGTAATAGACCGTTTGTCAGCCTTCTGATTGGTCCCTGAGACTCCCTGAATGGCCAACCAGAAAAAAACATTCACTTTTTGCTATCGGGGGTGGAGTTTGTGCAGTGGAGAATATTGAATGTGGCTTTCAACAACTGTCCGCAGTGCGCGACACGGAGATCGGCCGGTACGGTGATAGCGACGGCAAGCGTCAAGCGATCTCGCTCATCATAACGAATAAGCTTCAACAAACTAGTTCACATGGACCTTATCAATGGTCTAAGAGTCACGATTGGGTACATATAATTTAAATGGGCAGAATTACGAAAAGCCAGCCTATTATGTGAGGAGAAACATTCTCTCTGTCCTCTTCCTAGTACCCAAGATGCAATGGGCTTCTCTTTCTATCTCTGATCCAGAGGATTAAACTAATTAAAACATTTATTTTTCGGGGGGAAACTACTGTTTTGCTATGTAATTACTGTACCTTTTTCTTCCCTTTTTATTAATATCACGTAGATGTGGTTTTTTTGGTACTTTATATAGCTGTAATGAGGCTATGAAGAAAAAAAAATCCCATCCACTACCACTATAAAAGAATCTGCAAAGAGGATTCTGTCCCACTGGGATTAAACTAATTAAAACATTTATTTTCGGGTAAACCCCCTGTTTTGCAATGTAACTACTGTACCTTTGTCTTCCCTTTTTATTAATATCACCTAGATGTTTTTCCTTTGGTACTTTATATAGCTGTAATGCGGCTATGAAGGGAAAAAAAAAATCCCATTCACTGCCACTATAAAAACAATCTGCCCAGGGTTAATGTCCCATCATAGTAACAGGGCAGAATGGGGCGGGATTTGCAAAGGGGCTTATTACTCCATCCATAATTATTATAGTATGATATAGAATCTTGGATATTTCAGTTCTACCACTTTTAACTTAAGTCATGATAACACATCGGTTCTCGGGAGCAGTGGAATTAACTGAATGGAATGATAAATATACTATATTTATGTATGTGTTTTCTCTCCCAGTGGACGACCGAGCAGAGACCAGCCCTGTGAGCCAGGTGAGGGGTGGTAGCCAGAAGACACAGGCGGGTCGCAGGACAACACAGGGTAATTACTCCATCCATAATTATTATAGTATGATATAGAATCTTGGATATTTCAGTTCTACCACTTTTAACTTAAGTCATGATAACACATCGGTTCTCGGCAGCAGTGGAATTAACTGAATGGAATGATAAATATACTATATTTATTAGGGATGTGAAAAAAAATCGGAAATCGACGCGTCGATCGACTCACGCTCACCGCGACTCAAAAAGTACGAGTCGAAAAGTCGAAAAATATATATATTTTTTTATTTTTCAAAAGTTTTTCCCCAAAAAAAAGGTTTTAATCGTTCAAAAACTTTATAAGCGTTAATGTTTTCCATATGTGAGAGGACCGTGTGTGTGTGTGTGTGTGTGTGTGTGTGTGTGTGTGTGTGTGTGTGTGTGTGTGTGTCGGAGACGAGTGCATGCCTGCATGTGTTGTGCATTCGCATGCATGCGGCGCTAGTCAGGTCCGGACTACTGGTTGAGAAACACTGCTGGACCGGGCGCGTCATAGAAGGGCGCGCTGACTTGCCTGACTCTATGGACTGGATGCTTTTTTTTACCTCCTGCCTCTGCATGCACGCTTGACACGAAAGCTCGCTTGTTAATGGCAGCGTCGCCGTTGTGTGCGATGATCACAAACCACACTACTCTTTAACGTTAATGCGACACACCGGGGATATATGAGAGCGAGCGGTCAGCGCTCCCGCACGTTCCATGGACTTATTGTCACACCGCTTCTAGTCTCTAGAGAACAGACTCCATGCTAACAAGGAATAGCAATTATGTATTATCATTATTATTAGGGCTTTGATGCAAGTTCTGATGGGTGCAGCATACGTTGTGTTGTTTAAAGTAATGCGCCGTTGACAACGCAGCACAACGGCCCGTTGTGCTGCTCTCCTCTCAGCTGCTGCTTAGCGAAAAAAAAAGTGAAAAAAGTCGATCGACGCGTCGATTTTCGGCCGCGACGCGTCGATTCGCCAATAATGCGTCGATTAACATCCCTAATATTTATGTATGTGTTTTCTCTCCCAGTGGACGACCAAGCAGAGACCAGCCCTGTGAGCCATAGGAGGGGTGGTAGCCAGAAGGCACAGGCGGGTCGGCGGACAACACAGGGTAATTACTCCATCCATAATTATTCTGGTATGATGTAGAACATTGGATAGTTTAGTTCTACCACTTTTAACTTAAGTCATGATAACACATCGGTTCTCGGCAGCAGTGGAATTAATTGAATGGAATGAGAAATATACTATATTGTTGTATGTGTTTTCTCTCCCAGTAGACGACCGAGCAGAGACCAGCCCTGTGGGCCAGGTGAGGGGTGGTAGCCAGAAGACACAGGCGGGTCGCAGGACAACACAGGGTAATTACTCCATCCATAATTATTATAGTATGATATAGAATCTTGGATATTTCAGTTCTACCACTTTTAACTTAAGTCATGATAACACATCGGTTCTCGGCAGCAGTGGAATTAACTGAATGGAATGATAAATATACTATATTTATTAGGGATGTGAAAAAAAATCGGAAATCGACGCGTCGATCGACTCACGCTCACCGCGACTCAAAAAGCACGAGTCGAAAAGTCGAAAAATATATATATTTTTTTATTTTTCAAAAGTTTTTCCCCAAAAAAAAGGTTTTAATCGTTCAAAAACGTTATAAGCGTTAATGTTTTCCATATGTGAGAGGACCGTGTGTGTGTGTGTGTGTGTGTGTGTGTGTGTGTGTGTGTGTGTGTGTGTGTGTGTCGGAGACGAGTGCATGCCTGCATGTGTTGTGCATTCGCATGCATGCGGCGCTAGTCAGGTCCGGACTACTGGTTGAGAAACACTGCTGGACCGGGCGCGTCATAGAAGGGCGCGCTGACTTGCCTGACTCTATGGACTGGATGCTTTTGTTTACCTCCTGCCTCTTCATGCACGCTTGACACGAAAGCTCGCTTGTTAATGGCAGCGTCGCCGTTGTGTGCGATGATCACAAACCACACTACTCTTTAACGTTAATGCGACACACCGGGGATATATGAGAGCGAGCGGTCAGCGCTCCCGCACGTTCCATGGACTTATTGTCACTCCGCTTCTAGTCTCTAGAGAACAGACTCCATGCTAACAAGGAATAGCAATTATGTATTATCATTACTATTAGGGCTTTGATGCAAGTTCTGATGGGTGCAGCATACGTTGTGTTGTTTAAAGTAATGCGCCGTTGACAACGCAGCACAACGGCCCGTTGTGCTGCTCTCCTCTCAGCTGCTGCTTAGCGTAAAAAAAAGTGAAAAAAGTCGATCGACGCGTCGATTTTCAGCCGCGACGCGTCGATTCGCCAATAATGCGTCGATTAACATCCCTAATATTTATGTATGTGTTTTCTCTCCCAGTGGACGACCGAGCAGAGACCAGCCCTGTGAGCCATAGGAGGGGTGGTAGCCAGAGCACTCAGGCGGGTCGGCGGACAACATAGGGTAATTACTCCATCCATAATTATTATAGTATGATATAGAACATTGGATAGTTTAGTTCTACCACTTTTAACTTAAGTCATGATAACACATCGGTTCTCGGCAGCAGTGGAATTAATTGAATGGAATGATAAATATACTATATTTATGTATGTGTTTTCTCTCCCAGTAGACGACCGAGCAGAGACCAGCCCTGTGGGCCGGGTGAGGGGTGGTAGCCAGAAGGCACAGGCGGGTCGCAGGACAACACAGGGTAATTACTCCATCCATAATTATTCTGGTATGATATAGAACATTGGATAGTTTAGTTCTACCACTTTTAACTTAAGTCATGATAACACATCGGTTCTCGGCAGCAGTGGAATTAATTGAATGGAATGATAAATATACTATATTTATGTATGTGTTTTCTCTCCCAGTGGACGACCGAGCAGAGACCAGCCCTGTGGGCCAGGTGAGGGGCGGTAGCCAGCGCCCCCCAACTCGTCGCCGGACACCACAGGGTAAATTTAATTGATTGTAGTAGTTTTTGCCTAATATACACATTTCTTAACCAGTGACCGTCAAGCCTTATCGGGTTGATATCCATTAAGGAAATATTTTCCAAAATGACACTATTTTAGCCATTTGAAAAAAGGAAAATACAAAGGGGTTAAACGTTAACGGTTGACTGTTGGCGATCCCTAGATCTGTGGTTCTAAACCTTTTCAGGCCGCGACCCCCAAAAACATCATATTTTAACTGGGGACCTCCCACCCTGACAAGCACTAAGAGTTTGAGGCATTACATTTTGTATAACCCGGTTCTGTTGGCGCGAGGCGTTGTGAGCATGTAGATCTGCTATTTTCACAATTTATGCCTCTAATATTTGACCATTTTTGCCAATGTTTAATTTGTCATTTTAGAGGTCTTAAAAAGTCCTTACAATGTCACTTTAGAAATGTGCAGATACCCTCTACACACTGAAACTTTATGTTGGTTTGTTTACTGTTAAGTGAGAAAACAATGTTGCACATTAAGCCAATCTTCTGGGGACCCCCAAAAATAATTTGGGGACCCCCCTAGGGGTCCCGACCCACAGGTTGAGAACCACTGCCCTAGATTATAGCATAGATCACAATGTGGACTGTAAATAAGACATTTAATATCTTTACTGCCCTGCTCTCGTCTACATTTCAATATTAATGTATTTTAACCTGCCCAAGATATATCACTGCCCCCCTCGACATGATTATGGAATGGTGGTGTTAAGAGACTGGTCAACACCAGAGCCACAACTGCAGTCATTTTAATATTTGTCTTCTTTTCCAGCACATAATCGTGGAAAAGCATCCCCGGTGGTTCACGGGAGGGGTGTTGGACGCAGTGGCCGGACCCCAAAAGGTAAAATGATATTAATTTAAACATCAATCGCAATGTTAACTATAAATGAAACCATTTATTTCCTTAGCTGGCCCCAGCCATGTGTACATTTCAATTTTAATGTATTTTTTTAAACCTGTACAGCATAGACACCACTATTGACTACTGGTGTACGAGAAAAGGTTTAATTTCATTGTGCTTTCTCTACCACCAGATGATAGCTTTGACACGCCAGCCAGGAAGACTCCTCGTAGAACTGCAGCACTCAGCCCAAAGGGTAACATTTTATTAATTATAGCAACTATCATAATGGAGAGTGTAAATAAATAAATAAATAAATAAATACAACATTCATTTATCTTGTTTTATTCAGATATCTCCATCCAGCTGTCCCAAATCGCCATGGCATTGACAGGTTCGAGTTCAAGCGGTATGTGTAGATGGCCAATTTGAGATATGTTGAAATGGTATTGCAGATTGAATTTAGATAGTCCTTATTTTACTCCCCCAAACAGTCAACCGTGCCTCTAGTGTGCTTTCCCTGGCTGTGACAAATTTGTATTTGCCCGAACAATGATAACATTCATGTGTTTAAATTAAGATGTGAAATTTACATTGTTTTGTCCTCAACAGGTGCTCGTACCCGTAGTCAAAGCAATCAAGGTAACAAAGTAACCTATTGACAGTTTAACAGTGATGATACTGTAAATGGTGAATTTGTAAGTAAGTAAAACTCTTCCTTTACCACCTCCCCCACAGAGACTCCTAGCCCTAAATCAGCAGAAGGCCCCAAGTCTGTTGGCCGTGCTCGACAAGGTACAAATTTACTATTAATGGTAAAATTCAAAGTTGATGTAGCCAGTACGATTTGTAATTCTTGTGTCTTTCAGCCTCAGCAAGTCGGCGCCCAAAAACTCCACGGACTGCAGGTACATGTTTGGGATTGATTGTTTTTTTATTTTATTTTTTTATTAACTGTGGGGGTCAATTTTAACTTGTGAAATAAGTTTACATCAGCCAAACTGAACAATCACATTACGCATCCGTTCATTGTTTCATTCTCAATTTTAGCAGCCAAGAAGACCGCTTTCGTATACCCCATGACAGACAAAAGTAAGAATGGAAGTATTTTTTTTTTTATACTTAGTAAACTGATAAACATAGGTCACAGCTGTCGTTATGAATGACACTGATTGTCTTTATTTTATTATTTATATTTCAGAGTTTCAGAGAGTGGTAGTGGAGACCCTCATGGCGATCCTCGACCAATTAAAAATGCAAAACAAGGACGGCGAAGAAGAGGCTGCACTCTTGCCCTTGACTAGTTTGGAGGCGCTTGACAGGCTGTCCAGTGAACTCGACAAGCGCCCGAACAAGAAAACTGAAATGGTAAATCAAACAAAACAATCCTGTAAATAATTCCAAACATTTGACACTATTGATAATTGTTAATATCTTACAGATTAAAACACTGGCTTGCATCGGGGGGAAGGACGTGCGGGCATGCACAAGAAAAGTCCTTGACAGGTACGCATACAAATTGAATATTACTAACATGACACTGGAGAAGCTAATGTATGTGGTTGTGACATTACACCCACCTAGTGGTGAGAAAAAGCACCTCTGTGGACTCAGCAAGAGGGTGCAGCTCCAAAGGGAATGGACTAGCACTTTTCGATCAGTGATTCTCAACCTTTGGGTCGGGACCCCCAGGTGGGTTCCCAAATTATTTTGGGGGAACCCCAGATGACTAACTTAATTGTTTTCTCACTCAACAGTGAACAAACCAATATAACGTTTAAGTGTGTTGAGGGTAACTGCACATGTCTAGTGACAATTGAAGGACTTTTTAAAAGTCAACGGATTTGAATTGGTCCATTGTCTTATTCTGTGTCAGGAAAATTCTCTTCATTGAAAGAGGTTAGAGTAACTACTTTAATCTTCATATTTTGTATGTGTTTCAGACTTTTCACCAATGCACTGATGGAAAAGTTCAACATGAAGGGTGGTGGGCCTCATGGGAAGAGAGGATTCAAAAACACAACCTTCTGTTTAATCGTTTATGGTAAAAAAATAAAATAATTATCATACAAGGTCTTTGGTAAATGTTGTAAATTTGTGATATGATAATATGACGCCCCCTATCTGTTTCCTTTTCCCCTTCCCCAATTACAGAAGCTGTTCGGAGGACATTTGTGGATGCCAAAGAGGCCGAGATCTACTCGGCGATTAGCGAGCATTTCAAGCAGGCGCCAGGCCGAGTTGGTGGAGGGGGGTTCCAGAAGGCGAGGAGAGCAGCTGTTTGAATTCACCTTTCATGAAACCTCCACCGGCGTCAATCTGTGCATCACGTCACACTTTTCCTCTACTCATGTCTCCGCCACTGTTCCTCCGATCCATGCCAAACTTGCGCACACACCCTCCTTGGCTGCTAAACGAAAACATTGTTTCTCACATGGCCCTCTTCTAGGGCCACAATGAGGCTGATTATTGAAAGACACTTTATTTTTTTATTGAAAGACACTTTATTTTTGGACACTTCTTCTACAGATTTCCACGTAAAGCGGAAAGACACTTTATTTTTTTATTGAAAGACACTTTATTTTTGGACACTTCTTCTACAGATTTCCACGTAAAGCGGCAACAGCATTGCTGGGGACAACGGTGGCGTTCCCGCTACTCCAGCGACAACTACTGAAAACAGCCGAGAGGCGTTGTGTGCTTGTAGATCAGCTGTTTTCACAAGTTATGTGCAACAGCCTTGTATGATTTGCCAAAGAACATACAAATTTGGAGATACGCCTTGTATAGTTTGCCAAAGAACGTACAAATTAGGAGATACAAGGTCTCCACCTGACAACGATATTCAAGTGTTGTTGCTCATATACCACCATTATTACTGGGGTTGGTGGGAGCCTAGTCTCGCGTGGCCAGACGGTTGCCTCCGCGATTTGGTCAAATGCTCCCAGCATACAGTCTGGCAGACCGGGGAAGAAATGATGAGTGCGAAGATGAAGCGGAAGTGAAGCCCCCACGTCACTTCCGTTTCCGTCTCACATCACACACATTTAGCTTGCTGCTTAGCAGAAATGACATTTTAAAATATATTTTTTTGAACTTTAATGCCCGTTTTCGATACTCGCCGTTCTGGAGCTGCTGTTCCAGACTATATAGCATTCAGAGATTGTGGCATAGTTGTCTGGCTACGCGAGACTAGAGATAAAGCGGATGTGACGCAACCGCTCCCTTAGTGCAGTAGCAATAACATGTCCTACTGGAAGCGTTATGTCTCCTTTCAACATTTCGGGGGGCTTTATTTTGTCTTTCTCTGGTGTTATTGGTGTCACCTTAATGATGTTTTCAAACGTTTCATAAACTATACACTCATAACAATAATAGGCAGCTCGAATGACTTTGTCTGAGCTATTGTGTTTCTGTTATGTTTCCAATGGGACTACAGTTCAGTGCAGCAGTGGCTACTTCCGATACTCGCCGTTCGGGAGCTGCTCTTCCAGACTCTATATAGCATTCGGAGATTGTGGAATAGTTGTCTGGCTACGCGAGACTAGTGGGAGCCTGACAGTTGCGGCCCGCGGGCCGCCTATTGGGGAACCCTGGTCATATTGCTTTTTCTAAAACTGAGAGAAAATGCCCCTAAAAATAAAAGTAGGTCTATAAAGTGGGATGTGATAGTCTGATTGAATCTTAGTTATTGACATGAAAATTGAAATGCAATGTTAACGCCACTGTTGAAAATAAATATGTTCTGGAGGTACCGTTTGAAACTCCCACTCCTTATTTGTGATGGTTTAATTGCAGTTCTGTAAACCAGAGTTACAGATGGTCTCAGAACCACCACTAGTCATTAGTGCATCAGTTCTGTGCTCTGTCTTTTTTTCTCTTTTCTTTCTCTCCCTCAAATTAGTTGGTTAAAATTGTTTTCTAAGCCGTCTTGAAAATGTTATTACAATGCTTAATGTTGATGGATAAAAAAATGTACATACTTGATTGGACTTGACTTGATGTTTGTTATTGTAATCTGAATGATAATGGATTAGAATTGTAATTTAAATTGAAGGATGGTGTTCAAAAGGGATAACATTTATTTTCTTAATCTTAGATCCAGTGCTAAAATAATAATTAACATGACATTAGTGATACTAGAGAAAATTGGGTTTTGGTGCACCTCGCGCGGTCCAAGTGACTACAACCGAGCGCTCCCTACGTCCGGTTCAGCCAATCACAGGGGGCTTGGGGGAGACCGGAACCAGACCGGAACAGGGACAGCCTTGGGCATACGCCAGACGCATATCAACATGGGATAAGTTAACAAATGCATCAAGGTGAGCATTATACGTGAGGTTGATTTTTTTATTTGCGTGCCCCGAAATTCAGTCCGATATTCGGCCCGAAAAACGCAGCAGTGTGCAACCAGCTTTAGAAGATGAAAGATTACACACCATAGAGAACGTCGTGGATTTATTTTTATTAACAAACTGGTCTACTTTGGGAATAATGCATTGATGACCAGGGGCGTGCATCATCAAGCAACGGGCTACCGTCTACATTAACGGTGGCTGTGATTGGTCCCCATTCACTTCCGGACATCACCATGGCAGGACGTGTTTTTCGCTCACGCTCCGGAACCAAAACACCAAAGGCTTGGTTCATCCCACATTTTCTCCTATTTCTACTATGGATCACGGATTTATGCTATAAATCACCACAGATCCTAACACCAATGGAATACGAGAATCTTTTATGGGAAATGGACAAAACGGACGAAAAACACAGTGAGTTATATCTTCTTGCCAAAACGGTAGCTAAGCACCCGAGCTTTGGATCTCATGTTATTCAATCTTTGCTGGCTGCTAACCGGAACAAAAGGGACAAACCCCTGAATGGTTGTATGAGTCGATCTTTGATCTTCTTATTATTACTGCAATCAGGAGATATAGAATCGAATCCAGGGCCTGTAGCTACCAGACAGATGACCCGAAGACTAGCTGCTCTCGCTACTGCAGCTGGATTGACGACGGCAGATCCTTCTTTGTCTGTGATCAGCGAAGCTAACGATGCTAACTTAGCTAGCTCCTCACTGATGAATCCTGAGGGACTAACAACGGGCTACTCCAGATGTCCTGACCAGCCGACCTCCGACGACCACACGGCAGTCGCCTCCGCGGACTCACGGATCGTCGAAGGACCCCCTGGCTCACAGACCCCCGGTGAACCCTCGGCGATCGCCCCCGCATGACTAGCTCAGCACGAGACCAGCATCATCAACGCAAGTCACACAACACCGGACCCCGGCGGCCCCACCGACCCACCCGACCTGCAGACGCACCCGGCGGACCGCTTCATGGACCCGGTGGACCCCCTCATGGACCCAGCACCCCAGAACAGAGTCTACATTAACTCTGCTCCACGCTGGCTAACGGAGAAGGCCAGAGCGCTGTTTTCAACCTGGGTTAAATCGGTGACCACGGGCCCTCACCACCCCATCCCCCAACTTTTCATGGAGACCCCTTTGTCCCTTTGTCCCCCTCTGAAGCCCCCAGAGACTGCAACCAACCCCCCCTCCCCCACCGACGCCGTTGCGAACACTTCCATAGACCTCGCCATGGACTTTGCCAGCCGCTTTGTGAAAAAAGGTATTCATATTATGCACTTAAACATTAACAGTTTGTTTGCTAAATTTGAACAAATCAAGCATATGGTTCACGAAGGTAAGGTCCATTTTCTAACCTTCTCAGAGACCAAACTTGATGACTCTATCACTGACTCTCAGATTGAAATTGACAACTACTCGGTCATCCGAAATGATAGAAACAGATTTGGTGGTGGTGTATGCATGTATGTTCATAACTGTATTAAGTATATCCCCCGCCCTGACCTACAACACAGCTCTTTAGAAACTGTATGGGTGGAAGTGATTCTTAAGAAAGCTAAAAACATACTAATCGGTGCCATCTATAGACCGCCCGACCAAAATGATTTCTATGAGTTACTGGAGGAGAGCCTTGCACCGGTGGACAATGTTGAAAAATACATTATTGGCGATTGGAACACAGACATGCTTCGTAAAGAAGCTCCTCTATTCAAAAAGTTCAATAAGCTATGTAATCAACAGGGTTTCACTCAGCTCATCACCAAGCCAACTAGGGTTACAGATAACTCTCAAACCACCATAGATCTCATTGTAACCACAGACAAATCTAAAGTCTCCGCGAGTGGGACTATTGAATGTGGTGGTCTAAGCGACCATGATATCATTTACTGCACCCGCAAAATACATAAGTCCAAAGCTGACGGCCACAAAACAGTTGAAGCTAGAAACCTCAAAACCTACTCTAGCGAAGCCTTTAACCACAAACTGGAGAAATCTGACTGGTCCCCAGTACTAGCTAGCACTCAGGTCGATGAAGCCTGGCTAGGCTTTAAATCCATTTTCAACACTACCCTAGACGAAGTGGCTCCTTTGCGTAGGGTCAGGGTTAAAGCCCGCTCACAGCCATGGTGGAATTCGGAAATCTGTGAATCAATGAAACTCAGAGACAAAAAATACTCTGAGAAACGCAAATATAATCACAAACTCAAAAAAGGCCCCAATAAACACCTTAAAGCCAAATTAGAAATAGTCAGTTTAGAGGCTAATAAACTGAGAAATCGGACAACCTCCTTAATCCTTTCTGCCAAAAAAAACTACTTGGATGAGAAAGTTGAGGAAAACATCCACAAACCACGAGACCTATGGAAGCTATTTAAAACCCAGCTAGGCTGTGGTGCTAAACTCAGATCCATAGCCAGCAACATATCCATCCAAACTCCCATAACCCTCCTCACGGATAGTCTTGATGTAGCCAAAAATCTCAACATCTACTTCACCTCCATGGCCAAAAATCTGGTCAATAAACTGCCCGCTCCATCTGGGCTGTTTGGTGTTAGGCACATCTTGAAATTCTACAGGAACCTTGGGGTATGCAAAGACAACTTTAAACTTGCCACGGTGTCAACTGATGAAGTGTTTAAAAAACTGCGCACCCTACCTCAATTCAAGGCCGCTGGCCATGATAAAATTGCCCCCAAATTTCTCATAGACTCAGCTGCCACCATTGCCCCAATCATTACCCATATTATTAATCTATCTATCAAGCAGGGTTATGTCCCCCAGGACTTCAAATTAGCCAAGGTAACCCCCCTGCACAAAAAAGGCAGTAAACTTGACCCTGGCAACTACAGGCCAATCTCAATCCTTAGTTCCATCTCTAAGGTAATGGAAAAAATTGTCTATGAACAGGTGGCTAGATATCTTGAAGAGAATAAACTGATCTACGAGTTCCAGTCTGGCTTCAGAGAGTCCCATTCCACAGATACATGCCTCATCTATTTGAATGATTACATCAAACGTGAAATTCACGATGGCAAATATTGTGGCATGGTCATGCTGGACCTCCAGAAGGCATTTGACACCGTCGATCATTCTATTCTGATCGAAAAACTCAAAGCTATTGGTCTTGATAGCACAGCAGTGAGATGGATGCACTCTTACTTGGTGGGGAGGGAACAGATGGTGGAAGTCAACGGAACCCTGTCCCCCCCCCTCCCAGTAAACTGTGGAGTACCTCAAGGGAGTATACTAGGACCACTGTTGTTCTTAATATACGTAAACGACATGTCATCTGCTTGTGACTGCAATCTGTTTCTGTTCGCGGATGACTCGGCTCTCCTAGTCTCAGGCAGAGACATTTTGCAGGTTGAAAAGGCCCTTAACTGTGAACTTAACAAGATCTGCACCTGGCTCAATGACAACAGACTCTCAATTCACCTAGGCAAAACTGAATGTATCCTCTTTGGATCTAGTCAGAAACTTAGCCTAGTTGAGAACTTCACAATTAAAGTAGGTGACACTGTGATAGAAAGAAAAAAACACATCTGCTACCTGGGTTGCATCCTGGAGGCTAACCTATCCAGTGAAAAAATGACCACCAAGGTAATCAATAAAGTCAATCAACGAATTCGCTTCTTGCAAAGAGTTGCCCCACTGATCAATATTAAATCCCGAAAGACACTAGGAGGTGCTCTTATTGGGCCCCTCATTGATTACGGAGTCCTTGTCTGGTATCGCGACGCCCCAGCTGCCTTAAAGCTAAAGCTCCAAACAGCCCAAAACAAACTAATTAGGGTTGTGCTTGGTCTCCCTCCTCTGACCCACCTTACCGAGCATCACCACGAAAGCGTGGGGTGGCTCAAAGTAGCTGACAGAGTACAGCATCTTGCAATGGGCCTGGTGTACAAGATACACTACACCTCCAAGATTCCCATGTACCTGACAAACTACTTCTTAAAGGTCAAGGATGTTCACGATCATAACACCAGAGGCAGCTCCACTAATCATCATCAGCGTAGATTTAACACTAAACAAGGCGCTAACTCGTTCTCCTGCTATACCATCAACATGTGGAACGCCCTTCCACAAGCCCTAAAGGAGAGCAAATCCCTAGCCTCCTTCAAAATTGGTATGAAAAGTCACCTTCAGACAGCAGCTACCCGTGACTTGTAAATAGACTAAGCCCCCATGCTCCCCCCCCCCTTTTTCTTTGTATTCTGCCTTTTGTATTTCATGTTATGCTTTTGAAACTGATATTATCCTAGATAAAGTACTATGTTCTATCCGTCTGTCTTTCAATGTTATATGAGATACTTAAAGTGTGGTTCCTGTGGAAATAAGCCTCGGCTTTCTAGGATCTCCTTTTAGTTGACCTTGTACCAGTGATTTGTACTGTCATGAAACTGTACTTTTTTCTATTGCAAACTTCTAATAAATTCTTCAATCAATCAATCAATCAAATATGAAAAATTCGTTTTGAGGCTTTTTAAATTGTAATTTGGTTTAAATTTAGGCTACACATGAACGTCTAAACGTAGTCGTCTATTAGTGGTTATTTCAACGTCAGCATATAGACGCACGGCTATATATATACCTTTTTTATACGACTAATAGACGTTGGCAAAAGTCTAAAATAAAGCGGTCTAAATGTGGCCGACTATTGGAGGTTTTTTTACGGCTATATGTAGACGCACGGCTAAATATAGACGTTTTTTATCCGACTAATAGTGGTCTAGTGTAGCAACCCGTGTAAATATAGCCGACTAAACAACTAGTCAAAATTTGCAAATCTATACCTTTACAACACTGATTTTCAACGCGTGGTGTCGAAGATAAAAACACCACTATTAGGCAACTAATACACCTCAAAATGCTCAGTGGGTAGTATCATTGGTAACACCTGTGAAAGTCGAAAGAGGCCTGGAAGTAGAACAAAATGGCGTATGTGCATATAGCCTATAGGGCAATGTATCAAATATGTTGCCTTTTTTACTTTAATTTGTTAATCTTGTTTCTTGTTTGTCAACTGACCTCTTACTTAAAAGGTCACTGCTAATGCTCAGAGTTAGTTTACAACATACACGTGTGTACAACATATTCATATTTTAGTGGTATTTTACTTGGAGGTGAACTTGCAACTTGCTAGTGAATTTGATCATGCAGTTGGACTTCAGTGAACCACAATGGATCATTTTGTAAAAAAGCCAGTTAATACCGAGACTGTGGTGGTCATGGAAGAGGGCAGAGGGAAAGGCAGAACAAGGTTAGAAGAAAATACAGTGATAATCATATTTCAAATGAAGTGATGGAGTCGTCAAAACGGTCGAGTCTGGTTGCGACATATGGAGACACGTCACATTGAATTGAGGAGATTCAAACGACAGCAGACAGTCGTGAAAAAGGGAAGTGAAAAAAAAAACGTTGTGGTCAAGAGGGCAGAGGGAAAAGGACCACCCACCCCCACTTTATATTAATGTATTTTTATTTTGTAAATGCAACAAATGTTATGTTATTGTTGCTATGTTTGTAATTTGAGTGCCAAGGACTTCCGACGTAAACGAGACCGTAAAAGGCCTTATTTAGGATGTTCCTGTTGGGCAGGATATCTAACTGTACCTGTACTTTATCTTAAATGTGACTACTGTACATGTGATGTTGTTCATTGTGACTAATACAATATTCAATCAATAAAAAAAAAAAAAAAAAAAAAAAACATTAAAAGCCTCATATCAGGTGGTGCTTATAGTTGCACAATGTAAAAAGCCCCACACGGATGCAGAGGAGATTATTTCACCCTCAGCTATGGACAAAACTAAATTACGGTATAGACTAGCTGTTTTTCTTAAACTGTGTTTTTGTATTATTATTTTTTTGCTACCCAACCCTGCGAGTCCTGCCTACTCTCCCCCCCACGGTGTCAGTATACAATCTAATGGCCTGTGGGATGAAGGAATTCCCAATTCTATATGTGCTACATGACTGGGATAGGAACCTATTGCTGAATGTGCACTTCTGGGAGTAGGCTAATGGATAATGTCAGTGGGTGGCTGACATTATCCAGAATGAATAATGCCTTAACCAAGGACTTCTTTTTCTTTTTGTATCTACTTGGGTTTTAAACCAAGTAGATACACGCTCAGAATCACAGGACACCACAGGAACACAGAGGTTACAATCCTCTATGAGCAAACAAACACAGGGCTTAAATAGACATGGATTAACAAGGCACAGGTGAACTCAACAGACAATAAAGACACGATTGGCTAAGGGACTAACAGGACACAGGTGGAGATGACTATAATAATCACATGGAGGTGAGACTGGCCAGGTAACAACTACAATGGATGACAGAAAAAACACAACCAATACTTTAAATAAGATTAAAGATCACATTTCTCTTTTCGAGTTATATTACTTTACCACTATTGTGTTGTTTTTTTCTTTTCTTTTTCAGATCGATCTGTATGTTAAACAAATATGCAGTGGTTGCATGTATCCATAGATGACATCTCTTAAAAAAAAACAGTGGTGTCCAAGGTGCGGCTTGGCGTCCATTTGCGGCCCGAGGAAGAATGTCATATGGCCTGGGGTTTTGTTCCTAAATTGATTAAATTTTCAATGCATTGAATGGTTCTTAGCTTTAGCAGATTAAAGGCCATACAAGTTCCCATAGAAACCTCATTGTTGCAGGATTACTCCAAATTCTTTCACAACAATACCTCTATTTATGTCCTCATATGCATGAGTCTCTCACCCCCTATTGCTATTCATGCAAAACCATTAAGATAGATTGGACAATCAAGTCCACATAGAAACCTAATTTGCACATGATTGCTCCAAATCTGTTCAGAACCACAACATCAGGTAGAATCTGCTTTGGTGAAGGAACAGCTGTTTGTTATATAATGTTTTATAGCAGGCTATGTGATTGTTTCACAACAGCATCTTAATTTATATCTTAAAACAGGTGTGTTATTGCCTTTCATTTTGTATTTCATGTTGACTGATTGACTGAAATTACCACACACAAAGTAGACTACTTTTATAAGCAAAAGCTAAAAAAAACAGCAGACATTATTTACATTTAACGAAACAATAAATACATACACTATGTGTCAAAACATTTAGCGTGATTTTCAATTATGATAAGAAGAGAAAATGTCATGAAGTGTGAGTCATGACCGAAAGTATAAGGTTGCGTGTGCAAGCGGCCGAAATGGGTCTCCTCAGACGGGTGGCTGCTGGCTGGTATCTCCCTTAGAGATAGGGGAGAAGTTCAGTCACCCGAGAGAGACTTGGAGTAGAACCGCTGCTCCTACACTTGGAAAGGAGCCAGCTTAGGTGGTTAGGGCATCAAGTACGGATGCCTCCCGAGTGCCCTCCTAGGAAGGTCCTCGATGCACTGGGAGGAGACCCTGTGGCAGACCAAAGACCAGATGTGGAGGGATTATATCTCCAAACTGGCTTGGGAACGCCTCGGTATACTCCCTGAGGGAGTGGAGGAAGTTGCTCGGGATAAGGAAATCTGGAGGTCTCAGTTGGAACTGTTACCCCTGCGACCCGATTCCGGATAAGCGGTTGAAGATGGATGGATGAATATTAGGGGTGTAACGATACATTTTAATTGCGATTCGATACATATCACGATACATGGTTGACGATACGATACATGGAGGATATTGGTTCATTCATGGCGATACGATTCGACTCGATTCAATGATTTAAAATCGATATAGTAACTATTTAGCAAAGAAATTAAATCTGTGTGAAAGGTGTGGATAGTGCAGGTTTTTAAGGGAAACATGTATTATTATGGATATAAATAAGTAAACACAGTGATTATCTGCCAAATACATGGACATTGTATATTGACAAACCTGCACCTTGACATGAACCCAGAGATTACACACATTTATCGATAGACCAGTGTAGCTATATGGAAAGGAAAATTAATTAAACCCCTCCTTTTAAATGTTTCTTCTTAAAAATGCTAAATACAGTGGACAAGTAGGTAGTATCGATACAATCGATTCTTTGCACTGCCGATTCGATACGATACAAAATAAAACGATATGATTCGATTTTAGCTGTTTTCATTTCGATATACTTCGATTTTTTAAGTTGAAAACGATATTTCGATATAGTTACTATATCGTTACACCCCTAATGAATATAGGTTGTAGGCTTTAGTCATTTAATAAGATTAATATAAATATTATGTATATATTTAATATAAAAAAGAACTTCTGATACAAAAAACAATACCTGTGTATCTATCTGCAGCAAACATGTTCCACAAAGACTGTACCAGAATAAAAATAGTAATAATAAAAACAAGGTCAGGTGTAATGACTAAGTATACAGATAGTTAGATGATATGGGATTCATGCAAAATGTCAGAGTTCATTCATTTACACTGGCTTTAAAGGTTCAAACCCCTATTATAGAATATGAGTGGCCTATATGTATTCTCACTCAAGTACTAGGGTTGAGTACTCTTTCCATCTCTGATGGAAAGATATATATTATTATTTAATATGGAGATGTTAATATATTTAAGATAGGAGCAATTCTTGTCATATATAGATTATTTAATTAAATCACTTTATTTGTTGAAGGTTGTATGGAGCATGTCTGGAGGAGGGGGGGTGGAGCAGTATGTTAGATTGTGATTGGTGGAGAGATGGTCCTATTGTTCTCTGTGGCCAATCATTCAAAGCAATTGGTGTTATCACCCCAGGCTCTCTGGTATAAGAAGAGTTGGTCTGTGGCATTTCTCCACAAGTCTTTCAGGATATCAATCATTTCTGATCAGATCTGACTGTGGACTCCAGAATTAAGGTGAAGATGAACTGTCTTGACCCCTCCAAGGATATCTCTGCTGAACATGACGAACCCAATGACCATGGTATGTTACTTACTCTACTTCTCTGCTTCCCTCATTATTCTCAACTAGAAGCTGGGTCGGGCGGCCCAGCGTCTAGTCGGCGACCTGGCCAACTCGGAACAATGTAAATAGGGAATGAATGCCCCGCCCTTTAATGCAAACCCCATTATACCTGTTTTCATAGGACCCGTTTTGACCATCTGTCTGCCTGTGTCCATTTATGCCCATATATGGAGATATCTGTATCTGTCTGTCGGCGTCCATTTTATGTCCATATATGGAGATCACTGCAGTTATAGTTCTGGGTCCATTTTATGCCCATATATGGAGATATCTGTCTATCTGCGTCCATTTTATGCCCATATATGGAGTATCTGTCTGTGCCTCCAACTGTGTTGCAGACACAGTGCCGGTTCCCCCTTTAATGCAAACCTCATTATACCTGTTGTCATAGGACCCGTTTTGAACATCTGTTTGCCTGTGTCCATTCATGCCCATATATGGAGATATCTGTATCTGTCTGTCTGCGTCCATTTTATGCCCATATATGGAGATCTTTGACCATCTGTTTGCCTCTGTCCATTTATGTCCATATATGGATATATCTGTATCTGTCTGTCTGCAATCCATTTTATGCCCATATATGGGGGCATTCATTTTATGCCCATATATGGAGAACGCGCGTGCCCGTGGGACGAACGGTTCTCGAGATACGCGGATTACATACATACATACACACTCACAGAGATTTTTTGTAGATATCTGTATCTGTCTGTCTGCAATCCATTTTATGCCCATATATGGAGAACGCGCGTGCCCGTGGGACGAACGGTTCTCGAGATACGCGGATTACCTACATACATACACACTCACAGAGATTTTTTGTTGACTCATGTGGCGTACGTGATGTCAGAGCCTTTTATGAAGTGATGTCACAATGAGTCAGAGCTTTCGCCGATTTCCTCAGAAACAGCCTGATGTCAACAATCAACCCCGCATAAGGAGATTCCGAACGTTTCGCGCCGGTTCGGGAAAACCGCGCGTCGGGTCGGGTCGAGACCCGGCACTGCACTCCGTGCCGCGGCGGGGAACGCGCGTGCCGAATCTGAAGCCGGTGGGACGAACGGTTCTCGAGATACGCGGATTACAGACACACACACACGCAGAGACTTCTCGCATTTATAGATAGATATTATTTTTATTCTTAATCTTACATTTTGTTTCATTGTAATTTGACCTAGCTGTAGCTTTGCTGTAGATTGGAAGATCATGTGATTTCAGTATTGTGTTAAGTTAACACTTAATATCTAGGGTTTACTTGACATAATGTTTGATGTTTTTATTATGTTTGGTGTACAATGCACAACAACGTTAAAACGGATTGATTATAAGTCCTTTAATAATGTCAACTATTTTTCCCTTGTCTTTATATCCAGATCCAGTATTGTATCATCAGCTTGGCTTCCCTGTCCTATCAGCTGAGGTGAATGAAAAAAGAAGGCTGGCTAAGAAAAAACAACACTGCTGTGACCAGTGTGGAAAACACTTGCCTTCCATCTCCCAACTTAAAAGACACCAGAGAATTTACACTGGAGAGAAACCATGTGGGTGTGAACAGTGTGGACAACACTTCTCTGACAAGTATACTCTTACTAAACACCAGAGAATTCACACTGGAGAGAAACCCTTTGGGTGTGATCAGTGTGGACAACACTTCTCTCTAATGAGCCAACTTAAAAGCCACCAGAGAATTCACACTGGAGAGAAACCCCATGGATGTGATCACTGTGGACAACACTTCTCTCGAACGGACAATCTTAAAATGCACCAGAGAATTCACACTGGAGAGAAACCCTATGGATGTGACCAGTGTGGACAACACTTCTCTCAAATGAACAAACTTAAAAGACACCAGCTAATTCACACTGGAGAGAAACCATATGGATGTGATCACTGTGGGAAACACTTCTGTCTAATGAGCCACCTTAAAGGCCACCTGAGAATTCACACAGGAGAGAAACCCTATGGATGTGATCACATATTTTTTTGTTTACATTAGGGAGTGTACGTTTAAAATCCACTAGAGGGGGCTGGTTGACAGATTTTATCTTTTAAAAAAATGTCATTGCCCCCCCCCCACCCTTCAGATTTTTTTTGGGGACCCCCCCTGCGTGACTTGAGGAAAATGCATGGCCCCCCCTCCCCAATAAACTATATATATATATATATATATATATATATATATATATATACACACACACACACACACACACACACACACACACACACACACACACACAAACAGTACTAGGAGACAATAAAATGAATGCTGACCTATTAATATAGCACCCTATTTGACAATTGATTGATTGAGGGTACAGAACAGTACAGTTCATTGATACAAGATCAACTAAAAGGACCACAAGAACGCTTTTGGGATTAAATGTGGGTCTCTTTGTACTCAACTAATACAGAAAGGGTCACATTCTCATACATAATTCGGTAGTCAGTGCGAATTATGGGAGGGAAGAAGTTGCAACATACTTGCATATAGGATACGTTTGCTCCACTTTGTCAACCGCAACAAGGAATCGCTTAATAGTCCACGTCTGTCCACGGGACATGTATGTATCCAAGCTGCTTAATAATGCATCCTCCATCTCCCTGTGTTTCTTAATTCTTCAAGTTCAACCACAATGTAACCAGGCGGTAGCCTAGCCCTATTTACCTCGGAAACGGGCGATCAAAAAATAAAACGAGCGGCGGCCAGCAGACTCGCAAAATCTTGCAATAAACCAAACAGCAACTACTTTAGCAAGATAACGTCTCTCTCTCTCTCTCTCTCTCTCTCTCTCTCTCTCTCTCTCTCTCTCTGTGTGTCTGCGCTCCGCGCATGAAGCGTCTCCATTTGGACATGTTTTGGCACAGAGCGAGAGAGATGGAGAGAGAAAGCGAGTGAGACAGACGAGACCCACAAAGACCCATATTATATTATGCCTATTAGCCTACTGGTATATAGAAGGATTCCTTTTATCTGACTGAGCAACTCCTCACATATAGGCCTACACTATATGCGCGATAGAGGGTAAACTGTAGCTATCGAAACCACGGTTTTTGGGGGGATTGGGAATGTCACCTTACAGGATTACGTTTTGTTCTGGTTTAAGTTCATCATGGCTCGGTCAATTATGAAGCGATTAAAACAAATAAAACGTCACCTCATTCCTTGAAAAGCCTCACTTCCATGACCAATGACTATTGTGTCCCTATTACATCTAAAGATTAAAACGTTGGCTGAACTGCCAGTGCGCCATGCAGTGCGCTCCCAAAATGAACAAACTGATAGTGCGCACAGCGCACTGCCACCCTGGCAATGCCGATACGAAATTAATAGGGCATTCATATTATTCAAGTCATTATACAGCCTACCAAAAGCTGTATGGTTTAAAGTAGGCCTAATTAATATAGCCGTGTAAAGCCCTGTGTTGGTTCTGTCTGTTCGCTTCACAATCACTTTTGTAGAATGCAACACAAACTCAAATTTCTCTTTTGTGTCATTTCCTGACAGTCGCTCTAAGGAAACTCTTACATTTAAATGCATTAAACTCTCTTTTCTGATCGCTGATCTTCTCTCAACTTTGGCCATTTTCCTCCTCCCCAGCGGAGCACTGCGCCGTCAGCGCAGAGTCGCCGACTGCGCCCAATGAATGCGTTTCTTGTGGTGAGATTTACAGAAGCGGAATATACCAAGTCAATCAGGGGGAACTTGATAAATATAGGGGAGGAAACACGTATGAAAAATAACAAAAGAAAACATTTTTTAATACAAAATTCAACAAATGAAAGTTGCATGGACCCCCCTCCAGCCAAAATAAAAAAGTCATGGTCCCCCCTGACAATCAAATTATTATTTGAGAACCCCCCCCCCCTTCATGGACTATACCAACCTTAAGTATTAGACGAACACTCCCTTATGTTAAAGAAAATTCTGAATTATTTTCAGGGAGTTATTCCAACCAGTTCCTTTCCCCCTCCATCAGACTCCGCGGCTGGCCATGGGGAGGCAGTATAGAGACCAGGATTACTGCTTCTTTTATTTTTTTCCTTTTTTCTTTTTGTGAGGGTATACCTACTACCCTAGGGGACACGGGGAGAAAATGCAAACTCCACATAGAAAGGCCCTTTTTGCCAACCCCACTTAGGGCATGGGCACTGATGACGCGGAGGAGAGAACACGCCCACAGCGTCCCCCCAGTGGGAATTGAACCCAGGACCTTCTACCTGCAAGGTGACAGCTCGCATTGGCGACTGCGCCACCGTGCCCCCTTTTTTTTTAAGGCCCTCGTCTGTCTGAAGGGCAATGCTAATGTCATCTTGGATGTCTGATGGGGAAAAACTGTTGAAGATCCTGAATTTGATCAAGGATCTGCAGCACATGTGTGGCACCTTTTTTTTTTTTTTTTTTTCAATTCGTTACACGCCGAGATGGATCGAAGCACAGAAGAAAGATTTGCTTTCCCCCATGGAGGAGTTTGTTATCTCCGGGGAGTTAACAATCTATATGGCTGAATCTCAAACCGCTCAACCAAACATTGTGGTTGGAACCCCAGAAAACTTGTTCAAATATCTTTGTAAACTAGGTTTAAGTTTAACCTGTCCCAGGTATGATTGCGCTGGTTGACTCTGAGAAGATGACAGAAGAACATCATCAGCACGTCAAGGAGATTTTAACAAAATGCCAACCGAATCGTCAGATTCATCATCCATGATGTCATCCAGGGTACAGTTCCCTGAGGGGAAGAAACCCCCCTGTGACATGAGACTTCTGGGATTTGGGATAGGCCTATGTGATTGGGCATTTCTTGTTTTTAATCACTTGCCATATTTTAAATCCCTTCCTGGTCAGTTTTAGGTGGGATTAATTGATTGATTGATTGAAGTCTTTATTAGAAGTTTGCATAGGAAAAGGTACAGTTTCACGACAGTACAGTAGTTTACTAGTACAAGGTCAACTAAAAGGATAACCTAGTAAGCTTTTCGGCTTATTTACACAGGAAACCTTTAGGTATCTCTGATCTCATAACACTGAATGACAGGCGAATAGAACAGTACTATGCAGTAGATATCGTTAGCAAAAGAATAAAATTAAAAATTAAAACTGAAGATATTTAAATATAGAAGGGTCAGGGGAGGGTTAGGTTTATTACCTATCCATGCCCTGTGACTCCATGAGATTCGTTATGCATTACTGTGGCAGGATAATTTGACAATAAGTCAAACATTTCTGTAAAAACTGTGTTCGTGCCGCACCGTTCGGATTGTTCGCGCCGCGCCTGTTCGTGAGTCGTCTCGTCTTTGCATTCACTTTTATGTAATCGCACCACTCAAACCATCCAGGTTTGAACCCAGCTTATCAGCGCCGCAGCCACTCACATTATCATGCGCCTATAAGATCTACTTTGCGTTTCAGCATGCCTACATTCTGGCAGTCTTATAATGAGCTACAGGCAGCAGCTGGGGACCAAATGTTGGTCCTATAATGCTTTTAAAAGTTTGTTTTTTAAAAAGTTTGCATGTTCTCCTCGTGTCTCCGAGGGTAGATACCCGCACAAAAACATGCAGTGGTCCTGGTCTCTATAATGCCTCCCCCTGGCTAGATGGGGCGCCTGACGGAGGGGAAAGGAACTGGTTGGAATAACGTGTTCCTTCCACGCGCCACGTCCATACCGGGGAAATCCCCCCTGTCAGGTGAAAAGAAACAACTTGGGCTATCATGCATAGAAGGAAGCATGAGGTCAGTCCATTGTCGCTCCAGGCGCAGCAGAGCCCAGGATTACATAGCAGTTATTTATGTGCTTTTTTCTATGCCTCCCTATGCTCTGCATACAAATTGCGGTGCATCACAGTGCTAGTGTCATATCCAACTTGTAACGTAAAGCTTTCTTTCTCCTTATTTATTTATATATGCATACACACACATAGATCACTCATTAACCATGAACCCTATAGCGGCCTTATTCGGGGCATGTCATAATAGATCCAGGAGATTGGCTATTTTTAATGGTATTGACTTAAGTGTAGCTGCTATATAACGCCTTTCTAGATGCTATAGTTATCTGCAATGAATTGTTTTTTGGCCCTTTCAGATGCAGACATTGAAAAAGTAGAATACTACATCCAGTCTGAGACCAGTGTGGGCGGTCTGCAACTTGTGCATTCAGTGTCTGTTTGAGAGAGGCATGCAGTTGGGAGTATTCAATGCCCGAGGGAATGGAGTGCCTTTATGCCCTTTGGCAACAAGTTGGTATGTAAACCTAACATTAACCATAACTTCACAAAACCTAGCATGTCTCTTAAGCATGACTGCATGTGTAACTATGTATGTTAGTAACTTTGTTTGTCTGTCTGTGCAAGCTGACATTGTGGACCAAGATCACACAGGCTACATTTTGCACTGGGAGTTCCTGCTGATGCAATGGTTCCACTGGATGCTTTGGGCCATAGAGATGATGATGTGTGTTATACTGCTGGTGGTGTCCATAGGACTGGTTGTACACTTTAAAGGTATAACAATATAATATGATATAGTGTACATGTATTATGTAGTATACATTGCCTTTTTTCATTCTCTGTTTATTCCTGGATCCAGCACCGACCCAACATATTGGAAGAGCACATGGTGGCTGGAGTCCATCGCTCAGACCATCACCTTTGTACCATCGGCCTCATTATTCATGCATAAATTCAATTAGTGATTTGTGTGAAATTCATAGAGTAAAGAAGTACTCTTGAATTGGTATAATGTAGAGTAGGTTGAAGTGAAAATGGATCTCAGTGCAGTTGAAAATGTTGCAGTGACCGCTGATGGATGGAGCAGTGTGGCACAAGATCACAACCTCACAGTTACAGTACAGGCACAAGCTAAGGGGAAACAACTCCTTCACACACAGGAGGAGATAGGCAGTATTTTTGATGACTTTGGGGTTAAGTCAAAAGTAGCAGGCATTACAGTTGACAACGCTTCAAACATGGATGTGGCAGTAGAGAGGATGACGATACTGAAGATGCCATGTTTTTTTCTCAAAAGCTCTGCAGTGTGAAAGCTGTGTCCAACTGGTCAGGATACAGGCTGTAGTATAGCGTGGCTTAGGTGAAATACACTTATCAAAAAAATAAAAAGGAAAAAAAATGTTTTGGTAATTTAAAGGTTCCCAAATAAAAGGTGCAATTATATATTTTTTGTTTGACCCCCAGTTATATATATATATATATATTATCACGGTCCGTTTTTGGCATCCCAAGTGTCCAAATTCGAGCACGCTGGTTGGCCGGTTCCCCCAGAAACAAGGGCCTAGAGGCCCATTATACTACCAGACAGACAACAATAGATCAGTGGCTTTCACGTTACTCCCCGGACACACAGCGATCAGAGAGAGAGAGAGAGAGATATTGAGAGAAAGAGCGAGAATCAGGTAATTGTTAGTTTATTTTTGGATTATTTAGTAGTATAGTATAGTATAGTAGTAGTTTAGTTATAAAATCATTTTATTTAGTATTATTTAGATAGATAGAGATAGAGAGAGAGATCGGTAGGTATAGGTTTTAGCTAGGAGGGGTGGGGGAAGGGCTAGGTTCTTTGTTAGGTTGAGGGGTCCATTTTGTAAGTTAGCATTTGATTTAGTTGGGTGGATTTTCTTTGTTTTCTGTAGGTTTTAGTTGAGAATAGTTTGAGATCAGGGTTTCTTTTTTGGGGTGGGCAAAAAAACATAAAAACATTTTGTAGTGTATTGTATAGTATAGTATTGTATTGTAAGCACGCAGAGAGTCGGAAGCACTGCTGACCTGTGCTGCGATCAGCGAACCGGTAAGCGTTACAAAGCTATGTTCTCTACGTTTCACTATGTTCTATACGTCTGTCTTTCAATGTTATATGAGATCAGTGCTGTGTTCTACCTGTAACGCACGTATACGGCGTCTGCTGTCGGAAAATAAAATATGAATAGCGTCTGCCCTCGTGAACCTTTCAAAGTAGCGTATTTGATAGGGATTATGCACTATAGCGTCTGCCCTGGCCACACGAATAGTAGCGGACCGTATGCCCTCAAAAAAAGTCTAGAACACACCACTGTATGAGATACATAAAGTGTGGTTCCTGTGGAAATGAGCCTTGGCTTTCTAGGATCTCCTTTTAGTAGACGTACCAGTGATTTGTGCGGTCATGAATCTGTACTTCTTTCTAATGCAAACTTCTAATACATTCAATCAATAAGCCTGACCTGCTATTGTTTTCATTTTACACCCTTTTTTTCACGTAGGGTGCATTTGGTTTCATTATACGCTCTCAAGAGCTAAACTATAGGGGTTCTTTGTTTACCAACTCAACAGGTAAACGAAGGCTCAGTCGCCCCACCCCCACATAAGCTTCGGCCGAGGCCAGCGGCCACTCAAGCAGCATGTGAAGAGAGCGACACAGACAGTGAGCTGGACCGGGGGTCCTCTGGAGATGATCTAGATGACAAAGACTATGATGTTCCTCCAACTTCTTCCAGTAATAATACATTTCTTTATAGTTTAGTTTTTTTATTGTGTGTGTATACCTAGATAGATAGTTTAGTAATACAATCATTATATAAGTCTCTCTCTCTGTGTGTGTGTGTGTGTGTGTGTGTGTGTGTGTGTGTGTGTGTGTGTGTGTGTGTGTGTGTGTGTGTGTGTGTGTGACATAATAATACATCAAAAGCTATGGTGGCCACTGAATTTTCTACTTTCATAATAAATGAAATGATGTCATGCTGAAACTATACTGTATATACATTATACACTGGGTCCAGAACAGCGAATCATAGGTATGTTTTTGGTTGGATTGATAGATAGATATAGTTGATATATAGGTAGTCTATGAAATCATTATGTATTTAGACAGAGAGAGAGAGAGGTAGATTATATATTATTACTGCAGTGAGTCACTGCAGTAAAAAAGGAAGACGGAGAGGTGGCCTAAGAAGTTTGCCATGTACCTCTTCCAAATTTCCATCTTCAACAGCTTCGTGGTCTTCAAAGCTAGGAACCCGGGCACGGCGCTGCACTTGCTAGACTATCTACTGAGTGTCATCACTGCCTGGACCACTCTCCCTCCTGCTGGCCTGTCAGAACCTCTGGATGTGGATGCTCTGATGCAGGAAGTGGGAGCCGCTGGTGAGGAAGGGGGAGCTGAAGCACCCGAGGGTGATGCTGGACAGCCTGGACGACAGCCTGGACAGGTGGCGGGTGCAGCACAGGTGGAGGGAGAGAGAGGAAGAGCTGCAGTGCAGGGTGTACGGCCGCCAAGAGAAGACCCGGCTGAAAGGCTCAATGGCGACCGATACCATCACCTGCTGGTCAAAATCCCCGCCACACTCAAAGACAAACATCCGGCCAGGAAGTGCAGGGTGTGCCTGAAGAATAAGGTAACAGAGAAGATTGAATCAACCTACATGTGCAGGGGCTGCAATGTGTACCTGCATGTAGGGCTCTGTGAGGTTCGGTACCACACAGAACAACACTACTACCACCCTTGAAAGACAGAAAGACCCTTGAAAGACACACACACACACACACACACACACACACACACACACACACACACACACACACACACACACACACACACACACACGCGCACACACACACACACACACACACACACACACACACACACACACACACACACACACACTACTGGCATGGGTGCACCGCTCTCATCTCTGAGACGTTTTAGGGAGACGTTTGAGAGTGGTGTACTCATCTCAGTAGACACACACACACACACACACACACACACACACACACACACACACACACACACACACACACACACACACACACTCGCACAGTAGATAATAGATATGTGCAAATTGCATTCTGACTCAGGCTCTGTTGCCAGGGAAGCTGGCCAAGTTCATCTTCATCATCTGATTGGTTGCAGTCTGTATTCTGTTGAATCTGTTCCATTCTATATTCCTGTGTGCCTGTGAACTGGCTGGTATGAATCTTGTTCTCTTTGATGTCCCCACACACACACACACACACACACACACACACACACACACACACACACACACACACACACACACACACACACACACACACACACACACACACACACACACTTGGTGAACAGTACCATCTAGTGGCCAACAGTAAATAGATGTTGACCTTGTTTTGTGCTCTGAGAGCAACCATGGTGCCTTTGACTCCTGAATGTTGGCTTGTTGAATGCCTTTTTTTGCACATGAGAATACAGTACTTTATTTTGACTTTTATATTATTTTATTTATTGTTTACTTGCTGCACATTTATTTTATTTTACTTTTATCCAGTTATATTTCATTTTTGTGAAAAGTCATATTTCTGAATTTTTTTTGTAAATATTTGTTTGTTGAACATAAATATGTTCATGCTGGATGTGTGAGGTACTCACCAGGGTTAGGTTTCGATGTGGCCATAAAATAAAAGGTTTACATCACTTTTCTGACTTTCTGTCTTCCTGACCTTCTATACCAGGTAAAACACAGTGTATTCACAGTGCATAGTTCTGTCAAAATGTAAGGCAATTTCCACCTTCTGAGTTATTTCATACTTTTTCACTTTGCCCCCTTGAAACTAGACGATGGTACAAATTTTTTTTTGCACAGAATGAAAGCAGGCATTCTATTCTTTATGTCAAGGGTACTTGAGATATTTGAACTCAAATATCTCAGAATCTAGATTTCTGAGGTTATTTATTGGTTTGCGCAGTGTGCACTCTACTGCAGTTATCTCCAAAGCCGAACACCGAAAACACTCAAAAGATCCTACTCCTCCCCCCTGTAAATTTTTGTTCCGATATTCACATCACATCATTTTCAATTTATTCTCTGGAATTGGGTCAGAAATGAATGGGCCTTAATGGTGGCAAGGGCCAGGGAGGGGGGCCGGGGGGGTCTGGCAGTCGAGATTGCACAATTTCAAACCTGTTAGTGAACAGCTGAAAACGTCTCAAAATGACAATATTTGCACTATTGTACTTGTGTTTTTGTTCTTGTGTTTTTGATCAGGGGTGTGACAACTATCATACAAATTACAAGCTCAACGCGTTGCGAGCTTGTAGATGTTGCGTTTGAAAAATCATGAAAGGCGTTTGTCTTTGAATATTTTCACCCGATTCTATTAATCCTTCTAAATCAGTACTTGTCAAATGTGTCATGTCTTGGACCCCCACATTTAAAATGCATTTGGCCCCAGACCCCAATCTGTTGTTCCAGGACCCCCACCCCCAAGAACAAAAGTTAACTTTAAAAAATATATATTCAAAGGTCTGGTCTATGTCAAGATCTTCATATCTACAAGCTCACAGCAAGGCACTCAGTGCTGTGCGGTTTGTATATCCGCTATTTTTTCAATGGCTAAAGTATTAGTAATTACAGATGTTAATGGGTTAAGGGCCCCAGATTTTCCACTGAGTTTTTTAGTTTTAAAATGCACTGCCTTTTTTTTTAAAGGTCATCTCAGTAGGTAATTTATAGTGTAGCTCCTAATATGGGATTGTTCAATTTCAAGCCTGTTAGTGAACAGCTGAAAAACATCTCAAAATGACAATATTTGCACTATTGTACATGTTTTTGACTAGGGGTGGGATGAATGTATGATACAAGCTCAACGGGTCGTTTTGATGCACTTTTTTGTTTTAAAGGCTACCTCAGTAATATAGGGACTGTCCTTGCCCGGGTGTGTGCGTCTGATTCCAGCAATGGTGTAGTGCCTTGGGGCGATATTTATTATATATTTTGTTCCATGTTCCATGTCAACGTCTTAAATCTTACTGTGTTTTTAGGTGCTAAGATGTTCTTACATTTACTTTTGAAAAATTCCTTTTACACTAGTGGTCTCCAGAAAGGAGGCCTCAGAGTGTTAGAGGAAAACAGGATATACAGATTTTGCCCTAAAATCACACAAAGCGGTACACAGTATCTACAGTCATGTCATCAAAATGCATCTGTCCCCTCTAGCTGTCAGATATCTTTTTAACATTTTTGGACACTGCTCCTACAGATTTTCCCTAAAATCACGCAAAGCGGTATCCAGTATCTCTAAAGTCCTGTCTTGAACATGGATCTGTCCCATTTCCCATATTCGCCCCTGATTGACTACCATTCCGTTCTAAAGTTTGTGTATGCGATCTGATGTTCACTTATCTCCTGATTTAGGAGTCTTACTGTTTTTACACTTAAAGGTTAAATACTTGAAACACTAGCATCCCTGCAACTTCTCTTGTATAGTGCATTTATGGTCCGTTTTTTCAGATTTGTGCAAAACAAACACCAACCCCTTGAAGGGCGAAGGGAGTTTGTGCCTCTTTGTGATCCGTCTGTAGTTCAATCTAATATGTCCTCGATGTTTCCAATGTTGAATGAAGGTATTCTCCCACCACCTATACACTCATCAGAAGGGCTATAATAGTCCTCCACATAGTCTTCTGTGACATGCTGACAATGGAGTCACCAGGAATTCTGTAGGTTGCATGTAACCAAGGTTTACTACTGCATATACAGGACTGACTCCACATCCACATTTTTTTTAGATTAGTTTTTGGGCTTTTTTCTGCCTTTTTTTGGATAGGACAGTAGACTGACAGGAAAATAGGGGGAGTGATATGCGGCAAAGGTCATCCGGATCGACCAGCAACCTTCATCATCGACCATCAATGCCTATGTGGTATGCACCTGGGTCAGTAGACCAGCAGGCGCCCCGGCACATCCTACTTCTGAAGTGAGGTCTCCTGTAATCCTTTATCAAGGAAACCAAGGCGTGATACATTTGCCGCACTGAGAGCTTAGCTGTTGTAACTGGATGGTAAGGTGCTTTAGAGTTAAAATGTATATATGGTTTTCTGTCTGCAGTTGTAGGGCACATGGTCTGGTATAGAGTGGGGCCATGCTCTGGTTGCCACCAGAGCATGTTTTACTACCTCTGGACAACCCTCTGTGTATAATAATAATTGTGATTTGTATCATTAATTAGTATTCATACTTTTGTCATGTCAAGTGGATTTAGGACTGGTGTGTGTGTGTGTGTGTGTGTGTGTGTGTGTGTGTGTGTGTGTGTGTGTGTGTGTGTGTGTGTGTGTGTGTGTGTGTGTGTGTAAAATTGCAACCATGCAGGGGTCATACCTAAAGTAGCTAAAATGAGGGAATAATCACAGTACAGCAGGTGGCACTAATGCATCCTGAACACAATAACAAAAGAAACGGAAGTGATGTAATTTGGGGGGAAAATCAAGACCTCCGTTAGACCCTCCTTATAACTCTATGGTTAGACCAGAGACCAGACTGCGTATCAGACAGTATCATTTACAATGGCACCAAACGGGCTGATCCAAAAAATAAGGAAATTGGCGTTTGAGGGGAAATCCAAAAGAAAAAACTCTTCAATTGATTACATTTCTCCAAAAGAAAAATATTTTAAAACGGGAACCTAAATGTCGCATTTGCCGAAGAAGGATGACATTAAGTCATCAACACAGAGGCATTGATCATTACAGATGGTAAGTGTTCATGTAATGTACACATAATGTAATGTGCCATTTTTTAATCGTTTAATTCAAACGTACCGTATAAGGCACCTTCGAACGGGCAGTTTGTTTGCAGAATACCGTAGGCATAGTATGCAGTGGTTCTCCACTTTTCATATCAGTGGTTATTATTATTTGGTCTACATTAGAGCCACGAACAACCAGTGATTTAACCTCTCACACCAAAAACGTCAAATATTTAGTGGCCAAGGCCACAAAGTGGCAAATGGCCACTTATTGATATTGGACTTCAGCACTATTATTATTCCGCCACTTTTTCTCTAGCGGCTAGACCGTGCAGTCACTTTTTACGAAACTCGGCAGTATGGCAGAGGACTATGCCAAATGGCTAAAACGCGAAGCTCGCAACAATCGGCCAAAGGGTGGCGCTGTAGGAAGCCTTTGAAGAATGCCAACTTTGAACTGGTGTAGCTCATGCCCTGTTTCAGGTACAGCAATGAAACCTGTATACACGTATGCGTCTCCTCATGCCGAACAACTTTTACGCTCTGACTTTTGACCTCTGACCTTTACTTCTCCCACAATTTTGAATTATATGAAAAACAGTCAAAATCTATCTCCTCCTGGGATTTTCGCGTAACGTGCGCGAAACTTTTTTTACATGAACTTTTGACCAATACGGTCATCGCACAGCGGCCGGATTTCTTTTAAAGTGAAACATTATTTTTTAATAATTCACTGTATAATGCAGTTTCATGCAAATTATTCTTCTGCCTCTAAATCATACATGCAAAGTGACACGTTCATGGCATTTGGCAAATATGTAGAGGGTTAGTCCAAATATCACTGAAAGCAATCTTACTCCAATTGGCCAAAGGGGGGCGCTATACAAAGCGTTTGAAAACTCAAACTTTAAAGGGGCATAAGTCATGCCTCGTTTCATTTGAAGACATGCAACTTGCTTACACCCGTGCCTTGACTCAAGCAGAAGACATCTGTGTCTTTGTTAAGTAAGCTCCGCCCTTTGATTTTCCGCCATTTTGAGCAGTTTGTAAAACACTTAAACACGCTTTTATTCCGGAATGTTCGCATCACGTGCATGGAACTTTTTTTACATTAACTTTGGACCAATATGTAAAGATCTGTCAGATCGGATTTTTTAAAAATTGAAACATGCTTTTTTAATAATTCAATCAATATTGCAAGTTTTATACAAATTATTCTTCTGCCTCTAAAACATACATGCAAAGTAAAATTTCATGATGAACTACTATAGAGGGTTAGTCCAAATATCACTGAAACCAATCTTACCCCAATTGGCCAAAGGGGGGCGCTATATCATTTTGAAAGAAGGCGTCAAGTACATTACATGAATCTTTATTTTTTCTTTTCTTTTTTTTAAAATGACAGGTCCATTATGTGTGACTGCCGTAGTGTAGTGGTCAGTGCCTGTGCCTGATATTCGGATGGTTGTGAGTTCGAACCCCACGTTGGGTTGAGTTGATGTTAACATCCTGGATGCCCATGGTATGTGTGTATATCAAACTCTTTAATGTTGACACGTCTGATCTAACTCCAGATCACGTTCATGTTTAAAATGAGCCCTTCTCTACCGGCCGTTTTTTTTTCTGTTCTGAGTAAAAGAAAATATGATCACTCGAAAATGTCAGAAATACTCAGATTACATTTACTCAGATTGATTTCACCCCAAGCCTCCAAAATATAAAAAAAGAAATCAATAAAATCAAGGCACTCAGCCTACATAGAACTTTTTTTTAAACAAACATGGTTAACAGATCCTGTGGCTGCCTAGTGTAGTGGTCAGGGCATATGCCTTACATGCAGAAGCTCGTTGGATCGAATCCCACCTGGGGTTTGTATAAGCATAAAACCATGACATTTGGTAGACTTTACAGTTTGGTTCCTTGAACAATGTCTGATATGGAGCCTTCCTAAAAATGTCCCCCAACCCCCCTTGATGCGTATTTTAATATCCGCCATTACTAAATAATGTATTTTGCTTCATAAATCCTGAAACCTGAAACAAGCATTATAATACAAACTGTCATGTCTACACCTATGTTGTGATTTCCAAGGATTGCAATGATACCATGTACCAGCTCAGTGGCCTAGTGGTTTGAGTGTCTGCCCTGAGACTGGGAGATCAACCAAAGATTCTAAAAAATGGGACCCAGTTCCTCCCTGCTTGAAACTCAGCATCTAGGGTTGGATTGGGGGTAACTCCCTGCGACATACTAGCGTCATGTCCAGGGGGTGTACTTGTACAACAAGTTACCTTACGCTACAGAAACAGGAGATAGGCTCCTGCCCTATGAGATTCATAGCCTGGCCAATTCATATGGTGTTCATCGCTCAGCAAGGCTTACTATGTACATCATCAAACTGTCCAGGTGCATAGTATCACAGTTTTTTTTGTAGGTCTGTTGCATATAGGCCTACAGTCTTTTGCATACATGTTGTGTAGAGGCCAATTTGTGCACCGATTAGTGTAAAACTTTGTATGCATGAAACTTTTTTTATTTTTTATTTTTTTTAAATGACAGGTCCATTAAGTGTGACTGCCGTAGTGTAGTGGTCAGTGCCTGTGCCTGATATACGGATGGTTGTGAGTTCAAACCCCATGTCGGGGTCAGTTGATGCTAACATCCTGGATGCCCATGGCATGTGCGTATGTCAAACTATTTAATGTTGACACGTCTGATCTAACTCCAGATCACGTTCATGTTTAAAATGAGCCCTTCTCTACCGACCGTTTTTTTTTTCTGTTCTGAGTAAAAGAAAATATGATCACTCGAAAATGTCAGAAATACTCAGATTACATTTACTCAGATTGATTTCACCCCAAGCCTCCAAAATATAAAAAAGAAATCAATAAAATCAAGGCACTCAGACTACATAGAACTTTTTTTTTAAACAAACATGGTTAATAGATCCTGTGGCTGCCTAGTGTAGTGGTCAGGGCATATGCCTTTCGTGCAGAAAGTCGTTGGATCGAATCCCGCTTGGGGTTTATATAAGCATAAAACTATGATATTTGGTAGACATTACAGTTTGGTTCCTTGAACAATGTCTGATATGGAGCCTTCCTAAAAATGTCCCTAACCCCCCTTGATGCGTATTTTAATATCCGCCATTACTAAATAATGTATTTTGCATCATAAATCCTGAAACAAGCATTATAATACAAACTGTCATGTCTACACCTATGTTGTGATTTCCAAGGATTGCAATGATATCATGTACCAGCTCAGTGGCCTAGTGGTTTGAGTGTCTGCCCTGAGACTAGGAGATCCGGGTTCAAACCCGGGTCGCGTCATACCAAAGATTCTAAACAATGGGACCCAGTGCCTCCCTGCTTGAAACTCAGCATCAAGGGTTGCATTGGGGGTAACTCCCTGCGACATACTAGCGTCAAGTCCAGGGGGTGTACTTGTACATCAAGCTGCCTTACGCTACAGAAACAGGAGATAGGCTCCTGCCCTATGAGATTCATAGCCTGGCCGATTCATATGGTCTTCATAGCTCAGCAAGGCTTACTATGTACATAATCAAACTGTCCAGGTGCATAGTATCACAGTTTTTTTTATGTCTGTTGCATATAGGCCTACAGTCTTTTGCATACATGTTGTGTAGAGGCCAATTTGTGCTTTTACCTATAACCACCGATTAGTGTAAAACTTTGTATGCACACTTCCCAGAGGCCAAGGAAAAACCTGTGCCCTGCCATTTATAGTGCCACCAGAAGGCCGACTTACAGTATGTAAAACACATTCTTCGATATTACTCCTTCAGATTTTATCCGAAAATCACAATCAGTACACAGTATCTCTACAGTGATGTAATCATGACGGAATTGATATCATATTCTATCTAATTGGCTAACATCGAATTCCAAGGTTTGCAGGATTGCTCCTTTTTGAACAAAATGTCTCAAACGCAGCCTGCTATGTGTGTGAGATTTTGCACACACATTCCCACTAGGCCAAGGAACAGATGCCACCCTTCTCACATTGGCCTGTTATAGCGCCAACAGCGGGTCAATTTTTGCAAAACACATTTTTGGAACAAAATGCTTCAAATCCCGCATGCAGCGTCCGATTGCCGTGAAAGGCCCAAGAACACGTGGCACCCTTTTCACTTTGGCCTATTATAGAGTCACCACTAGGCCAAAAAAAACCCTACCTGACCTGCCGGAGTCCTGTTCGGAAGAACACTGCTTCTAGTTTTTCTTTGATATTCTTCTTTGCTTTCCCTTGATGCCTGTTTGCTTTCCTGCTTTTTATGCCTTGGCCACTTTATCGCTGCTTGCAGCTATATTGTATGATTAAGATTCTCCTTGGCTTGTTCTCACCTCAAAATATGGATTAATTCATGGACCGATTCACAGATGCAGCGTGCAGGGTATCCTACTCAAGGTAACGAGTGATTCACATCCAGTATCTTTAAGATACACTTCGCTTTGCCATTAATTTACTTTATTTTCAGAGTTATGAATGATGGTGTGCAGGCAGCAGACAGCCTGCCCTGCCTGGTGTGTGGCTGCCTGCAGTGCCATGCACTCACTGCAGGTCACAGCGACCACTGACCACAGCGCGCAACAGTCAGACTGTGACACAGACAGTCATGCTCTGCAAATCAATAATAATACATTGAATTTACATAGCGCTTTTCAAGGTACTCAAAGTCGCTTTACAAAACAAAAGATAAAATAAAAACAACTTTAATAGGACAAAGTTAAACAGATCAAATCTAAGAAGTACAATTAATAGGGCATACAAAGAATAAAATACAACTGAAAAAGGTGGGTGGAGTATGGTTAGGTAGGGAATGCAAGTCTGAAAATAGGCTGTATTGCATGGCTGGTATCGTTCGGTTTCGTTCCCGCCCCATGGGCACTACATAAACTTTGCTTCATTAGAAAGATCTATTGATAGTAAGTAAGGAACAAAAAGTTCTCCGCATGTCACTTGCACAATCTTTGTCACCAGCCAGAAATGTATTTAATGGGAATAACAAAAAAACGAAAATCTTGTGCTTCTGTTTTTGCTTGTAAAATTTGATATATTGATTTTGGCAACACAAAATCTTTCTCAAATGTCATAAATACATCTACCTATCTGAAACAAGTGAAGAGTTCATTTGCAAAAACAGATAACTCCGTTTTTATAAATGTTCACAAATCCAGCTTTTTTATTGTGCACTCAAATTAATATCAATCAAACTGAAGTTGGGTGGATTTGACTAAGTAAAAATGACTTAACAAAATAGATGTATCATAAAAAATGTTACTTTATTAGAAAATAGTTTTTCTTTTAATTTAAACTTATTTTTTTGGCAAAAACAGATAACTCCAACAGTCGTTTTTTATCAAAAACAGATAACTCCACAATTGATGTTTCACCATTGAATTTTGCCATATCGAGGACGCAAAAAGGATTTCCAGAATTTTACAGGAGAGAAAAAACAACGTTTTGACAACATACTTAAGTAGTCTGTACTTTTATAGGGGCCACATGTAGCCACCAGGGGGCACAATAGGGGACAACTCAGGGGCCCCTGGGGTGCTAAAGGTGCACCGTTGCTCCAATCTGCACCAAACTTGGCACAACCACTTTTCAGGGGTCTACCATGACAATAGTCACACCAGGGGCCACCTCACAGGCCACACCAGGGGCCCCAGTGTACCATATCAAGGGCCCCCGGGGGCCCCAGGGTGCCAAAGGCACACCCTTGCTCCAATCTGCATCAAACTTAGCATGAACACTGTTTAAGGGTCTGCCATGACAATAGTCACACAAAGGGCTAAACCAGGGGCCCCAGTGTACCATATCAGGGGCCCCCGGGGGCCCCGGGGTGCCAAAGGCACACCATTGCTCCAATCTGCATCAAACTTAGCATGAACACTGTTTAAGGGTCTGCCATGACAATAGTCACACAAAGGGCTAAACCAGGGGCCCCAGTGTGCCATATCAGTGGCCCCTGGGGTCCCCAGGTGCCAAAGGCGCACTACTGCTCTGATCTGCACCAAATATGGCACAAATACTGTCCATGGGTCTACCATGACAATAGTCACACCAGGGGCCACCTCACAGGCCTCATCAGAGGCCCCTGTATATCAGGGGCCACTGGGAGCCACACGCCACATGGGGCCACATGGTAGACCCCTGAACATTGTTTGAGAAAATGTTGGTGCATAATGGGGCAACAGTGCGTCTATGGCACCCAGAGGCCCCTGGGGGCCACACATGGCCCCTGAGAGCCACACATGGCCCCTGGTGTGACTTTCCTCATGGCAGACCCCTGAACAGTGTTTGAGACACTTTTGGTGCATAATGGGGCAACAGTGTGCATAATGGGGCAACAGTGCGCCTATGGCACCCAGAGGCCCCTGGGGGCCACACATGGCCCCTGGGAGCCACACATGGCCCCTGGTGTGACTTTCCTCATGGCAGACCACTGAACAGTGTTTGAGACACATTTGGTGCATAATGGGGCAACAGTGCACATAATGGGGCAACAGTGCGCCTATGGCACCCAGAGGCCCCTGGGGGCCACACATGGCTCCTGGGAGCCACACATGGCCCCTGGTGTGACTATCTTCATGGCAGACCCCTGGAACAGTGTTTGAGACAAGTTTGGTGCATAATGGGGCAACAGTCTGCCTACGGCACCCAGAGGCCCCTGGGGGCCACACATGGCCCCTGGGAGACACACATGGCCCCTGGTGTGACTATCCTCATGGCAGACCCCTGAACAGTGTTTGAGACACTTTTGGTGCATAATGGTGGCAACAGTGTGCATAATGGGGCAACAGTGCGCCTATGGCACCCAGAGGCCCCTGGGGGCCACACATGGCCCCTCGGAGCCACACATGGCCCCTGGTGTGACTATCTTCATGACAGACCCCTGGAACAGTCTTTGAGAGAAGTTTGGTGCAAAACGGGGCAACAGTGCGCCTGTGGCACCCAGAGGCACCTGGGGGCCACACATGGCCCCTGGGGGCCAAACATGGCCCCTGGTTTGACTATCCTCATGGCAGACCCCTGAACAATGTTTGAGACAAGTTTGGTGCATAATGGGGCACCATCTTGGATCACATGGTCTAAACACGCTGCCCAATGGATTTATCTGTTTCTGCAAACAAAGAGCTATGTCACTTGTCTGTTTTTGCTACAAAACCTGATCTTTGAGGGCGTTTAGAATGGGATATATCTGCCTTAACAACAAAATTGATTTTATATTCTAATAAAACTCTAAGTTAACTCTTATTTACAATAGTTATCTCATTTTTTTCCAAAATGGCTTTTATCTGTTTTTGCAAATGAACTCTTCAAGTATTGGTGCCTTAGTATACTCATATGCAAATTTAGATCATGTAATGTAGCAAATTTGTTGAAGGAAACGCTTCAATGTAAGTGATTGTCAGTGACTGTAATTGTGTTAAGTAAACTTGGTGTCTATTTGGATTTCACAGCAAGAGAAACTCAATGGAATACTTATCTTCATGATTGGGTGTGTCTGGATCTTAATTTACATATTTCCAAGATGGACGTCACCCGCCACCCGAGAGCTTTACTATGACTTTTACAGTGACAGCTGGCTGTTATGACAAAAGCAATATGAACACATTTGGTTAGTTTTACCTCTATCAAGAGTTGTGGGGATGATTGCGGAGAAAAATCACAGAAAACGTACATAGGCTACAGCTAAATGTATCTTAAAGGTGAAATGTTTAATTCATCACATTGCTGAACCACCTACTCCCAAGTGTTTCTTGTCAGCAAGCAAAGACAGACAGAAGTCCAGGTCTCCTGAGCACTGGGAAGTTGGAGATTCTAGAGACTTCATCAGATGGCTTGGCTGAAGACCTTTTACTTGTGTGGCACCTACTGTAGGTAGAATAGCTTCCAACATCACAGTTGCTGAATGCTCCTCCAGATGCAGAAGCTGGTTTACCTGGCTTTTCAGCATTCTGTGTAAACTTTCACCCACAGGCTAGCATTATTGGCTACCTTCCACTCATCCCAGCATCGCCAACTGATCCTTCTGTCCACAGAAAAGAGATGAAACGACTCTTCACTACATAAGTACACCATTATCACTGGAGATCAGACAGCACCAAGATGAGTTTGGCAATGTAGTCCTGTTGCTGGGAGGCTTCCACCAAGCTCACAACTACTGAACATGAAGGCTATTTGCAAGATTATCAGGGATGGCAGGGGCAGATGATCTGCTTCTTGCAGCAAGTCTTGGTCGAGAAGGAACTGTCAAGAAGATGTTTGTTTGTAAAGACATAATACTACCAAACTTTACATGCCCTCAAAGTCCTGTTTGAAAAAGAGATAGAAGTCAGAAATGACGAGGCATCCAGAGATGGCAGTCCTAGGAGATCAGCTGCTGCTTTTCAGGAATCATTCAATGGACAACCAACTGCAGTCCTCTGGGCAAACTTCCTGGAGATGTCATACCGGTATATTCTCCAAAGGTTTATCTACTACGAGCGGGAAGGTGACTGGACAGGGCATCTCTGTGAATCAGCAAGAATGCTACCCTACCTCACTTAAGTAGGCCACTACAAGTACAGGCAGCAATCTTTACCTTTGTATTTGCCTTAGATGAAGAAATTACCCGAAACAGCTTCAGAGGTACATGAAGCACTGATGGCAGGTGTATTTGTTGGCTGACGAGCAGATGGCAGCCACAACAGTAGTGTTTCTTTTGACATGCTACTGGAACAGACATATAATGCTGATGCCAAGGAAGCAAGCAGTCTGGATGGCATTACACTCAGCCCTGTCTCTGCAGAGCTCAAGTCTATGCTCCACCTCCACCCCTCCAACCCACACCATGTCAGCAGTGGACACTAACCCATCTACAGTGACCACATCATCCTTGCTCACAGGACAGTGTGCTGATTCCACAGTCAAGTGTTTTGCATGTTGTTCACTATAGTTGAAGACAAGCAAACCTGTACAGTATGTCTGCAAGACTGTCTTGTACTGATTTATTTCAGTGCCAGAACAGGTCGGAAACGGAGTGCCAGAACTGTGAGAATGTTTCAAAAGAAACAAGCTTTATGGGATGATGACTCTGATTAAGCAAGGGTCATTCATCACCATGCTGGCTTTTGGTGGAGATTTATGTTGAAATATCTTTTTTGCCACGGACATACTAAATGAGTGGACAATAACATATACCAGAAACACATAGAAGAGCAAGCCCTGAATTACCATAACATGTGTGTAACTCTGAGAACCATTTGGTTCCATTTGTACTATCTCAGAGTTAAGGGTGTACTTGTACTGGTTGGACTCCTACTATGCCAAAATGTCACAATGTCATAGATATTCTGAAGAAAACCTGTCGACTTCGAATTCAGTAATTGGATCTAATGATCAAAAACAACATTATAAGATATAAAATCAGCCACTGACACATTTTGTCCGTAGTACAGACATATTGATGACGGCGAGTATAGTAAGTAGCCAGTGCTGCACTGAACTGTAGTCCCATTGGAAACATAACAGAAACACAATAGCTCAGACAAAGTCATTCGAGCGGCCTATTCTTGTTATGGGTGTATAGTTTAAGAAAACGTTTGAAAACATCATGGAGGTAACACCAGAGAAAGACAAAATAACACCCCCAGAAATATTGAAAGGAGACATAATGCTTCCAGTAGGACATGTTATTGCTACTGCACCAAGGGAGCGGTTGCGTCACATCCGCTTTATCTCGCACTCATCGTTTCTATTTCCGTTTGCCGATTTGCCCAAATCGCGGAGGCAACAGTCTGGCCTCGCGAGACTAGTTGGGGGGTGTCTTGATGTAGCCTACAAATGACAGATGTTGGGACACTCTGTGTTACTTAAATACATATTTTATACCTGACATGACCTTTTGTGCATTTAGTATAGTCTTTTTAGATTTTTTCCAATTTAGGGGGGTGTGATAGCAGTTTAATTGATTTTCATCCATTTCTGGCCAAGGTACCTTTCATTACACAGTTGGCTGTGAGATATGTGTTATGTATGAGACATAAGCTTTTAGCTAAATTTACTATGTGTATGTTTCATTTTGCTGGGTGCCAATCACATACTGTACATTGAGGCGTTTTCTTCAACAAATGTGCTATATTTCACAATCTAAATTCACTTGTGAGAATACAAAGGCACCAATACTTGTTTCAGATGTTAAGTAGATGTATTCATGACATTTGAGAAAGATTTTGTGTTGCCAAAATCAATATAGTACATTTTACAAGCAAAAACAGCAGCACAGGATTTTCGTTTTTTTTTTATATACAATTGTGGCTGGTGACAAAAGTCGTGCAGGTTTCGTGCGGAGAACTTTTAACCCAAAGTCCACAGGGGTATTGTCTATGCAAAAATGCATTGAATGAGTAGTGCCCAGACGTGGGAACGAAATTCATTTTCTAAGCACTTTTCCTTATAACGCAATACCGCCTAAAAGGTGGGTTTTGAGGGAGGCTTTGAACACGGCAAGGGTGGGGGCTTCTTTCAACCAAGGGAATGCTTAATTTGCTTGTTAAAAAGTAACATTTTATTAAGACAAGACGGTAATATGGGCACAGAATTTAAATGTTTAATAAAGTTAATATCTCAATAATTAAAAATATATTTAATAGAATAATCGAATTGTATTTTCAAAACGAATAGTGGTTTACAAACCGTTTAGTCGGATAACCGAATACACACGCACATCCCTAGTAGCTCAGGAGGTAGAGCTCAGTGAGAAATGATGTTCTCACTCAAGAGTCTCTGATTCAGAGTCTGATTCGGGAGCCACCCCATTGGTCAGGGCTTTGGAATGATGCAAGGCGGTCCTGTCACCCCATTGGCCGGCCCGCCTGTCAGTCAACCTCACCCTCTCTGGCTTTCAGAGCACTGAGAGCGGCCATGTTGGATTTTCCACTGGAGTGCAAGCTAATTTAATTCATATTAAATCACAGAGCACCTCCTAAAATATAGCTGTTAAATATTTTATCTGCCAAGGCCTGATAAACCCTCGTTTTGTTACCTGGCAGCTTTTGCTGCATTTTTGAAAGAGTGCTTATGTCTGCTCTGCAGTGTAGAGATGGGATTTGTGGCTCTTTAAAGTGAGCCGGATCTCTGGGATTCATTCCTTTCAAAGCATTTCAAAACATTCCAAACTTCTACTTGTAAGTTGCACAATCTCTGTAAAGCGCTTTGGATAAAAGCGCTATATAAATGCACCATTTACCATTTACCATTTAAGTTGTGGCAGAGTATTTCCACAATGATTGCAGTATTGATATTTGTATTTAAGTAAAGAGTACTTTTTCCACCACATGTTCATTAGAAAGGAACGGCTCCCTACTGCCAACCGGATCCCATCGTTCATTTCAAAGAGCCGTTCAAAAGACTTGATTCGTTCGCAAATGTCCCATCTCTAACAGAGCTAACAGGAGAAACTAGCTGCATTCATTTATTCACAGTAAATCATGGAGGGCATAAAAAATATCTAAGTCTAAATGTTCTAATTGGAAAGGCCTAGATGAGGCCGCACCACGTTATTTGAAACGTTTTTGTGCATTTCTCATGGACTTATGGACCTTTGAGTGTTTCTGCCCTGTGCTAACTGATTAGCCACTTCTAGGAGCATATAACCACAGTATCAATAAGAGGTAGGGGAGAGCGGGGTAAACTGCCATCCACTCCCATGTTAAGGCAATTGCCTTAAAGGACAACTTTGTTGTTTTACAACAAGGGTTCATATTTTAGATTGTGATTAGAGAAAAGAAAAAGTGAGTGTTAAAATGTTTTAATTTGCTTTGTTCTGTTGTTTTATCGCGTTTACCGTGCTAAAATGTGGGGCATGCATACAAGTGGCTAAATACGTCTTTTTCGACACAATAAGCCAGCAGTTTCTTTATTGCTATTTACAGTAACACTTCTAGCGCCCATAAGTCACATCCAACCATGAAAGGTTGCGTTGTATCTTGAGAATTGGCTTATTCTGTGTAAAATGACATATTTAGCCACTTGTACTCATGCCCCCAACCACTGAAATAAGAATCTCTAAAACAATAGAAAGAAGTAAACTAGTAAGACACCTGAGGGTGGAATGCGACCTCAGGGTGACATGCAACCTCGCCCTAAAGGGCAAGGTCGCGCCAATTCTTGACCATCTGGCCAAACACAGCGTTTCTCTGACGATTCTAGTTGTTGTCATTCTGGGGGGAGTTTGTTCATGTTTTTGTGAGGGTATCAACCCTAGGAGACACGGGGAGAACAAGCAAACTCCACACAGAAAGGCCCTATCGGTTGGGTTGGGTTGGGTTGGCGATAGGGCCTTTCTGTGTGGAGTTTGCCTAAACATGGAGATGTGGTACAGAAGGACTCATATATGGGCATAAAAAGTATGTCATGTGACATCACTTCCTGTACAGACAGTCAGACAGACAGCCATTGACTCCGACCTAACAATGGCTACTGTCTATGACGGTAGTTCCATATGACATATTGGACTAGACTATCTCCATATATAGTGTTATCCACATCTCCATGTTAGGACTCATATATGGGCATACAAAGTATGTCATGTGACATCACTTCCTGTACAGACAGTCAGCCATTGACTCCGGATTAACAATGGCTACTGTCTATGACGGTAGTCCCTATGACATATTGGACTAGACCAGGGGTCTCAAACTCAATTTACCTTGGGGCCGCTGGAGGCAGAGTCTGGCTGAGGCTGGGCCGCATCCTCAGCACACATGCTGCGTGCGCAGCGCGTGCATGTGCGCGTGCACATGCACTAATAAAACAAATTAGTGCATGTGCACTAATTTGTTTTATTATTATACTGTAGTTTCATACCAGTCTAACAACTACTGTATCTAACTCCCCATCAAAGAAAAAAAAAAATCCAATCTTCTCAAATATCTTTTTTATTTTTCAACACAAAATAAGATAAACAAGGACCCTGGTGTAAACAAGTTGTGTTTAACTTATGGAACATGTATTGTACTGTTAACTGTATTGTATTATTAATTGTTTTGAGGTTGGCCGCACTAACACTAAACTTTCATAATGGGGGGCCACAAAATATCGTCTCGCGGGCCGCAAATGGCCCCCGGGCCGCCAGTTTGAGACCCCTGGACTAGACTATCTCCATATATAGTGTTATCCACATCTCCATGTTAAGGCCAAACAGATTCGCTCCATTTCTCCATGTATAGGTCCAAATGCCCAACGTTGAGCTTGACAACGAAACGTTCTTAACACAGCTGCCCCCATATTTACTTTAGAAAATATGTTAAATTCTATGTACGTTTCGAGTACCGGTTTGATACATCGACTTAAAGTTGGATCCAGGCCTAATAACTTTATCTGGCCGCCCCGTTGCCATCTCCTTGTTACATTTTCTTTTTTCCAGGTGGATGGACATTCTTTCATGGACATCCTTTCATAGGTGATCTAAGTCCAGCCGCCCGTATCAGATCGGAGGAGGATACCGCACATTGTACCTCATCCACCCTTTCTTCTCTCTCCTTTTGGTATCTTTATCCTCCTCCTATTTTTTTTCTTTTTTATTCTTCTCTTTTTTTGTCTTTCTTAGCCTTGTGTATCCTTCTCTTTTTTTTGTCTTTCTTAGTCTTGTGTAGCCGCCCCGTACAGGAAGAGATGGGGACTTGAGGTCGCAAGTCAGGACTTGAACCTGTGACACTGCAAAAGCTGGATTATCAGCCTAGATGTTTGGAACACTACCCTGTGTTCCAGAGCAGCAGTTGATGCTTGACTCAGTCCATTGAGTTGGCCTAACAATGGCTACTGTCTATGACGGTAGTCCCATATGACATGATGGAATGGACTTTCTCCATATATAGTGTTCTCCACATCTCCATGTTTAGGCCAAACAGATTCGCTCCATTTCTCCATGTATAGGTCCAAATGCCCAACGTTGAGCTTGACAACGAAACGTTCTTAACACAGACGCCCCCATATTTACATATAAAAAGTATGTCATGTGACATCACTTCCTGTACAGACAGTCAGACAGACAGCCATTGACTCCGGCCTAACAATGGCTACTTTCTATGACGGTAGTCCCATATGACATGATGGACTGGACTATCTCCATATATAGTGTTATCCACATTTCGTGTAGCCGCCCTGTACAGGAAGTGATGTCACAACTCGCTGACATCCCACTGACATCACAGAGGTTACGGAAGGAAGGAAGGACACTCAAGCGACACGGTTCTTCAGAGTATGTGCGACCTACGGTCGCAATAAATAATTTTAACACTCATCTTTTATATTCTTTAATTACAATCTAAAATTTGAACCCTTGTTGTAAAAAACTAAAGTTGTCCTTTAACATGGGAGTGGATGGATGTTACGACGCTTGCAGCCGACTGTCTGACTGCAGCCTCAGTGAGGACACTCAGCCGCTCCGGGGTCATGGGTTAGGTGTGAGTGTGCATTTGTGCGTGTGTGTGTGTGTGTGTGTGTGTGTGTATGAGTGTGCGTGTGCATTTGTGCGTGTGATATCATGAGACCACAGTCAGTAGTAGGAAGTAAAGCCAGTCGTCCACTGCGTTCATACAGGGTGAGAGATTTATGTTCTACAAGTTCATTTAAAGTGTTTTATGACTCATTCTGTTCATGTTGTTAAAGGTAATGTTGTTTAAGTGTTTATATCATAAACTAGAAACCTTCTGTATCGTTTACAACACTTTGTCTGAACTTAACGAACAATGGAGCACTTTTTACTTTCACAATGTCTCATCACTGTGATAAAGACAATCTTTCCCACTATTTTCAGCCAACTGTTCAAATGTGTTTCCTGAATATATATATATTGTTTTCTGGTTACCTGGTCCTTTCGTATTTAACTCATACCCATTTCAGGTTGCAGCATGACCATTAAAACAAACATTTGCATGTTGGGTATGTGCACTGCCTAATCATGTAACTGTTTGTAGCATTGCTCATTATTTCATTACCCAACAACATTTGGTCAAGTCACAAAACACAATGCAATTGGTAAAATTCTTTAATCTCCTTGCAACAATAGCCCAAACACACCTTCTTACCATCACCTGTTACAGCCTGTGTATGCTAAAAGAGTCACATCTGCATGCTCTGCTCTTTATATGGGGTGGAGGAGGTAATTGGGTCGTACCACTGGCCAGGAGTGTGTTACTTTTTCCAGTGTAAAGTTTTGCTGGTATGAAAAGAATTGTGATTATACGGAAAATGGTTTATGCTTACCTTAAACATGTCAATGATGTCTAAGGGGTTTTGTGAAGAGTTTTCTATGTGGATGTCTCACTAGTTAGTAAGTGAGTGAGTTAAGGTAACCTATGCCTTTAGTTGGGTGGCGCCACCAATTAGGAGCTCAGGTTGAAGTGGTATTTAAGTCAGTCTGTATTGAGACAAAGGAGAGGGAGGTTGGGGACAGAGTGAGCGCTGTCTGCCTGGTACTGCAGTCTGCTGAGGCTGATCATCTCAGGGCTGTTATGCGTTTGAGCATGTAAGTTTGTTGTCTTCCATTTTTTGAGAAGTTACGTTTTTTGAATTGTTTTTTTTTTGTAATTCTTTTTTGGAAAATTATTTTTGTGAAATAATTTTTGAACATCTTTTTGAACATGCCTGGCCGGAAGTAAATAAATCTTCTTAATTGCAATCCTTTTGTCTGACTGTTCTGTTCACCCAGCCCTCATCGAACGAACTCTCTTACAATCACTAAGATGCCTACTGTAGGAATAGAGAAAGTGCATCCTCCGAGACAGGGAGGAGACATAGGCCGGCTTTACACTGCCTCTGAAATCTAGCCTGAATCAGATCTGAGTCACTTCAAAAGTGAAATCCGATTTTTTTAAAATAGTCTAAATCCAAACATGTCACATGCAGGTCACATGAAATCTGATTTTGAAAAACCACATCCAGAGGTAGTTTCAAATCTGATCTGAGGACATCTGACTCAGTCTGAAAGCAGCAACCACCCCATAGAGTTATATGCAGGTCACATGCAAGTTACATCAAACTGGCCAAGCGTCACTTGCTGTGCGAGCAGCGCGACCCGAGCGCGGCTCTAAATTAGATCATTACAGAGCGCGAGTATTTACTATTTGATTACAGCGCACTGAGCACATGAGAAAAACAAAAGAGAAGAGAGAAAACACGTTAGCTAAACAGTGAAAACGAGAGAGAAGAGCGAAACACAAGAGTAAAGACAAGAAGAGAGAAAAACAATATTAACGTGTTTACTATGGTCTATTATGTCGCATTTCCTGAACGTAATCAGAACGTAATCAACCAGCGTCGACATGGTGACGTAACGCCATGACGCCTACGTCGTTACCACGGTAACCAAAGCATACATGTCGCCGCAGGGCAGCTTTGGGCTAACGCTGTCTGAACGCACAGATAGGTTCTGTGTCACTTGCAAATGCTGTGTGAAAAGTCGGGCCATAAGATCAGATCTGAGAACCAAATCGGATTTGGGCTGGATTTAACTGCAGTGTAAAGCCGGCCATAGATAAACTCCTTTTGAGGAGAGAAGTGTGGTGGATCGATTACCTTCAAACCATGGCACCTGTAGGCCTAAACGAAGAGTTTGACATCAGGCCTTTTTTGTTATGAAACTACTAGAGGGTGTATTGTTGTGATAGTGTATTGTCTGTTTATTTTCTGTGATTTGGTCAACATGAAGCTTTGAATTAAGTCAGGATCTGGTTTCCTTTGCGAGCCGTTTATTTTAATATTCTACATTTTCTACATTTTTATAAAAAAAGAAAAAAAAATATTGATGCACTGGTGGCAGAAATCATGTATACCTGCATTTGCAGAACACCGTATGTATTGGAAGAATCATGTAAAAAAAAAGAAAATCCCAGTTTGAATCATGTTTATAATTAAGAATTATTGGTTTGAATCATATGTGTAATTAACAATCATTGGTGATTGAGCTCCTACTGCTTACAGACGCTGGTTTCCCTTCTTCCCTTGCCCCCTAGGGGTACCAGAAATATGACTTTTGCACTACTGGACTGAACACTACTGCACTTTACTTTATATTATTTATTATTTATGTTCTTGCACGGTGTTGTTTGTTTTCATGTTATATGTGAAACAAATTGAGGATTGAATGCACACACTATGTTGCCAAAACAAATTCCTATGTGTATTACACAATGGCAAATAAAGGAATCTGAATCTGAATCTGAACCAGGTGGAGCTAATCACCTTTCAGTTCTAATGTCTACTTAATGACACTGCTTTGCAGTTTCCGGATATACTGAAGAAGACCATAACTGGTCGAAACGTCTATTTTATTTTTAGCTGCTTGTTAATAAAAGTTTGGATCGACCAAGAAAGTGAGTGCGAGCTACCTTCTTTGTTCCTGTGTAGGACGCGGACATGAATGGGATTGAAGCGTGCAGAGCTGTGGAGTAAACTTTCTTCTATTGGCTTTCCTTATGTCGTAATCCGGTTGTTCTGGTTGTAAAACCGAGAATATTTAAGGGCGTGTTGTTTTAATTCAGCCGGCAACGCTGGAGTCAAATTTACGCCAGGGTTGGCTATTTAGGACGCTTTTGTAAATGCCACTTGAACGTGGTCCTACGCAAATATTTGGGGATATGCTGCTTTTTACACTCCATTGATACATGAGGGCCAATGTCTGTCACCTGGCTAAAGGGGACAAACAAGTGACACCTCACATATTAAGCTTCTCTACCAAGCCCCCAATGACATCAGGGATCTTCATATATGGGCATAAAAGGGATACCCATATATGGACTTTTACATAGGTGATAGGCCACCTGTGTTATCACCTGTGATGTCACAGTGACAGTATGGATATCCAGGGTTTGATCTTTGATGATGTGATGTCACGTGACATCACTTTCTGTATGGACTGACGGAAGGACAAGCTACGACATTTCTCATGGTATACTGTGACCTTTGGTCGCAACAAACAATAACAATAATCCTATAGTCCATATGACGTCCTGGTAATGACGCCAAGATCATCCCCACATGGGCTGTGATCTGGCCAAGTTATGAACGTCACCGGAGTCATCGGAGGATGTTATCATAACGTCATCATGACGGCATTTGGCTTGCAGGGGAAAATCACCCTGATGGTGGCGCTAAATGGGACAGATCCATGTTGATGAAATGACTCCAGATATACTGTGTGCCGCTTTGTGTGATTTTAGGGCAAAATCTGTCTGAGCAGTGTCCAAAAATGTGTTTTGCAAGAATCGGCCTAATTGTGGCACTAGAACATGTGAGAAATGTGGTTGTTGTGGTTTGGCAGCCAAGGAGTGTGTGTGCAAAGTTTGGCATGGATAGGGGCAACGGTTGCGGAGATAGGAGTAGGGCAAAAGTGTGACGTGACGGACAGCCGGTGGAGGTTTTGATAGTAACTGCGACCTGACGGTCGCAACCATGTTGAATACATCCGACATAATAATATGAAACATTTCGGCTGACAAAGCTAATATGGTTTTGCTTGCGTTATGGTTAAACAAACCATTACAGCTGTTGCCATAGCAACAGGTCATGTGACAGAAAGCCAAAAAGCAAGTCATTGTTCAAGAGGAAGTTGTGGTGATCAGAGATGGCGTCAGCAGCAGATGTTGACTTCTTTTCCAACGCCTCCACCTTGTTTCTGTTCTCCATCAGAGCGCGTGGCTGAGGCTGCGGTCACACAGTCAGCTGCAAGCGGTGTAACCCCCATCCACTCCCATGTTAAGGCTATTTCCTTAACATGGGAGTGGATGGGGGTTACGACGCTTGCAGCCGACTGTGTGACCGCAGCCTCAGTGAAGACACTCAGCCGCTCCGGGGTCATCATTGGCCAGGGATTGACGAGTGTGAGTGTGTGTGTGTGTGTGTGTGTGTGTGTGTGTATGTGTGTGTGTGTGTGTGTGTGTGTGTGTGTGTGTGTGTGTGTGTGTGTGTGTGTGTGTGTGTGTGTGTGTGTGTGTGTGTGTGTGCGTGTGACATCATGTGACCACAGTCATTATTAGGAAGTGAAGACAGTTGTCCACTGCGTTCATACAGGGTGAGAGATTTATGTTCTACAAGTTAATTTAAAGTGTTTTATGGCTCATTCTGTTCATGTTGTTAAAGTTAATGTTGTTTAAGTGTTTATATCATAAACTAGAAACCTTCTGTATCGTTTACAACAGTTTGTCTGAACTTAACAAACAATGGAGCACTTTTTACTTTTGTTTTCCACTTAGGCTATTACGCCTGTGTGTGTGTGTGTGTGTGTGTGTGTGTGTGTGTGTGTGTGTGTGTGTGTGTGTGTGTGTGTGTGTGTGTGTGTGTGTGTGTGTGTGTGTGTGTGTGTGTGTGTGTGTGTGTGTGTGCGTGTGACATCATGTGACCACAGTCATTATTAGGAAGTGAAGACAGTCGTCCACTGCGTTCATACAGGGTGAGAGATTTATGTTCTACAAGTTAATTTAAAGTGTTTTATGGCTCATTCTGTTCATGTTGTTAAAGTTAATGTTGTTTAAGTGTTTATATCATAAACTAGAAACCTTCTGTATCGTTTACAACAGTTTGTCTGAACTTAACAAACAATGGAGCACTTTTTACTTTTGTTTTCCACTTAGGCTATTACGCCTGTGTGTGTGTGTGTGTGTGTGTGTGTGTGTGTGTGTGTGTGTGTGTGTGTGTGTGTGTGTGTGTGTGTGTGTGTGTGTGTGTGTGTGTGTGTGTGTGTGTGTGTGTGTGTGTGTGTGTGTGTGTGTGTGTGTGTGTGCGTGCGTGCGTGCGTGCGTGCGTGCGTGCGTGCGTGCGTGCGTGCGTGCGTGCGTGCGTGCGTGCGTGCGTGCGTGCGTGCGTGCGCGCGTGTGCGCGTGCGTGTGCGTGCCATGCGCACCACAATGTCTCATCACTAAGATGCCTACTGTAGGAATAGAGAAAGTGCATCCTCCGAGATGGGGAGGAGACATAGATAAACTCCTTTTGAGGAGAGAAGTGTGGTGGATCGATTACCTTCAAACCATGGCACCTGTAGGCCTAAACGAAGAGTCTGACATTAGGCCTTTTTTTGTAATGAAACTACTAGTAGAGGGTTTATTGTTGTGATAGTGTATTGTTTGTTTATTATTCTGTGATTTGGTCAACATGAAGCTTTGAATTAAGTCAGGATCTGATTTCCTTTGCAAGCCGTTTTTTAATATTTTTATAAAAAAAGAAAAAAACTAATATTGATCATGATCAGAAATCATGTATATTCGCAGAACACCATAATTATGAATTTTCACTACTTTTGTGAGACGGCCTTGTGTGATGAAGCAGAGCTTTGCTTTGCGAAATCTACAAATTTGAAACTTGGAGATACAAGGTTTCTGCCCGACAGTGAAGATTTACTTTGTTGGCCACCCAGCCCCCAAAATGGAAAGAAGGCCGACATTTTATTTGTATTTTTTCCAACCGGCCTTTCGGGAGTTGTCCCGCTTTTCCCAATGGCCAGCACGTCCCTGGTTTGGAGCGACCAAGAAAGTGAGTGCGAGCTACCTTCTTTGTTCCTGTGTGGGGAACATGAAGGGGACTGAAGCGTGCAGAGCTGTGGAGTAAACTCTCTTCTATTGGCTTTCCTTATGTTGTAATCCGGTTGTTCTGGTCGTAAAATCGAGAATATTTAAAGGGTGTGTTGTTGTATTGTAGTTCAGCCGGCAACGCTGGGATCAAATGTAGGCCAGGGTTGGCTGTTTAGGACACTTTTGTAAATGCCACTTGAACGTGGTCCTACGCAAATATTTGGGGATATGCTGCTTTTTACACTCCATTGATACATGATGGCCAATGTCTGTCACCTGGCTAAAGGGGACAAACAAGTGACACCTCACATATTAAGCTTCTCTTCCAACCTTCTCTCTCCCCGAAACAGACTTATACAGCAGTATTTATACCAGTAAGACTCCCTTATCGAGAGATAACCCAGCAAGTGCGGCCAGGACCTGGACCTATCAGTGACGTCTCAATTGGGGCCAGATCAAGTCAAACCATGACTAGTCAGATCTGGCCTAGAATATCACCTGATTTCAATGAACATAAATACTAAATACATAACTAGTCCGATATGTCCCAGAATATAACCTTACATGCTCACATTTCAACTAACCTTACAAACGATAACAATACTCCTATAGTCCATATGACGTCCTGGTAATGACATCAAGATCATCCCCATATGGGCTGTGATCTGGCCTAGTTATGAATGTCACCAGAGTCACCGGAGGACGTTATCATAACGTCGTCATGACGTCATTTGGCTTGCATAACATAAGCATAACGTTTTATATGTAAAAATCGGCCTGATGGTGGCGCTAAATGGGAAAGATCCATGGTGATATGACATGATTCTAGACATACTGTCCAAAAATGTGTTTTGCAAGAATCAGCCTCATGGTGATGCTAGAATAGGGCCATGTGAGAAATTGTTTTGGTTTGGCAGCCAAGGAGTATGTGTGCAAAGTTTGGCATGGATAAGGGCAACCAACGGTGGGGAGATATGAGTAGGGCAAAAGTGTGACGTGACGGACAGACTGACGGACAACCGGTGGAGGTTTTGATAGTAACTCCGACCTGACGGTCGCAACCATGTTGAATGCATCCAACATTGTGAAACATTTCGGCTGACAAAGCTAATATGGTTTTGCTTGCGTTATGGTTAAACAAAACATTACAGCTGTTGCCATAGCAAGAGGTCATGTGACAGAAAGCCAAAAAGCAAGTCATTGCTCAAGAGGAAGTTGTGGTGAGCAGAGCTGGCGTCAGCAGCAGATGTTGACTTCTTTTCCAACGCCTCCACCGTGTTTCTGTTCTCCATCAGAGCGCGTGGCTGAGGCTGCGGTCACACAGTCAGCTGCAAGCGTCGTAACCCCCATCCACTCCCATGTTAAGGCTATTCACACTCAGCCGCTCTGGGGTCATCATTGGCCAGGGATTGACGTGTATGTGTGTGCGTGTGTGTGCGTGTGTGCGTGTGTGCGTGTGTGTGTGTGTGTGTGTGTGTATGTATGTGTGTGCTTGTGCATTTGTGCGTGTGCACACATATATCATAGCGTATATCATGTGACCACAGTCAGTAGTAGGAAGTAAAGCCAGTCGTCCACTGCGTTCATACAGGGTGAGAGATTTATGTTCTACAAGTTCATTTAAAGTGTTTTATGACTCATTCTGTTCATGTTGTTAAAGTTAATGTTGTTTAAGTGTTTATATCATAAACTAGAAACCTTCTGTATCGTTTACAACAGTTTGTCTGAACTTAACTCTTATACTGCTCTGGACGTTCCCGTTCGCCCCAATTTTCCCGGCGGCGCGATGCCAATAGTACGTTCTTTGGCTTGTTCTTTTGTACCTTGGTTTGATGTCTGTAAACTGATGAGGGGTCGCGCAGGTGTGTACCGTAGAGACAGCTCCCGTAAAAGTGCTCTCAAAAACCCACTGGACGTTAGCATCAATGGAGTAACAAAACACTTCTTTGTTATTTTCTCTGGATCTATTGCTCTGTAGCGATTGAGCGGCCTTGACGGACGGCAGACAACCGCGGCCATTTCACATTAATTCTTGCATGAGGCTGCCCTCTACTGCTAGTATAGCCAAAGTACACCTATTTAAGGAGAAAAGAAAATTACGCCTCTGTCTGTCTGTCTGTCTGTCTGTGTGTGTGTGTGTGTGTGTGTGTGTGTGTGTGTGTGTGTGTGTGTGTGTGTGTGTGTGTGTGTGTGTGTGTGTGTGTGTGTGTGTGTGTGTGTGTGTGTGTGTGTGTTACAACTAGCTTAAAAAGCTTGTGTGTTGCAGATTCAACCTTTCATAGATTTCGTAGATAGATTCATAGACTTGTTTGACACATGAGTGTTGTATCTCCTAATGCTTTTGTTTGTTTTCACATCATCTTTTCTAATTGGATTCTTGTTCGTGTCAGATATTTAACCACTTAAACCCTCAATACTTAGTAAACTTGACCCTTGGCTCTAGTCTGTTTTCCCTCTACACCAAACCGTAACCAAAAATAGCAAATCTACAAGCTCACAACATGTCACACCACATTATGAGCTTATAGATCTGCTATTTTCACAGAATCTTCCCCCTAGAGTGGTTAATGTAACCACCAACACCAACCACTGTAGCAACTCTGAGGACCCCCTAGGGGTCCCCAACCCCAAGTTGAAAACCCATGCTATAGGGAGAGCAGCTGTGAGTGACATTTTGGGGTGTGATCTATGACATAACTAGAATAATATGTTTAAACCATGTTATGAAATGTTTATAACTACTGTACATATACGTACCAGTAAGACTCCCTAATCGGGAGATAAGCGACCGTTGGTCGCTTATCTCCACAAATAGGCCAAAAGTTTGTTTTACCAATTATCAAGACATACGGGCAGTTGACAGTTTGCCATGGTTACTCATTGAAGTTGAATCTCCATATATGGAGATAACCTACGCTGGGCAGTATTTGAAATACATGTATTTGAAATACGTATTTGAAATACTTTTTTGTATTTTGTAATTTGTATTTGGCTGGGATGGAAAAAATTGGATGTAATTTGTATCAAAATACATTCAGGTCTAGTATTTCCTGTATTTGAAATACAAAATACTTTTTAATGTAAGTTATTCTCAAATGGACACATTTTAAACGTTCACAAAGGTTTAAACTGTAGGGGGAAAGACACATTTGCTTCAAATGTAAAGTGCATTATGATTACAATTTTGAATTACTTGCGCGCAAGTACTGCGTTCATCTGCGTATGTATGTATGTATGTAGGTTGGTAGGTAGGTAGCTGTGTGCACAATAAGGGACCAGCATTTGTGGCAATGTCATCATTAACAGCCAATGAGGGACCAGCATTCCTGGTGATGTCAGTGGTGATATCACTGGCATCGCCACTGGTGATGCCAGTGTTGAGCGCACCTCATGGCATGCTCTTCTGGCGCACAAGTAGTACTTGTACACAAGACGCAAGTTGGCACCTCGACAGAGTGCAGTTTTAGTTATTATTATAAGGCTGGCAGAGCGGGTTTTGCACTCTATGAAGTATTGGCACAGAGGCACCTGTGCATTCAGTCTCATGCCATAGTTCCTTTAGAAGATAACGGTAAAGTGGGTTCCAGACGATACGCGGTCACTGCCTTCTAGTAATTCATTTTCAATGAGAGGCGGGCGGCTATTTCTGCCGCGCAGCGACGAAAGCGTGCTCGTTTGTGCATGCGTACATGGGCAGTGAGAGATGGATTGTGTTCATCTTTGTGAAATACCGTGTGGCGTTTACTCACTGAGCGAGTGTGTTTGTGTCTCACCGCAGTGCGGTAACCGCTGACCCAAGCGGCAACCGTAGCGGTGACCGCGTATTGTGTGGAAGGAAGGCACTTCTGGCCTGAGCTCTCACACACTGGCACACAGTGGTAAACATTTAGGCTGCCTGCTCAAGACAAACACCATAGTATGGTCAATTTAAGTGCCTTCCACACGATACACGGTCACCGCTATGGCTGCCACTTGGGTCAGCGGTTACCGCACTGCAGTGAGACACAAACACGCGGTATTTCACAAAGATGAACACAATCCATCTCTCACCGCCCGCATATGCATGCACAAATGAGCACGCTCGCGGGGATTTCACGGGACCGCGCCCGCTCGCCCCGCCGCCCTAAAACTTCTCCGAACTGCCAAAATAGCTGCCCACCTCCCTTTGAAAATGAATTACTAGGAGGCGGTGACCGCATATCGCCTGGAAGGCACTTTATTCTTTGAAATTCTGACGCAATTAATTTAATACTTGGCAGTCAATCTATAAAATTACTAATCATTGCATTAATCTTTATAAAAAAGTATTTATGTATTTTCAAAATACAAAATACGTATTTGAATCTTAAATACATTTCTCTGGCCTGTATTTATATTTTGTATTTTGATACATTTTTTGACGCAGTATTTGTATTTTGTATCAAAATACTTTTCAATGTATTTTCGCCCATCTCTGCCTACGCATCACACTAAGTCTGACCTCACCAGCCCATATTTGGGCATGAGCAACTTATGTCTCCATATATGGAGATATGATGACATCACACAGTCCTCAGCCGATGATGTGGCGTGATGTCATACAATACACAAACGAGCCCTACAGTATAAAGGGGCAATTCTTGCCAGGAAAGAAGCATTTCTTCGACTCAGACCTTATCGCCAGGGTTGGCTTATAGCAGCTGTCGGTAGGACCATATATGGATTCTGTTAGTGTGGATCTCCTAACAGGGCATCATCTGGGATACAATCCCTTTTATGCCCATATATGGATATCCCTAACATAATCCCTTTCATGCCCATATATGGAGATCCCTAACAGAATCCCTTTTATGCCCATATATGGAGATCCCTAACAGCATCCCTTTTATGCCCATATATGGAGATCACTAACAGCTAACAGAATCCCTTTTATGCCCATATATGGAGATCACTAACAGAATCCCTTTTATGCCCATATATGGAGATCCCTAACAGAATCCCTTTTATGCCCATATGGAGATCCCTAACAGAATCCCTTTTATGCCCATATATGGAGATCCCTAACAGAATCCCTTTTATGCCCATAGATGGAGATCCCTAACAGAATCCCTTTTATGCCCAGTTGGTTGCTAGGGTAAAAAAACATGGTTGCTATGGTAAACAGTTGGTTGCTAGGGTAAACAGTTGGTTGCTAGGGTAAAACCATGGTTGCTAAGGTGGTTGCTAACGTACACTAACAGACCAGCAACAACAGACTGTTGCCACAGCAACGTACACAAAGGTTTGTGTACACATGTGGTGTGATGTCATACTGAAGATATATGACATCACACCGTACACAAACAAAGGTGTGACGTGTGACGTGTGACGGACGGACGGCCGGTGGAGGTTTTGGTAGTAAACTGCTCCCTAACGGTCGCAATAACATCAACATGCATGATGCCATTCATGCCTTGTACTCGTGTGTTCAGCATTTCCTGTTTTCTGTTCTGTTTCATTGACTGGAATGTTGACAGGTTTAATAAAGACCTAAAGATGATCTGTTTCATGTCTGTAACGTTGACAGGTTTAATAAAGACCTAAAGATGATCTGTTTCATTGTCTGTAACGTTGACAGGTTTAATAAAGACCTAAAGATGATCTGTTTCATTGTCTGTAACGTTGACAGGTTTAATAAAGACCTAAAGATGATCTGTTTCATTGTCTGTAACGTTGACAGGTTTAATAAAGACCTAAAGATGATCTGTTTCATTGTCTGTAACGTTGACAGATTTAATAAAGACCTAAAGATGATCTGTTTCATTGTCTGTAACATTGACAGGTTTAATAAAGACCTAAAGATGATCTGTTTCATTGTCTGTAACGTTGACAGGTTTAATAAAGACCTAAAGATGATCTGTTTCATTGTCTGTAACGTTGACAGGTTTAATAAAGACCTAAAGATGAGTCAGCAGTGTGTGGAGAGAGAGGAGGACAGACCAGCAACATCCAGCTGTAAAGGAAAACCTCCTGACTTCACACAGTATGTGAATCCTCCACACATACACAACACTATAACATGACAATATCACCTCATGAGTGCATATTAATCATATTAAAATATGATTTAACCACCAAGCGATAATGTATTATGAATACAGAAGGTAAATTAATTAAGATGGATCTAATGTGGTGTCCGGGTAGCTCAGTCGGTAGAGCTCTCACCTTTGGACCGCAATCAGTGGTGTGTTCTACCGTGATACAGGGTATATGAAGAGTTCATTTGCAAAAACAGATAAAAGCCATTTTGGAAAAAAATGAGATGACTATTGTAAATAACAGTTAAGTTAGAGTTTTATTAGAATATAAAATCAATTTTGTTGTTAAGGCAGATATATCCCATTCTAAACGCCCTCAAAGATCAGGTTTTGTAGCAAAAACAGACAAGTGACATAGCTCTTTGTTTGCAGAAACAGATAAATCCATTGGGCAGCGTGTTTAGACCATGTGATCCAAGATGGTGCCCCATTATGCACCAAACCTGTCTCAAACATTGTTCAGGGGTCTGCCATGAGGATAGTCAAACCAGGGGCCATTTGTGGCCCCCAGGGGCCATGTGTGGCCCCCAGGTGCCTCTGGGTGCCACAGGCGCACTGTTGCCCCGTTTTGCACCAAACTTCTCTCAAAGACTGTTCCAGGGGTCTGTCATGAAGATAGTCACACCAGGGGCCATGTGTGGCTCCGAGGGGCCATGTGTGGCCCCCAGGGGCCTCTGGGTGCCATAGGCGCACTGTTGCCCCATTATGCACACTGTTGCCACCATTATGCACCAAAAGTGTCTAAAACACTGTTCAGGGGTCTGCCATGAGGATAGTCACACCAGGGGCCATGTGGGGCTCCCAGGGGCCATGTGTGGCCCCCAGGGGACTCTGGGTGCCATAGGCACACTGTTGCCCCATTATGCACCAAACTTGTCTCAAACACTGTTCCAGGGGTCTGCAATGAAGATAGTCACACCAGGGGCCATGTGTGGCTCCCAGGGGCCATGTGTGGCCCCCAGGGGCCTCTGGGTGCCATAGGCGCACTGTTGCCCCATTATGTGCACTGTTTCTCCATTATGCACCAAATGTGTCTCAAACACTGTTCAGGGGTCTGCCATGAGGAAAGTCACACCAGGGGCCATGTGTGGCTCTCAGGGGCCATGTGTGGCCCCCAGGGGCCTCTGGGTGCCATAGACGCACTGTTGCCCCATTATGCACCAACATTTTCTCAAACAATGTTCAGGGGTCTACCATGTGGCGTGTGGCTCCCAGTGGCCCCTGATATACAGGGGCCCCTGATGAGGCCTGTGAGGTGGCCCCTGGTGTGACTATTGTCATGGTAGACCCATGGACAGTGTTTGTGCCATATTTGGTGCAGATCAGAGCAGCAGTGCGCCTTTGGCACCTGGGGACCCCAGGGGCCACTGATATGGCACACTGGGGCCCCTGGTTTAGCCCTTTGTGTGACTATTGTCATGGCAGACCCTTAAACAGTGTTCATGCTAAGTTTGATGCAGATTGGAGCAATGGTGTGCCTTTGGCACCCCGGGGCCCCCGGGGGCCCCTGATATGGTACACTGGGGCCCCTGGTTTAGCCCTTTGTGTGACTATTGTCATGGCAGACCCTTAAACAGTGTTCATGCTAAGTTTGATGCAGATTGGAGCAATGGTGTGCCTTTGGCACCCTGGGGCCCCCGGGGGCCCTTGATATGGTACACTGGGGCCCCTGGTGTGGCCTGTGAGGTGGCCCCTGGTGTGACTATTGTCATGGTAGACCCCTGAACAGTGGTTGTGCCAAGTTTGGTGCAGATTGGAGCAACGGTGCACCTTTAGCACCCCAAGGGCCCCCGAGTTGTCCCCTATTGTGCCCCCTGGTGGCTACATGTGGCCCCTATAAAAGTACAGACTACTTGAGTATGTTGTCAAAACTTTGTTTTTGCTCTCCTGTAAAATTCTGGAAATCCTTTTTGCGTCCTCGATATGGCAAAATTCAATGGTGAAACATCAATTGTGGAGTTATCTGTTTTTGATAAAAAACGACTGTTGGAGTTATCTGTTTTTGCCAAAAAAATAAGTTTAAATTAAAAGAAAAACTATTTTCTAATAAAGTTACATTTTTTATGATACATCTATTTTGTTAAGTCATTTTTACTTAGTCAAATCCACCCAACTTCAGTTTGATTGATATTACTTTGAGTGCACAATAAAAAAACTGGATTTGTGAACATTTATAAAAACGGAGTTATCTGTTTTTGCAAATGAACTCTTCATATGTAGTATTACGCGAAGGGAAAAATAACTGAAAAAGCGTATGCCCTTGTGAATCTCTCAAAGTAGCGTATCTGATATGCACTGGAGGAGGCGCTGGCCACAGGAATGGCCGTGCAGAGAGCACTGAGAGGGCAGGTGATCAAACCCCAGAAAAGGGCACATATATGCACGCATAGATTTTTGGGGTGGTCTCACACCAGAAATGTAGTACATTGGATGTCTTATGCTAATAGAGTAAGATGTCCCACAAAGACATGGCCCATGTCATTGGACAGCAATACATTATCATTATCATGTAAAAATGAAAACATTTCTCTTCGTAGCCTATTGGCCATTATTCCAAGGCTGGGAATGATGGCCAATAGACTACAAAAAGAAATGTTTGTAGTTGCAAGGTTAACGAGGTGGGAGGGCACTTGACATCTCTGCATCAGGTTTATTTGTTTATTTGTTAGGATAGAGGGGATAGACACAACAAAAAGTATAGTCAACAAACATTTTATGACAAGATTTTGAAGATTTTCAGAACAGGTGTGAGGTGGCCGTCCTGGTGGCTTCAAGAGATACTGCACTAACACTGCATAATGGAGAGAGAGGTGCAAAGTCAAACTAAAACTGACTGATGGCAGCCAGTTCAATTATTATTATAACTAGAAGCTAGGGCCAGCGTCTAGTCGGCGACCTGGCCAACTCGGGAACGATGTAAATAGGGAATGAATGCCCCGCCCTTTAATGCAAACCCCATTATACCTGTTGTCATAGGACCCGTTTTGACCATCTGTTTGCCTGTGTCCATTTATGCCCATATATGGAGATATCTGTATCTGTCTGTCTGTCGGCGTCCATTTTATGTCCATATATGGAGATCACTGCAGATATAGTTCTGGGTCCATTTTATGCCCATATATGCCCATATATGGAGATATCTGTCTATTTGCGTCCATTTTATGCCCATATATGGAGATCTCTGTATCTGTCTGTCTGTGTCCCTTTATGCCCGTATATGGAGATATCTGTTTATCTGCGTCCATTTTATGCCCATATATGAGATCTCTGTCGCTTTTAGTTTGTTTCTTCTTTAAGCAGAATACACAGCCTGCTTAAATCTGCATCATTCAAGTCATCCTTCCAGTCCCACGCTTTGTTGCTTGTCTTATGTTTGTCTTTGTCTCTTTTATTTTCTTTTTTGGAGCGGACCCCATGAATGCCCCACCCTTTAATGAAAACCCCAATATACCTGTTGTCATAGGACACGTTTTGACCATCTGTTTGCCTTTGTCCCCACCCTTTAATGCAAACCCCAATATACCTGTTGTCATAGGACCCGTTTTGACCATCTGTTTGCCTTTGTCCCCTTATGCCCATATATGGAGATCTCTGCACACACAGTACCGGTTGCGGAAAACTCTGATGTCAGACATCAGCTCCGCATTCGGGCATTCATTTTATGCCCATATCTGGAGAACGCGCGTGCCGGTGGGAAGAACGGTTCTCGAGATACGCGGATTACATACATACATACACATTCACAGAGATTTTTTGTTGACTCATGTGGCATACGTGATGTCAGAGCCTTTTATGAAGTGATGTCACAATGAGTCAGCCCTTGCGCCGGTTTCCTCCGAAACACCTGATGTCAACAATCAGCTCCGCATATGGTGATTCATAGGACCCGTTTTGACCATCTTTTTGCCTTGGTCCCCTTATGCCCATATATGGAGATCTCTGCACACACAGTACCGGTTGCGGAAAACTCTGATGTCAGACATCAGCTCCGCATTCGGGCATTCATTTTATGCCCATATCTGGAGAACGCGCGTGCCGGTGGGAAGAACGGTTCTGGAGATACGCGGATTACATACATACATACACATTCACAAAGATTTTTTGTTGACTCATGTGGCGTACGTGATGTCAGAGCCTTTTATGAAGTGATGTCACAATGAGTCAGCCCTTGCGCCGGTTTCCTCCGAAACACCTGATGTCAACAATCAGCTCCGCATATGGTGATTCCGAACATTTCGCGCCGGTTCGGAAAAAAACGCGCGTCGGGTCGGATCGAAGCCGGGCACGGCACTGCGCGTCGCGGCGGGGAACGCGCGTGCCGAATCTGAAGCCGGTGGGACGAACGGTTCTCGAGATACGCGGATTACATACACGCAGACAGACAGAGACTTCTCGCATTTATAGATAGATTATAATTAGGCTATAAATAATATGAAACTGTTCATCTTGATAAGGGCCAGGGACGATGGGCAGGCCATTACAAAAAAAAAAAAAAAGGCCTTACTAACATCCATCTAGAGGTTCTGTCTATGAAGCATTTGTTTTTGCAGGTAGCAGTTATTGGATTTTTCCCCACGTCATTTATTTTTTCTTTATCCTATAACTGTTTGTTATTGCTTCTGAAATGTGGGAGGAGCCAAAACTAAAGATACAAAAAGACAAAGTCGTATTATTTTTTGGAATTTAAATATGGGCCACTCACACACTAGAGCTGGGATTGGGCCCATTTTTTCCATCCGTTCCGAAATGTGTCTGACAGTTTTTTGTCCGCCCCGAATCGACGTCCAAGCGTTAATCATTAAAATGCGTCCGACCTTTATATTTCCACCGCTTTTTCCCCTCCTTTTTCTTTGAGGAAGCCGCGGATTACACTGACTACAGTCTAGCAAAAGTATTCTTATGTTCAGAGCATGCAGCTTGTATGCTTGTTACCCTTATATGAATATTAAGCCACACTGTGGCTTGTGAAAGTGTTTTAAATAGTATGTTGATTATTAAATAATATAAATAGTAACGTGCGCTGCGCTGCACGTCAGGTCTGACTACTCGCTGCAGTGCACAGCCTATGTGCAAAGCACACTCATTCTGCAAGTTTCTCCTTCTGAAAAATAGCCGATCGCGTCGCTCACAAGGCGTTTAGTCCTGAAACATGACGGTTGTGAGAGCTTGTAGATCAGCCTCTTATGGTATGGAACCCACCGTGAAGACGGAGTATATTAATAATTACTTGGTCAAATGTGTGTGTTGGACAGACGAGGCTTGCTTGCACGGTGCACTGCACATTACCGTCGCAAAATAAACTTCCAATTCAAGGGACGTACAGTAGTGGGGAACACAACGTCAACAAGCCGCGAGCTCCCTTCAGCACAACAACATGTTTACCTCAGCGTTTGGTTCTCCATGCTTAGAGTTATGTTTCCATGCATGCAGCATTAGTACAACTCGCTGCAGTGCACAGCCTATGTGCGAAGCACAGGCATTCTGCAAGTTTCAACTTCTGAAAAATAGCCGATCTGCAAGCTCACAACGCGCCATGGTCACGGATGCAAGGTGTTTAGTCCTGAAAGATGACGGTCATTGAGAGCTTGTAGATCAGCCTCTTATGGTATGGAACACACCGTGAAGACAGAGTATAATAACTTGGTCAAATGTGTGTGTTGGACAGACGAGGCTTGCTTGCACGTTGCACTGCACACAACCGTCGCAAAATAAACTTCCAAATCAAGGGACGTACAGTAGTGGGGAACACAACGCCAACAAGCAGCGAGCTCCCTTCAGCACAACAACACATTTACCTCAGCGTTTGGGACATTCTCCATGCTTAGAGTTCCATGCATGCAGGATTAGCGTGAACAGCGCACACACAGTGCCACCCACTCACACACACACACACACACACACACACACACACACACACACACACACACACACACACACACACACACACACACACACACACACACACACACAGGAGTTGGGCGCTGTGCTAGTGTGACCATATTTTCAGCCACTCAAACCGTAGTCTCGCGTGGCCAGACTGTTGCCTCCGCGATTTGGTCAAATGCTCCTGGCATAGTAGACGGAAATAGAAACGATGAGTGCTAGATAAAGCGGAAGTGAAGCCCCCACGTCACTTCCGTTTCAGTCTCACATCACACATATTTATCATTATATAAATAAAAATCATATAAGCATGTTTAGCTTGATGCTTAGCATAAATGACATTTTAAAATATATTTTTTGAACGTTAATGCCCGTTTCCGATACTCGCCGTTAGGGAGCTGCTGTTCCAGACTCTATTATAGCATTCAGAGATTGTGGAATAGTTGTCTGGCTACGCGAGACTACTCAAACCGGGACGCGAACCACTGTTGCCTAAAACCGGGACCCTCAAAGCAATGCGCACGTTACAGCGCACGCGGGCGCCCATTCTCTAACGTTCCTGTACGCGCACATACGTAGGGTTGCATACAGGCTGGCAATAAGTGATTGACAAACAGTCTCAACGTTGAATTCAGACACGCAATGAATTTGTTCAGGTTTTCTGATTGGTTAGGTCTTGGGTGAGCATGTTTACATGAAAAGAACATGATAAATGTCTATGCAACCACTGAAAACAGCTACTATTATTTGAATTCTGCCAAAAACCGGGACAATTTTGTAGTTAATGTTGAAAACCGGGACATATTAGTGTTTTAGAGATATACGCAGCTTGAAAACAGGACCGTCCCGGCCAAACCGGGACGTCTGGTCACCCTACGCTGCACGCATCATTCATAGTTTTATGGGCATCATCAGGGAGAGTGCATGATATGTCCGACCCGAATCGACGTCCGACAATAAATTATTAAAATGCGTCCGGCCTGAGCCCGAACCCTCGGGTTCCAACAGGTCCTGTGGGTTTTCGGTCGGGTATCCCAGCTCTATCACACACACACGCATACGCACACGCACATGCGCACACGAACGCGCACACACACACACAGTTGTGGCGCTCCACCTCAGCAATCCATCTCCTAGGGGTCAAAAGCAGTGTAACATGTTACATGGTTGGTTTCCACGTGTCATCATCATTTTAATTCATCCATTAATTATTAGTAAATATGAAATAGTGTAATTTATACAGAACTAACTTGACTTTTGTGTCTGTGTTTTTCTGCTAGGACAAAAAGACCAGCAAAACCATCCACTGATGATGAGGACTGGGAATGTAGAGGCTGTTTCTCCAGGAACACTGCTGAGGATTTAAGATGCAGAGGCTGCAATGTGACAAAGATCATATCCACAAGGTAACGTTGTCTCTCTGTCTGTTGTTTCTTTTCTGTGTGAACCTCAACTGATGACACAATGAATTAATTCATGTTGAAATTATTTATATTGTAGAACTGTTCTACCTTGTTTTTTACTAACAAACAGAGAAAACAATACTCAAACATTAAAATAACTAAACAGTCCTTTATGTGATAGATGATGATGATGATGATGATGATGGTAATGGTGGTAATGTCTTTATAAAATGTGTTTAAAGCTGATCAGGTAATCAAGTAACCACATTATTTCATTTCATTATTATCATTAATATTGTTCTTTACACCACCCCCCCCCCCCACCCCGCACCCCCCCCACCCCGCACGCACGCGCGCACGCACGCACGCACGCACGCACGCACGCACGCACACACACACACACACACACACACACACACACACACACACACACACACACACACACGCATGCACGTTCCCCTGGGGAACAAAGGCTCAACAAAGTAGAAAGAGAGAGAGAGAGAGAGAGAGAGAGAGAGAGAGAGAGAGAGAGAGAGAGAGAGAGAGAGAGAGAGAGAGAGAGAGAGACATAGAGAGAGAGAGAGAGAGAGAGAGAGAGAGAGAGAGAGAGAGAGAGAGAGAGAGAGAGAGAGAGAGAGAGAGAGAGAGAGAGAGAGAGAGAGAGAGACAGAGAGAGAGAGAGAGACGGAGAGAGAGAGAGAGAGAGAGAGAGAGAGAGAGAGAGAGAGAGAGAGAGAGAGAGTCCGGTCATCTTCCACCTTAACAGTTACATACTGTAAATAATATTATGACATAATATCACAATGATAATGTGTTCCTCATTGTTTCTCCCTCCTCTTTCCATGTCTCTTTGTCTATCATTGTCTTTCTCTCAGCTGGTGGTCCTTCACAGCCCTCCCTCTCTCTGCAGCAGACATGAGGAAGTCCTGGCATAAAGACAACACACAGTGGGAACGTGACTTCTATGTCCGCTACCTGTGAGTGTTCATCACACAGAGAGCAGAACCAATACAATGTGTTCTCACCGTCTTCTAGACCCCAGACCAGCTGAACAATTATCACTTATTGAATGAGTTGAATCTGATGTCTGACTTTGTCTCTTTCATTCTCTGTGTGTTGGTGAGCAGTGTAAAGGACATGTCAACAGGAGACCCAGCTGAGGACGTTAATGACATGGTGACTGACGCTCAGAGCACAGAGAGGAACATGTATGAGACCGCTAAGAGCAATGTAAGAACCTAATATTCTCTCCATGACATTTATTTACATGTTCTAATGAATACATGAGCTATCGTTCCGAATACATGTCTAACATCTAACTGTAAACATTAAAAAAATAAACAATATGTCAAATAGTGATAACAGGTAACCACAGGATCCCTAGCGTCTTTATTCTGAGGTGAACATTTAGCGGTTCTAGCCGATCTACAAGCTTACAATGAATCAAAATGCAACCCACTGTGAGCTTTTATATCAGCTATTTTAGGCAAGCAGATTTGGTGTTGAGAGTATAAAGCACATTGGGCATAGTTCAGAGCCCTGGGGGACCCCGTTCAACTATGTATAAAGGGTTAATGTGGTTATCGTTGTTGTCGGGCAGAAACCTTGTATCACCACGTTTCAAACCCCCCCCCCCCCCCCCCCCATAACTTAATGCCCCATTTCATCATATAAGTGTCACTCGAAATAGTGAAAATAGCAGATCTACAAGCTCGCGATGCACATGCAAGTAGACATGTTATCAAATATACAACATTAGTAGTACAGAAAGACAAGCAGAAGATGCACTGTGCTCAGGGTGTTTGCTGTTTCCACAGAATGTTTGCTCCAGAATAGTGAAGCTAGGGTTCATGAGGTTAACAGTGTTCTATTTACATTAAACGGTTCACTTAAACCCAGTGAGGTCCTGATCTGTTCAGTCTTTTATTTTGAAAATACAGGAAGTTAAAGTTAATTCCAACCAATGTTAAGGAACAGTTTGTTAACATCTTGATGTAGTTTGACTCTCATTGTCTGTTGATGTGTGAAATACAGGATGAATACTATTATCTGATCAGAGAGAAGGGGTCTGAGCTGAGGAAGAAGACGAGGAAGAGAAGGAGTAAGATACACACACGCACGCGCGCACACGCACACGCACACACACACACACACACACACACACACACATATACACACACACACAGGTTTGCAATTGCTACTTTGTGGGGACATTACACATAGTCTACTATCTTTGTGGGGACATTCCATTCATTTTGAACCCTAACCCTAACCCTAACCCTAACCCTAACCCTAACCCTTAACCTAACCCCTAAACACCTTTTGGGGACCTATTAATAAGTACCCACAAGGTATTGTGCAAGGATTGTACTATCTTTGTGGGGACATGAGGTCCCCACAAAGTAGTAATTCCCTGTTCACACACACACACACACACACACACACACACACACACACACACACACACACACACACACACACACACACACACACACACACACACACACACACACACACACTGCCTGTCTCTCTCTCTCTCTCTCTCTCTCTCTCTCTCTCTCTCTCTCTCTCTCTCTCTCTCTCTCTCTCTCTCTCTCCTTTGTTGACACAGGGTCCCCCAGGGGTTTGTACTTGGTCCCCTCCTTTTCCCCTTCTACACCAAATCTCTCAGCTGAAAATATCTGCTCTGGGAGCTCACAACAGGATGAGCTTGTAGATCAGCTATTTTCGCAGATTGTGTGCATATTTTCACTGAATGCTCATTAATTGATTGATTGATTGAATACTATTAGTAGCATAACAGTACAGTTAGGATTTTAAACCCAAGAAAGGCTTGTTTCCATTGGGGTCCTTTGTACTCAATCCATCGAAACAATTCATTCATTACATCCTGGTCAGAATAGTGAGTCTAGGGTTGATGTGGTTAAACTAACATGTTCACACTGTGTCCATTTAACTCTTACTTCATACTGGAGGGGGAGGGGCCACCTCCATGTATGATGTAAGAACAAAATAGCTGCTGTGTGAATATGGTTAATTGAGTTTACAGTGATATGTATGTACAGTCATAAAACAATGTATCAGACCTCATGTCTTCTATACTCATCATGTGTAATGAATGTTTGTTGGTTGTTCTTCTGTAGAGATGAAAGGAGACTGGGAATGTAGAGGCTGTGGCTGCTGGAACACTGCTGAGGATTTAAGATGCAGGGGATCAGACTGCAATGTGACGAAGAATATAAACACAAGGTAACGTTGTCTCTCTGTCTGTTGTGTTTCTTTCTGTTTTAACATCAACTGATGACACAATGAATTAATACACGTTGAAATGATTCATAATGTTGAACTGAAAAAAAACAAAAACATTAAAGCTATACTGTGTAAGTTGCTCAACTAGTGGTCAGTAGCGGTAGAACAAACCGCGGTCGCGTCTGCTTTTTTCGGACGTTTTTCGCCGCGGACCGGGCCTTCAGACCACCGCGTCCGCCTCGCCTCGCCGAGACACATCCGTAGAGGTCTTCCGTGTCCCTCAGCAGCGGTTGGGGAGCTACATGCTAAACTCCTAGACCAGTGTAAACACTGCAGTGTACTTCCTGAAGGGCTCGGCAGTGTATGATATGGGCTGTGATTGGCCGGTAGGGAGACACGTGTACAGAATGATGCATATGTAATTTTGCTGGGAAAAACAGCCCCGGTCACGACCACCAGGGCTCAGTAGAACACATAATATAAAGAAAAGGCTTTGGGAGCTGAAATTAACAGAGTGGGTGTTCTAAAACTTTAGCGATTTAATAATTAGGACAATTTTAAGATTTATTTTATTAACACATTGGCCGCCATTTTAACATTGACTGTATGGCTCTCCTGCCATTTTGTTTAATAATTTTTATATTGACATTTTTCCTAAATTCTGTGTTTTTTCGACAATGTCATAGAGTACCAGAAATGAAAGAGGACAACCTCTAGTCTCACCAAAAAATAAAAAATAAAATAAAAAGCTTTTTTTTCTATAGTTGCAGCCATCTCAAAATAGCCATTTTTGACCAAAATCCAGCTATAATTGAAAAAACTGGAGATATTGACCTTTTCGTGATCGATCGCTTTTCAAGTGGATAATTCAGTTGATATTTGTATTTATGGCGTCAGGCACTTATCAGATAAGTGTACTAGTGTAATAAGTGTAATTGTGTAATAGGGCAATAACTGGAATAGTGTAATAGGGCTGTAATAGGTCACCTCTTGCCCTTAGGGCGTCATACTGACTTCACACAAATAGAAATAAGCTTTTTACCTTTTATTCAACATTCAAGTGTTTTATTTTGCACAGATCACATTTTGACACACACACACACACACACACACACACACACACACACACACACACACACACACACACACACACACACACACACACACTTATAACTTATAACTTTATATGAGGCAAGGCCTATGTGTATAACTGTAAATATGTTCCCCATATTCAACTGTTTTTATTTATTTGTGGCACTTGCTTTGGCGATGTAAACGTAGCCTATGTTTTCTCATGCCAATAACGTTCCTTTGAATTGAATCGCTCTCATGCTCTGACAGAGCATGAGAGCAGCTCTGTTGATGTGCGCAAACTACTGGCTTGCCTCAGTGGCTTGGTAGAGAACTGATAGCAATCAAGTTACTCTGCTTGTTGGTGATCCGGCCTGGGTCTATACCGGATGCGGAAACGTGTCTTGCATGCATGTGAGTGTTACATAACCGGATACAGTAGGCGGGCTTTAGAACGGAACAGACTGCAGCGATCACACACGCCCATTGGTGATATTGCTCCAGGCGCGAGCTCGTTTCCTTCCTTCACGGCTTCAGGCTGCAAGCACTTGTTGCGCGGCGCGCCTCAAACACGCGCACATGCGCGATTGCGCGTGCACGCCATAGGGTGGACGCACGCAGCAGCATCAGCCAGGTGAGGAGGAAGAGTCTTCTAGGTAAACTAACTGTTACAGTTAGTTTAGGTTAGGAGGATGGAAACAACAACAATAAACTTATTGACAATGACGATCGCCGTGTTTGCGTTTCTTCCTGTTGGATTCCACTCGTCGCGACGCGTTGTAGATCTGCTATTTTCACTCCTTTTTTTTGTTACACCGCTGGGAGTTTGGACGCGACCCTTTCGTGATAACTGGAATATAATACACCTAGAACTCTTCCTCCCATCAGGCTCCATGGTCGCGCTTGGATGCGAGGCGTTGTGTGCTTGCAGATCTGCTATTTTCACCAGTTTTGTTACATACCGATGGAAGTTATATGGACGCGACGCGTTGCTTTTCTTCAGACCGAGAACAATGGTCGCCTGATTGAGAACTCCGCCGGGGGGGATATTTTCTCCTCTCCACTCCCGTAGCAGGGCTTGAAGATCGTTTGTTGGTCGAGTGGACCGGCCGACGGCGCTGCATCTTGTCCAGTAGGTGATGTCTGTGTTGTTTGTAACCGCCTCACCAGACTTTCTATGTGTTTTGTAGTGGGGTTGTTTGGTTCAGTGGCGTCAGTTCAGAAAAAGGTAAGGTATGGCAACATGACTGGTGTCTTGCACGCGCGCGAGGTCATTTTGCCATACCTTAGCAACAGGCACAATGAAAAGTACATTTCATTATTTCCCCCTGTAGCCAAGGTATGGCAGCTGCATACCCCTGCCATACCCAATTGACGCCCCTGGTTTGGTTCAGAGAGGCTGAGGATCTGTTCGGTGTCGGACCAAATGCTGGGCCCTGGGTACAAGGATTCACTGCGGCCCCCCCATGAATTTTCTTCATAGGGGGATTTCAAAAATAGATATATACAAGCTCACAGCATGGCACCGAGTGTCGCGCTACAAGCTTGTAGATCTGCTATTTTTCAATAGCAAAAGTATAAAATAATGAAGCCCCTTCCACCTTGGGCCCTAGTAACTCAGACTCAGTCCCACTTTGTGACGCTCCTGCTCTGATCTTGTTGTCTGGCTGGGACATAATATTTTGTCGTGGAGACGTTGGGGGTTATGAATCAATCAATCAATGAAGCTGTGTGTTCTGTTGGCCCATGTGGCAGGTTATGGCTTTCCAAGTGAACATTTTACTGGATTTTGTTTGATTTGTGCAAAATGGTCTCAGATCCAGCTGCTCCGTCGCTTCTGCTAGCCCTTGCACCAGGGACCAGGCATGTACACACATAGACATCAAAGGGGGCTTGAGCCCCTGCCCCATACCATAACTAAAATAATTGTCCACCAAAAGGCCCCTTTAGAAATGTCAGCCCCTGCCTCTCTAAATATTCTCTGCACATCCCTGCCCCACATCCCTCTACATGCGTGTGCCCAGTGTGCCGCTGATTGCACTCTGCGGGCTGCCGGCTGCCACGCTAAATGCATTCACTGTGGTTTATTGAGAGTTTTATTCATTTTTATTGAGATTTATACATTATTACACTCTTGTTTTCACTTTGATGAGTGATATTGTTGGTTCCCTGTATGACAGAAGGCTCAAACTTTGTCACGGGCTGGGGAAGAGTGTAATTAAACATTACATAATATAAAAGCAAATTCTCGGGACTATCGGGCCTGGCGGGGAACGACATTGGGATTTTCTCGGGACTATCGGGGGAGACAGGGAATGAGTTAAAAAAGTTACATAGTATAACTTTAAAATAATGGCCAATAAACAGTCCATTATGTGATATATGATGATGATGATGATGATGATGATGATAAGCAGGCAGTTGGTTTAAAGTGGGAACAGTCATCTATAAACATTTATAAATCCATACAACCGCTAAACAGTGTCTTATAAACATCAACAAATTGTTAACAATACATTATTAACACGTTAATAAGCATTAATACGAAGGCAGTTGGTTTAAAGTGGGAACAGTCATCTATAAACATTTACAAATCCATAACAACAGCTAAACAGTGTATTACATCAACAAATTGTTAACAATACATTAGTTTTTTTTGATTGATTGAAGAATTTATTAGAAGTTTGCAATAGAAAAAAGTACAGTTTCAAAGTACAAATCAGTACAAATCACTGGTACAAGGTCAACTAAAAGGAGATCCTAGAAAGCCGAGGCTTATTTCCACAGGAACCACACTTTAAGTATCTCATATAACATTGAAAGACAGACGGATAGAACATAGTACTTTATCTAGGATAATATCAGTTTCAAAAGCATAACATCAAATACAAAGGCAGAAAAAAGAATAATAAAAGGGGGGGGGGGGCATGGGGGCTTAGTCTATTTACAAGTCACGGGTAGCAGCTGTCTGAAGGTGACTTTTCATACCAATTTTGAAGGAGGCTAGGGATTTGCTCTCCTTTAGGGCTTGAGGAAGGGCGTTCCACATGTTGATGGTGTAGCAGGAGAACGAGTTAGAGCCTTGTTTAGTGTTAAATCTACGTTGATGATGATTAGTGGAGCTGCCTCTGGTGTTGTGGTCGTGAACATCTTTGACCTTTAAGAAGTAGTTTGTCAGGTACATGGGAATCTTGGAGGTGTAGTGTATCTTGTACACCAGGCCCATTGCAAGATGCTGTACTCTGTCAGCTACTTTGAGCCATCCCACGCTTTCGTGGTGATGATCGGTAAGGTGGGTCAGAGGAGGGAGACCAAGCACAACCCTAATTAGTTTGTTTTGGGCTGTTTGAAGCTTTAACTTTAAGGCGGCTGGGGCGTCGCGATACCAGACAAGGACTCCGTAATCAATGAGGGGCCCAATAAGAGCTCCTCCTAGTGTCTTTCGGGATTTAGTATTGATCAGCGGGGCAACCCTTTGCAAGAAGCGAATTCGTTGGTTGACTTTATTGATTACCTTGGTGGTCATTTTTTCACTGGATAGGTTAGCCTCCAGGATGCAACCCAGGTAGCAGATGTAGTTTTTTCTTTCTATCACAGTGTCACCTACTTTAATTGTGAAGTTCTCAACTAGGCTAAGTTTCTGACTAGATCCAAAGAGGATACATTCAGTTTTGCCTAGGTGAATTGAGAGTCTGTTGTCATTGAGCCAGGTGCAGATCTTGTTAAGTTCACAGTTAAGGGCCTTTTCAACCTGCAATAAGTCTCTGCCGGAGACTAGGAGAGCTGAGTCATCCGCAAACAGAAACAGATTGCAGTCACAAGCAGATGACATGTCGTTTACGTATATTAAGAACAACAGTGTGTTAATAAGCATTAATAAGCAGGCAGTTGGTTTAAAGTGGGAACAGTCATCTATAAACATTTGTAAATCCATACAACAGCTAAACAGTGTCTTATAAACATCAACAAATTGTTAACAATACATTATTAACACGTTTATAAGCATTAATAAGCAGGCAGTTGGTTTAAAGTGGGAACAGTCATCTATAAACATTTACAAATCCATAACAACAGCTAAACAGTGTATTGTAAACATCAGCAAATTGTTAACAATACATTAGTAATGTGTTAATAAGCATTAATAAGCAGGCAGTTGGTTTAAAGTGGGAACAGTCATCTATAAACATTTACAAATCCATAACAACAGCTAAACAGTGTCTTATTAACATCAACAAATTGTTAACAATGCACTTATTAACGATTAGACATTTCAAATCTACCCAAAGGGGGGAACATTGCCAGAATACATTGATACATAAGTTGATTTACCAATTATCTTACCAGGGAAGGGTTATGTGGGGAAACAACAATCAAATGTGAAAGAATGATGGCATATAAAAACTATGTTTAACCCAGGAAGCACTTACAATTTGACTAATATTGGTTGTATTTATTTTTTCCTATACAGTAGACCCAACAATGTATTAATAACTTTTGTGCAAGTTCTCTACTATAATATAAACACTACAATATTAACAGTTTCCATGCCACAGAGGTAGATTGACGAGAATTATTAATTAGGCAGCCAGGCCACAGGCGAAGATTGACGAGAATAGGCTATTTTTGTTGTAAAACAACTCAAAATACATTATTTTTGCCTAATGGCCAAACAAGGGCTTCATACCAAAGACTTTGCCTCCCTCCAGTGGCAGATCATGAGACTGAATGAAAACGAGGAAGTGGGCGGCCCATGTTGGCCTGCTTTGTTGTGACAGAACGTTAGAATGCACTATACATAAAAACACACTTTCCTCCTCACCCGTAAGTCGGATTTTCATTCCGAAAAAAGATCTGAGCAGCTGGTGGCAACGCGGTTCCGATCGTTACCATCACATGCACGGAGCGCGGAGCGCCCGACGCAAAAGTAGGGTTTTGCTCATTTTGTTAGCATGGTTGTATGAGTGTAACTATGGTGGAATTTAGAGTCACCCAGGGTACTGAAAAGAATGGACAGAACGGATAGATGTGTAAACAGTGTTTTCTTGTGGTCGTAAAAAAAACACTGAAATGGGCTGGCTTGGAATGTGTTAAAGGACCACTTCACCAATTCAAACCCTTTTTTGTTCATAAACTTGGTCCTAACTAATGCAAGTGTAGGCACCATGAAATTTGCCTTGTACAACTGTTGACACATGTCTCTAAAGGTCCCCCTAAGTATTTTTTACATATATTTGAGTCATATTAGTTTCAAAATACATAGTTACATTTGAGGTTTATAAATTAATAAGACCAACTGCGGCCATTTTGGGAAATAACTTCGGAAATAAAGTTGTCGCGTGAAAATGACGAAAGCAAGAGAATCTCTCTTGCCCTCTTGTCTCGGTGAAATGCAAGCTGGACACGCCCATAAAAAAAAAGCTCCATAAAAATCACCGAGTCACAATGGCTTGTTCATCCCACACATGAACCTCTCATCGCGGCATGAACAGCGAACAGCAGCCGCTATCCACAAAGCCTGGAGCGAAGTCAAGACCCGCCCCTCACGTCTGTAGAAAGTCTTTGACTCGTGCGAGCTGTGCTTCAGCATGAATACAGCGAAATCAGTCAGGACAATTACAAAACATGACACAACGTGTGATAGCTCGTTGGTCATCGTCGCTGACAAAGTTATGTATTTACTGTATTATTAGGGTATATATATCGTAATTCCCACGGCCAATTCTCCACCGACTTCCATTGGGTCACGTGACCAACATTCCTCAAGTGACACGCTGTTTCTGCTCGTCACTTTCCGAGGTGGCTGGGCGGTGCCTCGGGAGTTGAGACCTCCTTCTTCTGACAGCTCTGAATATTAACCCTTTCAGGGTATAGTTGCATTGGCAAATATTTTCACAATTATATCACAATTATTTGGAGACAAAGTAGAGCTCATTCTGTTACCCTTCCTTTAAAATAAATGCCAATGCATTCCTCCTACTGATGTTCTATCGTACTGGCTCGTCTGCCAGTGCAGAGCCCCCATCAGAAGGACATCCTCAAATTCAAGTGGAAATTGAATCATATCATATTTGCTAGTAGTATGAGATAAAAAATCAAGATGACTGGAGCTTGGAGCGCAGAAAGTCACTTTCACCATTTATCTTACTTTTTACTGGCACAAACAGAAGTAGTAATATTTTTGGTCTAGTGACTTCCTTTGTAAGTAATATAATATCAGTCCAGTTTGTGTACAACTATCACCGTACACTTCTTCCTCTTCCTGCCATCGCTTGAAGGTGAGGAGCTTGAGGAATTTGAGGCGAAGGTGGCAGAGGTCGAGTAGCTGGACTCGGACGGTGACTTGAAAGAGGTTGGAGACTCATTTCTAGGTGCTTCTAGATGCTGTGACAACAAAATACAAAATGTACGTTAATAGGAGGTTCGGAGTCTTTTGGCATTTTAGACATGTTTTGTTCATAAAGATGTTACAGTTCACTATTTCTTTATTTTCTTTTTGTTTTTTCACCGCCACCATGAAGCTGATTTGAACATTTTAAACTGGCACTTCTTTCTCTGCCTAGTGGGAATGTGTGTGCAATATTTCACTTGCATCGCACTCTGTGTTCATGATTTGAGGCATTTTGTTCAAAAGGGAGCACACTCGCAAACTTTGGAAGCCAATCTTAGCCAATCAGGATGGAATTTGAAAAATCTGAAAGACCCGTTTCGTTTAATAACACCGATTGGCGTGATTTTTGGACAAAATCGGTAGAAGTACTGTCCAAAAATTTGTTTTGCACACATCAGCCTCCTGGTGGCGCCATAACAGGCCCATGCAGAAAATTGTGCAGAGGTTCTGCTCTGGCACCCAAGGAGTGTGAGTGCTCAGTTTTGGCCTGGCAGAGACAATGGGTTTGCAAAAATTTGCCTCCTGGTGGCGCTATAACAGCAGAGGTTCAAAGAATTATTTTTATCTTCACCTATTACAGAGGGGACGGAAGTGCAGCAGGACCATTTTAGTAATACATTTATACTGTAAATTAAAATAATGAATAAATAAAGATATATATATTTTTTTAATCCAGCAACAATTTCATGGACCCCCTGCAGTACCTCCGGACCCCCTAGGGGTGGTGGGCCCCCTGTTGAGGAACTCTGATTTAAGTCTTGAGAGTATACTTTCAATCATGCACCAGTAGCACATATGACCCGCACACCATCTTACACTTAGCCAAAACACTCCTTTTTATTTAATGATAATGCAACGTTTCGGTCAACGACCTTCTTCAGGCATATCTGCTCACACATTGTAGCAGGACAGCTAAATACACACACAGAGATCTATACAACCAATCACAGTCTCCCTCATTACAGAGATGAGCCTCAACAGGTGGCGATCATTAAGTTAAAGTGATCTTGTCATCACCGTCAGTATATAGAGCAGTAGTTAATACACATCTCAAATTCATAATACAACTTATACAAAACAGTGGATCACAATGTGTGTCAACTATGTCAATATAAGTCTTGAGAGTATAAAATGAAAATAAATTGGTTTGCTCTTGCTCTCAAGGTCAATTTGGTTACCAACTCTCCATCATTTAGCTGGGGACCACCTGGAACCCCCTCAAGCTAGTTGAAAAATATAGCAATATATAGCAATGTAGTTGTAGCTACTACAGAGCATCACAGTGACTTAATCCATTCAAACTAAGTGGTTTTGATGTAGATATCAGAGATGCCCCCACCATCCCCACCTTTAAAACCGCCCTGAAAACGCACCTATTTAGCATTGCCTACCCCAGCTGATCTTGGACGTACTCTTGTTTTTATTGTTTTATTGTTGCTCAGCTCTTATTGTATCTCCTAGTTTTTCTTTTTCTAATAAAGTTGTTGTTTTTATCTGCCACACACACACACTTACACATACTGTAAAGCGACTTTGAGTATTTAGAAAAGCGCTATATAAATTCCAGCTATTATTATTATTATTATTATTATTATTAGACACATTATGTAAACTAAACAATAAGACAGTGCTTGGCTAGCCTGCTGCAACACCACATTTGATACAGTTAGCTAGCATGCTAATCGTGATTAGCTTAAATAGCTTCTCATACATTACCACAATGATACAGAGTGCACCAAACCAAAGGTCTCAAACCCCTCATTGTTTTTAAGAAAGGTAGGCTATCTGTGCTTAAATAGGAAGCAAAGTAGCTAGCAACAGGAATAGCAACAGGCCGTTTCTGGGCCCATGGGGGCCCTAAGCATGATTTTGCTATTGGGCCTTCCTGCAGGCGCGAGCGTAGCGAGCGGCCGGGAAAAAAATAATAGGCCTAATATTTTTTTACGTTTTTTTAATCCATTTTATAATGGAAATATATATATATATATATATAATATATATAAATGAATAAATAAAAAACGACAACAACAGGCAACTTATTTTTGCTATGTTTGATTTGTTCTTTTCTTATTTAAATAAAAAATGAAATCTTCCCCATAGGGATGCTGGAACACCTGCAGCACCCCTAGTTCCCATGCTGTTCCCATGCTCCTGCACAGTGGCCACTGTGCGTCTGTGCCAAAACATCACATTCACTTTTTCTTTCAGCGGTGTGGAGATGCGCGGAAGCAAAGAAAGTCACCACAGTTTGATTTGATCGTTGCTTAGTCAATTATGAAGGGATTTTAAAAATTAAAACGTCTCCATATTGCTTGGGAAGTCTACTTCGCAGAGAAATGGCCATGGCCTTTGCGATTCGCTAAACGCGAGATTTCGCATCGCGATTTCGGTTTGAAAACGATTAACCATGCAGCAGTAGTTCTTTTCTGCTGAGGAGGGGGCGGTGGGGGGCCTTTTGATCGGCGGGGGCCCTACGCAGAGTGCGTAGTCTGCGTATACGGCCCGCCGGCGCTGCCTGTATGCTAGCTATGTATTATCAACACAATTACTTTTCCCTTCAGGTTCACAAACTCAAATGAGAAATGTTAGCTTACCACGGGAGATGCCTCAAAGACCAATGCTGTGCTGCTTTTTCAGTGAATAAAGGTAAAAAAACGCAAAAACGATTTTGCTTCTTTCTCTCTAAAAGTATCCTTATTCATAAACCTTCTAGTTCTGTTCAATCAAAGTCACTTCTCAATCAAACATCTGTTAATCACTTCAGAATGAATTGTGTTCACTCAGAAAATCACACAGCAGCTGTCCTCTCTCATGCAGCAGAAAAACAAGGAAGGATGTCTCTATACTTCCTGGTCCAGAAAGGTAAAAACAGGGCGGTCCTGAGCACCTGATTGGCTAACTCAGCCAACTCGCAGCAAGAAATGTTCTTATTGGCTCCCCCTGTTAGATTGACTACTGCTCTCACCAATCACACTCCATGTAATTTTAGCACCAAAACTTTAACCCCTGAAATGCCAGTTCAGTTATTGTGCTGCGATTACACTGGTTTTAGATTATTTGTTGGTTTGTTTCATCACATACTTAGGTGACTATTAAATATGTTGATGGCCTATTTATTTGTTACAGAGTAGGAAAATCAGGTCGCAGTTACTATCAAAACCTCCACCGGCTGTCTGTCTGTCTGTCTGTCTGTCTGTCTGTCAGTCATGTCACACTTTTCTCCAACTCATATCTCCTCCACCGTTGCCCCTATCCATGCCAACCTTTGCACACACACTCCTTGCCTGCCAAACCAATGCCCTGCATTTCTCACATGGCCCTCTTCTAGCGCCACCATGAGGCCCATTCTTGCAAAACACATTTTTGGACTGCTCCAAGATATTTTGCCCTAAAATCACGCAAAGCGGTACACAATATCTCTACAGTCGTGCCCACAACCTCCACCCCTCATTTCTCACATGGCCCTCTTCTAGCGCCACCATGAGGCCCATTCTTGCAAAACACTTTTTTTGGACACTGCTCCTAAAGATTTTGCCCTAAAATCACGCAAAGCGGTACACAGTATCTCTACTGCCATGCCATCAACATGCACATTGCTATGACCAAAAAAAAAGAAAAAAAAAATAGTCAAGTTGCCCCCATTGATTCCGGATGGAGACCCAAATCATTGGGGGTACATTTATAGTTATCAAATTATTGTCTTAGGAATGCAACAAAAACTCAAAAAATATTATTTAATTCAAGTCTCCATAGCAAGAGTAATCAATAGGGAAAAAATATCATTTTGGGGGAGAACCACTCCTTTAATACGCCATAATCATGTATTCCATTAAAACGATTTGCCTTCAGCACTTTAAATAAGAACATTTTCTGAAATCCTCCCTAGTCTAAGTAGGTTGTGAATTTCTGAGTATTTCTATATTGTACAAAAAGTAAAAGTACTCATTATGCAGAATGTCCCATTTCAACTTTCATTTTTCGACATCTTTTGAAAATATAGCTGATCTACAAGCTCACAATGGGTCGCATCGCAAGCATGTAGATCAGCTATTTTCAAATGGCCAAAACTGATATTCAGCCTAGCTGAAGTGCTTAATGTAAGTTTTGTAATACTAATCTAAATCTACAAAGTAACTAGTAACTAAAGTGTTCAAATAGATGTACCCAGCTAGCAAGGCTGCGCCGCTGATGACGTGACGCTGGTATTTTAAGAGCGGGTCCACGCCGAGCGGGAAACGCAGACGCTCAGCTCTCCTCACGCAGATCAATCCCGCTATCTAGAATTCCTTAGCGTGACGATTTTGAGTGGCGTATAGCAATAGTGTAACGACCTCCTCACGTCCTCACGCAACGCCACCCTTAAAGCCATAGGATATTCTCTCTCTCTCTCTCTCTCATTGTACAGCACTTTTGTAATTTCTTTATTTTTTGCCATTATTATGCCAATATTATTATATTGGTGTTATTTACTGTTTCAAACAAAACAAGATGACTTCGGTAATAATACTGATTCAATTCCAATGAAAACTGTCTTCTAAATAAAGTTATTTTATTTTAATTTATTTATGTTTTTCCTTATTTTCTTTTTTTTCATTATTGTGCTGTTGCTATTTTATTTATTCATTAGGCTTGCATTGTCAAATTGTATTTTGTAGGGTTTTAATGTTTACAATTACAACTCTTTAATGTTTTATTCACAACGGAATCCACAGACAGGAAGTAACATAGAAAGGCTTTCCGTCACCGTGCTATGCTTCGGTGCCTTTCTGTGCAAGACTCTGTCGTATCTTTTCTAGGACAAAGAGAATAGAAAACGGGAGACGCGAGTACGGGACCACGGGACCATTCATTGGAGAGATACATGTTGAATTGTAGACTTAATTCTTCTACTCCTGGAAATGTAATTCATTTGAAACGGTGAGTGTATGTGGGGAAGTGTGGTCTGTGTAGTAAAGTCTAAATGTCCGTGTGAGACCTTTGTTCGCCTTCTATTTGTAGCTTGTTAGCTACATAGCATGGTAGCCTCGTCGTGAACATTCTCTTATTTTCATTTGTGGTATTATTGCGTCGTGGTGCAGTGCTTGAAATCATACCCACTCAGTCATAACATACTAATGTTTGTTTGATAGATTGGTAAACAGATCTACGTTTTGTGTATATATTTTGTGAGAGAGAGAGAGTGTGTGTGTGTGTGTGTGTGTGTGTGTGTGTGTGTGTGTGTGTGTGTGTGTGTGTGTGTGTGTGTGGCTAATGGGCTAATGTTAGCAATGTTTGCATCAAACACACTAGGAGCCATCCCTTTGTTGTTGTTTTGTTTTGTTTTTTTGTCAGCAGACAAAAAGGCTGCTTATTTTATTAATGATTCCCTATTTATGTGTGTATTTATATCCGACCAGCACATGTAAAGATAGCCAGTGGTTCTCAAAGCAGATTACAGGGACACTGTGGGTTCCTTTAGGGGCTCTAAATTGCACCATTGTATCCCGTTAAGAGTCTGTAACTCTTAACAGGATACAAATGAAACCAAATGAACCCTAAGGTTCATTTGGTTCCATTTACACTGGCAGACCACAAATCATCTCTGTTTGTAGGTAAACCTATCTATAGCCTTAAAATGTCTTGTCTAATGTTCCCCATCTGGCCATTTTTGCTTTTCAATTTATTTTTAAATGTGTTAAACCACCAAGCCCAAATACTCTATTTTTATTAAATATTTTACCCAAACAGAAGACCTACAAGCTCTGCAGATGGGCTATTTTCACTACTTCTGGATGGACCCTAACATGTCTGTAACTCTGAGAGTGTACAAATGGAACCACATTGACCCTTACAAGTCTGTAACTGAGAGTGTACTAATGAAACCAAATGTACCCTTACAGGTCTGTAACTCTTTGAGCGTAAAAAAAAATGTACCCTTTTTTGTGGGCTTGTAGATCAGCTATTCTTTGAATAGTTGAATACTTGCATATATGACTAACTTAGCAACACTCTTTCTATCTCTCTCTGTTCCAGAGCAACAGCATTAAACAAAACACATCATGGATGGACCTTTTAATCTTAATGGTAAGTGCACAATCACAAAGTTAGCTGTGTTTGGCTACATGTCTGTAACTCTGACAGTGTACACATGGAACCGAATGAACAGTGCACACTGTCAGACAGTGCACACTGTCAGTTTTCCCTTGTGGGATAATAAAGCTATCTATCTATCTATCTATCTATCTATCTATCTATCTATCTATCTATCTTAGGTCTCCAGCCGTATCCGCCCAATGCCTTCACCACCTGTCCTGACGTTTACGTCGACCTCCACCACTATGCCGTCGTCAATGCAGCAACCCAAGGTCAGACGCTTATGTAGCACTGACTGTTAATATGGACACATTTTACCTATGTGTACTATTTCTCTGTATTGATTCCTATTTTTGTTTTGCATTGTTTGCCTTGTATCTCCAGCTGTAACCCTAAGCTGCCCATGCCGCCACCTCCTGGCCCGAAGCCTAATCTCCACCAGTATTTACTTTTGCATGGTAAGCAATCACACCTCACAGTAAGCTGAAAATTAACTATCTACAAGCTCACAATGCTTCACACCGTGAGGCGTTTTGAGATTGTAGATCAGCTTTTTTTGGCTTGGAGATTACTGTAATTTGGGAAAAGAAATTATAGTATTGAAATGCATTTATTCAATTATTGACACTCTCTCTCTGTTCATCATCCTCCTGCAGGAAGATCCGGTCCCCACACCAAGCTGAAGACCTTCCTGCATGAAGTCCTACATCCAGCTCCCTGGTAAGCTCACAGTAAGACAAAAATATACTATCTACAAGCTCACAACACGTCACAGCGTGATGCGTTGTGAGCTTGTATATAAGCCTTTTTTGGCTCGGAGAGATTTTGTACTCATAATGTGATAACTAAAATACACACTAAATGATCTGTTCTTTATCATTCCAGAGCCGATGACACAGTTAACTGGCGACAAGATGCAGCACAGCCACGGCCGGCGTCAGATGGAAGGCTGTCACCCTCGTCCTGGCCAGGAAAGCACTGATTGGCACATCCTACACCACACCAGCAGCGCCTCTAAGCAGATTCAAGTCTCGCCACCTACCACGCCGGCAACTGAACTGCTGACCATATAAAGCCTCTCGACCTAGGACCCAAGATGTTGGCATGGCTACGCGACACCAAGTTGGACCTCCGACGTTAGACGAAAGCAGCACAGCCCAGCCCAGAATACCATAGTCGCTCAGTCCCCATGCCAAGCATTCCATGGGACGCTCAACACACCGTACACAAAGTTCATTGACCTTCCCACTGTTCTCTACCTAAAGGATGTTTTGTGTTTAAACCTTTTGAATATTGTTTCTAGAGTTCAAAATATTGTTCATCCCCACCATTACCCTTATTATTATATCTGGGTACTGCAGATATGAGTTCATGTTAGTTTCATAAGTGGATCAGTTTAACTTTTCTATTTGAATTAATTGTACATACCCTTCATGAAACAAACTGATGATGGGAATTTGGTTCCAATTCTGTCCAATGCCAGCTCTGATGGTACTGTAATTCATTTTTAGGGTTGACGGCATGCACACAATCTGTCTATAGAAAGACTAAATACTTTTAATGTTTACGATGTCCTCCGATATACATGTGGTTATAATGTTATTATATGTTGTACCTCTTCAGTGCCACAGTACAGTTTAAACTATTACAGAAAAGTTACATGTGTATTGAGCTTGGATATTGGCTATGTTTACACCTTTCTGTTTTTAGCATACAGGATAAATGATTAACCTTTCCCAAAATAATAGATAGCAGAGCCTTTAGGATATCAAAATTCACTGTTAACCCACCCATACTTTGTTTAAATTCTTTTCAGGCAGGTTTACCAGTTGTCAATGATATAAAGATGGCAACCTTTGTGTAATACATTGATTGCTTGAAGTTTTTATTGGAGGTTTTGCAAGGGCTTATTTTCATTGATATCATTCTCTAACTCAGTGATTACCTTAATGTGCAACATTGTTTTCTCACTCAACACTGCAGAGGGTATCTGCACATTTCTAGGGACAATTGAAGGACTTTTTAATTTAAAATGACAAATTAAACATGGGCCAATGTCAAATATTAGAGGCAGAAATTGTGAAAATAGCCGATCTACATGCTTGTGAGCATGCAGATTGTGAGCATGTAGATCTGCTATTTTCACAATAGAACTGTGTTCTACAAAATGTAATGTCTCAACTCTTAGTGCTTGTCAGGGTAGGGGGTCCCCAGTTAAAATATGATTATTTTGGGGGTCACGGCCAGAAAAGGTTGAGGACCACTGCTCTTAACTCATAAAATTGAATGACAGACAGTACACAGTACTATGCACAGTAATTGTAAAGCACTTGTAAACAAAAAAGAACACAATAAGAGATTCACATCTGTACAACTGATATATCATCCTGCCTGGTACATAATTGTGATTGCTTTGCTTGTGTATATTTTAATAAAAAAAGAAGAAAACAAAGTTAATGTCTGTGCCTCAACTGATTGTATAAATATGGGTGGAAGGGAGGGGAGGAGGGTACACAATATGGGGGGGGGGCATAATGATGTTGCTATACGACGGCCCCACGCTATTCGGTCGCTATCGCGGCCCGCCGTCGGCGGCGTGACGCTTTGGCGTGACGCCGGGCCGACGCTTGGCGTGACGCCTGGCGGGCGCTGATCAAGGACGTGGCGTCAGCGCAACGCAACACGACGGGCGAACGACACGCTAATGGCTATCGCGATCGCGCGTGACGACGTCCTCACGTCAGAAATTTAGCAGATTTTGCTAGCTGGGTAATGGAGTAAAAGTACAATATTTGAATCCGAGATGTAGTGGAGTAAAAATAAAAATGTTGGAAGTTGGAAATACTCTTGAAAAGTACACACATCTCAACATTGTACTGTACTTAGCCTACAGTATTTAGGTAAATGTACTTAGTTACTTTACTTAAACCACGTGTAAGCCAGGATTAAATGACATATGGATAAACAGAGATTATACAACAAGTAGTCCGGCTCTCAATGGAAAACAGGCTCTCCAACCGTGCATCAAACGAGCACAGATGCACTGCTAGACCTGGGCCTAATCACATGAGGAATGTATCACTCCGCCACTGCACCTGATTATCCCATATATGGCACAGCTGCGCCCTCTGGAGGAAAAAACACAGTAGTAGCTTGCAGTGCAAACTAGCCACTCGGACCGGAGAACAACTTGTTACACTGCTATCGTTGGAAATGGATTTCACTGTTAATTTCGATATATTTGGTGGACTTACTTTAGATGAATGGTTAGATGAGGATGATAAGGAGAACGCAAAACCAACCAGACATTGTGCTTTGTCAAAGGAAGAGCTCGACAAGTTAGAGTGAAGGTTTGAACTCAATACAGCCAGGACAACTACTTGGGCTGTGAAATGTTTCCAGGACTTGTTGTTGTCATACAATGGTATCGTGCAGCGAAAATAGCCGATCTACAAGTAGCAACGCGGCGCGACACGGCGCGTTGTTGTAGATCGGCTATTTTCGCTGCGAGATACGGTCGTACGGCGGAGCATAGCCTATTGGAACTGACAGCTCAGCTGTGGTGATTGCTGCCTCGGTGACTGCGCTCACAGCGCAGCTCTTTTTAATCAACAAGTCAACAACAGGGACTATTTAATGTCAGTCAAACTCTTCCAAGGAATCAGATTAGCGATCGTTTAAATTATGAATTGCCCCACAGTGTGAATAGCCTATACTTTAATGTGTTTTGTTTGTTGGTGGTTGTATAATTGCAATATTACACTCGATTATCACTCCTGTGATGCTCGGTGGAACTCGCCTACGGCTCGTTCCTGACCGCATCACAGTCGTGCAAATAATTCAGTTATCCCACACCCTCTTGTGTAATATTGCTTAAGAATAACCCATAACTAAGACTCCCTAATGGGGAGATAAGCGACCGTCAGATCACATGTACCACTTTGCGTGATTTTAGGGCAAAATCTGTAGGAGCAGTGTCCAAAAATGTGTATCGCAAAGATCGGCCTGATGGTGGCGCTAGCTGTTGGTGGTATGAGTGTAGAGATACTGTGTACCGCTTTGTGTGATTTTAGGGCAAAATCTTTAGGAGCAGTGTCCCAAAAAAAAAGTGTTTTGCAAGAATGGGCCTCATGGTGGCGCTAGAAGAGGGCCATGTGAGAAATGAGGGGCAGTGGTTTGGCAGGCAAGGAGTGTGTGTGCAAAGGTTTGCATGGATAGGGGCAACGGTGGCAGAGATATGAGTTGGAGAAAAGTGTGACATGACTGACAGACAGACAGACATCCGGTGGAGGTTTTGATAGTAACTGCGACCTGATTTTCCTACTCTGTAACAAATAAATAGGCCATCAACATATTTAATAGTCACCTAAGTATGTGATAAACAAACCAACAAATAATCTAAAACCAGTGTAATCTCAGCACAATAACTGAACTGGCATTTCATGGGTTAAAGTTTTGGTGCTAAAGTGACATGGAGTGTGATTGGTGAGAGCAGCAGTCAATCTAACAGGGGGAGCCAATAAGAACATTGCTTGCTGTGAGTTGGTTGAGTTAGCCAATCAGGTGCTGAGGACCGCCCTGTTTTTACCTTTCTGGACCAGGAAGTATAGAGACACCCTTCCTTGTTTTTCTCAAGAAGTATCCAAAGAAGGAGAAGTCGCTGGAAGTCACGCCCACACCACGGTCCATGCGCCATGACACTTTGGGTGGCGGAAGTTGCAACGGAAGCTCGATGAATAACATTGCGTCTATGAGCTTCGGCTGGGACAGCTCATGAACAAAAAATAATTCTGAACGAGAGAGACCTTTAGTCGCTCCAGGAATATAAAAGAAGACATATCACAGGTATTTTTACAATCACTTGCTTTTCGATGTGCACAGTACATAATGTTATTGAGGCAGCTAAACAGCGGCGGTGGCCGTTTCTGTCTCGGAGCTATCGCGAGATTTGGATTCCAGACGGAATGGTGGAGAGTCACGGAATGGTGGAGAGTCTCGCGATACTATCTCGTTCAGAAACGTAAATTGTGCTCTTTAGATGCCTCTATAATGTTATACAGTGTACTCACCGAAAAGCAACACAGCACAAAACAATGTGTGACATGTTTTCTTTTATATTCCTGAGCTGAGTGTTTTAAAAAGGTCTCTATCGTTCAGAATTATTTTTTGTTCATGAGCTGTCCCAGCCGAAGCTCATAGACGCAATGTTATTCACCGAACCTCCGGTGCCACTTCCGCCACCCAAAGTGTCATGGTGGATGGCCATGGAGCCTAAAATGAAGTCAGTGTCCCTTCCTTCTTTGATCTTCCTTGGTTTTTCTGCTGCATGAGAGAGGACAGCAGCTGTGTGATTTTCTGAATGAACACAATTCATTCTGAAGTGATTAACAGATGTTTGATTGAGAAGTGACTTTGATTGAACAGAACTAGAAGGTTTATGAAGACAGATACTTTTAGAGAGAAAGAAGCAAAATCGTTTTGCTAATTATTTGGTGAGAACACTACCTTAGTGAAAACGTTTTTTTTTTTTTTTTTTTTTTTTCACCTTTATTCACTGCAGGAGCAGCACAGCATTGGTCTTTGAAGCATCTCCCTTGGTAAGCTAACAAGAACTTTTCTCATTTGAGTGTGTGAACCTGAAGGGAAAAGTAATTTTGTTGATAATACATAGCTAGCATACAGGCATCAGGCCTGTTGCTATTCCTGTTGCTAGCTACTTTGCTTCCTATTTAAGCACAGATAGCCTACCATTTAAAAACAATGAGGGGTTTGAGACCTTTGGTTTGGTGCACTCTGTATCATTGTGGTAATGTATGAGAAGCTATTTAAGCTAATCACGATTAGCATGCTAGCTAACTGTATCAAATGTGGTGTTGCAGCAGGCTAGCCAAGCACTTATTGTTTAGTTTACATAATGTGTCTACATCAAAACCACTCAGTTTGAATGGATTAAGTCACTGTGATGCTCTGTAGTAGCTACAACTACATTGCTATTGAGTACATAAGTATTAATAGTTCAATTCATAGTTAAAGGGGAATACATACGTTATAATGGGAATATACAGTATTAAAAAGGATAATATTGCATCTAATAGGACAGTGTTTTTCAACCAGCGGTCCGGGGACCACCAGTGGTCCTTGAGGGGGTTCCAGGTGGTCCCCAGCTAAATGATGGAGAGTTGGTAACCAAATGGACCTTGAGAGCAAGAGCAAACCAATTTGTTTTCATTTTATACTCTCAAGACTTAAATCAGAGTTCCTCAACAGGGGGCCCACCACCCCTAGGGGGTCCGGAGGTACTGCAGGGGGTCCATGAAATTGTTGCTGGATTAAAAAAATATATATATCTTTATTTATTCATTATTTTAATTTACAGTATAAATGTATTACTAAAATGGTCCTGCTGCACTTCCGTCCCCTCTGTAATAGGTGATAAAAATAATTATTTGAACCTCTGCTGTTATAGCGCCACCAGGAGGCAGATTTTTGCAAACCCATTGTCTCTGCCAGGCCAAAACTGAGCACTCACACTCCTTGGGTGCCAGAGCAGAACCTCTGCCCAATTTTCTGCATGGGCCTGTTATGGCGCCACCAGGAGGCTGATGTGTGCAAAACGAATTTTTGGACAGTACTTCTACAGATTTTGTCCAAAAATCACGGCAATCGGTGGTATTAAACGAAACGGGTCTTTCAGATTTTTCAAATTCCATCCTGATTGGCTAAGATTGACTTCTAAAGTTTGCAAGTGTGCTCCCTTTTGAACAAAATGCCTCAAATCATGAACACAGGGTGCGATGCAAGTGAAATATTGCACACACATTCCCACCTTCGCCTCAAATTCCTCAAGCTCCTCACCTTCTAGCGATGGCAGGAAGAGGAAGAAGTGTACGGTGATGCTTGTACACAAACTGGACTGATATTATACCAGTAAGACTCCCTAATCGGGAGATAAGCGACCATAGGTGGACGAATAGGTACCGGCCCCGGCTCTCCCGGACGCTCCTAGGCCGAGTTAGGGCATTTTATGTGAGCTGCAGTGGAGGGGGTCCTCCACTGGGGGCGCCACCACTTTTGCATCCGTTCTGGAGCACCAGGAGTGGGTGGTCCCCAGGAATTCCCCGTGAGCAGCCCCGTTGGGGTGGTCATTTGGTCATTTTTGCACATTTGGTCATTTTTTACATCTGGGGGTCCCACGGGGGTCCTTGGAGGTTGTAGTTTGGCAGTCAAGGAGTGTGTGTGCAAAATTTGGCATGGATGGGGGCAACGGTTGTGGAGATATGAGCAGGGCAAAAGTGTGACGGACTGACTGACCCACAGACAACCGGTGGAGGTTTTGGTAGTAAATGCGACCTACGGTCGCAATTACTTGCAAAGGAAGTCACTAGACCAAAAATATTACTACTTCTGTTTGTGCCTGTAAAAAGGTAAGATAAATGGTGAAAGTGACTTTCTGCGCTCCAAGCTCCAGTCATCTTGATTTTTTATCTCATACTACTAGCAAATATATGATTCAATTTCCACTTGAATTTGAGGATGTCCTTCTGATGGGGGCTCTGCACTGGCAGACGAGCCAGTACGATCATCAGTAGGAGGAATGCATTGGCATTTATTTTAAAACCCAAATTGGACACAACCTTTTAGTCAACAGGCAACATTTTCTCCATGTTATATAGCCTAATTGGAACACACAAATGCTCAAAATGGAAAAAGAAACATTATCTACTCTGTCAATTTCTGTGGACACCTGCCTACCAGTGACATCATTGTTGTCATAGTTTTTACACAAAGTCTACTTTTTCATCATGCGATCTTTCCAGGAATAGAATGCCCACAATGACTTAGATTCCCCATCGATGATTGATTGATTGAGGTATGTATTAGAAGTTTTGCATAGGAAAAGGTACAGTTTCATAACACTGATACAAGGTCAACAAAAACTCTGGTAAGGCAATGCTTATTTCCGTTGAGATCCTTCTCTTTAACTCATAACATTGAATGACAGACAGATAGAACACAGTACTGTGCAGTAGATCTATACCAGAAAAGCACTTGTAAACAAAAGAAACAAAAACAGTGCAGGGTCCTGTAGGGTCCTGTCCGTGGAATTGGATGTCACTAGTAGGCGGGTGTCTGAACTGTTCACAGCCAATGATGGCATAAGACAATGAGCATTAGTTAGGACCAAGTTTATGAACAAAAAAGGGTTTGAATTGGTGAAGTTGTCCTTTAACACATTCCAAGCCAGCCCATTTCAGTGTTTTTTTATGACCACACGAAAACACTGTTTACACATCTATCCGTTCTGTCCATTCTTTTCAGTACCCTGGGTGACTCTAAATTCCACCATAGTTACACTCATACAACCATGCTAACAAAATGAGCAAAAACCTACTTTTGCGTCGGGCGCTCCCCGCACGCGCTCCATGCATGTGATGGTAACGATCGGAACCGCGTTGCCACCAGCTGCTCAGATCTTTTTTCGGAATGAAAATCCGACTCACGGGTGAGGAGGAAAATGTGTTTTTATGTATAATGCATTCTAGTTCTGTCACAACAAAGCAGGCCAACATGGGCCGCCCACTTCCTCGTTTTCATTCAGTCTCATGATCTGCCACTGGAGGGAGGCAAAGTCTTTGGTATGAAGCCCTTGTTTGGCCATTAGGCAAAAATAATGTATTTTGAGTTGTTTTATTTTTTTTATATATAAATTTTATTCCACAAATTATTCACACAGTTAACAAATTGCATACGTCATAGTTACAGCATGCCTCAACATCTGAATGGTAAATTACATTAAGTAAATAGGTAAGTACATTCTAGCAAGAAAGCAGATTTCAAATAAATAGGTACATTTTCTTACGTTCTTCATTACAAAAGCTCTTAAAATGTCAAGGTTGGTGCTTCGTGGTTTTTCTTTTTTTTTTAAACGTCCCTTCCCGTTTACCCCCAGCTCCTCTCTACCCCTACCCCCCACCCATAAAAGCTAAGAAAAAAGAGAAAAAGAGAAAAGAAGGGAAAAAAGAAAGAAGAAAGAAAGAAAGAAACCAGCATGTTAACTCAACCTCGAGTGGCGCTTTGTGTGTTGAGATCCAAAAAAGTAATAATTTGTAGGTCACACCCTTGGCTCAAGTGGACTGACAGTCACCAATATTTATCACTATTCCAAAGGGATATTTTGTAGACTGTCAAAGTAGGAGATAAGAGGTTGCCAATGTTTGTAAAAGTTTTCTGCGGAACCCCGGACAACAAATTTAATTTTTTCTAGTTTCAAAAATGACATCAGGTCCTGCAGCCAAGAAGTGTTTGAAGGGGGTAGACGGTTTTTCCACATGAGGAGGATTCGACGTCGAGCAATTAAAGAGGCGAATAAAATTATGTTTCTTTGTCTAGTGTTTATTCTGGTTCCCTCTTCAGGGACACCAAAAATGGCAATACGAGGTGATGGATCCACATTTAGTCCTATTATTTCCGAGGTTACCTCGAAGAAAGATCTCCAATAATCCACCAGGCGTGGGCATGACCAAAACATATGAGTCAAATCGGCTGGGGCTTGAGAGCATCTATCACAGGAGTCAGAAAGATCTGGGTATATTCTCGATAATCTAGCTTTACTATAATGTATCCTATGAAGTACTTTGAATTGAAGATAGATAGATAGATAGATAGATAGATAGATAGATAGATAGATAGATAGATAGATAGATAGATAGATAGATAGAAAACTTTATTTGGGTGTCACACCTCAGACTGTACAGTTTTAAAAGCAGACAACATTTCATTTCATAGTTTGAGGACCACTCACTTGGAGTTGTGAGACACCATAAAAATAGACAAATAATTAAAACGTACATTAAAGTACATACATATAAACAGTTACATATTTAAAAACGAAAAAATAAAGAAAATCAGACAGTACACAACAAAAATAAAATAGCAAAAATACAAATACATTAAGTAAACAAAAATACGTGGTTGGGGCAGCTTATGAACCTATACTTAGAAAAGCTAATCTTCTTTTTAAAATGAGATGGCAGGCTTTGGCACATTCATTTGTGCAGTATTTACCAGCTAAAATTACATTCAATTTATCATAATCATCAAGACCATTAAAAAGTTCTACCTGTTGAGATAATGAAAGGAATAGTTCTGACCGGATATCCTTGTATAGATCACAGTGTAATAGGACATGGGCCTCAGATTCAACAGAACCGCTGTTACATAGTGTACAGAAGCGACTATCTGCTGGGGTATTTGTGTATCTGCCTGTTTCTAGAGCTAAAGGAGCCACTCCACACCTGAACTTTGCAAACTAGTGATGTGTCGGTCATGAATGACCTGTTCAAATGAACGGATCTTTATGGTGAACAAGATCGAACGGGTCACCATCCCGAAAAGACCCGTTCAACCGTTCACGGCGTTCAGTTGCAAATGCGACGAGAGAGACGGTTCATTCAACGTATCCTCACAAGAGAAGACAGACCCGACCGACCGTTCCGTCCCTCCTTTCCACCGTTCCACTGTAGTGGGCTGGAGGCGGGCTCTCCCTCAGAGAAGCAGGACTGTTTGTGTGGAGTGCTATAGTTACGGAGCAGCAGAGCGCCTTCGACCGCGAGTTGAGGCAGAGGAGTTGTGACTGATGATTGATTGACCGAGACCGACTGACTGACTGACTGACTGCGAGTGAAAAGGGGGTATCGTTCTTTCTTTGAACGGGATGTTCTAATTACTAGTCCTAGTCTACCCTCCGAGACTGCAGACGGACCGACCGACTGACTGACTGACTGAATACTTTATTAAGTTTGCAAAAAAGCAGAGGTACAGTTCTATACAAAAGGATGCTAAAAGATAAACCATAGAAAACACTATGGCATTAATCTCTCCTACAAGTAGCCTACAGTAACACATCTCATCTCATACAATGGACCATTGAGCCAGTGTCATGTTAATTCTTTAAGTGTGAACGACTGGTAAGGGATAATCGTTCATTCTCTGAACGGGTGAAATGTTAATTTGCGCTTTTGAGTGTTGTTGGCCGTTTTATAATGATAGAAACGGCGCGCGGTGACGGTGTGAATGTTTTTGATTGATATGCGTGCACCAGTCGTGGAAAAAGTAGCCTACACGGATTTTTATTATTTTATGGTGCAGCCAGTGCAGGGACAAGTGACGTTATGATGTCAATACATCATCTTCGTCAGGTCACGTTCACAAGATAGGCAGCAGGCATGCAGAGTCTGTCATCTGACCGAAACAGTCAGGCAGCGAGGAGAGAGGTGTGTTTTTGACTGCTTGTGCTTGACTGACTGACTGACTGACTGACTGACTGACTGAGAAGGAACTCGACTGATTATCGGTCACGGCTCTGAACGAGAATGATGTGAGTGACGACCGGCTCAACGCAACGCCGGCTCCAACACCCCCGCCCCCGCTTCCTGAAAGTTGTGAACGACCGATTGAACGATCATGACCGAATCTTTCTTGTGAACGAACGAACGATGATTCGGTTCACGGAAATGAACGGTTTTTCCCACCACTATTGCAAACGCGCTCCTGTGCTGCCTGGACATAATACTTTGTACATACGATTCAGTTTCAAACCTGTTCTTAAAGAGACAGTAGGTACGCAGTTTATTTCCTTCTGGCTTGTTAATTAGCTGAAGCCACTTCTCCTCATCTGCCAGTGCAACAGCCTGATCAAGGCACTTTATGTCACTTCTCGAAAGAACAGTGTCTGTGTTGGCAAGATGAGGTAAGTGCAGCGAGCCAAAGAACATTCTAACAGTATGAGCATAGTTCTTAGTACTTCTGTTCTGGTCCACCCACACAAATACACGTTTACATAATCTGGTATCAGGCATGCTACACATTCTCTGCCAGTTTTTAAAAATACAAGACCACTGATTTTGCCAAGGGGTTTTCCACCCCATGTCGCCCTGTATAGCGGCGTTAGGAGTATATTTACCCACACCTAGATAGAAACGACATGCCCTATTAAAGACAGCATTGATACATGAGTAGCTCTTATAACCCCATACTGCAGCTGCATACATCAGGATGGGCAGAACCATGGATTCAAAAAGTTTAGTAAAGCATTTATAAGGGAACCCACCCAGAATGAGACCAAGTCTCGCACAGAATGATGAAGAGTTAACAGCATTTAATGCAGCGTCCCAGAACTTTTCTGACGTAGTGATACCCAGTTCAGTTTCCCACCCTACTTTGATCTTCGACAAAGCAGGGGGAGTCGCTGCCGATAGTAGATTATATAAAAAAGAAATTTGGCCTTTTGGCAGTTGAATTACTGGTAAAATAAGGTCAATACCCGAAGCCGGTGGAATCTGTGGAAATGATAAGGTATTATGTCTAGCAAAATTACGAATTTGGAAATATCGAAATAAATCGAAGTGTAGTAGATTAAATGCCGAGCGTAACTGTGTGAAACTGGCAAACGTGCCGTCTATATAAAGGTCTCCCAGACAAGACAAACCTTGTGTCGACCAGAAGGAAAATCTACCATCAGTTTTGCCCGGTTTAAATTGTTGGTTGTTACATAATGGTGTAGCTTGAGACCAGGATGTCCATCCAAAGTGTTGTCTAATTTGTTGCCAAATTTTTAAAGTGGAAATTACAAGAGGGCTAGAAGAATGTTGCCTGGGTTTGAGTGGGAGACTGCTACATACTAAGGCCTTTAAGGACGAGGAGTGACAGGAGTTAGATTCCAATTGAACCTAGCTGTCCTCGGTCTCTGTAAGCCAGAGTGAAATTTTAAACATATTTGCTGCCCAATAATAAGCCTGGAAATTAGGTAAACCAAGTCCGCCCTTTGATCTTTCCCTCTGAAGTAAAGGTTTACATATTCTTGGGGTTTTCCCGTTCCATATAAAATTTAAAATGATTGAGTCTAATTGTCGGAAGAATTGTTTGGGTAGGAAAATAGGTAGACATTGAAATAAATATAAATATCTGGGGAGTATATTCATTTTGATAGTTTGCACTCTGCTTGCAAGGGAAAGAGGTAGTGTATTCCATCGGTGCAAGTCGTTTTTCACCTTTGCTGTTAAAGCTGTAAGGTTTTCCTCACAAAGAGAGGGAATAGATCTAGTGACAATAATTCCTAAATATTTTAAATGTATTAGATAAGTTAAAGGGAATTCTAGTTGGGGATATCATCTTGGCCAATTGGTTAACAGGGAAGCATTCACCTTTCTGTACATTCAGCTTGTACCCCGAGAAATTGCCAAATAGTTAAAAGTAGTTAAAATATGTGGTATAGACTTTATAGGGTCTGAGACAAAGAGGAGCAGGTCGTCTGCATACAAGGATACTTTATGTTCAATTCCATGTCTTTTAATACCTGTAAACAGCTTGTTAGTCTTAAGGGCAATTGATAGGGGCTCAATGACTATCGCGAAAAGCAGGAGGGAAATCGGACAACCTTGTCTTGTGCCACGTGAGAGTGGGAAAAACTCTGAGTGTTGACTATTGGTAGATACGCGTGCCTGTGGAAAGGTATAAATTAAACGTATACAGGAAATAAATCTCTCACCAAAACCAAAATACTTTAGAGTGAAAAATAAATGGCCCCACTCGACTCTGTCAAAAGCCTTTTCCGCGTCAAGTGTGATAACCATCTCAGGGTTAGATAGTGAGGCTGGTGAGTGAATAATACTGAGAACTCTTCGTATATTTGTAAAAGAATGTCGATTCTTGATGAATCCTGTTTGATCATTAGAAATGATAGAAGGCACTATGTTCTCGAGCCGAGTAGCCAAAGTCTTAGCGAGTATCTTTTCATCCACATTAAGAAGGGAAATGGGGCGATAGGAGCTACATAGATTTGAGTCTTTGTCCTTCTTAAGAATGAGTGATATAGAGGCTTGAGTGAGTGTTGGTGGTAATCTACCTCATTGAAAGGAGTCCTCAAACATTTCTAAAAGTAGAGGCGCCAACTGTATTGAAAACTTCTTATAGAACTCCGCCGGGTAACCATCAATTCCTGCGGATTTCCCACTCTGCATTGAGTTAATAGAATTGATTATTTCGCTGAGTTGCAGCGGTGTCTCCAATTTGTTATGGTGTTCTGAGGTTAGTTTAGGAGCATTAAGCCCATTGAAAAAAGTTGTCATATCTGCCTCATTATTCGATGAGTCTGATTTATATAATTCTCAGTAGTAGTCTTTAAAGGTCTCGTTAATTTCAGAGGGGTCAGTTGTTACTGAACCAGCATTATTAATTATTTGGGGAATTTGACGTGAAGCTATCTTACCCTTCAGCTGGTGTGCGAGAAGGCGTACTGCTTTGTCCCCATGTTCATATATTGTTCCCTGGGCTCTTAATAACATTTTTTCAGCATCCCTAGTGGACAGGAGATTGAACTCAGTCTGAAGACTAAGTCTCTCTTTGGCCAGTTAGGGAGATGGAGAGATGGAACATTGACGGTCTAGAGCAGCTATTGCCTCCATTAGTTCCTGTTGACGTCTTTTTTGTTTCCTATGATTGTGGGCAGTATAACCCTTAAGTTCTGTTCAGATTCACTACACCTTCGTTCTGTTCGGGTCATTTTGACCCGGGGGATATTTGGTTTAAAAAAAAAAACACTAATATAAATTTTAACTTAACAAATCATCATGATACATTGACTTTGACTCAATACCAAACAATTCATATGATATATATGGTAAATGTTTGCATTTCTGCTTTGCTATATCACATTAAACACTGAACGAGCTAGGCGTTTTTACTGATTTAGCTGGAATTCATGTAAAAAAACTACTTTATTTAATACTGGGCAATATTGCTCATGCTTATAGGAAAAAATTAAAATCAGACAGGGGGGCTTCGGAAGGGGGGTGTTAGAAGGGGGGGGGCTGTTTGTCTGTGTTTTGGCACAATACTGTGTATTTCTGTGCATAATTATGTGCTTCCGGGTCAAAATGACCCGAACAGCACTTAAGGTTCAAAAAATATGAGGGGGGTGTAGCATGGGTGTAGTGCAAAAATATATTTTTTACACGTTCATCTCAGAAGAATCTTTAAGGCCAGTGAGTTTCAGGTGGAAAAAATTTAAACTTCTACCTTTTTTTTTCAAATGAAAATGTAAAACGGGTCAAAATGACCCGAACAGAACTTAAGGGATAAGAGATGATCTCCCCCCTAAGGAATACTTTAAAGGTTTCCCATACCACAAAGAGGTCTATAGAACGAGTAATGCGGTCGCAAAATGTGTTATCAGATAGAAGTGTCGAATCCAGTTTCCAAGAGTAGGTAGCTTTATGTTGATTAGCGAAGTTTAAATTAAGTATAACAGGAGAATGGTCAGAGTTAACTATAGGAGAGTATTCGGTTTAAATGACAGAAGACAGAAGCATCCCATCTATAAAAAAATAATCTATACGAGAATATGTTTTATGGACATGTGAGTAGAAGGAATATTGCCTGTCATTTGGATGCGCAACCCTCCATGGGTCAATGCAACCACACTGGTTCAAAAAGGTAGATAAAGCCAGAGACATCTTAGAGGGTGTAGTTGTTCTAGGATTAGATCTATCCAGACTTGGATCCATCACACAGTTAATATCTCCTCCAAATATTAGTTTATGATTCTGTAAATCCGGAAGTGATGATATAAGTTTCTTCATGAAATCAAGATCATCCCAGTTTGGGGCGTAAACACTAACAAGAACCACCGGAGAATGACAGAGTAAACCGGTTACAATAATATAGCGTCCGTTAGGGTCACAAATTGTATTCGAAGGAGTAAAGTTTACTTTTTTATTAATAAGGATGGCTGCACCTCTCGTTTTGAAATTAAATTTCGAGTGAAAAATTTGACCTATCCAGGGTCTACCAAGTCTTTGGTGGTCTATTGTGCGCAAATGTGTTTCCTGTAAGAATGTGATGTCGGTGTTTAATCGTTTCAAGTGAGAAAACACTCTAGCCCGTTTCACTTGACCATTCAGACCCCCCACATTCCATGAAATAATTCTGATGGAACCTTGTAGCAACTCATAATGTAATAACGGCTCATAATGTAATAAGGGCTCATAATGTAATAAAAAAAAATAATAAAAACTCATAATGTAATAATCAGCTCATAATGTAATAAAAAAACGAGCGCATAACGTAATAACAGATTTTTCAATAATGTAATAATGTGTTACATTAAGAACCTCCACATAGGAGGCTCATAATGTAATAAAACTTCATAATGTAATAATGTATTTTTTATTACATTATGAACTGATTATTACATTATGAGCTGTTATTACATTTTAATTATTGCATTATGCGCTTGTTTTTTATTACATTATGAGCTGATTATTACATTATGAGTTTTTATTACATTTCTTATTACATTATGAGCCCTTATTACATTATTGGTTGCTACACACCCTGCCAACTTTGTTGATGAAGAATGGAGCTACCAGTAAGACTCCCTAATCGGGAGATAAGCGACCGTCAGGTCGCAGCGTGATTTTAGGGCAAAATGTGTAGGAGCTGTGTCCAAAAAATGTGTTTGAAAAAATATATGGGACAGATCCATGTTGATGACATGAGTGTAGACATACTGTGTACCGATTTGCGTAATTTTAGGGCAAAATCTGTAGGGGCAGTGTCCAAAAATGTGTTTGAAAAAGTCGGCCTGATGGTGGCACTATATGGGACAGATCAATGTTGATGGCATGAGTGTAGACATACTGTGTACCAATTTGCGTGATTCTAGCGCAAAATCTGTAGGAGCAGTGTCCAAAAATGTGTTTGAAAAAATGGGCCTGATGGTGGCGCTATATAGGACAGATCCATGTTGATGACATGAGTGTAGACATACTGTGTACCGATTTGCGTGATTTTAGGGCAAAATCTGTAGGAGCAGTGTCCAAAAATGTGTTTGAAAAATTGGGCCTGATGGTGGCGCTATATGGGACATGTTCATGTTGACTGCTCTCTTGGCGCCACCGGGGCGGGTGCGTGGATACCGGCCCCGGCTCTCCCGGTCGCTCCTAGCCCGAGTTACGGCATTTTATGTGCGCTGCAGTGGCGGGGGTCCTCCACTAGGGGTGCGACCACTTTTGCATCCATTCTGGAGCACCAGGAGTCGGTGGTCCCTGGGAATTCCCCATGAACAGCCCCGTTGGGGTGGTCATTGGTCATTTTAGCACTTTTTGGCGGCGGTGACAGGGGGTCCCTGGGGGTCCCTGGAGCTCCGGGGGTCCCGGGAGGGGTGGAGGTTGTGGATTGGCAGGCAAGGAGTGTGTGCAAAGTTTGGCATGGATTGGGGCAACGGTGGCGGAGATATGAGTTGGGGAAAAGTGTGACGTGACGGGCAGACTGACAGACGGACAGACGGACAGACTGACAGACAGCCTGTCGAGGTTTTGGTAGTAACTTCGACCTGACGGTCGCAATCAGCTATCTGCTAAACATGCAGCAAATGAATACCTATTGGGATCATTTAACTGTACAACGAATATCCACAATGTTCAACATACAGTTCGTGATTGTATCGACACTGGGTGTTGATGCAACATCGATAACACACACTTAATTCAAAGAGTCCAGGAAGCAGAGGAGAGCGCACCACTTCGATTTGTCCAGACTTAGGACCAGAGTGAGGTACAGGTCAGGGCCACAGTGAGGGACCGGGTCAGGGCCAAGGTGAGGTACCGGGCGGGTCAGGGCCAGAGTGAGGGCCAGACTTAGGGCGAGAGTGAGGGCCAGATGGAAGTGGTGCGCTCTCCTCTGCTTCCTGGACTATTTGAATCAAGTGTGTGACTGGTCCATCAAGGCTTACATAATGGTCCCCATGACCTTCGGCAAAGTGGCCCAGAACTAGCAATGGCAGACTGTCGTCATACTGACCACATGGGGATATTATCGATGTTTCATCAACACCCAGTCGATACAATCACGAACTGTACGTTGAACATGTGGATGCTCTTTGTACAGTTAATGGTTCTACACCATGCTTTTAATAATTTTAAAATACATTGTTTGTGTCCCAAAAAACGTTTTTCAAAAGGTTTGAGGCTAAATTACCACTCCTGAATACAGAGCCCCTGTCATTTCTGCCTGGCTTTCAGAGCATTTTCAACTGCAGTACCACCTTGTCCTGAGTGGGAGGACTGCACTATTGAACCAGTTTTGGCCCCACACTCCTCCCCACCTCCTGCTCAGCAGGCCTGCCCACCCCTCCCCAAACCCTCTCCCAGCTCCTCCTGCCTCCTTCTCAGGCCTGCCCACCCCTCCCCAACCCCCACTCAGCACACAATCTGACCTAAAATCAGACAGCCTGTTCTGAAACCTGCTTACATAGATCTGCCCATAAACTGAGAAAGACACAATGGCCAGAAATAGGACTTTGTGAGGATAAAACCTGCTGGTGGGACACCAAAAAAATACATAAAAATTGGATAAATGAAAATTCATGGTGTATTCCCTTTAAATGATCCCTATTATGTATTCATTTGCTGCATGTTTAGCAGATAGTTGCTCCATTCTTCATCAACAAAGTTGGCAAGGTTTGTTACCCACAACCAATAATGTAATAACAGCTCATAATGTAATAAAAAACAAGCGCATAATGTAATAATTAAAATGTAATAAAAACTCATAATGTAATAATCAGTTCATAATGTAATAAAAAATACATTATTACATTATTAAGTTTTATTACATTATGAGCCTCCTATGTGATAGCCTGGCGGGGCCCGACGTCATCTGCGTTCACTCACTCATTCCTTCCACAGTATAACGTCTGGACTTCCGTTGATTGGCAGCGAGTATACCGATTATTCTCTGATTGGGGCCAATCAGTGACTGCTTCCGCACTATGCTTCCGCACAACAAACGTTGTCTTCCTGACAACAAGTGAAAAGATTTCCATGATTGGTCCATCAATCATGGAATCATGGATACGGTGACGTATGCATGCTGCAGGCTGCAGCATTTTCAAAACAACAATGGCTGCCCTCACGATGCAAAAAGTGTAACAGTTAACGCTCTAACCATAAAACAACCAATAAGTGCAGTTATTTCAGAGTTGGAATCAATTACAACAATTAAAACGCAACACGGAGGATGCGCTAGTGGAGTTTATCGGCCGAAAAGACGTGTTTGTTTGCCGTTCTTCTGACTGGCTGAGAGATGGTGATTGGTTAGAGGAGTCTGTCTGTCAAGGCAAGTACTCCCGCCCACTTTTCAAGCTGCCAATAAGCCAAAGGCCAGACGTTATACTGTGGAAGGAATGAACACAGATAACGTCGGGCCCCGCCAGGCTACCTATGTGAAGGTTCTTAATGTAACACATTTTTACATTATTACTAGGGCTGGGACTTTAACTGATTAATTGCGATTAATTAATTACAGAAAATTAACGTGATTAAAAAAAATAACGCATTTTAATCGCACTTAGTTTTTGCACCACAGAACCTTCAGTTTCGGGCATACCAATCATAGCGATGCACCAACCAAGAAGAGACAACAAATGCAAAGGGAGAAGTAGCCGATCAGAGCGCTTTGCTTGGCCCAGTGGATGCAAAATTTAGATTTAAAAAACTCACTCGATGATTCACTGATACAACAAAATGTGTTTTACTTGGAAAAAAATGCTTCTCAGGTCAAATATCGATGTGCGATTAAAATGCGATTAATTGCGATTAATTAATCACAAAGCCTGTAATTAATTAGATTAAAATTTGTAATCGCATCCCAGCCCTATATTACTTTATTGAAAAATCTGTTATTACGTTATGCGCTCGTTTTTTTATTACATTATGAGCTGATTATTACATTATGAGTTTTTATTACATTTTTTTTATTACATTATGAGCAGTTATTACATTATGAGTTGCTACAAACCTCCCACTGTTGACAGTCTATTTGTATTGTTAGCCATTATAATCCTTTCTTATTAAAGTAGTAACTGTACAGTCCACCTGAGTGTGTATTATACGGATCATATAGCATCACAACACGGAACAGCAACCAGAAGAGGATTGAGACATGCTGGTTTGAATGAAAGAATGAGAGAGAAACAAGAAAAGGCAAGAAAGCCAGAAGAAGTGAAAAATAAAGGGCCCCCCACCCACGGCTGGACTTCCACCCCCCACCCTCTCTGTCTCCACCCCACACCCCCTGTGCGCCCCAAGTACCTCTGCTCATCCGCCCAACCTGATGAGCTGCACGTAAGAACCACTTATTAACTTCCAGGTTACTCGGGTGAAAGCACCAACCTTCAACCCTTCGCAGAGAGAGCATTACTGAGCTTACATTGAAATAATACACACCAAAGCAATTATAAGTTTCCTACTGTAGCGAAACTGACTCAATAAACCCTTATATTATAAGGGACAACCAATCAGACTCCAGTCTTACTGCGCGGCGCACTAGAGGGGAAAAAATAAAATAAAATAAAAAATAAGGGAAGAAAAGTAAATAGCCTTTAAGTGGGGAATAATGATAAACTAGAAGAGAAAATTTCTAAGAAATTTTAAGTGTGCCTGCAGCTCGCTAAGTCTGTGCAACCTTGTGTAGCGGTTGGTGTTAGCATTAGCGTTATTTCATTTGACGCAACCCGCGTGTCTGTATGACAAACGGTTCACGAGATCAAGGGTCACTTCCTGTTTGGTGAGGGGCACTTCCTGTTTGGCGAAATAGGCCCCAATTAAGGTCATGGACGATTAATGAATTAAAGCTGCAAGCAGCGATGACCGGGCCCTCGCAGCTCTACCCACGTCACAAGGCCAGCAGCCAATCAGAAACCAAACAGGAAGTCAGCCATTTCGACTAATTAGTGGCGTTTTGGAGCATTTTTGGCCGTTATGACGGGTCGCACTTTAACGACAGTTTTTTGAGAAAAAATTGTTTTGTGAGAAAAAAAAAATTTGAGAAAAAAAATTTGAGAAAAAAACTTTTTTGAGAAAAAGAAATTTTGAAAAAAAAAATGTGAGAAAAAAAAATTTTGAGAAAAAAAAATGTGAGAAAAAAAAAATTTGAGAAAAAAAAATTTTGAGAAAAAAAATTTGAGAAAAAAAAAATTGAGAAAAAAAAATTTTTGAGAAAAAAAAATGTGAGGAAAAAAATTTTTTGAGAAAAAAATTTTTTGAGAAAAAAAAAATTTGGAGAAAAAAAAATTTGAGAAAAAAAAATTTGAGAAAAAAAAATTTTTGAGAAAAAAAAATTTGAGAAAAAAAATTTTGAGAAAAAAAAAATTTGAGAAAAAAAAAATTTGAGAAAAAAAAAATTTGAGAAAAAAAAAAATTTGAGAAAAAAAAATTGAGAAAAAAAGAAAAGGTATGACACCAGCCGCGAGTCTGTACGACAAACGGTTCATGAGTTATAGAGGCACTTCCTGTTTGGTGAAGGGCACTTCCTGTTAAAGAGGGGGCGGGGCTTAATCAATTACAGCTTATCCCTATTGGTCGGAAAAAGACCAAAGTTGTGTGAGCATTTTACATTTTAAATGACGTTGCTAGGCAAAAGTATGGCAGAGTTATGTGGCGCCAAAGTTTCTGGGAAAAAAAAAATTTGAGAAAAAAAAAATTTGAGAAAAAAAAAATTTGAGAAAAAAAATGTTGAGAAAAAAAATTTGAGAAAAAAAATGTCTTGAGAAAAAAAAATGTGAGAAAAAAAATTTTAGAAAAAAAGTTTTTGAGAAAAAAAAATTTGGAGAAAAAAAAAATTGAGAAAAAATAAATTGAGAAAAAAAAATTTTTGAGAAAAAAAATTTTGAGAAAAAAAATTTTGAGAAAAAAAAAATTTGAGAAAAAAAAAATTTGAGAAAAAAAAATTGAGAAAAAAAGAAAAGGTATGACACCAGCCGCGAGTCTGTACGACAAACGGTTCATGAGTTATAGAGGCACTTCCTGTTTGGTGAAGGGCACTTCCTGTTAAAGAGGGGGCGGGGCTTAATCAATTACAGCTCATCCCTATTGGTCGGAAAAAGACCAAAGTTGTGTGAGCATTTTACATTTTAAATGACGTTGCTAGGCAAAAGTATGGCAGAGTTATGTGGCGCCAAAGTTTCTGGGTTTTTTTCGGAGTCCCCCATTCAAAGTCAATGGAGTTTTTGGGCGTTGTTTTTTGCGGATTACATCGCAATCGTAAAGCGGATCGGAAAGAAAAGTAATAGCACACCATTCCCGGCCGAGCCGCACATTTTGATGTATATATTGCGGGGGTGGCGTAAATCGTGCGGCAGTTATTACGTGCCGAAGTTTCCCCCATTCTAAGTCAATGGGGTTTTTTGGCGTCGTTTTTTGCGAATTACGTCGCAATGGTAACGCGGATCGGAAAGAAAAGTAATAGCAACCTATTCCCGGCCGAGCCGCACGTTTTGATGTATATATTGCGGCGGTGGCGTAAATTGTGCGGCAGTTATTACGTGCAGAAATTCGTGGCGAAAGACTTAATTAATTAACTAGAAGAGAAAATTTCTAAGAAATTTTAAGTGTGCCTGCAGCTCGCTAAGTCTGTGCAACCTTGTGTAGCGGTTGGTGTTAGCATTAGCGTTATTTCATTTGACGCAACCCGCGTGTCTGTATGACAAACGGTTCACGAGATCAAGGGTCACTTCCTGTTTGGTGAGGGGCACTTCCTGTTTGGCGAAATAGGCCCCAATTAAGGTCATGGACGATTAATGAATTAAAGCTGCAAGCAGCGATGACCGGGCCCTCGCAGCTCTACCCACGTCACAAGGCCAGCAGCCAATCAGAAACCAAACAGGAAGTCAGCCATTTCGACTAATTAGTGGCGTTTTGGAGCATTTTTGGCCGTTATGACGGGTCGCACTTTAACGACAGTTTTTTGAGAAAAAATTGTTTTGTGAGAAAAAAAAAATTTGAGAAAAAAAATTTGAGAAAAAAACTTTTTTGAGAAAAAGAAATTTTGAAAAAAAAAATGTGAGAAAAAAATTTTGAGAAAAAAAAATGTGAGAAAAAAAAAATTTGAGAAAAAAAAATTTTGAGAAAAAAAATTTGAGAAAAAAAAAATTTTGAGAAAAAAAAATGTGAGGAAAAAATGTTTTTGAGAAAAAAAAAATTTGAGAAAAAAAAAATTTGGAGAAAAAAAAATTGAGAAAAAAAAATTTGAGAAAAAAAAATTTTTGAGAAAAAAGAAATTTGAGAAAAAAAATTTTGAGAAAAAAAAAATTTGAGAAAAAAAAAATTTGAGAAAAAAAAAATTTGAGAAAAAAAAAAATTTGAGAAAAAAAAATTGAGAAAAAAAGAAAAGGTATGACACCAGCCGCGAGTCTGTACGACAAACGGTTCATGAGTTATAGAGGCACTTCCTGTTTGGTGAAGGGCACTTCCTGTTAAAGAGGGGGCGGGGCTTAATCAATTACAGCTTATCCCTATTGGTCGGAAAAAGACCAAAGTTGTGTGAGCATTTTACATTTTAAATGACGTTGCTAGGCAAAAGTATGGCAGAGTTATGTGGCGCCAAAGTTTCTGGGAAAAAAAAAATTTGAGAAAAAAAAATTTGAGAAAAAAAAAATTTGAGAAAAAAAAAATTTGAGAAAAAAAATGTTGAGAAAAAAAAATTTTTGAGAAAAAAAATTTGAGAAAAAAAATGTTTTGAGAAAAAAAAATGTGAGAAAAAAATTTTTTTGAGAAAAAAATTTTTTGAGAAAAAAATTTGGAGAAAAAAAAAATTGAGAAAAAAAAAATTGAGAAAAAAAATTTTTGAGAAAAAAAATTTTGAGAAAAAAAATTTTGAGAAAAAAAAAATTTGAGAAAAAAAAAATTTGAGAAAAAAAAATTGAGAAAAAAAGAAAAGGTATGACACCAGCCGCGAGTCTGTACGACAAACGGTTCATGAGTTATAGAGGCACTTCCTGTTTGGTGAAGGGCACTTCCTGTTAAAGAGGGGGCGGGGCTTAATCAATTACAGCTCATCCCTATTGGTCGGAAAAAGACCAAAGTTGTGTGAGCATTTTACATTTTAAATGACGTTGCTAGGCAAAAGTATGGCAGAGTTATGTGGCGCCAAAGTTTCTGGGTTTTTTTCGGAGTCCCCCATTCAAAGTCAATGGAGTTTTTGGGCGTTGTTTTTTGCGGATTACATCGCAATCGTAAAGCGGATCGGAAAGAAAAGTAATAGCACACCATTCCCGGCCGAGCCGCACATTTTGATGTATATATTGCGGGGGTGGCGTAAATCGTGCGGCAGTTATTACGTGCCGAAGTTTCCCCCATTCTAAGTCAATGGGGTTTTTTGGCGTCGTTTTTTGCGAATTACGTCGCAATGGTAACGCGGATCGGAAAGAAAAGTAATAGCAACCTATTCCCGGCCGAGCCGCACGTTTTGATGTATATATTGCGGCGGTGGCGTAAATTGTGCGGCAGTTATTACGTGCAGAAATTCGTGGCGAAAGACTTAATTAATGACTTAAGTATGGCGGATTACAATAAGTGTTTTGCCATTGCGTTGCATGGCAGGCACACTTAATTAATGACTTAAGTATGGCGGATTACAGTAAGTGTTTTGCCATTGCGTTGCATGGCAGGCACACTTAAATATATGATTTCTCTGAATTTGTGTCAGCTATATCTAAAAAATATAGTAATAATAATGATGCTTAGAATAGTAATAGTACTGGTGATCGGTGAACATAGTTCCAATAATTCAATATAATAAATTGTTATGTCATGTATAATTAAGTGTGCCTGCTATGCAATAGCAAAACACTTATTGTAATCCGCCATACTTAAGTCAGTCATGTTCTGGCAAATTTCGGCGCGTAATAACTGCCGCACGATTTACACCACCCCCGCAATATATACATCAAAACGTGCGGCTCGGCCGGGAATGGGGTGCTATTACTTTTCTTTCCGATCCGCGTTACCATGGCGACGTAATTCGCAAAAAACGACGCCCAAAAACCCCATTGACTTAGAATGGGGGAAATTTCGGCACGTAATAACTGCCGCAAGATTTACGCCACCCCCGCAATATATACATCAAAACGTGCGGCTCGGCCGGGAATGGTGTGCTATTACTTTTCTTTCCGATCCGCTTTACGATTGCGATGTAATTCGCAAAAAACAACGCCCAAAAACTCCATTGACTTTGAATGGGGGACTCCGAAAAAAACCCAGAAACTTTGGCGCCACATAACTCTGCCATACTTTTGCCTAGCAACGTCATTTAAAATGTAAAATGCTCACACAACTTTGGTCTTTTTCCGACCAATAGGGATGAGCTGTAATTGATTAAGCCTCGCCCCCTCTTTAACAGGAAGTGCCCTTCACCAAACAGGAAGTGCCTCTATAACTCATGAACCGTTTGTCGTACAGACTTGCGGCTGGTGTCATACCTTTTCTTTTTTTCTCAAATTTTTTTTCTCAAATTTTTTTTTCTCAAATTTTTTTTTCTCAAATTTTTTTTTCTCAAATTTTTTTTTCTCAAAAATTTTTTTTTCTCAAAATTTTTTTTCTCAAATTTTTTTTTCTCAAATTTTTTTTTTCTCAAATTTTTTTTTTCTCAAATTTTTTTTCTCAAAATTTTTTTTTTCTCAAAATTTTTCTTTCTCAAAATTTTCTTTTTTCTCAAATTTTTTTTCTCAAATTTTTTTTTTCTCAATTTTTTTCTCAAAATTTTTTTTTTCTCAAAAAAATTTTTTTCTCAATTTTTTTCTCTAATTTTTTTTTTCTCAAAAAAATTTTTTCTCAATTTTTTTTTTCTCAAAAATTTTTTTTCTCAAAATTGTTTTCTCAAAATTATTTTTTTCTCAATTTTTTTTTCTCACATTTCTTTTTCTCAAGATTTTTTTTTCTCACAATTTTTTTTTCAAAATTTCTTTTTCTCAAAAAAGTTTTTTTCTCAAATTTTTTTTCTCACAAAACAATTTTTTCTCAAAAAACTGTCGTTAAAGTGCGACCCGTGATAACGGCCAAAAATGCTCCAAAACGCCACTAATTAGTCGAAATGGCTGACTTCCTGTTTGGTTTCTGATTGGCTGCTGGCCTTGTGACGTGGGTAGAGCTGCGAGGGCCTGGTCATCGCTGCTTGCAGCTTTAATTCATTAATCGTCCATGACCTTAATTGGGGCCTATTTCGCCAAACAGGAAGTGCCCCTCACCAAACAGGAAGTGACCCTTGATCTCGTGAACCGTTTGTCATACAGACACGCGGGTTGCGTCAAATGAAATAACGCTAATGCTAACACCAACCGCTACACAAGGTTGCACAGACTTAGCGAGCTGCAGGCACACTTAAAATTTCTTAGAAATTTTCTCTTCTAGTTATTTTTATTATTAAGTATGGCGGATTACAATAAGTGTTTTGCCATTGCATTGCATGGCAGGCACACTTAATGACGGTGCCACAAATTTCGGCACGTAATAACTGCCGCACAATTCACGCCACCGGCGCAATATATACATCAAAACGTGCGGCTCGGCCGGGAATGGGGTGCTATTACTTTTCTTTCCGATCCGCGTTACCATGGCGACGTAATTCGCAAAAAACGACGCCAAAAAACCCCATTGACTTAGAATGGGGGAAATTTCGGCACGTAATAACTGCCGCACGATTTACGCCACCCCCGCAATATATATATCAAAATGTGCGGCTCGCCCGGGAATGGTGTGCTATTACTTTTCTTTCCGATCCGCGTTACCATGGCAACGTAATTCGTAAAAAACTATGCGCAAAAACCCCCATTGACTTTGAATGGGGGACTCCGAAAAAACCCCAGAAACTGTGGTGCCACATAACTCTGCCATACTTTTGCCTAGCAACGTGATTTAAACTTTAAAATGCACACACAACTTTGGTCTTTTTCCGGCCAATAGGGATGAGTTGTAATTGATTAAGCCCCGCCCCCTCGGTATTCCTATTGGCTGGGTTTTAAACAGCCACTACTCCAGTTCACAGCATGGTACCGTCTTGAAACTTGGTGTTTGGACTTAAACGGCCAATAGGGACTTATTACTTAAGCCCCGCCCCATCTTAAGCCCCGCCCCTATCTTCCTATTGGCTTAGCTTTAAACAGCTTTATCTCCAGTTTGCAGCATGGTACCGTCTCGAAACTCGCTGTGTGTACTTACATGGCAAATAGGAACTATCTGTAAATGCTTAAGCCCCGCCCCCTCTGCCTTCCTATTGGCTGGGCTTTAAACAGCCATGTCTCCACTTCCCAACACGTTACTGGTCACAAACCTGGTGGGTGTTCCCACAGTCCCAACAGCTAACCGCTAATGCTAATGCTAATGCTAACACATGCTAATGCTAACTAATGCTAATGCTAACAATTGCCTAATGTTTAAAGGAAAACAATCTATGATAATGCTAATGCTAAAAAAAAAATTAATGTTAAAGCTAATGATAAAAATGCTGATGTAAAAAATTCTAATAATGATTTTAATGTTAATGCAAAATGCTAATGCTAACACCAACTGCTATACAAGGTTTCACACACTTAGCGAGCTGCAGGCACACTTAAAATTTCGTAGAAATTTTATTTTCTAGTTAGTTAGTTAGTTAATGACGGTGCCACAAATTTCGGCACGTAATAACTGCCGCACAATTTACGGCACCCCCGCAATATATACATCAAAACGTGCGGCTCGGCCGGGAATGCGGTGCTATTACTTTTCTTTCCGATCCGCGTTACCATTGCGACGTAATTCGCAAAAAACGACGCCCAAAAACCCCATTGACTTAGAATGGGGGAAATTTCGGCACGTAATAACTGCCGCACGATTTACGCCACCCCCGCAATATATACATCAAAATGTCCGGCTCATCCGGGACCGGGAATGGTGTACTATTACTTTTCTTTCCGATCCACGTTACCATGGCAACGTAATTCGTAAAAAACTTTGTGCAAAAACCCCCATTGACTTTGAATGGTGGACTCGAAAAAAAAACAGAAACTTTGGCGCCACATAACTCTGCCATACTTTTGCCTAGCAACGTGATTTAAACTTTAAAATGCCCACACAACTTTGGTCTTTTTACAGCCAATAGGCATGAGCTGTAATTGATTAAGCCCCGCCCCCTCTGTATTCCTATTGGCTGGGTTTTAAACAGCCACTACTCCAGTTCACAGCATGGTACTGTCTTGAAACTTGGTGTCTGGACTTACACGGCCAATAGGGACTTATTACTTAAGCCCTGCCCCCTCTTAAGCCCCGCCCCTATCTTCCTATTGGCTTAGCTTTAAACAGCTTTATCTCCAGTTTGCAGCATGGTACCATCTCGAAACTCGCTGTGTGTACTTACATGGCAAGTAGGAACTATCTGTAAATGCTTAAGCCCCGCCCCCTCTGCCTTCCTATTGGCTGGGCTTTAAACAGCCATATCTCCACTTCCCAACACGTTACTGGTCACAAACTCGGTGGGTGGTCCCACAGTCCCAACGGCTAACCGCTAATGCTAATGCTAATGCTAACACATGCTAATGCTAACTAATGCTAATGCTAACAAATGCCTAATGTTTAAAGAAAAAAAATCTATGATAATGCTAATGCTAAAAAAATGTTAATGTTAAAGCTAATGATAAAAATGCTGATGTAAAAAATTCTAATAATGATTTTAATGTTAATGCAAAATGCTAATGCTAACACCAACTGCTATACAAGGTTTCACACACTTAGCGAGCTGCAGGCACACTTAAAATTTCGTAGAAATTTTATTTTCTAGTTAGTTAGTTAGTTAATGACGGTGCCACAAATTTCGGCACGTAATAACTGCCGCACAATTTACGGCACCCCCGCAATATATACATCAAAACGTGCGGCTCGGCCGGGAATGCGGTGCTATTACTTTTCTTTCCGATCCGCGTTACCATTGCGACGTAATTCGCAAAAAACGACGCCCAAAAACCCCATTGACTTAGAATGGGGGAAATTTCGGCACGTAATAACTGCCGCACGATTTACGGCACCCCCGCAATATATACATCAAAATGTCCGGCTCATCCGGGACCGGGAATGGTGTACTATTACTTTTCTTTCCGATCCACGTTACCATGGCAACGTAATTCGTAAAAAACTTTGTGCAAAAACCCCCATTGACTTTGAATGGTGGACTCGAAAAAAAAACAGAAACTTTGGCGCCACATAACTCTGCCATACTTTTGCCTAGCAACGTGATTTAAACTTTAAAATGCCCACACAACTTTGGTCTTTTTACAGCCAATAGGCATGAGCTGTAATTGATTAAGCCCCGCCCCCTCTGTATTCCTATTGGCTGGGTTTTAAACAGCCACTACTCCAGTTCACAGCATGGTACTGTCTTGAAACTTGGTGTCTGGACTTACACGGCCAATAGGGACTTATTACTTAAGCCCTGCCCCCTCTTAAGCCCCGCCCCTATCTTCCTATTGGCTTAGCTTTAAACAGCTTTATCTCCAGTTTGCAGCATGGTACCATCTCGAAACTCGCTGTGTGTACTTACATGGCAAGTAGGAACTATCTGTAAATGCTTAAGCCCCGCCCCCTCTGCCTTCCTATTGGCTGGGCTTTAAACAGCCATATCTCCACTTCCCAACACGTTACTGGTCACAAACTCGGTGGGTGGTCCCACAGTCCCAACGGCTAACCGCTAATGCTAATGCTAATGCTAACACATGCTAATGCTAACTAATGCTAATGCTAACAAATGCCTAATGTTTAAAGAAAAAAAAATCTATGATAATGCTAATGCTAAAAAAATGTTAATGTTAAAGCTAATGATAAAAATGCTGATGTAAAAAATTCTAATAATGATTTTAATGTTAATGCAAAATGCTAATGCTAACACCAACTGCTATACAAGGTTTCAAACACTTAGCGAGCTGCAGGCACACTTAAAATTTCGTAGAATTTTTTTTTTCTAGTTAGTTAGTTAGTTAATGACGGTGCCACAAATTTCGGCACGTAATAACTGCCGCACAATTTACGGCACCCCCGCAATATATACATCAAAACGTGCGGCTCGGCCGGGAATGGGGTGCTATTACTTTTCTTTCCGATCCGCGTTACCATTGCGACGTAATTCGCAAAAAACGACGCCCAAAAACCCCATTGACTTAGAATGGGGGAAATTTCGGCACGTAATAACTGCCGCACGATTTACGCCACCCCCGCAATATATATATCAAAATGTGCGGCTCGCCCGGGAATGGTGTGCTATTACTTTTCTTTCCGATCCGCGTTACCATGGCAACGTAATTCGTAAAAAACTATGCGCAAAAACCCCCATTGACTTTGAATGGGGGACTCCGAAAAAACCCCAGAAACTGTGGTGCCACATAACTCTGCCATACTTTTGCCTAGCAACGTGATTTAAACTTTAAAATGCACACCCAACTTTGGTCTTTTTCCGGCCAATAGGGATGAGTTGTAATTGATTAAGCCCCGCCCCCTCTGTATTCCTATTGGCTGGGTTTTAAACAGCCACTACTCCAGTTCACAGCATGGTACCGTCTTGAAACTTGGTGTTTGGACTTAAACGGCCAATAGGGACTTATTACTTAAGCCCCGCCCCATCTTAAGCCCCGCCCCTATCTTCCTATTGGCTTAGCTTTAAACAGCTTTATCTCCAGTTTGCAGCATGGTACCGTCTCGAAACTCGCTGTGTGTACTTACATGGCAAATAGGAACTATCTGTAAATGCTTAAGCCCCGCCCCCTCTGCCTTCCTATTGGCTGGGCTTTAAACAGCCATGTCTCCACTTCCCAACACGTTACTGGTCACAAACCTGGTGGGTGTTCCCACAGTCCCAACAGCTAACCGCTAATGCTAATGCTAATGCTAACACATGCTAATGCTAACTAATGCTAATGCTAACAAATGCCTAATGTTTAAAGGAAAAAAATCTATGATAATGCTAATGCTAAAAAAAAATTAATGTTAAAGCTAATGATAAAAATGCTGATGTAAAAAATTCTAATAATGATTTTAATGTTAATGCAAAATGCTAATGCTAACACCAACTGCTATACAAGGTTTCACACACTTAGCGAGCTGCAGGCACACTTAAAATTTCGTAGAAATTTTATTTTCTAGTTAGTTAGTTAGTTAATGACGGTGCCACAAATTTCAGCACGTAATAACTGCCGCACAATTTACGGCACCCCCGCAATATATACATCAAAACGTGCGGCTCGGCCGGGAATGCGGTGCTATTACTTTTCTTTCCGATCCGCGTTACCATTGCGACGTAATTCGCAAAAAACGACGCCCAAAAACCCCATTGACTTAGAATGGGGGAAATTTCGGCACGTAATAACTGCCGCACGATTTACGCCACCCCCGCAATATATACATCAAAATGTCCGGCTCATCCGGGACCGGGAATGGTGTACTATTACTTTTCTTTCCGATCCACGTTACCATGGCAACGTAATTCGTAAAAAACTTTGTGCAAAAACCCCCATTGACTTTGAATGGTGGACTCGAAAAAAAAACAGAAACTTTGGCGCCACATAACTCTGCCATACTTTTGCCTAGCAACGTGATTTAAACTTTAAAATGCCCACACAACTTTGGTCTTTTTCCAGCCAATAGGCATGAGCTGTAATTGATTAAGCCCCGCCCCCTCTGTATTCCTATTGGCTGGGTTTTAAACAGCCACTACTCCAGTTCACAGCATGGTACTGTCTTGAAACTTGGTGTCTGGACTTACACGGCCAATAGGGACTTATTACTTAAGCCCCGCCCCTATCTTCCTATTGGCTTAGCTTTAAACAGCTTTATCTCCAGTTTGCAGCATGGTACCATCTCGAAACTCGCTGTGTGTACTTACATGGCAAGTAGGAACTATCTGTAAATGCTTAAGCCCCGCCCCCTCTGCCTTCCTATTGGCTGGGCTTTAAACAGCCATATCTCCACTTCCCAACACGTTACTGGTCACAAACTCGGTGGGTGGTCCCACAGTCCCAACGGCTAACCGCTAATGCTAATGCTAATGCTAACACATGCTAATGCTAACTAATGCTAATGCTAACAAATGCCTAATGTTTAAAGAAAAAAAATCTATGATAATGCTAATGCTAAAAAAATGTTAATGTTAAAGCTAATGATAAAAATGCTGATGTAAAAAATTCTAATAATGATTTTAATGTTAATGCAAAATGCTAATGCTAACACCAACTGCTATACAAGGTTTCACACACTTAGCGAGCTGCAGGCACACTTAAAATTTCGTAGAAATTTTATTTTCTAGTTTAGTTTCTGTTCTTGAACCTGTTGGCTCTATCTCACGTTGCAGAGAAATAAATAAGTACATGGGCTAGTGCGCCGCACAGCCCACACCATTCAGCGCTCACTGTCTTTCTTACATTATGGAAAAAGGAGAAGATGAAATAAGGGTAACCCATGCAGTATCAAATGGTGCTGATCATGAACATTGACATCCCATTGAGTGCTGGACACTGATCCCTAGCCTGACTATCTCATATAAGGCACATTTTACAAGCTCGAACCATGAAGGCATTTGTGACCGCTCGTGGTGTTTTGAGACACAACGGGGCCATGGTCATTTTTCTACTTTTTACATTTTATGAAACTACAGAATGTAAGCTTTCATATGATGTATCATTAATTGAAATTGGACAATATTTGAAGAAGATACAGTCATTTGAATCTTGTTGATCCAGAAACAGCAAAGGAGAGAAAATGCCCTGCAAAGATGTAAGCAATTTACCCCGAGTGAGAGGCTTCGCCTCGTCCGATCACCCCCTAACACAGGACATTATCAGAGCATAATGTCCGACCCCGAGTGGTAAATAGCTTTTCTACCACTTTTTCCCATATACATGAAAGAAAACACATAGTTGTAACTTGCAAGGATCTTAAGTTACAATCATTATTGCCTATAAAACTTCCGCCATAACAACAAATAGTGCCACAAACAACATCTTCTACTCACCACCAGATGGCGCCAACTCCATGCTGAGACAGATGTCTAGCTTACGCGACCGAGTATTTCCCGGTGAATCTGTGCGCAAAGGTGGGGGCCGATGGGCAAGGAGGGTTGCGAGCTTATGAGAAACAACTAAAATAAGACCTTAAAACCTGGCGAAAACAGTTGCGTGCATTAGCGCAAATGGAAAACATTCAATTAACTTCTGAAAAGCCTACACGGCCTTTAAACAGCGTGCATACGGTGCATTAGATGAGGATAAATGAAATCATTAAATGGAAATCATTAAATTAACTTCTGAAAAGGCTTCTTCTAAGCCTACACTATATAGCCTACTAAAAACGAGTGAATCTTGCCACACGTGAATAATTGTGGTTCAGTGGTTGTAAACAATAACACAGACAATATAAAATCCTTAGTCTAGTTGTGGGAAGAAAAGGATATCATCATCATCATGGCCCCAAATAACTTTTAAATATCTTGCAATTGGAGACGAGTCTCTTACTAAATCGGCAAGAGTGCCTCTCATTTTCAATACATAAAGGCTAAGCTATAGAACCTCTCCATCATCAGCAATAGTCAGTGGTGGTGCGTGTCCCCCAGACCCCCACACTCCCAAGCCCCCACCTTTGCGCACAGATTCACCGGGAAATACTCGGTCGCCTAGCTTACAGCTAAGCTAACGTCAGTTAAAAGCACCGTTCCGGCCGTAAATAGAGGCTGTTCGCTTCCAGAAAGGCATAGGTTCAGAGAAAAGGGGCTTTAAAGTTGGCGGATTGCATTGGATCCAAATAAATCGGCGACGATAGTACGCACGTTAGTAAACATAGAACCGCTGCGACCGTCATTTGTTGGTGGGGGGAAAGGTGTTCCGACCATAGGTTCCGACTCCCTCCTGAAGTCCCCGGATGCGTTCATCGCGTATTGATCTCGGAAATGTGCCTCATTTGCATGTACATCCGGGCATTTCACACATTCCGGCTATTGTGGCCTCATTTACTACTGTTTTAAGCCAATCACAATCCAGTATTTGAACACGTGACTAGAAAAAGTGGTAGAATTCTCATTTTAACACCTTTTCCAGGCCCCAGACAATGGGAGTGACATAGTAGTTAACCCCACCTCTAACCACTCCCCCAACCACTCCCTCACTAGCTGTCAACTGTCAATACTTGAAACACATGAAAACAGACCTTCAAGCCAGTAGATCATCAAATAATAATCACAAATCGTATAAAGTAATTAAGTACATTCACTTAAGTAATGTACATAAGTATAATTTTGAGTTATGTGTACTTTACTTGAGTATTTCCAATACTTTTACTCAACTACATCTCAGATAGAAATATTGCACTTTTACTCCACTGCATTTATATGAAAACTTAAGTTACTATAGTGCGGGTGTCGGGGTGTGTGTGTGTGTGTGTGTGTGTGTGTGTGTGTGTGTGTGTGTGTGTGTGTGTGTGTGTGTGTGTGTGTGTGTGTGGCCTATAATCAATGAATCTATCTATGTATGTAGGCAATACGGTAATAATAATCATGATAATAAACAAGTGGTCCTTCATTGGTCAGCAATAACAGGCTATATAGCTGCAACCAGCAGATAACCCCTGCAGCCGAAATGTTTGCTCAGACATGTAAAATAAAAGAGGAGGCTAGTATCTTTTGTCATGTTGTCAATGCTGCACATGTTTAAAAAGAACAGATCTTGGGCAGTGTTGATAGCTTAATACATCTGTTCCTTTTGCGCATGAACACGTCCTAAATAATGTCTGTCCGTCCGCCCGCCCGCGTGAAGTTGGAACCCAATGAAAACACAAATATAGTCGAGGACCCACATGGCCAAAAGCTCAAATAGTGGGGCTGTTAAAGGAGACATCCAGACCAAAACACATATAGGGTTAAATCTGCCTTTTATCATACCCCTTCATACCTGCTTTAGTCGATTTTTTTCATAGCTGCCCCTGTTGCTAGATTTCGGCTGCCCCTGTTGCTAGATTTCGCGGGCTCTCTCATAACTAACACAGTGGATTGTCCTTAGGCTAGTGCGGTTATTTCTTTAGCTTCAAAGTTAGTATTTTTTGATTGGATTGTGTTTACACAACGTCCTGAGACCAACCAAACCGCTGTTTTGACCTCACAGGCACCCTTACTTGTCAAACGGCTTCTGCTCTGCACCAGAGCAGGGAGAGGAGAGGCTGGAAAGGGAGGGGAGGGAGGGGTCTGTTTGACAAGTAAGGGTGCCTGTGAGGTCAAAACAGCGGTTTGGTTGGTCTTAGGACGTTGTGTAAACACAATCCAATCAAAAAATACTAACTTTGAAGCTAAAGAAATAATCGCACTAGCCTAAGGACAATCCACTGTGTTAGTTATGAGAGAGCCTGCGAAATCTAGCAACAGGGGCAGCTGAAATCTAGCAACAGGGGCAGCTATGAAAAAAATCGACTAAAGCAGGTATGAAGGGGTATGATAAAAGGCAGATTTAACCCTATATGTGTTTTGGTCTGGATGTCTCCTTTAAGCTCATTATATGGAAGGTATTGTGCATTTTATGATAGAAGCATGACACTTTCTACAGTGTTTCTATATACTATGAAGTTTATTTTCAGACGTGGAACCACTTCTGAATTGACCTCTGCGACCCCCGAAATCCAAGATGTCCGTCCAAAAAAGTGTTTTTACCTTTATAACTCAAAATGCATTTATTTTAAGACCCATAAATGTATATAAAATCAGGCATTGCGGACATTTTGGTACCAGGTACGTGTCTTTATCCATTTCAGTTCTTGAGATACAGCATATAGGTACACCTGAGTCTGTAAAAGTACCTCTATGTTGTATCTCAAAAACTGTAATAGATACAGACACATACTTGGTACCAAAATATCCGCAAGACCCAACTTTATATTCACCTATAATATGTTTATGGGTCTTAAAACCAATGCTTTTGGAGTTATAAAGGAAAGAACACTTTTTTGGACGGACATCTTGGATTTCGGGGGCCGCCATCTTTGATTTTCACGTGGCTCGGCTTCTTAAATCAAAAGGTGGCCTCCAAAGATGATGTGTACCAATTTTCACGCTTGTATCACCGAGTGAACGATTGCTCTTATTATTTCCTGTACTATGAGGCAAGACTCCTGATCAAGATCTAATTCTTCATTGTCAGTTTCTTCATTGTCAAATTAGTTTTTGTACCAAGCTGCACAGGCACATCCATATGCTCCACTTCAGTAAAGCCCTCTTTTATGACAGAGACAATGCCCTATACTGCACTGGTTTACACTTGCCTGTAAGTGGAAACCAGTGCACAAACTGTTCCAAGCATCTGGCCTGAAGAGGTTCTTAAGTTTAAAGCTGGGGGACCAACCTGCCTTCTACCATGTGCCAGCCACAATTCATTGGTGAGGGCTTTGGATACCCTTGTTGATAGTGCATCCTCATTGTATACTTAAAAGTGGTAAAATCAGATTTAGCTGCTATAATGTTGAGTGAATTTCCAAACGTATTACTGCTAATGTGGTAGTGAAATGAAAATGCAAGTAGCAAAGCAAATATTAGTTGATGCTGGCAAAAGTGATAATGAATATAATTGTCTTTGGGTGTGATGGAGGATATGGCTGATTCTGTGTGTGCAGTCATACCTGGTTGTCAGGGGGCCAAAGCTGATATTGACTTGACCTAAGATAACACCTCCTGGTTGTATTCTCACAAATCAGTACTGACCATTTATTTTAAATTTGCTGCAATAATGTTGAGCAAAGTTGATTATGTACATGTACTGCTAATGTGGTAATGTAATGAAAATGCAGGTAGCAAAGCTAATATTAGTTGATGCTGGCAAGAGTAATGGTGAATATTATTTCAAGAGCATGGTGCCCTGGTTTGCTGCTTATGATCACAGACATGAGACAGTTATAAACCGTTGGTCCATCACCTACAATGAAGGTGTTTGTGGAACCTTGGCAGAGGATACCAGATCATGTTTTGGACTGACACATGATGATGAAGACACCAAGAATCAAAAGATATCACATCTTCCAATAGGAGAATGTTTATGATCTAGTGTCTCTGACAACTGGTGATGTTGATTCAGAAGATACACTGAAGGACCTTGGAAATGCTGCAGTCTGGCAAGAAAATTATCATTTAATGTGTTGGGAACCAACTGATCACAAAGTATAAAGACTTCCACGAAAGACTTCAATGACAGCCTCTTCAAAAACATCCTCAAGCCTCTACAGTGCAGAGTGCTCTCACTGCCAGTTAACTATAGGAAAAAAGAAAGCCTGGAAATTGTTCCAGCCCTCAACTTCTCCATAACTTTGGTGAGGATGAAGTACCAAGTACAGCACTACAGCTACTATCTCATTGGCAGTTTGTATGTACACTCTATGACCCCAAATCAACAGCAAATCAATTAATGCAGTTTCTGTGGCCTGTTTTGAAAACTGAAAGCCAATATTGATACACTGCCGCCAACAAGTGATGCCCTGACTCTGCACATCATGAGGACCCACTATCAACAAGGGTATCCAAAGCCCTCACCAATGAATTGTGGCTGGCACATGGTAGAAGGCAGGTCGGTCCCCCAGCTTTAAACTTAAGAACCTCTTCAGGCCAGATGCTTGGAACAGTTTGTGCACTGGTTTCCACTTACAGGCAAGTGTAAACCAGTGCAGTATAGGGCATTGTCTCTGTCATAAAAGAGGGCTTTACTGAAGTGGAGCATATTATGGATGTGCCTGTGCAGCTTGTTACAAAAACTAATTTGACAATGAAGAAACTGACAATGAAGAATTAGATCTTGATCAGGAGTCTTGCCTCATAGTACAGGAAATAATAAGAGCAATCGTTCACTCGGTGATACAAGCGTGAAAATTGGTACACATCATCTTTGGAGGCCACTCTTTGATTTAAGAAGCCGAGCCACGTGAAAATCAAAGATGGCGGCCCCCAAAATCCAAGATGTCCGTCCAAAAAAGTGTTTTTTCCTTTATAACTCCAAAAGCATTGGTTTTAAGACCCATAAACATATTATAGTTGAATATAAAGTTGGGCATTGCGGATATTTTGGTACCAAGTATGTGTCTGTATCTATTACAGTTTTTGAGATACAACATAGAGGTACTTTTACAGACTCAGGTGTACCTATATGCTGTATCTCAAGAACTGAAATGGATACAGACACGTACCTGGTACCAAAATGTCCGCAATGCCTGGTTTTATATTCAACTTTAATACATTTATGGGTGTTAAAATCAATGCATTTGGAGTTATAAAGGTAAAAACACTTTTTTGGACGGACATCTTGGATTTCGGGGGCCGCAGAGGTCAATTCAGAAGTGGTTCCACGTCTGAAAATAAACTTCATAGTATATAGAAACACTGTAGAAAGTTTCATGCTTCTATCATAAAATGCACAATTGGTTTGGTTAACTGCCCCACTAAAAGAAAAGAGGGGTACCTGTGATTTTCTGCCGTACTTTTTATTTCAGTTTTATCTATTAGTTTGGTCACTAAGGTCCACAGAATGAGAGGCCTGCTCTGCCGGAAACATCGCGAAAAAAAGTTATGGCCAATTGTATATTCACTGTCCCATTGACTCCAATACACTGTGACTACACAGGAAAAGAAAAATATTAAAAAAATAACAAAATCTACTTTAAGTAGCATGTGAGGGGTCAAACTAGGGGTTCTTCATGATTCTGAATCCATTGCAAGCATTTGCTTTGCATGAAAAACATTCCTTGGGCTACATTTCGACCCGAGAAAATGGTGAAAAGTGATGAGTCATAAAAAAAAAAGTTTAAAAAATCCATTGCAAGCATTTGTTTTGCATGAAAAACATTCCTTGGGCAAAAATTTAGACCCAGAAAATGGTGAAAAGTGATGAATCATCACCTTTTTTAAACCTTTTTTGATGACTCATCAACTTTCACCATTTTCTGGGGTCGAAATGTAGACCAAGGAATGTTTTTCATGCAAAACAAATGCTTGCAATGGATTCAGAATCATGAAAACACCCCAGTTTGACCCCTCACGTGCTACTTAAAGCAGATTTTTTTCTTTTTTAAATATTTTTCTTTTCCTGTGTAGTCACAGTGTATTGGAGTCGATGGGACAGTGAATATACAAATGGCCATAACTTTTTTTCGCGATGTTTCTGGCAGAGCAGGCCTGTCATTCTGTGGACCTTAATGACCAAACTAATAGATAAAACAGAAATAAAAAGTACGGCAGAAAATCACAGGTCCCCTCCCATTTTGGGGACTGGATCCCCGACTAATAAGAATGGTGTGGATTACACCTGCACACACACACGCACGCGCATGCACGCACACGCGCGCGCACACACACACACATACACACACACACACACACGCGCGCGCGTGACAATCAAGGCCTACAGCATTATATTTTGGATTGCTTGAACATAATAAACATTTTATAGCCTAGACTGGGGTCCCCATCAGTGCGCGGGCGTGAAACCTCTCCCATTCATGCTGTGTGGTCTGATTACAAACCAAAGTTGTGATCCTATACAACAACTTTGATGTCTGATGGCCGATTAAGATTGTTTGCTCACCCAGTGGGGTGCTAATGACCCTTATTCATACAGCGATGGGCCACTTAACCCTTAAGTTCTGTTCGGGTCATTTTGACCCGTTTTACATTTTCATTTGAAAAAAAAAGGTAGAAGTTTAAAATGTTTCCTCCTGAAACTCACTGGCCTTAAAGATTCTTCTGAGATGAACATGTAAAAAAAATATTTTATCACTACACCCATGCTACACCCCCCTCATATTTTTTGAACCTTAAGTGCTGTTCGGGTCATTTTGACCCGGGAAGCACAGATGCACAGAAATACACAGTATTATGCCAAAACACAGACACACAGTCACCCCCACTTCTAACACCCCCCTTCCGAAGCCCCATTCCAAACCCCCCCCCCTCACCCCCCCCACACACACCTAACCCCCCTCCCCTGATGCACAGAAATACAAGGAATCATGTACAAACACAGATACACAATCACCCCCTAACCACTTCCACCCCTCCAACCCCCTCACCTCACCCTTACCCCCTCCTCCCCTCCAAACCCCCAACCCAACCCCACCTCCCTCCCACCCCCCCACCCCCCCCAGGCCCCCACCCCCACCGCTACCCAGATGCACAGAAATAAAAGAAAGCATGTATACTAACACAGACACAAATTCACCTCCTTCCCCCTCCTATCGCTCTCACCCCCCCCCCCCCCCCCCCCACCCCACACACACACACACACCTTTCACCCCCTCTCCTCCTCACCACTCCCCTCCTCACCCCTCATCCTCACCCCTCACTTATCTGAAGTTTTCCTTGTGACTGTACTGTATCTTAAGACTTAGGGGACATTTTACATTATTTTACATAAACATAAGGTGCTGTAAAGTAACACTGTAATTCAGGGGTGCTGTGGATGAAAATGTTGTTTACAGGGGTGCCCTGAGACCAAAGTGTTTGAAAACCTCTGTCCTATTGTATACGTTCAAGTGTATATTCATATGTGACGTTCATGTGTGTTCACATGTGTTCAGCTCTATGTGAGAATGATGTCCTGTTCTTGAACCAAAAGTATTCAACTCACTTACTGCCAATTAAAAATGCCCTCGAGTGGCATTAGTGCCAGCCCTCTCCATAGACTTCCATGTAATTTGTAGTGCACGGATCATGCACACCCATGCACAGATCATGCACCATGTTTGTGCAGGCTGTTCACAGCTTTCAAACAAAAAAAAAAGATTGGAAATCCGTTCAGGCATTCTTGAGATAATAGCCATTATGTTTTACATGTTATGTAAACAAAGATGGCTGCCCTGTATAAAGATGGGGTTGTATGGGGGTGGAACATGCAAAATCGCGATTGAAATCATGTTTACTAGATTTAATGGGGTCCAAAAAGATTTAAAAAAAAAAAAATCTTTTTTTTTTTTCTTTTTCTAAGTAAAAGTCGCCCAAAGTCGCTTGGCAGGGAAGCCCATAGTGAGAAAGTTGCTCTAAAAGTCGCCTGGCACTGTATGAGTTAATGGGCATGTTGGAAAAAAAGGGGAAAAAAAGTTCATAAAAACATTGTCTGATTTTCATTGTTTCCTATAAGCATGAGCAATATTGCCCAGTATTAAATAAAGTAGTTTTTTTACATGAATTTCAGCTAAATCAGTAAAAACGCCTAGCTCTTTCAGTGTTTAATGTGATATAGCAAAGCAGAAATGCAAACATTTACCATATATATCATATGAATTGTTTAGTATTGAGTCAAAGTCAATGTATCATGATGATTTGTTAAGTTAAAATTTATATTAGTGTTGTTTTTTTAAAACCAAATATCCCCCGGGTCAAAATGACCCGAACAGAACGAAGGTGTAGTGAATTTGAACAGAACTTAAGGGTTAAGGACTGTTTTGGGATTCATTGACTGAAGCAATCTACACCTTGAAAGCAGTAGGCTATACATTTAAGTTATGTGTATTCCGTTTGGTTTAGATTATGGAATGTAGAATGAAGTTTATCCTGCTTAACTATATATTTAGCCTATCTTATTTGATTATGGAGATCCTGACCCTGATCTGATGTCATCAATGTTAGCCCATATACTGTAGCTTGGAATGCCCACTTGCAAATGAATTCCGTCCTGCGCGACCTCGCCCTTTAGCTTTAGGTCGGTCTCTCTCTCTCTCTCTCTCTCTCTCTCTCTCTCTCTCTCTCTCTCTCTCTCTTTCTCTTTCTCTTTCTCTCTCTCGCTTATAGGTGCCGTAGCCAGGGGCGTCAATTGGGTATGGCAGGGGTATGCAGCTGCCATACCCTGGATCCAGGGGGGAAAATAAAAGTTACTTACAAAAAATATAAATCCATGAATGTCTTTTTGTCTAATGTCTATCTGTGCTGGTTATTATGTTGTTAAATTACAGTACAAATGCAAAATTTAACAAAATGGTCACTTTAACAATTATTATAATTGTATTCTCCCCATCTTGACAGAATGGTATATTCCCAGGTTCAGCAAGTCAGCTGCACAGGTGCAATTCATTATTGTTAATTGTGACACGTTTACTAACATGTTTAGCTGCACAACCATTCCAGGCTGCCATATCCAGCCCAAGAAACCGTAGAAACGGGGGGGGGGGGGGGGGGGGGGGGGGGTAGAATGTACTTCTTAAAATAAATGTATCATGCCTGTTGCTAAGGTATATGACTGGTGTCTTGCACGCGCGCGAAGACACCAGTCATGTTGCCATACCTTAGCTTTTTCTGAACTGACGCCACTGGCCGTAGCGCCCCAAAGAAGTGAATTCATGTATTGCTGCACCGCTGTTATTAATAACAGTGCCAGAATCATTACGTGAACTTGTAGATCAGCTCTAAGTGAAAGTGAGAAGTACAGAGAGTTCGCAATTTATTTGAAGCATGCATGAGACTTTTGCACTGTGGAAATAATATTAAAACGCAACAATGTATTTCCTGCACGGGGCTTCCTAAGTAAAGAGAGCATAATTATAGTCAGTGCATATAGTGACTTTTGTCTGATTAGGACAGCGCATACAGTATAGGCTCTAGACGGTATATGGATAGATTAGATGGATAGATAGATCAAGTTCAAGTTGAAAAGGAGGAGAAGTTGTGGAAGGATTATTAGAGAGTGCCTTAACAACCCATATCTCATATCGTATTCATAACCAATGAAGGACATGGAGGTGGAGAGGGAGGGACATCGCCACTCCGCTGTTTTTCTCTGCAAGCGCAGCCGGGCACTCCGTGCCAGATATGGATGGATATAGACAGACAGACAGACAGACGGACCGACGCGCTCCGTGCAAGCTATTTGTCTGTCTGTCTGTCTGTCTGTCTGTCTGTCTGTCGATGTAGGCATACGGTAATATGACAAGCACTGGCAGCACTGGCTATAACACAATTACGCACGAATGCAACCAGCAGATAACTCCTGGATAGCTGAAACGTGTGTGCGTGTGTGTGCTTTCATGACAATCATGTGCTTAAACACACCTTACAGCATTCTATTTTGGATTGAACTATACTTGTACATACACATGTTATAGCCTACATATAGGCTACACGTTTTACATAGCAGGTGAGGTTAATTTTGCCCACGTAAAATACCATTTGATAGATAGACAGACAGACAGACAGACAGACAGACAGACAGACAGACAGACAGGTACAGTTTCATGACAGTAGCCTACAGTTCACTAGTACAAGATCAACTAAAAGGAGATTCTAGTAAGCTGTTCCGCTTATACAGGAAACCATTTAAGAAGGCAACAGACAGACAGCAGACAGAATGAATGATGATTGATTGATTATAGGCCACGAACGCGATGCCGGGGTCGGCGGAGCTCCATGGAGCTCCGGTCCCCCGGAACCATGCAGAGGGACCCCTCTCGCTCGGGGGTCAACGGGGGCGACGAGACAGACGTGTGGGTGTTTGTGGTCTCTCCGTGGGTCGTTCCCCGGGTGCGCTACGGACGAAAAACCTCGCGGAGGAAAACAATAAAAAAGCGCCCGTTGCGTGACTCCTGAGGACATGGTCATCATCACTGCTGCTGGATTGAATGAACAGCACACACACACACACACACACACACACACACACACACACACACACACACACACACACACACACACACACACACACTCTCCGTGCCAGCGCAGTCAGCTAAATGATGGAGAGTTGTACATGAAACCAAATGGACCCGTACGCGTTCATTTGGGTTAATTTTACGCGTACAGTTAATGGTGGCCCTCCTGAGAAGCGGGTGGTCCGTGGAACGCTCGGCGGAAGCGCCCGTTGTGCGGGGACACGAGCTTATAGCTTACAAGTTCACGTAATGATTCTGGCACTGTTATTAATAACAGCGGTGCAGCAATACATGAATTCACTTCTTTGGGGCGCTACGGCCAGTGGCGTCAGTTCAGAAAAAGCTAAGGTATGGCAACATGACTGGTGTCTTCGCGCGCGTGCAAGACACCAGTCATATACCTTAGCAACAGGCATGATACATTTATTTTAAGAAGTACATTCTACCCCCCCCCCCCCCCCCCCCCCCCCCCGTTTCTACGGTTTCTTGGGCTGGATATGGCAGCCTGGAATGGTTGTGCAGCTAAACATGTTAGTAAACGTGTCACAATTAACAAAATGGCCTCGAAAATCATCGGTCGGCCCATTAATCAAGGCTTCCTTGAAAGCCAGAATGCTGCAGTAGTGCGTCTGGCCCAAAAAATGGCGGACAGTCCCTCTCACCCCCTCCACGAGGAGTTTGAGCTTCTCCCATCGGGGAGGAGGCTCAGAGCTGTGCGGTGCAAGTTGCAAAGGACCAAGAAATCTTTTGTGCCCCATGCCATCACCCTCCTAAACAAGAAGAAGGGGGGTAGATAGGTGAATGAACTTTTAGAAATTTGGAATGAACTTTTAGAATTTTGGAATTGGACAATTTCAAGGTGGATTTGTTTTATTGCTGGCCTTGTGTTGTGTGGTAGTCTGTATGTGTCTGTGTTTTTATTGTGGTGTATTTGTTTTTAGTAGGCACTGTATGCACATTACAACAAATTTCTGTGTAAACAGACAATAAACTGACTTGAACTTGAACTTGAACTTATAGCCTACAGTACATTGGTCCGTGTCCTTGAGCCTCCGGTAGTGCGTAGGAGGCTCCTGTGGGCCTGCTTGCCGGCTCAGGGACCCCCTGAACGGTGGGGTAACAGGCGGGGGTCCGTAGAGACGCTGACCCCCCGGAGAAAGCGGGAACCGTGGCGGTGGCATGCCGTGCGGTCCACGATTACACAACCGAGCGATTCCTACCTGTCTCAGCTAATGAAAAACCGCGGTTAACATAAATAAATATATTGATAAATGAATACATGGTGATTCTCAGGTCGTAATCCGAGTTTTCTATTCTCTATTCAAAACACAAAAACATAATTTGGAAAATGAGTCTTTTTCCTTAATTTTCATTTTTCCATTCTGAATGGATTTTTGAAAAAACAGCATTTACGTCTGGTAGCGTTCAGAACGAGAAAATGAAAAATAGACTAAATGAAAAATACAAATTAGGGCTCCAAAATGCATTTTTCCATTTTCTCAACCTTTGATTCTGTGCCAAAAGTTAGAAATTAAAAAAAGGACTCATTATTCGTTTTTCCGTTTTTTTTATTTTTTTAAATATTGAAAAAAAGGGACATTTTTTGAAAATTACAGTTAGGAAAAAAAAGAAAAATAGACTAAATGAAAAATAAGAATTGGGGCTCCAAATGCCTTTTTCTGTTTTCTCAACCTTTGATTTTGGCAAAAGGTTAGAAATTGAAAAAAAGGACTCATTATTCGTTTTTCCGTTTTTTTTTTTTTTATATTGAAAAAAGGGCCATTTTGACATTGTTCAATTAATCTAATTCATTCAAGTAAGCTGTGAACGTTAGGTATACGGATTCTTTGTTCATTACTAAACCATAGAATGAAATTGATATGGGAACGACTTTTGCGAAGTTTCTCTGTGTTAAATAGCCGCAGCGCTGTGCAGCAGACCTACACTCCCTGTTATAGAATTAAAATGTTATTACTTTTTATGTTATTAACTCTTTTACTGCCACAGAATTTAACAAAAAGCTCCATCCACTGCCAGCTAAATTTGAGAATTGTCGCTCATCTTTGAAGGCCTACTGGAGAAAATTGGCTTTGACTACAAAGACAACAATTATATGGCAACGAAGAATAGAATGTCTACTTTGCAACAGAAAAAGATTTCGTGTTTTTATCATGTTCTATTCATTAGCTAGAAGCTGCTGAATAGGGCCTAAAAAACAGCTCTTTGAGAACATAAAGCTGAGAAAAATGCATTTTTGTGAAGGAGACATTTTCAGGCAGAAATCTCTCTTTATCCTTTAGTGTTGGCAGTAACATCATACAGTAACATCACACCTATGCTCAGTGGTTGTTTACAAACAAATTCAAAAAAATAAAAACAAGTGCTTTTTACACACTTTGTGTGTAAGAGAAGTAAGAGCAGTAGTAAGGAGCAGTGCAGAACATTGACACAGTGACATGAGATTCAGCCTGAATCCTGCTTCTGCTTTCAGGGTTCTCTTTATTTCACACTTTTTAGGTTGAAGTACAGTACAAATGATTGATGAAAATGAAAATAAAATATAAAACAACATTTTAGACACTAGAACTCAATTGTAATACTGCAAATGGAAAAAGGTTGTGGCCTACCTGCACTTACACAGGCCTCAACGACTACATGTCTACAGAGTGTATATGTGTGCGTGCGTGCGTGCGTGCGTGCGTGCGTGCGTGCGTGCGTGTGTGTGTGTGTGTGTGTGTGTGTGCGTGTGTGTGTGTGTGTGTGTCAGGGGTGGAAAAAACACATTGTAAGGCAATTTAGTTGCGACCGTCAGGTCACCTCCACCGTCTGTCTGTCTGTCTGTCTGTCTGTCTGTCTGTCTGTCTGTCTGTCTGTCTGTCTGTCTGTCTGTCCGTCTGTCACACGTCACACGTCACACTTTTCCCCTGCTCATATCTCCGCAACCGTTGCCCCGATCCAAGCCAAATTTAGCACACACACTCCTTGCCTGCCAAACCATAACCTCCACCCATCAATTCTCACATGGCCCTCTTCTAGCGCCACCATGAGGCCGATTCTTGCAAAACACATTTTTGGACACTGCTCCTACAATTTTTGCCCTAAAATCACACAAATCAGTACACAGTATGTGTACACTCATCTCGTCAACATGGATCTGTCCCATTTAGCGCCACCTTCAGGCCGATTTTTTAAAACACATTTTTGGACACTACTCCTACAGAATTTGCCCTAAAATCACGCAAATCGCTACACAGTATGTCTACACTCATCTCATCAACATGGATCTGTCCCATATAGCGCCACCGTCAGGCCGATTTTTTCAAACACATTTTTGGACACTGCTCCTACTTATTTTGGCCTAAAATCACGCTCCCGATTAGGGAGTCTTACTGGTACCTACTCTGCAGTCATACCAGGTAAGATCAGCTCTGTGTGATAAACTGGGAAACAGTCACGGTGTAAGGGCATCCTACAGATCGGGCAATAGTAGCGTGTCTCGCTCCGCACTTTGTTGAGCTGACAAAGCCTACATTTCTTGGTTGGTCTAGTTTTACGGGGGGTGGGCTGTAAGGTCGCAAGTGAATGACCCAGCTTTTCATTCAGCCTGCACAGGGCCTGACCGCGTGGTGCCCTTGGATCTGGTTCAGGTGGAGGGGCATCGCTCTCCCCTTCAGTATCCCCACTCCCCCCATCCGCAACCCTTCTCCTCACTCTCCCAGCCGCACGCCTAGCACGTTCTGGGCCGGTCCAAGACCGTATGACCGACATCACAAAGTCGAGAAATACTCTATACTTGCCCTTGGGATTTTTGGCCACGTAAATGACAAAAGCATTGAACATGCAAATTTGAAACAAGTAGGCCACAAATTTGTTTGTCCACTTGTTGGACTTCCTCACCCAGGGGTAATAACAAATTCGTTGGTCCAATCTGTCGACGCCATTCATTTTTTGATTGTATTCTACAATGCAGGCAGGCTTCTTTTTATCCACTTTTTCCCTCTGACCTCGTTGCCATACCTGCACTTCTCCCATGTTTCCCTGGTGGAAAGTCGACACCATACGGACAATGGTTTTATCCCTCCATGCTAACACCATGACTGTGTCATTGTGCCTCAAAATCGTATCCCCAACTCCCAGGTCAGTGTTGGTAAGGTGTCGAATGGATGCTGGTTCCCCCCTGTTCTTTCTCAGCGTTCCACAAACATGTGTATTCAGCTCAAGCATACGGTTACACATCTTTACCGAGTTGTAAAAGTTATCCATAAATAATCGTTATCCAAAACCTGCTAGCCCATCAAGGAGGAATTCAACCGTCACAAGCAGGGAAACAGATTCTCCACAGTAGGGTTTCATATTGAAACAGTAACCTGTACCTGAATCACAGAGAATATAAGATTTTATCCCATATTTCACTGGTTTCTGTGGATTGTATACCTTGAAATTTAGGCGCCCTTTGAATAAAAGTTTACCTTCATCAATGGAAATATCTTGGTTTGGTTTGTACAGTTCACGGAATTTGGAGACAAGATAATCTAGAACTGGGCGTATTTTGAACATCCTGTCACCACTCTTTGCATCTGGACCTGTGTTATCTGCGAAATGAAGATACCTCCAAATCAATTGAAAACGGTTTCTGGCCATGGTTTTATTGAAATAAGGGGTCTCAATCATATCGTCTGTTGACCAGTACATTTCTATTTCTGGTTTATGCACTATGCCAGTGAGAAAGTGGAGCCCGAGATAGGCTTGCAGCTCTGTGACATGGGTCGGTACCCATGCATTTGCCCTACCATGTGGTGTACGCTCACTCTCTTGTATGCACTGTTCAGCATACAAATTAGTCTGCTCAACAATCAGCTCCATCAGCTCACGTGTGAGGAACAGTTCCAGGTAGTCCACTGGATCTTGGGACTGGAGAGCAGCTGCGGCACCAGCAGGTCCAGGGACTGCAGTGAATTCAATGTCTCTGGGGCTCCATTCTGTTTCACTCCAGCCAGGCTCCTCCGGAAGGGCTCCACCGGGTCTGCTGAACTCTGCACCCCTACCCCTACCACGTACACGAGCCCATGGTCGACCTGTAAATTATACAAATACATAATTACTACGAGTAAGCAGTGTTGTTTTTGACAGCAAATTTTGATTTTGTTTCAGTCGTAGTCTTTTGAATAAAATGTCTTTTAGTTTTAGTCTAGTTTTAGTTGACTGATCATCATAAGATTTTAGGCAACTAAATCTACAGTTGATTTAGTCGACTATTTTGGCAGGCCTTGATGGCATCGTAATGACTGATTTTACACTTGGTTGTGTGCTGAAAATAGCCGATCTACAAGCTCACATGGTTCCGCTAGATGGGACAGATGCATTTTGATGACATGACTGTAGAGATACTGTGTACCGGTTTGTGTGATTTTAGGGCAAAATCTGTAGGAGCAGTGTCCAAAAATGTGTCTTGCAAGAATCGGTCTCATGGTGGCGCTAGAAGTGGGACATGTGAGAAATGAGGGGTGGGGGTTGTGCTTTGGCAGCAAAGGAGTGTGTGTACAAAGTTTGGCAAGGATCGGGGCAACGGTGGCGGAGATATGAGTAGGGGGAAAGTGTGACGAGTGACGTGACGGAGGGACTGACGGACTGACAGCCGGTGGAGGGTTGGATAGTATAAGTGTAAGTAACTGCGACCTAGCGGTCGCAATAAAATACATGAAAAATAGTACACCTCCAAGCTCACAACGCGTCACAGCAGAATGCGTGGAGGTTGGGGGCCTACTATTTTCATCAAAAGGCTGTTTTAGACATTTCAGCCCCTGCCTCTCAAACATTCTATACAGTATATAGTAATTATGTAAAAACAGAATTCATGGTCTGGAGAGGGCACTTTTTACAGATGGATAAAGGGCATGGGCTCAAGCCCCCTTTGATGTCTATGTGAGCATGTGCCTGGTGATAAGTCTGATTTACAGAAAAAAGGTTTTTGTTCTTTACCTATCCTTGTCCTTGGACGACCACGATGTGGCAATGAAGAAGTAGGCTGCGCCGCACTCGACTCTTCTGAAATCACAGTAGTAAAATATAAACTAGTAAACATGATGTGCACAAAATGAAATCAATTATTTACACACCCAGAATGTCTCAGACAGGTCCATGACATTATGATGTAAATGATAAAAGCATTGAACAAACAGATAGCTGTATCTACTCTAAAAGGTCATGGCCTACCTGTCCTCAACCACTACATGTCCACAGAGTGTGTGTGTGTGTGTGTGTGTGTGTGTGTGTGTGTGTGTGTGTGTGTGTGTGTGTGTGTGTGTGTGTGTGTGTGTGTGTGTGTGTGTGTGTTGCACGCGTGCATGCGTGTCAGGGGTGGAAAAAACACATTGTAAAGATATTTAGTACTGCAAATGGAAAGGTCATGGCCTACCTGACCTTACACAGGCCTCAACCACTACATGTCTACAGAGTGTATATGTGTGTGCGTGCATGCGTGCGTGCGTGTGTGTTTCAGGGGTGGAAAAAACACATTGTAAGGCCATTTAGTACCTACTCTGCAGTCATACTAGGTAAGATCAGCTCTGTGTGATAAACTGGGAAACAGTCACGGTCTAAGGGCATCCTACAGACCGGGCAATAGTAGCGTGTCTCGCTCCACACTTTGTTGAGCTGACAAAGCCTACATACTGTAAAGGGCATGGGCTCAAGCCCCCTTTGATGTCTATGTGAGCACGTGCCTGGTGATAAGTCTGATTTACAGAAAAAAGGTTTTTGTTCTTTACCTATCCTTGTCCTTGGACGACCACGACGTGGCAATGAAGAAGTAGGCTGTGCCGCACTCGACTCTTCTGAAATCACAGTAGTAAAATATAAACTAGTAAACATGATGTGCACAAAATGAAATCAATTATTTACACACCCAGCATGTCTCAGACAGGTCCATGACATTATGATGTAAATGATAAAAGCATTGAACAAACAGATAGCTGTATCTACTCTAAAAGGTCATGGCCTACCTGTCCTCAACCACTACATGTCTACAGAGTGTGTGTGTGTGTGTGTGTGTGTGTGTGTGTGTGTGTGTGTGTGTGTGTGTGTGCGCTCGCGCGCACGCGTGCATGCGTGTCAGGGGTGGAAAAAACACATTGTAAGGATATTTAGTACTGCAAATGGAAAGGTCATGGCCTACCTGACCTTACACAGGCCTCAACCACTACATGTCTACAGAGTGTATATGTGTGTGCGTGCGTGCGTGCGTGTGTGTTTCAGGGGTGGAAAAAACATATTGTAAGGCCATTTAGTACCTACTCTGCAGTCATACTAGGTAAGATCAGCTCTGTGTGATAAACTGGGAAACAGACACGGTCTAAGGGCATCCTACAGACCGGGCAATAGTAGCATGTCTCGCTCCACACTTTGTTGAGCTGACAAAGCCTACATACTGTAAAGGGCATGGGCTCAAGCCCCCTTTGATGTCTATGTGAGCATGTGCCTGGTGATTTACAGAAGAAGTAGGCTGTGCCACACTCGACACCAGGCAGGTGGAGCCAGGACTTTTTTTTTCATGACGCGGTTTCCGGCTGTCCTCAAAACGACCCCGACGACCAATTATACATTCAAAAGTTGCGCAAGGACGTCTTTTATCATAATCCATAAAAAACATCAAACGAACGAACGGCCGTATTGGCTGTCCCCACTCTCTAGAATTGGGGCGAACAGGAACGTCCAAAGCAGTATAAGAGTTAATATGATTCAGTTGGATTGATTTAAAGTAGTATATTTTGACAATGTAATAGACAAATGTGTCCCCTCATGATGTTTTGAGACACAACTCGTCGGTAATGGATTTCTACAATAGCACTAAATGCATTCGTTTTAATTTTTTTGTATTTTTCGTTTTTAAGCATAACACCACAGTTTGAATGTTGATGAAGGTTTTTATTATATAACAACAAATAGCCGTTTTAGGTCCATAAAACGGTTATACTTAGCTTGTGTAAATGTCTCTTGTTTTAAAGAATTTCGGTGGTTATTTGGGGGCTGGAACATTCCTCCAAATATTTACATACTGGTTTCGATTGGTCAACGTTCCATTGTTCTTCTCCGGTTTCAATAGCCCTCTGAGGCTGAGTACCACCCATAAGTACAACGTGGATTTGTTTGTAAACACACTTTGCTATCATTCTTGCAATGGCTAGTAACTTTGAATCAGCACGCTTGCTTAACGCTTTGAATGGAGGAACTCAGGACCGTCTCTTGGAAGGATTTATTTTGGATTTCATACACGGCGGCGGCGAATCAGATTTAGATCTCACAGACGAATCTGATGATGATGATGAAGAAGACAACGGCTTTGGTGCATAATGGGGCAATCATTGATTAACATCTGCTTCCAATACACGATTGCCTCAAACTCATTGGACTTTGCGAATTGAATACTTTATTGGCACTGTTTTTATCGTGCCGACCTGTCTGTCTGTGGTGATGATGACTGATGAGGAACTGTCCGTGGTGTTGAAATGCCGTGCGCAATTACGCACGGCTGCTGCAACCATCCAGCGCGTCTGTGAACTCTGTGCTCTACTCGCTATCGAATAATAATTGTTTGTCATTGATTTCTCTCTCTCTCTCTCTCTCTCTCTTATAGAACACAGCTAGATTTTCGATAGCGAGTAGAGCACAGAGTTCACAGACGCGCTGGATGGTTGCAGCAGCCGTGCGTAATTGCGCACGGCATTTCAACACCACGGACAGTTCCTCATCAGTCGTCATCACCACAGACAGACAGGTCGGCACGATAAAAACAGTGCCAATAAAGTATTCAATTCGCAAAGTCCAATGAGTTTGAGGCAATCGTGTATTGGAAGCAGATGTTAATCAATGAAATTATGTCCCAGTCTATAAAAGAGCGTTCCACCTGGGAAGGATTCTCTTTTCCAACACCGATGATGGCGTACTTGAAGGTGGCAAACAGTCGCGGAGGAAAGGCCCTCATCCTTGATGAATTTAGATACCTTAGAAACAAGGTCAAGATAAACGAGAATAAAATCTATTGGCGTTGTGCCCGCACTGGGTGCAACGTTTGGATCCACACCAGGTGGTTAGACGTGTCTGAGGCTGATCCAGCAATAGTTATTACTAGGCCGCCAGGTAACCACGACCACGCAGGAGAGCCAGATCTCATAGCCACCACGGCTTTGATCCAACAGATGCTCAGACAGGTGGAGGCAGACCCTACCGTTCCCGTCAAGAGGGTCTATGACCTAATCGTAGTCCAAACGGCCGACATTCGCCACATTCCCCCCTGGGACGCGGTCAAATCTCGCTTGGAGAGGGCACGTGCCAGGCTAATGCCTCCCATCCCCCCCAGAGTGGAAGACGTGGCCGTAGCGGATGAATGGGCATTGACTTGGAGAGGGGACGATTTCCTCACCAAACACAATCGCCCGCATGGCTATTTAGTTTTTGGAACTGAAGAGAACTTCGACAAACTGAGCCAGTGTCGGCAGGTGAGAATCAGTCAAATGAAATGTAGCCTAATCATTTAAATGTTTAATAATATCAATGCTTGATCAAACAAACGGTGTTGGGGCAATATGATAGCCGACAGGTCTAATTTATGTAATTTGACATGTTTCAGATTTACATGGACGCCACGTTTAAGACGTGCCCAAGGCCTTACGCACAATTTGCAACTATACATGGCCTGTACATGGAGCGCGTGGTGCCATTTGTAATGGTCTTAATGAGCGGCAAGACTCAAGCAATGTACCAGTCGGTCCTCCGCCTCGTCAAGAGGAGGGTGGAACGCGTGACGGGCCATCCGTAAGTAACCACTTTTCCATTACATTCTCTGCGCGCGCGTGCGCGCGTGTGTGTGTGTGTGAGAGAGAGAGAGAAAGAGAGAGAGAGAGAGAGACGCTCATGTGTCTCACTGCACCTAGCATTTTAATATTTTATAGAGAATATATGTATTTATTTATTTTACTGTTTGTCCGTGCGTCCTTCCATCCATGTAAGATGGAGACCTGAGAAAGTCCTTATGGATTACGAAATGGGGATGATGAACGCCTTCAGAGCGGAGCTGCCACAGACGCGCGTAACGGGGTGTTTCTTTCACCTGTGTCAGAGCCTTTGGAGGAAGGTGCAGGAAATGGCCTCAGTGAGATTGGGACACAAATTTTAAGTGTGCCCGCAGCTCGCTAAGTGTGTGCAACCTTGTATAGCAGTTGGTGTTAGCATTAGCATTTTGCATTAACATTAAAATCATTATTAGAATTTTTTACTTCGCCTGGCAGGTTAGTGATGGTATTAACAGAACACAACACAAAATGTTGAGCTCTTTTTTTGTGTGAAAAGATACAAGTTTAAGTAGCCTAAATTGTACCTCTTGTCTCAACCTCTGCAGGTCCATACCGGCACGACGAGGCCCTGAGAGGATGGCTCAGGAAGGCCATGGCAACTGGCTACCTGCCCGTCGCCCTCCTGAGGCAAAATTTCAGGGCCTTTTGCGTGACCAGAGAGACACGCAGGCTGATTCGGCGCTACCCTGCAATTGATGACTTCATCCAATACATGGAGGGGACGTACGTGGGAGAGCAGGCCCTGTTCCCGCCTGCTGTATGGTGCGTCCATAGGCGTCGATCGGACAATAGGAGCAACAACGCAGTGGAGGGTAATTAATTAATTGATTCATTAATATTGTTATTATTATTATTACCCCTACCCGTATTATTATTATTATTATTAATTTCTCTTTATTTCCATGTCCATGTGTCCTGCATAGTTCTTATAAATCTATGATTATTTCAGGTTTCCATCACAGATGGAACAACAGGGTGGACAGACGCCACCCTTCGATCTGGGTTTTCATCAGGTGTCTCAAGGACGAGCAGAAGATGGTGGAGACGGTGGTGGCCATTGCAGAAAGAGAATCTCCACCACCCCAGCAGCGGCGGAAATGGAGGCAGTTGGAGGAGAGGTTAGAGTGTCTTTTTTATTTTATTTATTTATTGAAATAATACAATGCTGTATAGGCATGGGGTCCAGGGATCAGGTGGAGGCCTGTGAATGCTCCTCTAAATTTGCCGTGTTATATAGAACGTATTATGTGCACAACAAAAACGGTTCAGCTACTAACATTAATATTAATACATTCTCTAACAGGCTTCGGCGTCTCCGGCACCAATACAGGCGGGGGAGGAGGACCTTGGAGCAGTACTGGGACGCTGTCAAGCACTGCATCCACAACTTTTTGTAGGGTTTTGTGTTAGATGTTTCTTTTCTTTCTTTCCTTTTTTGAAATTATAGCCTACATTATTTTCATTTTTAAGTATTTTTTGTTTTAGGATGATGTTTATGCATTGTAGGCTATTTGTTTTTTGTTTGTTCTTTTGCATAACGAATACCTTTGTATTACTTGGTTCTGAGTACACGTGAACATACTCAAGTAAATTTTGATTACCCTACTTACGTGTTACAGAGTATACTTCTTCATTGCAGTATTGATACTTAAGCACTTTTGAAAGGTTTGAACCCACTAATGTTGAGAGTGCTCAGCTTTAACTCTGAACTTTTGGTTTATGTGAATAGAATAGTTTGTGTATAAAACTAATGCAGCTTTACAGATGGTTCTATTTTTCTATTGTGTTAGAAAGAGTTTAAAAAAAAAACAGGAGACGGGAGTGACGGGGAGGCCGCAATATGGGTGCATATAGGCCGGGTATTCGGCTTCTAAAGAGATTGAGTCAAGGGTTTAAATAAGTATTTTAAAAAAAAATATGAAAAGGATGTGACTTAGGCCTACCTTTGATACACACACACACACACACACACACACACACACACACACACACACACACACACACACACACACACACACACACACACACACACACACAGCGGTGAGACAGGGAGAGAGAGAGAGAGAGAGAGAGAGAGAGAGAGAGAGAGAGAGAGAGAGAGAGAGGTTTTCTTTTAGATCAAATTGATTCAATGATCGCTCCCAGCCTGCCATGCATATCTCTCTCTCTCCCTCTCTCGCTGGCAAGACACATGTAAACTTTTATTCAATACAAGGAGTAGCCTATTAATGAAGGATTAATTGGTCACAGGTGCACTTGTCATCCTGACCCGAGGCTTCAATCGCAACTGCAAAAAACCCTGCAACGGGAGTTCTGACAGGTCCTGACAGGTCCGAAAGGTGGTCTTTCGAAGGGTCGGAATGGGGGGGTTTCGAAATGGGGGGGGTCCCGGGGGTCGGAGTGACGGGGTGTCGTAAAGAGGGCGTTTCGAAGCTTGGTTGTTTCGGAAAGGAAACCTGTTACCAATGCTAACACATGCTAATGCTAACAAATGCTAATGCTAACACATGCTAATGCTAATGTTAACACATGCTAATGCTAACAAATGCTAATGCTAATGCTAAAAAATGCTAATGCTAATACATGCTAACAAATGCTAATGCTAATACATGCCAATGCTAACAAATGCTAATGCCAACAAATAATAATGCTAATGCTATCAAATGCTAATGCTAACACATGCTCATGCTAATGCTAACACATGCTCATGCTATGCTAACACATGCAAATGCTAACAAATGCCAAAAAAGCTAATGCTAATGCCAACAAATGCTAATGTTAACAAATGCTAATGTTGACAAATGCCTAATGTTTAAAGGAAAAAAATCAATGATAATGTTAATGCTAAAAAAATGTTAATGTTAAAGCTAATGATAAAAATGCTGAAGTAAAAAATTCTAATAATGATTTTAATGTTAATGCAAAATGCTAATGCTAACACCAACTGCTATACAAGGTTGCACACACTTAGCGAGCTGCGGGCACACTTAAAATTTGTGTCCCAATCTCACTGAGAGCCAGTCATCTCGGAAAGTACAGCTTTAGACAGGGACTGAAAATACCCTTTTTTTTTCTCACTAAAATGTGATAAAGCCACTAAAGCATTTCATAAATTTCAGGCTACATTTCACTTAAACGCCAGAGCTTAACTCTGCATGTAAATAAGACTTTTTTTAATTAATGTGAGAGATCGTCAGGTCATTTGCAGGTTAGAAATTTATTTAGAACTTGAATATCTCAAAAGTAGTATTTCAGCATGGCATCATTCTATAAGCCATATCTTCAAAACTGTTGGGTCAATCTCCACAACCAATATATCATTTTGTAGCTATGATCCCCAGCTTTCAAATGAAATGAAAAAATGAAAATGAATAAACATCCAATGACTGGCTCCCAGCCAAATTGGGACACATTTCTTAGAAATTTTCTTTTCTAGTTGGCTATTGTCGGATGTTTTCAGTTGTGGGCCATTTTCACAGTAACACAACTACGCAAGTTTACTAAAGCAATTCAATGTTGTTACGGATGCTACCGGCCACGGGTACGTTCAAGCACCCAGTTCGGATGGTATCATGCCATAGAATGATCGTTTATCACGTTATATCAGCCCATAGGACTGGGGACGGTATGACCATGCTGTGCCGACTGACTCTATCAGTAGGCTTTCATCAGTAAGAATTTGGGATGATAAGGGCTCGTTCTACATAGTCTGGCCATACCACAAATTGATTGTTGTTTTTAAACCATTTGGAGTAATGCATTGGGCATGGTCTCATTTTGAAGGAAACATTTTGAAGTTTTACCCAGAAATAAATAATCACTCTGTGTGCAACTGACATTGAGTAATGCAAGTTTTAACTTACTGGAATAGCAGGTTTTTAATCCTCGCCTAAATATTTTCAGTAAATAGATGCCTACATAACACTGTTATTATCATATAGGAGCTGAAAAACACAATGTGGCCACATTTTGAAGCCTTACCTAGCCCAATTTCAAAGGACATGATAAAACTACAGAATATGAATATTTTACACATGTTTTACTAAGTGTATGTTTATGCGTTTTCATTTGGAGACATTTGCATATATCATATAAAAAGGTTAAAAAAGGGCTAATAGACTGTTTTTTATTTTATTTTAAATTTTTATTATTTTTATTTATTTATTATTATTATTATTAAATGTATTTATTTTACTGACAGCCCTAACACTTTGGTCTGACATTCGGCGCCGCTGCTGCGCATTTACGCACGTCCAGTAGTGCTGTTACGCAGGGGTTTTTGGGTATTGTAGTTCACTTCAGCCAAAATAAAGTAGACACATTTTGTGGAGAATTTCATTGGCTATAAGAAGTGCCAGTCATCAGAACAAACTGCTGCCATTGGCTGAATATATGGGCCAGGAAACGGAGTCATGGACCTCCTCTGAGAAAATACTATTGGTTGCTAATGGGGGACTGGGAGACGACTGAGAGAGGACTAGAAGCTCCAATTGGGTGAAATTAAGTGTCAAAGTGTCAATCATAGTTTGCGGGCCATTTTGTGACCAAACAAAGGGTTATACTGAAAATTCTGGACTGGATTTACATGCAAAACACTGTGAAGAATTGTCTGTCGTCGTCATCACGTTTGTATATCTGGCAATGGGAGAACAGTGATGGCATGAAGGAAAACATGGTTTGGACTATTTTCAATCAATGGCTTGGATTATGTGTACTTTCCACAAAATAAGAACAACATTATTGTGGAAATAGATCATGTTGGTGGACTAGAAACCAGTTTTGAACGTGAGTAGCAATAACTTTATGAACATTTGTTTGTTTATGTATGTTGGACTTCAACGTTGATAGTAGCGCGAGTTTTGATGCTACGACCAATCAAGACTCGTGGCTTTCTATAGGTATGCGACGTGCCCGTTTAGGTGAAACACACGCTTGCGTGGACGTGAATGTTTGTCAAAGTACGGCCGGCGGGCCCGCCGGCGGGCCGAGAACTGATAAGAGGTTAATTCGCTTATCTCCCATGTCAAATATGATGTCTACGGTGAAGGATTTGGCATAATAGAGGAGAATGAAGAAAATTACTTTTGTGTCTTTTGCTCCGACTGTAGATGATCACCCTCACATCAGTTTCTTAATGGTTTGAAGAGAGCTCAGGTACAGTAGAAGTGTTTTAGAAATGTCTCCAGCTAGACCTGATTCTATCCTGTAGGCTTGACCATACTCAATGGTGATGATAGGCCTTCTAAGTATTTTTAGAACACATAGAATGTATATAGATCTAGAACACATATAATCAAAAACATATAGAATTCATAGATCTAGAACAGAAATCCCACAACACACACACACACAGTGTGGTTCAGTGCTTCTTAAACAATTTACTTGTACATCTAGGTATGATACAGTACAATAAGGTACAGTACAATACGGTAAGGTATGTACAGTAAAGTACAGTACAGTAAGGTACAGTAAGGTACAGTAAAGTACAGTACAGTAAGGTACAGTACAGTAAGGTACGGTACAGTACAGTACAGTACAGTAAGGTACAGTACAGTAAGGTACAGTACAGTACAGTACAGTACAGTACAGTACAGTACAGTACAGTACAGCACAGTACGTAGAGTACAGTACAGTACAATACAGTACGTAGAGTAAGGTACAGTACAGTACAGTAAGGTACAGTACAGTACAGTAAGGTACAGTACAGTAAAGTACAGTACAGTACAGTACAGTACAGTACAGTACAGTACGTAGAGTACAGTACAGTACGTAGAGTAAGGTACAGTACAGTACAGTAAGGTACAGTACAGTAAGGTACAGTAGAGTACAGTAAGGTACAGTACAGTAAGGTACAGCAATGATGCTGGGTGACCGGAGGGCACTGTTGTGCAGCCTAGCCACAACAGTACTGTAGGCCTACTGTACAGACAGGAAAAGATTGAGAAGGGCACTATTTGCAGACTAGACACACACACACGCGCGCGCGCGCACACACACACACACACACACACACACACACACACACACACACACACACGCTCATTGTAGCTTATGCATGTGGGAAGTTTTCTATACATAGGATAGGTAGTTATATTCACCATAAAGTGCTTGAAAATAATCCTATTTGATGAGGAATTGTCAAGCGGACAGCATTTTTTGGGTGTTTCTGGGGATGTTGTGGGTGATATCCTAAAATTCAATGGTAGCAAGCACCAGAATCCTATTCTGCTACTTAACCCGATGTGTCAGGATACTCCATGCCAAATTTCATACATGTGTGACAATGTATGTAATTCTAGTGAATTATTATATACATTTACATAATTAATGTACCAAAAAATGGGTTTTGGGGCCCCTGAGACCAAACGACCCCGAGTTGGGGGTGTTCAGTATGAACTTGTGATGGCCCAAGGTATATGCTAACAGGAAATAATAGTGAAAAAAAGTTAGCAGAGAACATTCAGAGGGCTGGGCTGGCTCCCGGACTATGAGTGACACGTTCTCTCACTTCTCTGTCCATTCATTGTCCATCAACGAGCGCACGCACACACACACACACACACACACACACACACACACACACACACACACACACACACACACACACACACACACACACACACACACACAACAGCGCTTTCCCTGGGCAAGAAATGTCACGACTCACGCTAATCATACCCACACAGCGATGGGACATTTTCACTCATTCACAGCTCAAACTAATTTACTCATAGCTCTCTAAATCAATAACACTGCACAAGATAATTGCAAACAAGTTAACAACGTGTGCTTACCTTTCAGTTGAAAACCGGCCAAACAACTTAGAGCCCACAGCCTGCTTATCCCTGCTTCTTACTTTACTCCTGTGGCTTTGAGCGTTTCTATGTCCTTTTGAAAAACGTTTTGTTTGTCTCTTTGACATTTTAGCAGCCGGCTAACGCTAGCTTGCGTGTGTTGTTAACTTGTTGCCGGTAGTAAACTCCATACAGTTTACAGTTACAGTTTAGGCATTTAGCAGACGCTTTTGATCCAAAGCGACTTACAATAAGCAGATAACATCACAATAATAAACAAGATAATATGTCAGTACATCATCAACAATATAACAAATGCAAATGGATATCTATCTAGAAAAAACACAATATAATCAAAGTTCTAAAAACCTAAAAACAAAAACAAATGCTAACTAGCTTCATGTATGGTCATTGATTTTTTCTGTAGTGCTAAGGGTTTAGGTGGAGTCTGAAAAGGTGAGTCTTCAGTCCACGGCGAAAGCTAGCGAGTGAGTCCGTTGTTCTAAGTGCAACAGGGAGTTTATTCCACAACTTGGGGGCCAGGAGGGCAAACTGTCTCGGACGAGTGGATTTCTGCCCTGGAGTTTTTAGCGAGGGTTCTGTCAGCATCCCTGTGTTGGCTGATCTAAGTGAACGGGTGGGGGTGTAGGGGTTGATCAGGTTTTAGAGGTATGGAGGAGCCATACCTTTGGCTGCTTTGAAGGTCAGCATCAGTGTTTTGTATTCAGTGCGGGCCGCAACCGGGAGCCAGTGGAGGCTGCGGAGAAGGGGAGAGACATGTGAGAACTTAGGCTGGTTGAAGACCAGTCGTGCCGCGGCATTTTGGATCAGTTGGAGAGGTTTAAGTGCACATGCCGGGAGACCAGTGAGGAGAGAGTTACAATAGTCAAGCTTTGATATGACAGATGTCTGAATGAGGAGCTGGGCTGCCTCCTGGGTGAGGAAGGGTCTGATTTTACGGATGTTATAGAGTGTGAACCTACAGGACCGGGTGACTGATGCAATGTGTGCCTTGAATGATAGCTGGCTGTCCAGGACCACACCAAGGTTTCTAGCAGTAGGAACTGAAGTCACCAATGCATTATCTATGGAAATAGTGAGATCTTGCATGGGGCAAGACTTAGCTGGGAAGAAGAGTAGCTCCGTCTTGTCCGGGTTCAGCTTAAAGTGGTGGGCTGACATCCACTGTGAGATGTCGGCCAGACATGCAGCAATGCGTTCTTCCACCTGGGTGGCAGAAGGGGGGAAGGACAAAAACAGTTGAGTGTCATCAGCATAGCAGTGATAGGATAGATTGTGAGCAGAGATTACAGCACCAAGGGATTTGGTGTACAGGGAGAAAAGAAGAGGGCCAAGTACGGATCCCTGGGGGACTCCCGTTTGGAGGGTTCGGGGGGATGAAAGCAAACCTTTCCATGAGACCTGGTAGGTCCGGTCCGACAGGTAGGAGGAGAACCACTTTAGTGCCGTCCCCGTGATGCCTAGGTCAGCAAGGGTGTCCAGGAGCAGCTGGTGATTCACTGTGTTGAATGCCGCTGATAGATCCAGAAGAATCAGGACTGCAGAGTGGGAGGCAGCCTGGGCAACATGGAGTGCTTCTGTGACTGCTAGGAGTGCCGTTTCTGTAGAATGGGCCGGTTTAAAACCTGACTGGTTGGGATCCAGCAGGTTGTTCTGTGAGAGATGGAGAGAAAGCTGGTTAGAGACCACACGTTCAAGGGTTTTTGAAAGAAATGAGAGGAGGGATACCGGTCTGTAGTTCTTGACGTCCGAGGGGTCAAGAGTTGGTTTTTTGAGGAGTGGTGATACTCTGGCTGCCTTGAACGCAGCTGGGACACAGCCTGAGGTTACAGAACTGTTGATGATGGCGGTTATGAAGGGGAGTAGGTCAGGTGCGATCGTCTGGAAGAGTCGAGAAGGGATTGGATCCAGGGCACAGGTGGTAGGTCTAGAGGAAGTCACTAGTTTTATGACGTCATCTGCAGAGAGAGGGGAGAAGGAGGACAGACATGTTATGTTGGGGATACAATTCCGTGTGTTATTCTGTGTGCTATTCTGGGGGAGATGGGAGAATGAACTACTGATATCATCAACCTTCTTTTCAAAGTAGGTGACAAAATCATCCGCTGAGAGGGATGAAGGAGGGGGGGGGGGGGGGAGGAGGGGGTTTGAGGAGGGTTGAGAATGTGCTAAACAGTTTCCTAGGGTTTGAGGTACATGATTGAATCTTTGTGTGGTATAATGATGATTTTGCAGTGGAGAGTGAGAGTGAGAAACCTGACAGGAGTGTGTGAAAGTAACATAGGTCCTCTGGTTGCTTCGACTTGTGCCACTTCCTCTCTGCCGCCCTGAGAGGTGTTCGCTCAGTTCTGAGGGTTTCAGATAGCCACGGAGCCGGTGGATTTGAGCGTGCTGGCCTGGTCGAGAGAGGGCAGTGCCGATCGAACACTGAGGAGACAGAGGAGAGAAAGGAAGATGTTAGAGTGTCAGGAGGGAGAGAGGGAAGGGCATCTGGGGTTGGGAGGGAGGAGAGAATGGAGGAGGAGAGAGTGGAGGGATCCAGGGTCTTCAGGTTGCGTCGTGTGGTGACAGTCCGAGGGTGGGTCTGTTTAGATCTGTGGATAGAGAGGGAGAGGGAGAAGGTTATGAAGCAGTGATCTGAGTATTTCATAGGGGTAACAGTAAGGTTAGATGGGGAGCAGGCTCGGGAGAACACAAGGTCCAATACATTCCCTGCCTTATGGGTGGGAGGGGAAGGGGTGAGGGACAGGTCAAATGACGACAATAGGGATGTAACGGGAAGACACTTTTCTGCAGTTGGTAGGTTGAAAGTAGAATCAGGGGTGTTCCGTCCTCCGGAAATGAGCTGATCAGAGAGTCCAGTTCTTCCAGAAAATCCCCAAGGGTCCCTGGGGGGCGATAAAGCACAATGATGGTGAGAGGGACAGGTTGTGTTATTGAAATAGCATGCCATATGCAGCATGCAACCACAGCGGACCAAAACAAATAGTTGCATCATCACATGATCGACGCCTGTCAAACCTCTCTTTTGTTTTACTGATTAAAACGCATAAAAATATTAAAAGATAAGCAAACAAGGGTCACATCAGAACAAAATAAAACAGAGAGAACATAGATACAAAAACACAGTTAATTTATACATTTTTATTGACAGGGAAGGTCCCGGATCCTTGATTCAAAATCAAATAGGTGGCGGATCCAATAAAATAGGTGCCGGTCAGAAAACCAGAAAACGTGAGGTACGGGAACATGATCCGGCATGTTCCGGCACAAATTAAGCACTGCAGATACTGTATGTGCAATGTACACAGTGCACCCAACTGATAATTACACAATTTTATGTTAATCTGTTCCTGAGTTAACTAAATAATAACTATCTACTTGTGCAGAGGTGAGAGAGGGCGAGATCATTTAGCGACCTACAACCGGGTTGCAACGTGGTCGGTAGTTTTCAGCGACCGGGTCGCTAAATCGAACGACCGGGACGCTAAATCCACGGACCGGGTCGCTAAATGCACCAACCGGGACGCTAAATCCACGGACCGGGTCGCTAAATCCACCAACCGGGACGCTAAATCCACGACTGGGTAGGTAAATCCACCGACCACCGGGCTACTAACCCTAACCCTAACCCTAAACCTAACCTCAGTAACCTTACCTCAGTAAGGCTAACCTGTCGACGCAACCTCCCGACCGGGTCGCTAAATCACCGACCGTGCCGCTAAATCGACCGCCCGGGTCGCTAAATCGACCGACCAGGGCGCAAAATCTTCCGACCGGGTTGTTAGATGTACCAACCGGGTCGCTAAATCTACTGACCTAAAACTGCAGGCAGGTCGGTAGATTTAGCGACCGGGTCGGTCGATTTAGCGGCGTGGTCGGTGATTTACCGGGCCGGTCGGTTGATTTAGCGACCCGGTCGGTTGATTTAGCGACCCGGTCGCTCGATTTAGCGACCCGGTCGCTGAAAACTACCGACCACGTTGCAACCCGGTTGTAGGTCGCTAAATGATCTCGCTCTTACTGGCAGAGGTATCGCTTGCCAAAAAAAGAAGTGAATAGGCTAAAGTGGGTGCAAGTTAATGGTATATGATTATGTCTTCACATCTTATTAAACCTTAATATGCAAACATACAACCTTTTTTTAATGTTATGTTATTATGGCGCAAGGAAGGTTGACTTGCCTCCGTTGTTTTGACCGCCACAATTATGGCACCATCCATGCGATCAGAAAGTCATGTGAGTGCTTGTATAATATCCTTATGATTCCACAGAGTTCAGGTACCTATTTTTTATTATCGTCTACTGGGTCCAGCTTGGTCCAGATTACCTCGGAAGAACCCCATAGTTCTGTTCTGATCATAACACTAAACCCACGCTGTATAGCGCTGAATGGGACAAGCTGCTGGAACTGTCAGTTGTGGAACTTGATGTGTGCTTCTCCATATGGCCGTGTTCGTATCTAAAATAGCAGACATACAAGCTCACAGTGCGGCACGTTGCGACGTGTTGTGAGCTTGAAGCTCTGATATTTTCAATGTGCGTAAGGGAGGGGTCGTTTTTTATTGAGGGGTGTTACTGGAGAAAATGTATAAGCCCTTTTATAAAATGCCATGACCCTCCCTCTCAATTGGGGGAAAAATCAGTGACCCTCCCCAAGCATTAAAATAAAAAAGATTGACCCTCCCCTACATCATGACATTTACCACAGTAAAAGTATGCCTAAAACCTAAACTTAGTTATTCTTAACTCATTTAACGCTGATCCCGAGTATACTCGTGAAAAATACTCGAGTATTTAGAGTGCCGATCCCGAGTATACTCGCGTAAAATACTGTATATAGAGTAACGCCGGTTCTCCTACCCTACAGTCCGTTGGAAAGTCCTGGCACGATTGGACTCGCCAATTCATCATCATCACGGATCTACGTGCACAAAATAGTAATCCCTTAACATGGAGGCCGACGGTGGATCTCATCTTTAATGTCCATTTTCTCCAAACAACACTTTTAAAGCCAAGGATGGCATTAGATTCTCGCTACAATAACATAATAACAAAGGCAACGATTGGCCATTTTAGCAACGGCATGGGGTGACGATCGCTTCCATTGAATGACGTCATGGCGTCAACCCGGAGGTGTTTACGCAATGGACTTCTGGCCTTCAAAATAAGAGAATGGCTGCGTATGGAGCCTGCGAGAGGCACGCTGGACATTTAACCTGTTCATGTCTGGAGCACTAAAAGGGTTAACCAGTGGCGAGAACAGAACAGAGAAGCAAGTTCTGGGTGGGCACTGCAAAATTTATTTTCTTTCTTTTTTTACTGTAAATAATTAGGATTTTTTAGGGTTAAAAATGGGTGCGGGCGGCAGCAGCAATGAACACTAATGAATAGGCTAATATAATGCATTGAGATCCCAGCTGCACTTCATCCCAAAAACACATTTCCAAAAATAAACTAACACACCCTCCAAACTAAAGTAACACACAGTGAGTAGCCTACTGCTGCTAGTGTAAAAGTCAACGTGGACATCACAAAAAAGGTGAGAAGTTCTCACAGGTTGAGAACAGGTTATTTGACATCTAGGTTTCAGATAAAACAGTTGACACATGCACAACACAGAGAAGGCTTGTAACAGCTGCCATTCATTTTGTGCTGTTGATTGCCTGTGGTCAAAACTGGGTCAAATGCACATTTTCAACGAGCGATCGTTAACCTAATGTTAATTTCTTTTAGCACCATTTCACTTTTTACTTTAGGGAGGGGGGATACAGTTCTGACAACCATTGTTGCTGCCTTACACAGCTCTCCATTGTTTTAGGAAAATACATTGTAGTATAAACACAGCTACTTCAGTTCATTCACTAACTGTAGTGACTCTGGGGCATTTCTAGGGATGGCACCCAGGGTTTGTCATTAAATGAAGCAGAAGGCTGTTGACAATGGTTGCATAAGTGCCTGTACCTCTGGAGCCATTGTTTGCTTTTGAAAAATTGCATGGCCCTCCCTTGAATTCAAAGTGAAATCAGCAGACCCTCCCTAGGACTGAAATTAAAATAGCATGACCCTCCCCTATTTTCCTCCAGGGGGTGCTGTTCATAAAAAACGATTGCTCCCTAACCATCGTACGACGAATAGACTGATCTAAGTCCGGTCATCTTCCACCTTAACAGTTGCATACTGTATATATAATATTATGACATTGTACAAAAGGCTGGCTGTCAACGAGGTTCGTGCTCGCTCGTTGAGCATGTGCGTGGAGGGGCGAGTGCGCGCCCACACCTGCACAGGTCAATCAGCGGACTGCCTTTTGATCTGCCAGAGAGCAGTGTCAGTGTCAAACAGTCCCGGACAGTTTCCCGGACGAGGCAGAAAGCCATTCACCCAGTTTGTCATAAAAACGTTCCCTTCTTCAACCCTTACACGTTGTGTAATGTCGATGTAAGTCCATGTTTACAAGTTAAATGTTCTTAATTTCGGCCACAGAATGTGTCCTTTGATGTCCTGTTTGTAACGCTGTTTTCACACGTTGTGATGTGCTTGGTTTGACAGACAGTATGATGCGGTGATGTACTGTAAGTAGCCAAGAGTGGTATTTAGTTGGGTTATATTCTGGTTTATGTAATGCCCTATATTTCTACCTACTGTAACTACATTTAACTGCTAAACAGGGGGCACTTATTTCATTGATATGGGCACATATTTAATATGTCTATGTAGATGTATGCTGCTTATATTAGCATTGTCATAGGTTTCATTTCATTGTGAATACAATATTTCATGATGTAGCCTATAGGCCTATGCGGTATGTAAGCATAATGCCATTTGTCAAGACAAGATGATGTTATTTTAATTATTGTATTTACTTAATTGTTACAGACACCACACACCCCAGTGTACTGTATTGTGCTCATTCATTAATACTTCAGTAAGAATCCTTTGACGTCAAGAGGTCTGTCCTGACTTCTGTGTTCTTATCGACACCCCTGAGTGAAGCGGTCCGGACCAGCCAGATAGTTTAATTAATACAGTCCTTACCTTTAACCTTTAACCCTCACCAACAGACATAATATCATAATGATAATGTGTTCCTCATTGTTTCTCCCTCCGCTTTCTATGTCTCTTTGTGTTTTTCTATCATTGTCTTTCTACAGTATCAGCTGGGACTCCATCACAGCCCTCCCACTCTCTGCAGCAGGCATGAGGAAGTCTTGGCATAAAGACTTCACACAGGACAACCGTGATGTCCATGTCCGCTACATGTAAGTGCTCATCACACAGAAAGCAGAACCAATACAATGTGTTCTCACCGTCTTCTAGACCCCAGACCAGCTGAACAATTATCACTTATTGAATGATGAGTTGAATGTGATGACTAGCTTTGTCTCTTTCATTCTCTGTGTGTTGGTGAGCAGTGTACGGGAAACGTCAAACGCAAACCCAGCTGAGGACATTAAGGACCTGCTGACTGATGTCCAGAAAATAGAGAGGAAGGCGTATGAGTCGGCTAACAGCGAGGTAAGAACCTAACATTCTTTCCATGACATTTATTTACATGTTCTAATGAAAACATGAGCTGAATTGTAGCGGTTCCAAATACTTGTCTAACATCTCACTATAAACATTAAAAAAATAAACAATAACATGTCAAATAGTGATGCCAGGTAACCACATGAACCCTAGCGTCCTTATTATCAGGTGAACATTCTACGAAAATAGCCGATCTACATATTACAATGCATCACAATGCAACTCGATGTGAAGTTTTAGATCAGCTATTTTAGGCAAACAGATTAATTTGTTGTTGAGAGAATAAAGCATTGGATCTAGTTCAGAGCCCTGGGGGACCACGTTCAACTATGTATAAAGGGTTAATGTGGTTATTGTTGTTGTCAGGCAGAAACCTTGTATCATCACACACACCCCCCCCCCCCATAAATTAATGCCCCATTTCATCATATAAGTGTCGCACGATATAGTGAAAATAGCAGATCTACAAGCTCACGATGTAACACGTTGTGAACGTTTGTTTAACTTTATTAAAAATGTAAACCCATTACTTCAATTAAAGGGGGTTCCTCAGAGGACTGGTCTTGGTCCCTCTATGGTCCCTCTCCAGATCTATACGCTCAGTGTGAGCTTGTAGATCTGCTATATCCACAGAATGATTGCTCCAGAATAGTGAAGCTGGGGTTCACTCTACTTACATTAAACTGTTCACTTATACCTAGTGAGGTCCTGATCTGTTCAGTCTTTTATTTTGGAAATACAGGAAGTTAAATTTAATTCCAACCAATGTTAAGGAACAGTCTGTTAACATCTTGATGTAGTTTGACTCTCATTGTCTGTTGATGTGTGAAATACAGGAGGAATACGAGAGACTGTTGGATGAGAAGTGGTCTGAGCTGTGGGAGAGAAGGGGTAAGACACACACACACACACACACACACACACACACACACACACACACACACACACACACACACACACACACACACACACACACACACACACTCTCTCTCTCTCTCTCTCTCTCTCTCTCTCTCTCTCTCTCTCTCTCTCTCTCTCTCTGTTGACCCGGGGTCCCCCAGGGGTCTGTACTTGGTCCCCTCCTTTTCCCCTTCTACACCAAATCTCTCAGCTGAAAATATCTGCTCTGGGAGCTCACAACAGGATGAGCTTGTAGATCAGCTATTTTCGCAAATTGTGTGCATATTTTCACTGAATGTTCATTAATTGATTAATTGATTGAATACTTTATTAGTAGCATTACAGTACAGTTAGGATTTTAAACCCAAGAAAGGCTTGTTTCCATTGGGGTCCTTTGTACTCAATTCATCAAAACAATTCATGCATTACATCCTGGTAAGAATAGAGTCTAGGGGGACCAGGACGAGGGTACTAAAGTATAATCTGATTTTTAGTAGGAATTGAATCTTAAAAAAATCAATTTTCTTTCAATTGCCTGTTATTCTAGCTCCATCAAAAAATGAAATATTGGTTCATTTTTCCAATTTCCGAGCTTGCAAAAAAATCAGGAAATTGCTTCAAATTTTCTCAATTTGTTTAATGTGTGATTCGTATTTTGTCATTATTTGATTTGGAACCAACAAATGAAAAACATCTTTAACTCATTGACTGCGCCGCCACGAGTTCCCCGAGTTATTCCCATTGTCTGAGGCTGCGACGCCCGAGTTTCACGAGTTGGGGCTGTTTTCAAGGTTTATGCAAAAGTACACTTTCCCCTAGCCTGTGACAAAATGTCATGTTGCTATGATAAAAGGGTGGTTAAAAATCACACATCAAAGTCAGCTTGTTTGAAAACAAAGGAGAAATCGACCTCCCCATGAACCCAAAGTGAACTCATTTATCAGGACACGGCTCCGCCGACACAGTGCGGCGCGGCCGCAGCAGTGGTGGTGTCAGACAATGAAAACAAAACAAGCAGATCTTCAAGCAGACCATTCTGCATGAATCAAAAACATTTTCACTTGAAAAGCTGTGACCTGCTGCACTGGGTCACCCTAACCCACACACAGCTCCATATACACACAAAAAAGTTCAAAGTCTCTACAACAAAAGTTTACCAAAACAGCAAGACAACAATGGCTACATCAGAGCCTCGTAGCAACCGCCCGGCCTCTCAGGCCTCTCTATGCCAAAACAAGCCAACACAAACACATCAACAACACAGCAACACCTCCCCGATGAAAGCATTCACAAATTAACACTCAAAATGTTATAAAAGTTTCAACATGAACTTACCTCAGTGTGAGGAGGAGAGCGTTGGTGTAACACACACATACAGAGAGAGAGACAGATAATTCCAGTGACGTTTAGTGTCCAGTAGATCAGTAATCCTATAGTTTCATTCGTGTAGTTTTCTTTTTTCGTTGTTTGTGAGCGGGTTTCATGCCCACACCGCGGAAGCCTAAGGCCCCGGCCGGGCGCAGCAAGCGCCCGACGGCTAGCCATGGTTCGCCGGTCGCCTCTGGTTCTGGTTCCCGTTGCGAACCAGCCCGATCCTGCCCTGGACGCGGGCGAGGTAGAGGGGCTAGAGGGCCTCCATCGAACCCCGGTCCTGGTCAGACCACCATGGATTCCTTTCTAATCGCCAATTTGCCCCGTCCGGAGACGGATACGGAGTACGAGACGGAGGAAGAAGAGGCGGCGTCGCCGTCCCAACAACACACACCGCGGGCAGACACGGCTCCACTGCCCGCACTCCTCACACCGGAATCGGTGGCTCGCCGTCCCGGATTGAGGCCACGCGAAGAACGTTCTGCCATGCCCATGTCGCCGAGAGATAATATCGAGACGCACTATCTCTCCCAGTTCCAGAGTGAGATGTATGTATTATCCTAATCCATATCATTGATCCATTCAAAAACAGCAGATAGCAATCAGTGCAAGTTCACAGCGCATCACTTTGTAGCCTACTTTCCTGAGCTAACTTTCGCTAAATTATTCACTCAATCAAATGATGTGTACAGGTCCGTGTCCGAGGACTTCTCCTCTCCGATGCAGATGATGTCATCGGCAGCACTGGTGATTTTGAGTGGCACCCCCCGGAGAGCAAAGATGACTCTTTCTATGCGCGTAAGTTGTGCACATGCAGCACACATTGCGCGCGTACACACACACACACACACACACACACACACACACACACACACACACACACACACACACACACATGGAAACAGAACTTTTCATTCAATTTGAGTAAATAATTTATTTTATTTTGGTATGCGTTTTCAGAAGCTGATCAAGGAAGTGCTTCTCTGTCAGGCACTGGGACACAGAGACCTTCAAGCAAAGGAACAGGCAAAGGTAAGATAAAAATAATGATATTTTATATATATATGTGTGTATATATATATATATATATATATATATGTGTGTGTATATATATATATATATATATGTGTGTGTATATATATATATATATATATATATATATATACACACACCCACACACATACACACACACACACATATATATATATATATATATATATATATATATATATATATATATATATATATATAATATATATATAAAATATCATTATTTTTATCTTACTTTTGCCTGTTCCTTTGCTTGAAGGTCTCTGTGTCCCAGTGCCTGACAGAGAAGCACTGGTGATGGAAGCACTTCCATCACCAGTGCTGCCGATGACATCATCTGCATCGGAGAAGTCCTCGGACACGGACCTGTACACATCATTTGATTTTGGTGCCGCCTCTTCTTCCTCCGTCTCGTACTCCGTATCCGTCTCCGGACGGGGCAAATTGGCGATTAGAAAGGCATCCATGGTGGTCTGACCAGGACCGGGGTTCGATGGAGGCCCTCTAGCCCCTCTACCTCGCCCGCGTGCTGGTTCGCGACGGGAACCAGAACTAGAGGCGACCGGTGAACCATGGCTAGCCGTCGGGCGCTTGCTGTGCCCGGCCGGGGCCTTAGGCTTCCGCGGGGAGGGCATGAAACCCGCTCACAAACAACGAAAAAAGAAAAAGAAAACTACACGAATGAAACTATAGGATTACTGATCTACTGACACTAAACGGCACTGGAATTATCTGTCTCTCTCTCTCTCTGTGTGTGTGTTACACCAACGCTCTCCTCATCACACTGAGGTAAGTTCATGTTGAAATTTTTATAACATTTTGAGTGTTGATTTGTCAATGCTTTCATCTGGGAGGTGTTGCTGTGTTGTTGATGTGTTTGTGTTGGCTTGAGCTTCACCGAAGCCATTGTCGAAGCCTGGTGCACCCCGCGACCCACCCAACCCCTCTGGCCCGATTCTCGGACTGTGAGGAGGTCAGCCCATGTCCCTGAAAAGATACCGCCCAGACCACGAAGGAGAAACCCTACAAGGGTCTGCTACATCTGCAGCAAAATACACAAGAAAAGGAGTGAGACCTCATTCTACTGCCCTCTGTGTCTTGTGCCTTTGCACAGGAGGCTTTGTTTCGAACGGTACCACGCAGAGATTGACTATGAGCATGCAAGCGGTGCTCGACGTCGATGATAGACAGACACATTTTGATGACATGAGTGTAGACATACTGTGTACCGATTTGCGTGATTTTAGGGCAAATTCTATAGGAGCAGTGTCCAAAAATGTGTTTGAAAAAATCGGCCTGATGGTGGCGCTATATGGGACAGATCCATTTTGATGACATGAGTGTAGACATACTGTGTAGCGATTTGCGTGATTTTAGGGCAAAATCTGTAGGAGTAGTGTCCAAAAATGTGTTTTGAAAAATTGGCCTGAAGGTGGCGCTAAATGAGAGCTCCATGTTGATGACATCAGTGTAGAGCAAGTATGTACCGATTTGCGTGATTTTAGGGCAAAATTTGTAGGAGCAGTGTCCAAAAATGTGTTTTGCAAGAATCGGCCTCAAGGTGGCGCTAGAAGAGGGGCATGTGAGAATTGATGGGTGGAGGTTGTAGTTTGGCAGGCAAGGAGTGTGTGTGCAAAATTTGGCATGGATCGGGGCAACGGTTGCGGAGATACGATGTGACGTGCAAAAGTGTGACGTGTGACGGACGGACAGACAATGTGCCCATTACACTGTAAGAAAATATTGTTTTTGTTTCAGATCATAAAGTAAGCATCTCATGTAATAAATAAAGAGCTGTGAGTAAAAAAAAATAGTTGTTTGCTTGAAAAGAGACCATTCACAAAAACGTATTTTTCTCCAGTTGTTATTCTGAGAGGGCTTGGTTTTGGTGAAACAAGGGTTTTCAAATGGCTATAACTAAAGAAGTGTACATGATAAAAACATAATTATTTTTTCTGTGGAAACTAGAAGTTATCCTCTTTCATCTGGGCCATGGCATGACATAGTCATCATTAGACAGAATTAAAAAAAAAATGGTAAACATGGTAAGAAATCAAGAAATGCTTGGCAACCTAGCTTGATAGTTCACTTTTAATGGTGGCAGTCAATGAGTTAAAAAGGGGTTTATTTGATTTTTTTACCCCATTACAACTATCAGAAAATGGGCCCATTTTTCCAATTTTCTAGCTTGCAAAAAAATCTGAAAAATGCTTCAATTTCTGAGTGTGTGGTCAGGGGATCTTAGTATAATTGAGATGTTCAATTTTAATCCAAAAGGGAAAAATCCCTTTTTGTGATTTCTGTCCTCCCAAACGGATTCAAAACAATCACATTTTAGCCCCTTTTTCAAGTTTTGGTTCAGAATTTAAAAATTGTGAAAACGCAAATCAGAAAAACACAAAAACAGTGGGGGGATCTTAGTATAATTGGGGTATTCAATTTGAATCAAATAAACTAAAATTAGCTATTTTTCCAATTTTCGTTAGTAATTTAAAAATTATGAAAACGCAAATCAGAAAATCACAAAAACAGCCAGGTTTACTTAGTATAATTGGGATATTCAATTTGAATAAAGAAAAACAGAAAATTGGCTATTTTTCCAATTTTCGTTCAGAATTTAAAAATTGAGAAAACGCAAATAAGAAAATCACAAAAACCAGTGGGGGGATCTTTAGTATAATTGGGGTATTCAATTTGAATCAAATAAATGAAAAATTAGCTATTTTTCCAATTTTCGTTCAGAATTTGGAAATTGTGAAAACGCAATTAAGAAAATCACAAAAATAGCCAGGTTGACTTAGTATAATTGTGGTATTCAATTTGAATCCAAAAAAACTGAAATTGGCTATTTTTTTAAATTTTTATTCAGAATTGAGAAATCGAGAAAACACGAAAATAGGCCCATTATTCAATTTTCTAGTCAAGGAAAAAAATCATCATCATCAATGTCACGTGACCACGTCACAGATCACATGGTCTACGACTTCAAAATAAAGGCTATCTAGCTCTAACATCCAAGCAATAGAATCAACAGGCAGGCAGTAGAGGTGGGATTTATGGCTCTGTGAAGTGAGCCAGCGCCATGGATCTGGCTCACTTAAAAGAGCCGTTAAAAGATTGGCTCATTTAGCTCATTTGGTTCAGTGTATATTTATATATTTTTAAAATAATTAATTGAAAAAATGCACCACATTCCTCTGCTGACAGTTGAGAGCACAATCTGGTTTACCCCTTTCATAAAACGTGTGTGTAAATTAAGCTACCTTGACTTATGTTATTCATGCAATACCTAAAAAAACCAAGCAGGCAACAATGAAATCACGCCTCCCCTTGCTCTCTCTCTCTCTCTCTCTCTCTCTCTCTCTCTCTCTCTCTCACTCAGTGGAGTAGCAAGGAGGAGGTTTTGTGTTGAACCCCCCCCCCCCCCCCCCCCAAATTCCCTACTGCGCGAACCAGATCCCATCGTTCACTTCAAAGAGCTATTCAAAAGATTCGATTCGATCGCGAACATCCCACCACTAGCAGGCAAGCAGGCAGGCAGGCAGGCAGGCAGGCAGGCAGACAGACAGACAGACAGATGCTTCTAACATTGACATACATATATTATACTGCAATTTGGCAAGTTGCGGTTGGTTGTTTAAGTTGGACTGGTTAAACTGACACAATATGTCCATATGGGCGGGCATTCCCAGATACTGTATGGGCTTAATATTGATGGGTATAAAAGGGATTCTATTGTATGGGCATTCACAGATATGGGCTTAATATAAAAGGGATCAGATGTAGAGGTCAGCTCCATACTGTATGGAGATCTAGGTGATGATCCAGTTTTCTCCATGAATGGATATCCAGGATTTGATCTTTCATGAGGTGATGTCACGACAATGTGATGTCACAATGTCAACAGACAGGTCAACAGCTATTGTATGGGCAAACTCAATATGGGCTAATATTGATGGGCATAAAGGGATGTTATTAGTGTGGTTGCCTTAAAAATGCATCATCTGGGAATCAGATGTAGAGGTCAGCTCTATGTATGGAGATCTAGGTGATGATCCAGTCGTCTCCATGTATGGAAATCCAGGGTTTGATCTTTGATGAGGTGATGTCACAACAAATGTGATGTCACAATGTCAACAAACAGCAGATATAGACATTGTGGCGTTACTCACGGACAAGATACATAGGTTAAGATCTGTGGATTTTCATTGTAATAAATACTAGTAAGACACCTCAATTCGCCCAATTCTTGGCCAGTTATTCATTATGTGAAAGTCCTATGATGTCTATGACATCTGACATCATACCCTTTTATGCCCATACATGGAGATCCCTGTCTGTAGAACCAGCCACACATGGGCTGTCTTGGCCATATATGGATTCTGTTAGTGTGGCATGTGGCCGATGTGTCCTCCATATATGGGCATTCCCATATGAATTTCTGTTAGATATGGGCATAAAAGGGATTCTGTTAGTGTGACATCAGTGACGTCAGCGCTTGATGTCAGAGCGGAAAACCCATTCTGTTCCCCTGATGTTACAGTGACGTCAGAGTATGATGTCAGAGTGACAAACCCATAGAACTAGGGCTGTCACAATTATTACATAATAATCGTCTAATCGTGATTATTTGACATTATCGAAATTATTTTGTCATAATCGTCATAATCGTGAATGTTGAAAAATGTCAATAATAGTGGAAATAGCAGATCTACAAGCTCACAACGCATCGCATCGCGACGCGTTGTGAGCTTGTAGATCGGCTATTTCCACTATCAATGTTATTTTTTAAGTAGTAAGTTGTCAAATATGTCAGTAATGTATTTGTATATTTAGGTTATGTGTCATATCTACCATATGCAACTTCAAAGCCTAAAAGCCAAACAGAAATGAATTATCAACGACAAATTAAATCGTTAATCGCCAATTATTTAAGTGACAATTAATCGTCATGTAAAATGTCATATCGTGACAGCCCTACATAGAACCACAGTGTCAGGCCCCACTAAGCACGCCGTCTAAAAGTGGGCTAATAGTGGTATAGATTTGAACGTTTTTTAGTTGTCTAAACTTCGACTAGATGACTAATAGACTTCTAATAGTCGTCTAAATGTAGACGGTCTATATTTAGACGACTATTAGAAGTCTATTAGTCGTCTAGTCTAAGTTTAGACAACTAAAAAACTTTCAAATCTATACCACTATTAGACCACTTTTAGATGGCGTGCTTAGTGGGGCGTTATAGACAGAGATACATACTGTACATACGGACAAGCTGTGACTGTTCACATACTAATCTGCGACCTCGCAATTATTATTAATAATAATAATAATAATAATAATGATTCTTAGTGTGGTCAATAGGCACTCTGTGCTGTTTTATACATTTAACTCAGAGAGAATATAAATGGAACCAAATAAACCTTTCATGGGTCGATTTGGTTCTGCACTCTCTCTCAACTCTCTCTCTCAACTCAAATCAACACTCAGGTTTTTACTATGTAGTAGTGTCATGGGTACTATTATTCAGTTTATTATGATTTACTGCCTTACCATATGCTCATACGTAGGTGTAGAATCTATTTCTGATGTCTTAGGCCAGTCTTAGGGCTGATTCATACTCCACTTTTAGGGCCAAATTTAGTTTGAGGAGCCACAAAATCTTGGTGGCACCGAACAGCTAAATTGATGACGGTACATGCCCCCCGATCCTCTGAATGACGCCATATTGTAGTTTAGACAGAGCCGAACTGAAATAAATTCGGCTCTAAAGTGGAGTACGCATGGGCCCTTAGGCTTTTATGCTATAGGCTAGGTCAGGTCAAGGTCCCTCTCTGCCAACAATGGCACAGGGGAACCCACTGGCACACTGGCAGAAGTGTGAGAGAGAGGATTTTCTTTTAAAACAAATATATATATTTTTTAAACATGGTCAATCAAACGAGGTTAGCTAATTTACAGTAAACTACATCCTGCACATAATTCTACATCCATTAAAACTCTTTGATGGGGGAGGGAGTCGCGGAGATTGTTGGGTTATTGTCTAATCGTTATAACAATGTCCTGCCAATCAAAATGTGTCATATATTTGATGGCGTCATTAACATTTATTTTGACATGGCACACTGACAATCTAGAAAATAAAAACATAATTTCATAAAGGTTGCTGACCCAAGGTTGCACACACTGTAAATGCACGCATGAAATAAAAAATCACACTCGTGTGAACTGAGCGGTGGAGGCTGCGTGTGTGTGTGTGTGTGTGTGTGCGGGCGTGAATGTGAGTGTGAATGTGAATGTGTGTGAGTGTGCCTGGCCTCAGTGGCCTGAACAACAGCGCCCCTCCCTTAACATGTGTGGTCAAAAAAGATACTTCAGGCTACAGACAGACAGACAGACAGACAGACAGACAGACAGACAGACACACACACACACACACACACGGACGGATACACACACGGCCACGCTATGGAGACGGTGTGACCACCGCTCAAAAACATTTGAACCGATCAGTAGGCTACAGTACAGAGCTGTATCTGGACACTGCTCATCTCCATAGTATGTCCCTACTGGCTGGGTCCACTACTTCATTCTTCCTACACTTGTGCAGGGAGACATGGTGACATTAACTTGTCACCTTCTCTCTCATGAAACACATGATGAGGTACTGTGAGGTACTTGATATGTAACCCAGTACCTCCTGAAGATGCCTGTGCATTGTATTGTGCTCCTTGTCTGTTGGCACCATGTTGGAATCTGGAACACTGTCACTGTTCCCCAGCAGACTACCATAAAGATGCTGTAATGCGCATGATGACACTGTGTACTGAACTTATGGGTGAGTGGACTGACACTTTGTCCTTCACCCAAATGAGATGTCACCATAGAGAGCAAGAACAATAAGTAGAGGCTGGTGTGCATAATGTACACAAGCGGAGACTACATTTAGTCATAGCGAGGCAGAAATCACCATAAAATAAAGTTGTTTAAATTTGTTGTTCTCCCAGAGGTCAAATCTAACCTTGACCTGAACTTTAATGCGCGATTGACCTGATATGAAAAGTAAAAAAGAAAAAGAAAAAAAGAAAAGTGTCCAAATCTGAGGCCATGGTTCTCAGCAGGGAACTGATAGATTGCACACTCCAGGTAGGGAGACTTTACCCCAGGTGAAGGAGTTTAGATATCTTCGGGTCCTGTTCATGAATGAGAGACAGCGGAAAAAGGAGCTTCGGAGCAGCAGGAGCTGGCGGTCTCGGAATCGCACTGTTGTGAAGAAGAGAGAGTTGAGCTAGATTGCAAAGCTCTCAGTCTACAGAGCAATCTTTTGTTCCTACTCTCACCTATGGTCATGGAGTGTGGGTCATGACTGAAAGTAACTCTTTTTATGCATTTGATGTACTGATGTTGATGTAATGACCTTGCTTATTGTAAGTCGCGTCTGTAGTACAGAGAGATGCCTCCTGAGCATGTCCCTATAGGGTGGTCTGGGGGCCAAAGACCAGATGGAGGGATTACATGGAGAGATCACTGGCCTGGGAACTCCTGGGGACCCCGGGGGAGGTGGATAAAAACACCCATAAACGTTGTACATTTGTTGGAAGTACAAAAACACATCAGCAACAAAACAAAAAAAAAATACGGGTTGATTTCATTAAGCACTGCCAATATGAACAAACTTTGAGTGCTTTGTGACAAGATGAAGGCCAGATGTAGGGCATGCTTCGGGACGTGTTTGTCCATGTTTCGTCCCAATGCCAAATGTTGGAGCTTCGCTCAAAAACTAAGCTATGCTTTTATTAATGTAGACTGAGAGGCTGTAAACAATATTTTCTGACATCAACAGTGTCCCTGGATATAGACCCCAGGAAGTCTTTATAACTAGTGCTTATTGTAGTTCCCCCATTTTGAAGTTAAATACAGAGTCTACAATAGAGATGAGCAGTGTTTTGGATATATTCCATGCATGCATTCAGCTGAGGTATTACTGAATGCCAAATATAACATCTAAATATATGTATGAGCATAGGGTAAAGTAATACATAATAATAAACTGAATTATATCACCCTTGAAACTACACAGTAAAAACCTGAGTGTTGATTTAACCCGAGAGAGTATAAATGGAACCAAATGGACCCATAAGGGTTCATTTGTTTCAATTCATACTCTCTCAAGAGTTATTAATGGATAAATTAACAGGATGATTTGACTCCGTACAGACTGACTGCACTAATAACCAGTAAGATTCCCTAATCGGGAGATAAGCGACCGTCAGGTCGCAGCGTGATGGGGTGTCCGCGTAGCCTTGGCGGACAAATAGGTACCGGGCCCGGCTCTCCCGGACGCTCCTAGCCCGAGTGACGGCATTTTATGTGAGCTGCAGTGGAGGGGGTCCTCCACTGGGGGCGTCACCACTTTTGCATCCGTTCTGGAGCACGAGGAGTGGGTGGTCCCCGGGAATTCCCTGTGAGCAGCCACGTTGGGGTGGTCATTTGGTCATTTTTGCACATTTGGTCATTTTTTACACTTGGGGGTCCCCCAGGGAGCTGGGGGTCCCTGGAGCTCCGGGGGTCCTTGGAAGTTGTAGTTTGGCAGGTAAGGAGTGTGTGTGCAAAATTTGGCATGGATGGGGGCAACGGTTGTGGAGATATGAGCAGGGCAAAAGTGTGACTGACTCACTGACTCACTCAGGGACGGACAGCCGGTGGAGGTTTTGGTAGTAAATGCGACCTGACGGTCGCAATCATTAATATTATTAATACTTATATTTATTAAAGTGTATGTCATTGGCATCACGCTATAACTCTGTATGTCAATGTTCTAAGTGTCTGTCTGTCTGTCTGTCTGTCTGCCTGCCTGCCTGCCTGCCTGCCTGCCTGCCTGCCTGCATGCCTGTTGATCCTATTGCTTGGATGTTAGACCAGAGCTAGACTAGCTTTTATTTTGAAGTTGCAGACCATGTGATTTGTGACGTGGTCATGTGACATCGATGATGATGATTTTTTTTCCTTGACTAGAAAATTGGATAATGGGCCTATTTTCCAGATTTTTTTGTGCACAAATACATTTAAAAAATTGGTCAATTTTTGGCAGTTTTTGTGATTTTTTTATTTACGTTTTCACAATTTTTAAATTCTGAACGAAAATTGGAAAAATAGCCAATTTTCTGTTTTTTCTTATTCAAATTGAATATCCCAATTATACTAAGTCAACCTGGCCGTTTTTGTGATTTTCTGATTTGCGTTTTCACAATTTTTAAATTACTAACGAAAATTGGAAAAATAGCTAATTTTGGTTTAATTGATTCAAATTGAATACACCAATTATACTAAGATCCCCCCACTGGTTTTTGTGATTTTCTTATTTGGGTTTTCTCAATTTTTTAATTCTGAACGAAAATTGAAAAAATAGCCAATTTTCTGTATTTTTTTATTCAAATTGAATATCCCAATTATACTAAGTCAACTGGCCATTTTTGTGTTTTTCTGATTTGCGTTTTCACAATTTTTAAATTCTGAACCAAAACTTGAAAAAGGGGCTAAAATGTGATTGTTTTGAATCCGTTTAGGAGGACAGAAATCACAAAAAGGGATTTTTCCCTTTTGGATTAAAATTGAACATCTCAATTATACTAAGATCCCTGACCATCCTAGGGTTGATGTGGTTAAACTAACATGTTCACACTGTGTCCATTTAACTCTTACTTCATACTGGAGGGGGAGGGGCCAACCTCCAAGTATGATGTAAGCAGAGCTGATTCTGGGCCCACGGGGGCCCTAAGCATGATTTTGCTATGGGGCCTTCCTGCCCCATATAATTTTTTATTGTTTTTAAATCAATTTTATAATGGGTTTAATTCTGGGTTTTGTATATAAATAGGCCAAATTGCAGAATCGTCATTCTAAGTTATTAACTCGGTTAAACAGTGACTTACACATACAATACATGCAGCAAAATTGGACTTGTTGCCTACCATGGCACCGATTGTTCTAGATATAATGAAGAAAATTAAATCTACAATAAAAATATAATATATCCTATAGATATAGTTATATGAATATAATAATATTTAGGGACTTGTCTTTAATATAGGCCACAGGCATAGACAGAGACAATGCATGCTGTGAGCTTGTAGATCGGCTATTTTTTTTTTACATACACAGTAAAAGATTTTGCTTAAAATGAAAGGGTTAAATTGGAGTGGTTACCATGGTTACTGAGTGTGTCTAGTGCACGGGCAGTGCTGTAAAGTAACTAAGTACACTTACTCAAGTACTGTATTTAAGCACAATTCATTTTCAGGTTCTTTTACTTATACTGGAGTATTTCCACATCTCAGCGGCAAATATTGTACTTTTACTCTGGACTTTTACTTGTAACAGAGTATTTCTGCATTGCAGTATTGATACTTTTACTAAGTAAAACACGTGAGTACTTTTTCCATTACTAGTCTACATGGGACACGGGAGAGGGACGCGATACTATTGAGAGTGAGAACGTGCAGAACCCTGCGGTCATAAACCGATTCTCCGCTTTGAAAACTGCGCTTTTTATGACTTAATTACTTTATGACCAGCCTTACACAGAGGCGGAGAAGCCAGAACAGCAGCAGCAACGTGGCTCCGTCGTACAACACAAGTTACAACTGACAGTGCAATTTGAATGTGTGTTTCTGTTTACCTGATCGCTGTTGCTGCAGTTCCGTTTGACGCTTTTTCTTTCTCTCATATATCCAGAAAGATAAACGTGCATTGTCAAAGCGAAAGTAAACAAACACTAGACTCTGAAAGGGGGGCGGGGCGGAAACTCCCAAAGAGTCAAGAAATGTGGTCTCCTTTTTCTTTTTGGCCAATGGGACAATGGCAAAGAGCCGTGACAGCCAATCAGGGACAAGGTTAATCAGAGATGTCTCATTCAGGCTAAGATGGCAGTAGCGCTGGTGTCAAAAGACAGTTCGGTGCGTTCTTTTCTGCAGAGAGGAGGGGGGCGGTGGGGGCCTTTTTGGTCGGGGGCCCTACGCAGACTGCGTAGTCTGCCTATAGGGGGCGCCGGCGCTGGATGTAAGAACAAAATGGCCGCTGTGTGAATATGGTTAATTGAGTTTACAGTGATATTTATGTACAGTCATAAAACAATGTATCAGACCTCATGTCTTCTATACTCATCATGTGTAATGAATGTTTGTTGGTTGTTCTTCTGTAGAGATGAAAGGAGACTGGGAATGTAGAGGCTGTGGCCGCAGGAACACTGCTAATGATTTAAGATGCCCAGGGTGCTATGTGACAAAGAATATAAACACAAGGTAACGTTGTCTCTCTGTCTGTTGTGTTTCTTTCTGTTTGAACATCAACTGATGACACAATGAATTAATACATGTTGAAATGATTCATAACATTATGAATCATTTCAACATGTATTAATTCATTCATTCAACTAAAAAAAAAAAAAAAAACATTAAAATAATGGCCACTAAACAGTCCATTATGTGATATATGATGATGATGATGATAGTAATGGTGGTAATGTCTTTATAAAATGTGATTAAAGCTGATCAGGTAATCAAGTAACCACATAATGTTACATAGTGTATTATTTTATTTCATTATTATATCACTTATATTGTTCTTTACACTATAAAGGGCCACCCCCCCCCCCCCCCCACACACACACACACACACACACACACACACACACACACACACACACACACACACACACACACACACACACACCGGACACACACACACACACACACACACACACACACACACACACACACACACACACACACACATTTTAGTTCTTTATTTGAATCCACAAATTACAATTAACTTTACAGGGAAACAAATGTAATGGGTTGATAGTTCATGGACATCTAAGGATAAACATGACACCTTTTTCTCCACACAGGCAAGCTGCCTATAACTGCTGAAACAGAGCAATATTTAGACAGCTGTTTGGCCATGTTCTTTGTCATACCAGCTATTGTTAGGCCACTCGTGGTCAATTTATGTACATGGCCCAGGCTTCCAAATATGTGTATTGAGAATCTGCATCTGTACCCAAAGTCTGTTATGATTCTAAGTAATGGTTGGTACTTAGAATGCTTATCTTGGAAAGCCTGGTCCATGTACAGATCAAAAGCACATCCCACTAGGGATGGGTATCGTTCACCTCTGAATCGATACAATACCATTTTCGATACCTGGGAATCGATCCCAGTAAACACTAGCCATCATTTAGACCTATGGTTTATGGTTAGCCCTCATTTGAACTGTCTATCGTCAGTCTGTCCAGGCACGGATCTAGCTCTGAGCAGCAGGGGGTGCTAAAGGGAGCTTTTGCCGCGCGTGCACGAAATTTGCGCGCGACCGCAGTTTTATTAATTTATTTTTTAAGTTTTGCAGTCATTTTGCCCTATTCACCAGCAGTCTCCCAGTCCCCACCCACCCCTTAGGTTAAGCAAAACAACTGATGATTTAAGTAACATTTGTCTCAGCAGACAACTTTTGACATCAAGAAAAGAGTTAGGCAAGCTGCAGCATTAGTCAAGTGTACTCATCATCCAGAATAATTAGATTCCAAAACCAGTTGACAACAATCAACAGCAGAGCAGTATATTTTATCCTGTTTATCCATTTGTCCCAGTATTTGGAAAAGGATTTGGAAAAGCAGCAACGTGGCTCCATATCACAACACAAGTTACAACTGACAGTGCAAGAATGTTTATTTACCTGTTCGCTGTTGCCGCAGTCCCGTTTGACGCTTTTTCTTTTTCTCATATCCAGAAAGATAAACGTGCATTGTCAAAGCGAAAGAAAACACACACTAGCCTCTGAAAGGGGGGCGGGGCGGAAACTCCCAAAGAGTTCCGGAGTCAAGAAATGTTGTCTGCTTTTTCTTTTTGGTTTAGGACAAACGTGTGTTAGACCATCTTTTTTTAAATACATTTTTATCAAGTTGTTCATTATCGGATGCTAACAGTATAGTTTGAAATGATTAGATCTCCCGGTTCTACCTCGTAGTTGTAGTTTGGATCCACATGAGCAGTTTCCTGGCTAATTAACGTCTGTCAGACGTCTATTAGTCCTTTTAAAAGGGGTGTTAAATAACGCCGCACTAAATGCCTCGGCGCTCAACAGTCGCCTAAACTTAAAAAATAAACTCAGATAATGACCCACAAGAGCTCTCTGTTATAGCAGACTATTGAGTTACATAATTCATTCTGACACCAACAGACACAAACACACAAGACTGCATGTCTCCCCGGCCACATCCCCACCCCCACCATACGATAATGATTAAATAAAATCGTTTTATAGCTATCCATCAATATAAAGTTAGTTTGTGTTGTCAAACAAAATGCACCGACCTAAAACGAACAGCGGGAGGCGATATGTCAACTACTAATAGCTACTGGAACACATGTAAGTTACAAGCTGTTGCCGTGGTCCAGCGGTAGCGCACAGGTTTCATTGACAGAAGTTCCCGAGTTCAAACCCCGTCGACTCCCTGTGTCAAATAATAACAGTGCAAAAATGCATTACAAATACGATCAGCTGCGATGGTTCAGGTAGCATACGGCTCTCAGAACCAAGGAATAGTGATTTTAAACCCTGCTAGCTGCCATCATTTTCACTACTTTCGGCGGCCGCTAACGGCGAAATGTAGCCGTTTAAATGACGGTGATACAATGTCTAGTCTATGTATAGCCGTTGAAAAAACTTTAAAATTTCAACTCGTCACAGATCGGATCTAGCTAGACGTCCGGTTACGGCGAAGACGTCATTTGAACGCGTTTTAACCCCCAAATTGCTTAGTGGGATACGATACCTGTTTTGTCCCTGGGGGTCCGTGGAGGTCCGGGGTCCAGAAGGTTGTGGTTTGGCAGGCAAGGAGTGTGTGTGTAAAATTTCACATGGATAAGGGCAACGATGGCGGAGATATGAGTAGGGCAAAAGTGTGACATGACATGACGTGACGTGACGTGACGTGACGTGACGTGACGTGACGTGACGTGACGTGACGTGACGTGACGTGACGTGACAGACAGACTGGTGGACGGACAGACAGCCGGTGGAGGTTTTGATAGTAACTGCGACCTGACAGTCGCAATAATATACATACTTGATACTTTTTTCACTCTCTACCAAATCTATTTGCCAAAAATAGCTGATCTACAAGCTCACTGATAGTAGATCAATGCACCATTTAACAATATGGTAAATTGAGAATAAAAGTTATTAAGCCTTAAGCCTAACCTATAATTATGACCAACCGTAAACTAACACTAAAGTACGATTTGTTGCTTCATAAATAATGGTTTGGACTCACATTATAAAAATAAAATAAAAGTTGAGGTGTAAGTTGGGTGGGATTCGATCCCGGGTCGGCAGATTAGCAGGCAAATCACCAACCAACTGACCTAAGCGGCCCATATTGCAGCCCATATTGCGGCTTGAATCAAGTGAAAAACTTGAATTCAAGTGAAAAAAAGCAAACAAAAAAAAAAGAAAGAAAAGAGAGAATACATACGACTTAACGGGATTGTGGCGTTAAAATACACATTTCTCACTAAAACGTTATCATCATGACACACTATAATGCCGACAATATGGTAAAATATTGCATGTTCCATTGACAATAAATAATAATAATAATGATCAAATCAAAACTAACGCCCAGATTTCGAAAATAAAGTGTTCACTGAAGGCTCACGGATGTCACAATATGGACCGCTCAAGCTGAATTAACCATATTTTACGTATTGTTTTATAAGAAGCATTTTTATCCAATCGGTGGCCATGCTTCAGAGCTATATTTAACATTATGGTGACGTCAAGTGTCTGATCAGACATAACATGGCATGATAAACAACGAATGCATGTTTAAAACTGTGGTATGGCCAGACTATGTAGAACGAGCCCTTATCATCCGAAATTCTGACTGATGAAAGCCTACTGATAGAGTCAGTCGGCACAGCATGGTCATACTATCCCCAGTCCTATGGGCTGATAAAATGTGATAAACGGCCATCCTATGGCATCCGAATGCCATCCGATCCCATCCGAAACGGGTGGCGTGGAGGGGCGGGTGCGTGCACACACCTGCACAGGTCAATCAGCGGACTGCCTTTTGATCTGCCAGAGAGCAGCGTCAGTGTCAAACAGACTGTTTCCCGGACGAGGCAGAAAGCCATTCAGTCACCCAGTTTGTCATAAAAACGTTCCCTTCTTCAACCCTTACACGTTGTGTAATGTCGATGTAAGTCCATGTTTACAAGTTAAATGTTCTTCATTTCGGCCACAGAATGTGTCCTTTGATGTCCTGTTTGTAACGCTGTTTTCACACGTTGTGATGCGCTTGGTTTGACAGACAGTATGATGCGGTGATGTACTGTAAGTAGCCAAGAGTGGTATTTAGTTGGGTTATATTCTGGTTTATGTAATGCCCTATATTTCTACCTACTGTAACTACATTTAACTGCTAAACAGGGGGCACTTATTTCATTGATATGGGCACATATTTAATATGTTTATGTAGATGTATGCTGCATATTAGCATTGTCATAGGTTTCATTTCATTGTGAATACAATATTTCATGATGTAGCCTATAGGCCCATGCAGTATGCAAGCATAATGCCATTTGTCATAAGACAAGATGATGTTATTTTAATTATTGTATTTACTTAATTGTTACAGACACCACACACCCCAGTGTACTGTACTGTGCTCATTCATTAATACTTCAGTAAGAATCCTTTGACGTCAAGAGGTCTGTCCTGACTTCTGTGTTCTTATCGACACCCCTGAGTGAAGCGGTCCGGACCAGCCAGATAGTTTAATTAATACAGTCCTTACCTTTAACCTTTAACCCTCACCAACAGACATAATATCATAATGATAATGTGTTCCTCATTGTTTCTCCCTCCGCTTTCTATGTCTCTTTGTGTTTTTCTATCATTGTCTTTCTATCAGCTGGGACTCCATCACAGCCCTCCCTCTCTCTGCAGCAGACATGAGGAAGTCTTGGCATAAAGACTTCACACAGGACAACCGTGATGTCCATGTCCGCTACATGTAAGTGTTCATCACACAGAAAGCAGAACCAATACAATGTGTTCTCACCGTCTTCTAGACCCCAGACCAGCTGAACAATTATCACTTATTGAATGATGAGTTGAATGTGATGACTGGCTTTGTCTCTTTCATTCTCTGTGTGTTGGTGAGCAGTGTACGGGAAATGTCAAAAGCAAACCCAGCTGAGGACATCAAGGACCTGCTGACTGATGTCCAGAAAATAGAGAGGAAGGCGTATGAGTCGGCTAACAGCGAGGTAAGAACGTAACATTCTTTCCATGACATTTATTTACATGTTCTAATGAGAACATGAGCTGAATTGTAGCGGTTCCAAATACTTGTCTAACATCTAACTATAAACATTAAAAAAATAAACAATAACATGTCAAATAGTGATGCCAGGTAACCACATGAACCCTAGCGTCCTTATTCTCAGGTGAACATTCTATGAAAATAGCCGATCTACATATTACAATGCATCACAATGCAACCCAATGTGAGCTTTTAGATCAGCTATTTTAGGCAAACAGATTAACTTGTTGTTGAGAGAATAAAGCATTGGGTCTAGTTCAGAGCCCTGGGGGACCCCGTTCAACTATGTATAAAGGGTTAATGTGGTTATCGTTGTTGTCAGGCAGAAACCTTGTATCATCACACCGCCCCCCCCCCCCCCCAATAACTTAATGTCCCATTTCATCATACATATTGAAAATAGCAGATCTACAAGCTCACAACGCCTCGCGATGGGACACGTTGTTAACTTGTACTTTAGCTTCATTAACAATTTAAACCTTACACACTTAAACTGAACAGGGTTCCTCAGGGGACTATTCTAGGTCCCTCTACGTTCTTTTTCCAGATCTATAAGCTCAGTGTGAGTTTGTAGATCTGCTATTTTCACAGAATGTTTGCTCCAGAATAGTGAAGCTAGGATTCATGAGGTTAACAGTGTTCTACTTACATTAAACTGTTCACTTATACCTAGTGAGGTCCTCATCTGTTCAGTCTTTTATTTTGGAAATAGAGGAAGTTAAAGTTAATTCCAACCAATGTTAACACATCGGGTGCCCACGTGGTGTCTACGCGTCAATCTCTTGGATCTTTACGAGTGCCCAACGACGCGTTTGACGCGTTGTACAGTAAACTATACTGTACTGTAGCTACTGCACTTGGCTACCGCGGTGATGAAACAACTCCATTTCCCAACATGCAGCGCGCAATCACGTCACTCTGACGTGCTGTGTGGCTCGTTGACTTCCTGTTTACCGGCTGCACAAAAATGCTGTTTTCTCCGGATTCTCTTCGTTTTTTCATTTTTTTCTCAAAACGGCAGCCTCTTCTACATGCCGTAACACAAACACTGTGGCTTAGAAATGATAAAAAACGGTCCTGACTGAAAGAAAAGATTTTCGCGAAATAAACAGGACATACTCGGATTACATTTACTCGGATTACTTTTTTGCCAGTACTCTCGCCGGTAGGTAAAATGACGCGTTGCCATGGGCACCAGCAAATAAGACGTCAGAGATCACGTGGGCATCCGATGTGTTAAGGAACAGTCTGTTAACATCTTGATGTAGTTTGACTCTCATTGTCTGTGATGTGTGAAATACAGGATGAATACTTTAAACTGGTGAGAGAGAAGTGGTCTGAGCTGGAGAAGAAGTGGAGGGGTAAGATTCTAACCTCTGACTAACAGACACACACACACACACACACACATACACACACACACACACACACACACACACACACACACACACACACACACACACACACACACACACACACATTTGAAATGTTTATTTATGCCCACATAAGTAGAAGTACACGAATGTACAAAGGACATAAACAATATCAGTGCAGTTAGATAAATAGGAAAACAGACCGTTACAAAGTGCATGTAGGGCAGAACGTTGTTACATACAATACAAGTCGAACATAGCAGACAACAATCATGGATAAAGGAAACAACGCCTCCTCCAAATCGAGCGGCTCCCTATAATAGCTGATACAGAGCAGTACCTTGCTAACTGTTTGGCCCTCCTTTTGGAGAGGCCGGCCATTTGAAGGCCCCTCACAACCAACTTGTGTACGTGCCCTAGGCTCCCAAAGATAAAAACTAAAAGTTTACATCTGTAGCCTAGCTGTGAGATGGTCTGCACTAGCTGATGATATTTTAACACTTTGGTTAAGAAGGCTTCCTCTAAGCTGTAATCAAAGGTACAGCCGACCTCGAGAATAAAGACCTCCCACACACACACACACACACACACACACACACACACACACACCTTCTCTCTCTCTCTCTCTCTCTCTCTCTCTCTCTCTCTCCCCTCTCTCTCTCTCTCCTCTCTCTCTCTCCTCTCTCTCTCTCTCTCTCTCTCTCTCTCCCTCTCTCTCTCTCTTCCCCTCCCTCTCTCTCTCTCTCTCTCTCTCTCTCTTTCTCTCTCTCTCTCTCTCTCTCTTTCTCTCTCTCTCTCTCTCTCAATTCAATTAAATTCAATTCAAATAGCTTTATTGGCATGAATGTAACAATTACAATATTGCCAAAGCATCAAGTGCAGTGAAAAAAGAAAATAATTCTAACAAAACAATATTGAACATACAAATAAAATACAATATTCATTATGATAAGTCATAATGATTCAAATGTGCAGAATTGGTCTGTGTGTGTCAAGATATAGTCCATTGTCAAGATATTCACATGAGTGTATTGTTTGCTTGTTTGCTTACGTGTCCCTCAGTTTGTGACATGCAGTCACATATTGTGCAGCTAAATGTGCTGCAGGTCCCTCTCCTAATAGAATGTGTTGTTTGTCATTGTCATCTAGAACTGTGAAGTTTGGAATTAACAGTTCAAATTTCTTAAAGTAGTCTGCTCTTATGTTATTATATTTGTCACATTTTAATAGAAAGTGCATCTCATTCTCGATCTCAGAGGTTGTACAGTGACCACACACTCTTTGTTCTGGAGGCAGGTAGGACTTCTTGTGCCGTCCTTTCTCTATGGCCAGACTGTGGTCACTCAGTCTGTATTTGGTCAGTATCTGTCTCTGCTTTTTATCTTTGACCATGAACAGATAATCTGCCAGTTTATATTCATGTTTTAGGGCCAGATAGCAATTAAGTCTGTGTTGGGTTTTGGTTTGATTGGTCCAATGATAGGCATCTTTAGTTTGTTTAATAATTTGGTTGACTCTAATTAGTGGCTGCAAAGCAGTGATGGTCTGAGGTTGAGAGTGATCAATAAAACTGTTAACCAGTTGACAGAAGGGACTCTTTTGAGGTTTCAACTCCTGGGCTTGCAAGGCCTGGAATCCCAGGGTGTCTTGAGGGCTTGATTTAAGATGCAACCAAAATTTTACAGTTCTTTTCCTAATGTTGACAATTAAAGGGTAACGGCCTAATTCTGCCCTGCATGCATTGGTTGGTGTTTTCCTTTGAATGTTTAATATGGATCTACAGAATTCTGCATGCAGGGTCTCTGTGGGATGTTTGTCCCATCTAGTGTAGCCCTGGTCACTGAGTGGACCCCACACTTCATTGCCATAGAGGGCGATTGGTTGAATTATACTGTCGAATATTTTAATCCAAATTCTAACTGGTATATCAATTTTGTTAAATTTTCTTTTAATAGCATAGAAAGCTCTACACGCCTTCTCCTTTAGAGCATTCACTGCCAGACCAAAATTACCTGATGCACTGATTTTGAGTCCCAGGTAATCATAATGCATTGTGTGATCTAGAATTGTGTTTCCTAATTTGAGTTGATATTTGGTTTCCTGAGATCTGGCCTTCTTTTGGAAAATCATGACTTTAGATTTGTTTAGTTAACTGTCAGGGCCCAGTTCTGACAGTACTGCTCTAGCAGGTCCAGGTGCTGCTGCATACCCTGATGTGTGGGAGACAGCAACACCAGGTCGTCAGCATAGAGCAGGAATTTGACTTCCTTATTGTTAAGGGTTAGGCCAGGGGTTCCAGATTGCTCCAACAGCAATGCTAAGTCATTAATGTAAATGTTGAATAGTGTTGGAGACAAATTGTTGCCCTGAAATACACCTCTCCCTTGAGTGAAGGGATCTGTTGATTTGTCACCAATTTTCACTCCACATTTATTATTCACATACATTGACTTAATTATATCATAGATTTTACCCCCCACACCAATTTGGATAATTTTGTAATGCAATCCCTCTTGCCAAATAGAATCAAAAGCCTTTTTAAAATCAATGAAACATGCAAAAACCTTACCCTTGCTTGTTTGGTGTACGTGATTATTGATTAGAGTATGTAGAGTGAAAATATGGTCAGTAGTGCGGTGATTTGTAAAAAGCCAATTTGCCCTTTACTCAGGACATTGTGTTCCGTAAGGAAGGCCAGCATCCGGGCATTAATAATGCTGCAAAACATCTTCCCCAGATTACTGCTCACACATATGCCTCGATAATTGTTAGGGTCCCATTTATCTCCACTCTTGTATATTGGGGTTATAAGCCCTCTGCTCCAGATCTCAGGAAAGCAACCTGATTGAAGGACGAGATTGAACAACTTGAGCAGGGCCTGTTTGAGCTCAGGGCTGCTGTGTTTTAACATCTCTGACCTGATGCCGTCAGGGCCACATGCTTTGACGGATTTAAGCTTTTTTATGTTGCCTTCTAAATCTTTCATTGAAATTGGATAATCGAGGGGGTTCTGATTAGTCTTTATTGTTGTTTCTAAGATTGCCAATGTGTCTCTAATTTGTTTTTGTTGATGATTGAGATTGTTGGGTGATATTGGCTCATACAGTTTTTCAAAATGGTCTTTCCAAATGTGACCATTTTGTAATGCTGGATTTTCTTTTTTGCTCTTTAAGTTGTTCCATCTTTCCCAGAACTGATTTTGATTAATGGAGTCCTCAATTTCTCTTAGTTTCTGATCATAATATTGTTTTTTCTTACGTCTTATTAACTGTTTATATTCTCTCAGTGTGTCAACATATTTTTGCCGCAGGTCTGTGTCTTTTGGTTGGTGGTGTTTTAGGTTGGACTGCTGCCGTAATATGTTCCTGATATCATTGCAGTCTTTGTCATACCACTCTTCCTTTTTCGGTCTCTGCTTAGATGCAGAGCTGTTAATGGTTCAAGTTCTGCCTTATGGGCTGATTTATTATAGATTTGATTTATTTGATGAACAGCCGTGGTTAATTGGTTTGGTTGAAACTGTTGAGAGAGGAATGCGTTAATTAGACCAGAGATTTCAGGTGAGGTAATTGCATTTTTAAATCTAACTTCACCATCAGGAGTCCATTTGTATTTATTATGAATTCTATGTAATTTGCAGGGTTCTGGTTGTGTTGTGATCTTATGTACACCTGGTTTTATATATACATTGATTTGACAGGGGTCTGTGGCCTGACAGTGAATGCACTGAAGAGGGAGGGCTCCATGTCAGTGATAGCATAGTCCACTACACTAGTACCAAGAGCTGAACAGTAAGTGAACCTCCCTAAAGAGTCCCCTTCCATCCTGCCATTAAGCATATATACACCCAAGGAGCGACACAGATGTAAAAGCTCTTTCCCCAGTTTGTTGACAACATGGTCTAGGTTGTGTCTGTCTCTAGTGGTGGGGCTGAGGTGTAGAGAGGACTGTCCAAAGATGTGATTGTTACCAGTAGGATCTATTATGTCAGGCTCACATCCTGTTCTGGCATTTAGATTAGAGTTCTCAAATTCGGCCCAAGCCCGACCCTACCCGACCCGACCCGACGTTATCGGGCCGAGCCGGGCCCAAAAATTATAATAATTAGTCGGGCCGGGCCGGGCTCCGGGCTCCGTCACTCAAGCAACAGAGAACAGGCTCATATTGCTGTCTGCCTGTCTTCAGCGCAGCACTGAAACCTGCCTAAGTTCCTAACCAATGGACCAAGGATAATAGGTGACGCATACGGAAGTATAGTCTATCATTCTCATAGAGCAGTCTGGTTGTTGTGATGACGTCACAATCGAAACCTTTGGATATACGGAAGTCTGTCACAGGCAGCGAGTCAGCTTTAGGGAGTGTACGTTATTTACCCACTAGGGGGTGCTGGTTGACAGGTGATATCTTTTTTTTTTTTTTTCATGGTCCCCCCACAACCTTAACATATTTTTTTGTGGTCCCCCCTGTGTGACTTGAGAAAAATGCATGACCCCCCTTCCCAATAAACATATATATATATATATATATATATATATATATATATATATATATATAGCCTATATATATTAAGCTATCGTGCTAGTATTTTTAATTTATCGGACATCTGATAAAAAATACCGGACATAATAATTTGAATGCATGGATGACAAGCAGGTGCAAAAACGTAACAACATTTTAAGTCCTGCTGTATAGTTGGGACTTAACGAATTGAATGTAAAGGAGAAGTAGGCTGTACAACAAACATACAGCTTCATCTTGCATAAGGAAATTAATTATATTGGACTATAATCGCACAGGCTGTGTTTGCACGCATACTGCATGTTTTCACAACAAGGTGTTTCTGTTGCATCATGTTTCAGGCCAACAACACATGTACAGAATAATGAGAAATAGTCTGAAAGTCGGGTCTGCGCAAATGTTTCATAAATTGATAGATTTATTTGGCCAGCAATTAATCAAATATATAGGCTACTCACTGGTATGGTCGAGTGGTCACGATGCTGCATACATCTCTGTTATGCAACTTTGAGAAGGTTGAAAGGGCTTTGGTGGTGATCTTGTACAGTTTCCATAACATCTCCCCATAAAGAACTTCAATCAAGTGTATAATGTTTGTTTTATATGGGTTGTTGTTAGTTGTCCTGCGTGCCTTCCATTGTGAGCTTGTAGATCTGCTATTTTTAAAATATCATTAAAGAACAGGACATTCTGCATAATGAGTACTTTTACTTTTGGGACTTTCATTTGACATTACTTAGGTACTTTTACTCAAGTACATTTTTCATTCTAGACTTGTAGTGGGGTTACAAAAACACTCCAAACTAAAGAAAGATTGAGTAACTGATCTATTTTCCATGATATTCATCAAGCAACCAAGTCAACAAAGTGTGCATGAGTCTTTTCTCTCTCCTTTTGACTCCAATTCCCACTTCGCAGCAGAGAAAGAGAGAGAGAGAGAGAGAGAGAGAGAGAGAGAGAGAGAGAGAGAGAGAGACTACACCTTTCTTTCTAATGCTATATTCCTCTCTTGGTAACAAATATGTATCCAGTCCAGCTGCTACGAGAAACTCCTGTGTGCACACTGTGCAGCGAACTTCGACAACACAGAGACGCACTGAGAGCAGCCGGAGGGGGAGGGGCCGAGGGATGTATAGAACAACTGGAATGTACCAAGTCCATCAACTATGTAGGGGACAATGTATAGTTGAAACTGGGTATACTAACTTGATGATGTTATTTAGATAAAGAACAAACTAAGCATTTTTAATTACAAAATTCGACAAATTAAAGTTGCATGGCCCCCCTAAAGCCAAAATGAAAAAAATCATGATCCCCCCAAGATCTCAAAAAAATATTTGATGATCCCCCCCCGTTATGGACCATACCAACCGCGCGTTAAAATCGCACACTCCCTTAGCTCTGTGTGATCGAGCGGCTACGATGAAAGTTTGGAGCTGCATGTTAAATTAAAAGGCAGCAGGCAGTTTCACAAGTTTGTAATAAGTTATAAATCCAAGAAAAGTACATTCAAAGCGGAACCAACCTGGATATTATTGACAAGGACTTAAGAGGATTACAACATCAACATGACCAACCTAAAAGCACCATACGTTGACATCCTCTTACCTTATAGAGACGATCATCTCGGCTGGTAAGATATTATTAATTCCATTATGCTTTCTGGTTAATCAAGTGTCCTTTGCTGCTGCTGTGTGCATTTATATTAAAGGGTTTACAGCCACAGCGCGCCGCTTATTACGTACCTGAGTTGTATATGTTTAAGCATGGTGGTCAGGTGGTGTCGCGCACTAAACAACAGATCTGCAAGCCCAGAATGCAAGCCAGATGAACACGTTTTGGGTTTATAGATCTGCCGAGCCAGCTGCCTGCGTTTGATGCGTGACCGTTGAAAGGACGAAGTTGCCATTTCGCCAACTACGTAGTATATGTCCGTTCTCTCACTGTTGTAATTTGAGACACTGGTGCTGCCAGCTGCCTACTGGCGACGTTTCTTTTTTTCTCTCTCTCTCTCTCTCTCTCGGGCTTTCGGGTTTTCGGGCCGAAAATGATGATAATTGTTAGGGTCGGGCCGGGCTTCGGGTCGGCCCACTCGGGCCCAGTTAGGGCCGGGCCTTAATTTTCAGGCCCGTTGAGAACTCTAATTTAGATCTCCTATCAGTAGGACAGTAGGATCTGTTCCATGCAGGTGACTCGGAGGGCGTGAGGGTGGTGGTGGAGGAGCTTAAAACAGTCAAGGCTCAGGCAAAAGGGAGCTACAAAGCTAAGCTGGAGAACTCTCTGAGGGAGAACAATACGAGACAAGTGTGGGGTGGTTTTAGGAAGATCACGGGGTACGGCTCTGCCAACTCTACTGTGTCAGGCACGGAGGAGCTGGCAAACGAGATGAACCGTTTTTTCAATCGGTTTGACGGTGCTCCTGTTAATGTTCAACAAGCAGCGGCTGGGTCAAACGGTGACCTTGGTTGCCGCCCTCTTTCTTCCCCTGCACCATCTCCCCCCCCCCCCCCCCCACCCACCCTGTTTCTCACCACCGAGCAAGTGAGTCGCCAACTCGGAAAAGTCAACACCAGGAAAGCAGCGGGACCTGATAACATCAACTCTAAGGTGCTTAAGGCTTGCGCGGAGCAGCTTGCTGTCCCCCTCACGCATCTCTTCAACCTCTCCCTGAGGACGGGGAAGGTACCACAGCTGTGGAAGTCCTCCTGCATTGTCCCAGTGCCTAAGAAGACCTGTCCCTCGGTCCTCAATGATTACAGACCAGTCGCCCTGACATCACAGGTCATGAAGGTCTTTGAACGGCTGGTTCTGAACCTACTGAGACCGGCGGTCAGTGATCACCTGGACCCCCTTCAGTTTGCCTACCAGGCTGATATTGGGGTTGATGACGCCATCACCTACATGCTCCATAAGTCTCTCACCCATCTGGAAGATCTGGGCAGCACAGTCAGAATTATGTTTTTTGACTTCTCCAGTGCTTTCAACACTATCCAACCATCTCTGCTTGCGGAGAAGCTTACGCTGATGGGGGTGGACAAGGGCTTTGTGGCATGGATCACAGACTAACTTTCAGAAAGACCACAGTCTGTGAGACTGCAGGGCTGTCGGTCCGATGTGCTGGTGAGCAACACGGGGGCCCCTCAAGGAACTGTGCTCTCACCCTTCCTGTTCACTCTCTATACATCGGACTTCCGCTTCAACTCCAAGACCTGTCATCTGCAGAAGTTCTCAGATGATACCGTAGTGATCAGCAAGATCTCGGGTGACAACACGGCTGAGCACGATGGTGTGGTTAGGGACTTTGTGCAGTGGAGCGAGGACAACCATCTCAAGCTCAACGCAAGCAAGACTAAGGAGATGGTGGTGGACTTCCGCTCCTCCAAGAGAGTCCCCCCGGTGCCAAGCACCATTAACGGTGAGGTGGTTGAGCTCGTGGATAACTACAAATTCCTCTGAGTACACCTGAATAGTTCACTGGACTGGTCGGGCAACACGCAGGCGATTCACAGCAAGAGGAAAAGCAGGCTGTTCCTCCTGAGAAGACTGAGATTGTTTGGGGTGTGCAATAGGATGCTACAGATGTTCTATCAGTCTGTCATGGCAAGTGTCCTCTTTTTTGGCATAACATGCTGGGGTGGCAACAACAGAGCAGGTGACACGTTTAACCTAAACAGACTGGTGAAGAAAGCAGGCTCTGTCGTTGGGTCCTCTCTGCAGGGGGTGGAGGAAGTAACCAGGGTGCGCACTGCGAAGAAGCTAGATTCCATCTTGGAGAACTCCTCCCACCCCCTCCATCTAGAGATCACCAGTTACTGGAGTAAGAGAGGAAACGACCGCTTTACCTACCCAGTACGGAGATGTGAGAGATTAGGAAAATCTTTTGTACCGGCTGCCCTTAAGCTGTACAACGAGACACATAACGGACGCTTGAAAAGGTCTCCCTTCCTAAGTTAGACTTACGGAACCATTGCTGTATTGACTTTGACCTCTAAGGAACAATTGCTGTATTGACTTTGACCTCTAAGGACCTTCCAGGAAGAGTGCTCATGTGCGCCTTGCGGTGACACGCTTCCTAGATTCTTCTTTTTTCGCACTGATTTTTGACACTGCACTATTAGGTTGTTAGTGTTGGTAGTTTCTGAGTATTTTTGCTTTGTTTAACAATGACAGTGAGATACTTGTTTGCACTAACTCTCTTTTGCAAGACACTTTATGTATATATACTTATATATTATTCGCCCCCTCTATTGATGCACCTTCTCCTTATTGGTACTGTACTGCTCTTGTCTTTGTTTTGTTTTTTTCCCTCTTATCTATCTTTCTTACGTCTCTGTAACTTTGTAAATAACTGTATACTGCTGTGCTACTACTGGACAACTAAATTTCCCCCTTGGGATAATAAAGGTATCTATCTATCTATCTACCCTGGGCCTGGTAATGCCCCAGCTCTGTATGGAGATTTTCGAAAAAATTATCATTATAATATGGTGACTCAAGCGGAGGAGTGTATGCCGCACATATGAATAAATCATTTTCACATTTGGCAATATTTTTGTTTAACTTAAGCCAGATGTGTGTTGATGCCTTTTGTATTATATTTAGATGGGATGACAAGTCCTCTTTATACCATACAATAACTCCTCCAGAATCTCTACCATGACGTATGTGTTTGTTTTTGAGGGATGACAATAGAATTTCTCTATAGTTTGAGGGACAACCGGTGTATGTGTCATCTCGACACCATGTTTCTAATAATATGACAATATCTTGACCTTTGATGCTAGAAATGAATTCTGGGTTTGTACTCTTCAGTCCAAAGGCAGAGGAGCACAGGCCCTGAATGTTCCATGAACTTATAGATATAGATTGCATTAATAATCAATTACAACATAGAACATTTATAGTGGCAAGTAAAACAGTGTGTACAAATCAAAATTCTAAAGTAAAACCTTCAATATATAACAAAAATGTTTCAATATATGAGGTACAGCATCTGGGAACTAAGGAGCAGGCTGTATTAACATTTTGATAATTATTTTACCCAAGAATCCTAAAGATTAATTGTAGCAGTTGCTTCACCTCTCCGATGTTTGAGTTGTTGGCTACTACCTGTGCATAGTTAGGCTGCGTGCTGGGGTTTGGCACAGTTTGAACTGCGTCAGGCTGTGCTTCTGCATATGCTGCTCCAGATAAGTGCTCTTGAGGCCTCTCTCTCTCTCTCTCTCTCTCCTCTCTCTCCTCTCTCTCTCTCCCTCTCTCCCCTCTCTCTCTCTCTCTCCTCTCTCTCTCTCTCTCTCTCTCTCTCTCCCTCTCTCTCTCCCTCTCTCTCTCTCTTCCCCTCTCTCTCTCTCTCTCTCTCTCTCTCTCTCTCTCTCTCTCTTTCTCTCTCTCTCTTTCTCTCTCTCTCTCTCTCTCTCTCTGTTTCCCCATCCCTGGTTGCTGCTGCTGCTGTGGGGGAGTGGCAGGAAGGGGTGGATGACTTCCTCTTGTTCAAGACACCGCAGCTAGGAGAAGTCAGAGACTTGGGGAAGAAGGCGGCATATTACACCTGTGTCAAGGTATCGCACCTACGCTCCTTGGCAGCAATGGGAACATCGAGGTGGATTGAATTGTTTGGCCAAGACCTGTACAAGCCGCCCATTGAAAAAAGGGCAGGCAACCTCCAATGGAGGATTGTACATGGTGCTATAGCTACGAACAGACACAGAGGGATGTCTGTTTTGTATGCAGAGTGAAACTTTTACCCACCTGTTCACTCAGGCCTTCATTTATCAATGGAGTGTAAAAAAAACTGTGTATTTAAAAAAAATGCGTAGGCCAACGTTCAAGTTGCATTTATAAACACGTCCTAAATAGACACACTTGGCGTACATTTGATCTCAGCCTTGATATATGTTCTGGCTGAAATTTAAATAACACGCCCTTAATTATTCTCAAAACGCCCGACTTTACGACCAGAACAATACGTCCTAACAACAAAAGGAAAGCTAATAAACTTCCATTCATGTCCGCGTCCCACACAAACCACACACACATGCACGCACGCACACACACGCTATACTAGGTTACTTGGAACTGCAGCATTTGGTTTACACAGCAGTCTTTGATAATGGGAATGTGGGATTAACCAACGATACAATCTTTGACAAGGACTCGGAGACTATAACACTGCAGCCGACATGAGTGACACAAGTCACTGCCATGAATACTTTTGGATATTAATTTAAACCATAACTGTGCCGTGCGCAGCCAAACAGAGCGTGTTCATTTGGTTACAAGCAATCATAATTCACTATGGCCATGATCTCACAGGCTCGCCACGTTGACAGATAGCCAGGAAAATTGAGAGACCCCGCGGTTATGTTTGGATATTCATTTAACCCTAAATAAATCACCCACAGCGTACGCTGGGCTGGGCACAGCCAGGTTTGGACCTTCGGGTTTTAAACCCGAAGGATAAAACTTTTATCCTTTATAAAGGACTCACGTCACTGTATAAATTGGAGGCTCACAATCCACGGAAAATGTAAGATTACAGCAGCGCCGCGATGGTCCCGGAAACAGCAAGAGCCGCTGATTTTCATGTCCGCGTCCATGGCCGCGTCCACGGCCGCGGACGCAAAGGCCCGGCCGTGGTCCATCAGACACATTGTGAGTATTTAACAGAGCTCTGTTTAGTTCCATGACACAGTTCCATGTGTGCAAGTTCTTGAGGCTGAACTCTCTTCTGGACTAAAGGTGAAGGATGGATAGATAGGTAGATAGATAGATAGATAGATAGATAGATAGATAGATAGATAGATAGATAGATAGATGTGTCCACACTCTGTCCAGGTAGGTATAGAGGTAGGTAGGTATAGATGTATATACTAGTAAGACACCTGAGGGTGACATGCGACATGCGACATGCGTTTCTCTGACGATTCTAGTTGTTGTCATTCTGGGGGGAGTTTGTTCATGTTTTTGTGAGGGTATCAACCCTAGGAGACACGGGAGAACATGCTAACTCCACACAGAAAGGCCCTATCGCCCACACCCTAGGTGGGGTTGGCGATAGGGCCTTTCTGTGTGGAGTTTGCCTAAACATGGAGATGTGGTACAGAATGACTCATATATGGGCATAAAAAGTATGTCATGTGACATCACTTCCTGTACAGACAGTCAGACAGACAGCCATTGACTCCGGCCTAACAATGGCTACGGTAGTCCCATATGACATGATGGACTGGACTATCTCCATATATAGTGTTCTCCACATCTCCAAGTTTAGGCAAAACAGGTTTGCTCCATTTCTCCATGTATAGGTCCAAATGCCCAATGTTGAGCTTGACAACGAAACGTTCTTAACACAGCCACCCCCATATTTACGTTAGAAAATATGTTAAATTCTAAGAACGTTTCGAGTACCGGTTTGATGCAAGAGCGAATAAGCACTACACTTCTGGAATCCTGTGCGTCGACTTAAAGTCGGATCCAGGCCTAATAACTTTATCTGGCCGCCCCGTTGCCACCTCCTTGTTACATTATATTTTCTCCAGGTGGATGGACATTCTTTCATAGGTGATCTAAGTCCAGCCACCACGTATCAGATCGGAGGAGGATACAGCACATCGTACCTCATCCACCCTTTCTTCTCCCTTTATCCTCCTCCTCCTTTTTTTCTTTTTTATTCTTCTCTTTTTTTTTGTCTTTCTTAGTCTTGTGTATCCTTCTCTTTTTTTGTCTTTCTTAGTCTTGTGTAGCCGCCCCATACAGGAAGTGATGTCACGACTCACTGACATCACACTGACATCACTTCCTGTACAGAATACGTACACTCAAGCGACAAGGTTTTTCAGGGTAAATGCGACCTTTGGTCGCAATAATTGAATTTAGATGTATAGGGAACAATTGGCAATTATAAAATACCAATTGATGCAGGTTAGAGTTGTCCTATCCAAAAAAGAAGGTCATATTTGAATTCTCCATCAAAAAATACATACAATAGACATCCAATTTGTTGCGTCCGCGGCCGTCCGCGGCCGGCCCTTTGCGTCCACAGCCACGTCCACGGCCGGCCCTTTGTGTCTATGGACGCGGCCATGGACGCGGACGCGAAAATCAGCGGCTGTCTCTCCCCTAAAATGCTCTCACATGCTTTCGTATCTATGCTTGTTCTGAGCCAGATATGCAATCTTATGATTTAGACTGTTAAAGCACTTAATGTTTATGTAGATTGCTTCCATATCGCTACATTGTAATTGCTTCTCATTGTGACTTGGAAATAAAATCGGTGTGCATGTCCATGATGTAGCCGGCTATAGGCTATGCTTTTATATATTGTTATATTTTCACAGGATTATTTATTAGTGTTAGATATACATTTTCGAGTGGATACATGTGTCCATTGCCTGTCAGATAGTTAGACAATGCTGCTCCGTACTAGAGGTCTGCGCGGGACTGATTTTTTAATCCCGCTCCTGCCCGCTCCCGCATCATTTCTGACCACTCCTGCCCGCGCCCGCGATGATTTCATTTTTGACCGCCCGCAGACAATTGCTGTCCGCCGCGGGAGCCCGCAACATACAAATTATGCACGTGACAGCGCGTCCAACAGCCTCCCTCCCAAGAATGCACATTGAAATCCAAAACCATTACCAAACAAAAAAGTGTGCGTGATGAGAACAGCATATTTGTGACGGACTGACGGTGGCGTGAGAACAAAATAAGAGAGAAAAAGAGAGGAAGAGAGAGAGAGAGTCAGAGGGCGAGCGACGGAGCCTGCACAGAGAGGCGAGAGAGAAAGAACTTTACGGAGAGAAAGAGACTCCAGTCCACGTACTGTATGTGCGAGCGTTGTCCTCAGCAGGGTGAATTGCGTTGTTATTTAGGTTAAATAGTGAGTGACGATACCGCCGCAACTGTCCGCGCACCGGTTAGTGTGAGAACAAACGAGAGAGGGAGGGAGGGGGAGATAGAGCCAGAGAGAGAGAAAGAGAAAGTCCACGTACTGTATGTGCTTGCTGCGTGTTGTCCTCAGACTCAGCAGGGGAGGGAAATTACGTTCTCTACATATTCACATCTTGCTAAAGTAGGATAAAAGCTTATTGCGGGAGAGTGCAGGATTTTGCGGCGCCCGCCGAGTTTATTTTGACCGCATGTCCCCGCCCGCGGAGATTAAAATATAGCCCGCGCCGCAATACATGGCGACGGGTCCTGCAGGTCCCGCGGGAGTGCGCTCCCGCTGCAGGCCTCTACTCCGTACGTCTACAATGGAACAAAGTGGTGTAGGATGATTCCTACACCACCTCTGGACTTGACGTGAGATTTGATCCTACCCTTCACCAACGTTAAAGTCACGTTCAAATGATAAATGCCGACACTTGCCTAAATTTTGGTGTACGCCAAAATTTTGATCTGCACAAGGTGATAAATGAGGGCCTCAGTGTCCTAGGTCTGGGCGGTTTATTTAACTTGTTGGGACAGTGGTTTCAAGGGGTAGGGGAAGCCTTCTCTAATGAACTGTTTATTTTTGGTCCAAAATATTCTCTCTGAAAAAAAAAAAAGGAAAAAAAAACATATACATACATACACTGGGACAGCAAAGATGGCTATATGGTTGACACAGAAAAACAAAACAGAGGGAACTGGGAACACAGACCCAGTACAGGTACTGAAATAACTGGTGGCAGCTCGCCTTAGGGTGGAGTTTGCCTGGGGACTGCCCCATAGGTCAAACTCCCGTTGGGTGGAACAGCGTCAGCAGGTTAGATACTCACCAGCTCCGCATCACGGTTACTGAGGTTAGGTTTAGGGTTAGGGTTAGGTTTAGGCATAGTTTTACTGAGGTTAGGTTAGGGTTAAGGTTAGGTTTTGGTGGTCGGACCAAAGGGCGTTTGACCTAATGACATGTTACCAGTTTGCCTATCATAACACAGTGGACAATTTAGAGACTTCCCCACCAAACACACGTCTTAAAACTGGCCCAGAATTGGTTTCCTACTATAATGTTAAATCTAAATGCAGCAGTGTTTTTTCTTTTTTTAGACTGAGTACCAGTTATAGATAATATTTGACTCTCCAAGTACAATCATTATTATTATAAAAACAATATATATATGTAGGCTATATCCCACGATTTTGTAACCCAATTTTTTAAGTGCCAATTGACCACCAAGTAGGCCTACACCATTATGACTGATGTTAAAATACAGATAATGTTTCCTGATAAGAATGTCGTTTTCATTGTTCAATTATAATTATAATACATCTCACATCCACAGACATACATAGTTTTGACTGTTATACTGTAAGATGTTTTGCATATTGTCTGTCAGAGGACCCAAATGTAAACAAGCCATATACTGTAGTGCTTTTGCTATGCAAACTGCTAATCAAGGAATCAATCAATCAATTCAAACACACACACACACACACACACACACACACACACACACACACACACACACACACACACACACACACACACAGACAGACAGACACGCTAAAGGCTCTTGCGAGGCAAAGATGACCAAACAGTTTAAGCTACAGTTGTGCAGACCATTTCACTTTTTCCACACAGAACTTGACAGAAGCACTACTTTATCCGTTTCAGGGCTACACTTATCCAGCATCATGAGATAAAAAACACTGCCACTGACTCACCTAAGCTTCGGAGGTTCAAAAAGAACGCACTTCCAACGCATGTGCATAACAGGAACAGCATGGCCAAAGTCTTGTGTTTATAATCCATAGAGTTATAGAAGTTATAATCCACGTGAATTGTGTTGACATGTTTGAAAGCCATGACGAGATAAATGGTTTACACAGTGTCAGCATTGTTATGATGGTAGAATTAAACAAGACTTCCTCTGAAAACCGTGGATTTCAAAATAAGAGTATAAAGTATTAGGCTATTATGTAGGCTATATGCAGTGGTGCTTTGGGATTTTCTTTTCCGGGCGGACGGTCATTTATTGATGTCACGTGCACGCGCGTGCACGCACCTCTAGAGGCTATTTAGATAGAAAGGATGTCAGCAGATCTAATGGTGGGAAAACAATAGTTTTCTAGTCTTAAGTACATTTGCATTGTTACTTAAGATGTTATGTTCTACTTTATTTTAATTCATTTAGAAAATACAGCGCTGCAGTAGGCTAGAGAAACAAAGTTTGCCTTGAACGAATCTCAAACACTAAATACCACAGTAATGGAGCCATGTATGAGGACACACACACATCGGCACATGCAGTCACAGCTGGAAACCTAGGTGTTAAAGTAGGCTATATATCCATATGAATAGAGGGGGCTTGAGGACGCTCTCGCCGGGGGGGGGGGGGGGGGTATGGACACGTTTACACGGAATTCTTCGACCACACGGCGTCCGGTCGCGTCCGGCCTCCGAAGCGCTACTGGCTATATGATTAGTTTTATTAGTTAGTCTAGTTGCAGGAAGTAAATAGACCGGTGCTTGCCTACTTGACACAGTGTGATTCTCTCACTATGGCCAGCAGCCAGAGCGTCACCGCAGCCTCTATGCATGATAATCGAGCACTCTAATCATTTCGTTTGATCTGCCACGCATGCATCGGCGCAACATTAACATAAAACCAAAGTAGCGAGCCTGTTTTGAAAATGTAGCGGAGTAAAAGTACAGATACTTGTGTTAAAATGTTAAGGATAAAAGTAAAAAGTACTCAGAAAAATAAATACTCAGTAAAGTACAAAGTACTGAAAAACGTACTTCGCTACAGTAACGAAGTATTTGTACTTAGTTACTTCCTATCTCTGTATACTCATCATGTGTAATGAATGTTTGTTGGTTGTTCTTCTGTAGAGATGGAACTGTTTGGTCAGATGGAGATGAAGTCCATGGATCAGACATCAACACCTCCCCTTCCTCCTGGTGACAAGGTTATTATAGTTTTATTTTATTTTCAGAATTTTCTTTTTTCCACCACTTTTTTTTTAAAGAGGAAGCTGGGGTGCCCGAGACAACAGCCAATGCAGAAGCCTTACCATTCAATGTGGTTTTGGGAGTAATTCCTGCAATCTGGGTGAGCTGGGTTACAGAAATTGTACAATTCCCAACATATAATGGGGGTATTTTTGTGCAATTCCTTCCCATTGAATGGGGTGATTCATAGTAGATCGAGTGGAGTAGCACAATCCTCTGATATGAACATACCTGGCAAATCAATATTCTAAAGTATTATTAGCAGTTATTAATGCTTATCTGTGTGGCTTTGTTTAGGCTAAATGTCATTTGATAGTGTGTCAATGTGGTTATTAATAAGGTAAATGTCCATGATTTAATTTAATTTTCTCTTTTTTAGGGAACCAGTCATCCCTGTGATGTCTCTGGGACTAAATTAAAAGAAGAGAAGGTGAGCACTGTAAAGCCAAAAGGACGTCTCACAGCCTCCTCCTCCACAGCTGAAGAAGTGAAGCATAGTGACATTGAAGACACTTCAGGTCAGAAGAAAGCAAAAAGCAGAGTAATGGTGTTCTTTAGAAGGATGTGGAAGCGTATGAGAGGAGTTACACATAGTGAGATGGAAGACACTTCACATGAGAAGGAAGGCTTGGATGTAGAAGAAGACAGAACCAGAGTATATACAGGTAGTCAGATAGAAGACATTGCAGAGGGGACAGGGATGCCTGGTGATAACCCTCCCATTCAGTCCCAGTCTCAACCCCAGATCTCCCCACTGGAACCCGGCAAGCATCACTCAATCACTGGAACCCCTTCTCCATCTCCTAGCACATCCTCTGACTCCTCACTCAGCAGACCACACATGGTTTCTTCACAGAGAACACAAGACAGAGAGAGAAGAGAAGAAGAGATGAAGGAGACTGATCTTCCCTCATCAAACCTCCCTCTGCTAACCTCTGCAACTTTAGATGAGTCTGATAATCCATCTTCCCAAGATTCTCCACAGGAAGTAATTACATCCAACATGTATCCCTCCGTTGTTATAGTCTCCCCCATGTTGTCTTCCACATCACAACAGTCCTCCCATGATTCACCAGAAGAAATGTTGTCAAGTAACACAGCCTGTGATTTGTCGACCACAAACCATGCTGTTACAGAGCCACTGCCCTCTCCACATCATTCATTGGAGCTCCAAGATGAAACTGATCTTAGTTCATGCTTCAGTGGTTTGAGGATAGAAGAATCCATCTCTCTGCCTCGTTCTCACAGCTTACCCTCACTGACTCCATGTTTAGAGAACAAGACAGGTTTCAGAGCAAAGCCCTCCTACAGCTTAAATGATGTTACACTACTTTGTAAAACACAGAGAATTACGCCTGATATCATTGTTGAGGAAAACCAAGAAAGCTACAGTTTCCACTCTACCCAAGGAGGACTGTTCCAATGCAGCGTGACTGACCTGGGGTTTAAGATGGAGACAGAGGGAGATGTGACTTACAGGACAGTCCCATGGTACCAAAGGATTCTATCCCAGATAGAAGGCAAGAGGCCTGCAGGACCACTGTTTGACATAAACGCTTCTCAGGGGTCTGTGTGTCAGTTACGCTTTCCACATTGTGAGATCCTCTCCACGGGTGCAGGCCAATTCTTGTCTGTTGTCCATGTGAAGGATTATGATGGCTTTGAGCTGATCAAACCCCAAATGATCACAGAAACTCATGTCATCATAGATGTAACTGGGTTATCTTTATTTGGCATCATCAAGAAATTGAAAAAGAAAAAGCCAGTCCAGGCATTGGTGTCACTGTTTTATACACCACCGTTTGATGATGATCATCCTAGTTCAATACTGAAGGTGTTGCTGCTGCCTCGGAATGTTGTGCTGAGTGAAGTGCTGAAGGTGAGGAAGAAATTAAATGGAGAAGAAATCTACATTGAAAAGCCTCCCTGTAAACTAATCCCAAAGCACACATACACCCTCTCCACTTCCCCTCAAGATGATTCCATCAAAATTGAGCCAAATGAGGCAGAATTTGAAGTGAATGAATCATCCTACCGTAACTACATCAGCACATTTGACGTGGTTTTAAAGCAAAGGTTTAGTTCTGTTAGTCTACTTTTAAAAAGCAGTAAGACCTCTGACTGTCCATGGGAACGCGAGGTAGACCTTTCAGCTGCTGCTTTAAGAAAACAACAAGTTCAACGCACACTGGCTCTTCCAGCAGACGAGAGACTGTTTTCCGTGAGGGACAGCTTCATTGACAGCATTTCTCTTCCCAATATCAACTGTCTTCTGGACAAGCTTTTCGCAAAGGAGGTGTTAACTGATGCAGAGCGGGAAACGGCTGCTGAGATGCAGGCGAAAAAAGACAAGGCACGTTTTGTCATCGACACGGTGAGGCGCAAAGGACCTGAAGCGAGTTCAACAATGATAGTGATTCTCTATGATCTGGACACGTGCCTCTCTACACATCTTGGGTTGATGTAGAACTGGACTTATACTTAAGACTTGGGTTTAAAATGCTCATGAATAATCTCCTCAGTTCCATGGATGCTTACAGATCACAATACTGACTCTTCACTCCGTCTGACCCGGCTGTCCACACCCCTGGCATGACCACTTCCGGTCACTCTCAACCAAGCACTCACTGACCCTGCACTGCCCCCTTGTGGCCGGGTGGACCATCTGTCAGCTCCCCTCACTGTGCCATAGATCTACTTCCATCCCTGTCTGGACAACCCAGACATCTAGGAAAACACACTCTCACTATCAAGATGGAGTGGATCCCTGAAGGTGAAACCTCAGTGAACAGAGTTATTCCCCCCCTCTCCCCAATAGGGGAAATCTCGCCTTTTCGAAGGCACATCATTTCGACTAAGGGTTAGGGTTAGGTTTTAGGGTTAGGTTTAGGCATAGTTTTACTGAGCTTAGGGTTTGGGTTAGGCATAGTGGTTAACATTCACCAAGTTTAGCATTCACCAGCGTTGGCAGATTAGCATTTCACCAGGTTAACATTCACCCACATCGAAAAGATGTGCCATCGAAAAGATGCTATGTTGAAATGATGACACGCTCCCTCCCCAATAAACCCAGGCCATGCTAAGATGCCAGGTCGGTAACCACAAAGTAATTTGTTTTAAATATATATTTTTTCACGTCTCAGGGCTTAGACTTTTTACGTATGACCTATACCTGGGTTCAAACTGGGGACTCAAACCTCCTCATGACACTTTGTACCACCGAATGTAATTTTTTTGCCACACTCCCAAAAAAGGCCTGCCTGTTCGCCCGTCTCGCCACATAAACAACCTGACCACCAGCCAGTCTTCATCCTCATACACAGCTGCTCCTAACACTGCCACCATCGTGAGCCCCCTGCCCTCTCCTTCTGGGCATCCTTGACACCATCACCCACCAAGCCAGACAGTCCTAACCACCAATGATGCCTGCCATGCTGCCAGGCAAGACTGTAGACGTGCAGAACGCAAGTGGAAAAAAGGAGAAGCTCCAAGTGTCGATAATACTGGGTGACTCCTTGACCACCTACCAAGCCACAGCCAAGAACCCACTGCTACTCAAACCTCATCACAACAAACTGCCATAGGCCAAAAGTTCTTCTGTTGGACACCATAAATCTCATTCTCACCCCTATAGCGTAAATGCCAACCTGGATGTCTCCCACACCACCTGTGAAGTCTTCCTCCTGTTCTTCATGGACAAGGTAGCCGCCATCAGGTCAAACCTTCCACCCACCCCCAGCGACCATCTCACCCTTCCCATGCCAACTGCCACTCTATGCCACTTCAAGCCACTCTCCCTCTCCTGCCTGTTTGACCACTGTCTCCCTCATGAAACCCACAACCTGCTCAGTGGACATCATCCCCTCACACCCAGCCATGGAGGCTTTTGACAACCTAGGCCCCAGTGTCCTGTCTATCACCAAAAGATCATGATCTCAGGCCATAGTCCAACACATTATAATAAAAAACCTGTCCTGGACCCCACAGATCCAGCAAACTTCCACCCGATCTCCAAACTCCCCTTCCTGTCTAAAGTGTTGTTCTCTTCCAACTTCAATCATTCTTGGACTAAAATGCTTCCCTGGAGGACTTCCAGTCTGGGTTCAGTGTGATGTACAGCTCTGAGACGGCTCGTTGACTGCCACGTGACGATATTCTAGAGATATATTAGTTGTAACACTGCTATTGTAAATGTGTTTTATTAGTCATATTGACTTGACTTGACAGCTGCTGCAACTGTAGAATATAAAATCACATCACTGTTAAAATCAGATGTCCTTTCCTATTCATTGACTATCTCGTCCTCTTTGCCTGGGCACTATGACAATTGAAAGTGGAAAGGCAGAAGTCATTACATGTTGGATTATCTACTGGATGGAATATGCTTTCTTGGACATTCTACGAGAGATTATGAGATTTTGTACCAAAAAATAAAAATAAAATACCTTTAATGTAAAATAATCATGGACTCTAGAGTATTATGGATGTTTGAACTTTACAGAGATGGGCAGATTTTCAATGCTTGTGTAATTGTGTAAATAATGTTGGATGTTCTATATCAACTATTGTCAACCAGAAAGTATTTTAGAATCTAGGAATGGAATTGTTGCTGATATTTCAAAGGTTCCTGTGATCAATTATTCTTTATTTTCTAATAAAACCTGTATTTGTTCTTTATGGAGAATCCACTTGCCTTCTTTATGTTTGTAAATGTGTGTATCAATTTACTAAAGCTTCAGCTAAGTTGTACATTTAACTTAAATTGTTATTCTTCATTATTATTAGTGTGTTTGCTATGGGCAACCAGACTATTGTTCTAGGTCTGATGCGTGGACCATTTGGCGAGTTGGATTTTTGGCAACGTGACCGGTTAACGACCAGTAGTCCGCTCAGAGAGTGGACGGGTCTATGGTCTGGAACCAGGCAACTTCTTTTGGGCTTACTTTCATAGACCTGGTTTGCTTATTTCTCTCACAATGTGGCAACACTGTTACGCAGTATAGAGACACACGGGCGCCTACAAATATGGCCGCCCTATTGTGATAGCGACCCCAATTCGGGTAAGGATGAACGGTGAACTGCAGCTGCCAATGCAATCCCAATGAGAGGAATTGTGAAATATCATAATTTCAGTGGTTGACTACTGAGGCATTAGCGATTTTTTTTTTTGTGTTCTAATAAAGTGTCCCATGAGTTTAATGTTGCCTTTTTAAAGTGGCATATCTGTCATCTTGATACACTACCTACAATATACTTTAATATACTTCATCTGTGAGTCAAAAGTGCCAGCATTGGAAATCTTAAGTTTAGGTGGTCGCATGGTACACACGTCATGGACGCAACCCTTGAGGTTTTAAATACCCAGATACGCTCGTCTCTCATGTATAATTAGGCTGTTTATTTTTGGGAAATGATCGCATCTCGCATTTTCCAAACGGAGTCTTGCAGGTTATTTTTGGATTAATACTAACCTGGAGAATCCACTCTGAAGTTGAAAAGGTCGGGATCTTCAAAGTCGGCGCTCATAAACGCACAGCAGTAAAGACAGTGATGTCACTGAAAAGCGACAGGTTCTGTGTCTGCCGTTTCCCCTCTTCTCTGTTAACATTATGGGTAACTCATTCAAGTGGCAAATTAAATGTGACACACATCATGTATTTAGAAAACAAGAAGATATGTTATCAGGGTCAGGCCATACATCTGGAAACATATTTTTATTCAAATCAAGATAGTCTGCAGTTCGTGTAGGATTATTTTAATATTAGGCTAACCACAGCTGAATTGCAATGACTTTCTATGGGCTGGCTTGCAGTGCACCGTTCTCCCTTACCCGAAGTGGGGCCGCTGTTTCAATTGTGGGCGTAAATTTGTAGTCGCCCGTGTGTCTCTATCCTTCCTGACACATTTGATTTGAGCACAATATGAATCATGAACTACTGACCTGTATCCGACTGGTTCTCTCCAGCGCAGAGTCTGAAATCAGGCTACAAAAGAAGTGGACTTGTAGAGCAGTGAAGGTTGACGTCAATAACACATCCTATACCTGGTTGGCGTTTTTTTTCCCCCATTTTGAATTCCCATAGACTTTTTTCATATCGCGTCATAAGAACTGAGTTCCAAACATAAACAAATATGGAGAACCTTTGGTTTAGACAACATTTAGGAAGAAAGCCCAACTAAGCCCCAAAACCGCACAACAATAAAGTATTCAATAAATCAATGAATCAGTCAATCAATAAATCAATCAAAACAAGCCCCCACGCTGGGGTCGCGTGAGAAAGATACAAGAAAATGGCCGTCGATTGGATTTAAATACTTCTTATTAAACAATAGAGAAGATACGGGTAATTCTGCTTAAGCGTTCCATATTGTTACACGTTTGCGCCTTCACGAAGTCGTTTGTTTTTGAAATGTGAACGTGTTTTTTGGGCGTAGGTGACAAATATCTAAAACTGCTTAACACCTGGTCGAATTGGATCCATGACGCATGTCATGTTCCAGGGCTAACACTACACTGCGCATGCCCAGAAGCCGTGTGCTCTCTCTTTCAGCCAGTATTTCCTGTATGAAGAACAACTCCTCACAGCAGAAACATGTAACCCGGGGGATATTTAATGGGTATAATAATATGGTGGAACTGTGTTTTATTCAGTCTCAGAGACTGTTGCTTTTATTTTGAAAGGTGACTTATTTTTGGGTAAAGTAAGAAGCCTACAGTAAGTTAGGATGATGTCATTATTGGTTTCAATTATTGGTTACCTTGTGTGATTGGTGAATGAGGTGATGGGTGGTTTAGAGCCAGGAGTGAGTGAGTGAGTGAACAGGTGCAGGGGGGTCCAATCAAGGAGAGAGAGAAGAATGGAGGAGCACAGAGGCTGTGTCAGTTTGCTCTGTGACTAAAGTTTGTAACTTTATATTTAACAAAGTGTTGGACTGTAGTTTGTTAGTGTGTCTGCTCGACAGCTGAAGAGAAATTACAGTATTCACGTGTGGAAGTGGACTGAACGTCAGACAGACGTTTACACCGTGATATTCTACAAGTGAGGTGATTAACAGTGTTTGCTAAACCAGCGAGGGCTAGTGGCTTTTTAGCGTCAAGTCTCACTAGTGCAGAGGGACAGTGTGGAGCTAAAAAGAATCAAGAAGTCTCTACTAAACGTCGGGATCAGAGAGGAGAGTCGTTTAAGCAGTAAACTGGCATGTTCAGGTGCTTTGGACATTCTGCCCCTGCTGTTTCTCCCTGTTTGGACGTCGGGACGGAGGTGCGCTGCTGGAGAGGGCGGTTAACTGTTTCATCATCATCCACAAACACTCGTCATATCAAGGTACCTTGTTTTATTTTTCCCTGCTCTGGAGAGTGAAGGGGTCAACCTGGCCACAACGTACCCGAGCATCGAACAGGCCTGCAACGAGGGGTTGGGTTTAATTCTGAACTGCAGTTATTTAGGGTGTGAGGTGTGAATGTGTGTGGGCCCACATTAAGTGTCTATTTTTGAGGTATTGTTCTTTGAACAAGTATTTTTGGTTTATTAAAAGTAATCCACCGGGTTAATTCTATAGTATTCTAAAGGGGTTTAGGTATTTAGGATTAATTAGGGTAATTTAGGATCTAAATAGGCTTATTTTAGGATCAAAGGTTATAATACTCAAAAGGTTAATTTAGCATAGGCCTAATTCAAAAAGGGTACTTTTTGGTTCATGCCAATTGAAATATAACTGAAGGGTATTTTTCTGGTTGGTTATTTGTTGTGACAACTAGGGCTGTCAACAGTTTTTTGTTTTCTATTTTGAAAAGGGAAATAATACCAAAGGGTATTGTTCTGAAGTGTCTTTGATCACTAGGGCTGTGAACCCATATATTATTTGATATTTTTGAAACGCCAATTCATGTTGTCTGTCTTTTATGTGTTGCCTAAGTAAAGAATATTATTTTATTATACTTGCCTGAGTGGACATTGAGTTCTGGGTTTTCACATAACAAGAAGTATTCACTTACTTTATATTTACCTGGTACCTGGGTTTCAAGTATACTCACCTTACCTGCTAAGCTAAATAATTAATATACTCACCTGTGTAACTGGGGAATTAAGATACTTACGTTCTGGTTACCTGGAAAAGAAAGAAGAGTGATTATTTACAGTATTATAGGGTCTGAGAATATATTTTGCAATACTTACCGTTGAACCTGAAACACAAGAATTACTTTAATCTAAACTTAATTGGATTATAAAATAACTAAAAGAACTTATGGTCCTGCCTTTTCCCACCAGTAGGGGCAGGAGCGCTACATAAAAATGGAGGCACTGCTGAGATAGTGTTCTTGTGTTTTCAGCTAAATAAGAGAAACAAAAACAGCCGTTTAGATAACACACCTCTGTGTACAGCTCTAAATTTAAAGTTTTGATTGAAAATCCCAAATTCAAACAAGATGGCCATGTCTGATACTCTAGCCGGTGAGCTGAAGAGTTGGTGCCAAACTGAACTTGTGGATATTGACTACGCACTGATGGTCATAATTCCAACAAAAGAAGATATTGAACCTTCTGATCTTGAAGAAACTCTTTATAAAATACTGGGAAAAGTAAAAGTAAGACGCAGGATGTTCAGTGACGAGAAAGGTGTATTAAAGGTGTTGTGTGAAACCAGAGTGATGGTAGATGCTGACAAAGTCCCTTCTGAAGTGTCACCTGGCAAAGGACTGGAGTCGTGGACTGTAGTCGCTTGGAAGGAAACCACTGCTGCAGCTGAAGATTTCAATAGTAAATTGACTGCCTTGCTGCAGGCAGAGGGCAAGACACAGGAGGATGTACAGGCATTACTGACTGGCAAAGCCACACCACAGTCACCCACTGAAGCCATCCTACGTGCTGTTGGAGATCTGCTTGACAAGACAGCCAAACCCCAATCTGAGAGTGGTGGCTATCGTCGTCTGCGTATCTTTTCAGGCATAATACCAACTCCAGCCACTGAAGAGCCCTTTGATCATTGGGTAGAACAAGCAAACTTGATGGTAGAAGAGAGCGACTGCCATGCAAAAGAGAAAAGGAGAAGGATTGTGGAAAGCCTAAAAGGACCCGCTTTGGAGATCGTCAAAGCCGTGCGGTTGTCTGACCCCGATGTTAGCCCAGAGGGTTGCATAGCGGCTCTTGAAAGTGCATTCGGGACAGCAGAATCAGGAGAGGACCTGTATTTCTCCTTTCGCTTGATGCAGCAGCAACAGGGAGAAAAGCTGTCCGATTTCCTGAGGAGACTAGAGCGGTCATTGCCTAAAGTGGTCCAGAGAGCTGGCTTGCCGGGCAAAAGCATGGATCGAGCACGAGTAGAGCAGCTACTGCGTGGCGCTGTCAAAGCTGATCTGATGTTAATCCAGCTCAGACTAAGGGACAGAAAGGAGAAACCCCCTACCTTCCTAGAACTACTCAGTGAGATTCGCATGGAGGAAGAGTACGAAGCCTCCAGAAACAGACTGAACCCATCTGTGCATGCAGTCCACGCTAAGCAAGGTGGAGAAAACAAACAGACTGAGATTCAAAGTTTACGAGCTGAAATCAAGGAGCTCAAGTCAATGTTTGCCACAATGACAACTAAGACCCCTCCAAAAGTTGAAGAGAGGGAAGAGAACATGTCTGTCAGCTCTACAGGGCCAACACAAGAAAACTGTACTGACCCTGACGTGGCAGCCCTGAGAAAACAAGTGAGAAGGTTGGAGCGAAAACTTAACTCCAAGAAGGTGAACCAGGATGAGACTCCACCTGCTGCTGCTGCTATGGCAGTGGAGACTTCAAATCCTGTCTCTGGCACTCCAAGGCGGCCTCGCACTGATTCAGATGAGAACTTCTGTTACCGTTGTGGTGAAAGCGGGCACTTCGCTAACAAATGCACAAACCCTGAAAATCCAAGCAAGGTGATTCAGAGGTTAATTAAGTCACGAACGAAGGCAAAAGACAACCAGAAACCTCCCGTTGATGTGACTAGTAATAATGTTGTCTGTACAAGCGAGAAAAGTGCTGTAGACTTGCACAGAGAAAGAGGCATCCCTGAAGGCCTAATCGGTCCGCCATCCATTGAGCCAGTGAAGGTGAACGGACACCTGTGCAATGCTCTGTTAGACAGTGGTTCTCAGGTAACCATAATCTTCGAGGGATGGTACAAAGAGCATATGTCAGATGTCCCTATCTATCCAGTAGGAGGCCTGGACATATGGGGCCTAGGAGACTCAAGTTACCCCTATCGAGGCTATGTTGTGGTTGACATGGAATTCCCACAGAAAGTGACCGGAAACCATTTCTGTCCTGGCATTGATCTGCCCCACACCAAGAGGCCCCGATCAAGCGTTTAGCCAGGCTGTGCCCAGTAACCGCTGGAGTGCACAGTGCTCAAACACTGACTGCTGAGGAGCACGAGACAAGCACCAGTGAACTACCTGATGAAGATGAAGTTGGGTGTGTGAAGTGGTCAGGTCCCGGCTCGCTCACTGTGTCCCCTGGAGTAAGCTGTAATGTCAGTTGCTGCGTGGAGTTCAATAAGCCAGTGGACAAAGAAATCCTGATGCTGGATGTATCACCCACTAACCCACTCCCCGCAGGTGTGCTACTAGATCCCATGGTAATACCCTGTTATGCAATTGACACCAGTCCACTCGCAGTCAGGCTGCAGAACGAGACACTGAGAGAAGGTGTGATACCAGTTGGAACCATCCTGGGTTACTTGTACACTACCGATGTAGTCACATCCGTGTCTAAAATCACACTAACCTCAGAGGGGTTTGATGTAAGCAAAATCGACTTCGGTGACTCACCCTTATCAGAGAAGTGGAAGGAGAGGCTCCGCGAGAAGCTGCTGCAACGAGCTGATGCTTTCTCCCTGCACGAATGGGACGTGGGTCTAGCCAAAGCCGTGGAGCATAGCATCCGGCTTTTTGACGATCGACCTTTCAGAGAACGGTCTCGACGCCTTGCTCCAGCTGACATTGATGATGTAAGGAGACACCTCCAGGAGCTGGTAGCTACTGGCATTATCAAGGAGTCTAGAAGCCCCTACGCATCACCCATAGTGATCGCTAGGAAGAAAAATGGAAAGGTTCGAATGTGTATCGACTACCGTACTCTGAACAGTAGGACCATTCCCGATCAATACACAACCCCGCGCATTGACGATGCTTTGGATTGCTTGTCAGGAAGCCAGTGGTTCAGTGTGCTAGATTTGAGGAGTGGCTACTATCAAATCGCAATGAAAGAGGCAGATAAAGAGAAGACCGCTTTCATCTGTCCGCTGGGATTTTACGAGTTTGACAGGATGCCCCAGGGCATAACAGGAGCCCCAGCGACTTTCCAGCGTTTGATGGAGAAAGCAGTCGGTGACATGAACCTCCTTCAAGTGCTGGTCTACTTAGATGATTTGATAATCTTTGGAAGAACCTTGGAGGAACATGAAGAACGACTCCTGAAGGTGTTGGACCGACTCCGAGAGGTTGGCCTAAAAATCTCCCTTGACAAGTGTCAATTCTGCCAAACAGAGGTCAAGTATGTGGGACACATTGTATCTGCAAATGGCATAGCAACCGATCCAGCTAAGATCGAGGCTGTCACCACTTGGCCCCAGCCCACAGACCTGAAGACTTTAAGAAGTTTCTTAGGCTTCTGTGGTTATTACCGCAGGTTTATAGCCAACTACTCATCGATTGTCAGACCACTGACAGAGCTGACCAAAGGCTACGCTCCTGCACAACATGGCAAGAAATGGGAGAAAGACCTGAATAAAACTTACCTGAAAGAGTCCGAACCCTTTGGTGAGAGATGGGACCAAAAGTGTGCGGTGGCTTTCCATCAGATCATCCACTGCCTTACCCATGCTCCAGTATTGGCGTTTGCTGACCCCAACAAGCCATATGTACTACATGTCGACGCCAGTCTAACTGGGTTAGGTGCCGTCCTTTATCAGGAGTACCCTGAAGGGTTAAGGCCTGTGGCGTTCGCAAGCCGGAAGCTGAGTTCGTCAGAGAAGAACTATCCCATTCACCAACTGGAGTTCCTGGCACTGAAGTGGGCGGTTGTGGACAAATTCCACGATTACCTGTATGGGGCAAGATTTACAGTACGTACTGACAATAACCCCCTCACTTACGTCCTGACGACAGCCAAGCTCAACGCTCATGGGCATCGCTGGCTAGCTGCCCTTTCAGCCTATGAGTTCGATATCCTGTACCGACCCGGCAGGAACAATATCGACGCAGACCTGCTGTCAAGACAGATACCTGGGGAAGAGAACGTACAAGAATGGGAGAACATATCCCAAACAGGAGTTCAGTCCATCTGTAAGCGAGTAAAGACCCAGAAGTATCCAGTTGTGGAACAACTAGGAGCTCCTCCTGAATGTGTTCCAGACATGTATGCCTTTTCCACTCGCTTGGATGTCAGCACTTTAGGCCAAATGTCCCGGTCAGAGCTGATAGCTGCCCAGACCAATGACGCAGTCATTGGGCCAACCATTAAGGCTGTGAAGCATGGAAGATGGCCTGAAGGAGCTGAATCAAATCCAGAGGTTGGTTTGATGAAACACCAGATTGGAAAGCTTGCGATGAAGGACGGTCTACTCTATCGTCTAAGTAAACGACCATCAGGAGAAGAGGTCTCTCAACTTGTACTGCCAGTCGAATTCAGAGAAACAGTACTCAAGTCCCTGCATGATGATCTGGGTCATCTGGGAATCGAGAGAACCATTGATCTTCTGAGGACCAGGTTTTACTGGCCAAAGATGGCCTTGGACACAGAGCAGTATGTCAAGAACTGTGGCTACTGTATCACTCGCAAAAGTCCTTGTCAGAGAGCTGCTGAGCTGCACCAGATCAGAAGCCATGGGCCAATGGACTTGGTCTGCATTGATTTTCTCAGCATGGAGCCAGACTCCAAGGGAATAAGCAATGTGTTAGTGGTCACAGATCATTTTACAAGATATGCCCAGGCATTTCCAAGCAGAAATCAGAAGGCACTCACCGTTGCCAAGATACTGGTAGAGAAGTACTTCGTCCATTATGGTCTTCCGTCCAGGATCCACTCAGACCAGGGGCGGGACTTCGAGAGTCAACTGATCCGAGAGATGCTGAAGATGATGGGGATTCGTAAATCTCGAACAACCCCATACCATCCTCAGGGAGATCCTCAGCCGGAGAGGTTTAACAGAACCCTACTGTCGATGTTAGGCACTCTGAGTCAAGAGAAGAGACGGCAGTGGAGCCAACATGTTCCGTATTTGGTACATGCCTACAACAGCACCAAATGTGACGCAACGGGATACTCGCCGTACTTTCTGATGTTCGGCAGAGAAGCTAGACTTCCTGTAGATGTATGTTTTGGGACATCTCCAGATGGAAACAGTGGGTTAGGACAAAAGACAAAAGAGTCATCTTCCAGACTTTGGAACCAGGTGACAGAGTGTTACTGAAGAACCTGGGACTAAGAGGGAAGCACAAACTTCAAAGCTGTTGGAGTCCAGTTCCTTATGTGGTGATTGGAAAAATGCCTAACTTACCTGTATACCGACTGAAACCTGAGGAGGGAAACGGAGGCATAAAGACACTGCATAGAGACCATCTCTTACCCATTGGTCAACTCGTGAGGATGCCAAGGGCGGAGAGTGAACCCAACTTACCTGTGAGACCTAGAACTAGAGCAGAAACCAGGAAGAACCTGCATACTGTATCACCTCACCATGCCTGTGAACAGGAAGACGACCAAGTGTCGACAGACTCAGAGTTCGAGATTGAGAGGCCACATAGACCTTACAGAACCTACTTGGAAGGGCTCCTGCAAAAGAGGTCGTCTGTGAACGAGCCTGTTGTCGTCTCTGAAGAGGAACTTGGTGAAGAGGAGCCTCACGCTGTAATGGAGGATGCAGCAGAGGAGAACCACAGTGCAGAAGAGGATGACCACAGTGCAGAAGAGGATGAGAACCTTGGCGAAGAGGAGGACCAGGACCCAGCTCCTGATGATTCTGAAGCAGAGTCTGAAGTGGAAGAAGATTCTGTCAGCAGTGCTGAGGAGAGCGACATTCCTGAACCACCGCCTGTGACAAAGAGAAGAGTGAAGCCAATCGTAAGACTGACCTACGATGAACCCGGCAAGGCCAAAGACCAACCTATTACCATAATACACAGAGGTGTCACTATTAAAATAGGCAAAAGTAAATAATGCTACCTTTAAGGGTTATGCTACTCAAAACCTTTTAAGTTGAATGAGGGCATTCAGACATTTAGAAGGGGGAGGGTGTAACCCGGTGGATATTTAATGGGTATAATAATATGGTGGAACTGTGTTTTATTCAGTCTCAGAGACTGTTGCTTTTATTTTGAAAGGTGACTTATTTTTGGGTAAAGTAAGAAGCCTACAGTAAGTTAGGATGATGTCATTATTGGTTTCAATTATTGGTTACCTTGTGTGATTGGTGAATGAGGTGATGGGTGGTTTAGAGCCAGGAGTGAGTGAGTGAGTGAACAGGTGCAGGGGGGTCCAATCAAGGAGAGAGAGAAGAATGGAGGAGCACAGAGGCTGTGTCAGTTTGCTCTGTGACTAAAGTTTGTAACTTTATATTTAACAAAGTGTTGGACTGTAGTTTGTTAGTGTGTCTGCTCGACAGCTGAAGAGAAATTACAGTATTCACGTGTGGAAGTGGACTGAACGTCAGACAGACGTTTACACCGTGATATTCTACAAGTGAGGTGATTAACAGTGTTTGCTAAACCAGCGAGGGCTAGTGGCTTTTTAGCGTCAAGTCTCACTAGTGCAGAGGGACAGTGTGGAGCTAAAAAGAATCAAGAAGTCTCTACTAAACGTCGGGATCAGAGAGGAGAGTCGTTTAAGCAGTAAACTGGCATGTTCAGGTGCTTTGGACATTCTGCCCCTGCTGTTTCTCCCTGTTTGGACGTCGGGACGGAGGTGCGCTGCTGGAGAGGGCGGTTAACTGTTTCATCATCATCCACAAACACTCGTCATATCAAGGTACCTTGTTTTATTTTTCCCTACTCTGGAGAGTGAAGGGGTCAACCTGGCCACAACGTACCCGAGCATCGAACAGGCCTGCAACGAGGGGTTGGGTTTAATTCTGAACTGCAGTTCTTTAGGGTGTGAGGTGTGAATGTGTGTGGGCCCACATTAAGTGTCTATTTTTGAGGTATTGTTCTTTGAACAAGTATTTTTGGTTTATTAAAAGTAATCCACCGGGTTAATTCTATAGTATTCTAAAGGGGTTTAGGTATTTAGGATTAATTAGGGTAATTTAGGATCTAAATAGGCTTATTTTAGGATCAAAGGTTATAATACTCAAAAGGTTAATTTAGCATAGGCCTAATTCAAAAAGGGTACTTTTTGGTTCATGCCAATTGAAATATAACTGAAGGGTATTTTTCTGGTTGGTTATTTGTTGTGACAACTAGGGCTGTCAACAGTTTTTTGTTTTCTATTTTGAAAAGGGAAATAATACCAAAAGGTATTGTTCTGAAGTGTCTTTGATCACTAGGGCTGTGAACCCATATATTATTTGATATTTTTGAAACGCCAATTCATGTTGTCTGGCTTTTATGTGTTGCCTAAGTAAAGAATATTATTTTATTATACTTGCCTGAGTGGACATTGAGTTCTGGGTTTTCACATAACAAGAAGTATTCACTTACTTTATATTTACCTGGTACCTGGGTTTCAAGTATACTCACCTTACCTGCTAAGCTAAATAATTAATATACTCACCTGTATAACTGGGGAATTAAGATACTTACGTTCTGGTTACCTGGAAAAGAAAGAAGAGTGATTATTTACAGTATTAAAGGGTCTGAGAATATATTTTGCAATACTTACCGTTGAACCTGAAACACAAGAATTACTTTAATCTAAACTTAATTGGATTATAAAATAACTAAAAGAACTTATGGTCCTGCCTTTTCCCACCAGTAGGGGCAGGAGCGCTACAAACAGAAACACAGAAGATGATGGCAGAACCAGGGAACAAGAGCCTGCTTTGTGGAGGTATTGATGCTTTATTTACTGTTTTACTTTACTTTACTTTATTTGTTTATTTAGACGGGACAATGCATATTAATGAACACTACATGAATGCAATGTAAATAAGCCGGAATTAGCAAGAATGCTAAATTTCATCCGTAGTCCCCACATGAAGACAAAACAATACATACCAACAAACAGTAACCCTACATTAGGAGAGGGCGCCTAAGAACATACATACAAACATACATACATACAAATACTATTTTTCCTGAACCAAGAAAAAAACAACAAAACAACACATATTACTAACAGTACCCTACATTAAAAAAGGATAGTTAAAAATATACGTACATGGCATGAGCTGTACTCTTAGAACTATACATGGTCACAGGTTTGATTGTCAACTAACCATTTTTTTAGATTGAACTTGAAGGATGGAAATGACAAACAGTCTCTTATTGTTAGAGGTAGGTCATTCCAGATTGAACATCCCTGCACTGAAAGGGTGTTTTTTCCAAAAGCGGTTACCCGGTACGGTACTTCGCAATCCCCTCTAGTGATTGCTCTAGTATTGAGTCCTCTATCAGGCTTCCTTTTTATGAATTCCTTTAGGGGAGGTGGGCATAGACCATTTAGGGTCTTATATATGATACTGACCTGTTTAAAAACCTTAAAATTAGCGAAACTCAAAAAACGGTACCTCTGAAGAATATTACAATGGTGATATGAGTGGGGTTTCCTATCGAATACCTTAAGCGCACTCTTATATAGCTGTTCAATGGGTTTGAGAGTCGTTATACCTGCGCAAGACCAGTTTGTGAAACAGTACTCAATGTGTGATAGGATCATGCATTGGAGATACGATTTAGCAGCACTAACTGCCAAAAAAGGTATGATTTGTTTAAAGTTCTGAAGGTTGAACTTGATTGTGTTTGTAACCTTTTTTACATGTTTTTTAAAGGTTAGGGTTGAGTCTAACATGACCCCGAGGTACTTGAACTCTGACACAAGTTCAAGTTCCTCTCCACCCAGAAACACATTTGATGATTCCATCACAACTGGTCTTTTGGAAAAAGCCATGCAGACCGTCTTTTTTGCATTCAGGAGCAGGCATGAGTCTGTAAGCCAGTCCTGAACGCTGGTCAGAACAGAAGTTAAAACCGTTGACACCTCTGCATAGCTCTTTCCATGAGTCAGTATAACAGCATCATATGCGTACATCTGAATATGTACATCTTTACATACATCAGGTAGATCGTTTATAAACAGAGAAAACAGAATTGGTCCTACTATTGATCCCTGGGGGACACCAACCGAGCAAGTGTGATAAGGAGACTTGATGCCATTTATACTAACACACTGTTCTCTATTTGATAGGTATGATGTAAACCATTTGATGGCCTCTGGGGACAAGTTGAAATGTGTTAGTTTGGACAAGAGGACCTGATGGCTGACAGAGTCAAATGCTTTCTTGAAATCTCTATATCAAACCACAGGCTGGGGGGTTTGTGTTGTTTGTTGGTAGCATTCGTGGCTGCATCTGTTTAGCAGTCCTATAAAAGTACATGTTTTATCATTCATTTGCAACCGAGGCTAGTAGGAAGAACAGGAGCTTACAGTTTAGCTGAGGATGCTTCAGTTCATTACATGTATTTATTGTTTTATGTGCTTCATATAATGTTGTTTGTAATGATGTTTTGTTTGTAGCATTCGTGGCTACACCTGTCTACTGTGTCTATAACTGTCTTTCATATGAAAGTACATGTTTATCATTCATTGCAACCGCGAGGCGACAAATAGGAAGGATAAAATAGGACCTCACAGTTTTAGCTGAGGATGCTTTCAGTTCATTACATTTATTTATTGTTTTATGTGCTTCATATTTTGTAGCCTACTGTAGTTTTGTTTGTAGCATTCGTGGCTACACCTGTCTACTGTGTCTAGCTGTCTTTCATATGAAAGTACATGTTTATCATCATTCACTGCAACAGAGGAGGCAAATAGGAAGGATAAAATAGGAGCTCGCAGTTTTAGCTGATGCTGCTTCAGTTCATTACATTTATTTATTGTTTTTTTTCTGCTTCATGATATAATGTTGGTTGTCATGGTTTGTTTGTAGCATTCATCGCTATGTCTGTCTTGCTGTCTTTCATAAGTACATGTTTATCATTCATTTACAACCGATGCTATGAGGATAAAATAGGACCTCACGGTTTTAGCTGATGCTGCTTCAGTTCATTACATTTATTTATTGTTTTATGTGCTTCATATAATGTTGGTTGTAATGTTGTTTTGTTTGTAGCATTCGTGGCTTTACCTCTGTAGCTGTCTGACCTATAAAAGTACATGTTTATCATTCATTGCAACCGAGGAAGCAACTAGGAAGGATAAAATAGGACCTCACATGCTTCAGTACAACTATATATTTGTTTTTGTGCTTTTGTTAAATAGCGCTCTATTGTGATAGTAATCATTGCCACAGAGTGTTTGTTCAGTAACAGTGTTGTTACATGTGAGGTGGTTTTGGGCAAATATTGCGACATGGTCATGCTGGACCCCCGGAAGGCATTTGACACCCCATTCGTGGCTACATCTTTGTAGCTGTCAGTCCTCTGAAAGTACATGTTTATCATTAATTTACAACCGAGGCTAGGAAGAATATAGGACCTCACAGTTTAGCTGATGCTGCTTTCAGTGCATTACATGTATTTATTGTTTTATGTGCTTCATATGTTGGTTGTAATGTTGTCTTGTTTGTGGCTACATTTCTGTAGCTGTCCTATAAAAGTACATGTTTATCATTCATTGCAACCGAGGCTATAAGGATAATATAACTCACAGTTTTAGCTGATGCTTCAGTACAACTAGGTATATTTATTTATTGTTTTCTTTTGTGCTTTTGTTGCCTGTGATATTGTTTTGATGTAGCATTTGTGGTTGCATCTGTCTAGCTGTCTGTCCTATGAGAGTACATGTTTATCATTAATTTTAATCGAGGCTAGGAAGAATAGGACCTGACAGTTTATTTAGGATGATGCTTCATTCAGTTCAGTACAACCAAGGCTGCTGCATCAATGCTGCTGCTGTTGTTGTTGTTTTACGATTAAAGTGTTAAATAGCTCTATATTTGTGACAGTACTCATTGAATCATCATTGCATCACAGAGTGTTTGTTCAGGAATAGTGAGTGTTAAATGCAAGGAGGATTTGGGCATATATTGCGGCATGGTCATGGTTGAACATAAGTGTTAAATAGCTCTATATTGTGATAGTAATCATTGCTATAGAGTGTTTGTTCAGTAACAGTGTTAAACTGCTGTATATTGTGATAGTAATCATTTCTATAGAGTGTTTGTTCAGTAACAGTGTTGAATAGCTCTATATTGTGACAGTAATCAATCATTGCCCTAGTGTTTGCTCAGTAACAGTGTTAAATAGCTCTATATTGTGATAGTAATCATTGCTATAGAGTGTTTGTTCAGTGACAGTCAGTGTTGTTAAATGCGAAGGTGAATTTGGGCAAATATTGCGGCATGGTCATGCTGGACCTCCAGAAGGCATTTCACACTGTAAATCACCGTATTCTGATTGAGAAATGAAAAGCTATCAGTCTTGACAGCACAGCATTCACGGCTAGATCTATCTGTGTAGCTGTACCATAAAAGTTCATGTTTTTACTTTACTTCATCATTCATTACAACCAAAGGCACCTATAAGAAGGATACTCATCTGTGTAGCTGACCTATAAAAGTACTTGTTTATCATTCTTTTGCAACCAAGGCTAGGAAGAATAGGATTGACACAGTTTAGCCGAAGATGCTTCAGTTCAATTCAATTCAATTCAAAGGAGCTTTATTGGTGTGAGAAAACATAAATTTGCATCGCCAAAGCAAGTGTCAAAATGTAATAAAACCAGTTGAACATGGGTAACATAATATATACAGTTGGAGGGGGTATGCTCATGTTTATTCAGCTTTCAGCGCGATCACAGATGTTTAACTTTTTTGGTGCCATGATTTTTTCTCTTCAATGTCCCTTTTTCTCTTCAATGTCCCGCGATGCCATGGTCTCCATAGACTTCCATGTAATTTATAGTGCACGGATCGTGCACGCCCATGCCTAGATGATGCACCACGTGTGTGCCCACTGTTCACAGCTTTCAAACAAAAAAATCCGCTTGGAAATCCGTTCAGGCATTCATGATTTATCAGCCATTATGTTTTCTTCAGATGTAAACAAACATGGCTGCCATGTTTGAAAGAATGGGTTGGTATGGGGGTTAAACAGGCAATTTCGTGATCGCGATCATGTCTAACACATTTCTGGAGGTCCAAAAAACATTTTTCAAAAACGGCCCAAACTCGGGAAACTCAGGGTTGGCACAGCGGTGGTACCAATACAAACTCGGGAAACTCTGGGTTGGCACCATATGTGTTAACACTTAGGTTGTCATTATTGTTGTAATTATTTGGCTACAGTGTGCCGCCATCCACTTGCACTTTATTTCTTTTATACGATTTTATTGTGGAAATAGCCGATCTACAAGCTCACAACGCATTGCATTGCGATGCGTTGTGAGCTTGTAGATCTGCTATTTCCACTACTTTTTTTCAAGTGTTTGAAACTATATGAACATTTCTCAACGTGGAAACGATTATGACCATTATGCAAAATAACTGTGCTTACCTCAAATAATTGCCATTAGAGGATTATGTGATGACTGCAACATGCCTAACGGTTGCTTGTTTCCTCTGTCCTCTGCAGTGGTGGTGTCTCTCTTCTTCCTGGGATCCTCGGTGCTTGCAGTGGTGGAAGACCTGGATGATACGTAAGAGATGCTTTCTGTTTTTCTTTTTTTAAGATGTGTTATGGGGCTTTTATGCCTTTATTGATAGGACAGTAGACTGACAGCTCTTTATTGACAGTGAAGTAGACTGATGAGTCTTTCACTAGTAAAGACCACACCATCAAACAGAGAACCAGTTTAGTTGCATTTATTGAACATTGTGGCAGAGAAAACTTTGTGACATGAAATGCATTGAGAGAGGGCAGTGCCTTTGTGACTGAAGGCTGCGCCTTAGGAGGCGGACGAATGGTGAAGTGAATAATGGAATGGGGACTGAAATGGGAGTAGGGGTGAATACTGGAGTGAATAATGGAATGAAATGAATACTGGAATGGATGAATACTGGATTGAATTATGGAATAGATGCGGGAGTGAATACTGGGGTGGATGGTAAGTGACTGGCTTGGTTAACAGGGGGAGAAAATGTTAGTGATGGAGGGGTTTAACGGGGACGACGGGGACGGAAGTTGGGTGGGAGGTGTAGTAGGATGGAGGCCGTGCAGGGGATGGAGATGGATGACAGATGGGGTGGCAGGTAAGGGTGGGGACGATGGGAGCCACGACGGCGGCGTCGGTGTGGCGTGGGAGGGCGTGATGTGGGAGGAGGGTAAGGGAACCGGAGGGACATTAGTGCCGGTATGTGACGGGGCGTAGGGGGGCGGCAGTGAATGGAGCGGGGGGGGAGTGGGGTGCCTGGCGCACGGACCCTGGAGGGTCTGGGAGGGCGGTGCTGCACAGAGCGGGGAGGGGGGGGAGGTAGGGTGCTTGGGGCATGAGCCCTGGGTTGTGTGGGAGGGGGGGGAGGCAGGGAGCTCGGGGCATGAGCCCTGGGTTGTGTGGCTCTGGGGCTCTGGCCCTCGATTGGCTGGGCCTGGACCGAGACCCCCGCCTGTGCTGAGTTTCCCCTCTGGAACTGGTATCTGGAGGAAAAGCAAAGGAAAGTTAGTTACTGTAGATGGGGAGGAGAAAGGGGTGGAGGCGGGATGCGAGAACTGAGCATGAAATGCTGCTGGCGAGGCCAGGTTTAAATGCAGCGCTTGATTGCTTGGTAGGAGGAGATAAGGGAGGGGTTGTTATCAGTGAGATCTGAGGCAGGTGAGGTAGGGAGGAGAAAGGTAGTTAGATTGGAGCGTTAGGGAAGGTAGGAGGTGGTTATCCGGTGTGGTCTGTACTCCTGAACTTTTGTTGTCTCCAACAGCATTTCACTAGTAAAGACCACACCATCAAACAGAGAACCAGTTTAGTTGCATTTATTGAACATTGTGGCAGAGAAAACGTTGTGACATGAAATGCATTGAGAGAGGGCAGTGCCTTTGTGACTGAAGGCTGCGCCTTAGGAGGCGGACGAATGGTGAAGTGAATAATGGAATGGGGATTGAAATGGGAGTAGGGGTGAATACTGGAGTGAATAATGGAATGAAATGAATACTGGAATGGATGAATACTGGATTGAATTATGGAATAGATGCGGGAGTGAATACTGGGGTGGATGGTAAGTGACTGGCTTGGTTAACAGGGGGAGAAAATGTTAGTGATGGAGGGGTTTAACGGGGACGACGGGGACGGACGTTGGGTGGGAGGTGTAGTAGGATGGAGGCCGTGCAGGGGATGGAGATGGATGACAGATGGGGTGGCAGGTAAGGGTGGGGACGATGGGAGCCACGACGGCGGCGTCGGTGTGGCGTGGGAGGGCGTGATGTGGGAGGAGGGTAAGGGAACCGGAGGGACATTAGTGCCGGTATGTGATGGGGCGTAGGGGGGCGGCAGTGAATGGAGCGGGGGGGGAGTGGGGTGCCTGGCGCACGGACCCTGGAGGGTCTGGGAGGGCGGTGCTGCACAGAGCGGGGAGGGGGGGGAGGTAGGGTGCTTGGGGCATGAGCCCTGGGTTGTGTGGGAGGGGGGGGAGGCAGGGAGCTCGGGGCATGAGCCCTGGGTTGTGTGGCTCTGGGGCTCTGGCCCTCGATTGGCTGGGCCTGGACCGAGACCCCAAAAAGAGCCGTGATTAACGGATGAGCGCAGCGTGGGCTTGACGGAGGTCGTGGGCGTTGGAGCGGATGTATGTGTGGTAAGCGGACGACGACCAGCGACCGAGAATCTGTATGATGTGCTCGGGGATACCTTGCCGGGATGCTGAGGACGCCGCACCTATACGGAACGAGTGGCCGGAAAAGTGCTCGGCTGCGTAGCCGGCCTTGGCTAGGATTTGGCGAAGGTGGCGATGGAACCAGGACCGGGTGATCACGGTGCCGGTTTCGGAAATGAATAGTGGGTCGGAAGGTGAAGCGTTTTGGGACCGGCGGGTGTGAAGGTGGCGCACGAGAGGCTCGTAGGGACTGAGGGGTGAATTTAGCTTGAAAAGGTAAATGGGAGTCGATGCTCCGAATTGGTCTGTTTTACTGTGCCTGAGCGTGTAGATCAGGGTAGAATGGTCTAGGATTGTGAGGTCGGCGAGGCAAGGGTGGCGAGCCGGATCGAATCTGGTATTGGGAGCGGTGAACTCAGAGCACCTGAGGAACCCGTAAAAGGCCAGGAGGAAGACCGATTCGAGTGTGGAGTCGGTGAACGGATTGGCATGGCCGGAACGGAGTACCGTGATACAATCGGCGAGCATTGGTGAGGTGAGGGGTTGGCGGCTAGGAGGATGGCGTGGCTCGTACCGTCTAATGCCTTTAAGAAGCAGAGAGACGTGGGGATGTGAATGGAAGGGGTGAGGAGCGCCGGTGAGTAGTTTTGTTACGAAGTTAATACCGGCGAGGTAGGCACGGATGGTGGACGAGGGCATAGACCGGGAAGTGTGGCAGTGGCTGATGTAGGAGGCGAGGGTGGCTAGGTCTAGGGACGGGAAAGGTAGTGCATAGGTGGAGTGGAATAATTGGAAATTTTTCCAGGCGGTCCAGTAGGAGGACAGGGTGGACGGGGCGAGTGACAGGAGAATGGTTTGTTGGGCGTGGAGTATGAGGTGGCGGAGAGGGTGGTCTATGGGAAGGTCATGTGAGAAAACGGAGGTGCCGGAGTGGGGTGGATGTCCGCGTCTGGAGCCAGTAGCCTGAATTTCTGGAAGAGAAAACGAGAAAGTGAGTCAGCTATGGCATTGAGGTGACCGGGAATATGGGCAGCACGGATAATGAAATTGTGAGTGACCGTGAGCCAGGTGAGCCGTCTGAGGAGGGACATGATGGGGAGTGAGGAGGAACGGCCTTTGTTAATAATATCTACGGTGGCTTGGCTGTCTGAGTGGATGAGAACGGAGCGGCTGGTCCATTCTGAACCCCAAAGGGAAGCCGCTACGACGATGGGATAGAGCTCGTACATAGCGGAGGAATGGTGGGGGTCGCACTGGGAATCTAGCATCTCCTTTGGCCATTCGTCCGCGAACCAGCGCCCACGGTAATAGCCTCCGTAGCCTACAGAGGGTGCGGCATCAGTGAATAACTGGAGGTCCTCTGGTGAGGAGTGAAAGTTATCGTAGAAAAAACTAATGCCGTTCCAGTTTTGGAGGAGGACTCGCCAGAGCCTGAGCTCCATTCTGCACTCTTGTGAGAGTGAGACCTGGTGGTGGAGGGATGGGACGGAGGAGGCTAGTGAGAGGAGGTGGGAGATGAACGAACGGCCTTGGGGGATAATGCGGGTTGCGAAATTGAGGTGGCCTAGGAGTTGGAGTAGTTGCTGTTTTGTGCAGGAGGTGGTGTCTGAGAAGTTTGCCACGATTAGGGTGATTCTGTCCAATTTTTCCTGGGGAAGGGAGGCCTGGAAGGCGAGAGTGTCTAGTTTAATTCCTAGGAATTCAACGCTAGTGGCAGGGCCTTCTGTCTTGTCTTCGGCGAGGGGAACACCGAGAGCTGTGAAGGCTGCTTTCAGACAAGACAGACTGTGTGCGGGGGGGGATGATGGGGGGTCAATAGTGAGGAAGTCGTCTAGCAGGTGGACGAGGGAGGGGATGCGGTAGTTGTTTAACAAAATCCAGCATAACAGTTCTGACAGGTTATCGAACAGCTTGGGGCTGCTTTTGCATCCGAAAGTTAGGCGGACTGCAAAATAGTATTGGCCTTTCCAGCAGACTCCGAACCAGCGCCAGGAGTCTGGGTGGAGGGGGAGGACCTTGAAGGCCGAGGTGATGTCGGCTTTGGCCAGCCAGGCACCGCGGCCGGCTAGGCGAATGAGGGATATGGCGTGGGCCACTGTAGAATAATGGAGGGAATAGTCGGAGCTGGGGATGAGACTGTTAATGCTAGGATTTGCGGAACCGTGGGGGGAAGACAGGTCTATGATGAGGCGTTTTTTGCCGGAGTATTTGCGGGTGGCTATTCCGACGGGGCTGATGCGGAATTTGGTGAAGGGGGGAGAGGGAAATGGGCCTATCATGAAACCTTGCTGGACTTCCTTGGTGATTAGGGTATCGACAGTGTCTGGGTCTGTCAGGGCGGATTGGAGGTTATTGCAGGTGAGATTTGTGTCTGGGGGTGTGACGAGGCCCGGGGAGAAGCCGTGGTTGAGGCCGTCTAGGAAAAATCGGACAAAATCGGGGTCTGGGTGTGAAGTTAGCTCTGAAGCTAGGGCTGGGATGTTGATAGGGGTGGCTAGGTGCTTTACTAGTCAACTGCTTGAGGGTTTGGTGGGGTTGTGGGGGCATGCGACACGGGAGTGGGCTCCGGAGCAAAAAGAGCATACATGCAACAATTTACAAGCGGACGAGTTACAGCCCTTGTCATTGAAATTATTGCACAGCATTTTTTGCCCGACAAATAGGATGGGGCGGCCTCGACGATCCCTATCCTGGGAGGAGGCTGGGAGTGCGGTGGGGCGTTGGGTTACGGGCTTAGCTGGGCGGGCCATGAGCTGTGGGAGTTGTGTATGGGTTTGGGGTACCTGATAGGAAGATGGCCGGGTGAAAGAGGTGGAGGTTGAGGGGCGGGAGGTGGCGAGGACGCAGGCTGAGGTGGGGTGGGCCGGGCAACTGCACAGGTCGCAAGCGACGGCGGTTCTGCCGGCAAAGAGCCGGCAGTACAGCTCGGAGTCCAGTGCCCCCCAGTAGGTCAGCTGGTTCGACTGCTGGAGTCGGGCTGCCGCCGTCGCTGCAAACTGCCTGTGATAGTGGTAGAAAAGGGGCCCGGAGAAACGGATAGCTAGGTCCATGATTATTTGGAAATAATCATCCAGCTCCTGCCTGCGGTAGGGGAAAACGGAACAAATGACATTCCGGTAGAGGGAAAAAGCCAGGACGAACTCTGTGGGGGAGAGAATAGTGGGGTTAGTGGCTGAGTTGAGATCGCGGAGGGTGATGGACACCCCTCCGCAATCTACGGTCCTGGCCTGGTGGGAGAAAGCAGAGGGTTTGATTAAAGCAGCTAGGTCCACGTCCGTACCCTGGAGAATCTGGATGCGGAGTGCGTTTGACACCGGCATCGGGTTGGCGGAGATGGCCGACGGAGGTACGGGAGCGGGCAGGGCTGTGGAGAGGGAAAAATAAAATTGAGGTATGGGTGTGTGGACGTGGGCCTGGGCTACTGGTAGGTAGTTCAGGGGGACAGTTTGTAGCTGTGGGTTGAAGTAAGCGGCCTGGTTGGCCGTGGCGAGGGAGTGAAGAATGGGTGGTAGGGCCTGGGTTTGGGGAAAAGTGAGCTGATTAGCTGTGGGGGGGAGGGGGGCAGTTAAAGCCTGTTGGAAGAGAGTAGGCTGATTAAGCATGGTGGGGGGAGGGGGGACAGTTTGGGCCTGGGTTTGGGAAAAAGTGAGCTGATTAGCTGTGGGGGGGAGGGGGGCAGTTAAAGCCTGTTGAAAGAGAGTAGGCTGATTAAACATGGTGGGGGGAGGGGGAACAGTTTGGGCCTGGGTTTGGGAAAAAGTGAGCTGATTATCTGTGGGGGGGAGGGGGGCAGTTAAAGCCTGTTGGAAGAGAGTAGGCTGATTAAGCATGGTGGAGGGAGGGAGGACGGATTGGCTCTGGGTCGTTAGACCCGTGGCCTGATTGCGGGGGGGAGGGGGGGGTGTTTGTGTGTGGCCGAGAATAATGGAAGATTGGACGGGGGTTTGGGTTTGTGCAGTCCCCTGTGCATACATGTTAAGTAAGTGCAGCAGTGGGTTGGAATACGTGGATGGGGAAGAGTGAACAGTGGTTGCAGAGACGTTAGTAGTGACAGCGGGGGAAATGGCGGGGGAAGCGACGTGGCGAGTTTTACGAGGAGCTTTCCTAGGGGGTGGGCGGGACGGGGATTCCCCGGGGTTTCCCTCTGACACGCCTGTCGGTCCCGCGTCATCAACGTGCGACGGACCGGGCATGGAGGGATCTCGCATAGCATTACAGTATAGATCAAACAAAGTGGCTTTAACTGCAGCACAGGGAAATGTTACGTTTAAACTAGTCAGGGCGTTCTGTAAGCCACGTATGGTCCAATCATTAATGGCAATGGAGGGAGTGACTGACCTGGCAGATGGCACGGAGGTGGCAGAACGGCTCCTGGTGTACGGGCGAAGAGCGGAGGCGGCAGTGGAACGGTGAGTGGAGCGTGCTGGGGATGAATGGTGGCTCCGTGTAGGAGTGCTCCTCGGCCCGTGGTGAAGTTCCGCGGGGGTGGGGGTGAGGGCGGGTGGCGGCGCGGTGGTGGTGGAAGTTGCCGAAGTGGTGGTGGCGGTGGTGGTGATGGCGGTGGCAGCGACGGTGGCTCGCTGTCTGTCCAAAATGACTCGGAGGTCGATGGTTGGAAGGATCTCGTCCTCCGAGGCATTGAGTTCCATTGGCTCATCTGGGTCCATCGTGGCGGATGGGTGATGAGAATGGTAGTAGTAGTAGTAGTAGTTTAATGTCGTTTAGGACAGGTTTTTGCGAAAACAAAGTTTCTCTTAGTACGAAGTACTGTTGCGTGGGTTCCCATGCGAGAACTGAGCATGAAATGCTGCTGGCGAGGCCAGGTTTAAATGCAGCGCTTGATTGCTTGGTAGGAGGAGATAAGGGAGGGGTTGTTATCAGTGAGATCTGAGGCAGGTGAGGTAGGGAGGAGAAAGGTAGTTAGATTGGAGCGTTAGGGAAGGTAGGAGGTGGTTATCCGGTGTGGTCTGTACTCCTGAACTTTTGTTGTCTCCAACAGCATTTATTGACAGGACAATAGACTGACAGGTCTTTATTGATAGGACAGTAGACTGACAGGTCTTTATTGATAGGACTGTAGACTGATAGGTCTTTATTGACAGGACAATAGACTGACAGGTCTTTATTGATAGGACTCTAGACTGACAGGTCTTTATTGATAGGACAGTAGACTGACAGGTCTTTATTGATAGGACTGTAGACTGATAGGTCTTTATTGACAGGACAATAGACTGACAGGTCTTTATTGACAGGACAGCAGACTGACAGGAAATGAGGAGAGAGATGGGGAGTGTAACGCAGCAAAGGTCGTCGGAATCGAGAATTGAACGAGCGACACATTGTCGGGCTACACTGAGCCTATGTGGTGTGGTATGCGCCTGGGGGAGAGTGTTTTCTGCAGGTCTTTCAGTCTGAGTGTATAAAAAACACAACTGGGTTAAGGCAGCGGAAGGTTGTGATTGGCTGCACGGAGGCGCTGAAAGTCGGGGGGGAGACGGAGATACACCTAAACCTAACCTTAACCCTAACCTCAGTAAAACTAAAGGCCCATTCCCATTGGGCCAGATAACAGATGAAAAGAAAAAAAGAAAAAAGACTGGCAGTGGCTACTTCCGATACTCGCCGTTCGGGAGCTGCCGTTCCAGACTCTATATAGCATTCGGAGATTGTGGAATAGTTGTCTGGCTACGCGAGACTACTAACCTGGTGAATGTTAACCTGGCCAGGCCAACGGGAGGTCGTCTCCACCTTAACCCAGTTGCTTTTGTGATACACTCGGCCTACAAGACCTGCAAAAACACTCTCTTGTGTGTCAGCAGGCGCCCCTTCTGACTGTTTTTTATGTCTTCCTGTCCTCACCTCAGCTTCCTTCCTGTAATAACGGTCACACGTTTTTGTTTGCTGCAGATATCAGTGCTTGGTGAATAGCAGCAGCCAGCTTGTGTCAGCCATAGGCATAGGGCAGGGGTTTTAAAAGTGGGTTACGGGGCACCCTGGGGTGCCGTGCCATGATGGCAGTCCAGGGGTGCCGCGAGATCATTTGATAATAATTGGAATTCATCAATATCACTACATCAATATCACTTCACTATGCTTAGTAAAACAGACCTGATTTGCACTGTACTTGATGAGTTATTTTTCCACCTACGACAACTCTCTTCACCAAAAATAGCAGATCTACAAGCTCACAACGCGTCACAGCGTGACGCGTTGTGAGCTTGTAGATCGGCTGAGCTTGTAGATCGGCTGTTTGTTGATCTTTCAACATGGCAGCGAATATGACAATAACTGGGATTATGTCAAATAATTCTGATTCGACAATTATTGCGACTGTCAGGTAACAGTCAGTTACTATGAAAGCTTCACCGGCTGTCCGTCTGTTTGTCTGTCTGTCACGTCACACTTTTCCCCTACTCATATCTCCGCCACCGTTGCCCTTATCCATGCCAAACTTTGCACACACACTCCTTGCCTGCCAAACCACAACCCTCACATTTCTCACATGGCCCTCTTCTAGCGCCACCATGAGGCCGATTCTTGCAACACATTTTTGGACACTGCTCCTACAGATTCTGCCCTAAAATCACACAAAGCGGTACACAGTATCTCTAAAGTCATGTCATCAACATGGATCTGTCCCATTTCCCATATTCACTACTGATTGGCTACGATTGCCTTCTAAAGTTTGTGTATGCAACCTGACGGTCGCGTTTCTCCCGATTAGGGAGTCTTAAGTAAGTAAGATTTTCCGCCATTTTGAGCAGTTTGTAAAACGCTTAAACCCGCTTTTATTGTGGAATTGTGTTGTGTTGGCTAGCTGGTAGTGTCAGCCTGTCTCTGATAGATCAGAGGCAGGAACGTGGCCAACCACACCGCGGGGAGGCGGGACATGTGACATAATGAGGAAGCGAGATACAGTTTGGAAAAAAGCTACTAAATTTTCACAGATAAATTAATGATACTTAACGGCATCGCCGATTAGCGCCGCTGCGCACACGTTTCCGCGCTCTCCTAGTGCAGTTCTGGGTATCTTTAAAGAATCTCAACAACATCACGCTGTATTCGTCCGAGACCAGACAGTGGTAGCGTTGCGTATCAGAGAGACTCAATCTACAAGCAAGGGACACCACATTCACCGACGTCAAAATACAAAAATAGGTGATTTTGGGGTCCCGAGAGGGGCTAGTAGATCGGCTGATTAGTTTAATTTAGTTTTTTGTATCCAGGCCAGATTTTTTGCCTGTGAACTAATTGAATCTAAATGATGGCTTTGTTTGGTTTTCCGAAAAACTACATTTCCCAAAATGCAGCAGCTAAAATGGTTGAATCCACCTGAAGAGCAGTTTTGTATGGTCTATTTTACCATTTTACTGTGTTATTTTGGTTCTATGGTTTACAGTGAGAATGTGTTTTATATTGTCAGGAGTTTGTAGTTGTGGATGATTGCCTGTGTCCACTATTGTTTGGGGTGTGGCCTCATCTCTTTAATGTAGGCATTTAACTAAAGAGATGTGAGTATTATTGCGACTGTTAGGTCGCAGTTACTATCAAAACCTCCCTCGGCTGTCAGTCTGTCCGTGTGACATCACACTTTTTCCCTACTAATATCTCCGCCACCGTTGCCCCTATCCATGCCAAACTTTGCACACACTCCTTGGCTGCCTGATTTCTCACATGGCCCACCAGCGCCACCATGGGGCCGATTCTACAAAAAATATTTTTGAACACTGCTCCTGCAGATTTTGGCCTAAAATCACGCAAATTGATTGTCAATCACAACCACCGTCCCTGATTTCTCACATGCCCCTCTTGTAGCACCACCATCAGACCGATTTTTGCAAAACACATTTTTCAACACTGCTCCTACAGATTGTGGGCTAAAATCACACAAATTGGATGGCAAATCACAACCTCTGTCCCTGATTTCTCACATGCCCCACCTCTAGCGTCACCATCAGGCTGATTTTTACAAAACCCATTTTTCAACACTGCTCCTATAGATTTTGCCCTAAAACACGCAAATCGGTACACAGTATCTCAAGTCATGCCATCAACCTTTCCCATATTACCTCCTGATTGGCTACGATTGCCTTCTAAAGTTTGTGTATGCGACCTGAAGGTCACTTATCTCCCAATTAGGGAGTCTTACTGGTAATATGCATGTGCAAAGGTGAACAAGGAAAAGGGTTGACATATATTCTGTAGTCCATGATTCCGTGTAACTACGTGGTTAATCTGTAATATGTATTGCTGTCATTGTTCTAGCAGCTACCGGTGGAGCCAGGGGCCTATGGTGCTAGTCCAATTTCATTCTCAATCAGTTTGATATGTCAGCACCTGGCTGCAACACAGCTTCTCCGAGTCAGGCAATCCAAATGTTTGGATTTTAAGCACCGAGCTCTGCTTCACTGTGTAGCTGGCTCTCGAAGGGACTCTTCCATCGAGCAGTAAGCAAAACTCCACTATGTTCTCCTCTGTTGCACATTTGCTCTGTATTTTGCCACATTGCTAATGGTGGTTCTATCTGTTTCCATTGTAGGCAAATTAGGAGCCGCATCTGAATCTTGGAAGAGAAATGGCATGTGTTAATGGAAGCAACGGCATACACGTGTTTTGAACGTAACCCCTGTTTGTTAAGTTCTGGAAAGACGCATATTTTGAGTTAAAAGCCCCGGTTTTGGGAAGAACTTTATTTCATGTTTTAGGGGAACGCCCCCTTGAATAAAACAACGCTTATTGCGTTTTCACCTTGAGAACTGTTTCCGTGTGCTGGTTTGGGTTCAGGCTTCACAATACTTAATGTTTAAAAACTTTATTTGAAGACATTTTACTACTTCAATTATTTGAAAACATTGTGATTTAAAAGACATGCTTACGTTGTTGAAAATGGCAAGGTTGTTAACCCTCTGTTTTGAAGGTTTACAACCTGATGACCAACTCTTCAACAAGGAAGACAACCAATGAAAAAGTTGGAAAATAAAGATATTGAGAGTTAAAACCTTGAGGAGTTCTTTGGAACTAAAATCTGTGGGAACTTGACATGCGTGGCTAAAGACATTTATTTATTTGGTGTTCATTCATTGAACTGTTGTGGGTTGAAATCAATTGACAAACATAACTTGGGTACTTTGATTTGACTTGACTTTTGTGTTTCCATTTCGTAAATAAACATTTTAAAATAAAAATCACCAGTGTGAACGGAGCGGTAGTGTCCATGCATTTCAAGGTTGTGTGTATGCATGCATTTACTGTACATTTCAAGGCTGCTCAACAGTCACCCAGCAGTATTGCAGGCCAGGCTACAGACACGCATAGCTACACACACGGTCACGCTAAAGAGATCGTGTGACCACCGCTGAATATTTCACTGGTAGAACAAATCTACCTGGCACCCCTAAAATTGTCGTTCCCCCTTATCTTGATCTACCTACGTTTATTGTATTAAAGCAATAAGAACATGAAACACATTGGCGATACATGCTAAGCACTGTCAGGTTTACATAAAAAAGGTGGTACTCTCACTATGGTATTTTTCCTCCAGTAAACTTAATGTGCACAAGATATTTTAGAGGTTATTTTACAGGTTCCAGTCAGTGTTTTATGTGTCTTTAATGCCAATGGTCACCGGTTCAAGTCTCGCCTCATGCAGACTATTTAAATTGCATATTATAGTGCTCGTAAGAGCACTGCATCTAGTTTTTCTTTGATTTCTCTTCCCACTTTTCCCTTGCTGCTTTTTTGCTTTCATGCTTTTTCTGGCTTGGCCACTTTATCGCTGCTTGCAGCTATATTATTTGGTATTAAAACCAGACCATACTTCTTCGACCTGTGAACTCTGAAATTCTGGGGACCAGTCTAAACTGGCCAGATTCTGATTTAAGGCCTCACTGGAGTAGTTCTTAAGGGATCTGCCTTTGACTGTTTTATGGCCACTGGCCTTGGGTTTGTGTATTTTTCTGGTATAGTAGATCATGTAATGATCACTAAGACCGCATACAATAGTCCTGCTAGTGGTGACTTTGGACTTGTCCGTGGTTACGATGAGATCTATGAGGGTTTGGGAGTGCTCTGTCACCCTGGTGGGTAGGGTAAAATGGTAAATGGTGCATTTATATAGCGCTTTTATCCAAAGCGCTTTACAGAGATTGTGCATTACATTCACCCATTCACGCACACATTCATACACCGGTGGCAGAGGAAACCATGCAAGGCACCAACCAGCTCATCGGGAGCAATGTGGGGTTCAGAGTCTTGCCCAAGGACCCTTTGACATTAACTCAGGGGGAGCCCGGATTCGAACTGGGAACCCTTCGGGAACCCTTCGTGCTCTAATAACGGTTTCTCTACCCCTGAGTTATGCCGCCCCTACGGTGACAAGCTGAGTGAGGCAAAAAAAAAATATATATATATATATATATGTGTGTGTGTGTGTGTGTGTGTGTGTGTGTGTGTGTGTGTGTGTGTGTGTGTGTGTGTGTGTGTGAGAGAGAGAGAGAGAGAGAGAGAGAGCGAGCGAGAGAGAGAGCGAAATAGTGGATTATCCCACTCTTGACGCAAAGTCACATCTAATGGTCTATAATAATATATGTTCTGCTCTACAAAGGAAAAACAGTGCTAGACTTTGTTTTATCCGATCAGCATGTTTTCAGCTGCATATAGAAAATGTCCCAGTTTGGAATAACTTCTCTCCCAGTGGCGTCAGTTCAGAAAAAGCTAAGGTATGGCAACTGCCAACTGGTGTCTTGCGCGCGCGTGCAAGACACCAGTCATGTTGCCATACCGTAGCAACAGGCATGATATATCTATTTTAAGAAGTGCATATAATATATAATTATATAGGCCTTTACCTATAATATAATTATAATACCTTGATAAAGTGACCATTTAGTTAAATTTTGCATTTGTAGTTATTTTACTGTAATTTACCAACATAATAACCCGCACAGATAGACAAAGAGACGTTCATGGATTCATATTTAGAACTAACTTTTATCTTCCCCCCCTGGACCCAGGGTATGGCAGCTGCATACCCCTGCCATACCCAATTGACGCCCCTGTTCTCTCCATTTTAAGTTATAATTTGATGTGACTATTTATGCTATTCCCACCTGTGTAGCTTGTCCCAGGCCCAGTAGGGAGTGAATCATACTCTTAACAAAATTCTTCATTGTGTCAAAATCACTGGAGGAAATACTGCCTGTTAAAAGATGTAGAAGAAGAAAATAATCATGTACATGTTGTATTCTGCTGGTTCTATGCAATTCTTACACAGGAAATAATTATTAATACAATGAAATACAATGTTTTCGGTAGGAACCCAGCGGTTCAATGGACAGTACATAATCCATGTTTACCTTCGTAGAGTGTTGTGGTCGCTGTTGGTGCATTGGTTGTAGGTGTTGTAGTCATTATAGGTGTAGTAGGCCTATTCGTTGTAATCGTAGGAGCTGCAGTTGTTGTTACTGTAAAGTGGGGTGGGGGGGGGGGGGGGGGGCACTCAGAACTTCAACGCTGCCAAACAAATCACTAAAATTACAGTATGATGTGAATGACTACTATATGAAAGAAAGACACTGTATGATGCCAACAAATATAACTATTTAGCATACAGATTTACAGTAGGCCTACTGTATGTCAGTACAAATATGACACTGTTTGTGTGCAAATTGGAGCAATGGTGCGCCTGTGAACCTCATGGGGCCCCTAATATTCTGGCTTGGTATAACATGGTTTGAGCTTGTTTTTATTGCTTCGATGTGAGAGTTTTTCCTTAATGGGTGATTATATTTGGCATACTTGAAGTTGAACCCCCCTGCAAAAGAATAATGCCAAATAGACCAAACACTCAATTGTGAATATGATTTTTGATGATTTTCTCACTGAGCCAGACTGGGGGCTTTTGAAATATACCTTCAGGACAGATGTTGTTCTTCAAAGTGTCCCTGATTCCATCAAGAGCTCCAAAGTTGGTCAATCGAAACACATGCTTCGATGGATCGGTAGCAATGATGTCCAACTCTGCTTTTGCATTAGCATTATTAAAAGCCTGTCCAACCTAAGGATACCACGATAGTGTTTACCGTCTTGTGAAGGACAATGTTACTGTATAAATTGTATAAATACTCTAAACATGAAACAGTTATTGGTGTATAATTCTGCTCATCTTGACAGTGATACTCTTATAGTCTTTCTATTCAATACTCAAGGTCGAGGTTTGACACAGGATTGTTTGTAAACATTGTCTGTCTCTCTCTCTCTCTCTCATTCATTCACACACACACACACACACACACACACACACACACACACACACACACACACACACACACACACACACACACACACACACACACACACACACACCAAGTTGTCAGGGCCCTCTGGCTCTGATAACAGCTTCTGTTACAGGAGCTACAGGTATGTAAGAACCTACAGTATAATTCATTTATGGTTTTATTTTTCAGTTTTTCAAAATGATAAGTGAGTCTCATAACTTACCCCAATGGCAAATCGAATAATGCCCTTGCTTGCAGCTAGGGAAGCAGCACTCTTTAAACACTTTCCAAGCCCCGCCAGAAACCCCTGAACAGAGGTACTGCCGTGGAATCTGCTATTTATTTATAAACATAATTTAAAAAAGCAAAGCACGAAATCATAACAACACGCTCAGATCACTCCGCGCAAGCCAGCAAACCATGCATGAAAGAGTTTTTTTGGTTGTCCAACCTTTTTTCATGGTGCTGTAGGCAGTTCTTCTCCGGTCATTAACATGGAGCGATACGGGGGAAACAGCGATAATGAACAGCACCCGAAAATACAATCCGTCTTCTGTGCATGCACATCGATCTAATCCAATGCAATCCACTCATTCCGAAGCCTTGATTTCGTCTGTCGTCTGATCGAAAATGATGAGGAGACGTGCTGGCCAACTGGCAGCATACACAATGCAAAGGCACGTAATGGCCGTCTGTGGACACCAGTTGCTCCCTAGCAGATGACGTCATCACTCTCCGACGCGATCCCGTCGCAGGAGCTCTCTTAAAGAGACAGAGCACGACCGGCGACTGTATTTTTTTAAAAATTATAATTAATTTCATAAATTACGGGAAAGTACGGGAAAGTTCGAGCGGCGCACTGGGTGGTCCGGACAAGTCCGGACAAGTACGGGCAAGTACGGCCCGGCTTTGAAAGGGTTAAGTCATGTCTATCACTGGACGCTCCATCAGTAATGACTATCAGGAACTTGTTCACATTTGGTCTCGATCCTCTATTTCCTACGAAAACACCTTGGCTGTGAAAAAAAAAGAAAAAAAAATACTTGCAAACTGTACTTGTCAAAAAATGTTTGTCATTTGTGGAATGATGTCAAGATAAAGTCACTTACACAACATGTTGAATTGCTTTAGCTGTATAAGTCCACCCTACTTGTTGTTTAATATGATCAATCTGAGATTCCCAAGATCCAGAGGTGGCAAAATTATCAAAATGATAGTGGATTGGTGGGGTTTGTTGAATATTGGGCAACTGCAAACTGTAAACACACAGAAAAACACTGATCTCACTGAAATATACATTCTGTAATTACAATCAAGCAGTTGAAGTGATTGAGATTCACGCTGGAAAAAAGCCTGTATGATCAGTTCTATTTTAAATGTAATCAATCATTCATCGTATCAGTTAAATTAAGTTCCCATTTCCCTCCCTCAAACTGGTCCCTTTTAACCCTTAGATTAACCCTTAGATAAATGGGGTCAAAAATTACCCCAGGGGTTGTTATTCTTCAATAGCTTTAAAAGTAAAAGTGTTAATATTTTCATATCCCATGTATTCCTCATAAAACATGTTTGTGACATGAGGCCATTTGCATTTTTTTTTTTTTTTGCATTTTTATTTAATCTTTAACTGTTTTACTGCTACGGACGTTCCCGTTCGCCCCATTTCTCTGTGTCGCGTCGCGCCAATACGGCCGCTCGTTCGTTTACCTTGTTGATGTCCGTAAGCTGATGAGGGGTCGCGCCGCCGTGTACTGTAATCACATCGCCCGCAGTGATGGTCTTAAAAATCCCTTATGCGTTAACATCAACGGAGACCAATTCTCTTCCGTGTTGATTTCTCTGGCCCTGTGGCTCTGTGGCCAGAGACTGGTCTCAATGGATGGCAACACATAACGGCCAAATTCACATTAATTCTTGCATGACGCCGCCCTCTGCTGCCTGGTCTGCCAAAGTGCATGTTGCACAATCCAAAAAAAATAAAAAATAATAATAAATAAATAAATGTCTATCTATCTACTATAACGTCGCAAAGGTAAGCCGCTTTTTGCTGGCGCCAGACCCAATAAATAAATAAAACATCTGGCAGTAAAAGAGTTAAGAAATTGCAGTTTTTGTATTACTACCCCACTCTTCCATTAGTTAATCATTAAAATCAATGTGTTTTTGCAGTAAACTACTGCTCTCACACATAACTCTGCCATACTTTTGCCTAGCAATGTGATTTCAACTTTAAAACGCTCACACAACTTGAGACTTTTTTACGACAATAGGGACGAGCTGTAATTGTTGAATCCCCGCCCCCTGTCTTCCTATTGGCTGGGCTTTAAACAGCCATAACTCCAGTTTGCAGCATGGTACCGTCTCAAATCTTGGTGTCTGGACTTAGACATAGGGATGAGCTGCAATTGTTGAAGCCCCGCCCTCTCTTATAAGTCTGTTGTTTCCGCCTGCCCTGGCGGTCGCTTCTTTCCCTTAGGGTGTCTTACTGGTAATAGTATTAGTAGTAGTAATAGTAATATTAGTAATATTAGTAATATTAGTAATAGTAATAATAGTTGCGACCATAGGTCGCAAGTTTAGTATGTGAACGGTCACAGCTTGTTCGTATGTATGTATGTATGTATCTCTGTCACGCCTGAGACTGGTTCTATGGGTTTGTCGCTCTGACATCATGCTCTGATGTCACTGTGATGTCAGGGGAACCACTCTAACTGAATGGGTTTGCCGCTCTGACATCACACTCTGTTTTATGCCCATACATGGAGTTCCCTGTCATTAATATTAAGCCCATATCTAACAGGTCTTCATGTGGCTGGTTATACAGACAGGGATCTCTATGTATGGGCATAAAAGGGATTCTGTTAGTGTGACATTACAGTGAAGCCAGAGCGTGATGTCAGAGCAACAAACCCATAGAACCACAGTGTCAGGCGTGACAGAGGTACATACATACATATGGACAAGCTGTGACCGTTCACATACTAAACTTGTGACCTACGGTTGCAACTATTATTACTACTATTACTATTATTACTACTATTACTACTATTACTATATTACTATTACTACTATTACCAGTAAGACACCTTAACCCTTAAGTTCTGTTCGGGTCATTTTGACCCGTTTTACATTTTCATTTGGAAAAAAAAGGTAGAAGTTTACATTTTTTCCACCTGAAACTCACTGGCCTTAAAGATTCTTCTGAGATGAACATGTGAAAAAAATATTTTTTTTGCACTACACCCATGCTACACCCCCCTCATATTTTTTGACCTTCCACCCCTCCCCCTCCAACCCCCCTCACCTCACCCTTACCCCCTCCTCTCCTCCAAACCCCCCAACCCAACCCCACCCCCCCCCCCCCCCGCCACCCCAGATGCACAGAAATAAAAGAAAGCATGTATACTAACACAGACACAAATTCACCTCCTTCCCCCTCCTATCGCCCTTACCCCCCCCCCCCCCAACACACACACACACACACACACACACACACACACACACACACACACACACACACACACACACACACACACACACACACACACACACACCCTTCACCCCCTCTCCTCCTCACCCCTCCCCTCCTCACCCCTCACCCTCAACCCTCACTTATCTGAAGTTTTCCTTGTGACTGTACTGTATCTTAGGGGAAATTTTACATTATTTTACATAAACATAAGGTGCTGTAAAATAACACTGTAATTCAGGGTTGCTGTGGATGAAAATGATGTTTACAGGGGTGCCCTAAGACCAAAGTGTTTGAAAACCTCTGTCCTAGTCTATACGTTCAAGTGTATATTCATATGTGACGTTCATGTGTGTGAACATACATGAACATGTCTGTCCAGCTCTATGTGAGAATGATGTCCTGTTCTTGAACCACAAGTATTCAATTAATGGGCATGTTAAAATAAAAAAAATAAAAAAGTTCATAAAAACATAGTCTGATTTTCATTGTTTCCTAAAAGCATGAGCAATATTGCCCAGTATTAAATAAAGTATTTCAGCTAAATCAGTAAAAACGCCTAGCTCTTTCAGTGTTTAATGTGATATAGCAAAGCAGACATGCAAACATTTACCATACATATCATATGAATTGTTTGGTATTGAGTCAAAGTCAATGTATCATGACGATTTGTTAAGTTAAAATTTATATTAGTGTTGTTTTTTAAAACCAAATATCCCCCGGGTCAAAATGACCCGAACAGAACGAAGGTGTAGTGAATCTGAACAGAACTTAAGGGTTAAAGTGATCCCTGATGTTGAATTAAACACTTACAGGCACAGCAAAACATCCTACTTGATATGAACAGAACTGAAAAGCACCACACTACTAACTACAGTTAACCCGTTTAATCCCGAATTTTTCCCAGACATAAAAATATTCAAATATTGTGTCATTAGTAACCCTTTGAAATAATCAATCATATTTTTTTGAAATTTTCATGAAAAAGTAGGTGAAAAGGTGTGTTTTATGACCGGTCACAATTGTGACCGGTGGGATAATGTGTTGTATCAACCTTTTAAAGAGTATATAGTCAATATAGTTATCCTAGAAAGTGAAAATCTTACACCAAAGGCCATAACTACCGACCTACCACCATACTGCATCCCTCATTAAACTACCTACCAGTAAGACGCCTAAGGGTGAAAAGCGACCTCGCCCTAAAGGGCGAGGTCGCACCATATTTTGGTCATCAGGCCAGTGATATATATCGGACCAGTTACCCATATATAGAGACCCCTGGTACCCATAGATATGAACAGATATGGGCTTAATATTGATGACATCATCAATAAAAGGGATTTGGTTCCCCTGGCATCACAGGGATCTCCATATCTCCATATATGGGCATAAAAGGGATTTGGTTCCCCTGACATCACAGTGATGTCAGAGCGTGATGTCAGTGTGTGAGCGTCAGCATGATGTCAGAGTGGCAAACCCATACACCGTAAAAAAGCGTGACGGACGCGGACAGACACGGACATGATGTGCCGTTTTTCATAATAAACTGCGGTTTCAACCATCCACCATCTAACTATCTACATACCATGATAGTGCATCCTTCATTTAAATACCTACAGTATCTACCACCATACTGGGTCCCTTATCTAACTACCTACCTACCACCATACTGCAGCCCTCATACAACTACCTACCTACCACCATACAGCATCCCTTCATCTAACCACCTACATACATACCAATCACCATATTGCATCCCTCATCTAACTATACCACACCACACTGCATCGCTCATCTAACTACCCTCTTACCACCATATTGCATCCATCATCTAACTACCTACCTACCTACCTACCACCATAATGAGTCCCTCATCTACCTACTGTACATACCTACCTACCACCAAACTGCATCCATCATCTAACTACATACCTACCACCTTACAGCATCTATCACCTACCTACCTACCTACCTACCTACCTACCTACCTACCTACCTACCTACCTAACATACTGCATCCATCATCTAACTACCTACCTACCACCTTACTGCATCCATCATCTAGCTATGTACCTCCATACTGCATCCCTAATCTAACTATCTACCTACCAACCACCACAGCAGTATGGTCTACCTACCTACTACCATCATCCCTCATCTAACTAACAACAGTACCTTCCCACCAACATATTGCATCCCTCATCTACTACCTACCTACCCCCATACAGTGTCCTTCTTCTACTAACTACCAACCACAATACCGCATCCATCATCTAACTACCTACAGTACTTACCATCCACGATACTGCATCCCTCATCTTACTACTTACCTACCACCATCTGTGTGGCTGGTACTACAGACAGGGATCTCCAAATATGGGCATAAAAGGGATTGTATGTATGATGTCAGATGTCATAGACTTCATAGGACTTTCACATAACAAATAACTGAGTATAAGCATGTTCGGGGTCTCACAGCATATACGGTACAAGGATCTCCATATATGGGTACCAGGGGTCTCCATATGTGGGTAACTGGTCCAATATATGTACATAACTGGTCAGATGGCCAAGACATGGCGTGACCTCACCCTTCATGGCAAGGTCGCTTGTCGTAGGCGCTTTACTAGTAAGTCATCGTTCCACTCATCTACTTGTATAAATTCAGCATGTGCATTCAACAGCCTGGCTTGCCCCTAATAACCTGTTTGCCCCTAATAGTCCATCACACATCACTATCACAATCACTGAGGACAGCATCTTTCTCACTTTGAGACACTGCAATGTTGCATGCCTTGTCTGGGAGCTAATTTTCATCCAACATACCAGTAAGACTCAATAATTGGGAGATAAGCGACCGTCAGGTGGCTCGGGGGGGTGAGTTACGGCCTTTTTAGCGGGCTGCAGTGACGGGGTCCGCCACAAGGTGGCGCTCTACGCACGGCTGTCTCAGCGCAGCCGAGGCGGACGCGTGGGTACCGGCCCCAGCTCTCCCATATGCTCCTAGCCTGAGTTACGGCATTTTATGTGCGCTGTATGCATTAAATGTGCGCTGCAGTGGCGGGGGTCCTCCACTAGGGGGCGCAACCACTTTTGCATCCATTCTGGAGCACCAGGAGTCGGTGGTCCCCGGGAATTCACCAGTTAAAGTAAAAGAAAGCAGCAGAAAGAGAATGATTTGCTACGTGTATTAGTATGTGTATAGCTGCAGTAGTTGCTAATGTATTATCCCACCGATCACTATTGTTGCAGTCGATATGTTTGTTCGTTTTATGACCACACTGAACACATTTGAGTAATTGCAAAGGCATACACCAATACTAGACATCTTAAAGAAGACGTGTACCAAAAATCATGGTCCTATCTTTATGTTAAGATACTTTACTAACATTTTCTTTTGGGTCTTTGATGCTTCCATCCTCTCCTCTTGGTGCAGACAGGAAGTAAACAGCTCTGGTCATGTGACAATTTAAAGTTAACATGTGACACTGCACATATTTGATTGGGACCCTTTAACCTTTTCAATAATTGCTGGAAATGCATGAATGAATCATTCAATAACATTTTATAGCCTCATAAATGAAGAAAATAATTACGGTCACTATTGTGACCGGTGGCTGAGCTTCAAGACAATGTTTTAAATATTGTAAAGAGAACGTTGTTTTGACGTTCCATATTACCATATGGGCCCGACCAGCCAAAATGCTTTGTCTACGTCATCACTGCATGCGACGAACAGTGCAATGGCTCCCCCCAGGGGTTGAACATATAACTTTTTTTCTCTCAAAGGAATATATTCCAAGTGTTTAAAATTGTATATTTCGGTTAAAGAGGGTTATTATAACATATTAAGGCCTACATGGCACCAAGATCAGGGATCACTTTAAGGGCGAGAAGCGGCCGTCAGGGCGGGCGGAAACAACAGACTTGTAAGAGGGGGCGGGGCTTCAACAATTACAGCTAGTCCATATTGGCCGTCTAAGTCCAGACACCATGTTTTGAGATGGTATCAAACTGGAGTTATGGCTGTTTAAAGCCCAGCCAATAGGAAGACAGGGGGGCGGGGCTTCAACAATTACAGCTCTTCCCTATTGGCCGGAAAAAGTGCCAAGTTGTGAGAGCGTTTTAAAGTTGAAATCACGTTGCTACTCAAAAGTATGCCAGAGTTAGGTGTGAGAGCAAAGTGTGACCGCAAAGTGTTACAGCTGCTGCACGCGTTTAGTGGATAGAAGAGGCGGGGCTTCAACAATCACAGCTCGTCCCTATTGGCGGAAAAAAGGCCCAAGTCGCTTGAGTGTTTTAAAGTTGAAATCACGTTGCTAGGCAAAAGTATGGCAGAGTTATGTGTGAGAGCAAAGTAGTTTATTGCAAAAAAAAACATTGATTTTAATTGGGGTCATTTTTGACCCCACTCATGGAAGAGTGTAGGTATTGGTAGGTCATGCATCCAAGGGTCAAGTTTGTCGAGCAAACGTCTGCATGAGCATGGTGTTGAACGTACCTATGTAGGCCCACGTTTATCAGCAGGAGGAAGCAGTGCATTCCACTGAGGCAACATTAAGAAGTGCCTTCCAGAATATTGTAATATTTTGAAATATGGATGTTTGATATTCATGAGCTGTAAGCCATAGAAATTCAATTTCTTTAACAAAAAAGGTTTGGAATAATTCACTGCATGTGCAATGTATCTAAATATATGAAAGTTTCAAGAAAATGTAATTTTACCCAATATTCATTTTTTAGATGGATCTGTTTGATTGATTGATTGATTGAGGACTTTATTAGAAGTTTGCATAGGAAAAGGTACAGTTTCATGACGATACAATTCACTGGTACAAGGTCTACTAAAAGGAGATCCTAGAAAAGACTAAGCTTATTTCCATAGGAAACCATTGAAGTATCTCATATAACATTGAATGACAGATGGATAGAACACAGTACTATGCAGTAGATATAGTCAGGAAAAAAGGGGAAAACAATTTAAAGATAAAAACATACAGTAGGTAAATACAAAGAGGGGTCCGGGGAGGGTAGTACTGGGCTATGTTTGTTTTTACCAGTTGCGAACGGCTGCTGCCTGTAAGTGGTTTTTCAGGGCGATTTTAAAGGATGCTAGTGATCCACACTCCTTTAAGGCCTTCAGTAAGGCGTTCCACATTTGTGTGGTATAGCAGAAGAACGAGTTTGACCCTTTGTTTGAGATGACTCTGAGTTGAACGTGATCTGTGGCGCTGCCTCTGGTGTTGTAATTATACCGTTTATAAAGTATTTTGCCAGGTAGGCCTACATGGGTATCTTAGTGGTGTAGTGTATCTTGTACACCAGGCCCATTGCAAGTTGCTGTACTCTGTGCATCTACTCTGAGCCACCCCACTCTTAACTGGTGAGTAGCGGTGAGGTGAGTCTGATAGGGCAGGTTAAGCAGGACCCTAATTAGTTTGTTTTGGGCTGTTTGGAGCATTGTTTTTATGGCTTGTGGGGCGTCCCGATACCATACGTGGACTCCGTAGTCAAAGAGGGGCTGGACTATTGCACCAGCTATGGTCTTCAGTGTGTTGAAACGGGTGACGGGGTTCGAGCATTGTGGCTCGCATACCGGCCCGGTTCGGAATTTTTCCGCCACTGGGCCCCAGAATGCTACCTTGAGGAACACCACAGTTTACTGGGAGGGGGGGGGGGGGGGGACAGGATACTGTTCACCTCCACCACCTGTTCCCTCCCCACCAGGTAAGACTGCATCCAACTCACTGCTGCGCTGTCAAGACCGATAGCTTTTAGTTTCTCAATCAGAATAGAGTGATTTACGGTGTCAAATGCCTTCATGACCATCATGACCATGTCGCTATATTTGCCGTCATCCGCTGCACGTTTGATTTGGTCAGTCAAATAAAGAAGGCATGTATCAGTGGAATGGATTTTCTGAAACCAGATTGGAACTCGTAAATCTGATTATTCTCATCGAGATATTTTGCAATCTGTTCGTAGACTATTTTTTCCATGACTTTGGATATGGAGCTAAGAATGGAAATGGGGCGGTAGTTGCCATGATCTAGTTTGCTACCTTTTTTATGCAGGGGTGTTACTTTAGCTAGTTTGAAGTCCTTGGGGACATGACCCTGTTCGATTGATAGGTTAATTAAATGGGTAATGATTGGAGCAATGGAGGCGGCTTAGTCTCAAAGAAATCTAGCGGCAATTTTATCAAGGCCAGTGGCCTTGTGTTGAGGTAGGGCGCTCAATTGTTTAAACACTTCATCAGTTGTCACCGTGGTAGGTTTAAAACTATCTTTGCTAACCCCCAGTTTTTTGTAGTGTTTTTTAACAAATTCTACACCATACTGCCCAGATGGGGAGAGCAGTCTTTTGACCAGTGAAAGGGCTGTGGTGGTAAAGGTTTTGTTAAGATCGGTAGCCACTTCACATTTGTCAGAAATGAAAGCAGCGTATGTTTTGATGTTTATGTTGTGGCATATGGTTTTACATTTTAAGCCTAATTGGTTGTTAAGCAACTTCCATAGGTCACGTGGTTTGTTTTTGTATTCGTCGATTTTGTCGTTGATGACGTTTTTTTTTTGTCGGATCTAACTAGGGCGGTTGTCTGGTTTCTAAGTCTCTTCGCCTGAGCAGTAGGATGCTTGATGTGGATTTGGAGGTCATGGTTGAATCGTTTATTGAGTTAAACACAGCACTTTCGTTTTTCGTTGTATTTATTGTCTCTGAGTTTAATTGATTCCTCAATATCTGAAATCATGGCTCTTGGCGGGCTTTAACCCTGGTGGTTTTCAAGGGAGCCATGTCGTCTAAAGTATCATTATATTTGGTATTAAAACCAGACCATACTTCTTCGACCTGTGAACTCTGAAATTCTGGGGACCAGTCTAAACTGGGCAGATTCTGATTTAAGGCCTCACTGGAGTAGTTCTTAAGGGAACTGGCTACGACTGTTTTATAGCCACTGGCCTTGGGTTTGTGTATTTTTCGGGTAGGCTACAGTAGATCATGTAATGATCACTAAGGCCGCCTACAATAGCCCCGCTAGTGGTGACTTAGGACTTGTCCGTGGTTACGATGAGATCTATGAGGGTTTGGGAGTGCTCTGTCACCCTGGTGGGTACGGTGACGAGCTGAGTCATATTGATTACATAACCCATCAAAGGACTTGAACACGGGTGTTTCTTGACGCAAAACATCAACATTCCAGTCGCCTATAATGTGTTGCTCAATACCATCCACCTTAATAGGATATATATGTACGGTCTTTGCCTCATCAAGAAAACTGGCTCGGGGGAGTCAAGTATCTTTTCGGAACGTATCTTTTCGGAACGATGATAACAGGTTTTCTGCTGATTGGCACGAGCATTGCCCTGGATTATCGGAAGATTTGCAAGACGGCAGCAATCCAAGGAGCCAACAGGCTGCCTGCCATGCTAATTGAAATTGGTAGGGCTGTGGGTACTCTGAACGGGGCGATCAATGAACTGAAACGAGAGGGCCGTGAGTGCCCGGACTGATGCGAACACTGATCGCTGAGCTGAGGCATTACGGAGATAACAACATGGAGATTGATCGTAAACTTGATGGAGAGATTCACTGCCCTATACGGAGGACCAGGAAACGGACATTAGAGTGAATACTCTATTGTATTTCACTCGCTCTAAAACAAGCTGAATTCAACGGATTGGACCCCCCCCCCCCCATTCCCCCAAGAAGAAGACACTGTGAAGAAAGCCTATCTCGTTGTAACAACACGTGTGTACTTGTACCTGTACTGTGCTTGGAAATGAGTTGATCATTGAATATGCAACTGTGCTCTGTGCTTGTACCATATGTTGCAATGACAAATAAAGTTCTATTCTATATATATATATATATATATATATATATATATATATATATATATGCTCTGCAGGTCCTTGAGGGGGTTCCAGGGGAAGCCACTCATTTAATTTATGCATGAACAATGGAGCCTCCACTGCGGATTAGGGAAACATCCTTAACAATGAATGCAGTAACTGCCCTGTGGCACTTTTTCATATGTTATCTATCTATATCTATATCTATAATTATATATATATATGTAATGGATGTGATCCGAACCTCCCCACCCGGCTTCGAACCCGGGTCTCTCGCGTGAAAGTCCTTTATTACCTATATTAACCATTACTCCAAAGGGATATCCCTATGGAACAAGGGCAGATACTAGACTTTTCAGGCGTGGGCTGTGACTCTCGGCCACACACACACACACACACACACACACACACACACACACACACACACACACATATATATAGCGAGAGAGAGAGAGAGAGAGAGAGAGAGAGAGAGAGAGAGAGAGAGAGAGAGAGAAATAGTGGATTATCCCACTCTTGACGCAAAGTCTATCCACAAGTTTCCGCGGGAGTTTACTGGAGACTATCAGGACCAAACTTCCGGGTTTAACAGCAGACATACAAGCTCACGTCGCGTCGCAGATGCAACCCGTTGTGAGCTTGTAAATCGGCGGCGGAAGATCGATGCAAACGTTTGCGCAATGCACTATGGGGCGTAGGAAACTTGTGGATAGGGCTGTTAAGTATGACATCATTTTGTAGGCAGAGGAGAATTTCTGCCCCCAGTTTCCGTGAATCTTTTTACTATTTTTACTATTTACACATTTTTCTTCTCTTTGTTGTTGAAAGGAAAGTGTTAGAATTATACTTTAGTCGTTATCTGTTGAAATAGCGAGGGACAGACAATGCTCTGGGGGCAGAGTTCTCCTCTGCCTACAAAATGGTGTCACGGCTTAAAAGCCCCTTCAGCTCTACAGTGGGGAAAAAAACAGTGCTAGACTTTGTTTTATCCGATCAGCATGTTTTCAGCTGCATATAGAAAATGTCCCAGTTTGGAATAACTTCTCTCCATTTTAAGTTATAATTTGATGTAACTATTTATGCTATTCCCACCTGTGTAGCTTGTCCCAGGCCCAGTAGGGAGTAGGGATGGGTATCGTTAAGATTTTAGCGATTCCGATTCCGATTCCGGTTCTGCTTATCGATCCGGTTCCTTATCGATTCTCTTATCGATTCTCAGCCCCCTCGCCATGCAGGGGGCTGGTCAGAAATAGTGGCCAATGGTCTTTTCTACCTCCTCCACTCCTTATTCTCCTCCTGTCATTTTCTTCTTTTTCTCGTTTTTATTTATATTTTTCACCCAAAAAAGCTCAATCCAACGTCCCGTTTTTGCAGTGCTCAGAATGTGAAGGCACAACTTATTTTTTTTACAGTGTAGCCCTAATATGGATATAATATTGATGCCAGCTGATCATTCACTGAAAGGCCTAAAGTTAAAAATACATACTACTGTATATAGCCTATATTTGTAATTGCTGTGCCATTGCTGCTATGTCTGTGTCACTGTTAGAGCTGCATGATTATGGCAAAAACTTTATTTTAAAATTATGGCTACATATTGAGATAATTTATTTCAAATATTATTAAAAATATTATCATTGAATAAATATTGTTTTAAAACGATTGTCTTAAAAGCTAAAATAAATAAGGTTGCATTTGTTGTTTTCAAGGTGAGAAATTTACCTTATGTCACAGTAGTCTGACTCTAGTCTATTCCTTTCAAATATTTAAGGGCAAAATATTACCTCATGACACTGTTCCTGTTGTTTGGGTTGTAAAACCTCTGTAAGGGACTTAAAATGTTAAATAATACATTTCTGTTGCTTAATGTACTTTGTGAAACTATCGGAGGATACTATAACGACTTTTAACGGGCTTCACCTGGACATGCATTGATTAATCCAGCGTGCGGACAGACACACAACGACACCACGCAAAGTGAACTGACTTTTTTTTTTTTCAACAACAGAGAAACGGGAGGTGGTTTTCCTTTGAAACTGGCTAAAATAAAGGGACATTTAGGCTATAGGATGGCTTTTTCTGTACCTTGCAGCCTTGCAAGAGCTTTTGCAAAGCTGTTGCTTTCTGTTAAATGAAAGTGAAAGTAAACTCCTTCTGCATGGACCGTCTGGAGGCAGGAAAGCCTGGTGACACGATGCTTTTTTTTTTCTCTTCTTCTTTTTTGAGACGACATTGACAGACACAGGATTATGGAATATATCCGTACATTGCAAAGGTAACCAGCACCATCTGTATTATGTAGGCTGCCACTATAAAGTAGACTGCCTGCTACTTGTTATGTTTGCTTTAGTTAGTCACAGGACCAGAGCATCAGACAACATGTTGGCTGCTTCTAAACAAGGCAGCGCGTCGCGTGTGTGACGTGATGTCATCGCGCATATGCAGGAATCGATAGCAGAATCGTTAAGGACATTGGCTAACGATTCCATGGAACCGAACCACGGGCAACCGGTTCTCAACAAGAACCGGTTTTCGATACCCATCCCTAGTAGGGAGTGAATCATACTCTTAACAAAAGTCTTCATTGTGTCGAAATCACTGGAGGAAACACTGCCTGAGCCATCCAGTAGGAATGCAATATCTGCTGCAGAACACTCTGTTAAAAGATGTAGAAGAAGAAAATAATCATGTACATGTTGTATTCTGCTGTTTCTATGCCATTTTTACACATTTTAATTTTTTAAAGTTTGTAGTTGTAGGAGCTGCAGTTTTGATACTGTAAAGTGGTAACCAACACTCAGGCCTTCAACGCTACCAAACAAACCACTTAATTACAGTATGATGTGAGTGACTACAATATGAAACAACAATATAACCATTTAGCTGACATCTTTACAGTACTGTATGCCCGTACAAATATGACAGACACTCTTTGTGTGCAGATTGGAGCAATGGTGGGCCTGTGACCCCTAAGGGCCCTCATGGGGCCCCTAATATTCTGGTATGACATGGTTTGAGCTTGTTGACGACCCTCAGGGAGCCCTTGTTTACTATATGGAAACCTGCAGCAGAAGTGCCTGTGAAGCCCCCCCCCCCCCCCCCCCCCCCCCCACACACACACACACACACACACACACACACACACGGCGAGTGGCGACCGTCAGTCTTACGTTTCGAGACCTCTGTGGGGGTCTCTACCCGCACGTTGAATGCCGCGTCTCAACTCACAGATTCACAAAAACCTCCCGTGGAAGGAGGAACAGAATAGATGCAACAGAGATCTATGTGTTCCGCTACTGATTAAGTGCTCTGGTGTTTTCTACAAACTGGGATTGTCTTTGCATGATTTATGCTTCTGATGCACCCTCAACGTAAATATCGCATCAGAGTTTTGTCTGTGGAGAGGACAACGCTAAATTCAGGGTAGCGTGAGCAAGCCGAGAGCAGCAGTCAACGTGTGGGTCTAGACCCCCTGATGGTCGCCCCTCGCCATAATGGCATCTTACTGGTATTTATTGGTTCGATGTGAGAGTTCTTGAGGGGTGTACCTGGAATGAGCTGTAGTAGAGATTATCATGATTGATTATGTGCGACGTTATAGAGTAGATCATGTGTTCATTGATTATATTAATATCTAGCTCTTATGATACATCATTGATACTGGATAGCTTGTATGAGTCTAGATGTCTCACTAGGATTGAGTAGTTTTGGTAAAGCCTATCTTGTTATGGTACAGCTTGTCCCAGAGGCCTTGGCTACACAGTATAACTCTTGTGTCTCACAACGCCTCGGGGCAGAACTACTTTACCACTGCCCAGAGTGTTAACTGTACTTCTGTCCATGATATCACGTTACATAAACTTGACCACCACCACCTAATATAATTGTATTGTCTCCTCATTTTCTCATTGATTATTGATTGATCTGAATTCTACCACAGAGCTAAGCTGAAACATCTGTCTTTGTCCAAAGTTGTACGTTGTACGCCCAGGGTCACATTGGCCAATTAAGCTTAGCGGGAAGCTTAATGAAATAAATTAAAAAATAGCAACGCTCACTTAACACTAGGTGTGATTTCTCCTTAATGAGTGATTACATTTGGCTTACTTGAAGATGTACGGATAAACTATACTACAAAACATATTTTAAGTAAGTAAGATATACTGAAGAACAAAGATTCTTGGGTGTAAGATAAGACACACTTAACTTGAACCATTGACAAAAAAGTGTCTATTGATGTGGCAGGCATACCAACCATCTAATATTAATTTGAATAATTAGACATTAGAGTCAGTTTACCCAGACTGTTTCCAGTAGCATTCTGTATGGCCAGAACCAATAGAACAGCTGACACTCTCATCATGGTCCACATCCTGGAGATCTGACCTGTTGAAAATGTTTATAGTTTTATAACACATACTCCATGGTTATTCAAGGGAATTCATACATGAGATTCACAGATCTCGCTGTAATTCTGGGACATCCAATTCAACTCTGCTTTGTCTCCTGCGCCACCCTGACCAGACAGTTTGCATTCAAAGCTTTATTCTCTTTACCCCAGAAACTCATAGAGTTATACTCTCTTAGGGACTGTTCGTTTAATACTTAAGGTTGGTATGGTCCATAGCGGGGTGGATATCAAATATTTATCTGAGCAATAGGGGGGACCATGACTTTTTTATTTTGGCTGGAGGGGGGGGTCATGCAACTTTAATTTGTTGAATTTTGTATTAAAAAAATGTTTTCTTCTGTTATTTTTCATACGTGTTTACTCCCCTATCTTTATCAAGTTCCCCCTGATGGTGACTTGACTTGGTATATTCTGCTTCTGTAGTCCTCACAAGAAGCGCATTCATTGGGCGCAGCCGGCGCAGTGCACCACCGGGGGAAAAAAAAAATCTCGCCTTCGGTCCTAACTATAATTTTAGCTGGGGACCCCCTTATATTCCCTCAAAGACCCTGCCCTGGGGGTCCCCGGATCCCACTTTGAGAACCAATGGTACAGACAATATATGTTATGTATTAGTCCTACGTTGTTTTACCCTTGTCAATCGTCAATGTAAGAACACAGTAGCTCTGGTCCATAGCGTAGTGCACTGAAGTAGTGCGTAGTGCTATGTCACATATGAGCCCTTGTGCCGTTGGAAAGGCTGCCCACCCTCTCGTCTGTAGTAAAAATACAAAGTACAGTTTCGCTTCTCACCAAAACGAAGACATCTTCATAGAGTAAAAAGCCTACTCTCCGTAGTGGGGGCAATCTGTGTCTAAATCTCATCTCTAAAAACTAACTTTTCGCCATAAAAGAAAATATTTCTCCGGAAGGCAAAATCTGGTCAATCGACTTTTCTATTGACAATATCTGTAGAGGGCGGTGTGGAGTAGCTAAAACTTCCAGTGAACTATTTCTTTTTCTGCAGCAAATGTGTATTTTAGACGTGAGGTGGGGGGCTACGAGTGTTGCCACTAAGGAAAGTAGGCTTTCAACATCTTAGAACCGTCTTTGTTTTGGTGAGTAGTGAAAGTATATATTTTATTTTTACTACAGACGAGAGGCTGAGCAGCCCACAGGCTCCAAAAAGCCAAACTTGTCTGGTGTCCTTATCCTTGGGGAAACGGTGGAAGAGGTTTTTCTTTTATCCAGTAAGGCGTGGATAATTATCTCCCTTGTGTTAGCAACGTCAGATAGAGCAGCTGCGCTAGACTATTCCATGCTGGTTTGCAACTTGAGTTTGCATGCAACCACTTGTTATGGGGGCGTGTCCTGCAGCACAGCACAACAAGCACACGCTGTGATAGGGCGCAGTGATCTTACTCGACACAAGAAATAGTACCATGTGACAGAGTGGTCAAAGTTGAACGAAACTCCCTCTATAGTAGAAATATGTCAACAATGATAATGATGGCAGTTTTATGGATTAGTTTATTATAACATTTAGGGCCAGCCAACTCAATGGAACTACTTTTATTCAGCACAAAAATGACTAAGTCTGACCACGGGAATCATAACCAATTCATGCCCTTCCAACAACTACATTACTGGCAAGTATTTCATACAGCTTTGGTTAAAACATAGGCGAACTATCACTTTATGTTAAACAAGCTTGTAGAATAGCAGGTGGCTCTGAAACTAGCCACTGCTTTGGGAGTTTCTGTAGTGTACCCAGAGAAGGCACAAAATGGACCCTCCAGCTCGAGGCTGGGTGATGGGTCCATTTGGTTACACTGATTTGGAGGCTGTCGGCTGGGAAGGAGGTAGGAGAAACAGCATATTTAAACTATGATTTAGATTTATTATCATGGAAAATAGTTCACAGTTGCTCAATCTTTCTTTTGTTTGGGGTGTTGTTGTAACCCCAAGAGGCCACCTATGGAACCAAATGGACCCTTTCTGTATGAGTTGAGTACAAAGGGACCCAAATTTAAGACCAACGGCTTTCTTTGGGTCGTTTTTAGTTGACCTTGTATCAATGAACTGTACTGTTCTGTACCCTCAATTAATCAATCAATTGTCAAATAGGGTGCTATATTAATAGGTCAGCATTCATGTTATTGCCTGCTACTGTTGGTGTGAATTTAAAACATAAGCCTATTGTTTATTGGGAGGGAGGGGGGGGGCATGCATTTTCCTCAAGTCAGGCAGGGGGGATCACAATTTTTTTTTTAAGCGTTTGGGGGGGCCAAGGAAAAAAAATTAAATGCTAGAACTTGTCAACCAGCCCCCCCTAGTGGATAATTAACGTACATTCCCTTAGAGCAGAGGTTCTCAAGCCAGCGCTGCTGCTAGTCATGTGGGTGCCCTGCGCACAACTGGCTGTCAGGTGCCCCCCGCACGTGCATTAAAGTCAGTTAAACATTAGGCTATTAGACACAGATTGTGGATTGCTTCTGGATTCTGTAACCATGCACGTTACTCACTCACTGCCAGACGGGGGGGGGGGGCTTCAATCCTGAGCCGTGAACTCAGTGAGCAGGGCACCGGTGTTAAAAATGATACAACAACAGCACGCAAGTTTAGGGCGCATCAGGACATACTCAGGAAGGAGGGAGATTTGGAGGAAGATTTGACCCCCACTAAGCATGACCAGTGGTGGAAAGTGACTATGTCCAGTACTTTTACTTCTATCCACTACATCCCAAAGCAAATAGGCTATTGTACTTTTACTCCACTATAATTATTATTATTATTAGAGTCCCAGAGGGTTTTTAGCCAATTATATTTTACCCCTTTTTCGCCCCAACTTAGTTGTTATACCAATTTATTCCTCCCCACACACATTTCTGTGTTGTCACTGCTGTTGTATCCTACTGACTCACCTGCCAGTGAGGAGCACCCACCAGGAGGACGTAGAGCCTTCGTCCTACTCCTCCCTGCTGACAGGTGCCGCCCCCCCAGGCCATAGGAATACATGCAATAACCAGTTTCACCCTCCTCGTCCTCCCCCGAACACAGACCAATTGTGTTCGCACAGACGCCCGGCATAGCCGGTTGCACCACAGGGGATTCGAACACACAACCTTCTGTGGTGGTGGGCAGGGACTTGTGGTAACTTACTAGTTACTTTGTAGATTTTGGTTATTATTACCAACCCACTTCAGACCTATACTATAATTAAGACCAAATATATCGCAATTTCATCAACGAATAAAACGAACACTGAAATGTTAAGGAGGGACTAGTGGAGAAGAGATCCAGTAGAACTGCATTTTATTTTATGTCTGGTTGCGCTTGGGTGTTGTGTTCAGAAATAGCAGATCTACAAGCTCACAAAGCGTGTGTATGCTTGTAGATCGGCTATTTTCAGCAAGCAACCAAGTGCAAAATCATCCTTTACATCGCCATCAAGGCCCGCCACAATACATTTTAGTAGACAAAATCAACTGTAGTTTTAGTCGACTAGAACTAAAACATTTCAAATGAGTAAAATGTGGCATAGCAGGAGAACGCACTGAAAAGCCACTTAGAGGCAGCAGCTACTCGCAACTGGTAAATGAAAACACAACACATGCTTGGCGACGCGTTCAGAGCTTGTAGATGAACTATTAGAAAATGTTAGCCTATTACGACGACACTCCCCAAAATAGGGACGCCACATTGAATGTGGTTAATAAATAAATGTTGCATAATTAAATGTTAAAAGGCTTATCTAAATTATAACACATGCTGCATGCAAATGCACACTAAAAACTCATGGGTCATTTCTTGACCCAAATCATGGGTCATTTGTGTTAGGTCAAATTTCGGGGTCATTTCTCAGAGCCACAACCCTTCCTTGAGTTATTGGGATATTATTTTGACCCAATTCCAGGGTTGTTCGAGTTAGGTAATATTTATCTGGGGGTGAAACGTTTTTGGGGTTAGTGGTAACCCATATACTTGGGTCAGTGGTCTAGCTTTGGGCCAATCAGGGGACAGGAACAATGAACCTGTTTGCAAAGCATGCTGGGAAAAGCATTTGTCTAGGTTTCCAGAGACATTTTCTAAGCTGTTGGGAGCTAAAAATGCTAAATATGGCATATCCATGTGTCTGTCTCTGCAAGCTGACTGTCATATGTCTGAATTTGATTTGTCAGTATTTGAGCCTAAACCCTAACCGTAAGTGCTTGGCTGCTAGCTTAGGGTTGAGCTCCCTCCCCCAGTTGGTCTGAAAGAGAAGAACTCATGGTAATTCTGAGATTATGTTGTTTATCTTCTCTAAACTATTCTGACTGTAGTATTATCAACATTGTTGCATATATATTTAATTATGCACTTTTATGTTGATTTTACTAAACTTTGAACAAATCATCTGAGAAGAAACCCTGAAACATTTCTGATTTTATGTTAATGTCAGATAATATCGGCATTGTCATTCTCCAAACCATGCATATGTAGGTTGTATTCATTTAGCCCACTCAACCCAAAACCTGGGTTATATTGACTACAATCTTGGGTCATTTTAAACAAATAATTTGGTTATTTATTTGAGCCAAATTATGGGTCAACATTCATAACCAAATTTCTTGCGTTAAAATAACCAAACCTGGCATCGGTCCCTATTTGACCCGTGAGTTGGATCAAAAATAACCCAAGTTGAGTTGTTTTTGACCCAGCAGTTTTTAGAGTGTGGACGGAAATCGATTGCGATGAAATCAGATGAATGAATTGACAGATGAAACAATTCAGGGAATTTGAGGTTAAATGTGAACTATGGGGGCGAGAAACAGACAGACAGACAGACAGCAGACAGACAGACTTCAAACCCTCACTGACTTCAAGTGAACGCACAGTGAGGAAACAGTGGAAGTGGGACATACCGGTAGGAAACCTCCCTGCTTACTGATAAGTACCGTTTGCAGATGATTTGGTTTAGCTTACATTAGGGTCGCCACCTTTCAGAAATTGAAATAAGGGACACCTTTTCCAGCCGTGCGGTGGCGTGCGGTGGCGTGCGGTGGCATGCGGTGGCGTGCGTTCCGGCCGGAAGAATTATTGTTTTTAAAGTCTCAAACCTCTGAAATACATAGAATAGTTATAACTAACACACAATATTGTGTAGGTTACCTGTATATGTTTTGCAGTTTGAAATTGGCAATTGTTTCCAAAATATTACAAAGTTAATTGTATGAATATCGTACCTGACCTGCGGAGACCTGTGCTCCGAGGAGCACTTTTTCTAGTTCATATATATTTTTTGCCAGGTTTCAAAAATGTTCAAATTGTTTTCCAGATATTTCGGAAATGGCTGATCTACAAGCTCACAAGGTGTCACAGAGCTTATAATACCTCTCCTGTATACTTTTTGGTAGAGGGGTTGGTGGTTCCTCCCTCCAACCTGACAGAGGCATGTTGGTGTGCTCCTGCTTTTTGTGTTTTTAAACGTCTCCTGTTAAATTTGCACATCTCTTCTGTAAACTATTAGTGTTGTTATTAAATAACGAAACACTCGAGCTTGTACAGGGGCGTCAATTGGGTATGTCAGGGGTATGCAGCTGCCGGCCATACCCTGGGTCCAGGGGGAAAATAAAAGTTACTTTTAAATATAATCCATGAATGTCTCTTTGTCTATCTGTGCTGGTTATTATGTTGTTAAATTACAGTAAAATTACTACAAATGCAAAATGTAACAAAATGGTCACTTAAACAAGGTATTATAATTATATTCTCCACACTTTTATTCTCCCCATCAAGATGGTATATCTGCAGGTTCCGCAGGTCAGCTGCACAGGTTTCAATTCATCATTGTGGCATGTTTACTAACATGCCAATTTAGCTGCACTTGAACAACCGTTTCAGGCTGCCATATCCAGCCCAATAAACCGTAGAAACAGGGGGGAAAACATAGAATGTACTTCTTAAAATAAATGTATCATGCCTGTTGCTAATTCGCGCTAGTGCAAGACACCAGTCATCTTGCCATACCTTAGCTTTTTCTGAACTGACGCCACTGAGCTTGTAGAGAGGCTTGTGGGGTAAACACGAGGTGCTCAGCACAGCGTAAATGACAGGCAGCGCAGGGGCTGGGCTGCGTGCGAGTGGACTGGACAGGACACAGCTGGCAGACCGTGACCCCGCGCAGCCACCGAGTCACGGGATGTTTACGCTAGCAGGAAGTCCTGCTTGGCTCCTGGGAGTCCCACCAGAACATTTTCATTGTCTTTTAATATTTCCTGTGTCCTATTTTGTTCATTATTGTTAAAGTCAGTGTTTGTGTGACAGACCTTTATGGGGCATTTGGGAAATATGGAACAAACCAACATTTAATTCTCAAATACGGGACAAATCCGTATTTTACGGGACGGGTGGCAACCCTAGCTTACATGATCATTTAAGGACAGAGTTTTCACTCTTACAGAAACAATGTAAGGCACACAGCTCCATACAATCCAGAAAGTAGAGTTGAAAACAGTATAATAACTTATTAGGGTTTTGCATTTTGGCCATCGATATACTAATCTTTTGTTAAAGTCATCATCTAGTATTATAATAACATCATAGACTGTGTTGTAATTTGTGATGTAGTAACATAATTATTACTGTACTATAGGTCATGAATGTCATCCATGCATCATACAGGCATTGGGCATTGTAAATGAAACAACAGCCTGCCAGGTACATTAATGATTAGATCTTGCAGATCTGCTATTTACTTATTTTTGTTCCTTGTGGTGGCTCCTAGTGGGAAGACCTGTCTGGATGCTGCTCTGTAGTTATTTTCCTAATTTCTCTTATTTTTTCCCCATCTTATTTTTTCTTGTTGTGACTCATTACATTAGCCAGGCTGGGCATGTTTTGAGGAACTATTCGTGTATGTAGTAGTTTAGTTAGTTATTTTTTTCCCGTGTTGTCTTTCTGATCGGACGACACGGCGATCGCCTACATCTAGCTGGCGCCTGTCTAGCCTTCCTCAAGTGTGTGGCCCTGGGGCTCGAAGGCTCGACACCCTGGTGAGATACAAGCCCAGTGCAGGTCTGGGTGATGTCTGCTCGGACTTTGGACGCACACCGCGGCGGCTACATGGTCTTGTTGTATGAATAGACAATTTTTTGGCACTGCATTCATAAGCTAGTTCCCTATGTAGAGATGGGCGAAAATACATTGAAAAGTATTTTGATACAAAATACAAATACTGGGTCAAAAAATGTATCAAAATACAAAATATAAATACAGGCCAGAGAAATGTATTTAAGATTCAAATACGTATTTTGTATTTTGAAAATACATAAATACTTTTTATAAAAATTGATGTAATGATTAGTAATTTTATAGACTGCCAAATATTAAATTAATTGCCCGTCCGAATTTCGAAGAATAAGTGCCTTCCAGACAATACACGGTCACCGCCTCCTAGTAATTCATTTTCAATGGGAGGCGGGAGGCTATTTTGGCTGTGTGGAGAAGTTTTGGGGCGGCGAGGCGAGCGGGCGCGGTCCCGTGAAATCTCCGCGAGCATGCTCGCTTGTGCATGCATATGCGGGCGGTGAGAGATTGTGTTCATCTTTGTGAAATACTGCATGGCGTTTACTCACTGAGCGAGTGTGTTTGTGTCTCACCGCAGTGCGGTAACCGCTGACCCAAGCGGCAGCTGCGTATCGTGTGGAAGGTACTTAAATTGACCATACTATGGTGTTTGTCTTGAGCAGGCAGCCTAAATGTTTACCACTGTGTGCCAGTGTGTGAGAGCTCAGGCCAGAAGTGCCTTCCACACGATACGCGGTCACCGCTATGGCTGCCGCTTGGGTCAGCGGTTACCGCACCGCGGTGAGACACAAACACACTTGCACAGTGAGTAAACGCCACACGGTATTTCACAAAGATGAACACAATCCATCTCTCACTGCCCATGTACGCATGCACAAACAAGCACGCTCGCAGGGATTTTCACGGGACTGCGCCCGCTCGCCACCTCAAAACGTCGCTGCGCGGCAGAAATAGCCGCCCGCCTCTCATTGAAAATTAATTACTAGGAGGCGTGACCGCGTATCGTCTGGAACCCACTTTACCGTTATCTTCTAAAGGAACTATGGCATGAGACTGAATGCAGAGGTGCCGCTGTGCCAGTACTTCATAGAGTGCAAAACCGCTCTGCCAGCCTTATAATAATAACTAAAACTGCACTCTGTCGAGGTGCCAACTTGCGCCTTGTGCACAAGTAGGCCATGTATGGCCTGCTTGTGCGCCAGCAGAGCGTGCCATGAGGTGCTCTCACCACTGGCATCACCACTGGCGATGCCAGTGATATCACCACTGACATCACCAGGAATGCTGGTCCCTCATTGGCTGTTAATGATGACATTGCCAGAAATGCTGGTCCCTTATTGTGCTACGTGCTTAAACACACACAGCTACCTACCTACCAACCTACATACGTACATACGCAGATGAACGCAGTACTTGTGCGCAAGTCATTCGAAATTGTAATCATAATGCACGTTACATTTGAAGCAAATCAAAGTCAAGTGCTATGGCAGTATCACACACACACACAAACCACTAGCAAATTAGATTGAAAGAAAATGTATCTTTCCCCCTACAGTTTAAACCTTTGTGAATGTTTAAAATGTGTCCATTTGAGAATATAATTACGTTAAAAAGTATTTTGTATTTGAAATACAGAAAATACTAGACCTGAAAGTATTTTGATACAAATTACATCCAATTTTTTACATCGCAGTCAAATACAAATTACAAAATACAAAAAAGTATTTCAAATACGTATTTCAAATACATGTATTTCAAATACTGCCCATCTCTAAAAGTGCTTTGAGTTTGCATCTTGCATAGAAAGGTGCTATAACATTTAAATCCTTTAACTTTTTTGGTGCCATGATTTTTTCTCTTCAATGTCCCTTTATGCCATGGTCTCCATAGACTTCCATGTAATTTATAGTGCACGGATCGTGCACGCCCATGCCTAGATGATGCACCACGTGTGTGCCCACTGTTCACAGCTTTCAAACAAAAAAATCCGCTTGGAAATCCGTTCAGGCATTCATGATTTATCAGCCATTATGTTTTCTTCAGATGTAAACAAACATGGCTGCCATGTTTGAAAGAATGGGTTGGTATGGGGGTTAAACATGCAATTTCGCCTAACACATTTCTGGAGGTCCAAAAATCATTTTTGAAAAAAAAAAAAAAATGGAAAAAAAAAAAGAAAAAGAAAATCTTCAAAAACGGCCCAAACTCGGGGAAACTCTGGGTTGGCACAGCGGTGGTACCAATACAAACTCGGGAAACTCGGGGTTGGCACCATATGTGTTTTTAATATAGTAGGCTATACGTATTACAGTATTAGTGCTGTGCGGTGACTATTTTTGTGGCTTTGACTCTTTCTCAACACTTTTTTTTGTTTTGTTATAACTTTTGCTCAGTAGCCTATGTTGTTTCTTCTTCCTCGTTGTTTTTCACAGTTCACAACAGTACTTTTTATTCTCCATACTTTACTGTAACTTGTGCCGCCTCTGGGCAACTGAATTTCCCCCATAAAGGTATCTATCTACAGTATCCATCTATTGCCGGGGAGCCACAGGCCCAAAATTTGAGAGGACCTGTCATGTCATAACATACTTTTTATTTTTTCTATTAATTTGGTCATTAAGGTACACAGAATGAGAGGCCTGCTCTGCCGCAAACATTGCGAGAAAAAAAAAAGTCCCGTCAACATCACTCACTATAGTGGAAAAGAATACAAAAAATACATAATGCTTTAAGTAGCATGTGAGGGGAAGAACCCCTAGTTTGACCCTGCTACTTAAAGCAGATTTATTTTTGTATTCTTTTCCTGTATAGCAATGGGACAGTGAATATACAAATGGCCATAACCTTTTTTCGCAATGTTTCCGGCAGAGCAGGCCTCTCATTCTGTGTACCTTAATGACCAAATGAATAGAAAAAACAAAAATTTAAAGTATGTCATGATGTCACAGGTAAAACCCTATTCTTTGAGCTTTTGGGCCTGTGGCTCCCCAACTACTACTAGTTTGGGTCCCAGGCTGAAACAAAGTGCTAATAGGCTCTATAGCTACAGCTATCATGATACAATACTATGGGAACGCTGTCTTGCGGACATGCACGCCACGTGCACGCCAGCGCATGTGCGTGTGTGTGCGTGTTCCTGCTCAGAGGACGTGTGAAGCGGTGACGTCATCCTGGATATGAGGACATTGCTAGGCTCCCCTGCCTCTCAAAATACATTCCAACATCCTCCCTTACTGTCATAGCCTATGTGTCAGGGGAACCACTCTTAACCGAATGGGTTTGCTACTCTGACATCCCGCTCTGGCTCGATGTCCCTTTTATGCCCATATATGGTATGCCCATAAATAGTCGACAAGATCACACAGTCATTCCCAGATCGAGAGACAGCCGCTGACTCTCTGCGTCCACGTCTGAAGACGCGTCTTATGACCCGTCTGATGCCGCGTCCGTGCTTAAATAGCGGTCAAGACGCAGCTTTGCGTCCAGGACGGAGCTCCCGCGGCTCAAGACGCGATTCTCGGTTTCAATCACTTCAATCACGTCTTTGCGTCTTCTAGACGCGAAACCGCGGCTCAAGACGCGATTCTCGGTTTCAATCACGTCTTTTAACCTCAAAGACGCGGCTTGGACACTACAATCGCGTCTTTGATCCCAAAGACGAGGCTTGGAATCGCGTCTGGCTGGAACTCGGTGTGGCCGTAAAGGAGACATGTAACCCGCAAAGTCTGCTGTGTGCTGTCCTTGTATCTATTAGATACATTTTACTATTATTTATTGTCAATGGAACATGCTATATTCTACCATATTGTCGGCATTATAGTGTGTCATAACGTTTTTAGTGCGAAAATATATCTTTTCGTTTCTTTTTTTTTTTAGCATTTAAAAAAAAAAGGCAGGTTATATCTGCCTGGATTCATGGCACAGAGCAGAACGTTTAGCTCAGTCGCTAGAGCGGCCGCCCCGTTGACCGGAGGTTGCCGGTTCGATCCCCGCCTTAGTCACTCTTTATTTCTAAGCACTGTGAAACACGTTTTCTTGCGGCTCCAGACGCGAATCTCGTTTCAATCACGTCTTTGAGCCAAAAGACAGGGCTTGGACCGCGTCTTTGAGCCCAAAGACGGGGCTTGGACACTACAATCGCGTCTTTGGGGGCTTGGACCGCGTCTTTGAGCCCAAAGACGGGGCTTGGACACTACAATCGCGTCTTTGATCCCAAAGACGTGGCTTGGAGGCTACCGCGTCTGGCTGGAACTCGGAGCGGAGTCAAGTTCATTGAAAATAACGGGGCCGTATGTTTTGACGCGGCGCCTCCGTGCGGCCGATGTGTCTAGTGTGTGTTCCCCTTCAGACGTCTGCTGTCTGCTCTCCGTGAAAAAAAAAAAAAAAAGGGTGTCTATTGTATGTATTTTTTGATGGAGAATTCAAATATTACCTTCTTTTTTGCATAGGACAACTCTAACCTGCATCAATTGGTATTTTATAATTGCCAATTGTACCCTATCCATCTAAAAAACAAATTGGATGTCTATTGTAGGTATTTTTTGATGGAGAATTCAAATATGACCTTCTTTTTTGCATAGGACAACTCTAACCTGCATCAATTGGTATTTTATAATTGTCAATTGTACCCTATCCATCTAAAAAAACAAATTGGATCTCTATTGTATGTATTTTTTGATGGAAAATTCAAATATTACCTTCTTTTTTAGATAGGACAACTCTAACCTGCATCAATTGGTATTTTATAATTGCCAATAGTACCCTATCAATCTAAAAAAAACAAATTGGATCTCTATTGTATGTATTTTTTGATGGAAAATTAAAATATTACCTTCTTTTTTTAGATAGGACAACTCTAACCTGCATCAATTGGTGCATCAACCTTCTATCTATCTATCTATCTATCTATCTATCTATCTATCTATCTATCTATCTATCTATCTATTTATACTTCACCTTTAGTCAAGAAGAGAGTTCAGCCTCAGGAACTTGCACACCTGGAACTGTGTCATGACTGTGTCATGGAGCTAAGCAGAACTATGTTAAATACTCACAATGAGTCTGATGGACCAATCAGAGTGGTGGTGGGGGGAGGGATCAACAATAGACAGAAACTGGATAATGCTTTGTTAACTGTCCCACCTAAGTCCCTGCTAGTCTGAACAAATCACCTTCCCTCTCATAACACTACTACTACTACTACTACTACTACTACTACATTTATATAAAGCTGCTCTTGCATTTGAATTCAAGTCTGACACAAGTTAAGGTTAACTTAGGTAGTAGTTCATTTTGCTGGCTTTTGTGTGTGAGTGTGTAGGCCCACAAATTATTATAATTGTCTGTCATTAAGTGACTCAAAGGGAGACGTCTAATGGGTGTTTATTATTTTAATATTAACTGTGGGAAGATTATATATATTTTATTTTGCACTTACAGTGTTGTGATATTATTCCTGAAGGAAGAGGGGTATTTTCACAGCCCAGGCTTTGAACCTAAATGCTGTTTACATGCTCTATAAATATTTATTTCTATATAAAACTCAGTTGTGTGGAGTTATTGTGTGCCTTTTCTTGTAGCTAAAGAGTCCATTTGTTCACTAGACATTAAGTCAAGGTTACTATTTTGAGTTGAAGCCAAGTGTTTTATTACTTTGTGGTTTAACATTATTTAAAAGGCAAATTCATTGTTATGGTTACTTTAGAAGACTGCTTTTGCATTCATGAGTTAAAAAGAGAGCCAAGCTAATTCAAAGAGTTAAGTTAAAGGAACACAAAACGTGACTTAACTCACAGCTGCCATTGGACAGACAGTTATAACATACTCTTATCTTTCACAGAACAGACAATTATCATTTATTTTATCTATTTGAGACATGTAGCTGCTCTAGGGGAAATAGAGCATTAATTTGGGATCAGCCTATTCAATTGATAATGACCAATGGGTGCCAGTTTCTAAGTAGTTAAGCATATTACCATAACAATATATGTGGCCTAGACATGGATATTGCCCACTCAACTCGTAATCTACAGAAATGTCCACCACATCACACAGTATAAAACCTAGTAGAGAAATCTGCCTTCTCCTGTATTGTATTAGTGACATTCATTAATAAATAGTAAAATAACAGGACAGAGCAGAACAGGCCTCTGCTGTGTCTTTATTATGGGTGCATTCCAATGCAAATGGATACTCTGGAACAATCTGAAACAATGTATCTTTCCTGTGGCTGTTATAATGAACACAAACAGATCAGAACGTAATTTAACATTAACCAGTTACATTTATCATACAACAATGTAAGGGATGGATTCCTTTCTATTGTGTGAGTTACTTAAATGCTGATCAATATGTGAATCTGGCTCTTATCAGGTGGGTGTTTTCTCTCCCTGTCCTGTGCTGTCCTCAGTTAAACCAAGACAGTGCTGTTGTCACCAATGTGGAAAAAGCTTCAGCTCAATTTATTATCTCAAAGTAGACCAGAAAATACACACAGGAGAGAAACCATACGGCTGTGTCCAATGTGGGGAAAAGTTCAGTTTAATGGCTGCTCCGAAAGTGCACCAGAGATTTCACACCGAAGAAAAGCCTTACTGCTGTGAACACTGTGGCAAACGTTTCACTGTAAAATCTAGCCTCGTACAACACAAGAAGATTCACACTGGAGAGAGACCTTACTGCTGTCACCAATGTGGGAAAAGGTTCACTCTGAAGACGGCTCTGAAAAGACACCTGAAAATCCACACTGGTGAGAAGCCATATACTGCTGTGTCCAGTGTGCGAAAATGTTCAGTGATATGCATCATCTTCGGTGTGAAATCTCTGGTGCACTTTCGGACTATCTTTTCACCACATTGGACACAGCCGTATGGTTTCTCTCCTGTGTGAATTCGTTCATGTATTTTGAGATAAGACAATCAAATAAAGCTTTTCCCACACTGGTCACAGCAATAGGGCTTCTCTCTAGTGTGAATTCTCTGGTGTTCTTTTAAAATCCCCTTTTGAACAAATCTTTTCCCACACTGGTCACAACAATAAGGTTTCTCTCCAGTATGTGAACGCTTGTGATCTTTTAGCAAAATACTTCCCATATTGTTCACAGCTGAATGGCTTCTCTCCTGTGTGTATTTTCTGGTCTACTTTGAGATAATAAATTGAGCTGAAGCTTTTTCCACATTGGTGACAACAGCACTGTCTTGGTTTAACTGAGGACAGCACAGGACAGGGAGAGAAAACACCCACCTGATAAGAGCCAGATTCACATATTGATCAGCATTTAAGTAACTCACACAATAGAAAGGAATCCATCCCTTACATTGTTGTATGATAAATGTAACTGGTTAATGTTAAATTACGTTCTGATCTGTTTGTGTTCATTATAACAGCCACAGGAAAGATACATTGTTTCAGATTGTTCCAGAGTATCCATTTGCATTGGAATGCACCCATAATAAAGACACAGCAGAGGCCTGTTCTGCTCTGTCCTGTTATTTTACTATTTATTAATGAATGTCACTAATACAATACAGGAGAAGGCAGATTTCTCTACTAGGTTTTATACTGTGTGATGTGGTGGACATTTCTGTAGATTACGAGTTGAGTGGGCAATATCCATGTCTAGGCCACATATATTGTTATGGTAATATGCTTAACTACTTAGAAACTGGCACCCATTGGTCATTATCAATTGAATAGGCTGATCCCAAATTAATGCTCTATTTCCCCTAGAGCAGCTACATGTCTCAAATAGATAAAATAAATGATAATTGTCTGTTCTGTGAAAGATAAGAGTATGTTATAACTGTCTGTCCAATGGCAGCTGTGAGTTAAGTCACGTTTTGTGTTCCTTTAACTTAACTCTTTGAATTAGCTTGGCTCTCTTTTTAACTCATGAATGCAAAAGCAGTCTTCTAAAGTAACCATAACAATGAATTTGCCTTTTAAATAATGTTAAACCACAAAGTAATAAAACACTTGGCTTCAACTCAAAATAGTAACCTTGACTTAATGTCTAGTGAACAAATGGACTCTTTAGCTACAAGAAAAGGCACACAATAACTCCACACAACTGAGTTTTATATAGAAATAAATATTTATAGAGCATGTAAACAGCATTTAGGTTCAAAGCCTGGGCTGTGAAAATACCCCTCTTCCTTCAGGAATAATATCACAACACTGTAAGTGCAAAATAAAATATATATAATCTTCCCACAGTTAATATTAAAATAATAAACACCCATTAGACGTCTCCCTTTGAGTCACTTAATGACAGACAATTATAATAATTTGTGGGCCTACACACTCACACACAAAAGCCAGCAAAATGAACTACTACCTAAGTTAACCTTAACTTGTGTCAGACTTGAATTCAAATGCAAGAGCAGCTTTATATAAATGTAGTAGTAGTAGTAGTAGTAGTAGTAGTAGTAGTAGTAGTAGTAGTAGTAGTGTTATGAGAGGGAAGGTGATTTGTTCAGACTAGCAGGGACTTAGGTGGGACAGTTAACAAAGCATTATCCAGTTTCTGTCTATTGTTGATCCCTCCCCCCACCACCACTCTGATTGGTCCATCAGACTCATTGTGAGTATTTAACATAGTTCTGCTTAGCTCCATGACACAGTCATGACACAGTTCCAGGTGTGCACGTTCCTGAGGCTGAACTCTCTTCTTGACTAAAGGTGAAGTATAAATAGATAGATAGATAGATAGATAGATAGATAGATAGATAGATAGATAGATAGATAGAAGGTTGATGCACCAATTGATGCAGGTTAGAGTTGTCCTATCTAAAAAAAGAAGGTAATATTTTAATTTTCCATCAAAAAATACATACAATAGAGATCCAATTTGGGTTTTTTTAGATTGATAGGGTACTATTGGCAATTATAAAATACCAATTGATGCAGGTTAGAGTTGTCCTATCTAAAAAAGAAGGTAATATTTGAATTTTCCATCAAAAAATACATACAATAGAGATCCAATTTGTTTTTTTAGATGGATAGGGTACAATTGACAATTATAAAATACCAATTGATGCAGGTTAGAGTTGTCCTATGCAAAAAAGAAGGTCATATTTGAATTCTCCATCAAAAAATACCTACAATAGACATCCAATTTGTTTTTTAGATGGATAGGGTACAATTGGCAATTATAAAATACCAATTGATGCAGGTTAGAGTTGTCCTATGCAAAAAAGAAGGTAATATTTGAATTCTCCATCAAAAAATACATACAATAGACACCCTTTTTTTTTTTTTTTTCACGGAGAGCAGACAGCAGACGTCTGAAGGGGAACACACACTAGACACATCGGCCGCACGGAGGCGCCGCGTCAAAACATACGGCCCCGTTATTTTCAATGAACTTGACTCCGCTCCGAGTTCCAGCCAGACGCGGTAGCCTCCAAGCCACGTCTTTGGGATCAAAGACGCGATTGTAGTGTCCAAGCCCCGTCTTTGCGCTCAAAGACGCGGTCCAAGCCCCCAAAGACACGATTGTAGTGTCCAAGCCCCGTCTTTGGGCTCAAAGACGCGGTCCAAGCCCTGTCTTTTGGCTCAAAGACGTGATTGAAACGAGATTCGCGTCTGGAGCCGCAAGAAAACGTGTTTCACAGTGCTTAGAAATAAAGAGTGACTGAGGCGGGGATCGAACCGGCAACCTCCGGTCAACGGGGCAGCTGCTCTAGCGACTGAGCTAAACGTTCTGCTCTGTGCCATGAATCCAGGCAGATATAACCTGCCTTTTTTTTTTAAATGCTAAAAAAAAAAAGAAACGAAAAGATATATTTTCGCACTAAAAACGTTATGACACACTATAATGCCGACAATATGGTAGAATATAGCATGTTCCATTGACAATAAATAATAGTAAAATGTATCTAATAGATACAAGGACAGCACACAGCAGACTTTGCGGGTTACATGTCTCCTTTACGGCCACACCGACTTCCAGCCAGACGCGATTCCAAGCCTCGTCTTTGGGATCAAAGACGCGATTGTAGTGTCCAAGCCGCGTCTTTGAGGTTAAAAGACGTGATTGAAACCGAGAATCGCGTCTTGAGCCGCGGTTTCGCGTCTAGAAGACGCAAAGACGTGATTGAAGTGATTGAAACCGAGAATCGCGTCTTGAGCCGCGGGAGCTCCGTCCTGGACGCAAAGCTGCGTCTTGACCGCTATTTAAGCACTGACGCGTCATGAGACGGGTCATAAGACCCGTCTTCAGACGCGGACGCAGTCTGCGACGGCTCTTGCTGCCCAGATCACACTTGCAAATTAATTACGTCCTTGTCTGTTGTATGCCCATTAGGGCGGGTCATACTTTTTTATTTTGGAAATCCAAACGTGTTGGGTGTCCATTTTGTGTATTTTTTGATGGAGAATTCAAATATGACATTATTTTTGTGATAGGACAACTCTAAGCTACATCAATTTGCATTTTTACATTGTTAATTGTACCCGTTCTATCTCATTTATAAGATAGAAAAATCCAAATGAAATCTTAACATGTGGGGTGTCTAAGTTATGTGTTTCTTTATGGGGAATTCAAATATGTAATTCTTTTTTGGATAGAATAACTCTAACCTACATCATTTTCTACTTAAAAAAGGGAGAAATGTGCGATTTTTACCGCTTTTTAGGATATTATTATAAGACACAAGGGAAATGTTTTATAATGACAAAGCCAAATCAAATGTACCTATTTATTAACCATTTAAGTGCATAACAGTGAATACACTTATGGATATCAAATATCACTTCCAGAATGTTGCTAAGTTGAACAAGTCCTGCTTTGACTCAGCCTTGGACATCAGCCTCCTGCTGGTATCCTGATCCCTGATACCTCCATCCCTCTTTTCCTGGGAGAAGTAAAGTATTGGAGGAAGCTTCAGTCACCATTTTGACAACCCTCTCAATACTTTGGGTGTGGCATGTTGGCCAGTGAGGTACCTCCATGGGGGTGTTGATAACGTTATTCAACTCAACAAATCTTAACACTGGTGTCAAAGCTGGAGTAATACAGAAGCTGGAGCTGCACCTATAGGCAGAAAGCTGGTCTGGTTGGTGAGGATCTGCTGGTCTGGTACACACTGGTGAACTTCCCCTCCGCCAGGTGGTCATTGTTGAACTCGATGGTCCTAATCTGTCAGACAACACCATTGTCTGGACCAATAAGAAAGCTCCTTAATTCAGCTACAGAGCTGTCTGCCAAAGTCATTGAAGATCTCTCGACTGATCAACACTATGGCTATCATATTGTTTCTGCAGTCAGGGATGGAGTCGTTCCTGCAAGGCTGGCTCTGCTGGAGATTGGGCCAGCAAAACCACAGCTGCTGGCTCACCACAGCAAACAGACTTCTCAGGCTCTGGGTGTCAAAGCATGGATTGAGAGGATTGAATCAGAAAAAAAAAACTGCAATCTATTGTGGAATACATTGTTGGAGTGTATTATCCGTGAACGGATAATACACTCACCAACCAGACCAGCTTTCTGCCTATAGGTGCAGCTCCAGCTTCTGCATTACTCCAGCTTTGACACCAGTGTTAAGATTTGTTGAGTCCCCTCCAATGGCCCTTAAAGGGCCTACACCATGCTTTTAAAACTATATTTTTTGTATAAATATATGCTCAAAATTGAGTCTTAGACAGGTTTTAACCCTCAACAAACACTCTGACCATTCTTTTTGTTTGTTCTAGCTCTACTATAATGAGGCTCTCCAGCTGCAATACCAAAACGGCCTCTGTTTGCTCAGGGGCGCATCTAGTGGGGTTTTTCCAGAAAAAAAAGAAGTTTTTTGAAAAAAAAGAAGTTTTTTGAAAAAAAAAGTTTTTTGAAAGTGTTTTGAAAAAAAAAATTTTTTGAAAAAAAAATTTTTTTTGAAAAAAAAGTTTTTTGAAAAAAAAAGTGTTTGAAAAAAAGTTTTTGAAAAAAAAATTTGAATTTTTTTTTTTGAATTTTCTTTTTGACTTTTTGACAGTTTTTGAAAAAAAAAAATTTTTGAAAAAAAATTTTTTTTTTGAAAAAAAAAATTTTTTTTGAAAAAAAAAAGTTTTGAAAAAAAAAAAATTGATTTTTTTTTTTTTTTTACTCTTTTACTCTTTTTTACTCTTTTTTACATGCGTCAACTCTCAGAACAGCACTGTTCTGAGAACCTGTGGAAAGCTTTTCATCTCTGTCTTCCCAAAACCAGAGAAAGACACAATGTACAGAAATAGGACTTTGTGAGGATAGAAGGTGCCAGTGGGACCCCAAAAAAAGGTTTTAAAATAGAAAAAGTGAAAATTCATGGTGTAGGTCCTTTAAGGTCTAATCAAAACCCCCCCCTCTCTCAGCCATGCAAAAAGCTTGGCAATTTGCTCTGCATGTGGCTCCTCTTTAGTCCCTTTTTCTGGGGTATTGGAACAGATAGTTGCTGCCAGGCTCACTGGCAATACTGTAGAGATGCCAGTGAGCCTGGCAGCAACTACTCCTCAGTAAGAAGCAGAAAGACACCTGAGATCAATGATGATGCTTCCAGCATTGCTGAAATGATTAGCTAGTCAGAAGATGTGCAGAGCCACCTCGCACCTGTACAATAAACACCTCAGTTGAATAACGTTATCAACACCCCCATGGAGGTACCTCACTGGCCAACATGCCACACCCAAAGTATTGAGAGGGTTGTCAAAATGGTGACTGAAGCTTCCTCCAATACTTTACTTCTCCCAGGAAAAGAGGGATGGAGGTATCAGGGATCAGGATACCAGCAGGAGGCTGATGTCCAAGGCTGAGTCAAAGCAGGACTTGTTCAACTTAGCAACATTCTGGAAGTGATATTTGATATCCTTAAGTGTATTCACTGTTATGCACTTAAATGGTTGATAAATAGGTACATTTGATTTGGCTTTGTCATTATAAAACATTTCCCTTGTGTCTTATAAAAATATCCTAAAAAGCGGTAAAAATCGCACATTTCTCCCTTTTTAAAGTACAAAATGATGTAGGTTAGAGTTATTCTATCCAAAAAAGAATTACATATTTGAATTCCCCATAAAGAAACACACAATTTAGACACCCCACATGTTAAGATTTCATTTGGATTTTTCTATCTTATAAATGAGATAGAACGGGTACAATTAACAATGTAAAAATGCATATTGATGTAGCTTAGAGTTGTCCTATCACAAAAATAATGTCATATTTGAATTCCCCATCAAAAAACACATTAAATGGACACCCAACACGTTTGGATTTCCAAAATAAAAAAAGTATGACCCGCCCTAATGCCCATACTGTATATGGAGATCCCTGTCCCGATGTCATCAGTATCAAGGGCATATCTGGGAATGCCCATATGGGCCATAGATGGTCCATACCTGTGTGGCTGGTTCATATAGGGATCTCCATGTATGGGCATAAAATATATTGTATGTATATGGATACATATTGCTACATATGGATACAGACCTCAGAGCCCTGACTGGGGAGTAAGGTTTGACAAATTCTGCGTTAAAGGGCGGGGCCAGCCCATGTAAAGATTTAAAAACAAATAAAAGGACCTTAAAATTAATTCTAAAACATACAGGGAGCCAATTACTTTTCAGGAAATACAATAGGCTAGTTATTGATAATAACTTCATCATTGTGTTAAACTTATTAAATCACATTTTCTTTCTCAAAAAAGAAATAGCATAATAATCTTTGTATCACGCAAGTCTGTAGCGCGGCATCTCCAAACATTCTAACGGTATATAAGTAAGAATAGTTTTATAGTATTTATAGAGTTTATTAGGATCCTCATCAGCTGTTGCATGACAACAGCTAATCTTCCTGGCATCCTGGTGTCCTCCACACTAAACATAACATAACAAACATGACATTACAGGACAATGATTTAAACATAAAAGGCACATTTTCACAGGACAATGATTTAAACATAAAAAGCACATTTTCACTATCACTAAATAATAATTCAACATTTGGATAGTTTGATAGTGGCTGTGTGTGTGTGTGTGTGTGTGTGTGTGTGTGTGTGTGTGTGTGTGTGTGTGTGTGTGTGTGTGTGTGTGTGTGTGTGTGTACACGAGGGGTAATTACATAGTAATTACCTGGTGTTACCTGGTAATTCCCAGATACATTCCTGATAACTACCAGGTAATTACTAGGTAATTTAAAGCATGTACCTGGTAATTCCATAGTAACTACCTGGTAATACACTTAGCAATTACTTAGTTTATTACCCGGTAGTTCCTTGGTATTTTCTTAGATACTACAAGGTAATTATTAGGTAATTATAAGTATTTTATTATGTATTTAGCATGTAATTATAGTGTAACTACCTGGTAATACACTTAGCAATTACTAGGTTTATTACCCGGTAGTTACCTGGTATTTTCTTGTATACTACAAGGTAATTATTAGGTAATTATGAGTATTTTATTATGTATTTAGCATGTAATTATAGTGTAACTACCTGGTAATACACATAGTAATTACAAGGTATATTGCCTGGTATTTACCAGGTATTTTCTTTGATACTACCAGGAATTTATGAGTAGTTGCTTATGCAATTACTATATAATTACATGGTAACTACCATGTAATATACCTATTAATGTCTAGGTAATTCCTATGTATTTTCTTAAAAATTACTAGGTAATTACCGTTTAATTTCATGTTAACTATCATGTTATTTACCTGGTCCTTACCTTGATAGGTAACCCATTATAATCTGTGCATATACAAAGGTACTTACCTGGTATTTACCCAATAACTCCAAAAAGTATTTACAGGGAAATTACCCAGTAGTTACTGTTGGTTTGTACTGTAAAGTAAAGCGTGATCAATTCCATGACCTTACCTGGTAATTACTCAGTATTAACCCAATAACTACAAAAGGTATTTACAGGGAAATTGCCCAGTAGTTACTGTTGGTTTGTACTGTAAAGTAAAGCGTGATCAATTCCATGACCTTACCTGGTAATTACTAAGTGTTTACCCTGTAACCAGAATAATTATGTGCCTTTCATTTAGCCAGTGTAAGTGCAACTACTGAAAAATAAGTACTTTTTGTTGGGACCAAATGCAATCATGGCCATGGGTGGATAAAATAACCAGGGAGTGGTGAATACTCAAAACACAGATTTTAAATGGCTCAAATGACCAGTGTCGTTCATTTGCGTTCAGTGCATGCTTCTCCGGTGTCCCTGAGTCTGCTTCTCCCCTGGACAGCACACTGCATCTGAAATCCAGTTCCCACCCCAAGCACCAGCAAGCAACCCCACCATAACCAAGGCATGATACAACACAAATATAAATTCATTACATTAACACCTCCTCAAACACCACCACCCTTGACATAACACGCAAAAAACAGGTGAGCTGGCAAAGAGATCTTTTATTGCCAACTTTTGAAATCCCAACAGGAAATATTCTAAATGCTTTTCAATAAACAAAAAAAAAAAAAAAACATTCGCATGTTCGTGCAGTGCAATACTGTAAAAATACAGTCAAAATTTAACAACATTCACCACAACAACAAAAAGTTAGACATTCCTGTCATGCCATTCACATCTGTTAACACACATCTGTTAACACACTTAAACGTAACACTTAAACGTAACACACTTGACGTAAGCGACATATCCATGGGAATTCACATGAAGTGTCTTCTGCAGACCGGTCTGGCCTGGGTGGGAGTTTTACAGAAACCAAAAAGTGGAAGAGCAAGGATGTGTCAGTCATGACAAAACCCGGAATAAAGACAGCGCTTCTTCCACTTTTTGGTTTCTGAAAAAAACACCCACCTAGCACTGGCACCCACACGGCCAGACCGGTCTGCAGAAGACACTTCATGTAAATACCTAGGTGGCAGTGCAAGAACATTTTTCCCTACGTGCAAGAACTTTTTTTTTTCTACAAAACCTGCAGTGCACATGAACATAAAAAAACTATTTACAAGAACACATATCAATAAAATTAAACAGTCCTGAATAGCGTTGTCCAAAATATATACTTCCTACTTTGGCATATTCCTATTAATTAGAAAGGCCTATTTGTGCTGCATTTGTAGAATGTGAAATTAAGGCAGGCCTTTATAAAGTCCACTGCCATTCTACCTCAAGAGGTTCTGTATTTTTCTTTAAAATAAAATTATATAAAAATAAAAATCCACTTAAGAAATCCAGTACAAGCCAAATATATAATCATCATTTAAAGTGACAGATGCACCCTGAATTCCCCTCATTTTGGCTTTGGCAATTGTAGGTTATTGGGAGCAGGTCTGTGGCCTCCCTCATCTCCTCTATCTTTGCCTGAAGGGGCTGATTCCCATCCAGAAAGCCCTTGCATACTTGGGCAAACTCTGCCAAACTCTGCTTTTTGCCAATAGGCGCTTTCCCACTGCGCCCGATAACGATAGTTTTCAATTGAAGTGGATGGCAGCGTCCACAACACAACGATATAGCCATCATAATTGACGTGAACGCCATCGCCGACATGTCGCTATCGTTATCGGGCGCAGTGGGAAAGGGCCATTACACTTGGTAACATGCTCTGACATCCTTGAACAATCGTCCAAGAATGCCCTCCCTGTGTTCCCTCCCCAGCCAGTAATGCCACTCGATGAACCGTAGGTTCATCTTCAGTGCCTTCTCAGTGAGGTTCCCCCTGTACCTATAGATGTCTTCCTTGCAACTCCTCCATGCCCGCTCTATATGTTGCGTGTGGGCACCATTTGCAGGGTGGACAAAATATCGCCGATGGTTGACCTGGAAGTGAATGTAACCATCACGGGCCAGATTGTCGTATGCCCGCCAACAATCACTGATGATTTCACTTCCAGGTCTGACATATGTAGTTATGATTGGGTTCAAGGTTCTTCTGGTGCGATCCTCCACCAGCTTCATCACAGGCCGTCGACGGGACCCCTTGACCTCCATCATGCCGAACACCCAGGAGCACCGCCGCCAGGTTCGACTCCATCCTCTAGCATGTCAACCTGTCTTCTCCTCAATCCCTGTGACAAACTGAGACAAAAAAATAAAAAAAAACATATTAGCAACTGGGACGGTATAGTTTTGTTGTCAGGGAGGGGTAATAGTTATAGAATTTGGTTGACATATCCATTGTTGTATTGTGTTGGGATGGATGAACTTGAGTGATGTCTTGTATTTCTTTGGATTGTGTACTCTGTTAAACAGAATGCATGTGTTTATTAATATTAAGAGACACTGTGTAGATAATAGCAGGGTGGCCACAATTTCTTTGATTTGAGAGCTACTTTTAGAATGCCCAGCTCAGCATGATCTACCCACCCCAAAAAATGTATGTGAGGGGGGCTTTGGAATAGAGGGTATGCGACTGACATAATCATCAGACCCCGAAGTTATGCAGGAACACCTATTGAATGGCAGAAGACTACTTTCTGGACCTTACAGTGCATACATCCAAATAAAAAAGTCCTATCTGATTGCATTAAACCATGTTAAACTCAATTTGCCCCTCATTTTGCCACTTGATTGCCATTCACTTTAAGCAGTCGCATACCCTCCATAGTAGAAGAGAGGGAGAGAGAACATCCAACCTGTAACCCTAACCCTAACCCTAACCCTAACCCTAACCCTGCATCCACGATGCTAATGGGATGTGCGACCCGCTGAATATTGAACCGGCTCTGATGGACCTTGTGACAGCCCTGCCCCTGTGGGTTGAATTTCTGCAGATCCTGTAACATAACATATATGCAGTGGTGGAAAAAGTACTCACATTTCGTACTCAAGTAAAAATACTGCAATGTAGAAATACTGTTACACATAAAAGTTTTGAATTCCAAATATACTTGAGTAAGTACAAAAGTATTGATATCAAAAAGTACTTAGTTAAAGTTAAAGTTAAAAAAAGTAATAGCACACATTATATAGACAGTATAATGTCCCATTTCAAGTTTTAAATGTATTACATATTTTGAACATAGCAGATCTACAAGCTCACAATGTGTTGCATCGTGGCACTAACCCTAACCCTAAAGTACAAAGGCCTCTAAGCTGTACTTAATTACATTAGTTAATTAAAAGTACTTTACTTTAGAGCACTGTGTTTGAAATAGTAACAGCTTAGAATGATTAGACATAGTGACATACATCAGATTGTCAATATGCTCCTGCTCCTTTTTATGAGGAAAACCCAAAGCCACTTGTAAACTACTTCAATGTTAAATAACCAAACAAAAGCATTTCCAATCAGATGTTTAATGTTATCTGTGACTGTGGATACAGAAAGGATGTTGCCTTAACCCTGGCCTGAAACGTGACTGTCAAATCATGACAGTCATGGGTGCGCTTGAACCAGATTTACACACTCTATCAACATTTGCCCCTTATATCTACATAAACGTTCATATTTCAAATATAAAGTGCTTATCCCCGGGCCACAAATGTTACAATATCGTACGGTCCTGCATTACCCGTATTTTCTGTATAGTATAGTTAAATTAAAAAAGTTTCTCCGGGTTTTCTCCATTTGTTTTCACATAAGAGACCCTATGGGTTGGGATGTGTATTGCACACTGATCCAGTATATATTATGTTTAGAAATGGCCACTGATAGGATTAAAATGCTTTTTATTGAACAATACTTCAGATACAGATATTTCAGCTCAGCCGTCCACTATTGTAACATCCGTGGCTCTGACTGTGATGCAATGAAAATGCTTCATCACTTACCACCGATATCCATCCTTTGTCGTGTCGGTTCTTTTGAACTCCATTCTTTTGTAGCAAACAGGGCATCTTTTTTTGCTTGCCAATAGCCTCTCCTCCTGAAGCCATATTATCAACTTTTTACCTCCTTGTGCTGTCTTTTGAAGTAATCTTCTTGTCAAAGTCATGGTATCATTTATCACTGTGTTCGGAATATGTCTTTAAGTGCACACTGGCACTGCCACTCCACTGCACAGTCAAATAGTTTACCGCAGAGCCCTGCTCTGGTTTACCGGTCCTGTAGTTTAGCTGGCGCGCTGATTTTGCGGGCGATGTTGCGTTCAGAACACTCGGAGAGAAGAAATACACATCACACATTACACATCAGCCGTGACCAGTGAGAAAAGTGACTATAGTAAGCATGAACTGAATTGGAATAATATCAGGTTTGCTGGAGCACTGCATTAAATGTTGAATGTTGGGAACTGATTTGAAATTCTTGAGTTACAAGCAGTTCATGAAGTATGGATTGTGGAATGTCGGATTTTCACCATGGGCTCTTGAATGTCTCCAGAGCGGAATGACGTGTGCAACGTCACCAACGTAATGACGCAAGGGGGATAAGCGGCAAGGATTGAACACTGAACAGTTTACAAGTTGGAAACAGCTGCGTTAGCCTGCGTGTGGTGTGTGACTGTGAGCACATCTTCAGCTGCGTGTGTGTGAGCACAAAGCACATCTTCATCAAATATATCTGAACGTCCACCGCGGAAGAAAGTCACCGTGGCTTGGTAAGTGACAATGCTACCCGAGCCTCAAATGTAACATTTACAGTTAATGTTAGCTGGCGGTGGTTAGCAGAACTTAGCACGACATAGTTGCTAACGTTAAAAGGGCTAAAGCTAACAACGCTACTGCCTGCGAGTTTCTAAATTCTAGGAGAGCTAAGGCAAGGAGCGCTCGTTTTCACCAGCGTCGGCAGGTTAGCTACTCAGCGTCTGTTTTACTGAGGTTAAGGTTAGGGTTAGGGTTAGGGTTAGAGTTAGAGTTAGAGTTAGGGTTAAGGTTAAGGTTAGGGTTAGGGTTAGGGTTAGGGTTAGAGTTAGGCTGTTAGGGTTAGGGTTAGAGTTGGGGTTAGGGTTAGGAATGGTTAAGGATAGGTTCAGGTTTTGGTGCACCTCCGCGGTCCAAGTGACTACAATGTAGCGCTCCCTATCTCCGGTTCAGCCAATCACAAGCTTCAAAAATGAGTCCGGGACGTGGTTTTGCCTTATCTCTCCTAGAATTTAGAAACTCGCCTACTGCCTGTTTGCACAATGCTGTACCGCCTCCCAATGTATATAGGCTATGTTCCCCTTGTCAACTGTTTTTATTGTACCGGTATTTAACACTTGCTTTGGCAATGATAAACGTTTGTTTTTATAGGTCCTATATTATGCAATTAAATTTGCTTTATTGAGAAATAGGACCCATTCCATACACTGGTCGTCACAACGGAGCTAATATTTAAGTACAGGGCTCTTCAACATTTTCAGCCCAAGGACCCCTTAGTTGAGAGAAATGAACCAGGGACCTCCACAACCTGTTCATAGCCCCCCCCCCCCCCCCCCCCCCCCCAACCCCCTTTTCTGAAGAAAACTTGAGCTTGCAGACCTGTTATTTTTGGCTAATTCTCCCCTCAGTATAGGGATGCTAGTTCAAGCAGTTAATGTAAACACAAAGTCTGAGATTTGGTGGTCCCACTACTGTTGTAACTTTGACAACACCCCTAGGGATCCAAGACTTGTTTTTTTTAAGTGACTGATAAACCATATAATTGGCTCCCAACATGGCCATGTTTCAACAGAATCACATCTGATATCTATCTTTTTCCCCCTATAGAATCATGTCACAACCTACACGAAGGAAGAGGAAGGAAAACAGGACGGAAAACAGGACCAACGTGCCAGTGGCAGTGGCAGTGCCAGTGGAGGACCCTATGGAGGAGATCCAGTCTGATACAGAAGGTACGGTTTTCATTATTCAAAAATGTTTGATGTCTGAAGGTCACAGTATACCATGAAAGATGTCATGGCTTGTCAGTCCTTTAGTCTTTCATTCAAGTAGCAGGGGCCTTCAACGTTTTCAGGCTGGGGACCCCCAAACTGATGGGGGGATGGAACAGGGACCCCCTACCACGTCGTAGGTTGGGGGGGTCGGGGTTACGACGTATTTCTTTTAAAATTTGAAATGCGTAGAAGCGAGCAGGGTGGCCATACCACTATCACACAAAGATTTTGTTGGCCCCCCTGTTGTAACTCTGGAGACCCCCTAGGGGTCCCGGACCCCCTGTTGAAGACCCCTGCTATATAATTAAGTTGTATATGGATATATAGGATAAAATAAGTAAAATGCCCATAATAGTATGGGCATTCCCAGATGATGCTCTGTATAGGCTACCTTCTTATGCCCATATATGGAGATCCCCAGGCATCAAACCCAGGCCCTAACTCGCCAAGGCCACTGCTTGGCTTTACTAATTAACATGCGTTTTATGCCCATATATGGATATAACATTGCTGACTATCATTAATACAGTATGAGTAACTGGTCCCATATACATCACTGGCCAGATGGCCAAGAATTGGTGTCACCCATGTCACCCTGAGGTGTCTTAGTAGTAATGCAGTGCAGTGGTTTTGCCAGGCGCCAGGTTGTCAGGGGCCCTATTGTTAAAGACAAGCTAAACCCCCCGAAACATATTTAATGTTAGTTTACAACATTGGTATTCAGTGCACCTGCAAACCTATTGGCATCATGTCAAGGGGGTGTACTTTTACGTCATGCTGCATCAAGGGGGAAAAAGAGATTGGCAACTGCCTTATGTATGGCCTCGACAAGGCTTCCTTGCAATGCTTAGTCTAACTGAAAGGGACCACAAATTAGAGATTAAACATGGTTAAATAAACATGATTAAAAAAAAGTATTGAATAAATCTTTGCATCTTTTTCAGTTGAAGAGGTTCAAATGAGCGGAACCATGGCGAAATTTAAGTTGGATTTATTCCAACTTAAAGGAGAAAACAAGCTCCTGAAGGAGGAAATAAGGCTCCTCAAGGAGGAGGCCAGGCTCCTCAAACAGGAGCGAGACCACCTGAAGGAGATTAAGGCTCCGGTCACTGCGGCTCCCCCGAGTCTCCCCACAACATCAAAAGGTACTGGTAACTAGATGGTTCCTACCAATACCAACATGCGGTCTCAGTGGTTCTCAACCTTTTAAGGCCTCCAACAAACTCGGGGACCCCCCACGCTGGCGAGCCCTAGAGTTGAGGCATTACATTTTGTATAACAACGGTTCTATTGTGAAAACACAATATCAGTCTTTAATATTTTAATGTTTAAATTTGGCCTTTTAGGGTCCTTAAATTGAGTCCTTTAATACATTTAGTTCTTAAATTGTCACATTAGAAATGTGCCGTTACCCTCTATACTTTGTTGGTTTGTGTTGAGAACCACTGCTCTATCGTGTAGTCCCGGAGACAATCAGACACACTATTTCATTGGTAGGGACACACTATTTCATTGGTAGGGTGATTTTTTTAAGTACTCCCCCATCTTATCGGTTTAGTGGTGCTTCGGTTTCATGTCTATTTTTTTAGTTTTCTTTTGTACTGTAGTATTAAAGAACTTGTAATTTAGTTTAATTAATTTCCACATTTGTTAACTTTAAGGGGCACGCAAAAAGAGGCCAGAAGATTCGGACATTGGAGCCTCTTCGGACTCCGATGACGACCTCTTTGAAAAAAGGAAGGGTAAGAAGAGAAAGAGGAAACAATCATCATCAGAAGTAGGGATGAGGCCGAATATTCGGCACCGAAAATTTTCGGCCGAAAATGGCTAAAAATGCATTTTCGGTTTTCGGCTGGATAGCTTTTAAAACCGAATAGTTGAGCACCGAATAGTGTGAAGGACAGGGTCAGGGGTCCTCAATAGGCGGACCGCAGTCCATGTCCGGACCGCGGCACATTTCTGAGAAATCTCCGCACAGTTGTATCTGACGATCGGACTGACTGTGTGTGATGTGTGTTTGTGTGTGCGTGGGTGTGTATGTGCTGATTGTGCTCATTCGCTCAAACACATACACAGGCTCACAAGACACACCCCTACGCCAATTTGCAAGCCCACAAAGCGTTGCGGGTGCAACGTGCTGTGGGCTTGTAGATCAAAGGTTTTCCTTCCCTCCGAGTCTCCGACGCAGTCTGCTCTCCATGCTGCTCCCCCCCCTCCCCTCTCCTCTCCTCTCCACACACTCATGCCGCTCGCTGCCTTAAAAAAGTTGCTAAAACCTCTTGGAAACCATTGCTCCCACTGGATTAATAACTTAGAGATCTTCTACCTTTGGCTGTTCAATTGGAGAGGACAACAGCAACACATTAATATCCACGATGTAAGGCTCCAACTGCTTGCATTAGACGAGAAATGGTCGCGAAACTCGCGATGCGTGATCATGCGTCTTTAACAATGTGATGTGTCGTCGCATATTATTGCCAGCTATCCTAGGCTGTGTTAGGTTAATAACTATGACTCGTTGACCCTGATTTGACTGGTCATTTGACATAGTCAATCAGCACAGTCAGTCTGGCTTGTGCAGTACGTGTGTCAACTAACTGAATGTCAAGTAATCCTCTCCCCCTCACGCTAAGTTCCACTTTATTTTCCATTCTGAACGACAAGCCTAATATTGCATTTATGCTCTTTAGTTTCCAATAATTAAACTATAAGCCAGTGTTTTATTGCTACACAATAAATGTAAATAATGTAGCCTACTCTACATGCATAAATAATTATCCATTCATCCATCCATCCATCTTCAACCGCTTATCCAGCATCAGGTAGCAGGGGTAACAGTTCCAACTGAGATTTCCAAAGTTCCAAATAATAATAATAATAATTAAAATAAACAATTCTAATGATTATAATAAACATACATACATACAGTACATACTGTATAAATGTATCCGCCTTATTTCGCCTTCGCCTTTTTTTCGGACCTGGACCTGTTTCAAAAAAATATTTCTGGACCTTCACGATTTGTATTTGAGGACCCCTGGGCCCTAGATCATTTTGCAACATACAGTATGTGCATTTGTTGTTGAAGGCCTGGCTGTTACAGCCCTTGTGTTTACAATAATATTTTGTTGTAGGCCTAGATCATTCTGCAGTTTTAAGCACCTTGTTCTGATGCACTTTTATCTCTGTAGGATACTACAGAAATAGTTGCACTATTTTGACTTTGTTTTATGCTAACATTGCAAAGAGAAAATATTTTATTTTGTTATGTGTGCATTCAAAAGTGAGAAATAAATGTTTTATGGAACCATATGGTGATTATTATTTAAGTTAGGGTTTGCCATAATCAGGTAGCTTTACAACAAAGGTACAGCAATGGTACAAACATTTATTATACAAAATAAATTATATACATGTATTATTCGGCTATTCGGTATTCGGTATTCGGTGGAATGTTTCCAGTATTCGGTATTCGGTTTCGGCCAAGAATTTTGCTTTCGGCCCATCCCTAATCAGAAGATTACTCTTCGGACGACCGCAGGACAAAGAGGTCCAGGGGCAAGAGCACTTCATTTGGAAAGAAAGGTAGCTTACGTCAGTGGATCTCAAATTTAATTCCAGGGACTTGGGGTTTTCTTTTGGGCGTTCTAAAATGACCCATACAAGTCTGTAACTGACCCTGTCCAAATGAATCCTAACGGGACCATCACAATGATTTCTTTAAACACATTTGTGGGCACTACACCTACACATTTTGCCCTAAAATCACGCTGCGACCTGACGGTCACTTATCTCCTGATTTAGGGAGTCTTACTGGTATTGATTTACTACGAGACTGACATTTTAAGAGTTCAGTAGTTTACAATCTAGGCATTTGGCAGACATTCTTAATTCAGAGTGACTGTGGTTCTAAAGACTTATATTTTGACCATCCTAACTAAACATAACATAAATACAGACATACTCTACCCTGTTTGGTCGAGGACTGGCCTTGACACACTCGCAATGGTGGAAGTTTTTATATGGTCAGCACACATTCTAGCGAGGAAACTGAATGGAAAATGTACCACTATTATATTTCTATTTGAATAAAATACGATCACAGAATATACCTTGTTAAGGTTGAGAAACAATGGCTTACACAATACTTTAGCATCATAATGCACTTCTCTAAAATGCACTTTTTTAAAGTGGCCCCAAAATGTTGAAAATGCACCCCTTTTATAGCCTATTGTGACACGTAGTCACATTTCATCATCAATTCTGTATAGCATGGTGATGTGTCTTTCTGTCAGGAATAATGCTAAGACACTACCTTCTGCCTCACTCACAATCTCATAACTGCTACATTTACCATAGTTAAAGGTGGTGCTTTAGTTTTGTACTTTTTTTGTTTTGTTTTTCTTTTGTGTCTAGGAGTTTGACAGTACTTCATTAGAGCCCCTAGTGCGGTTGTTATGAGCCATTATGTATTTGGGGTTTTAGCTGGAGGCTGCAACCAGAGGGGTCAAACGTTACGGTCCAAAAACACACACTTATTACATCACTACTTCAACCTCTCCACCAATTACCATTCACCCAACACATGTGGGTGTGGTTAACCTCAGCTGGGTCACCACCTACCATGACAACCACACATACCAATGAACTGTTGGGTGAGAAATACATAATTTTTGGGGAGGGGGGGAATCTTCCTAGTACGGTATGTTTTATAGGGGGAAATATGGCTCTCCATCTTTAAGGCTGCCCTTATTTAATATGCATGTATTGACTAACCTTGAGGGAGGAGGAAATGGTATTGATCATGTATACTCAGGATTATATGTGTATATTCTTTGTCTTGTAGCTCTGAACCCACAAGATGTCGTCCACCGCTACAAGAAATGTGTGAAGATGTACACAAAGAACCGTAGCGTCTCTACCACATGTGAGCTGCTCAATGTCGACCGCGGCACCATCGCAGGGACTGCGGTAATTGCTGATGTGTTAATCGCAGGGCAAGGGGGAAAGTTCGGTGAGCTGCCCGCTATTGCCAAAAAGCAGAGTTTGGCAGAGTTTGCCCAAGTATGCAAGGGCTTTCTGGATGGGAATCAGCCCCTTCAGGCAAAGATAGAGGAGATGAGGGAGGCCACAGACCTGCTCCCAATAACCTACAAATTGCCAAAGCCAAAATGAGGGGAATTCAGGGTGCATCTGTCACTTTAAATGATGATTATATATTTGGCTTGTACTGGATTTCTTAAGTGGATTTTTATTTTTATATAATTTTATTTTAAAGAAAAATACAGAACCTCTTGAGGTAGAATGGCAGTGGACTTTATAAAGGCCTGCCTTAAAGTGATCCCTGACTAATAAGACAAATATGTCTTAATACATTATAATTGTCCTCTATAACTACAATGTACAATTAAAAACACCTTAAATATTTTATTTCTTCTAGAAATAGCTAATCTTTCACTCAGTAGGGGAAATGCCTGTCGCAAGTTGATGATGTCATAAATGTCATGTGTCATTTTTATGGCATGCATGTGCAAAAAAACTAAACACAAACATATTTGAAATATTGATTTGATGCTCATATTAACCATAGGAAGTATTACGTTTGTTTTTATTTTCACATGCATGCCATAAATTCCATAGGGATAGATCACACTTGACATTTATGACATCATCAACTTGCGACAGGCATTTCCCCTATTGAGTGAAAGATTAGCTATTTCTAGAAGAAATAAAATAATTGAGGTGTTTTTAATTTTACATTGTAGTTATAGAGGACAATTATAATGTATTAAGGCATATTTGTCTTATTAGTCAGGGATCACTTTAATTTCACATTCTACAAATGCAGCACAAATAGGCCTTTCTAATTAATAGGAATAAGCCAAAGTAGGAAGTATATATTTTGGACAACGCTATTCAGGACTGTTTAATTTTATTGATATTTGTTCTTGTAAATAGTTTTTTTATGTTCATGTGCACTGCAGGTTTTGTAGAAAAAAAAAGTTCTTGCACGTAGGGAAAAATGTTCTTGCACTGCCACCTAGGTATTTACATGAAGTGTCTTCTGCAGACCGGTCTGGCCGTGTGGGTGCCAGTGCTAGGTGGGTGTTTTTTTCAGAAACCAAAAAGTGGAAGAAGCGCTGTCTTTATTCCGGGTTTTGTCATGACTGACACATCCTTGCTCTTCCACTTTTTAGTTTCTGTAAAACTCCCACCCAGGCCAGACCGGTCTGCAGAAGACACTTCATGTGAATTCCCATGGATATGTCGCTTACGTCAAGTGTGTTACGTTTAAGTGTTACGTTTAAGTGTGTTAACAGATGTGTTAACAGATGTGAATGGCATGACAGGAATGTCTAACTTTTTGTTGTTGTGGTGAATGTTGTTAAATTTTGACTGTATTTTTACAGTATTGCACTGCACGAACATGCAAATGTTTTTTTTTTTTTTTGTTTATTGAAAAGCATTTAGAATATTTCCTGTTGGGATTTCAAAAGTTGGCAATAAAAGATCTCTTTGCCAGCTCACCTGTTTTTTGCGTGTTATGTCAAGGGTGGTGGTGTTTGAGGAGGTGTTAATGTAATGAATTTATATTTGTGTTGTATCATGCCTTGGTTATGGTGGGGTTGCTTGCTGGTGCTTGGGGTGGGAACTGGATTTCAGATGCAGTGTGCTGTCCAGGGGAGAAGCAGACTCAGGGACACCGGAGAAGCATGCACTGAACGCAAATGAACGACACTGGTCATTTGAGCCATTTAAAATCTGTGTTTTGAGTATTCACCACTCCCTGGTTATTTTATCCACCCATGGCCATGATTGCATTTGGTCCCAACAAAAAGTACTTATTTTTCAGTAGTTGCACTTACACTGGCTAAATGAAAGGCACATAATTATTCTGGTTACAGAGTAAACACTTAGTAATTACCAGGTAAGGTCATGGAATTGATCACGCTTTACTTTACAATACAAACCAACAGTAACTACTGGGTAATTTCCCTGTAAATACCTTTTGTAGTTATTGGGTTAATACTGAGTAATTACCAGGTAAGGTCATGGAATTGATCACGCTTTACTTTACAGTACAAACCAACAGTAACTACTGGGTAATTTCCCTGTAAATACTTTTTGGAGTTATTGGGTAAATACCAGGTAAGTACCTTTGTATATGCACAGATTATAATGGGTTACCTATCAAGGTAAGGACCAGGTAAATAACATGATAGTTAACATGAAATTAAACGGTAATTACCTAGTAATTTTTAAGAAAATACATAGGAATTACCTAGACATTAATAGGTATATTACATGGTAGTTACCATGTAATTATATAGTAATTGCATAAGCAACTACTCATAAATTCCTGGTAGTATCAAAGAAAATACCTGGTAAATACCAGGCAATATACCTTGTAATTACTATGTGTATTAACAGGTAGTTACACTATAATTACATGCTAACTACATAATAAAATACTTATAATTACCTAATAATTACCTTGTAGTATACAAGAAAATACCAGGTAACTACCGGGTAATAAACCTAGTAATTGCTAAGTGTATTACCAGGTAGTTACAGTATAATTACATGCTAACTACATAATAAAATACTTATAATTACCTAATAATTACCTTGTAGTATACAAGAAAACACCAGGTAACTACCGGGTAATAAACCTAGTAATTGCTAAGTGTATTACCAGGTAGTTACAGTATAATTACATGCTAAATACATAATAAAATACTTATAATTACCTAATAATTACCTTGTAGTATCTAAGAAAATACCAAGGAATTACCGGGTAATAAACCTAGTAATTGCTAAGTGTATTACCAGTTAGTTACAGTATAATTACATGCTAAATACATAATAAAATACTTATAATTACCTAATAATTACCTTGTAGTATCTAAGAAAATACCAAGGAATTACCGGGTAATAAACTAAGTAATTGCTAAGTGTATTACCAGGTAGTTACTATGGAATTACCAGGTACATGCTTTAAATGACCTAGTAATTACCTGGTAGTTATCAGGAATGTATCTGGGAATTACCAGGTAACACCAGGTAATTACTATGTAAAATTACTAGGTAATTTACCTTGTAATTACCTAGTTATTACTCAGTAATAGGCTACCACTGTAGGTTGCTAGTGACAAACTGTAAATGAAGTATCCAATGGGAAGAAAATGCAATAAAAAATTAGGTCGATATGGGTTCAGCCCCCAGTGGCGTGGACAAAACTGACCTATCACCTGCAAATGGTACTTATTAGTAAACCAGAGGAAGCAGCCACTTCCTGTCACTATGTCCCACTTCCACTGTTTCCTCTCACAGACTCACTGACTCACATGAAGTTAGTGAGGGCTTGATGTCTGTCTGTCTGTCTGCCTGTCTGTCTGTCTGTCTGTCTGTCTGTCTGTCTGTCTGTCTGTCTGTCTGTCTGTCTGCCTGCCTGCCTGCCTGCCTGCCTGCCTGCCTGCCTGCCTGCCTAACTGCCTGTTCTCAAGGCCACTTAGCCTTTAGTGGTGTGCATTTTTTGAGGGCACAAAGGCAGGAAGGCCATCACATAAAACAAGATACATTTAATATGTAGACTATCTGCAGTGTTCACAATCTGATCCATGCTCAGTCCTGCACCAATCAAAGTCACTCAAATGGTTTAAAGATGGGGACTATGGGGAGTTTAAGAATTCAGAATCTCAGAATTCATGTAAACACTGGTGTCTACATGACAAGGAAGAGGCACTGGTGTCTACACATTGACAAGAGTGACAGAGGATAGAGTGGTAAAGTCGCTGGGGCATTAAAGGACTAGTTCACATCATATTTTGAGTTTTTGCCGCATTCCTAAGACAAAAACTTGATTACAATAAATGTACCCCCATTGATTCCAGATGGGGACCCAAATGCATTCGGAATCAATGGGGGGTACATTTACAACTAGAAGCAGTGCTCTTCCGAGCACAGGTCTCCACCAGGCCGTGCGTCCTGGTGGTGCTACTGTATAATAGGCCAATGTAAAAAGGGTGGCATATGTTCTTCACCTTAGACCTTTCATGGCAATCGGACGCTGCATGCATGATTTGAAGCATTGTGTTCCAAAAATGTATTTTGCTTAAGTCTAACTGCTGGTGGCGCTATAACGGGCCAATGTGAAAAGGGTAGCATTTTTTCTTTGACATAGTGGGAATATGTGTGGCAAATTTCAGGGTAATTGCAAGCTGCGTTGATGATTTGAGGCATTTTGTTAAAAAACTGAGCAATCCTGCAAACTTTGGAAGCCAATATTAGCCAAGGATGGAATATGAAATATCAGACGGATCGGACTTGATCACATGACTGTAGAGATACTGTGTACCGATTTGCATGATTTTTGGATAAAATCTCAACGAATAATAGGAAAAATTGTGTTTTACATAAGTCGGCCTCCTGGTGGCGCTATAAAAGGCTGATGTGAAAAATGCAGGGAAAGGGTTTTTCCTTGGCCTCTAGGGAGTGCGCTTACAAAGTTTGAAACTGAATGGTGGAGTTATAGGTAAAACCACAAATCGGCCTGTTATAGCGCCACCATGAGGCTGATTTCCAAAATTTGAAGTGGCATTTCTTCCTCGACCTAGTGGGAATGTGTATGCGCGATTTCATGATAATTGCACTTTGCGTTTGTGATTTGAGGCATTTTGTTCAAAACGGCTCAATCCTACAAACTTTGGAAGCCAATCTTAGCCAATCAGGATGGAATATGCAAAATCAGACAGATCTGTGTCGATCACATGACTGTTGAGATACTGCCTACCGATTTGTAGGATTTTTGGACAAAATCTGTAAGAGTAGCGCACAGAAATGTGTTTTGTGAACATCGGCCACTAGGTGACGCTAGAAAAGGCCCATTTGAAAAATTTAGGGCAGAGGTTCTAGATTGGCATCCAGGGAATGTGTGTGCTCACTTTGGCAGCGACCGGGCCAACGGCGACTGAGATTAGGTGCACACAAACTGCGAGGACACACAGACGCACGCACGCACGGACGGACGGACGGACACACGGACGGACGAAGGGGAAAACATACTCTCCCCCATGCCTTCGGCTGGTGGAGACAATAATATTTTGTTTTGTCTTAGGAATAAGACAAATACAAAAAACATTGAACTCAAGTCTCCATGGTGTGAGTATAATCAATAGAAAAAAGTCATGTTGGTGTTGAAATACTCCCTTGAGGCCCCCCCCCCCCCCCCTCCCCCCAAAAAATAAATAAAATAAACAAATAAAATAAACAAATAAAATAAACACATAAAATAATAAAATAAAAATAAAACAACCTATGGCTTGTTTCAATTGAGATCCTTTTTTAAAACTCATATAACTCATAAAACTCATATGGCAGACATATAGAACACAGTAGGCCTATGCAGTAGATGAAAACAGCCGTACATGCAAGAAGTAAGTGTATAGTAAGAATAGAGATTTTGGAGTTTATAATTGATTAGATCACCATTAATTGGTGCATAACAACAGATACTCTTCCTGGGTTCCACACATAACAAAAAAAAACATGACATTCCACAAGACATTACACAACAATGATATCAAAATAAAATACAGATTTGACAAAGTAAATTTTCACTGCGTGTGTGTGTGTGACTCACCTAACAGCTTCTTTGATCCAATGGCCCAATAAGTCTAAAACGTTTGAGGAGCAACTTTCAGCCTACCCGGGAGAGTTTACGCTAAGGTACTGGAAATGAGGGTCAGATTCAAGAGGAATAATGTGGATTCCGTCCTGGCCATGGAACAACTGGCCAGCTCTTTACTCTGGCAGGAATCCAGAGGGCCTGGGAGTATGCAGGGTTGTGCAGGTTACTTTTAAGAAGTAATCCCCTACAGTTACAAGTTACTTGTTAAAACATTGTAGTCAGTAACTTAATCCAATTACCAGAATTTAAAAAGGTAACTACTAGTTACTTTCAGTTACTTTTGGAATACTTTTTAGCTAATTTAAAATTAAAAATGTTATTACATTTTAATTAAATAAAACAAGTTTTACCATTGATAACTAGACAAGAATATTGAGCCTATGAAATTAAGAAAAGGAAAACAAGCTATACTATGTAACTTTTTTAATAAAACAAATCTTAAAATTGTCCTAACTATTAAATCGCTAAAGTTTTAGAACACCCACTCCGTTAATTTCAGCCCCAAAAGCCTTTTCTTTATATGTTTTCTACATAGCCGTGACAGGGGCTGTATTTCCCGGCAAAATTATGTCATCTCCCACATGATACACTACCGGCCAATCCCAGCGCAGTTCATACACCAACGGCCAATCACAGCGAGTCTTGCCGTCTCTTCAGGAAGTAGCTTCCTGGCAGAGTAGTTCCGGTGCTGCACATTGAGTGACCCTGTCTTTCCCTAATAGGACTGATCGTGGATAGCTACTGGGACGTAAGTCGGGACTTGATCAACCCCGGCTGGGTCACCTGGGCGAGGGTGTATGATGTTGCGAGACCCGAAACACCCGTCGACCCCAGGCTACATCACTGATGATACGTCCCAGCTGCATCCTTGTGATGTTTTTTTTTACACTATTAGTTCTATTTATAGTGGCTCATAGGAATAGACTATGTGACAACCAGGAATAGTTTGGTGACCACCGGAGACTCGGTTGACGGCCGGAATTTAGACGGCACCCGGGAGCAGGTTGGGTTAGCGCCCCAGCCTGTGTCTTCCGTGAGGAAGAAGCCCAACAAATCCACGGTGAGGCCTTTAGGAGGGCCATTCAACTGCAGCAGCTGAATGGAATGTTTGGATTGGGGTCTGGTGCAACGCACAGGTTCTGAACCTGGTGAGAGCAGGAGAGGACCTGGTAAGACGTAGGAGGAGCCCGGCCAGGAGTCAACCCATAGAGCCTAGTTCTTCCACGCGCCAGAATGGCTCCCCAATCCTGGCAGAGTAGTTCCGGTGCTGCACATTGAGTGACCCTGTCTTTCCCTAATAGGACTGATCGTGGATAGCTACTGGGACGTAAGTCGGGACTTGATCAACCCCGGCTGGGTCACCTGGGCGAGGGTGTATGATGTTGCGAGACCCGAAACACCCGTCGACCCCAGGCTACATCACTGATGATACGTCCCAGCTGCATCCTTGTGATGTTTTTTTACACTATTAGTTCTATTTATAGTGGCTCATAGGAATAGACTATGTGACAACCAGGAATAGTTTGGTGACCACCGGAGACTCGGTTGACGGCCGGAATTTAGACGGCACCCGGGAGCAGGTTGGGTTAGCGCCCCAGCCTGTGTCTTCCGTGAGGAAGAAGCCCAACAAATCCACGGTGAGGCCTTTAGGAGGGCCATTCAACTGCAGCAGCTGAATGGAATGTTTGGATTGGGGTCTGGTGCAACGCACAGGTTCTGAACCTGGTGAGAGCAGGAGAGGACCTGGTAAGACGTAGGAGGAGCCCGGCCAGGAGTCAACCCATAGAGCCTAGTTCTTCCACGCGCCAGAATGGCTCCCCAATCCTGGCAGAGTAGTTCCGGTGCTGCACATTGAGTGACCCTGTCTTTCCCTAATAGGACTGATCGTGGATAGCTACTGGGACGTAAATCGGGACTTGATCAACCCCGGCTGGGTCACCTGGGCGAGGGTGTATGATGTTGCGAGACCCGAAACACCCGTCGACCCCAGGCTACATCACTGATGATACGTCCCAGCTGCATCCTTGTGATGTTTTTTTACACCCATCAGCAACAGTGTTTACATTGGTGAAGGAATCTTGCCTGCTACTCCCTCAATCCTGGTCTAAAAGACCGGGAGACGGCTCTACGGATTCGTATCGGCGAGGCGGGGTTTGCGGCAACTTTCCGGTGGTCCGCGGCAACTCCGGGCGAAAAATGTAACCAGAGTCTTTACAAGTTACCTGTTTTTTTTTTGTTTGTTTTTTTGTCATTTGATTTGATTGATTGAAGTCGAAGACTTTATTAGAAGAAGTTTGCATAGGAAAAGTACAGTTTCATGACGGTACAGTTCACTGGTACAAGATTAGATTAGAGATTAGAGTTTATTTGTCATTGTAACAATACAGTACAGGTACACAGGCACAGTTTAATTTGTCAACGATCAACTCATTTACAAAGAACAGTACACATACAAGTACATTCACAGTACAACGAAATGTATTTGTGCATTTAAGGGAGCACGGCTGCTGCCATACGACGGCGCTGCCAAAGGTACAAGGTCTACCAAAAGGAGATCCTAGAAAAGACTACGCTTATTTCCATAGGAAACCATTTTGCCACCTTTTCACCACTAGAGGGCGCCCAATGGCCATAGAAAACACCACCCACAAGCGTTGTAACAGCACAAGCCATGCGCAGCCATGACAAGCCTGAACACTTTCCTTTGTGTCATCAACAGGGACAGGATGAAGTTAGCTCGAAGTTAGCTATTGGCTATCAAGCATTTTAGAAGCCCTATTTTCAGCGATTTAGCCATGATTAAACCTTGCACACCTCATGGATATGCATGGCACAGAGAAAATGAGCTCTAAAGATCCTGGATTGCATTGGAGTGGATGGTAAATATCGGCGGCGCGACGCTCTCGCGGGCCGTGTAAACAGATGACGGCCGGCAGCCCGGCTCGAAAAAATAAAAAAAATATATATATTATATATTTTTTTTTTTTACAATTTTTTTTTTTTTTTAAAGCCGAACTAGTTCGGGATAGGCACCCAGGACGGTCCAAATTATCCCGAACTAGTTTGGGATAGGCACTAAAGCAGTTAAGTATCTCATATAACATTGAATGACAGACGGATAGAACACAGTACTATGCAGTAGATATAGTCAGGAAATAATCTGATTACGTAATCCCGTTACATGTAATCCGTTACTTCCCAACCCTGGGAGTATGCATATCCAACTGTGCTTTCACACGCATGTGGGCTGCACACGTAAACTGTTGTGGGCGTGCACAATTTACAGGTTTTCTTTCTTTTTTTTTTTAACTTGTTGACCTACATTTACTTGCCCAGTACATTAGCAACACTTGGCACATGTGGCCCATCAGAAAACTGGTAGTCAATCTATCAATTTGGAATCAATCTGAATAACTGGCATATTAAAGTGTGTCACTGTCAACTATGAAGCACCACATCAGAAAAAATACAAGAAAATGATCAAAAACGTGAAAATATAAAGTAAAGAAAAATGCTGCAGACAAAAAAGGTCTCTTATTTGGAAGGATGAAAACATAAATGACCAAACAGCACTATTTTGATTGACAGGGAAGGTCCAGGATCCAATCAAATAGGTGCCGGATCCAATCAGAGAGGTGAGGGAACATGTTCCACCTTGTTCCCCCACAAATTAAGCACTGATATCCGGTACATGTGTTTTGTAGATTTGGAGAATGCATATGACCAGGGACGTGCTGGCCATTGGGAAATGCAGGAAAACTCCCGAACGGCCGGTTCATTCCCGGCCGGTCCAGGCCGGCCATTAGGAAAAAAATAAAAATTAAATGTCGGCCTTCGTTCCATTTTGGGGGCTGGGCGGCCAACAAAGTAAATCGTCACTGTCGGGCAGAAACCTCGCATCTCCAAGTTTCAAATTTGTAAATCTTTTCGCAAAGCAAAGCCCGGCTTCATCATACAAGGCCGTGGCACAAAAGTAGTGAAAACAGCAGATCTACAAGCACACAACGCCTCGCACCGCAAGGCGTTGTGTGCTTGTAGATCGGCTGTTTTCACTAGTTTAAATCATTTTTAAAATGATAAATACAAAACAAACGGTTTTGGACATACAAGGTTTCCACCCGACAACAACGGAATATAACTCATGTAATTGGCCCACTGGCTTGTCACTTGTCATGATCTGAAATGACAAGTAGTAGCAGCAGCGCTATAGAGAGAGATCTCTCTCTACAGCGCGCAATGAGGGCCTCTCCAACTCTTTTTCCCGGGCTGAATCAGGGGCCCAGCATATGACCCTGGGAGGTTCTTATTGTTTATTGTTTATTTGGATCCCCATTAGCTACTACTACCTTAGCAGCAGCTACTCTTCCTGGGGTCCACAGAGATAAAATACATTACAAAACAATACGTTTTACGGTACAATATAAGAAACAGTTAAAAAAATTAAATACAACCAAAATATAAAACAAATACATAATTTTGGTGAATCATTGCAGAAGTACATCTTAATAATATCTCAACAACCCAAAATAATTAAAACAAATGCAAATAAAAATACATTACATTCTATATAGAAACATTAAACAGCATTGTCGTGTTAGCCGTGATCAAAGAAGGCAAATTAATTTGATATTTCTTTAAAATCAGATTTAGTTTTTTGCCTGTATGATTTGTGATGGAAGACTATGCAGCTCGTTCATAGCTCTATACATTACTGTGTGTTGCATGGAATTAGATTTTGAGATGGGAAGCATGAAAAGACCATGTGATGCATGTCTGGTGTTGTAGCTGTGTACATCAGAGCTTAACTGGAGCCGGCCATACAGGACAGCCGGAACTCTATGAAGCAACGCCTCTGACAAATGATAGCAGGGAGATATGAAGTCTGTCCTCCACAAAAGGTCATCCCAAAGTGACATGCATTATTTTGATGTTTGTTCTTTTTGGACGGCTCAGAACAATACGTGCAGCTCGATTTTTTCGGTTCTGTGGGAGGTGTTGAGGGAATATGGGGTGAGGGGGTCCTTTGTTGTTGGGCCATCCAATCTCTACTAGGGCATTATCGACTTGTGATTTTTGCAAGTCGACTCAACTCAGTAAAAAGTTGAGTTGAAGTCGACTTTATCTTTTGACGACGTCATCACATCACACACGACCCCACCAATTATGTTGGGAGGTCCCCAAATGATTAACTTAATGTGAAACATTGTTTTCTCGCTCAACTGTAAACAACCAACATAAAGTTTAAGTGTATAGAGTGTATCTGCACATTTCTAAAGTGCCAATTTAAGGACTATTTAAACATTGGCAAAATTGTCAAATATATAGACGCAGAAATTGTGAAAATAGCCGATCTACATGCTCACAACGCCTCGAGCATGTAGATCGGCTATTTTCACAATATAATTTCTTTTTTTCAACTTCGACTTTCTCTGCTGGGAGTCGACTTGTCAACTTTTTCGTTAATGCCCTAATCTCTATACAGACTATCAAAAATAACTTATAGTCATAGAAGTGTGGGGAACTTTACCTGTCCTACACACTGGCTGTCAATCAATCACTGTTCCAAGATACTGTGTTTGTTTTGTTAGATATATTGAAGGTAAACTAACGATGAAGCTGAACAGCATAGACAAAGCACTCAGCTCTCCTCTCCTCTCCTCTCCTCTCCTCTCCTCTCATTCATAAGATTACCACAGCTGATTCTACTGCTACTGATGACCTGCCACCAACACTAGATGATACTACCTAATCTATCTACTACTATACCAGCTACCGATACTTGTGTATTATTATTCAGATGATACTATCTATTATATCTACTACTCTACTAGCTACCTGACATATAACTGTGTTCTTTTTCTTTGAGATAATGTACTAAATCTAATCAAGATACATGCATAGGCCTACATGTTTCTGTTACAATTTACTTTACAGTGAGACTTCATACAAGCTACTGCTGTCAAATAAATGAAAAGGAAACACTGTCTCCCTCTGCTGGGCAGTCCATGTACTGAATCATGAAAATCGTTTGTGTGCAAAAACACACTGATTAAGACCTGAGGCTGGTTTAAAAAAAAAATAACTCAACTTTTGTTGTGCCGCAGACCCCCAAATGAATTAAATGTATTTGGCCGTGGACCCCCTCATCTGTGCCAGGGACCCCCAGAAGACAATATTTGTTTGAAAAGAATTTCAAAATTGTTCAATCTTTTTCCAAGTACTTTCAAGAGATCTATATGAAAGCAGATGTACAAGCTCACAGATTGTCATCGATGTTGACAATTTCAATCTACTACAAGCATTATTTTTTGACATTTTCAATCTAGTACAAGCGTTATTTTCACAATCAGGATAATGCAAGGCTTAACCCCTGTACAAGTAGTATGTTTTCAGATATTGAGATCGGCTCAAACCTTTCTTACAAACATGACCCATGAATTAAAAACCTATATAGGCCCCAATGGAATCAAGACTGCAAGGACTTTTTTTGGTGCAATCCTTTTAGACAGAGGGCCCTCTTTTTGTCCATGCTAAACCCTAAACCTCTGTGCCTTTTTTACTATTTTGAAAGAAAAAAAGAAAAGAAAAACATTTAAAAATACTTCAAATAGCCGATCTACATTGACATGTTGTGAGCTTGTAGATCAGCTATTTGAAGTATTTAACCCAAACTTTAGAAGGCAATGATAGCCAATCAGGAGGGAATATGGGACATGGGACAGGTCCATGTTGATGACACGACTTACTGTGTAACGCTTTGCGTGATTTTAGGCCTAAATCTGGAGGAGCAGTGTTAGCAGTGTTTTGCTAAAATCGGCCTAATAGTGACGCTATAAGAGGGCCATGTGAGAAAGAGTGTGTGTGCAAAGTCAACCAAGGCCTAAAGGACTAAAGCTGTCTACGAGGCACAGACAGGGGATACAGTGGCAGTTGAGATTGGAGATGTGAAGGAAGAGTTTGGCATTGCGCACAAGGTGTTTGGGATTACAGTGGACATGTCTGTTGCTGTGAAGAAGCTGGAACTCCTCAAAATTGGATGCTTTGCCCACACCCTCAACTTGGCAGCACACAAAGTATACCGCATTTCTACAGTGACCCGGTGGGCAGCGAAACTGAGATCGGTCATTTTGTGGATGAAAATATCTGCTGATCTGATGGCCAAAACTGTACTGAAAGAAAAGCAGGTGCTCCTCAAACCTCCTCAACACAATGATTCTGGACGTCAAAACCAAGTGGAACTCTCTGTTCCTGATGGTTGAAAGATTCCTCCAACAGTATCCAGCTCTTCAGGCTGCAGCAATAGACCAACGAATAAGAAGACCAATGGAGAGGGACAAACTGGATAAAGTCACAGATGAGGACTTCTCCAAAGCAGAGCAGTTTGTCAAGGTAGATAGATAGATACCTTTATTATCCCAAGGGGGAAATTTAGTTGTTCAGTAGTAGCACAGCAGTATACAGTTATTTACAAAGTTACAGAGACGTAAGAAAGATAGATAAGAGGGAAAAAAACAAAACAAAGACAAGAGCAGTACAGTACCAATAAGGAGAAGGTGCATCAATAGAGGGGGCGAATAATATATAAGTATATATACATAAAGTGTCTTGCAAAAGAGACCATAGCAGTCAATGCTAGTTAGTGCAAACAAGTATCTCACTGTCATTGTTAAACAAAGCAAAAATACTCAGAAACTACCAACACTAACAACTTAATAGTGCAGTGTCAAAAATCAGTGCGAGAAAAGAAGAAACTAGGAAGCGTGTCACCGCAAGGCGCACGTGAGCACTCTTCCTGGAAGGTCCGTAGAGGTCAAAGTCAATACAGCAATTGTTCCTTAGAGGTCAAAGTCAATACAGCAATGGTTCCGTAAGTCTAAGTTAGGAAGGGAGACCTTTTCAAGCGTCCGTTATGTGTCTCGTTGTACAGCTTAAGGGCAGCTGGTACAAAAGATTTTCCTAATCTCTCACATCTCCGTACTGGGTAGGTAAAGCGGTCGTCTCCTCTCTTACTCCAGTAACTGGTGATCTCTAGATGGAGGGGGTGGGAGGAGTTCTCCAAGATGGAATCTAGCTTCTTCGCAGTGCGCACCCTGGTTACTTCCTCCACCCCCTGCAGAGAGGACCCAACGACAGAACCTGCTTTCTTCACCAGTCTGTTTAGGTTAAACGTGTCACCTGCTCTGTTGTTGCCACCCCAGCATGTTATGCCAAAAAAGAGGACACTTGCCATGACAGACTGATAGAACATCTGTAGCATCCTATTGCACACCCCAAACGAGCTCAGTCTTCTCAGGAGGAACAGCCTGCTTTTCCCCTTGTTGTGAATTGCCTGCGCGTTGTCCGACCAGTCCAGTGAACTATTCAGGTGTACTCCGAGGAATTTGTAGTTATCCACGAGCTCAACCACCTCACCGTTAATGGTGCTTGGCACCGGGGGGACTCTCTTGGAGGTGCGGAAGTCCACCACCATCTCCTTAGTCTTGCTTGCGTTGAGCTTGAGATGGTTGTCCTCGCTCCACTGCACAAAGTCCCTAACCACACCATCGTGCTCAGCCGTGTTGTCACCCGAGATCTTGCTGATCACTACGGTATCATCTGAGAACTTCTGCAGATGACAGGTCTTGGAGTTGAAGCGGAAGTCCGATGTATAGAGAGTGAACAGGAAGGGTGAGAGCACAGTTCCTTGAGGGGCCCCTGTGTTGCTCACCAGCACATCGGACCGACAGCCCTGTAGTCTCACCGACTGTGGTCATTCTGAAAGGTAGTCTGTGATCCATGCCACAAAGCCTTTGTCCACCCCCATCAGCGTAAGCTTCTCCGCAAGCAGAGACGGTTGGATAGTGTTGAAAGCACTGGAGAAGTCAAAAAACATAATTCTGACTGTGCTGCCCAGATCTTCCAGATGGGTGGTGAAGGTGATGAAGGTCCTGTAACTCTACAGTGTGTGTATCAAGTGAGAAGAGCCCCACGTGCGGTCAGATCCTTCCAATACTTGAGAAACCGAAGGAGCACTTCTGAGAGAAGACACTTTGTGTCTGCCATTAAACATAATATTTGGAATTACCTCTCTGCACGTTACCAGGAGGACCACATCCATGCCTTCCTGGAAGAGGTGACTGCGATGGGCCCCAGGTTCAAAGCTAAGAGTGACAGAGACTCCGCCTGGGACCGTTTAGAGAAGGCTTGTATAGCAGCCCAGGAGGGGGCACGGTATGATGATGATAAGGATGACAGCGCACTAGTCTCAGAGGAAGAAGAGGATCCGTGGTTGCGGGCAATCCATTACAGCCTAAGAAGAGCGCCTTGGAGGAGCTGTTTGCAGAAGAGGAGAAAGACCTGCTCACGATCCAGCCAAACAAGGTGACCACCACTCAGAGTGTTCGCCAAGAGATCATTCTTCATGGGAACCTACCTGCAGTCTCTATGGCAGAAGACCCTGTCCTGTGGTGGTGGTGGGGAAGGAGAGTCACCCTGCACCTATTAGCTGAACTGTGCAACAGCTACCTTTGTGTTCAAGCCTCCTCCACTCCCTCAGAGAGGGTCTACTCCACTGCTGGGGATACCATCATCCTGGAGAGATCCAGGCTGATGCTTGACAAGGCAGACATGTTCATTCTTTTTCAGAAAAACTTCTAGAGCTGTGCTTTTATTAACTCATAGGATGACTATGACGTCCCATGACTTCTTTTTAACAAGGGCCCCGTATGCCTATGACGTCTTTTTCATTTTATGTCAGTGTTTACACAAGATTAAACACTTCCCCAGTCTGTGAGCGATTTGAGTATTATTGCGACCGTAAGGGAGCAGTTTACTATGAAAACCTCCACCGGCCGTCCGTCCGTCCGTCACACGTCACACGTCACACGTCACACCTTTGCCCTGCTCATATCTCCGCATCAGTATGACATCACACCACATGTGTACACAAACCTTTGTGTACGTTGCTGTGGCAACAGTCTGTTGTTGCTGGTCTGTTAGTGTACGTTAGCAACCACCTTAGCAACCATGGTTTTACCCTAGCAACCAACTGTTTACCCTAGCAACCAACTGTTTACCATAGCAACCATGTTTTTTTACCCTAGCAACCGACTGTTTACCATAGCAACCAGATACGCAGAGCAGGGATCTCCATATATGGGCATAAACAGGTGACATCACACTGATGTCAGATACTCAGAGCAGGGATTTCTCCATAATATATGGGCATAAAAGGGATTCTGTTAGGAATCTCCATATATGGGCATAAAAGGGATTCTGTTAGGGATCTCCATATATGGGCATACAAGGGATTCTGTTAGGGATCTCCATATATGGGCATAAAAGGGATTCTGTTAGGGATCTCCATATATGGATAAAAGGGATTCTGTTAGGGATCTCCATATATGGGCATAAAAGGGATTCTGTTAGGGATCTCCATATATGGGCATAAAAGGGATTCTGTTAGGGATCTCCATATATGGGCATAAAAGGGATTCTGTTAGCTGTTAGTGATCTCCATATATGGGCATAAAAGGGATGCTGTTAGGGATCTCCATATATGGGCATAAAAGGGATTCTGTTAGGGATCTCCATATATGGGCATGAAAGGGATTCTGTTAGGGATCTCCATATATGGGCATAAAAGGGATTGTATCCCAGATGATGCCCTGTTAGGAGATCCACACTAACAGAATCCATATATGGTCCTACCGACAGCTGCTATAAGCCAACCCTGGCGATAAGGTCTGAGTCGAAGAAATGCTTCTTTCCTGGCAAGAATTGCCCCTTTATACTGTAGGGCTCGTTTGTGTATTGTATGACATCACGCCACATCATCGGCTGAGGACTGTGTGATGTCATCATATCTCCATATATGGAGACATAAGTTGCTCATGCCCAAATATGGGCTGGTGAGGTCAGACTTAGTGTGATGCGTAGGTTATCTCCATATATGGAGATTCAACGTCAATGAGTAACCATGACAAACCATGGCAAACTTATCAAGACATACGGGCAGTATGTCTTGATAATTGGTAAAACAAACTTTTGGCCTATTTGTGGAGATAAGCGACCAACGGTCGCTTATCTCCCGATTAGGGAGTCTTACTGGTCCATAGTAGTATTAGTATTAGTAGTAGTGTCACTCCAGGAGCCACAGCCGCGATGCTTCGCAGGCACCCACTGGGACTATGGATCCACGGCGCCGCCAGGCTCGCCAGCTCACACTGATGGATGTAATGACGTTCGCTCCTCGTGGACGGATTGTTGAGCCAGAGCAGCCTGAGGCTGAGAGTGAGAGCAAGCGAGAATGGGACACAGAATCCGAGCACACCAGAGCTGAGAATGACAGCGAGAACGAGCGAGAAGGGGACACAGAATCCGACATTTCAGATGGCGAGGAGAACCTCGTATCTCCACTAATTGCTTCACCGGCCACAGAGCAACAGGGGGAGGAGGAGAGCTGTTCCGTGCAGTGAGCACCTCTTCGCTCTTCGCTCTTCGCGGCCGAATCAGAGCACCGTTGATGACTCGTCGTCATGAGGCTGAAAGCTCATATAATTCCCAGTCTGATCCGTCAGATCTGGCCGAGACGGACGAAAATTGGAGACCAAAGAGAGATCCTGTGTCCATGGCAAGATTCCATGACGCCTGTGCTAAGATGTATACTGTATGTATTTATATTGTACATGAAACCCAGCGGGCATACACACAGCCACTCATACACAAAAGCCTGTTCTCCAGAACCAAAATCTCACTGGTTAATTGGATGAGATTTGTGTACAAGATAGCACATACATTGTGTTTTCATGTTTATATCTGTGTAGCCAGGTATTGAGAACATCAATGCAAATTACCCTTAAATTTAGCCTAAAATTGTGTTCTAGGTGTTCTAACTGTTCTAGGTCTACTATAACCGGAATCATTGTTATGACTGAGGATTATGCTTTACAAGATTCTCCCAAGGACTGAGGCTGCAGCAGATTGGCCAAATTGTGGATGACATTGCGGTATCATCAAGAACCCTGACAAAAATGTCCCAAATACTGAGAGGTCTGCAAAACGACGATGAGAAAGTTGCAGAGACGGAAAGGACAAAAGATAGGGGGGAGGAGATACTTCGTTGATTCATTCAATATCAATGTCTTTTGTTGTTGTTGTTTTCAAATCTTCAGTATGGAAGGGGCAGAATGGCTGGGGCCTGCAATAGGAAAAAGTGGGTCTTTGGAATGCTGGGAGTGCGGCGCAGCAGGAAAGGAAAAGGGAAACCTGTGCTCCGGGTAGTGGACCGGCGAACCAGGACCAAGCTAGTGCCATTAATCCTCCGGTATGTCAGAAGACGGTCAAGCATAATAAGTGATGAGTGGAAACACTGTCATGGTCCCTTAGGTCGATTGCTGCATGACATGAGGATTAAGAGATAAGCTCGATGCGATGAGGTCGTATAGACCGAAACGTTGCATTGGTTGCCTGTCCTAATAGGTGTGCAAAAGGACCTTCCTCAATGTTTGTTGTTCCCACAGTTTACATTTTATTTCCGGTTTGCCTGTTATTTCTCCTATGGCACCAATATCAATACAGCATGGAATTGTGGACAAAATATTCATACAGCGATAATATTATCTATTAAACTTTTTGTCTCTGAGAGGCTAAAAGGTCATCAAATGACCAATAATAACCACCCCTGTATGTTTGTTCTCTGGCAGACATGGTGAGAGCGCTGCAGACATCCTCACTTGACCGGCCCACCTCCTGGGAAGTCTGAGGAGCAATTCATCCCTGTTTGTCACCTTCTCATCCCGGAGGAACCGCCACAAGGTGGCAGCAGAGAGACACCCAGTGGAGGAATCCTCAGTCGCCCAGAATCACAGATGTATCGACGGCCGGTGAACCAGAGGTTCCGGAGAGGGTCTCTCCCCCTGGCAGCGACGACGCGTCCAATCCCTGGGACGCCGGACACTTCTCCAGATAGATCCATGATCGGCCCAGAAGCCACTACTCCTCGACACTCACATAGATCCATAAGGCCTCAAGAAGATGCTACTCCACGCTCAGAAGGATCCGTAACCACTCCAGAAGCCGTCCCAGCCAAGACCCTGAGCCATGCTGGTGGTCCCCTCCCCCTGGCCAAGACCCTGAAATGTTTCCTGAACCACAGTGGGCAGTGGTGGGCGGTGCATTTTATACCCAGGCCTTCAATAGAAATCCTCCCACAAGTTCAACGTTTAGAATTGTGCACAAATTCACATTATTATACAGTGTCATTCAACATCAGTGGGTGTGTTTAAACTTTAGAATAAATGTCATTTTAAAGGAGTAGATCACCCAAAACATTTACTTATCGTCTTTAATTACACACCCCATTAACCCTTGAAATTTTTGACACATTCCTAAGCTAATAATTTGATGACTCAAAGTGTCTCATGAGTTTCCTAGTGGCCAATGATCCATTCATCAAATTATTGTCTCAGGAATGTGTACAAATAAAATATGAATTCAAGGATTCATGGGGGTGTAATTGATTGAAAATGAGTAAGTGTGTTTGTGTGAACTGCTCCTTTTAGGTAATACATTTTTTTTAAGGCAAGACACGGCAGGTGAAAACATGGAAAAATTCAATTCAAGTCAATTTTGAGATTTTGTGCTGTATTGCTTCCTAAATATGTGTTCTTTCAAACTAATGCAAAATACATGGTCAAAATAAAAATATCTATGTTTATTTTAGTATAGGCCTACTTTGTCATGCTGCGCTGGTAAATTTTGCGTAAATGTATAACTTGCAGCCTTTATGCAGCCTTTTAGATCTGTGACCGCTGTGTGCTTCATGTCATGCCATATGGAAAGCTCTGGACGTGGAGATTACGACTGTCTGCTCCAAATATGGTAATTTCCTGGTAAGTACCAGCAACCAATTATAAAAAAAGAAAGATTGATTTTTCACCCAGCAACGAGCTGTCATTGGCTGTTGCAGATTTACGACTACATGATTCGTTCAGATGCATCACATGCTCTGCCTGTTCTCGTGTCCCAGGGAGGAGGGTGTGTTTGGAAATGTTCCCCAGAAGCGCATGCATGTATTAGTTTGTATTGGCTAGTGCGCTTGCTGCGCTCAGGGCTGAATATCTGAACGCACCCTTGGCTATGGGAAGGAGCGAGCCGATTCCCCGTACGCAAATGAAAACATGCCGAGAACTCCACAGAGAAGAACCAGCAGGAAAAGAAGGCTACAATTATCTCTTTCAAGACCCAAAAAGGATGAAAAGAACAATTACATAAATTAAACAGTGGGTGAAATCCCCTTGTGCATCGCAGCGTAAGCTGTCACTTGCAAAGCAGGAGGAGTGTGACAGCGGCTGTGTTACACAGCCATGGCTAATAGTCCACGTAGCATGTCTGAATAAACTGATCACAGAGTTGATTTGTTCAAGTTGTGCAGGGATAGGCTACAGGGCTGCAAATAACCATCGATTCAGAGAATCAGGGATTCTGCAGCTCTTTGTTGTTCAAGTGCACTCTGTGCACAAGTGATCATTACCTCAAAAGTGTCTACACATCCACGCGCATCCACGATAAAACCAGGAAAGATGTGTAGTTTGACGTGAATGTTCGCATGGTGCTTTTAGCACATGAATTAGGACTTGGATATGCAGCCCTCAGAAAAATAATAAAATATTAATATTTTTAATCTAATTAATTACAGGCTCTGTGATTAATTAATCGCAATTAATCACATTTTAATCGCACATCGAAGAAGCATTCTTTTTCAAGTAAAACACATTTTGTTGTACGAGGGAATCAACAAGTGAGTTTTTTTTATCTAAATTTCACATCCACTGGGCCAAGCAAAGCGCTCTGATTGGCTACTTCTCCCTTTCAGTTTGTTGTCTCTTCTTGGTTGGTGCATCGCTATGATCAGTATGCCCGAAACTGAAGGTTCTGTGGTGCAAAAACTAAGTGCGATTAAATGTGGTTTTTTTTTATCGCGTTAATTTTCGGTAATTAATTAATCGCAATTAATCAGTTAAAGTCCCAGCCCCCTAATATAGGTTGGCTAAGATTGACATCTATTTTACACACCTTGATGATCTGGGTGTCAGAACACCGGATCCTGTTTGGAACTCTTAAACAACGTCACAAATTGCCATAAGCTCTTGTAAATGTTTGTCTAGTGATTTAAACTGTGCACAAATTATGCACGGATGTATACATTGTATAAAAGAAAAAAATATATATAAAAGACAAGTTGTTTCCTCTCTTTTTGTCACTTTTTTAAAAACAGAATGCCACAAACCAAACCCAGGAAAACAACAAGGGCTGTCTCAGCTGAAGTCCTCCGCCAAGCCTCAGCAGAAGTGAACCGTGGAGAAAAGGTAAAGCCGGTCGTCGGGGCTACAATGCAGGTATAGACCTATTGACTTCTCATTATTTAGCTTAACTCCCTCAATTTCCCCTGGAGCGATTAATTAACTGTTATCTTATCCAGAACCGGAAAAGTAGCGCAGTGTGGAGTGAAGCAGGTGAGTGGTGTGACCTCAGCTGACTCCATGGTGGCTCCATGGTGACGATGGCCATGGCGGTCTGAAGTGTCTCCCATAAATCCCTATTGGTCTCGGATTATTTTGTCAAAGCAAAAGGTTACAGCCTCAATCTGTGATTTGTTCACCAGGTTGGCAGGATCAATATGACTAAAACAACATTGTTGTACATAATTGTGGCATTTGGGCTTCTTTTTACATTTTCCAGCGAGTTGCACTTTAGGACACATTTCTTCTGTCAGTTGTGGGATTTTATTTTTGCTTTAATCCATGCATCTGGTCGTTGTTTTGTTCTACAGTCTGTACTATATTCTAACACCATCTCATCTCTGTTTTTCAGGTCTGGCTGTGAATGAGCTGATGTTAGGAGCTGAAGTCTTTTCTTATTCACAGATTGTATACATTGCGTGGATATCAATGGCCTTGCCCTTGAGGTCTATTTCCCGCATGCCATGCCTACTTGCACCCTAAGCAGTCTGCATACATGGTGGAGCTGAAGCAGAGCAGACACTTGATAATGGTCATGGCGTTCTCCGGATTCAAATGCCCTTGGGAACGGGAAAGACAATAATGTATTTTGGCACCGATAGATCAATATCAGAAGGCCAATCCACAGAGAATCACAAAGCCGGTCTACTGCTCAAGAACAAACAATGGTAATACCTCTGTATTAGTAGACAGCCGTGTTGGAGTGTTTGCTTGCGGTCTTCCAGCTTGGAATGAAAGACGATAATCCAGGAGGCTCAACTATGCACAACTCTAGTGTGTGTGTGTGTGTGTGTGTGTGTGTGTGTGTGTGTGTGTGTGTGTGTGTGTGTGTGTGTCTGACTGACGTCATCCAATGGTAAAACCCTAGAAAAAACACAGATGTCATCATCACCATAAAAGCCAATGAGGGACCAGCATTCTTGGCGACATCATCAATAAGTGCATTGATAATATTGAGGCACACAGTATACGGGCCATGAGAGGGGCCGTCTATGCCCGTAGCAGCATATGCCACATGGACATAGATGGACATGAACGGGCATTTGTCCCATAAGTTTGAGGATTGGTGGATTTATGAGCTTCACATAACTCTTTGGCCAGACTATAAGTGGGACAATTTCCATGATTGGTCAGGTTTCACTTACTACAAAACGGGAGAAGCGGGCGCAGTTAGTTAGTTAGTTAGTTTAATTTCATTGTCCACAATGTGGAAATTTGTCTTTTGTCTCATATACATTTACAACAATAAAACAACAGATAACAGTAACAAACATTAACACACAAAGCATCTTTAAGGCCATTCAGAGGACAACAATGGCATATGTGAAAAGAGCAGGCAGATCAACGAAACATGACATCATTCATTGCCTTAATGGCAGACCTAGTATGAGTTAAAAAATCAAACCTTGGTTCGAATTGAAGCGATGATTTTTTATTCTATGTGTTCTAGAGCTATGAAATCTGTGTTCTAGATCTATACATTCTGTGTTCTAGATCTATACTTTCTATGTGCTTTAGTTCTATATTGTTATGAATTCTGAATGCTTGACCAATCCTCAATTCTGCATGCACGGGACATGTACGGGACAGACAAAGCCACTCCTTGAGAATCTATGGGAATCCTCAAAAAAAACATGTAAGGGACAGACAAAGCCACTCCTTGGAAGCGGCTTTCACCGCTTCAAAAATCAAACCTCGGTTCGAAGTGAAGCGGTGAATTTCTTAAGAGATGAAAGCCGCTTCCAAGGTGTGGTTTTGTCTCTGCCATGTCTGTCCCATGTCTGTCCTGTGCATGCAGAATTGAGGATTGGTCAAGCTTCACATGACAATTTGGCCCTCCAGACAAAATCATTCATTCATTCAGAATCCATGAAAATATAGAACTAAAGCACATAGAAAGTATAGATCTAGAAGATAGAATGTATAGATCTAGAACACAGATTTCATAGCTCTAGAACACATAGAATAATAATTCACCGCTTCACTTCGAACCGAGGTTCGATTGTTATTCTATGTGTTCTAGAGCTATGAAATCAGTGTTCTAGATCTATACATTCTGTGTTCTAGATCTATACTTTCTATGTACTTTTATGAATTCTGAATGAATGAATGATTTTGTCTGGAGGCCCAAATTGGCATGTGAAGCTTGACCAATCCTCAATTGGTCAAGCATGCACGGGACATGTACAGGACAGACAAAATTGTCCAAACAGATGGGGGGACATGTACGGGACAGACAAAGCCACACCTTGGAAGCGGCTTTCACCAGATAGGTAGATAGATGGATACCTTCCTTTATTATCCCTTCCCCCAGGGGTTAAAATCAGTTGCCCAGAGGCAGCACAGCAGTTTAAGGTTACATTTTAGACAGAAGTAAGAAAAAGAAAACAAGTACTGTTGTGTACAGTCAAAGAAAAAGCAAGGCACACTAAAAAGAAGAATATATACATGTGTCAAAAAGCTGTCTAAAGGTCCTAGATGTTTCTGGAGGGATACCACGCAGCTCCAGATCAATCTGCCGTCGAAATGGCACAGTTGGATGTTTTTGTGGACAACTACACCTACAATCCGAATAATCCAGCGAGTTGCACCTATGCTGGCACCGTTCACCTGCTGTTCTTCAATCCCCCTGTCCCCAACATGGGCCGGCCTTATGACCCTAATCCACAACCAAGTGCCCAGAATTAATGGTGCTCGGGGTGGTCAATTCGAAGCGTTAATCATTCCAGGACTTTATCCAGCTCAGGCAAATGTACACCCAATCAACCTACAAGGATGTCGGCGTATGATTCCCACTGTACTCCCACCAGACGACTTCCCTTGGGAGCCACCTATTAATGTCCTGGCCAACGCTACCGCTGCTCCTCTGGTGTACACATTGATCCGGATATTTTGCATGCAGGGGCCAGAACAGGCCGGCGGACCAGCTGGCACAAAGAAGAAGGACAAACCCACTCCCGGTCCCGAACCTGACGACTCTTCCTCTTCTTCTTCTACATTAGTTGCTGCCTGACCCTTCCCCTCCCTGTCCGCCAAGACCAACCCCTTCCTCTACATCACTTCCAGTGCCCCTCTCTCTCTCTCTCTCTCTCTCTCTCTCTCTCTCTCTCTCTCTAAAAATGTCCATATACAGTATGGGCATTCCCAGATGATGCCCTATTAGGGTACCCCTTTATGCCCATAATATGGAGATCTCCAGGCATCAAACCCAGGCCCTAACTCGCCAAGGCCCTGCTTGGCTTTACTAATTAGCATACGTGTATGCCCATATATAGAGATCCCTGTCATCAATATTAAGGACATATCTGGGAATGCCCATATTTGGTAATGCCCATATATGGGCATGTTTTGACATCACATTGTTGACTATCACGCAGGGGTCTCCATATATAGGTAGCTGGTCCGATGTACATCACTGGCCAGATGGCCAAGAATTGGCACGACCTCGCCCTTTAGGGCGAGCTCGCAAGTCGCACCATGCCCGGGCCTAAGCGCAATGCTCGCTCATCTCCAACAACAGGTCGTGAATGCTGTCAGAGATACGGTGCGATCTTTGCTGCCCAGGATGCTTGGTTGCAGCAGCAGGTGGCTGCTTTGGGGTCAACACAATTTTGTTGCTTCTGCAAGATGCCGCAGATCACATTTTTCGATCTATTTGCCCAAAGTGACGTGTATTTACTAGACTCCCAAGAGCTGTCTTACTGGAACTGTGTGAACAGTTTGGAGCCAGCACTGCGGAGCCGTACCAGACACTCCAATCCCGTGCCACTGTATATGCAGGTGCTCTGTACCTTGGGCTTTTTAGTCACTGGCTCTTTTCAAAACGTTGTAGGAGACAGGGTGGGCATATCTCAGCCGACAATCAGCCTCATTATTCCACCTGTCCTGGATGGAATAATTAAACTGGCCCCACAATGTATTAAGTTTCCCTATTCTGCAGCGGAACAGAACCCCATCAAAAGAGGATTCCATTCTATTGCTGGTCTACCAAACACCATAGGCACAATAAGGCACCCTCTCCAGAACCCTTCCCTTATCTCAACCACAAGCGCTACCACTCCATAAACGTCCAAGTCATCTGTGATGCTGATAACCAGCTCCTGAATGTGGTCGCTCAGAGGTGCACATGATTCATTCATTTTGCAAAACAGTTCAGTGGGTATGCTATGCGCCTTGAACAAGGAGCTGCTGGAGACGCATGGCCCTTTGGTATGTAGGCTATATTTCATTGATCTGTAGGCTACTCAATACAAATTGAGCTTTAAAGTAGGCCTAATTATAAATTACTGCACCTGTAGGCTTATATTATAATTGTTTTATTAGGAGATCGTGGATATGCCCTGGCCCCCTGGTTAATGACACCAGTCACCGGACCCCAGACTGCCCAGGAGAGGGCATATAATGACGTTCACACAAGCACCCGCTCCACCATCGATCGGGATTTTAAAAGGACGCTGGTTGTGTCTCTAGACGTTTCAGGAGGCAAACTGCTTTACAAACCGAAGAAGGTGCGTTTACATAGACTAAAATGCACAGCGTTAATTTAAGTCTGATAATTACCCTGGATTTGGATTTGTGAGTGCGTCATGCGTAAAGCAGTGCCAAATGGAGAGGTTACGCAATGGATGCAATGAACTTCACATTTATTACGATAGCTTGGGGACTTTTGGTGACATTTAAAACTTTGGAATCTGTTATTTTGTTTCCAGGGTTTGTCAGGGGAGAGGGGAGAGGGGGGATGGGACGCGCAACAGGGTTTTCCAGTCTGTGGGAGTTGGAGACGAACCGTAATGGTTGTGTATTTTGAGAGCTAGAGAGAGAGAGATACAACGTTTGTTCACAAATAGATAGATAGATTGATAGATAGTGTGTGTGTGTGTGTGTGTGTGTGTGTGTGTGTGTGTGTGTGTGTGTGTGTGTGTGTGTGTGAGAGAGAGACATAGATAGATAGATAGATAGATAGATAGATAGGTAGCAACCATGTGTTTGCCTTTTTTTTTTTTTCTTCGTCGTCTGTCAAAATGGAACTGCGTCCTGCATGGAGCCGTTTCATCCAGGCTCGGAGGAATCAGGTCATTGGCTCGGTGCAAGTGACCAACATCCTTCGTGGAAATCTCGGCATCGAGTTGATTGACTCTGATTCTGATGACGAAACCACAGACCCGTCTTTTGTTTTGGACGAGTCGTGCCTGAGGTAAGTCAAGCCTAAGCTAACGTTAGCCATGAATTTTGTTGTGCGCGCCCTGTGTGTGTGTGTGTGTGTGTGTGTGTGTGTGTGTGTGTGTGTGTGTGTGTGCTTGTGGGCGCACGTGGCTGTGTGCACACTTGTGTCAGTGCATGCGTGCTTGTTTGCTTATTTGCGTTCGTGCACCATGAATGATAAAACGACTACTATTGATACTTTGCGCACACGTGCACGTGTTTGCACACGCGTGCACTTCTTCTCCGAGCAGCTGCCCCGGTGATGCAGTCTGTGGCTTGTGCCATGAAGGATGTTGCCACAATGACAGTGCGCCCCCCCCATAGTTGTGCAACGTGGCCCTGGAATGCAGCACGTCCGCTTGGAACCCGAGGAGCGTACCCGCAGGATGATGGAGAGGTGCTGCCTGTACTGCGGGTCAAAAGACCACTTTATTAAGGATTGCCGTACAAATAAGTAGGACTACGAGACCGCAGCCCTTATTATATTTTTTAATCTAAGTTTCGAGGAGCATTTTATTTAATTGTGTTTTAATTGCTCGGCCTGCATGAGTCAGCTGTTTTGTGTTTCTTATTTCTTTCTAAGTTTCGAGGAGCATTTTGTTTAATTGTGTTTTAATTGCTCCTGAGTCCTGTTTTAATTGTGATTGTGACATGTTTCGAGTAAACATTTGAACAACCTTTTGCTTCCAGCTAACTCATTATTGTGACTGTAAAATGCTTTTAATTGTGACTGCAAAATGCTTATTTTAATTGTGCATTAGGCAAATTCTATGCCTAAAACTGTCCCTATATTTGCATATTTTACAAGGTTTTGTTTTTTTTTTGTTTTTTACAAATGAGGTGCTTTCATATCATGGTACCGGGTCGGGGGACTTGATGGTTGGTGTGTTTTAATCTTATTTTTTATTTATTTTTTCCAAGTCTATGGTAGATCTCTTATAACGCAGGGAACCATGTAATTTGGTCAGGCATTTCAGCTAAATCATCCCTGGGTGATGCATATCATACATGAATTGCAGCTGAAAGTGCTTTTCAGAACAAACAAATTTGTACAAAACAATATGTAGCCTACCCATGATCAACAATACAAATGAAAGTAAAACGCAAACAAATTGAGAAATAATATCAACATTTAATAAACGGGCGAAGGTGTTTAAAAAAGACAGGATACGGAAAACGGCCTTTGAACGTGCCTGTTTGTGTCTACAAATGTACCGGATACAGTAGGCGGGCTCTATATGTGACAGGATTACTGAGCAGTAAATGGCATTTTCTGCTTTGCCTCACAACATGCTGTATATTAAACCAAATGGACCTAGTAAAATTATAGAATTGCTCATCCAAAATTAAGCTAAAATGTGTTCTTTGTGTGTGATCCAAGATCCAAGTGATCCAGACAATCTAGCTAGCTGATCTAGCTCACAACAATGTGTATCAGTGCAATGCATTTTGGGACCATACAAATGGAACCAAATGGGTCAATTTTGTTCCATTTATGGTGTATGTGAAATTATAAATTTGCTCATTCAAATCAAAATCAAGCAATCAAGCTAAGATGCTCTCTCTCTCTCTCTCTCCCCCTCTCTCTCCTCTCTCTCGCTCTCTCTCTCTGTGCAGGTTAACACAGACACACCCAAGACAGACACGAATAACGTAAGTAAATGTGAAGAGAAATGCTATAGGGTTATTTGTGTAACGCAGGGGTCGTAATGGTAGGTCCCTGTAGAGTAGTGGTTCTCAACCTGTGGGTCAGGACCCCCAAGGGGTCCCCATATTATTATTATTATATTTATTTATATATATATATTTTTTTTTTTTTGGGGGGGGGGGGGGGGGGTGATTTGCTTAATGTGAAACATTGTTTTCTCTCTGAACAGTAAACAAACCAACATAAAGTTTAATTGTATAGACCATGCATGGGCAACTGGCGGCCCGGGGGCCACATGCGGCCCCCACCTTCATTTAATGCGGCCCTCAGGTTAATATCGGAATACTATAATAATATATTATTGATTTCAGCTGTTACAATTCCAAACATGACCCTTTTTCATTACTTAAGTCTATATTAGTAGCCTAATGACTAGTACTAGTCTCTTTCATGTCCAATGTATTTAAGTTCATTAAGTTAACATAAGAACATATAAATGCATTTTAAATTAAAGAAAATGCTACTTGGATTACAATCCAAGAATAGTGAAAAATAGCAGATCTACAAGCTCAAAGCTATTTTTGCTATTTTTGACTGTATATGCATTGTGGCCCCCTGGAGTGAGTGTGAAAATATAGTGGCCCTCGCCCACCCCTGGTATAGACTATAGGGCAGTGTCTCTCAACCTTTTTTCTGCATGGTCACACTTTTCACGTCCCAAGAATCCATGGGCACACCAACGTAATACGGGGGTGTAAATATTGTCACTGTTGGGAAGAAACCTTGTATCTCCAAGTTTCAAATTTGTACGTTTCTTCACAAAGTAAAGCCCTGCCTCATCATACAAGGCTGTCGCACAACAGTGAAAACAGCCAATCTACAAGCACCCTACGCCTCGATCTACAAGCACAACGCCTCTGTGCGAGGCGTTGTGTGCTTGTAGATTGGCTGTTTTCACTAGTTTGGCTTTCAAGCAGTTTCAAGGGGCACACTTAAGGTCCCCAGGCACAATGGTTGAGAAACACTGCTATGGGTATCTGAACATAATTCTAAAGTGAAAATTAAATGACAAATTAAACATTGTCAAATATTAAAGGCAGAATTTCAAGGCACTGTGAGCATGTAGATCTGCTATGTTCACAATAGAACCGTGTTTTACAAAAAGTAATGCCTCAACTCTTAGTGCTTGTCAGGGTGGGGAGATAGACTTGCTCATCCAAAATTAAGCTAAAATGTGTTCTTTGTGTGTGATCCAAGATAATTATCTGGAGGGAACAGACAATCTAGCTAGCTGATCTGCAAGCTCACAACAATGTTTATCAGTGCAATGCATTTTGGGACAATACAAATGGAACCAAATGGGTCAATTTTGTTCCATTTATGGTAGTATGTGAAATTATAATTTGCTCATTCAAAATCAAACAATCACGCTAAGATGCTCTCTCTCTCTCTCTCTCTCTCTCTCTCTCTCTCTTTCTGTGCAGGTTGACACACAGACACCCACGAAAGACATGTTCGAGTAAGTAAAAAGTGAAAAGAAATGCTATTGTGTGTTTAATGCAGGGGTCTTCAACATGGGTCCAGGACCAAAGGGTTCCGCAGAACTACTGCAGGGTGGCTCGACAAATTAGTAGTAGTGGCAATTGTTTTCATCTTGTAACAGTAGCTTTTGTGTATTATACAGTGAGGATGATGATTCTTTCTCTGAAGATGATGAAAAATCCTTGAATTCTGAGCCTGAAAGGTGAGTGTGTTGTATAACATATCACACTGTAGGCCTAATCCAACATTTGCTTCTAGTTGATCGAAAAGGCTTAGGCTGAATCTAAAAGCTTATTAATATTAGCCTATGCTTTCTACACGTGGATATAACAGTTAACCCCATATCATTGTCTTTTCTTTCAACATAACAGGATCCGCTGATAGACGTTTGACAACGTTAAAAAAATCAAATGTGTGGCCCTAAGAAAATTTTGGCCAAGGGCCCCCGCGGGGGTTAATCCGCCCATGCATTCTGGAGAAAGATATGATTGTTCGGCAACCAAAAATGTTTTGGTATTGCAGGAAACATTACTTGTTTTGACACGATAAGGCGTGATAAAGCGGTAGCAGCCTTTACTGAGATCCACATGACCACACAAGAACAAAACAAAATCGGCCTGGAATGGAACGTCTGGTTTAGTATGTTCAACCTGTTTTCCATATTTAACTTATTGTTAATTAAAAGAATATATTGTATATACATTTATATTTTTAACTAAGCTTTTGTAAATAAATTATATATTTTGCAAACCTGGTCTAAGTAGTGAAATTGTCACGGTTCATTTGCCACTAGTACTTGAGAGAGAAGATGGAAGATGGACACAATCCAGGTGAATTATTTCTTTGGGGTAAATGGACAACATCCACTCAAGACCCAGGAATGGTTTCAAATGGATGGATGAACTGCACTCAGAACTCATCTTTTGAGCTCCATGGTGAAAAAAAAAAGAAATGCTGAATATTCAAATCCTCCAGTCATCCTGTAAAACCAAGAGAGATAAGGCGCGTTGTGGATAATGCTATCCACAACTTTCCAACATCCCGTCATGCATTGCAAAATGTTTGCACGCCAATTCCGGTTTAGCGGCTGCATCACAAGCCGAGCCGAGAGTGACGTAATCTCCCCTCATTGCCAGTCAGCTGTTGGAGAGTCAGCTGTTAGCCGCCCGTCAGCCGTCGTTACTACAGCTGTTCTGTTCCGGAGTCCGGACCGTAACAATAATAACAATTATGTGGGAACACAACCTTAATGAAATAAAAAAGGGTGATAATTGCATATTATTGCCTAATTTAAATGTCAATTGGGAAAACAACGTAAAAAAAGTGGCCTCGTATCACGTACAGTAGCATTTTCAAATACTTTGTAGAGTCTACTGCCTGCGACGGTAAAGCCATGAATAAATTGAAAGGTTCAGAGGCTTACCAGTACCTACACAGCAACATGGTCGGCAAAGTATTGCTGAACGAAGTTTCACGACCTTGTTGATTTAAAAGCAGACATCCACCCAGCCAGAGTCTACATGTAACCCATCACAAGGCATGGGTCCGGTCTACAAAGACAGGTGTTCCTTTTAGGCAGGGTGTTTAAGGCCTAATCCATACGTGAAAAATCCCAGGGGATTTTTGACTTCGTTTTGAAACCTATACGCCTCCACACGGCCCCATATAGAAAAATATGTGTGTCCACACGGTATTATCAAAACTCTATTAAAGCGCTGTCAGTAGGATGCCACACCAACAGGTGGCAATATATCATTCATCCAAAACCCACTCTGGCCAATCAGATGCCTGGGGCCAAAAGCCACTACCGGTTGTTCTTCCTGTTTACATTCACTCCCAAGTAAGCGCGCCACAGGAAAGCAACAAAACACAGAACACAGTCTATCTATTTTGCCCCACGGCCACAATGGCACCAAAAGGGGAAAAAAAGCATAGAGAAAGACGATTCTTTTGTCTGGTCAGACAGCGAGGTCGAGTCATTACTGAATGTAACTTTAGAATATAAAGTTAGTCAAGCTTATGAAAACGTGGACTGGGACACAAGTAGTACCAAGTACCCGGACATCACAGCTCTGTTCATGGAACAGTATACTTCTGAGACCAGCCCAGACTTTCCTCATCGAAAGGAGGATATCAACAGAAACATAATCACCACCAAGCTAAAGGCGATCCGGACGAAATATAGGGCAGCCGTGGACCAAGGTCGTAAGAGCGGTCATGGCAGACTGATCCTTATCTATTTAAGGGTATAGCTGGTATATAACGCCTTTCTAGATGCTAGTTATCTGCAATGAAATGTTTGTTGGTCCTTTCAGATGCAGACATTGAAGAGGCAGAATACTACATCCAGTCATGATGTAGTATTCTGTTGTGATTGACCTTATTCTATTCTGCTTAAACCTACGACTGCCTCAACTACCGGTACATCCTTCTCCAGAGGAGGAGAGTTTGGGAAAGGTTCTCCAGCGCCTTGCCTCTGTCTTAGCACCTGTTTACCAGAAACTGTCTCCTGAGGTATTCCGGAACCAGGTGGAACGGACGCGAGCTGCACGCCACCACGGCCATCAAACAGCCCAACTCGGATTGCCCTGATATTTTACAAAACGAAGAACCTTAACAAGCCGGACCACGGCAAGGCCATACTGTATATGAGCAATCGCTCGTGGAGAAGCACAAGCTGAAAAAGGAGGAGCACAATCGCGAGGAGGAGCGCGAGCACAAGAGGGGAGTTGTGGAATGTTGTTATCAGGAAGTTATCGGCTGTAAGAACATTTGCTTCTTCACATTATTTTTTGTTTACATTATGTTAAAGCTATACTGTGTAAGATGCCCAACTAGTGGTCATTAGCCCTATAGCAAACCGCGGTCGCGTCCGTGTCTTTCGGCCGTTTTTCGTACCTTCAGACCCCCGCGTCTGCCTCCACCTCGCTGAGATCTATCTTTTGAGGGGTCCCTTGTTCCTGTGCGTTCAGTAATTCCAGAGATACGGACTCCTTCACCCTGCCTGGTAGGCGAAATTACCTAGAGAAGGGATGGTACAAACGGGCGACAACAAATATGGCTGCCATAGCGACCCCACTTCAAGATGCGCTGTGATTGGCCGGCAGTTGTATAACCCTCGCTGTGATTGGCCGGTAGTGTGATGACGCAATTTTGGCGCGAGATCCGGTCCCCGGCAAGGATCGCAGTTTACATATATAGAGAAGGCTTTACAGGCTGAAATTCACGGAGTGGGTGTTCTAAAACTTTAGCGATTTAACAGTTAGGACAATTTTAAGATTTGTTTTATAAAAAAAGTTACATGGTACAACTTTAAAGAAAATTCTGAATTCTTTTCACCTGACAGGGGTCAGGGAGTTTTCCCGAGTGGACGTAGCATGCGAAAGGAACACGTTATTCCAACCTGTTCCTTTTCCCCTCCATCAGACTCCGCTGCTGGCCATGGGGAGGCAGTATAGAGACCAGGATTACTGAGTATAGCTATAACCCTAGGGGACACGGGGAGAACATGCAAACTCCACATAGAAAGGCCCTTTTTGCATTACTGTAGATATTTCACTATTGTAAAAGTTAAAATCTTCCATAAGAAAATAAGGTAACACTTTCTATGAAGCCCACACTTATAATGCATTATGACGGCATTCATAATGCATTATAATGCACTCATAATGCTTCATAACTACCCACATAAACACTCATAATGCTTCCTGATGCACTATATCAACAGTCATAAGACATTATAATGTAACTTATAATTAATTATAATGACTCAAGTTATGGATGCTCTTGAATACTTATGAAGATCACATCTATAATGCATTATGAGGACACTCATAGTGCATCATAATGCTCTCTAGACTGACTGCTTATACTACATTATGATTACTTATACACGCGACTCATAGTATGCTATAATAACCCATGCAGTATCATGAGTCTCCATGAGGCGTCATTGTAGGTGTTAAGTAAAGTGAAACACATATTCAAAGTAAGAAAAAGACCAAATACATGTTACAAGTTTTATTTGCCCATGGGTGCCAACAACAACAACAACAGGGTGCTTGACAAAAAACAGCCACAATGCAGTACAAACAGTACAATTTTAAACAATAAAATGACTTTGAATATGTATTGTCTTGCTTTATAATAACTTAGGATGCAGCATAGATTCTTTTAAATGCATGCAAATGCATCACACTTTACTTAGCCCCGACAATGACGCGCTATGATGACTTATGCCTTATTATAGATGCATCCATATGTGTTTCACTTTACTTAACACCTACAATGACGCCTCATGGAGACTCATGATACTGCATGGGTTATTATAGCATACTATGAGTCGCGTGTATAAGTAATCATAATGTAGTATAAGCAGTCAGTCTAGAGAGCATTATGATGCACTATGAGTGTCCTCATAATGCATTATAGATGTGATCTTCATAAGTATTCAAGAGCATCCATAACTTGAGTCATTATAATTAATTATAAGTTACATTATAATGTCTTATGACTGTTGATATAGTGCATCAGGAAGCATTATGAGTGTTTATGAGGGTAGTTATGAAGCATTATGAGTGCATTATAATGCATTATGAATGCCGTCATAATGCATTATAAGTGTGGGCTTCATAGAAAGTGTTACCGAAAAGAACTTTGGTCAAAAGGTATTTGGTGTTAAAATGTATTTAAGTATCAAAAGTAAAAGTACAAAAAGTAAAAGTACAATAAGTATCAACAGTACAGTATAAAGACCTTTTTCATTGTACAAAGAAACAAAACAGGCAGAAATGTTGTCTACTTTTACTACTTACTACTACTACTACTTACTGTACATGTCAGTACTTTGAAACATAAGCTTGTGCTCTCATCAGCTGGCTGCTCAGGCCTCAAATGCAAAAGCCTTTCATTCATACGAATATGTAAACATTTCACCTCTCAAGTCTGTCTCCAATATTTTTCTCACAAAGACACATCCACGCCAGGGATCCGTGCATAGAACATACTGAAATATCTACTCCCTATTTTCTTAATATCAAAGCCTGTGCTCTATAAAGGAGTTTAAAGCAGGCCCTAATAAGTTATATAATGGACACATGTCCATTTTTGTGTCCTATCAGACCTATAGCACAAAACAAACGGTCAAACTGTTAACCGTGAACATTTGTTGTAACAGTCTTGTGGCCACTGACTTAAAGTCATTTTAAAATTGTGCCCCCCTGCCTAATCTAGTGTAATAGCACACCGAACCGAACATAGACAGGCTTTTATGCAGTCACTTTTCAAATCGGGACACCATCCCCAGTCCTTCAACTTGACCTAATCCAATCCCAGAACTCGCTGTGCTTCAATTTGGAAAGCAGGTTTCGGTCAAACTTGGGGAAGGCTGTGAACTCTCTTCCTGGTTGGTGTTGGAACAGCTCGGCCTCTCTGAAAACATCAACAAGTGTTAGAATGTCTGCAGTCTGGTCACGTGCATGATGGATGCCGCTGGACTTTGTTACGCCCAGCTCATTGTCTGTGATGTCCACCATGTCCTTCAGTACCGTGAAGTTCAGTTATTTACAGTATGTGCTTTTTCTATGCCTCCCTATGCCCTGCATACAAATGGCGGTGCATCACAGTGCTGGTGTCATATCCAACTTGTAACTAAAACTTAATTTCTTTATATTATTTATAAATGCATACACACACATCACTCATTAACCATGAACGCTATAGCAGCCTTATTCTGGGCATAATAGATCCAGGACAGATTGGCATTTATTTATGTTTTACTTAAGGGTAGCTGGTATATTATAACACTTTTCTAGATGCTAGTTATCTGCAATGAATTGTTTGTTGGCCCTTTCAGATGCAGACATTGAAAAAGTAGAATACTACATCCAGTTTGAGACCAGTGCGGGCAGTCTGCAGCTTTTGCCATTCAGTGTCTGTTTGAGAGAGGCATGCAGTTGGGAGTATTCGATGCCCGAGGGAATGGAGTGCCTTTATGCCCTTTGGCAACAAGTTGGTATGTAAACCTAACATTAACCATAACTTCACAAAACCTAGCATGTCGCTAAAGCATGACTGCGTGTGTAACTATGTATGTTAGTAACTTTGTCTGTTTGTCTGTCTGTGCAAGCTGACATTGTGGACCAAGATCACACAGGCTACATTTTGCACTGGGAGTTCCTGCTGATGCAATGGTTCCGCTGGATGCTTTGGGCCATAGAGATGTACAGTATGTTGGTAACTTTCTCTGTCTTTCTGTTTGTCTGTCAATGCAACCTGTGATTTGACTGTACTGTAATTCGCACCAACTGCACCCAGTTACAGGAGGCCCTTTAAAAGGCGGCCATTCAGTGTCTGTTTGAGAGAGGCATGCAGTTGGGAGTATTTGGTTTTCCTGGTATAATTTCCTATTTGTTTCCCCTCATGTTCCATTCGATGCATATTTGAGTAAGAGCAGATTTAATGAACTGTCAGTCCTTAAAACAACAGTGTCGCATATTATTTTGGGGAATAATACTAGCCAATTATCAAGTTTGCATTGAGTGTACATTTATGAGGGTCTCGTCTACCAGGACGGTGTTATCCTTGCCTCACAAAAGAACTGGATCTCCCATACTTGACCCAGGAACTGGACTTCATAGTTATGAAGACGAGAATGGGAACTGTAAGACGTATTAAGTGAAGCCAAATGTCTACACTGCTGGCACAGGATGGTGCGACGACGGGTCACAGAATGATAGGTAATTGGTTTGAAAGTGGTTGGAATTGAAAACCTATTGTTCACATGTATGGCCCTTTAATTGATCGTTAAATACGATAAAAAGAATATCAAATATCTAAATACTGAATCAAGCAACTTAAAAACTGTCCGGGGTGCTCCCAATAAGTAGACAATAAAATTGCCCTCTTTTTAAGTGAAATATCCCTTTAAGGCTTAAGCTGTATTTTCCATTGCATGGCAGAGCAGCGGAGATCCCTGTCTGAACCAGCCACTGATGGATGGAACAGTGTGGCACAAGATCACAACCTCACAATACTGTACAGGTGTGAGTTAGGGGGGGGAAAGACTCCTTCACACACATGCTAGTCTCTCAGACAGGGTCTAATGTAGCTGAGGAGATGGGCAGTATTTGTGTATGATGAGTTTGGGGTGAAGTCAAAAGTAGCAGGTATTACAGTTGACAACGCTGAAGTCAAAAGTATCAGGCATTACAGTTGACAATGCTTCAAACATGGATGTGGCAGTAGAGAGGATGACAATACTGAAGATGCTATGTTTTTCCCACACTGAATATAGCAGCTCAAAAGCTCTGCAGTGTGAAAGCTGTGTCCAACTGGTCAGGATACAGGCTGTATAGTAGCGTGGCTTAGGAGAGATAAACTACAGCAAACTCCTTTTTGGTAAGTTAAAGGTTCCCAAATAAAAGGTGCAATTATGTTTTTAGTTTGACCCCCAGTAAAAATATCCATTTTTGGCATCCCAAGTGTTAACTTGTACAGGCAAAGGCTGTAGTCTGTTCATTATTATCATTATTAGTAGTAGTAGTAGTATTCGGTTATTCTCTGAGTTATTATTATTTATTTTTTTGTTAATTGTAAAAGTCATCAGAATATCAGGATCTTTGGCTCTTATGTTTTCGTAGTATTCTTGCAACAGCGTACTACAATCACTTCCCCAAATTGAGAACATAAGTTCCACAACAGTTTCTCTGCATGATCAACCTGTTCTACAGATTCCATCAACAGAATGAAAATTGCTTCACTTAGCATAATGATCTCTATGGTGAGCAGTACTAAACTGCAAATGTACACCACCTTGTTCACCTAGCAGACAGTCATTCATGTCTCCATTTTGAAGATACCAATGCAGATGGTCAATGCTGTCAATGCAGTCCAGTAAAAATATCAGTTTTTGGCATCCCAAGTGTTAACTTGTACAGGCAAAGGCTGTGGTCTGTTCATTTTGTGTGTGTGTGTTTTTTTTTTTTTTTAAATAAAATGTTTCCTCATCTTGTCCAATGCTTCTCCTTCATTGGAAAGAGGAGCATCCCGTCTCATGCTTATGATGTTTATCCTTTGCGTGATAAGCAAGTCCGGGCCGAAAAGCGGCTGCATAGTGCACGGACGGACAGACCCTCGTCCCTCGCACACCTGAAGCAGAGCTCCTGGGAGGAGATAAATACGTGCCAACTGTTTATGCATTATTTTGAATGTTAAACAGTTTTTTTGTCAATTTATTTTGTTTTGAATAGGCTATATGGTATATGCATATATGGCTCTGTACAAATGGAAACAACACATGGAATCTGGCTGTTGGTTTCGGAGTGGTCTTCGCCTCCTCCATTGGATCGATGTTCCTGCCCCCCACCTCGGCGTTTGGAGCTGGCCTCTACTCCATTGCCATCTACGGTGGTCTGCTGCTGTTTAGCGCTTTCCTCCTGTACGACACACAGAAGATCATCAAGAGAGCAGAGACCTACCCCCTCTATGGTGTCCAGAAATATGACCCCATCAATGCGTGCATGGGTATTTACATGGACACTTTGAACATCTTTATGAGGCTGGTGATGATTCTGGCAGGCGGCGGTGGCAGGAAGAAATAGATGTCACCCATTCAACCTCAAGTCCCCTTCCACTTCCACTGAGTACACAAGCAGCATAACCAGAAGTCTACCTTGTTTTAGTTTTAAAACGCTATCCGACTGGTAAATAAACATAATATGCTGTGTTATTGCATTTTTTAGTGCATATTGCAATTTATCAGTCTAATGTTTAATTTACAATTTGCCATACAATGAAGATTTAAGAAAATGATATATATATATATATATATAGAAAATAGTTTGTAGATCAGCTACAGCTATGTTTGGAATGTGATACCAGCGTATGACAAATTATAAATCAGACACATCAAGACACATCGTTGTATATTGATATGGTTATAGGGAGAGATGCTGTTATCTTGATTCTGAAAGTTATGTTTGATGCATCCCAGGTTTGCTGGAGGTGAATCTGTCTCCTCTGACCCTGACTTGTTTATATCGTTCCTTATGTTTTCTATTTATTTTGAATGCACAGCTGTAACCCATTTCTGATTGGGGTAAAGAAGTTCAGGACATCTAAGCTCCTAACCATAAGTATGTCATATAAATCTGGGGATGCTTCTCTAGCTCTCACACTTATTAAAATATACAGCAACACTTATTTTCTTAAGATACATTGAGATTTAACTTTTTTTGCATCAGGGAATGCCATTCTGTGCAGATTGTTTCAGTTTATGCGATCTAATAAAGACATTTTAAATGTTAAAAAAAACAAAAAAAAAAAGTAAAAACACATGGAATCAAATGGACCCTTGCGGGTCCATTTGCTTCCATTTGTACACTCTCAGAGTTACACTCCTGGAACAAACATTTGGAACCAACTCAAGGACACTTTGAGACCCATGGTGTATTGCAGAGTGTTTCCAGTGAGCCAACATGCACACTATCAGCACCCTGACTCTGTTTGACCAGAATGGAAAAGACCCTTCATTAGTATCATTGGTAACACCTGTGAAAGTCGAAAGAGGCCTGGAAGTAGAACAAAATGGCGTATGTGCATATAGCCTATAGGGCAATGTATCAAATATGTTGCCTTTTTTACTTTAATTTGTTAATTTTGTTTCTTGTTTGTCAACTGACCTCTTACTTAAAAGGTCACTGCTAATGCTCAGAGTTAGTTTACAGCATACACGTGTGTACCAGAGATTCCGTTAGCCGGTATTTACCGGCCATTGGCCGGTTAAATGTTTCATTGGCCGGTAATTATAAAGTCCACCGGCCACCGTGGCCGGCTGGGAAAATGCCTCCTAGGCTATTTTATCATTTAATCTTATTATTCACATAATTATTTGTCTAAAGTAGTGAAGCTACAACCATTAAAACCTATCATAATTTTAAATTTGTATCATGTTCTGTCTTCTGTGAGTCTGACGACAGCGGAGCTGCTTCATGCTGCGCTGTTAGAGGTGGGACTTTCGCGAACGAATCAAGTCTTTTGAACGGTTCTTTGAAATGAACGGTTCACAGTAGGGAGCCGTTCCTGAACAGTGGTGGGAAAAGCACGCTAGTCTTTTGAACGGCTCTTTGAAAGGAACGGATCCCAGAGATCCGGCTCACTTCAAATAGCCATAAATCCCATCTCTATGTTACGTGCATTGGAGCTCACAACAAGTCGAAACGCGCATCGCTGTGAGCTTGTATGTCTGCTATTTTAGACACGCACACGGCCTTACGGAGAAGCACACATCACGTTTCACAGCTCCGTCAAGTTGGTAGCCTTACATTAATCCGCTCCCGCAGGACTTCTGCATTGTGACGGGGGGATGTCTGCAGGGAGCCCTGCAGACATCCCCCCGTCACAATGCAGAAGTCCTGCAGGAGCGGATTAATGTAAGGCTATCAAGTTGGCACCTCACGGAGGTCTACAGCGTGGTTTTAGTGTTATAATCAGAACAGAACTGGGGTTCTAGACCAAGCTGGACCCAGAGTAGACTATAATGAAAAAGGGACCCGAACTCTGTGGAATCGTGGACTTTGTGATCGCATGGATGTGATCCCATCGTGGTCAAAGCAACAGAGGCAAGTTAGTAACCTTCCTTGCACCAACATAACATTAACAAAACAAAACAAATGTTGTGTGTTTGCATATTAAGGTTTAATGAGACGGTGAAGCCAAAATCATATACAATTAACGTATTAATTTGTAGGCCATGTACTGTGTGGCAGGGCGCGCAAACGGTTCGCTTGTGTTGCGCGCCCACTTTAACCTATTCACTTCTTTATACTACTACATAACATAAGTAGTTAGGATATTATTTTGTTAACTCAGGAACAGATTGCAATTGCATCTGTGATAAAGAGCAATTAAGGAAGCCCAGTGCTAACATAAAATGGGGTAATTATTATGTGCACCATGCATATACAGTATCTCATCTGCAAACACGTGTGACGTTTAATATAATATGGCCGATAAATTAATTGATTGGCCGGTAAAATATAATCCTGCCGGCCACGGTGGCCGGCCCCAAAAATGCCTAGCGGAAACCCTGGTGTGTACAACATATTCATTTTTTAGACTGTGGTATTTTACTTTGAGGTGAACTTGCAACTTGCTAGTGAATTTGATCATGCAGTTGGACTTCAGTGAACCACAATGGATCATTTTGTAAAAAAGCCAGTTAATACCGAGACCGTGGTGGTCATGGAAGAGGGAAAGGCAGAACAAGGTTAGAAGAAAATACAGTGATAATCGTATTTCAAATGAAGTGATGGAGTCGTCAAAACGGTCGAGTCTGGTTGCGACATATGGCGACACGTCACATTGAATTGAGGAGATTCAAACGACAGCAGAGTCATGAAAAAGGGAAGTGAAAAAAAAACGTCGTGGTCAAGAGGGCAGAGGGAAAAGGACCACCCACCCCCACTTTATATAATGTATTTTTATTTTGTAAATGCAACAAATGTTATGTTATTGTTGCTATGTTTGTAATTTGAGTGCCAAGGACTTCCGACGTAAACGAGACCGTAAAAGGCCTTATTGGGGATGTTCCTGTTGGGCAGGATGTTCTAACTGTACCTGTGCTGTGCCGCATCTTAAATGTGACTACTGTACACGTGATGTTGTTCATTGTGACTATTACAATATCCAACCAATCAATACAAATACAAATAAAAAGCCTCATATCAGGTGGTGCTTATAGTTGTAAAAACCCCACACGATTGCAGAGGAGATTATTTCACCCTCAGCTATGGACAAAACTAAGTTATAGTATAGGCTAGCTGTTTTTCTTAAACATATTATAATTACAACCTCCCCAGTACTTCATTATACAATTCATTATACAATCTAATGGCCCGTGGGATGAAGGAATTCCCAATTATGTCTGTGGTACATGACTGGGATAGGAACATATTGCTGAATTTGCGCTTCTGGGAGTAATGTGTTGTGTGCAGTCAGTGGGTGGCTGACATTATCCAGAAGGAATAATGCCTTAGCCAAGGTTCTCTTCTCTGCCATTAACACCACAGACTTGTGGAATGACAATGTAGGACCCAAATGCAGACCAAATTAAGGGTTTTACATGGTTTTAAACCATGTAACCATGTACACGCTCAGAAAAACAGGACACCACAGGAACACAGAGGTTACAATCCTCTATGAGCAAACAAACACAGGGCTTAAATAGGCAAGGATTAACAGGGCACAGGTGAACTCAGCAGACAATAAAGACACGATTGGCTAAGCGACTAACAGGACACAGGTGGAGATGACTAATAATAACAGAGGGAGGTGAGACAAGACAGGTAACAACTACAATGGATGACACACAACCAATACTTCAAAATAAGATTCAAGAACACATTTACTATTCAAATTACTTTCCCACTATTGTGTTTTCTTTCTTTTTTTCGTCTCTTTTTCTCGTCGATCTTTATGTTAAAAAGAAATGCAGTGCTTGCAGTATCCATTGACGACATCTCTTAACACTTTGAGTGCCAGCCCCCCCTGCCCCCCGTCCCTTACCAGTGCCACCATTAGGTCCCATTCATTTCTGCCCCAATTCCAGGGAATAAATTGGAAATGATCCGATATTCACATCGGAACAAAAATGGGAGGTTTGGTAAAAGAGGATTTTTTTTTTTACCAAAAAAATTTTGGAGTGATTTCGGTGAGCAGTTTTGGAGATAGGTGCTCGAGAGTGCGCACTGCGCAAACCAGTCAATAACCTCAGAAATCTAGATTCTGAGATATTTGAGTTCAAAGAAAAAAAACTTTAGGAAGCCATAGCAACAAATTGGTAAATGGTAACGGAACACAAGTACCCTTGACAGAAAGAATGACATGCCTACTTTCATTATGTGTAAAAAAAGTTAAAAAAATATTGTACCATCGTCTAGTTTCAAGGGGGCAAAGTGAAAAAGTATGAAATGACTCAGAAGGTAGAAATTGCCTTACATTTTGATAGAACTATGCACTGTGAATTCACTGTGTTTTTACCTGGTCTAGAAGGTCAGGAAGACAAAAAGTCAGAAAAGCGATGTCAACCTTTTATTTTATGGCAACATCGAACCCTAACCCTGGTGAGTACCTCACACATCCAGCATGAACATATTTATGTTCAACAATATTTACAAATATTTCCAAAAAAAAAGAAATCACAAATATGACTTCACAAAAATAAAATATAACTGGATAAAAGTAAAATAAAATAAATGTGCAGCAAGTAAAGAATAAATAAAATAATATAAAAGTCAGTACTGTACTGTACTGTATTCTCAAAAAAAGGCATTCAACAAGCCAACATTCAGGAGTCAAAGGCACCACAAATAAAGGTCAAAGATGGTACTGTTCACCGTGTGTGTGTGTGTGTGTGTGTGTGTGTGTGTGTGTGTGTGTGTGTGTGTGTGTGTGTGTGTGTGTGTGTGTGTGTGTGTTTGTGTGTGTGTGTGTGCGCCTCAGGTACCTCAAAATGGCCTGGTACCTGTTTCTTGCCATTGTTCTGGGAAAGTACGGCATGCAATGACAGGGTTTTTTGACCAGTGCATGGCAATCTCCGCCTTGTGAACGATAGCTGTGAGGAAGAGAAGTCCCAGAAAGTTCTTCAGCTCCCCTAGAGTGACATTGGTCCAGGCAGCGAACCTACAGTGTGTATGACCTATGCCTGACTCCTCCGCTCTCGCTATCTCAGCCATCATACTGTCCTCTCCATCCTTCCTCCATCCAGTCAGACTCCACGGGCCCTGTATATGATAGAAATAAATAAAAAATACTAAATGATCGTGCTTCTGTATAATTTGTATGTTCTTTAGCAAAGGCTGTCGCACAAAAGTAGTGAAAACAGCAGATCTACAAGCACATAACGCCTCGCGGTGCGAGGCGTTGTGTGCTTGTAGATTGCACATACAGTATGAAACAGAGCCGATACCTTTATGTAGGAAAATAATGCTGCTATGTGTACCCTGTATATATATAAAATGTCACAATGCGACATAGCTCTGTAAAATGAACAATGCTGTACCCCCTCCAACTGTATATATGTTCCCCATTTTCAACTGGTTTTTATATTGTATTTGTTATACTTGCTTTGGCAATGTAAACATATGTTTTCTCATGCCAATAAAGCTCCTTTGAATTGAATTGAATTGTATAATGTGCACCCAAAAAAATGCACAAAAAAAAAAAAAAAACAATAGCAGGTCAGGCTTATTGATTGATTGAAGAATGTATTAGAAAGAGGTGGTAAAAAAAAAGAACCTAGCCCCACCCTACCCTCCCCTGCCCCTTCTTTGTATATACTGTTTGTTTAGACTTACTGTCTTTTTTTGTTTTTCTTTACATATCTACTGCATAGTACTGTGTTCTATCTGTCTGTCATTCAATGTTATATGAGATACTTCAATGGTTTCCACTTTCCAGTGGAAATAAGCTTAGTCTTTTCATGGATCTCCTTTTAGTAGACCTTGTACCAGTGAACTGTACCGTCATGAAACTGTACCTTTTCCTATGCAAACTTCTAATAAAGTCTTCAATCAATCAATCAAAGTAGGCTACAGATGCATGGCTCATTTCAACAGGAACCACACTTTATGCAGCTCATACAGTGGTGTGTTCTAGACTCATATTTTATTGTTAGTTACTAGTTAGTGCCTAAAAAGGAGATCGGCTGTTGTTGTAGATCGGCTGTTTTCACTAGTCTAAATAATTTCAAATGATAAATGCAAAACGAGCGGTTTTGGACATAAAAAGTTTTCACTCCCTCCATCACGGAGGTATAGAGGCCGACGCCGAGCGGCGCCATGCCCAGGAGGGTCTCCCAAATCGGGCTTGAGTTGTGGAGGGTGGTCGCTAGTGCTTTGGAGGTTCCAGGGCGAGCGCCCCCACCCCGGGGCTCGCGATCAAACCTTTTGGGAACCACTGTTCTATACTAGGCTGTGATGTGATGTCCTTGGCTCATTATCGGCAAAATAAACAATGTTCTAACGTGAGTGGCACGTAGTATGCAGTGAAGAATATAGCCTAAAATCAGCGTTTCTGAATGTCGACTTTACAATGAAATGGATGCTTCTCTCGTTTGGGTCGGGACCCATTTGTGAGTCGCGGAGACAGTTTTATGGTTTATGGGCCATATATTTCATACATTTTGATACATTATACAGCACTTATCTCATATAACATTGAAAGACAGACGTATAACAAAGTGAAACGTAGAGAACATACCGCAGCACAGCTCAGCAGTGCATCCTACAGGGCGCAGGGAGAAACCGTAGCAATCGGTGGTCTGTCCCTGGCAGCATGCATGCCTCGCCGTAGAAGGAGCCCTTCTGGCCGCCAGAACCAAAATCGAGGCCGTGGATGTACCAGCGGAGGTCCTCGCTGATGAACCGATCGCCCGTAGAAGGAGCTCTTCTGGCCGCCAGAACCAAAATCGAGGCCGTGGATGTTCCAGCCGAGGCCTTCGCTGATGAACCGATCGCCCGTAGAAGGAGCTTTTCTGGCCGCCAGAACCAAAATCGAGGCCGTGGCCCGTGGGTGTAGCAGCCGAGTACCTCCGTGATTTTAGGCTGGCCCATGGTGGCGATTTTTTACAAAATGGACCCCCCCTCCAACCTAAACAAAGAAACTAGCCCTTCCCCCACTCCTCCTTGCTAAAACCTCTACATTCCGATCTCTCTCTCTATCTCTATCTCTCTAAATAATACTAAATCTAATGATTTTATAACTAATTCTAGCTCATTCTCTCAATATATCTCTCTCTCCCTCTGATTGCTGTGTGTCCGGTTACGGTATAAGTCACTGAACTCTTTGAGACCCTTGTTTCTGGGGGGAACCGGCCAACCAGCATGCTTGAATTTGGTCACATAAGCGTGTGATGTCATGCAGGGGCGTCAATTGGGTATGGCAGGGGTATGCAGCTGCCATACCTTGACAGGGGGAAATAATAAAAATGTACTTTTCATCGTGCCTGTTGCTAAGGTATGGCAACATGACTGGTGTCTTCACCAGACACCAGTCATGTTGCCATACCTTAGCTTGTTCTGAACTGACGCCACTGAATTGTCATGCATGACGACCGTCCCATCGTCCAAAAGGGCTGTATCTTGGTTACCGCATAGATCCAACACTGTACTACTGTAATATGAAAAAAAAGCATCTGGCGTCATATGACGCCAATATTATTTTCTGGCATCATTGCCAAGTGCGTGTCTGACGTCATATGACGCCCTGGCACTCAAAGTGTTAAAACAGCGCTGTCCAAAGTGCGGCCTGGGGGCCATTTGCGGCCCGAGGACTAATGCCATACGGCCCGTGGCTTTGTTCCTAAATTGATTTAATTTTCAATTCAATGAATGGTTCTTAGCTTTTTGTCTTCATGCAAAATCAATTACAATGTATACCAAACATCAAATAAAATATGTATGTGCATAGCCTGTGACCAAAGTTCTGAATCTGATACAGAAGACAGTGATGAGTGGGAGACCAAGGAAGATCATTCAGCTTTAAACCAACTGAAATCCCAAATAACACAACATGTGGAAGGGCACATATTGAGCAACAAGCTGTCACATGATCTAAACTCCTCAAAATAAACCCACACAGGGAAGAAACCTTTTAGCTGTACACATTGTGGAAAAAATGGTTAAGTAATGGAGATTTCGAGAGGCACACAATGATTCATACTGGGGGAAATTGGGTAATCATCCCCAAACCCTTAAATTCAACATTCTTTCAATGGACTAAAATCTTGTTTTATTTGATGGCCTTCCTGCCCTGGCATTTGGCTTTCATGCCCTCAAAAAATGGAACACACCAAAGGCCAATTGGCCTTGCCCCTAAAATAACTAAATTCCAGGTCTGATTACATCATAATCCTGTTTTGCTGAATGTTTTAGGGGTGCCTCCAGAAACCTATGTTGTTTTACTTGGGTGTTCTATATTCTGTATATGTACTCATTCTGTACACAATGTTCTGTATTCTTTGCCAGACTGACATTGGAGGAGGGGTCTTTGTACCCGAAACTTCGCTCCGCTACATCGACCACTCGAAACATCACCGCTTGACAAATGGTCTGCTGACACTCCTCCTCAACAGAGAAACTCTTGCAACCAGCAGCCTCACGGGAAAGAAAAAGAGGCTAGTCCCAAGGCAATGCTGGACCCGAGGAAAATCGAAGCAGTTGTTGGTGAGAAATTAAACATCTTTTCTTGCTTCAAAGATTCTCCCCTGTAGCTAAGAAGATTGAGTGGAGGTCCAATAACCGAAGACTTATTTAAACGAATCAGATTCCACTCTTGATGTTGCACAGATCTGATTCAGGCTGGATTTGGCTGTCAGTGTAAATCTGGCCTAAAAGTCCACGGAGGACGAGCCATGGACGGAGGACGAGCCATGGCCCGTGGAGACCAAGCACGCAGCCGAACCATGCCCCGTGGACACCAAGCACGCAGCCCCCGGCGGCGGCGAGGCATGCATGCTGCCCAGCGCCACCAGCGATCATGGCCCCGGGGATGCAGCGGGCGCTTCTGCACCCAAACGAGGCCGTGGATCATGCCGTGGATCTGCCCGTGTTCGTGGATCTAGCCGTAGACGACCGGTCGCTGCAGTGTCTCCCCGCGCCCTGCAGGAAGCACTGCTGAGCTGTGCTGCGATCAGCGAACCGGTAAGCGTTACAAAGCTATGTTCTCTACGTTTCACTATGTTCTATACGTCTGTCTTTCAATGTTATATGAGATCAGTGCTGTGTTCTACCTGTAACGCACGTATACGGCGTCTGCTGTCGGAAAATAAAATATGAATAACGTCTGCCCTCGTGAACCTTTCAAAGTAGCGTATTTGATAGGGATTATGCACTATAGCGTCTGCCCTGGCCACACGAATAGTAGCGGATCGTATGCCCTCAAAAAAAGTCTAGAACACACCACTGTATGAGATACATAAAGTGTGGTTCCTGTGGAAATGAGCCTTGGCTTTCTAGGATCTCCTTTTAGTAGACGTTGTACCAGTGATTTGTGCGGTCATGAATCTGTACTTCTTTCTAATGCAAACTTCTAATACATTCTTCAATCAATCAATAAGCCTGACCTGCTATTGTTTTCATTTTACACCCTCAAGAGGAAAACGACGTCGCAAATCGTTTTTTTTTTTTTTTTTTTCACGTAGGGTGCATTTGGTTTCATTATACGCTCTCAAGAGCTAAACTATAGGGGTTCTTTGTTTACCAACTCAACAGGTAACCGAAGGCTCAGTCGCCCCACCCCCACGTAAGCTTCGGCCGAGGCCAGCGGCCAGCAGCACGTGAAGAGAGCGACACAGACAGTGAGCTGGACCGGGGGTCCTCTGGAGATGATCTAGATGACAAAGACTATGATGTTCCTCCAACTTCTTCCAGTAATAATACATTTCTTTATAGTTTAGTTTTTATCGTGTGTGTATACCTAGATAGATAGTTTAGTAATACAATCATTATATAAGTCTCTGAAGTCCACTGAATTTTCTACTTTCATAGTAAATGAAATGATGTCATGCTGAAACTATACTGTATATACATTATAAACTGGGTCCAGAACAGCGAATCATAGGTATGTTTTTGGTTGGATTGATAGATAGATATAGTTGATATATAGGTAGTCTATGAAATCATTATGTATTTAGACAGAGAGAGAGAGAGGTAGATTATATATTATTACTGCAGTGAGTCACTGCAGTAAAAAAGGAAGACGGAGAGGTGGCCTAAGAAGTTTGCCATGTACCTCTTCCAAATTTCCATCTTCAACAGCTTCGTGGTCTTCAAAGCTAGGAACCCGGGCACGACGCTGCGCTTGCTAGACTATCTACTGAGTGTCATCACTGCCTGGACCACTCTCCCTCCTGCTGGCCCGTCAGAACCTCTGGATGTGGAGGCTCTGATGCAGGAAGTGGGAGCCGCTGGTGAGGAAGGGGGAGCTGAAGCACCCGAGGGTGATGCTGGACAGCCTGGACGACAGCCTGGACAGGTGGCGGGTGCAGCACAGGTGGAGGGAGAGAGAGGAAGAGCTGCAGTGCAGGGTGTACGGCCGCCAAGAGAAGACCCGGCTGAAAGGCTCAATGGCGACCGATACCATCACCTGCTGGTCAAAATCCCCGCCACACTCAAAGACAAACATCCGGCCAGGAAGTGCAGGGTGTGCCTGAAGAATAAGGTAAAAGAGAAGATTGAATCAACCTACATGTGCAGGGGCTGCAATGTGTACCTGCATGTAGGGCTCTGTGAGGTTCGGTACCACACAGAACAACACTACTACCACCCTTGAAAGACAGAAAGACCCTTGAAAGACACACACACACACACACACACACGTGTACACACACACACACACACACACACACACACACACACACACACACACACACACACACACACACACTACTGGCATGGGTGCACCGCTCTCATCTCTGAGACGTTTTAGGGAGACGTTTGAGAGTGGTGTACTCATATCTGTACACACACACACACACACACACACACACACACACACACACACACACACACACACACACACACACACACACACACACACACACTACTGGGATGGGTGCACCGCTCTCATCTGAGACGTTTTAGGGAGACGTTTGAGAGTGGTGTACTCATCTCAGTAGACACACACACACACACACACACACACACACACACACACACACACACACACACACACACACACACACACACACACACACACACACACACACATACACACACACTTGCACAGTAGATAATAGATATGTGCAAATTGCATTCTGACTCAGGCTCTGTTGCCAGGGAAGCTGGCCAAGTTCATCTTCATCATCTGATTGGTTGCAGTCTGTATTCTGTTGAATCTGTTCCATTCTATATTCCTGTGTGCCTGTGAACTGGCTGGTATGAATCTTGTTCTCTTTGATGTCCACACACACACACACGCACACACACACACACACACACACACACACACACACACACACACACACACACACACACACACACAAACACACACTTGGTGAACAGTACCATCTAGTGGCCAACAGTAAATAGATGTTAACCTTGTTTTGAGAGCAACCATGGGCAGATGTGACTTATAAGGATTGGAATGTGACCTGAGGGCAGCATTCAATTTCAATGGTCCTCGCGCCTGGCCAATCAGTAACAGTTGGAGGCGGGGCGGGAGGCGGGTTCAATGCAATTTTGAATTGTTCAGCGGCAGCCATCTTTGTATCACAGTCAGTCAGTCAGTTAGTTAGTCTGCTCCTGCTGCCTTCAGTGAAAGCCTGCTACTGCTTCAGTGCAAGCCTACTACTACACTAAACTATTAAAATCTTCACTACTCTCTACACTGCCTAAGAATATTGCTTCATCTGCAAGGTAAGACTTTTAAATATGAATTTGTTGATGTTTGCTAGCACTACATTTAGAAACTTTCATTAAGCTAAGGTTTGCTAGCTGACTAACTTAGCAAGGTGTTGATTTCATTTAGCTAATGTTAGCCACTGTAGCTTAGCCTTGTTACCATAGATAGTCTGCTATGTTGAAACTAGCTGTTCCAACTCTGCCTTGAATTGTAATGTAATTAAATCATTTTCAAATGTAGCAACCTAGCAGGTTGCTAATGTTAACATTTTCAAACATAGCTAGCAAGCTACTGTTGTTAGCTAATGCAGCTTGGCCTTGTTATATAGCTACTCTGATGAAATTAGCCGTTCAAACTGCCTTGAATTGCAATGTTATTTAAATCATTTTGTTGTGTTGAGGCGCCTCAGTGCGGCTGCAGAGTTCATGTGCAACCTCTTCCAGAGAGAGATAGAGACACTAGAGACACTAGAAACTAGTGTCTCTATCTCATTGCCCTCAGGGCAGCATTTTAACATTGGTCTATGCATATAATTTAGGCTGCCCCCAGACCAGCATTGACTAACTGCCCTCAGAGCAACATTTTAACATTGGTCTATGCATGTCATTTAGGCTGCCCCCAGAGCAGCATTGACAAAGTGCCCCCAGAGCAGCATTGCTCTTTGCATATCATTTAAGCTGCCCTCAGAGCAGCATCTTAACATTGGTCTATGCATATCGTTTATGCTGCCCTCAGAGCAGCATTGACAAAGTGCCCTCAGAGCAGCATTTTAACATTACTCTTTGCATATTATGTAAGCTGCCCTCAGAGCAGCATTGACCAACTGCCCTCAGAGCAGCATTTTAACATTGGTCTTTGCATATCATTTAGGCTGCCCTCAGAGCAGCATTGACCGAGTGCCCCCAGAGCAGCATTGCCCTTTGCATATCGTTTAAGCTGCCCTCAGAGCAGCATTGACAAAGTGCCCTCAGAGCAGCATTTTAACATTTGTCTATGCATATCATTTATGCTGCCCTCAGAGCAGCATTGACAAAGTGACCCCAGAGCAGCATTGCTCTTGCTCTTTGTATATCACATAAGCTGCCCTCAGAGCAGCATCTTAACATTGGTCTATGCATATTATGTATGCTGCCCTCGAAGCAGCATTGACCAACTGCCCTCAGAGCAGCATTTCAGCAATGCTATTTGCATATCATTTAAGCTGCCCTCAGACCAGCATTGACTAACTGCCCTCAGAGCAGCATTTTTAGATTGGTCTATGCATCTCATTTAAGCTGCCCTCAGAGCAGCATTGACTAACTGCCCTCAGAGCAGCATTTTAACATTGCTATTTGCTTAACATTTAGGCTGCCCTCAGAGCAGCATTGACAAAGTGCCCCCAGAGCAGCATTGCTCTTTGAATATCATTTAAGCTGCCCTCAGAGCAGCATCTTAACATTGGTCTATGCATATCGTTTAAGCTGCCCTCAGAGCAACATTTTAACATTGGTCTATGCATATCATTTAGGCTGCCCTCAGAGCAGCATTGACAAAGTGCCCCCTGAGCAGCATTTTAACATTGCTCTTTGCATATTATGTATGCTGCCCTCGGAGCAGCATTGACAAACTGCCCTCAGAGCAGCATTTCAGCAATGCTATTTGCATATCATTTAAGCTGCCCTCAGACCAGCATTGACTAACTGCCCTCAGAGCAGCATTTTTAGATTGGTCTATGCATCTCATTTAAGCTGCCCTCAGAGCAGCATTGAATAACTGCCATCAGAGCAGCATTTTAACATTGGTCTATGCATATCATTTAGGCTGCCCTCAGAGCAGCATTTTAACATTGGTCTATGCAAATCATTTAGGCTGCCCTCAGAGCAGCATTGACAAAGTGCCCCCAGAGCAGCATTTTAACATTGCTCTTTGCATATTATGTATGCTGCCCTCGGAGCAGCATTGACCAACTGCCCTCAGAGCAGCATTTCAGCAATGCTATTTGCATATCATTTAAGCTGCCCTCAGACCAGCATTGACTAACTGCCCTCAGAGCAGCATTTTTAGATTGGTCTATGCATCTCATTTAAGCTGCCCTCAGAGCAGCATTGAATAACTGCCCTCAGAGCAGCATTTTAACATTGCTATTTGCTTATCATTTAGGCTGCCCTCAGAGCAGCATTGACAAAGTGTCCCCAGAGCAGCATTGCTCTTTGAATATCATTTAAGCTGCCCTCAGAGCAGCATTTTAACATTGGTCTATGCATATCGTTTAAGCTGCCCTCAGAGCAGCATTGACAAAGTGCCCTCAGAGCAGCATTTTAACATTGCTTTTTGCATATTATGTAAGCTGCCCTCAGAGCAGCATTGATCAACTGCCCTCAGAGCAGCATTTCAGCATTGCTCTTTGCATATCATTTAAGCTGCCCTCAGAGCAGCATCTTAACATTGGTCTATGCATATCATTTAAGCTGCCCTCAGAGCAGCATTTTAACATTGCTCCTTGCATATCATTTAAGCTGCCCTCAGAGCAGCATTTTAACATTGCTCCTTGCATATCATTTAAGCTGCCCTCAGAGCAGCATTGTCAAAGTTCCCTCAGAGCAGCAATTTAACATAGGTCTGTAACTTTGACAGTGTACAAATGGAACCAAATGGACCTGTTAGGGTCCATTTGGTTCCATTATTAAATTGGAACCAAATGGTTCCAAATGGTTCCTGAGGTCAGGTTGCAGCGGTTAACAGCAGCAGGCTGTTGCCGTTCTGGTGTGAACAGTTCTTTGCACTTTTGTTTTTTGTAAAAATGTTTTGTGTGAACTTAATTCCACTCTCATACATTCATATAGGTTGACGGAGGAGGGGGTTCAAGCATCAATCTGCTGAGGACCTTAATCACCAACAGCAGATGCAGGGAGAGCATACAAGACCATTCTTGGGCCAAGTCCCATTGTACTGTTTAAGGTGCCTGACGAGGTTTAGGGTCCAGCTCCCATATCCTGAGGTCCCCCTACAACTGCATCCTGACGGGTGGAATCATCGTGTGGTACTGGTACAGGAGCTAGTACTGCTCTTCAGTGCGGTCAGCTTAGCGAGCAGTTGGAGGTTAGCTTCCTTCCCTCCAGTCACTATGTGGCCATTTGTCTGTGGCTTATGTTTGGCCAGATTAATTAAACCTTGTTGTCTCTCCAGCCTTACAGGACATCTGTTGATTAAAGGTTGAAAATACTTCATAATTCCATTGTAATGTAAATAAATAGTGTTTGCCCTGTACATGTATGAATAATAAAAGAGAATGTTACCATGAAGCAGCAAAGAATGTTTAACATGGGAGAGAAAGACAATGTTACCAGATGCAATAAGACCAGTATCTCTCTCTCTCTGTGTCTTTCTGTCTATGTGTACACTGTCAAAGTTACAGACGTGTAAGGGTCGATTTAGACCCCCATAAAGGAACATAGAGAGTCCCTGAAATACACTTTGAGAACCACTGATATAGATACATTTAAGCAGCTTAGTTTTTTTAACCTTGAACCTTGGAAGAGGAAAGAAGACAGCTTTACAATGACAATGTTGTGATATGAGACTATTGTCCGTACTGTAACAAAATGGAATGTTTGAGAACAACAGTGAAGTATGTGAGATTTGAGTGTTAATAGATGTTTTAAAACTATAATTGATTTAAAATTGTAATTCTGGTATGACAGTTGATTCTGATGTATTTCTGTGAACACTGTAAATGACCACCATGTTTACAATAAAACATTGATTTCTATCATTTGCATGCTTTATTGGGTAATTGGGTAAACACTATAACTTTAATATAACTGACTCCTCCTCACACGCATGAGAAACATTGCTACACAAAGCACAAAAAGAGTAATGTACTGTAAACCTTCATTATACCGATAATTATTGATAATGGCTTCATATTTATACTATTTTGCTAGAATACTGATGTTTTAACTATAACATACTGGTCATGCTACTGATTTATCTCTTTGTTATTATCTTCCACGATAATAGGTATTACAACAATGAGTATGAGATACTTCAATGGTTTCCTGTGTAAATAAGCCAAGTGCTTTTCTATGATCTCCTTTTAGTTGACCTTGTACCAGTGAACTGTACCTTCATGAAACTGTACCCTTTCCTATGCAAACCTCTAATAAACAGTCCAATAGGACCCCCATAACTCTGAGGAAGATATTATATTATGGTCTGTCTGTCATTATGTCTGTCTGTAACACTTCATGTTCCATGTATGGGAAATAATAACGTCAATGACAGCCCCACAATATTGGACACTGTCACGGTCCTCAATGCTGTCCTAGTTTAAAACTTTATAAGGACATTAAAGCATTGATCAACCCAATTATGGAAGAGGGATTAAAACTGGGTAGGGTTTAAGGGGTTGGCCAGTTTTGTTCAATATACAGTCGATGTTTGCTTTATTGACATGAGAAAACATACATTTACATTGCCAAAACTGTTGACAATGGGGAACATACTGTATAGTTGGAGGGGGTACAGCAGTGTGTAAACAGAGCTATGTCGCATTGTGTCCTTTAAAGGTAGCAGCTCTATTTCATATTGTGCAGCAGGTCTAGATGATAATCCATGGTTTGTAGTCCTTAGGGTGGTTGTGTTCCAGTCTCTAGCCTTCTTTTATCGTCATTGCTAACATGATGGTCGTCTTCAAACTGGTTTAGCCTCCATCATTCTATATACTCATACTGTCAGTCAGACAGCTAACAGTCAGACTTTCTAAAGTGTTTAGAAACAAAAAATAACCACATTATCTCTATATAATATGGGCCTGTACAGAAGCATAGGGATGAAGCGGGTCATCCATAGAAAATCTAAATATTTGGCAGGGAGAAGGACAGGTCTTTGCCATGGACACATTTATCCAGGTACGGACATATGATATTGATGACCTCTGGATGAACTCTTTTGGGTTGTTTCACTCCCAGGCCAGCGCATAATCGAACTTGGTACCCATAAGAACATGACTCACTCATCTGGTCTCAGATAACATACTGTATATCAGTCTTTGATAGAACGTATTATGACCTTAGGAGACTACAGTCATTGTTGGCTACACTTGCTTTGCATCCCATCTATAAAGCTTCACAAATATACTTACAATGCATTTAATCTATTTATAATGCTGTATAATTTGAGTAACTAAAATCCAAAACATACTCATGATACTTTTTGAAGCGGTGGAAACCGCTTCCAATGAATGGCTTTGTGTGTATCACGCCCATATATGGTCATTTCAGTCCAGAATGAACAGGCTTTTTCAAAAACAGAATGTCCGTTTAATTACCATATATGGTGATCTCAGTCCAGAATGAACAGGGTTTTTCAAAAACAGAATGTCCGTTACCTTATGTCCATATATGGTCACTCCAGGCCAGAATGAACAGGTTTTTCCTGTCCCGTACGTGTAAAATATCAGTCCAGAATGAATAGGCTTTTTCAAAAAGCAAAATGTGTGTCCCATGTCCATATATGGTCATTTCAGTTCAGAATGAATAGGCTTTATATGTCCTGTACATCTAGAATATGTGTGCGGTGTCCCTCCCGGTCAGATGAATGGATACTTTGAGGATTGGTCAAGCTTCACATGATAATTTGGCCTTCAGGGTTTATCTGTCTTATTTAAACACTTTATATTTATTTATGTATTTATTTAATTACAAATTCTTATTTTAATGTATGTGTTTTAATCTATTTTATTTTTTAAACCTATTATACCAACTGTCATACCAGCTCTCCAAATACATTCAGAATAGAAGTTTTATCTGTCCACCGCTTCAATTCGAACCGAGGTTTGATTTTTAAGGTAAAGTATCATAATACCTTACTAGTAAGATGCCCTAAGGGCGAGGGCGCGTGCAAATGGTCGTGTGCACGCACCCGCCTGGGTGACTGCAGACTGCTGGGCACTGGAGCTTTGGCATAGGATCAACTTTGACCGTCTGACATCATAGAGAGATAGAGATTGAGACAATATGGGCATTCCCAGATATGTGGTCTATTTGCAAGTGTCTTGCAGTGTGGCCATATATGAAGCATGAAGTGTGACATACAGACAGACAGACAAACAGACAGACAGACAGACAGACAGACAGACATACGGAACATAATATCTTCCTCAGAGTTATGGGGGTCCTAGTGGACTCATTGTTGTAATACCTATTATAGTGGAAGATAATAAAAAGAGATAAATGAGTATCATGACCAGTATGCTATAGTTAAAACATCAGTATTCTAGCAACATAGTATGAATATAAAGCCGTTATCAATAATTCTCGGTATAATGAAGGTTTACAGTACATTACTTTTTGTGCTTTGTGTAGCAATGTTTCCCGTGTTTGTGAGGAGTCATTATATTATAATTATAGTGTTATAAGCAGATTATAGAGATTACCCAATAAAGCATGCAGAATCAGTATTTAATGTTTTCAACACTAACTTTAATACAAATGATAGAAATCATTTTTTATTCATCCATAGAAAATCTAAATATTTGGCAGGGAGAAGGACAGGTCTTTGCCATGGACACATTTATCCAGGTACGGACATATGATATTGATGACCTCTGGATGAACTCTTTTGGGTTGTTTCACTCCCAGGCCAGCGCATAATCGAACTTGGTACCCATAAGAACATGACTCACTCATCTGGTCTCAGATAACATACTGTATATCAGTCTTTGATAGAACGTATTATGACCTTAGGAGACTACAGTCATTGTTGGCTACACTTGCTTTGCATCCCATCTATAAAGCTTCACTGTAGAAAAGTTCACACTGGACAGTCCCTCCCCCTGGCCCATCATCATCGACAGCTCCACCCCTCACCTGTTACCACTTCAATCCACACCTGTTCTCACTCACTCCAATCAGTCCTACCTATATAAACTGCCTCTGCCTCATGCCTCAGACATTCAGTCCTCCTTGGCAGCAGCAGCGACAACATCTCCCTGTGTCTTGGGACAACCAAGCCTGTTATGCGTTGATGAAAAATAAACCATAACACATGGAATCCAAATGTTCAACTGGCATTCTTGCCGATGCCCCCATGGCGATTTTAACCCACCTTTAAACCAGCCCCCCTGAAACCTCAAACCCTATTCAACATGGTCCTTCGAGCCCGGATGAGCAAAATTGCCATGGCCAAACCAAAAACGGACCAGGAGTGGTCAGACTGGCTGCAGGAGAGCAATCAAGTACTTCTGCTGATAATGAAACAAAAGACCTCGCTTCCTCCTGCAGCCAGTCCGCCTCCTCGTCAGCCTCCTAGTCTCCGCCTCCTGCAGCCTGGCACCCTCATAGTCTCCGCCTCCTGCAGCCCGGCACCCTCCTAGTCTCCGCCTCCTGCAGCCCGGCACCCTCCTAGTCTCCGCCTCCTGCAGCCCGGCACCCTCCTAGTCTCCGCCTCCTGCAGCCCGGCACCCTCCTAGTCTCCGCCTCCTGCAGCCCGGCACCCTCCTAGTCTCCGCCTCCTGCAGCCCGGCACTCTCCTAGTCTCCGCCTCCTGCAGCCCGGCACCCTCCTAGTCTCCGCCTCCTGCAGCCCGGCACCCTTCTAGTCTCCTACTCCGCCTCCTGCAGCCCGGCACCCTTCTAGTCTCCTACTCCGCCTCCTGCAGCCCGGCACCCTCCTAGTCTACGCCTCCTGCAGCCCGGCACCCTCCTAGTCTCCGCCTCCTGCAGCCCGGCACTCTCCTAGTCTCCGCCTCCTGCAGCCCGGCACCCTCCTAGTCTCCGCCTCCTGCAGCCCGGCACCCTTCTAGTCTCCTACTCCGCCTCCTGCAGCCCGGCACCCTTCTAGTCTCCTACTCCGCCTCCTGCAGCCCGGCACCCTTCTAGTCTCCTACTCCGCCTCCTGCAGCCCGGCACCCTCCTAGTCTCCGCCTCCTGCAGCCCGGCACCCTCCTAGTCTCCGCCTCCTGCAGCCCGGCACCCTCCTAGTCTCCGCCTCCTGCAGCCCGGCACCCTCCTAGTCTCCGCCTCCTGCAGCCCGGCACTCTCCTAGTCTCCGCCTCCTGCAGCCCGGCACCCTCCTAGTCTCCGCCTCCTGCAGCCCGGCACCCTTCTAGTCTCCTACTCCGCCTCCTGCAGCCCGGCACCCTCCTAGTCTCCGCCTCCTGCAGCCCGGCACCCTTCTAGTCTCCTACTCCGCCTCCTGCAGCCCGGCACCCTTCTAGTCTCCTACTCCTCCTCCTGCAGCGCCGCCCAGTCCTCCTCCTCCGCCTGCAGTGCCACCAGGGCTCCTCCTGCAGCGCCACCCAGGGCCCCTCCTGCCTCCTCGCCTCAGGTGCCCTGGGCTCCACCTCCTGCATCCTCCCCTCCAGCAGTGCCCAGGCCCCCTCCACCTTCAGCCCAGGCTTCGCCTCTGACCCCGACTCCTGCGCCTCGGGCTCCGCCTTCAGCCCTGCCTTCAGCCCTGCCTCCAGCTCCACAGTCTCCGCCTCCAACAGCCAGGTCACCTGAGCCTCCCCCAACACCTAGGCCCCCTCGTCTGCCACCACCTGAACCTCCCCCAGCACCTTGGCCCCCTTGTCTGCCGCCACCTGAGCCCCCCCAGTACCCATCTGTTGTTCATGGGGCGGCCCTACAGCCAGTGTGACTTTTTTGGTGTAAATACAGTCGTATTTGGGGCGGCTGTAGAAAAGTTCACACTGGACAGTCCCTCCCCCTGGCCCATCATCATCGACAGCTCCACCCCTCACCTGTTACCACTTCAATCCACACCTGTTCTCACTCACTCCAATCAGTCCTACCTATATAAACTGCCTCTGCCTCATGCCTCAGACATTCAGTCCTCCTTGGCAGCAGCAGCGACAACATCTCCCTGTGTCTTGGGACAACCAAGCCTGTTATGCGTTGATGAAAAATAAACCATAACACATGGAATCCAAATGTTCAACTGGCATTCTTGCCGATGCCCCCATGGCGATTTTAACCCACCTTTAAACCAGCCCCCCTGAAACCTCAAACCCTATTCAACATTCACAAATATACTTACAATGCATTTAATCTATTTATAATGCTGTATAATTTGAGTAACTAAAATCCAAAACATACTCATGATACTTTTTGAAGCGGTGGAAACCGCTTCCAATGAATGGCTTTGTGTGTATCACGCCCATATATGGTCATTTCAGTCCAGAATGAACAGGCTTTTTCAAAAACAGAATGTCCGTTTAATTACCATATATGGTGATCTCAGTCCAGAATGAACAGGGTTTTTCAAAAACAGAATGTCCGTTACCTTATGTCCATATATGGTCACTCCAGGCCAGAATGAACAGGTTTTTCCTGTCCCGTACGTGTAAAATATCAGTCCAGAATGAATAGGCTTTTTCAAAAAGCAAAATGTGTGTCCCATGTCCATATATGGTCATTTCAGTTCAGAATGAATAGGCTTTATATGTCCTGTACATCTAGAATATGTGTGCGGTGTCCCTCCCGGTCAGATGAATGGATACTTTGAGGATTGGTCATGCTTCACATGATAATTTGGCCTTCAGGGTTTATCTGTCTTATTTAAACACTTTATATTTATTTATGTATTTATTTAATTACAAATTCTTATTTTAATGTATGTGTTTTAATCTATTTTATTTTTTAAACCTATTATACCAACTGTCATACCAGCTCTCCAAATACATTCAGAATAGAAGTTTTATCTGTCCACCGCTTCAATTCGAACCGAGGTTTGATTTTGAAGGTAAAGTATCATAATACCTTACTAGTAAGATGCCCTAAGGGCGAGGGCGCGTGCAAATGGTCGTGTGCACGCACCCGCCTGGGTGACTGCAGACTGCTGGGCACTGGAACTTTGGCATATGATCAACTTTGACCGTCTGACATCATAGAGAGATAGAGATTGACACAATATGGGCATTCCCAGATATGTGGTCTATTTGCAAGTGTCTTGCAGTGTGGCCATATATGAAGCATGAAGTGTGACATACAGACAGACAGACAGACAGACAGACAGACAGACAGACAGACAGACAGACATACGGAACATAATATCTTCCTCAGAGTTATGGGGGTCCTAGTGGACTCATTGTTGTAATACCTATTATAGTGGAAGATAATAAAAAGAGATAAATGAGTATCATGACCAGTATGCTATAGTTAAAACATCAGTATTCTAGCAACATAGTATGAATCAATAATTCTCTGTATAATGAAGGTTTACAGTACATTACTTTTTGTGCTTTGTGTAGCAATGTTTCCTGTGTTTGTGAGGAGTCAGTTATATTATAATTATAGTGTTATAAGCAGATTATAGAGATTACCCAATAAAGCATGCAGAATCAGTATTTAATGTTTTCAACACTAACTTTAATACAAATGATAGAAATCATTTTTTATTGTAAACATCATTTACAGTGTCATACCAGAATTCCAATTTTAAATCAATTATAGTTTTAAAACAATTATTAACACTGAAAACCTCACTTACTTCACTGGAGCAGTGGTTCTCAAACATTCAATTTTGTTACAGTACAGATAATGGTCTCATATCACAACATCATTGTCAAGCTGTCTTCTTTCCTCTTCCAAGGTTAAAGGTTAAAAAGCTGCTTAAATAGTCTATATCAGTGGTTCTCAAAGTGTATTTCAGGGACTCTCTAGGTTCCTTTATGGGGGTCTAAATTTACCTACAAGTCTGTAACTTTGACTGTGTACAAATAGACAGAAAGACAGACAGAGAGAGAGACTCGTCTTATTGCATCTGGTAACATTCTTTCTCTCCCATGTTAAACTTTCATTGCTGCTTCATGGTAACATTCTCTTTTACTATTCATACATGTACAGGGCAAACACTATTTATTTACATTACAATGGAATTATGAAGTATTTTCAACCTTCAATCAACAGGTTTCCTGTAATGCTGGAGAGACATTCATTCTTTCATACTTTATTACTAACAAGGTTTAATTAATCTGGCCAAACATAAGCCACAGACAAAAGGCCACATAGCCACCTAGTCCAGGGCATGTAGTGTTCAATGTTTGTCCATTTGGCTGATGGCAGCCAAGAAGAATGTACTTTTGGAGCGGATGGAAAGGCTAAGGTACCGCTTGCCTGAACAGAAGTCCCCCACAATCCGTTCAGCCTTGGCCATGCATCGCCTCTCATATATTCCTTTGAGGAAAGGAAGCTAATCTCCAACTGCCCGCTGAGCTGACCGCACTGAAGAGCAGTACAGCTCCCGTACCAGTACCACACAATGATTCCACCTGTCAGGAAGGATGCAGTTGTAGGAGGACCTCAGGATATGGGAGCTGGACCCTAAACCTCGTCAGGCACCATAAACAGTACAATGGGACTTGGCCCAAGAATGGTCTTGTATGCTCTCCCTGCAGTCTGCTGTTGGTGTTTAAGGTCCTCAGAAGACTGATGCTTGAACCCCCTCCTCCGTCAACCTATATGAATGTATGAGAGTGGAATTAAGTTCACATGAAACATTTTTACAAAAACAAAAGTGCAAAGAACTGTTCACACCAGAACGGCAACAGCCTGCTGCTGTTAACCGCTGCAACCTGACCTCAGGAACCTTTGGAACCATTTGGTTCCAATGTACAAATGGAACCAAATGGACTCTAACAGGTCCATTTGGTTCCATTTGTACAAAGTCAAAATTACAGACCTATGTTAAAGAGAAGAGAGAACTTTGTCAATGCTGCTCTGAGGGCAGCTTAAATGATATGCAAGGAGCAATGCTAAAATGCTGCTCTGAGGGCAGCTTAAATGATATGCATAGACCAATGTTAAGATGCTGCTCTGAGGGCAGCTTAAATGATATGCAAAGAGGAATGTTAAAATGCTGCTTTGAGGGCAGCTTAAATGATATGCATAGACCAATGTTAAGATGCTGCTCTGAGGGCAGCTTAAATGATATGCAAAGAGCAATGTTAAAATGCTGCTCTGAGGGCAGTTAGTCAATGCTGCTCTAAGGGCAGCTTAAATTATATGCAAATAGCAATGCTGAAATGCTGCTCTGAGGGCAGTTGATCAATGCTGTTCTGAGGGCAGCTTACATAATATGCAAAGAGAAATGTTAAAATGCTGCTCTGAGGGCAGCTTAAATGATATGCAAAGAGCAATGTTAAAATGCTGCTCTGAGGGCAGCTTAAATGATATGCATAGACCAATGTTAAGATGCTGCTCTGAGGGCAGCTTAAATGATATGCAAAGGGCAATGTTAAAATGCTGCTTTGAGGGCAGCTTAAATGATATGCATAGACCAATGTTAAGATGCTGCTCTGAGGGCAGCTTAAATGATATGCAAAGAGCAATGTTAAAATGCTGCTCTGAGGGCAGTTAGTCAATGCTGCTCTGAGGGCAGCTTAAATGATATGCAAATAGCATTGCTGAAATGCTGCTCTGAGGGAAGTTGGTCAATGCTGCTCCGGGGGCAGCATACATAATATGCAAAGAGCAATGTTAAAATGCTGCTCTGGGGGCACTTTGTCAATGCTGCTCTGAAGGCAGCCTAAATGATATGCATAGACCAATGTTAAAATGCTGCTCTGAGGGCAGCTTAAACGATATGCATAGACCAATGTTAAGATGCTGCTCTGAGGGCAGCTTAAATGATATTCAAAGAGCAATGCTGCTCTTAGGGCACTTTGTCAATGCTGCTCTGAGGGCAGCCTAAATGATAAGCAAATAGCAATGTTAAAATGCTGCTCTGAGGGCAGTTAGTCAATGCTGCTCTGAGGGCAGCTTAAATGAGATGCATAGACCAATCTAAAAATGCTGCTCTGAGGGCAGTTAGTCAATGCTGGTCTGAGGGCAGCTTAAATGATATGCAAATAGCATTGCTGAAATGCTGCTCTGATGGCAGTTGGTCAATGCTGCTCCGAGGGCAGCATACATAATATGCAAAGAGCAATGTTAAAATGCTGCTCTGGGGGCATTTTGTCAATGCTGCTCTGAGGGCAGCCTAAATGATTTGCATAGACCAATGTTAAAATGCTGCTCTGAGGGCAGCCTAAATGATATGCATAGACCAATGTTAAAATGCTGCTCTGAGGGCACTTTGTCAATGCTGCTCTGAGGGCAGTTTACATAATATGCAAAGAGCAATGTTAAAATGCTGCTCTGAGGGCACTTTGTCAATGCTGCTCTGAGGGCAGCATAAACGATATGCAAAGACCAATGTTAAGATGCTGCTCTGAGGGCAGCTTATGTGATATACAAAGAGCAAGAGCAATGCTGCTCTGGGGTCACTTTGTCAATGCTGCTCTGAGGGCAGCCTAAATGATATGCATAGACAAATGTTAAAATGCTGCTCTGAGGGCACTTTGTCAATGCTGCTCTGAGGGCAGCTTAAACGATATGCAAAGAGCAATGCTGCTCTGGGGGCACTTTGTCAATGCTGCTCTGAGGGCAGCCTAAATGATATGCATAGACCAATGTTAAAATGCTGCTCTGAGGGCAGTTGGTCAATGCTGCTCTGAGGGCAGCTTACATAATATGCAAAGAGTAATGTTAAAATGCTGCTCTGAGTGCACTTTGTCAATGCTGCTCTGAGGGCAGCTTAAACGATATGCATAGACCAATGTTAAGATGCTGCTCTGAGGGCAGCTTAAATGATATGCAAAGACCAATGCTGCTCTGGGGGCAGCCTAAATGACATGCATAGACAAATGTTAAAATGCTGCTCTGAGGGCACTTTGTCAATGCTGCTCTGAGGGCAGCTTAAACGATATGCAAAGAGCAATGCTGCTCTGGGGGCACTTTGTCAATGCTGCTCTGAGGGCAGCCTAAATGATATGCATAGACCAATGTTAAAATGCTGCTCTGAGGGCAGTTGGTCAATGCTGCTCTGAGGGCAGCTTACATAATATGCAAAGAGTAATGTTAAAATGCTGCTCTGAGTGCACTTTGTCAATGCTGCTCTGAGGGCAGCTTAAACGATATGCATAGACCAATGTTAAAATGTTGCTCTGAGGGCAGTTAGTCAATGCTGGTCTGAGGGCAGCCTAAATGATATGCATAGACCAATGTTAAAATGCTGCCCTGAGGGCAATGAGATAGAGACACTAGTTTCTAGTGTCTAAGTGTCTCTAGTGTCTCTATCTTTCTCTGGAAGAGGTTGCACATGGACTCTGAAGCCGCACTGAGGCGCCTCAACACAACAAAATGATTTAAATAACATTGCAATTCAAGGCAGTTTGAACAGCTACTTTCAACAGAGTAGCTATGTAACAAGGCCAAGCTGCATTAGCTAACAACAGTAGCTTGCTTGCTATGTTTGAAAATGTTAACATTAGCAACCTGCTAGGTTGCTACATTTGAAAATGATTTAATTACATTACAATTCAAGGCAGAGTTGGAACAGCTAGTTTCAACATAGCAGACTATCTATGGTAACAAGGCTAAGCTACAGTGGCTAACATTAGCTAAATGAAATCAACACCTTGCTAAGTTAGTCAGCTAGCAAACCTTAGCTTAATGAAAGTTTCTAAATGTAGTGCTAGCAAACATCAACAAATTCATATTTAAAAGTCTTACCTTGCAGATGAAGCAATATTCTTAGGCAGTGTAGAGAGTAGTGAAGATTTTAATAGTTTAGTGTAGTAGTAGGCTTGCACTGAAGCAGTAGCAGGCTTTCACTGAAGGCAGCAGGAGCAGACTAACTGACTGACTGACTGTGATACAAAGATGGCTGCCGCTGAACAATTCAAAATTGCATTGAACCCGCCTCCCGCCCCGCCTCCAACTGTTACTGATTGGCCAGGCGCGAGGACCAATGAAATTGAATGCTGCCCTCAGGTCACATTCCAATCCTTATAAGTCACATCTGCAACCATGGTGCCTTTGACTCCTGAATGTTGGCTTGTTGAATGCCTTTTTTTGCACATGAGAATACAGTACTTTATTTTGACTTTTATATTCTTTTATTTATTTTTTACTTGCTGCACATTTATTTTATTTTACTTTTATCCAGTTATATTTTATTTTTGTGAAAAGTCATATTTGTGAAATTATTTTGTAAATATGTGTAAATATTGTTGAACATAAATATGTTCATGCTGGATGTGTGAGGTACTCACCAGGGTTAGGGTTCGATGTGGCCATAAAATAAAAGGTTTACATCACTTTTCTGACTTTCTGTCTTCCTGACCTTCTAGACCAGGTAAAACACAGTGTATTCACAGTGCATAGTTCTGTCAAAATGTAAGGCAATTTCCACCTTCTGAGTTATTTCATACTTTTTCACTTTGCCCCCTTGAAACTAGACGATGGTACAATTTGAAAATGAAAGCAGGCATTCTATTCTTTATGTCAAGGGTACTTGTGTTCTGTTACCATTTACCAATTTGTTGCTATGGCTTCCTAAAGTTTTTTTTCTTTGAACTCAAATATCTCAGAATCTAGATTTCTGTGGTTATTTATTGGTTTGCGCAGTGTGCACTCTACTGCAGTTATCTCCAAAGCCGAACACCGAAAACACTCAAAAGATCCTACTCCTCCCCCCTGTAAATTTTTGTTCCGATATTCCGATATATAGAATTGGGTCAGAAATGAATGGGCCTTAATGGCCAGGGAGGGGGGCCTGGGGGGTCTGGCAGTCGAGATTGCACAATTTCAAACTGTTAGTGAACAGCTGAAAACGTCTCAAAATGACAATATTTGCACTATTGTACTTGTGTTTTTGTTCTTGTGTTTTTGATCAGGGGTGTGACAACTATCATACAAATTACAAGCTCAGCGCGTTGCGAGCTTGTAGATGTTGCGTTTGAAAAATCATGAAAGGTGTTTGTCTTTGAATATTTTCATCCGATTCTATTAATCCTTCTAAATCAGTACTTGTCAAATGTGTCATGTCTTGGACCCCCACATTTAAAATGCATTTGGCCCCAGACCCCAATCTGTTCCCACCCCCAAGAACAAAAGTTAACTTTAAAAAATATATATTCAAAGGTCTGGTCTATGTCAAGATCTTTCAAAAAATGTCATATCTACAAGCTCACAGCAAGGCACTCAGTGCTGTGCTGTTTGTATATCCGCTATTTTTTCAATGCCTAAAGTATTAGTAATTACAGATTAAGGTTAAGGGCCCCAGATTTTCCACTGAGTTTTTTAGTTTTAAAATGCACTGCCTTTTTTTTAAAGGTCATCTCAGTAGGTAATTTATAGTGTAGCTCCTAATATGGGAGTGTTCAATGTCAAGCCTGTTAGTGAACAGCTGAAAAACATCTCAAAATGACAATATTTGCACTATTGTACATGTTTTTGACTAGGGGTGGGATGAATGTATGATACAAGCTCAACGGGTCGTTTTGATGCACTTTTTTGTTTTAAAGGCTACCTCAGTAATATAGGGACTGTCCTTGCCCGGGTGTGTGCGTCTGATTCCAGCAATGGTGTAGTGCTTTGGGGCGATGTTTATTATATATTTTGTTCCATGTTCCATGTCAACGTCTTAAATCTTACTGTGTTTTTAGGTGCTAAGATGTTCTTACATTTACTTTTGAAAAATTCCTTTTACACTAGTGGTCTCCAGAAAGGAGGCCTCAGAGTGTTAGAGGAAAACAGGATATACAGATTTTGCCCTAAAATCACACAAAGCGGTACACAGTATCTACAGTCATGTCATCAAAATGCATCTGTCCCCTCTAGCTGTCAGATATCTTTTTAACATTTTTGGACACTGCTCCTACAGATTTTCCCTAAAATCACGCAAAGCGGTATCCAGTATCTCTAAAGCCCTGTCTTGAACATGGATCTGTCCCATTTCCCATATTCGCCCCTGATTGACTACCATTCCGTTCTAAAGTTTGTGTATGCGATCTGATGTTCACTTATCTCCTGATTTAGGAGTCTTACTGTTTTTATACTTAAAGGTTAAATACTTGAAACACTAGCATCCCTGCAACTTCTCTTGTATAGTGCATTTATGGTCCGTTTTTTCAGATTTGTGCAAAACAAACACCGAAGGGAGTTTGTGCCTCTTTGTGATCCGTCTGTAGTTCAATCTAATATGTCCTCGATGTTTCCAATGTTGAATGAAGGTATTCTCCCACCACCTATACACTAATCAGAAGGGCTATAATAGTCCTCCACATAGTCTTCTGTGACATGCTGACAATGGAGTCACCAGGAATTCTGTAGGTTGCATGTAACCAAGGTTTACTACTGCATACAGGACTGACTCCACATCCACATTTTTTTTTTTAAATTAGTTTTTGGCCTTTTTTCTGCCTTTTTTTGGATAGGACAGTAGACTGACAGGAAAATAGGGGGAGTGATATGCGGCAAAGGTCATCCGGATCGGGCCATCATCGACCATCAATGCCTATGTGGTATGCACCTGGGTCAGTAGGCCAGCAGGCGCCCCGGCACATCCTACTTCTGAATTGAGGTCTCCTGTAATCCTTTATCAAGGAAACCAAGGCGTGATACATTTGCCGCACTGAGAGCTTAGCTGTTGTAACTGGATGGTAAGGTGCTTTAGAATTAAAATGTATATAAGGTTTTCTGTCTGCAGTTGTAGGGCACATGGTATGGTATAGAGTGGGGCCATGCTCTGGTTGCCACCAGAGCATGTTTTAAGTAACTACCTCTGGACAACCCTCTGTGTGTAATAATAACTAGCCCTCCCCCCGTGGTGTGAATCTGGGAGTGCGCTGCTTGTTGACGCCCATTTGTGATGTAAATCGCATCACAGGACAAAGCCGCCTACAGGCCAAAATCTGGGAAAATATTTTAAATATTTGGGGATTATGAGAAGTAGAGACACATTTGAAGGTGATAAAGTTGATGTTGGGCAAGGTACATGCGTTATTGATTTTTGTATTATGTTTTTTAGACAATTGAACAACTGCTGAACGTGGAGTTACAGATGGACAAACACACACTATTTTTTGGTCGATTCTGATTAGGTTGTGGGATTGTGATTTGTATCATTAATTAGTATTCATACTTTTGTCATGTCAAGTGGATTTAGGACTGGTGTGTGTGTGTGTGTGTGTGGGTGTGTAAAATTGCAACCATGCAGGGGTCATACCTAAAGTAGCTAAAATGAAGAGGGAATAATCACAGTACAGCAGGTGGCACTAATGCATCCTGAACACAATAACAAAAGAAACGGAAGTGATGTAATTTGGAGGGAAAATCAAGACCTCCGTTAGACCCTCCTTATAACTCTATGGTAAGACCAGAGACCAGACTGCGTATCAGACAGTATCATTTACAATGGCACCAAACGGGCTGATCCAAAAAATAAGGAAATTGGTGTTTGAGGGGAAATCCAAAAGAAAAACTCTTCAATTGATTACATTTCTCCAAAAGAAAAATATTTTAAAACGGGAACCTAAATGTCGCATTTGCCGAAGAAGGATGACATTAAGTCATCAACACAGAGGCATTGATCATTAAGGATGGTAAGTGTTCATGTAATGTACACATAATGTAATGTGCCATTTTTTAATCGTTTAATTCAAACATGTATAAGGCACCTTCGAACAGGCAGTTTGTTTGCAGAATACCATAGGCATAGTATGCAGTGGTTCTCCACTTTTCATATCAGTGGTTATTATTATTTGGTCTACATTAGAGCCACAGACAACCAGTGATTTAACCTCTCAGACCAAAAACGTCAAATATTTTGTTATTGTTGGATAAGATTTTGGTATTCTGTATTGATGTGTTAAGAAAGATAACAGAAACATGCTGATACATTTAAACAATACTTCTACATTATATCATTGTATAAAGCTTCTTGTTAAGTAATGCTAATGTTTAACATCTGTTAAATAAAATGTTTCCTCATCTTGTCCAATGCTTCTCCTTCATTGGAAAGAGGAGCATCCCGTCTCATGCTCATGATGTTTATCCTGTCTGTGATAAGCCAGTCCGGGCCGAAAAGCGGCTGCATAGTGCACAGACGGACAGGCTGGACCACAGCCTGATCCACCCTTGCACACCTGAAGCAGAGCTCCAGGGAGGAGAGTCAAATACATGTTTTGACTCTACAACAGTTTGTGCGTTATTTTGAATGTTCAACAGTTTTTTTTTCAATGACCCCCATAACTTGTTTTTTTTGCTACCCAACCCTGCGAGTCCTGCCTACTCTCCCCCCAGTGTGTCAGTATACAATCTAATGGCCTGTGGGATGAAGAAATTCCCAATTCTATATGTGCTACATGACTGGGATAGGAACCTATTGCTGAATTTGCACTTCTGGGAGTAGGCTAATGGATAATGTCAGTGGGTGGCTGACATTATCCAGAATGAATAATGCCTTAACCAAGGCCTTCTTCTCTGTCATTGACACCAGAGTCAAGGAAAAACAATGTAGGACTCAAATGCAGACTAAATTCAGGGTTTTAAACCAAGTAGATACACGCTCAGAATCACAGGACACCACAGGAACACAGAGGTTACAATCCTCTATGAGCAAACAAACACAAGGCTTAAATAGACATGGATCAAGGCACAGGTAAACTCAACAGACAATAAAGACACGATTGGCTAAGGGACTAACAGGACACAGGTGGAGATGACTATAATAATCACATGGAGGTGAGACAGGCCAGGTAACAACTACAATGGATGACAGAAAACACACAACCAATACTTTAAATAAGATTAAAGATCACATTTCACCTTTCGAGTTATATTACTTTACCACTATTGTGTTGTTTTTTTCTTTTTCAGATCGATCTGTATGTTAAACAAATATGCAGTGTTTGCATGTATCCATTGATGACATCTCTTAAAAAAACAGTGGTGTCCAAGGTGCGGCCTGGCGTCCATTTGCGGCCCGAGGAATAATGTCATATGGCCTGGGGTTTTGTTCCTAAATTGATTAAATTTTCAATGCATTGAATGGTAGCTTTAGCAGATTAAAGGCCATACAAGTTCCCATAGAAACCTCATTGTTGCAGGATTACTCCAAATTCTTTCACAACAATACCTCTATTTATGTCCTCATATGCATGAGTCTCTCACCCCCTATTGCTATTCATGCCAAACCATTAAGATAGATTGGACAATCAAGTCCACATAGAAACCTAATTTGCACATGATTGCTCCAAATCTGTTCAGAACCACAACATCAGGTAGAATCTGCTTTGGTGAAGGAACAGCTGTTTGTTATATAATGTTTTATAGCAGGCTATGTGATTGTTCACAACAGCATCTTAATTTATATCTTAAAACAGGTGTGTTATTGCCTTTCATTTTATATTTCATGTTGACTGATTGACTGAAATTACCACACACAAAGTAGACTACTTTTAAAAACAGCAGCCATTATTTACATGTAACAAAACAATAAATACATACACTATGTGTCAAAACATTTAGCGTGATTTTCAATTATGATAAGGAGAGAAAATGTCATGAAGTGTGAGTCATGACCGAAAGTATAAGGTTGCGGGTGCAAGCGGACGAAATGGGTCTCCTCAGACGGGTGGCTGCTGGCTGGTATCTCCCTTAGAGATAGGGGAGAAGTTCAGTCACCCGAGAGAGACTTGGAGTAGAACCGCTGCTCCTACACTTGGAAAGGAGTCAGCTTCGGTGGTTCGGGCATCTAGTACGTATGCCCCCCGAGCGCCTTCCTAGGAAGGTCCTCGATGCACGTCCCACTGGGAGGAGACCCTGTTGTTTATCCTGTCTGTGATAAGCCAGTCCGGGCCGAAAAGCGGCTGCATAGTGCACAGACGGACAGGCTGGACCACAGCCTGATCCACCCTCGCACACCTGAAGCAGAGCTCCTGGGAGGAGAGTCAAATACATGCAACAGTTTGTGCATTATTTTGAATGTTCAACAGTTTTTTTTTCAATGACCCCCATAACTTGTTTTTTTTGCTACCCAACCCTGCGAGTCCTGCCTACTCTCCCCCCAGTGTGTCAGTATACAATCTAATGGCCTGTGGGATGAAGAAATTCCCAATTCTATATGTGCTACATGACTGGGATAGGAACCTATTGCTGAATTTGCACTTCTGGGAGTAGGCTAATGGATAATGTCAGTGGGTGGCTGACATTATCCAGAATGAATAATGCCTTAACCAAGGCCTTCTTCTCTGTCATTGACACCAGAGTCAAGGAAAGACAATGTAGGACTCAAATGCAGACTAAATTCAGGGTTTTAAACCAAGTAGATACACGCTCAGAATCACAGGACACCACAGGAACACAGAGGTTACAATCCTCTATGAGCAAACAAACACAAGGCTTAAATAGACATGGATCAAGGCACAGGTGAACTCAACAGACAATAAAGACACGATTGGCTAAGGGACTAACAGGACACAGGTGGAGATGACTATAATAATCACATGGAGGTGAGACAGGCCAGGTAACAACTACAATGGATGACAGAAAACACACAACCAATACTTTAAATAAGATTAAAGATCACATTTCACCTTTCGAGTTATATTACTTTACCACTATTGTGTTGTTTTTTTCTTTTTCAGATCGATCTGTATGTTAAACAAATATGCAGTGCTTGCATGTATCCATTGATGACATCTCTTAAAAAAACAGTGGTGTCCAAGGTGCGGCCTGGCGTCCATTTGCGGCCCAAGGAATAATGTCATATGGCCTGGGGTTTTGTTCCTAAATTGATTACATTTTCAATGCATTGAATGGTAGCTTTAGCAGATTAAAGGCCATACAAGTTCCCATAGAAACCTCATTGTTGCAGGATTACTCCAAATTCTTTCACAACAATACCTCTATTTATGTCCTCATATGCATGAGTCTCTCACCCCCTATTGCTATTCATGCAAAACCATTAAGATAGATTGGACAATCAAGTCCACATAGAAACCTAATTTGCACATGATTGCTCCAAATCTGTTCAGAACCACAACATCAGGTAGAATCTGCTTTGGTGAAGGAACAGCTGTTTGTTATATAATGTTTTATAGCAGGCTATGTGATTGTTCACAACAGCATCTTAATTTATATCTTAAAACAGGTGTGTTATTGCCTTTCATTTTATATTTCATGTTGACTGATTGACTGAAATTACCACACACAAAGTAGACTACTTTTAAAAACAGCAGCCATTATTTACATGTAACAAAACAATAAATACATACACTATGTGTCAAAACATTTAGCGTGATTTTCAATTATGATAAGGAGAGAAAATGTCATTAAGTGTGAGTCATGACCGAAAGTATAAGGTTGCGGGTGCAAGCGGACGAAATGGGTCTCCTCAGACGGGTGGCTGCTGGCTGGTATCTCCCTTAGAGATAGGGGAGAAGTTCAGTCACCCGAGAGAGACTTGGAGTAGAACCGCTGCTCCTACACTTGGAAAGGAGTCAGCTTCGGTGGTTCGGGCATCTAGTACGTATGCCCCCCGAGCGCCTTCCTAGGAAGGTCCTCGATGCACGTCCCACTGGGAGGAGACCCTGTGGCAGACCAAAGACCAGATGGAGGGATTATATCTCCAAACTGGCTTGGGAACGCCTCGGTATACTCCCTGAGGGAGTGGAGGAAGTTGCTCGGGATAAGGAAATCTGGAGGTCTTAGTTGGAACTGTTACCCATGCGACCCGATTCCGGATAAGCGGTTGAAGATGGATAAATATAGGTTGTAGGCTTTAGTCATATTAACAATTAATATAAATATTATTTATATATTTAAAAACCTGTGTATCTATCTGCAGTAAACATGTTCCACAAAGACTGTACAGAATAAAAAATAGTAATAATAAAAACAAGGTCAGGTGTAATGACTAAGTATACAGATAGTTAGATGATATGGGATTCATGCAAAATGTCAGAGTTCATTCATTTACACTGGCTTTAAAGGTTCAAACACCAGATTTCCCCTATACTGAATATGAGTGGCCTATGTATTCTCACTCAAGTACTAGGGTTGAGTACTCTTTCCATCTCTGATGGAAAGATATATATTATTATTTAATATGGAGATGTTAATATATTTAAGATAAGAGCAATTCTTGTCATATATAGATTATTTAATTAAATCACTTTATTTGTTGAAGGTTGTATGGAGCATGTCTGGAGGAGGGGGGGTGGAGCAGTATGTTAGATTGTGATTGGTGGAGAGATGGTCCTATTGTTCTCTGTGGCCAATCATTCAAAGCAATTGGTGTTATCACCCCAGGCTCTCTGGTATAAGAAGAGTTGGTCTGTGGCATTTCTCCACAAGTCTTTCAGGATATCAATCATTTCTGATCAGATCTGACTGTGGACTCCAGACTTAAGGTGAAGATGAACTGTCTTGACCCCTCCAAGGATATCTCTGCTGAACATGACGAACCCAATGACCATGGTATGTTACTTACTCTACTTCCCTGCTTCCCTCATTATTCTCAATATTATTTTTATTCTTAATCTTACATTTTGTTTCATTGTAATTTGACCTAGCTGTAGCTTTGCTGTAGATTGGAAGATCATGTGATTTCAGTATTGTTATTGTTAAGTTAACACTTAATATCTAGGGTTTACTTGACATAATGTTTGATGTTTTTATTATGTTTGGTGTACAATGCACAACAACGTTAACGGATTAATTATAAGTCCTTTAATAATGTCAACTATTTTTCCCTTGTCTTTATATCCAAATCCAGTATTGTATCATCAGCTTGGCTTCCCTGTCCTATCAGCTGAGGTGAATGAAAAAAGAAGGCTGGCTAAGAAAAAACAACACTGCTGTGACCAGTGTGGAAAACACTTGCCTTCCATCTCCAAACTTAAAAGACACCAGAGGATTCACACTGGAGATAAACCCTTTGGGTGTGATCAGTGTGGACAACACTTCTCTCTAATGAGCAACCTTAAATGCCACCAGATAATTCACACTGGAGAGAAACCATATCGATGTGATCACTGTGGACAACACTTCTCTCGAATGGACAATCTTAAAATGCACCAGAGAATTCACACTGGAGAGAAACCTTATGGATGTGACCAATGTGGACAACACTTCTCTCAAATGAGCCACCTTAAAATCCATCAGATAATTCACACTGGAGAGAAACCATATCGATGTGATCACTGTGGACAACACTTCTCTCGAATGGACAATCTTAAAATGCACCAGAGAATTCACACTGGAGAGAAACCCTATGGATGTGACCAGTGTGGACAACACTTCTCTCAAATGAACGAACTTAAAAGACACCAGCTAATTCACACTGGAGAGAAACCATATCGATGTGATCACTGTGGACAACACTTCTCTCGAATGGACACTCTTAAAATGCACCAGAGAATTCACACTGGAGAGAAACCCTATGGATGTGACCAGTGTGGACAACACTTCTCTCAAATGAACGAACTTAAAAGACACCAGCTAATTCACACTGGAGAGAAACCATATGGATGTGATCACTGTGGGAAACACTTCCGTCTGATGAGCCACCTTAAAGGCCACCTGAGAATTCACACAGGAGAGAAACCCTATGGATGTGATCACTGTGGGAAACACTTCTCTCAAATGTCCAGCCTTAAACTGCACCAGAGAATTCACACTGGAGAGAAGCCCTATGGATGTCATGAGTGTGGGAAACACTTCTCTCGTATGAGCCACCTTAAAAGACACCAGAAAATTCACACAAGGGATTAACCCATTCACTGTGATGAAAAGCTTTTAGTCAACCTAATGAATCTAATGAAGAACTTCACAAGGTTGTACACACTGGATTTAAACTGGTTGTGTGGTCAGTGTGGAAGGGGGTTTACTACTTCAAGAGCGTATGCATAGTTACATCTTATTAGTGTCAACATGATGTATGATAACTTCTCTAGATGTGAGAAACATCAGCACACTCACATAACCAATAGCATTATGATCCATGCTTGTCTTTTCATCTTCATTCAGCCAGCTAAACTGTTATAAAACATGACATGTATTTGAGCATGTTGATTTTTTTTTTGTTATACTGTATCGTCTTTGTGGAACATGTCCAACAAACCTTCTGTTTTGAGAACACATCTCAAAATTAGTTTTCTTCTCAATCTCATTCTGTTTCCCTGTAATTTGACCTGTAGCTTCGCCGTAGATTAGTTATTAGGTTCTTCATGTTTTGTCTAAATAATCTTGAGGTTGAGGTATTATTTTGTAATAATGAAAGAAGATGTCCAACCTTAAAGTGCACCAGAAAACTCACACAAGGAATTAACCCATTCACATGTGATTTGTGTGGAAAAAGCCAGTCAATCTAATGAATCTAATGACAAAGTTCACAAGGTTGTAAAGGCTGTATTTAAACTGTTCCTGTGTGGAAAAGGGGTTCACTACTTCAATAAACCAAATATGTCATGAGTGTACGCATATGAAAGATACATCTGATTAGTGTCAAGATTATGATAACTTCTCTAGAGATTGTGAGAAACATCAGCACACTCATATAACCAAGTGTAGCATTATGATCCATTCTTGTCTATTCATCTTCATTCGGACAGCTAAACTGTTATAAAACATAACATGTATATGACCATGTTGATTGTTTTTGTAGGCCTATTATACTGTATTGTCTTTGTGGAACATGTCCCACAAACATTTAGCTGCAGATAGTAATAAACACATCTCAACATTAGTTTGCTTCTCAATCTCATTACAGGTTATATCACAGGTGACATCATCTATGTAAAAGTCCATATATGGGTATCCCTTTTATGCCCGTATGAAGATCCCTGATGTCATTGATATAAAAAAAAAAGTATGATAACTTCTCTAAATAGTGTGAGAAACATCAGCACACTCACATAACCAAGTGTAGCATTTTGATCCATTCTTGTCTTTTCATCTTCATTCAGACAGCTAAAGTGTTATAAAGCATTACATGTAGGCCTATATGAGCATGCTGATTATTTTTTATGCCTATTATACTGTATCGTCTTTGTGGAACATGTCCAACAAACCTTTTGTTTTGAGAACACATCTCAAAATTAGTTTTCTTCTCAATCTCATTCTGTTTCCCTTTAATTTGACCTGTAGCTTCGCCGTAGATTAGTTATTAGGTTCTTCATGTTTTGTCTAAATAATCTTGAGGTTGAGGTATCATTTTGTAATAATGAAAGAAGATGTCCAACCTTAAAGTGCACCAGAAAACTCACACAAGGAATTAACCCATTCACATGTGATTTGTGTGGAAAAGCCAGTCAATCTAATTAATCTAATGACAAAGTTCACAAGGTTGTATAGGCTGGATTTAAACTGTTCCTGGGTGGAAAAGGGGTTCACTACTTCATTAAACCAAATATGTCATGAGTGTACGTATATGAAAGATACATCTGATTAGTGTCAAGATTATGATAACTTCTCTAGAGATTGTGAAAAACATCAGCACACTCATAACCAAGTGTAGCATTATGATCCATTCTTGTCTATTCATCTTCATTCGGACAGCTAAACTGTTATAAAACATAACATGTATATGACCATGTTGATTGTTTTTCTAGGCCTATTATACTGTATTGTCTTTGTGGAACATGTCCCACAAACATTTTGCTGCAGATAGTAATAAACACATCTCAACATTAGTTTGCTTCTCAATCTCATTATTGCGACCAAAGGTCGCAGTATACCACGAGCAATGTTGCAGCTTGTCAGTCCTTCCGTCCGTCCTTCAGTCAGTACAGGAAGTGATATCACATGACATCATGTGACATCACTTCATCAACGATCAAACCCTTGATCCATACTGTGTCAATCAGTCACCCAGTGCACATTTTTACAGTCTATGGGTTGGTTCCCTTGTCACTGTGACATCACAGGTTATATCACAGGTGACACCATCTATGTAAAAGTCCATATATGGGTATCTCTTTTATGCCCGTATGAAGATCCCTGATGTCATTGTATGACATTAGAGAAGTATGATAACTTCTCTAAATAGTGTGAGAAACATCAGCACACTCACATAACCAAGTGTAGCATTTTTATCCTTTCTTGTCTTTTCATCTTCATTCAGACAGCTAAAGTGTTATAAAGCATTACATGTAGGCCTATATGAGCATGCTGATTATTTTTTGTATGCCTATTATACTGTATCGTCTTTGTGGAACATGTCCCACAAACATTTTTGCTACAGATAGTAATTAACACATCTCAACCCTAGTTTTCTTCTCCATCTCATTCTTTGATTCCCTGTAATTTGACCTATAGCTTTGCCATAGAGTAGAACTATAATTAGATTTGTGCTAGTTTGGGGGATAATTATGCAGTTACCGGTTTAATACGAGTAATTATTACTCCTCTGCTCAAAACACCTATTTAAGAAAATAAATGTACAAATAAAGCCACAAGACTTAACTGTTATAGGCTTAAAAAGGGGTGTCACCAAGCGAGGTGCTTGGTGACACAAAAAGGATGTTTAGTAGACTAAATGGGGCCTTGGTGTTGGTGTTGTTAGTGGCGAGGAGATCTGATGAACATGTTGATTCTATTTCATTTCATACTGTATTGACTTTACCCTAAACATTTAGCGGCAGATAGAAGTAAACACATCTCAACATTAATTTTCTTCTCAATCTTATTCTTCGTTTCCCTGTAATCTAACCTGTAGCTTTGCCGTAGATTAGAATTAGAAGTAGAACTCAAAAAACTCCAGCAGGCATAGAACAACAGTTGTATTGAATTATATAAAATGGGCTATAAAAGTGAGGCTACTGTTGCTACTATAACGTGTAACTTGGATGAATGTTCAGAAATTCGCTTATAGCTTATAGCAGTTCCAATTAGCTTATTAAAATAAACATTTAGAACAGAACAGCTCTATGTTTTAATAATAATAATAATAATCATTGATATAGTGTCAGAAATGGGTCTCCTGTCTCCAATGTTTCAGAAAGCATTTTCAGAAGGCCCATTTTCACTTTAATCCGTCTATATGTGACAATAAAGGGGGTCTCTTGCTAATGTATTGTTCTGAAGGAATTTGTAGCAAAGGGACTCTATTACCATTGCTGCCATTATTGCATTATTGTGTGTAGAGTAATTGTTTACCTGTGTGTGTGTGTGTGTGTGTGTGTGTGTGTGTGTGTGTGTGTGTGTGTGTGTGTGTGTGTGTGTGTGTGTGAATGAGTATCTCTCACCTCTGTCTTGTTATTCAAGCAGAACTATCAAGACAGATTAAAGGCCATTCAAGTTCCCATAGAAACTTCATCTGTGCAGGATTACTTCAAATTCCTTCATAACAATACCTCTATTTATGTCCTCATATGAATGAGTCTTTCACCTCCCCATTGCCATTCATGCAGAACCATTAAGATAGATTGGAATATAAAGTCCACATAGAAACCTAATTTGCACATGATTGCTCCAAATCTGTTCAGGTAGAATCTGCTTTGGTGAAGGAACAGCTGTTTGTTATATAATGAGCAGGCTACGTGATTGTTCACAACAACATGTATATCGTGAAACTTAAAGTGTTGCCTTTCAATTTGTATTTCATGTTGGCTGATTGACTGAAATTACCACACACGAAGTAGGTTATTTTTATAAGCAAAAGCTCAAAAGTGGCAACCATTATTTACATTTTACGAAACAATAAATAAACACACAATGTGTCAAAACATAGATCAAGCGTAATTTTCAATTGTGATTAGAAGAGAAAATAAACTCTTTCGTAGTTATTGTATTACTAAATATGGGTTATAGGCTTTTAATAACATCAATATAACTTGTATTCTATATTTAATATAAACAATAACTTCTAAGACAAAAACAATACTTATCTCTATCTGCAGCAAACATGTTCCTGTACAGAATGTACAGAATACAAAAATATGATGGTAATAATACAAAATAAGGTCAGGTGTAATGACAAAGTAGGCTATAAAGATAGTTAGATGATATGGGATTTAAGCAAAATGTCAGAGTTCATTCATTTACACTGACTTTAAAGGTTAACACCAGATTTCCCCTATACTGAATATGAGTGGCCTATATGTATTCTCACTGAAGTACTAGGGTTGGGTACTCTTTCCATCTCTGATGGAAATATATGTAGTATTATTTAATATGGAGATAGGTTAATATATTTAAGCTAACAGAGCAATTCTTGTCATATATAGATGATTTTGTTTATTATTATTTGTTGAAGGTAGCATGGAGCATTTATAGTGGCTCATAGGAATAGACTATGTGACAACCAGGAATAGTTTGGTGACCACCGGAGACTCGGTTGACGGCCGGAATTTAGACGGCACCCGGGAGCAGGTTGGGTTAGCGCCCCAGCCTGTGTCTTCCGTGAGGAAGAAGCCCAACAAATCCACGGTGAGGCCTTTAGGAGGGCCATTCAACTGCAGCAGCTGAATGGAATGTTTGGATTGGGGTCTGGTGCAACGCACAGGTTCTGAACCTGGTGAGAGCAGGAGAGGACCTGGTAAGACGTAGGAGGAGCCCGGCCAGGAGTCAACCCATAGAGCCTAGTTCTTCCACGCGCCAGAATGGCTCCCCAATCCTGGCAGAGTAGTTCCGGTGCTGCACATTGAGTGACCCTGTCTTTCCCTAATAGGACTGATCGTGGATAGCTACTGGGACGTAAGTCGGGACTTGATCAACCCCGGCTGGGTCACCTGGGCGAGGGTGTATGATGTTGCGAGACCCGAAACACCCGTCGACCCCAGGCTACATCACTGATGATACGTCCCAGCTGCATCCTTGTGATGTTTTTTACACTGGAGCATGTCTGGAGGAGGAGGGGGTGGAGCAGTATGTTAGATTGTGATTGGTGGAGAGAAGGTTCTATTGTTCTATGTGGTCAATCATTCAAAGCAATTGGTGTTTTCACCCCAGGCTCTCTGGTATAAGAAGAGTTGGTCTGTGTCATTTCTCCACAAGTCATTCAGGATATCAATCATTTCTGATCAGATCTGACTGTGGACTCCAGACTTAAGGTGGAGATGAACTCTCTTGACCCCACCAAGGATATCTCTGCTGAATATGAGGAACCCAAAAACCATGGTATGTTATTTACTCTACTTCTCTTTTTCCCCCTCTGTATTCTCATTATTATTTTTAGTCTTAATCTTACACTTTGTTTCATTGTAATTGTAGCTTTGCTGTAGATTAGAAGATCATGTGATTTTAGTATTACTTTAAGTTATCACTTAATATCTAGGTTTTACTAAACAAAATGTTTGATGATTTTTATTAGGTTTGGTGTACAATGCACAACAAAGTTAGATGCATTAATTATAAGTCCATTATTCATTTCTAACCTTTAACTATTTTTCATATTTGTCTTTATTTCCAATCCAGTATTGAGTCATCAGTCTAGCTTCCCTGTCCTACCAGGTGAGGTGAATGAAAAACGAAGGTTGGCTAAGCAAAAACAACACTGCTGTGATCAGTGTGGAAAACACTTCCGTAGCATCTCCACACTTAAAATACACCAGAGAGTTCACACTGGAGAGAAACCATATGGGTGTGATCAGTGTGGACAACACTTCTCTCAAATGACAGCCCTTAAACGCCACCAGAGAATTCACACTGGAGAGAAACCTTATGGATGTGATCAGTGTGGACAACACTTCAATCGAATGAGCAACTTCACACGCCACATGAAAATTCACAACGGAGAGAAACCCTATGGATGTGATCAGTGTGGACAACACTTCTCTCAAATGTCCAGCCTTAAACTGCACAAGAGAATTCACACTGGAGAGAAGCCCTATGGATGTCATGAGTGTGGGAAACACTTCTCTCTAATGAGCCACCTTAAAAGCCACCAGAAAATTCCCACTGGAGATAAACCCTATGGATGTGATCAGTGTGGACAACACTTCTCTCTAATGAGCAACTTTACACGCCACAGGAGAATTCACAATGGAGAGAAACCCTATGGATGTGATCAGTGTGGACAACACTTCTCTCTAATGAGCAACTTTACACGCCACAGGAGAATTCACACTGGAGAGAAGCCCTATGGATGTCATGAGTGTGGGAAACACTTCTCTCGAATGAGCCACCTTAAAAGCCACCAGAAAATTCACACTGGAGAGAAACCCTATGGATGTGATCACTGTGGGAAATACTTCTCTCTATTGACAGACCTTAAACGCCACATGAGAATTCACACTGGAGAGAAACCCTATGGATGTGATCAGTGTGGACAACACTTCTCTCAAATGTCCAGCTTTAAAAGACACCAGAGAATTCACACAAGGGATTGACCCATTCACTGTGATGAAAAGCTTTTAGTCAATCTAATGAATCTAATGAAGAAGTTCACAAGGTTGTACACACTGGATTTAAACTGTTTGTGTGGTCAGGGGGGTTTACTACTTATTTGTGTCAACTGTATGATAACTTCTCTAGATAGTGTGAGAAACATCAGCACACTCACATAACCAAGTTTAGCATTATGATCCGTGCTTGTCTATTCATCTTCATTCATACAGCTAAACGGTTATAAAACATTACATGTATTTGAGCATGTTGATTTTTTTTGTGTTTTTTTGTGTATCGTCTTTGTGGAACATGTCCCAAAACACATCTCAACATTAGTTTTCTTCTCAATCTCATTCTGTTTCCCTGTAATTTGACCTGTAGCTTCGTCGTAGATTAGTTATTAGGTTATTCATGTTTTGTCTAAATAATCTTGAGGTTGAGGTATTATTTTGTAATAATGAAAGAAGATGGTTAAGCTAAAACAACACTGCTGTGATCAGTGTGGACAACACTTCTCTCACAAGTCTACTCTTACAACACATCAGAGGATTCACGGATGTGGTCAGTGTGGACAACACTTCTCTCTAATGAGCAACCTTAAAACCATATGGGCACTCTGTACTTAGTCTGCTCTGTAGGACAAGAGCTTCTCTAGAGAACCTGAGTCACAGCACATTCACATTACCACGTGTAGCATTATAATCAATTGTTGTCTTTTCATTTGTTCATTAAGACAACTAAACTGTTATAAAGCATGCTGATTTGTTTTGTATTATATTGTATTGTCTTTGTGGAACATGTCCCACAAACATTTTGCTGCAGATAGAAATAAACACATCTCAAACATTAGCTTTCTTCTCAATCTCATTCTTTGTTTCCCTGTAATTTGACCTGTAGCTTTGCATTATTAGAATTCCATTATTTATATTTTGTCGAAATAATCTTTAGACATAAGAGTTTGTATTTTGTAATAATGATAAAAGACATGTTACTTTATGTTACTCCCAGACAAAAACGAACTGCCTGTGTATTTAGTCATACGGTTTGTTCTGAAGGAATTTGTAACAATCATTTAGGTTTCTAAAGGGACTATATTAAAAATGCTGCCACTAATGTGTGTAGTAGAGTCATTACCTCTGTCTCTCACCTCTGTATTGCTATTCAAGTAGAACCATCAGTTCCCATAGAAACTTAATTTGTGCAGGATTACTCCAAATTCCTTCACAACAATACCTCTATTTATGTCCTTGTATGAATGAGTCTCTCACTATAAGTTAAATGTCCATGATGTGTCAAAGATTCATTTGAACGGTGCATCTTCCTGTGTGCTATTGATGTAGTCAACACGTTTTAAAAGTTAGTAATTATTTACATTTTAGTACCAATGGAGAGGCTTCGGTAGATTAGACTGTCTCTGACGGTAACAGGTCTGTTCGCCGTCCTGGCAGGTGGGCTGCAGGGCTATAGTTTATTCAATAATAACAAGCATACAGGTACTTTATGCTACAGATCAAAATGTTTACATAGTCTATATCCCAACGAATTCACACAGGAGAGAAACTATACAAATGATGTCAGCAGTGTGGACAACACTTCTGTCAAATGACCACCCTTGACAATGAAGACTTGTCTGTTGGGTGAAAAGTTGTGCGTTACTAATTATGTATTTTGACCTGTAGCTAAGTTACTTTGCTGTAGATGATTATATGATTTCAGTAATCAGTAATTTTGTTATTAATGTCACTTCCACTAGAGGGCGCTATCCCCCAGGTTCCCATTGTTATTTTTTGTGTTGAAATCCCTATAGGGGAAACCTAGGTAGCCTCATTTAAGAACTGTGTTCCAAATGTGCCTGTAATGTACAAGCAAATAACAGCTTTACAAGATACATTGAGATGCAGTTGTGTCAGAGTCGAGATCCTGCTTGCATCTTATCTGTCGGTAGATAATGCCGGTCTTATATAAGGGTAATTTGTGTACGGTGTGATGTCATACTGATGTCAGCAGTGTGATGTCATACTGATGTCAGCAGCTATGTCTCTATATATGGAGTTATATGTTGTTTGTGTCCAAATATGGGGCTTGTGAGGTCAGACTTAGTGAGATTCGTCGGTTATTCCATATATATATGGAGGGATGTGTTGGTTATCTCCATATCTGGAGATTCAACCTTCAACGATTTTCACATCTTGTTACTAATCTGTCGGTAGATAATGCCGGTCTTATATAAGGGTCATTTGTGTACAGTGTGATGTCATACTGATGTCAGCAGTTTGACAGGAGATAAGCGACCAACGGTCGCTTATCTCCCGATTAGGGAGTCTTACTGGTAACTCTATGGTTAGACGAGAGACCAGACTGCGTATCAGACAGTATCATTTACAATGGCACCAAACGGGCTGATCCAAAAAGTAAGGAAATTGGCGTTTGAGGGGAAATCCAAAAGAAAAACTCTTCAATTGATTACATTTCTCCAAAAGAAAAATATTTTAAAACGGGAACCTAAATGTCGCATTTGCCGAAGAAGGATGACATTAAGTCATCAACACAGAGGCATTGATCATTACAGATGGTAAGTGTTCATGTAATGTACACATAATGTAATGTGCCATTTTTTTATCATTTAATTCAAACATGTATGAGGCACCTAACAGGCAGTTTGTTTACAGAATACCGTAGGCATAGTATGCAGTGGTTCTCCACTTTTCATATCAGTGGTTATTATTATTTGGTCTATATTAGAGCCACGAACAACCAGTGATTTAACCTCGCAGACCAAAAACACGTTTTTGGTCTAAGATTTTGGTATTCTGTATTGATGTGTTAAGAAAGATAACAGAAACATGCTGATACATTTAAACAATACTTCTACATTATATAATTGTATAAAGCTTCTTGTTAAGTAATGCTGATGTTTAACCTATGTTAAATAAAATGTTTCCTCGTCTTGTCCAATGCTTCTCCTTCATTGGAAAGAGGAGCATCCCGTCTCATGCTCATGATGTTTATCCTGTCTGTGATGAGCCAGTCCGGGCTGAAAAGCAGCTGCATAGTGCACGGACGGACAGGCTGGACCACAGCCTGATCCAGCTCCTGGGAGGAGAGTAAAATACATGCAACAGTTTTTGCATTATTTTTAATGTTCAACATTTTTTTTTGTCAATTTATTTTGTTTTGAATATGCATATAAGGCTCTGTTTGATTTATTGTACAGTGGTTCTTTAATTTCAATGACCCCCATAACTCTATACTAATGGAATCAACAAAGGGAATCTATTATTTTTTTTGCTACCCAACCCTGCGAGTCCTGCCTACTCTCCCCCCCAGTGTGTCAGTATACAATCTAATGGCCTGTGGGATGAAGGAATTCCCAATTCTATATGTGCTACATGACTGGGATAGGAACCTATTGCTGAATTTGCACTTCTGGGAGTATAGGCTAATGGATAATGTCAGTGGGTGGCTGACATTATCCAGAATGAATAATGCCTTAACCAAGGTCTTCTTCTCTGCCATTGACACCAGAGTCAAGGAAAGACAATGTAGGACTCAAATGCAGACTAAATTCAGGGTTTTACAGGGTTTTAAACCAAGTAGATACACACTCAGAATCACAGAACACCACAGGAACACAGAGGTTACAATCCTCTGTGAGCAAACAAACACAGGGCTTAAATAGACATGGATTAACAAGGCACAGGTGAACTCAACAGACAATAAAGACACGATTGGCTAAGGGACTAACAGGACACAGGTGGAGATGACTATAATAATCACATGGAGGTGAGACTGGCCAGGTAACAACTACAATGGATGACAGAAAACACACAACCAATACTTCAAAATAAGATTAAAGATCACTTTTCGAGTTATATTACTTTACCACTATTGTGTTTTCTTTCTTGTTTTTTTCTTTTCTTTTTCAGATCTATCTGTATGTTAAACAAATATGCAGTGATTGCATGTATCCATTGATGACATCACTTAAAAAAAACAGTGGTGTCCAAGGTGCGGCCTGGCGTCCATTTGCGGCCAGAGGAAGATGTCCTGGGGTTTTGTTCCTAAATTGATTCAATTTTCAATGCATTGAATGGTTCTTATCTTGTTGTCTTCATGCAAAATCAATTACAATGTGTACCAATCTTTGAGTGTGTGTGTGTGTGTGTGTGTGTGTGTGTGTGTGTGTGTGTGTGTGTGTGTGTGTGTGTGTGTGTGTGTGTGTGTGTGTGTGTGTGTGAATGAGTATCTCTCACCTCTGTCTTGTTATTCAAGCAGAACCATCAGTCAGATTAAAGGCCATACAAATTCCCATAGAAACCTCATTGTTGCAGGATTACTCCAAAGTCCTTCACAACAATACCTCTATTTATGTCCTCATATGCATGAGTCTCTCACCTCCCTATTGCTATTCATGCAAAACCATTAAGGCAGATTGGACAATCAAGTCCACATAGAAACCTAATTTGCACATGATTGCTCCAAATCTGTTCAGAACCACAACATCAGGTAGAATCTGCTTTGGTGAAGGAACAGCTGTTTGTTATATAATGTTTATAGCAGGCTATGTGATTGTTCACAACAGCATCTTAATTTATATCTTAAAACTTAAGGTGTGTTATTGCCTTTCCAATTGTATTTCATGTTGACTGATCGACTGAAATTACCACACACAAAGTAGGCTACATTTATACCGTAAGCAAAAACTAAAAAAAACAGCAGCCATTATTTACATTTAACAAAACAATACATACACAATGTGTCAATAAGAGAAAATAAACACTTTCATAATTATTGTATTACTAAATATAGGTTGTAGGCTTTAGTCATTTAATAAGATTAATATCAATATTATTTATATATTTAATATAAAAAATAACTTGTGATACAAAAACAATACGTGTATCTATCTGCAGCAAACATGTTCCACAAAGACTGTACAGAATAAAATAGTAATAATAAAAACAAGGTCAGGTGTAATGACTAAGTATACAGATAGTGAGATGATATGGGATTTACGCAAAATGTCAGAGTTCATTCATTTACACTGGCTTTACACCAGATTTCCCCTATACAGAATATGATTGGTTGATGGGTTGAATATATATTATTATTTAATATGGAGATGTTAATATATTTAAGCTAACAGAGCAATTCTTGTCATATGTAGATTATTTAGATATCACTGTATTTGTTGAAGGTAGCATGGAGCATGTCTGGAGGAGAGGGTGGAGCAGTGTGTTAGATTGTGATTGGTGGAGAGAAGGTTCTATTGTTCTCTGTGGCCAATCATTCAAAGCAATTTGTGTTTTCACCCCAGGCTCTCTGGTATAAGAAGAGTTGGTCTGTGTCATTTCTCCACAAGTCATTCAGGATATCAATCATTTCTGATCAGATCTGACTGTGGACTCCAGACTTAAGGTGAAGATGAATTATCTTGACCCCACCAAGGATAACTCTGCTGAACAGGAGAAACCCAAAGACCATGGTATGTTACTCTACTTCTCTTTTCCCCCTCAGTATTCTCATTATTATTTTTATTCTTAATCTTACAATGTGTTTCATTGTAATTGTAGCGTTGCTGTAGATTAGAAAATCATGTGATTTTAGTATTACTTAAAAAAGTTATCACTTAATATCTAGGTTTTACTTAACAAAATGTTTGGTGATCTTATTAAGTTTGGTGTACAATGCACAACAAAGTTAGATTCATTTATTATAAGTTATAAGTTTTTCCTTTTTCTTTATTTCCAATCCAGTATTGAGTCATCAGTCTGGCTTCCCTGTCCTACCAGGTGAGGTGAATGAAAAACGAAGGTTGGCTAAGCAAAAACAACACTGCTGTGATCAGTGTGGAAAACACTGCCTTAGCATCTCCACGCTTAAAATACACCAGAGAGTTCACACTGGAAAGAAAGTCTATGCATGTGACCAGTGTGGCGAAGACTTCTCTCGAATGACTGACTTTAAAAGACACCAGAGAATTCACACCGGAGAGAAACCATATGGGTGTGGTCAGTGTGGAAAACACTTCTCTGAGAAGTCTACTCTTACAAAACACCAGAGGATTCACACTGGAGAGAAACCATTTGGATGTGATCAGTGTGGACAATACTTCTCTCAAATGACAGCCCTTAAAAGCCACCAGAGAATTCACACTGGAGAGAAACCATTTGGATGTGATCAGTGTGGACAATACTTCTCTCAAATGACAGCCCTTAAAAGCCACAAGAGAATTCACACTGGAGAGAAACCCTTTGGATGTGATCAGTGTGGGAAACACTTCTCTTTAATGCATCACCTTAAAACGCACCAGATAATTCACACTGGAGAGAAACCCTATGGATGTGATCACTGTGGGAAAGGCTTCTCTCTAATGACAGACCTTAAACGCCACATGAGAATTCACACTGGAGAGAAACCCTATGGATGTGATCAGTGTGGACAGCACTTCTCTCAAATGGCCAACCTTAAAAGACACCAGAGAATTCACACAAGGGATTAACCCATTCGCTGGGATGTATGTGTAAAAGGCCTGTAGTCAATCTAATGACGAATGTCACATGGTTGTATAAACTGACCCCTTTCCCTTGTGGTCAGTGTGTGGAAAGGGGTTGTCATGAGTGTACGCATATGAAAGATACATCTGATTAGTGTCAACAGTAACTTCTCTAGGTAGTGTGAGAAACATCAGCACACTCACATAACCAAGTGTAGCATTATGATCCATTCTTGTCTTTTCATATTCATTCAGACAGCTAATGTGTTACAGAGCATTACATGTATATGAGCATGTTGATCATTTTTGTATTATACTGTATTGTCTTTGTGGAACATGTCCCACAAACATTTTGCTGCAGGTAGAAATAAACACATTGCAACCTTAGTTTCTTCTCAATCTCATATTTTTTTCCCCCTGTAATTTGACCTGTAGCTTTGCCATAGATTAGAACTAGATGTGTGCTAGTTTGGGGGATAATTATGCAGTTATGTAATAAAAGTAATTAGTACTCCTCTGCTCAAAACACCTGTTTAAGAAAATACATGTGCATTAAAGCCACAAAACGTAACTGTTATAGACAAAAAAAAGGCTAAATGGGGCATTTGTGTTGGCGTTGTTGGTGGCGAGGAGATCTGATTAATTTGTTAATTAAGACAGCTAAACTGTTATAACGCATTTCATGTGTATGAACATGTTGAGTCTTTTTCATTTTATACTGTATTGACATACCATAACCATTTTTCGGCTGAGAGAAGTAAACACATCTCAAACCCTATTGATGTGGTCAGTGTGGACAACACTTCTCTCACAAGTCTACTCTTACAACACATCAGAGGATTCACGGATGAGCAACCTTAAAACCATATGGGCACTCTGTACTTAGTCTGCTCTGTAGGACAAGAGCTTCTCTAGAGAGCCTGAGTCACAGCACACTCACATTACCACGTGTAGCATTATAATCAATTATTGTCTTTTCATTTGTTCATTAAGACAACTAAACTGTTATAAAGCATGCTGATTTGTTTTGTATTATACTGGATTGTCTTTGTGGAACATGTCCCACAAAAACATTTTGCTGCAGATAGAAATAAACACATCTCAACATTAGCTTTCAATCTCATTCTTTGTTTCCCTGTAATTTGACTTGTAGCTTTGCATTATTAGAATTCGATTATTTATATTTTGTCGAAATAATCTTTAGACATAAGCGTTTGTATTTTGTAATAATGATAGAAGACATGTTACTTTATGTTACTCCCAGACAAAAACGAACTGCCTGTGTATTTAGTAATACGATTTGTTCTGAAGGAATTTGTAGCAATCATTTAGGTTTCTAAAGGGACTATATTACAAATGCTGCCACTAATGTGTGTAGAAGAGTCATTACCTCTGTCTCTCACCTCTGTATTGCTATTCAAGTAGAACCATCAGTTCCCATAGAAACTTAATTTGTGCAGGATTACTCCAAATTCCTTCACAACAATACCTCTATTTATGTCCTGGTATGAATGAGTCTCTCACTATAAGTTAAATGTCCATGTGTCAAAGAGTCATTTGAACTGTGCATCTTCCTGTGTGCTATTGATGTAGTCAACACGTTTTAAAAGTTAGCAATTATTTACGTTTTAGTACCAATGGAGAGGCTTCAGTAGATTAGACTGTCTCTGATGGTAACAGGTCTGTTCGCCGTCCTGGCAGGTGGGCTGCAGGTCTATAGTTTATTCAATAATAACCCCCCCCACACACACACACACACACACACACACACACAGTGTTGGTTTCAGTACACACATCTGAACTGAGGCCGTCTGCAAGACCAGTGACAGAATCAATCCGGTTGACTTCAGCTACTTACACTATTAGCTTATTAAAACAAATATTTATATTTTGTCGAAATAATCTTTAGACATAAGAGTTTGTATTTTGTAATAATGATAGAAGACATGTTACTTTATGTTACTCCCAGACAAAAACGAACTGCCTGTGTATTTAGTAATACGATTTGTTCTGAAGGAATTTGTAGCAATCATTTAGGTTTCTAAAGGGACTATATTACAAATGCTGCCACTCACACACACACACACACACACACACACACACACACACACACACACACACACACACACACACACACACACACACACACACACACACAGCTACTTGCACTATTAAAACAAATATTTAGAACAGAACAGCTCTATGTTTTGATAATAATCATTGATAGCGTGTGCTCAGAAATGAGTCTCCCTGTGTCCAACGTTTCAGAAAGCATTTTTAGAAGGCCCATTTTCACTTTAATCTGTCTATACATGACAATAAAGGGGGTGTCTCTAAACCTAATGTATTGTTCTAAAGGAATTTGTAGCAATCGTATAGGTTTCTATAGGGACTCTATTAGCTGCCATTATTGTTTGTAGTAGAGTCATTGTCTATGTCCTTTACAGATTCAGATTTACTTTATTTGTAAACTTACATGCACTGGGTACATACATCTGAAAATATTATGCTCGAAAGCTCCAATATAATAAAAGCATGATAATAAAAGCATATGAAATAAAGACCTACAGTAAAAGTTCTTAATAAACAAACACGTGGTATGGCAATAATAAGCAGTCCAATAAAGTGCAGAGTGCTACCCTGTCCTACCAGGTGAATGAAAAAAGAAGGTTGGATAAGTAAAAACCACACCACTGTGATCAGTGTGGAAAACACTGCCTTAGCATCTCCAGGCTTAAAATACACCAGAGAGCAGCAAAACCAGTGATGATGGTGTGGTGGCTGAGGATGGAGATGACGAGTCTGACATGGAGCCAGTTCGACATCAAGGGGGTGCCATTGAGCCTATCGATCCTGACCATCTGAGTGAAGAGCAACAACAACAGCTGGCCCAAGTAGGCCTACAGATGTCATTCCCTCCCCTCTTTCAGGAGAGACCGGGTCACACCGATGTTATCAGCCATGATATAATTCTGAAGGTTCCAACACCAATCCGGCAAGTAGCAGTTCCAATTAGCTTATTAAAATAAACATTTAGAACAGAACAGCTCTATGTTTTGATAATAATCATTGATATAGTTTGAGAAATGGGTCTAGCTGTCTCCAATGTTTCAGAAAGCATTTTCAGAAGGCCCATTTCACTTTAATCCGTCTATATTTGACAATAAAGGGAGGGTCTCTTGCTAATGTATTGTTCTGAAGGAATTTTTAGCAAAGGGACTCTATTACCATTGCTGCCATTATTGCATTATTGTGTGTAGAGTAATTGTTTACCTTGTTTACCATTCCCAAGATGCACCACTGTGAACACAGGCTATTTATACCCTTACATTGTCTGGGATACAGGCAACGGTTTTCTGCCCATATTCATTTTCAGGGTCAAGTCAGAGACAGTTTGTGCTGTGAGCCCTCATAAAGACAAGGGAGACCACTCTCTACAATCTCTAACTTTAGAAAGTGTGTGTGTGTGTGTGTGTGTGTGCTGGCTAAGAAAAAACAACACTGCTGTGACCAGTGTGGAAAACACTTGCCTTCCATCTCCAAACTTAAAAGACACCAGAGGATTCACACTGGAGATAAACCCTTTGGGTGTGATCAGTGTGGACAACACTTCTCTCTAATGAGCAACCTTAAATGCCACCAGATAATTCACACTGGAGAGAAACCATATCGATGTGATCACTGTGGACAACACTTCTCTCGAATGGACAATCTTAAAATGCACCAGAGAATTCACACTGGAGAGAAACCTTATGGATGTGACCAATGTGGACAACACTTCTCTCAAATGAGCCACCTTAAAATCCATCAGATAATTCACACTGGAGAGAAACCATATCGATGTGATCACTGTGGACAACACTTCTCTCGAATGGACAATCTTAAAATGCACCAGAGAATTCACACTGGAGAGAAACCCTATGGATGTGACCAGTGTGGACAACACTTCTCTCAAATGAACGAACTTAAAAGACACCAGCTAATTCACACTGGAGAGAAACCATATCGATGTGATCACTGTGGACAACACTTCTCTCGAATGGACACTCTTAAAATGCACCAGAGAATTCACACTGGAGAGAAACCCTATGGATGTGACCAGTGTGGACAACACTTCTCTCAAATGAACGAACTTAAAAGACACCAGCTAATTCACACTGGAGAGAAACCATATGGATGTGATCACTGTGGGAAACACTTCCGTCTGATGAGCCACCTTAAAGGCCACCTGAGAATTCACACAGGAGAGAAACCCTATGGATGTGATCACTGTGGGAAACACTTCTCTCAAATGTCCAGCCTTAAACTGCACCAGAGAATTCACACTGGAGAGAAGCCCTATGGATGTCATGAGTGTGGGAAACACTTCTCTCGTATGAGCCACCTTAAAAGACACCAGAAAATTCACACAAGGGATTAACCCATTCACTGTGATGAAAAGCTTTTAGTCAACCTAATGAATCTAATGAAGAACTTCACAAGGTTGTACACACTGGATTTAAACTGGTTGTGTGGTCAGTGTGGAAGGGGGTTTACTACTTCAAGAGCGTATGCATAGTTACATCTTATTAGTGTCAACATGATGTATGATAACTTCTCTAGATGTGAGAAACATCAGCACACTCACATAACCAATAGCATTATGATCCATGCTTGTCTTTTCATCTTCATTCAGCCAGCTAAACTGTTATAAAACATGACATGTATTTGAGCATGTTGATTTTTTTTTTGTTATACTGTATCGTCTTTGTGGAACATGTCCAACAAACCTTCTGTTTTGAGAACACATCTCAAAATTAGTTTTCTTCTCAATCTCATTCTGTTTCCCTGTAATTTGACCTGTAGCTTCGCCGTAGATTAGTTATTAGGTTCTTCATGTTTTGTCTAAATAATCTTGAGGTTGAGGTATTATTTTGTAATAATGAAAGAAGATGTCCAACCTTAAAGTGCACCAGAAAACTCACACAAGGAATTAACCCATTCACATGTGATTTGTGTGGAAAAAGCCAGTCAATCTAATGAATCTAATGACAAAGTTCACAAGGTTGTAAAGGCTGTATTTAAACTGTTCCTGTGTGGAAAAGGGGTTCACTACTTCAATAAACCAAATATGTCATGAGTGTACGCATATGAAAGATACATCTGATTAGTGTCAAGATTATGATAACTTCTCTAGAGATTGTGAGAAACATCAGCACACTCATATAACCAAGTGTAGCATTATGATCCATTCTTGTCTATTCATCTTCATTCGGACAGCTAAACTGTTATAAAACATAACATGTATATGACCATGTTGATTGTTTTTGTAGGCCTATTATACTGTATTGTCTTTGTGGAACATGTCCCACAAACATTTAGCTGCAGATAGTAATAAACACATCTCAACATTAGTTTGCTTCTCAATCTCATTACAGGTTATATCACAGGTGACATCATCTATGTAAAAGTCCATATATGGGTATCCCTTTTATGCCCGTATGAAGATCCCTGATGTCATTGATATAAAAAAAAAAGTATGATAACTTCTCTAAATAGTGTGAGAAACATCAGCACACTCACATAACCAAGTGTAGCATTTTGATCCATTCTTGTCTTTTCATCTTCATTCAGACAGCTAAAGTGTTATAAAGCATTACATGTAGGCCTATATGAGCATGCTGATTATTTTTTATGCCTATTATACTGTATCGTCTTTGTGGAACATGTCCAACAAACCTTTTGTTTTGAGAACACATCTCAAAATTAGTTTTCTTCTCAATCTCATTCTGTTTCCCTGTAATTTGACCTGTAGCTTCGCCGTAGATTAGTTATTAGGTTCTTCATGTTTTGTCTAAATAATCTTGAGGTTGAGGTATTATTTTGTAATAATGAAAGAAGATGTCCAACCTTAAAGTGCACCAGAAAACTCACACAAGGAATTAACCCATTCACATGTGATTTGTGTGGAAAAAGCCAGTCAATCTAATGAATCTAATGACAAAGTTCACAAGGTTGTAAAGGCTGTATTTAAACTGTTCCTGTGTGGAAAAGGGGTTCACTACTTCAATAAACCAAATATGTCATGAGTGTACGCATATGAAAGATACATCTGATTAGTGTCAAGATTATGATAACTTCTCTAGAGATTGTGAGAAACATCAGCACACTCATATAACCAAGTGTAGCATTATGATCCATTCTTGTCTATTCATCTTCATTCGGACAGCTAAACTGTTATAAAACATAACATGTATATGACCATGTTGATTGTTTTTGTAGGCCTATTATACTGTATTGTCTTTGTGGAACATGTCCCACAAACATTTAGCTGCAGATAGTAATAAACACATCTCAACATTAGTTTGCTTCTCAATCTCATTACAGGTTATATCACAGGTGACATCATCTATGTAAAAGTCCATATATGGGTATCCCTTTTATGCCCGTATGAAGATCCCTGATGTCATTGATATAAAAAAAAAAGTATGATAACTTCTCTAAATAGTGTGAGAAACATCAGCACACTCACATAACCAAGTGTAGCATTTTGATCCATTCTTGTCTTTTCATCTTCATTCAGACAGCTAAAGTGTTATAAAGCATTACATGTAGGCCTATATGAGCATGCTGATTATTTTTTATGCCTATTATACTGTATCGTCTTTGTGGAACATGTCCAACAAACCTTTTGTTTTGAGAACACATCTCAAAATTAGTTTTCTTCTCAATCTCATTCTGTTTCCCTTTAATTTGACCTGTAGCTTCGCCGTAGATTAGTTATTAGGTTCTTCATGTTTTGTCTAAATAATCTTGAGGTTGAGGTATCATTTTGTAATAATGAAAGAAGATGTCCAACCTTAAAGTGCACCAGAAAACTCACACAAGGAATTAACCCATTCACATGTGATTTGTGTGGAAAAGCCAGTCAATCTAATTAATCTAATGACAAAGTTCACAAGGTTGTATAGGCTGGATTTAAACTGTTCCTGGGTGGAAAAGGGGTTCACTACTTCATTAAACCAAATATGTCATGAGTGTACGTATATGAAAGATACATCTGATTAGTGTCAAGATTATGATAACTTCTCTAGAGATTGTGAAAAACATCAGCACACTCATAACCAAGTGTAGCATTATGATCCATTCTTGTCTATTCATCTTCATTCGGACAGCTAAACTGTTATAAAACATAACATGTATATGACCATGTTGATTGTTTTTCTAGGCCTATTATACTGTATTGTCTTTGTGGAACATGTCCCACAAACATTTTGCTGCAGATAGTAATAAACACATCTCAACATTAGTTTGCTTCTCAATCTCATTATTGCGACCAAAGGTCGCAGTATACCACGAGCAATGTTGCAGCTTGTCAGTCCTTCCGTCCGTCCTTCAGTCAGTACAGGAAGTGATATCACATGACATCATGTGACATCACTTCATCAACGATCAAACCCTTGATCCATACTGTGTCAATCAGTCACCCAGTGCACATTTTTACAGTCTATGGGTTGGTTCCCTTGTCACTGTGACATCACAGGTTATATCACAGGTGACACCATCTATGTAAAAGTCCATATATGGGTATCTCTTTTATGCCCGTATGAAGATCCCTGATGTCATTGTATGACATTAGAGAAGTATGATAACTTCTCTAAATAGTGTGAGAAACATCAGCACACTCACATAACCAAGTGTAGCATTTTTATCCTTTCTTGTCTTTTCATCTTCATTCAGACAGCTAAAGTGTTATAAAGCATTACATGTAGGCCTATATGAGCATGCTGATTATTTTTTGTATGCCTATTATACTGTATCGTCTTTGTGGAACATGTCCCACAAACATTTTTGCTACAGATAGTAATTAACACATCTCAACCCTAGTTTTCTTCTCCATCTCATTCTTTGATTCCCTGTAATTTGACCTATAGCTTTGCCATAGAGTAGAACTATAATTAGATTTGTGCTAGTTTGGGGGATAATTATGCAGTTACCGGTTTAATACGAGTAATTATTACTCCTCTGCTCAAAACACCTATTTAAGAAAATAAATGTACAAATAAAGCCACAAGACTTAACTGTTATAGGCTTAAAAAGGGGTGTCACCAAGCGAGGTGCTTGGTGACACAAAAAGGATGTTTAGTAGACTAAATGGGGCCTTGGTGTTGGTGTTGTTAGTGGCGAGGAGATCTGATGAACATGTTGATTCTATTTCATTTCATACTGTATTGACTTTACCCTAAACATTTAGCGGCAGATAGAAGTAAACACATCTCAACATTAATTTTCTTCTCAATCTTATTCTTCGTTTCCCTGTAATCTAACCTGTAGCTTTGCCGTAGATTAGAATTAGAAGTAGAACTCAAAAAACTCCAGCAGGCATAGAACAACAGTTGTATTGAATTATATAAAATGGGCTATAAAAGTGAGGCTACTGTTGCTACTATAACGTGTAACTTGGATGAATGTTCAGAAATTCGCTTATAGCTTATAGCAGTTCCAATTAGCTTATTAAAATAAACATTTAGAACAGAACAGCTCTATGTTTTAATAATAATAATAATAATCATTGATATAGTGTCAGAAATGGGTCTCCTGTCTCCAATGTTTCAGAAAGCATTTTCAGAAGGCCCATTTTCACTTTAATCCGTCTATATGTGACAATAAAGGGGGTCTCTTGCTAATGTATTGTTCTGAAGGAATTTGTAGCAAAGGGACTCTATTACCATTGCTGCCATTATTGCATTATTGTGTGTAGAGTAATTGTTTACCTGTGTGTGTGTGTGTGTGTGTGTGTGTGTGTGTGTGTGTGTGTGTGTGTGTGTGTGTGTGTGTGTGTGTGTGTGTGTGTGTGTGAATGAGTATCTCTCACCTCTGTCTTGTTATTCAAGCAGAACTATCAAGACAGATTAAAGGCCATTCAAGTTCCCATAGAAACTTCATCTGTGCAGGATTACTTCAAATTCCTTCATAACAATACCTCTATTTATGTCCTCATATGAATGAGTCTTTCACCTCCCCATTGCCATTCATGCAGAACCATTAAGATAGATTGGAATATAAAGTCCACATAGAAACCTAATTTGCACATGATTGCTCCAAATCTGTTCAGGTAGAATCTGCTTTGGTGAAGGAACAGCTGTTTGTTATATAATGAGCAGGCTACGTGATTGTTCACAACAACATGTATATCGTGAAACTTAAAGTGTTGCCTTTCAATTTGTATTTCATGTTGGCTGATTGACTGAAATTACCACACACGAAGTAGGTTATTTTTATAAGCAAAAGCTCAAAAGTGGCAACCATTATTTACATTTTACGAAACAATAAATAAACACACAATGTGTCAAAACATAGATCAAGCGTAATTTTCAATTGTGATTAGAAGAGAAAATAAACTCTTTCGTAGTTATTGTATTACTAAATATGGGTTATAGGCTTTTAATAACATCAATATAACTTGTATTCTATATTTAATATAAACAATAACTTCTAAGACAAAAACAATACTTATCTCTATCTGCAGCAAACATGTTCCTGTACAGAATGTACAGAATACAAAAATATGATGGTAATAATACAAAATAAGGTCAGGTGTAATGACAAAGTAGGCTATAAAGATAGTTAGATGATATGGGATTTAAGCAAAATGTCAGAGTTCATTCATTTACACTGACTTTAAAGGTTAACACCAGATTTCCCCTATACTGAATATGAGTGGCCTATATGTATTCTCACTGAAGTACTAGGGTTGGGTACTCTTTCCATCTCTGATGGAAATATATGTAGTATTATTTAATATGGAGATAGGTTAATATATTTAAGCTAACAGAGCAATTCTTGTCATATATAGATGATTTTGTTTATTATTATTTGTTGAAGGTAGCATGGAGCATTTATAGTGGCTCATAGGAATAGACTATGTGACAACCAGGAATAGTTTGGTGACCACCGGAGACTCGGTTGACGGCCGGAATTTAGACGGCACCCGGGAGCAGGTTGGGTTAGCGCCCCAGCCTGTGTCTTCCGTGAGGAAGAAGCCCAACAAATCCACGGTGAGGCCTTTAGGAGGGCCATTCAACTGCAGCAGCTGAATGGAATGTTTGGATTGGGGTCTGGTGCAACGCACAGGTTCTGAACCTGGTGAGAGCAGGAGAGGACCTGGTAAGACGTAGGAGGAGCCCGGCCAGGAGTCAACCCATAGAGCCTAGTTCTTCCACGCGCCAGAATGGCTCCCCAATCCTGGCAGAGTAGTTCCGGTGCTGCACATTGAGTGACCCTGTCTTTCCCTAATAGGACTGATCGTGGATAGCTACTGGGACGTAAGTCGGGACTTGATCAACCCCGGCTGGGTCACCTGGGCGAGGGTGTATGATGTTGCGAGACCCGAAACACCCGTCGACCCCAGGCTACATCACTGATGATACGTCCCAGCTGCATCCTTGTGATGTTTTTTACACTGGAGCATGTCTGGAGGAGGAGGGGGTGGAGCAGTATGTTAGATTGTGATTGGTGGAGAGAAGGTTCTATTGTTCTATGTGGTCAATCATTCAAAGCAATTGGTGTTTTCACCCCAGGCTCTCTGGTATAAGAAGAGTTGGTCTGTGTCATTTCTCCACAAGTCATTCAGGATATCAATCATTTCTGATCAGATCTGACTGTGGACTCCAGACTTAAGGTGGAGATGAACTCTCTTGACCCCACCAAGGATATCTCTGCTGAATATGAGGAACCCAAAAACCATGGTATGTTATTTACTCTACTTCTCTTTTTCCCCCTCTGTATTCTCATTATTATTTTTAGTCTTAATCTTACACTTTGTTTCATTGTAATTGTAGCTTTGCTGTAGATTAGAAGATCATGTGATTTTAGTATTACTTTAAGTTATCACTTAATATCTAGGTTTTACTAAACAAAATGTTTGATGATTTTTATTAGGTTTGGTGTACAATGCACAACAAAGTTAGATGCATTAATTATAAGTCCATTATTCATTTCTAACCTTTAACTATTTTTCATATTTGTCTTTATTTCCAATCCAGTATTGAGTCATCAGTCTAGCTTCCCTGTCCTACCAGGTGAGGTGAATGAAAAACGAAGGTTGGCTAAGCAAAAACAACACTGCTGTGATCAGTGTGGAAAACACTTCCGTAGCATCTCCACACTTAAAATACACCAGAGAGTTCACACTGGAGAGAAACCATATGGGTGTGATCAGTGTGGACAACACTTCTCTCAAATGACAGCCCTTAAACGCCACCAGAGAATTCACACTGGAGAGAAACCTTATGGATGTGATCAGTGTGGACAACACTTCAATCGAATGAGCAACTTCACACGCCACATGAAAATTCACAACGGAGAGAAACCCTATGGATGTGATCAGTGTGGACAACACTTCTCTCAAATGTCCAGCCTTAAACTGCACAAGAGAATTCACACTGGAGAGAAGCCCTATGGATGTCATGAGTGTGGGAAACACTTCTCTCTAATGAGCCACCTTAAAAGCCACCAGAAAATTCCCACTGGAGATAAACCCTATGGATGTGATCAGTGTGGACAACACTTCTCTCTAATGAGCAACTTTACACGCCACAGGAGAATTCACAATGGAGAGAAACCCTATGGATGTGATCAGTGTGGACAACACTTCTCTCTAATGAGCAACTTTACACGCCACAGGAGAATTCACACTGGAGAGAAGCCCTATGGATGTCATGAGTGTGGGAAACACTTCTCTCGAATGAGCCACCTTAAAAGCCACCAGAAAATTCACACTGGAGAGAAACCCTATGGATGTGATCACTGTGGGAAATACTTCTCTCTATTGACAGACCTTAAACGCCACATGAGAATTCACACTGGAGAGAAACCCTATGGATGTGATCAGTGTGGACAACACTTCTCTCAAATGTCCAGCTTTAAAAGACACCAGAGAATTCACACAAGGGATTGACCCATTCACTGTGATGAAAAGCTTTTAGTCAATCTAATGAATCTAATGAAGAAGTTCACAAGGTTGTACACACTGGATTTAAACTGTTTGTGTGGTCAGGGGGGTTTACTACTTATTTGTGTCAACTGTATGATAACTTCTCTAGATAGTGTGAGAAACATCAGCACACTCACATAACCAAGTTTAGCATTATGATCCGTGCTTGTCTATTCATCTTCATTCATACAGCTAAACGGTTATAAAACATTACATGTATTTGAGCATGTTGATTTTTTTTGTGTTTTTTTGTGTATCGTCTTTGTGGAACATGTCCCAAAACACATCTCAACATTAGTTTTCTTCTCAATCTCATTCTGTTTCCCTGTAATTTGACCTGTAGCTTCGTCGTAGATTAGTTATTAGGTTATTCATGTTTTGTCTAAATAATCTTGAGGTTGAGGTATTATTTTGTAATAATGAAAGAAGATGGTTAAGCTAAAACAACACTGCTGTGATCAGTGTGGACAACACTTCTCTCACAAGTCTACTCTTACAACACATCAGAGGATTCACGGATGTGGTCAGTGTGGACAACACTTCTCTCTAATGAGCAACCTTAAAACCATATGGGCACTCTGTACTTAGTCTGCTCTGTAGGACAAGAGCTTCTCTAGAGAACCTGAGTCACAGCACATTCACATTACCACGTGTAGCATTATAATCAATTGTTGTCTTTTCATTTGTTCATTAAGACAACTAAACTGTTATAAAGCATGCTGATTTGTTTTGTATTATATTGTATTGTCTTTGTGGAACATGTCCCACAAACATTTTGCTGCAGATAGAAATAAACACATCTCAAACATTAGCTTTCTTCTCAATCTCATTCTTTGTTTCCCTGTAATTTGACCTGTAGCTTTGCATTATTAGAATTCCATTATTTATATTTTGTCGAAATAATCTTTAGACATAAGAGTTTGTATTTTGTAATAATGATAAAAGACATGTTACTTTATGTTACTCCCAGACAAAAACGAACTGCCTGTGTATTTAGTCATACGGTTTGTTCTGAAGGAATTTGTAACACTCATTTAGGTTTCTAAAGGGACTATATTAAAAATGCTGCCACTAATGTGTGTAGTAGAGTCATTACCTCTGTCTCTCACCTCTGTATTGCTATTCAAGTAGAACCATCAGTTCCCATAGAAACTTAATTTGTGCAGGATTACTCCAAATTCCTTCACAACAATACCTCTATTTATGTCCTTGTATGAATGAGTCTCTCACTATAAGTTAAATGTCCATGATGTGTCAAAGATTCATTTGAACGGTGCATCTTCCTGTGTGCTATTGATGTAGTCAACACGTTTTAAAAGTTAGTAATTATTTACATTTTAGTACCAATGGAGAGGCTTCGGTAGATTAGACTGTCTCTGACGGTAACAGGTCTGTTCGCCGTCCTGGCAGGTGGGCTGCAGGGCTATAGTTTATTCAATAATAACAAGCATACAGGTACTTTATGCTACAGATCAAAATGTTTACATAGTCTATATCCCAACGAATTCACACAGGAGAGAAACTATACAAATGATGTCAGCAGTGTGGACAACACTTCTGTCAAATGACCACCCTTGACAATGAAGACTTGTCTGTTGGGTGAAAAGTTGTGCGTTACTAATTATGTATTTTGACCTGTAGCTAAGTTACTTTGCTGTAGATGATTATATGATTTCAGTAATCAGTAATTTTGTTATTAATGTCACTTCCACTAGAGGGTGCTATCCCCCAGGTTCCCATTGTTATTTTTTGTGTTGAAATCCCTATAGGGGAAACCTAGGTAGCCTCATTTAAGAACTGTGTTCCAAATGTGCCTGTAATGTACAAGCAAATAACAGCTTTACAAGATACATTGAGATGCAGTTGTGTCAGAGTCGAGATCCTGCTTGCATCTTATCTGTCGGTAGATAATGCCGGTCTTATATAAGGGTAATTTGTGTACGGTGTGATGTCATACTGATGTCAGCAGTGTGATGTCATACTGATGTCAGCAGCTATGTCTCTATATATGGAGTTATATGTTGTTTGTGTCCAAATATGGGGCTTGTGAGGTCAGACTTAGTGAGATTCGTCGGTTATTCCATATATATATGGAGGGATGTGTTGGTTATCTCCATATCTGGAGATTCAACCTTCAACGATTTTCACATCTTGTTACTAATCTGTCGGTAGATAATGCCGGTCTTATATAAGGGTCATTTGTGTACAGTGTGATGTCATACTGATGTCAGCAGTTTGACAGGAGATAAGCGACCAACGGTCGCTTATCTCCCGATTAGGGAGTCTTACTGGTAACTCTATGGTTAGACGAGAGACCAGACTGCGTATCAGACAGTATCATTTACAATGGCACCAAACGGGCTGATCCAAAAAGTAAGGAAATTGGCGTTTGAGGGGAAATCCAAAAGAAAAACTCTTCAATTGATTACATTTCTCCAAAAGAAAAATATTTTAAAACGGGAACCTAAATGTCGCATTTGCCGAAGAAGGATGACATTAAGTCATCAACACAGAGGCATTGATCATTACAGATGGTAAGTGTTCATGTAATGTACACATAATGTAATGTGCCATTTTTTTATCATTTAATTCAAACATGTATGAGGCACCTAACAGGCAGTTTGTTTACAGAATACCGTAGGCATAGTATGCAGTGGTTCTCCACTTTTCATATCAGTGGTTATTATTATTTGGTCTATATTAGAGCCACGAACAACCAGTGATTTAACCTCGCAGACCAAAAACACGTTTTTGGTCTAAGATTTTGGTATTCTGTATTGATGTGTTAAGAAAGATAACAGAAACATGCTGATACATTTAAACAATACTTCTACATTATATAATTGTATAAAGCTTCTTGTTAAGTAATGCTGATGTTTAACCTATGTTAAATAAAATGTTTCCTCGTCTTGTCCAATGCTTCTCCTTCATTGGAAAGAGGAGCATCCCGTCTCATGCTCATGATGTTTATCCTGTCTGTGATGAGCCAGTCCGGGCTGAAAAGCAGCTGCATAGTGCACGGACGGACAGGCTGGACCACAGCCTGATCCAGCTCCTGGGAGGAGAGTAAAATACATGCAACAGTTTTTGCATTATTTTTAATGTTCAACATTTTTTTTTGTCAATTTATTTTGTTTTGAATATGCATATAAGGCTCTGTTTGATTTATTGTACAGTGGTTCTTTAATTTCAATGACCCCCATAACTCTATACTAATGGAATCAACAAAGGGAATCTATTATTTTTTTTGCTACCCAACCCTGCGAGTCCTGCCTACTCTCCCCCCCAGTGTGTCAGTATACAATCTAATGGCCTGTGGGATGAAGGAATTCCCAATTCTATATGTGCTACATGACTGGGATAGGAACCTATTGCTGAATTTGCACTTCTGGGAGTATAGGCTAATGGATAATGTCAGTGGGTGGCTGACATTATCCAGAATGAATAATGCCTTAACCAAGGTCTTCTTCTCTGCCATTGACACCAGAGTCAAGGAAAGACAATGTAGGACTCAAATGCAGACTAAATTCAGGGTTTTACAGGGTTTTAAACCAAGTAGATACACACTCAGAATCACAGAACACCACAGGAACACAGAGGTTACAATCCTCTGTGAGCAAACAAACACAGGGCTTAAATAGACATGGATTAACAAGGCACAGGTGAACTCAACAGACAATAAAGACACGATTGGCTAAGGGACTAACAGGACACAGGTGGAGATGACTATAATAATCACATGGAGGTGAGACTGGCCAGGTAACAACTACAATGGATGACAGAAAACACACAACCAATACTTCAAAATAAGATTAAAGATCACTTTTCGAGTTATATTACTTTACCACTATTGTGTTTTCTTTCTTGTTTTTTTCTTTTCTTTTTCAGATCTATCTGTATGTTAAACAAATATGCAGTGATTGCATGTATCCATTGATGACATCACTTAAAAAAAACAGTGGTGTCCAAGGTGCGGCCTGGCGTCCATTTGCGGCCAGAGGAAGATGTCCTGGGGTTTTGTTCCTAAATTGATTCAATTTTCAATGCATTGAATGGTTCTTATCTTGTTGTCTTCATGCAAAATCAATTACAATGTGTACCAATCTTTGAGTGTGTGTGTGTGTGTGTGTGTGTGTGTGTGTGTGTGTGTGTGTGTGTGAGTGTGTGTGTGTGTGTGTGTGTGTGTGTGTGTGTGTGTGTGTGTGAATGAGTATCTCTCACCTCTGTCTTGTTATTCAAGCAGAACCATCAGTCAGATTAAAGGCCATACAAATTCCCATAGAAACCTCATTGTTGCAGGATTACTCCAAAGTCCTTCACAACAATACCTCTATTTATGTCCTCATATGCATGAGTCTCTCACCTCCCTATTGCTATTCATGCAAAACCATTAAGGCAGATTGGACAATCAAGTCCACATAGAAACCTAATTTGCACATGATTGCTCCAAATCTGTTCAGAACCACAACATCAGGTAGAATCTGCTTTGGTGAAGGAACAGCTGTTTGTTATATAATGTTTATAGCAGGCTATGTGATTGTTCACAACAGCATCTTAATTTATATCTTAAAACTTAAGGTGTGTTATTGCCTTTCCAATTGTATTTCATGTTGACTGATCGACTGAAATTACCACACACAAAGTAGGCTACATTTATACCGTAAGCAAAAACTAAAAAAAACAGCAGCCATTATTTACATTTAACAAAACAATACATACACAATGTGTCAATAAGAGAAAATAAACACTTTCATAATTATTGTATTACTAAATATAGGTTGTAGGCTTTAGTCATTTAATAAGATTAATATCAATATTATTTATATATTTAATATAAAAAATAACTTGTGATACAAAAACAATACGTGTATCTATCTGCAGCAAACATGTTCCACAAAGACTGTACAGAATAAAATAGTAATAATAAAAACAAGGTCAGGTGTAATGACTAAGTATACAGATAGTGAGATGATATGGGATTTACGCAAAATGTCAGAGTTCATTCATTTACACTGGCTTTACACCAGATTTCCCCTATACAGAATATGATTGGTTGATGGGTTGAATATATATTATTATTTAATATGGAGATGTTAATATATTTAAGCTAACAGAGCAATTCTTGTCATATGTAGATTATTTAGATATCACTGTATTTGTTGAAGGTAGCATGGAGCATGTCTGGAGGAGAGGGTGGAGCAGTGTGTTAGATTGTGATTGGTGGAGAGAAGGTTCTATTGTTCTCTGTGGCCAATCATTCAAAGCAATTTGTGTTTTCACCCCAGGCTCTCTGGTATAAGAAGAGTTGGTCTGTGTCATTTCTCCACAAGTCATTCAGGATATCAATCATTTCTGATCAGATCTGACTGTGGACTCCAGACTTAAGGTGAAGATGAATTATCTTGACCCCACCAAGGATAACTCTGCTGAACAGGAGAAACCCAAAGACCATGGTATGTTACTCTACTTCTCTTTTCCCCCTCAGTATTCTCATTATTATTTTTATTCTTAATCTTACAATGTGTTTCATTGTAATTGTAGCGTTGCTGTAGATTAGAAAATCATGTGATTTTAGTATTACTTAAAAAAGTTATCACTTAATATCTAGGTTTTACTTAACAAAATGTTTGGTGATCTTATTAAGTTTGGTGTACAATGCACAACAAAGTTAGATTCATTTATTATAAGTTATAAGTTTTTCCTTTTTCTTTATTTCCAATCCAGTATTGAGTCATCAGTCTGGCTTCCCTGTCCTACCAGGTGAGGTGAATGAAAAACGAAGGTTGGCTAAGCAAAAACAACACTGCTGTGATCAGTGTGGAAAACACTGCCTTAGCATCTCCACGCTTAAAATACACCAGAGAGTTCACACTGGAAAGAAAGTCTATGCATGTGACCAGTGTGGCGAAGACTTCTCTCGAATGACTGACTTTAAAAGACACCAGAGAATTCACACCGGAGAGAAACCATATGGGTGTGGTCAGTGTGGAAAACACTTCTCTGAGAAGTCTACTCTTACAAAACACCAGAGGATTCACACTGGAGAGAAACCATTTGGATGTGATCAGTGTGGACAATACTTCTCTCAAATGACAGCCCTTAAAAGCCACCAGAGAATTCACACTGGAGAGAAACCATTTGGATGTGATCAGTGTGGACAATACTTCTCTCAAATGACAGCCCTTAAAAGCCACAAGAGAATTCACACTGGAGAGAAACCCTTTGGATGTGATCAGTGTGGGAAACACTTCTCTTTAATGCATCACCTTAAAACGCACCAGATAATTCACACTGGAGAGAAACCCTATGGATGTGATCACTGTGGGAAAGGCTTCTCTCTAATGACAGACCTTAAACGCCACATGAGAATTCACACTGGAGAGAAACCCTATGGATGTGATCAGTGTGGACAGCACTTCTCTCAAATGGCCAACCTTAAAAGACACCAGAGAATTCACACAAGGGATTAACCCATTCGCTGGGATGTATGTGTAAAAGGCCTGTAGTCAATCTAATGACGAATGTCACATGGTTGTATAAACTGACCCCTTTCCCTTGTGGTCAGTGTGTGGAAAGGGGTTGTCATGAGTGTACGCATATGAAAGATACATCTGATTAGTGTCAACAGTAACTTCTCTAGGTAGTGTGAGAAACATCAGCACACTCACATAACCAAGTGTCTTGTCTTTTCATATTCATTCAGACAGCTAATGTGTTACAGAGCATTACATGTATATGAGCATGTTGATCATTTTTGTATTATACTGTATTGTCTTTGTGGAACATGTCCCACAAACATTTTGCTGCAGGTAGAAATAAACACATTGCAACCTTAGTTTCTTCTCAATCTCATATTTTTTTCCCCCTGTAATTTGACCTGTAGCTTTGCCATAGATTAGAACTAGATGTGTGCTAGTTTGGGGGATAATTATGCAGTTATGTAATAAAAGTAATTAGTACTCCTCTGCTCAAAACACCTGTTTAAGAAAATACATGTGCATTAAAGCCACAAAACGTAACTGTTATAGACAAAAAAAAGGCTAAATGGGGCATTTGTGTTGGCGTTGTTGGTGGCGAGGAGATCTGATTAATTTGTTAATTAAGACAGCTAAACTGTTATAACGCATTTCATGTGTATGAACATGTTGAGTCTTTTTCATTTTATACTGTATTGACATACCATAACCATTTTTCGGCTGAGAGAAGTAAACACATCTCAAACCCTATTGATGTGGTCAGTGTGGACAACACTTCTCTCACAAGTCTACTCTTACAACACATCAGAGGATTCACGGATGAGCAACCTTAAAACCATATGGGCACTCTGTACTTAGTCTGCTCTGTAGGACAAGAGCTTCTCTAGAGAGCCTGAGTCACAGCACACTCACATTACCACGTGTAGCATTATAATCAATTATTGTCTTTTCATTTGTTCATTAAGACAACTAAACTGTTATAAAGCATGCTGATTTGTTTTGTATTATACTGGATTGTCTTTGTGGAACATGTCCCACAAAAACATTTTGCTGCAGATAGAAATAAACACATCTCAACATTAGCTTTCAATCTCATTCTTTGTTTCCCTGTAATTTGACTTGTAGCTTTGCATTATTAGAATTCGATTATTTATATTTTGTCGAAATAATCTTTAGACATAAGCGTTTGTATTTTGTAATAATGATAGAAGACATGTTACTTTATGTTACTCCCAGACAAAAACGAACTGCCTGTGTATTTAGTAATACGATTTGTTCTGAAGGAATTTGTAGCAATCATTTAGGTTTCTAAAGGGACTATATTACAAATGCTGCCACTAATGTGTGTAGAAGAGTCATTACCTCTGTCTCTCACCTCTGTATTGCTATTCAAGTAGAACCATCAGTTCCCATAGAAACTTAATTTGTGCAGGATTACTCCAAATTCCTTCACAACAATACCTCTATTTATGTCCTGGTATGAATGAGTCTCTCACTATAAGTTAAATGTCCATGTGTCAAAGAGTCATTTGAACTGTGCATCTTCCTGTGTGCTATTGATGTAGTCAACACGTTTTAAAAGTTAGCAATTATTTACGTTTTAGTACCAATGGAGAGGCTTCAGTAGATTAGACTGTCTCTGATGGTAACAGGTCTGTTCGCCGTCCTGGCAGGTGGGCTGCAGGTCTATAGTTTATTCAATAATAACCCCCCACACACACACACACACACACACACACACAGTGTTGGTTTCAGTACACACATCTGAACTGAGGCCGTCTGCAAGACCAGTGACAGAATCAATCCGGTTGACTTCAGCTACTTACACTATTAGCTTATTAAAACAAATATTTATATTTTGTCGAAATAATCTTTAGACATAAGAGTTTGTATTTTGTAATAATGATAGAAGACATGTTACTTTATGTTACTCCCAGACAAAAACGAACTGCCTGTGTATTTAGTAATACGATTTGTTCTGAAGGAATTTGTAGCAATCATTTAGGTTTCTAAAGGGACTATATTACAAATGCTGCCACTCACACACACACACACACACACACACACACACACACACACACACACACACACACACACACACACACACACACACACACACACACACAGCTACTTGCACTATTAAAACAAATATTTAGAACAGAACAGCTCTATGTTTTGATAATAATCATTGATAGCGTGTGCTCAGAAATGAGTCTCCCTGTGTCCAACGTTTCAGAAAGCATTTTTAGAAGGCCCATTTTCACTTTAATCTGTCTATACATGACAATAAAGGGGGTGTCTCTAAACCTAATGTATTGTTCTAAAGGAATTTGTAGCAATCGTATAGGTTTCTATAGGGACTCTATTAGCTGCCATTATTGTTTGTAGTAGAGTCATTGTCTATGTCCTTTACAGATTCAGATTTACTTTATTTGTAAACTTACATGCACTGGGTACATACATCTGAAAATATTATGCTCGAAAGCTCCAATATAATAAAAGCATGATAATAAAAGCATATGAAATAAAGACCTACAGTAAAAGTTCTTAATAAACAAACACGTGGTATGGCAATAATAAGCAGTCCAATAAAGTGCAGAGTGCTACCCTGTCCTACCAGGTGAATGAAAAAAGAAGGTTGGATAAGTAAAAACCACACCACTGTGATCAGTGTGGAAAACACTGCCTTAGCATCTCCAGGCTTAAAATACACCAGAGAGCAGCAAAACCAGTGATGATGGTGTGGTGGCTGAGGATGGAGATGACGAGTCTGACATGGAGCCAGTTCGACATCAAGGGGGTGCCATTGAGCCTATCGATCCTGACCATCTGAGTGAAGAGCAACAACAACAGCTGGCCCAAGTAGGCCTACAGATGTCATTCCCTCCCCTCTTTCAGGAGAGACCGGGTCACACCGATGTTATCAGCCATGATATAATTCTGAAGGTTCCAACACCAATCCGGCAAGTAGCAGTTCCAATTAGCTTATTAAAATAAACATTTAGAACAGAACAGCTCTATGTTTTGATAATAATCATTGATATAGTTTGAGAAATGGGTCTAGCTGTCTCCAATGTTTCAGAAAGCATTTTCAGAAGGCCCATTTCACTTTAATCCGTCTATATTTGACAATAAAGGGAGGGTCTCTTGCTAATGTATTGTTCTGAAGGAATTTTTAGCAAAGGGACTCTATTACCATTGCTGCCATTATTGCATTATTGTGTGTAGAGTAATTGTTTACCTTGTTTACCATTCCCAAGATGCACCACTGTGAACACAGGCTATTTATACCCTTACATTGTCTGGGATACAGGCAACGGTTTTCTGCCCATATTCATTTTCAGGGTCAAGTCAGAGACAGTTTGTGCTGTGAGCCCTCATAAAGACAAGGGAGACCACTCTCTACAATCTCTAACTTTAGAAAGTGTGTGTGTGTGTGTGTGTGTGTGTGTGTGTGTGTGTGTGTGTGTGTGTGTGTGTGTGTGTCTGGCTTCCTTGTCCTACCAGAGTTGAATGAAAACAGAAGGTTGGCAAAGCAAAAACAACACTGCTGTGATCAGTGTGGAATAAACTTCTCTGTCAAGTCTACTCTTACAAGGCACCAGAGAATTCACACAGGAGAGAAATCTTTTGGGTGTGACCAGTGTGGGCAGCATTTCTCCAAAATGTCCAGCCTTAAACAGCACCAGAAAATTCACACTGGAGAAAAAACATATGGTTGTGACCAGTGTGGGCAGCACTTCTCTGTCAAGTCTACTCTTACAACACACCAGATGATTCACACTGGTGAGAAGCCCTATGGATGTGATCACTGTGGGAAACACTTCTCTCTAATGAGCAACCTTACACGCCACAGGAACATTCACACCGGAGAGAAACCCTATGGATGTGATCAGTGTGGACAACACTTCTCTCTAATGAACAATCTTAACCCTCTAAGGCCCACGGTTGTAATATTACAACGTTTGTATTTTATCCAAAAAAAGGTTTAAATCATTTTATTTTAGCTCCCCCTACCACCTAAACACCACCATTGGATTCTATTGTTTAGTATTACAATGCCATTGGCCACAATATTTGCATATAAATCAGTGATGTCATTACGTGCGCATCCCGCATCAAAAACTCATTCAAGTTGCCCAGGGACTCATTCATGTCATGGTCCTGGGGTCCCGGGGATGCGCCTCCATTGGAGTGCATGTTAAAATAATTTACCGGTTCGCGGTAAAAGAAAAACATTTTAAAATTCCACAGACACCACCATTGTTCATGGGTGAAAGCATCCTACTTTACCCTACGTTAACACAAATAAAATCCACGTAGAAAGTCTTAAACAGGCGATAGAAACATCAATGTTTTGATTCCACCGACGTCCGACGCCATTTTGCGCGCCCGAATTCATTAGGGGCACATGTTTTAGTAGTTTTAGTAGTTCTAAGTTCAAACATTAGCCAAATTGTAAAATAAATATAAGAAATAGGCAAACATTTTGAAAATAGCCGATCTACAAGCTCGGCTCGAAAACATTGTATTGAGGACTCATAAAACTTTTCTGGGACCCATTTGAATGACCACCTGTGGGTCCCGGGACCCATTACATTGAAAACCTAGTAACATCACTGATAAATACCCCCCACAGGGGCTGACATTCACACCCGCCACACCCGCTGAAATTCCAGAGTTTTGACGAACAACATCTCACTTTTTGATGGAAGCTATACCTCACAAAAACATAAGTAAAATGCCTGTACTATTTTTTTTGGTGATCATTAGAATGTCTAGAACATGTACATATGTTATTATTGTGAAAAATATCCCCCATATGTAAATTAGAGCTAGATTTATGATTTTTGATTTATGGCTATAAAATCTTACAAAAACATTTTTTTTTATTTCAAGTATTTCTTAATGCGGGCCTTAGAGGGTTAAAAGCCACCAGAAAATCCACACTGGAGAGAAACCATATGGATGTGATCACTGTGGGAAACACTTCTCTCAAATGAACCACCTTAAAAGACACCAGCTAATTCACACTGGAGAGAAACCCTATGTATGTGACCAGTGTGGACAACACTTCTCTCAAATGAACCACCTTAAAAGACACCAGCTAATTCACACTGGAGAGAAACCATATGGATGTGATCACTGTGGGAAACACTTCCGTCTGATGAGCCACCTTAAAACACACCAGAGAATTCACACTGGAGAGAAACCTTATGGATGTGATCAGTGTGGACAACACTTCTCTCAAATCTCCAACCTTAAAGTGCACCAGATAATTCACACAAGGGATTAACCCGTTTACTGTGATTTGTGTGGAAAAAGCTTTTGGTCAATCTAATGAAGACGTTCTCAAGGTTGTATAGTTCATTACTTCAAGAAACCAAATATGTCAAAAGCTTACACACATGAAAGATACATCTGATACTTGTCAACAGTATAATAACTTTTCTATTGTCAACAATAAGACATATACTTCTCTAGATAGTGTGAGAAACATCAGCACACTCACATGTGCAACCAACCAAGTGTAGCATTATGATCCATTCATGTCGTTTCATCTTTCATTTAGACAGCTAACATGTTATAAAGCATTACATGTATATGAACACGTTGATTGTTTTGTGTAGAAAATTCACACAAGGGATTAACCCATTCACCGTGATGAAAAGCTTTTAGTCAATTTAATGAATCTAATGAAGAAGTTCACAAGGTTGTAAACACTGGATTTAAACTGGTTGTGTGGTCAGTGTGGAAAGGGGTTTACTACTTCAAGATATGCATATGAAAGTTACATCTTATTATAGTGTCATGTATGATGTATGATAACTTCTCTAGATAGTGTGAGAAATATCAGCACACTCACATAACCAATAGCATTATGATCCATGCTTGTCTTTTCATCTTCATTCAGCCAGCTAAACTGTTATAAAACATAACATGTATATGACCATGTTGATTGTTTTTGTAGGCCTATTATACTGCATTGCCTTTGTGGAACATGTCCCACAAACATTTTGCTGCAGATAGTAATAAACACATCTCAACATTAGTTTGCTTCTCAATCTCATTATTGCGACCAAAGGTCGCAGTATACCATGAGCAATGTTGCAGCTTGTCAGTCCTTCCGTCCGTCCTTCAGTCAGTACAGGAAGTGATCACATGACATCATGTGACATCACCTCATCAACGATCAAACCCTGGAACCATACTGTCAATCAGTCAGCCAGTGCACATTTTTACAGTCTATGGGTTGGTTCCCTTGTCACTGTGACATCACAGGTTATCACAGGTGACATCATCTATGTAAAAGTCCATATATGGGTATCCCTTTTATGCCCGTATGAAGATCCCTGATGTCATTGATATAAAAAAAAGTATGATAACTTCTCTAAATAGTGTGAGAAACATCAGCACAGTGAGCACACTCACATAACCAAGTGTAGCATTTTGATCCATTCTTGTCTTTTCATCTTCATTCAGACAGCTAAAGTGTTATAAAGCATTACATGTAGGCCTATATGAGCATGCTGATAATTTTTTGTATGCCTATTATACTGTATCGTCTTTGTGGAACATGTCCCACAAACATTTTTGCTACAGATAGTTATAAACACATCTCAACATCACTAGTTTTCTTCTCCATCTCATTCTTTGTTTCCCTGTAATTTGACCTATAGCTTTGCCATAGATTAGAACTAGAATTAGATTTGTGCTAGTTTGGGGGATAATTATGCAGTTACCGGTATAATAAGAGTAATTATTACTCCTTTGCTCAAAACACCTATTTAAGAAAATAAATGTACAAATAAAACCACAAGACTTAAAGGAGGCCTACAGACCAAAATAATACCCCCCCTGAATGAGAATGTTTCCCCAGACCTTCTTACCTGGTTAGGTTGATTTGCTTAAATTTTGCTCCTGTCCAGAGATTTGTAGATTAGTCCCATCAGCTAAAACGGTAGCTATAGCTTTTATACAAAAGCGCCCATTTAGGCCGCCTCAAAAGTATTTTTTTTTTTATGAATCGATCAGACATGCTTCCAACACACACCACACACGGTGGTTTAGCCTGTGAAGGGTTAATAGTTTGTTTACTGGGACAGAGCAGCACCGGACACTGCAGCTGGGAGCTCTCGCGAGATTCTCGCGATACTTCCGCTCCCACCTCTGTCTTGTTATTCAAGCAGAACCATCAGTCAGATTAAAGGCCATACAAATTCCCATAGAAACCTCATTGTTGCAGGATTACTCCAAAGTCCTTCACAACAATACCTCTATTTATGTCCTCATATGCATGAGTCTCTCACCTCCCTATTGCTATTCATGCAAAACCATTAAGGCAGATTGGACAATCAAGTCCACATAGAAACCTAATTTGCACATGATTGCTCCAAATCTGTTCAGAACCACAACATCAGGTAGAATCTGCTTTGGTGAAGGAACAGCTGTTTGTTATATAATGTTTATAGCAGGCTATGTGATTGTTCACAACAGCATCTTAATTTATATCTTAAAACTTAAGGTGTGTTATTGCCTTTCCAATTGTATTTCATGTTGACTGATCGACTGAAATTACCACACACAAAGTAGGCTACATTTATACCGTAAGCAAAAACTAAAAAAAACAGCAGCCATTATTTACATTTAACAAAACAATACATACACAATGTGTCAATAAGAGAAAATAAACACTTTCATAATTATTGTATTACTAAATATAGGTTGTAGGCTTTAGTCATTTAATAAGATTAATATCAATATTATTTATATATTTAATATAAAAAATAACTTGTGATACAAAAACAATACGTGTATCTATCTGCAGCAAACATGTTCCACAAAGACTGTACAGAATAAAATAGTAATAATAAAAACAAGGTCAGGTGTAATGACTAAGTATACAGATAGTGAGATGATATGGGATTTACGCAAAATGTCAGAGTTCATTCATTTACACTGGCTTTACACCAGATTTCCCCTATACAGAATATGATTGGTTGATGGGTTGAATATATATTATTATTTAATATGGAGATGTTAATATATTTAAGCTAACAGAGCAATTCTTGTCATATGTAGATTATTTAGATATCACTGTATTTGTTGAAGGTAGCATGGAGCATGTCTGGAGGAGAGGGTGGAGCAGTGTGTTAGATTGTGATTGGTGGAGAGAAGGTTCTATTGTTCTCTGTGGCCAATCATTCAAAGCAATTTGTGTTTTCACCCCAGGCTCTCTGGTATAAGAAGAGTTGGTCTGTGTCATTTCTCCACAAGTCATTCAGGATATCAATCATTTCTGATCAGATCTGACTGTGGACTCCAGACTTAAGGTGAAGATGAATTATCTTGACCCCACCAAGGATAACTCTGCTGAACAGGAGAAACCCAAAGACCATGGTATGTTACTCTACTTCTCTTTTCCCCCTCAGTATTCTCATTATTATTTTTATTCTTAATCTTACAATGTGTTTCATTGTAATTGTAGCGTTGCTGTAGATTAGAAAATCATGTGATTTTAGTATTACTTAAAAAAGTTATCACTTAATATCTAGGTTTTACTTAACAAAATGTTTGGTGATCTTATTAAGTTTGGTGTACAATGCACAACAAAGTTAGATTCATTTATTATAAGTTATAAGTTTTTCCTTTTTCTTTATTTCCAATCCAGTATTGAGTCATCAGTCTGGCTTCCCTGTCCTACCAGGTGAGGTGAATGAAAAACGAAGGTTGGCTAAGCAAAAACAACACTGCTGTGATCAGTGTGGAAAACACTGCCTTAGCATCTCCACGCTTAAAATACACCAGAGAGTTCACACTGGAAAGAAAGTCTATGCATGTGACCAGTGTGGCGAAGACTTCTCTCGAATGACTGACTTTAAAAGACACCAGAGAATTCACACCGGAGAGAAACCATATGGGTGTGGTCAGTGTGGAAAACACTTCTCTGAGAAGTCTACTCTTACAAAACACCAGAGGATTCACACTGGAGAGAAACCATTTGGATGTGATCAGTGTGGACAATACTTCTCTCAAATGACAGCCCTTAAAAGCCACCAGAGAATTCACACTGGAGAGAAACCATTTGGATGTGATCAGTGTGGACAATACTTCTCTCAAATGACAGCCCTTAAAAGCCACCAGAGAATTCACACTGGAGAGAAACCCTTTGGATGTGATCAGTGTGGGAAACACTTCTCTTTAATGCATCACCTTAAAACGCACCAGATAATTCACACTGGAGAGAAACCCTATGGATGTGATCACTGTGGGAAAGGCTTCTCTCTAATGACAGACCTTAAACGCCACATGAGAATTCACACTGGAGAGAAACCCTATGGATGTGATCAGTGTGGACAGCACTTCTCTCAAATGGCCAACCTTAAAAGACACCAGAGAATTCACACAAGGGATTAACCCATTCGCTGGGATGTGTGTGTAAAAGGCCTGTAGTCAATCTAATGACGAATGTCACATGGTTGTATAAACTGACCCCTTTCCCTTGTGGTCAGTGTGTGGAAAGGGGTTGTCATGAGTGTACGCATATGAAAGATACATCTGATTAGTGTCAACAGTAACTTCTCTAGGTAGTGTGAGAAACATCAGCACACTCACATAACCAAGTGTAGCATTATGATCCATTCTTGTCTTTTCATATTCATTCAGACAGCTAATGTGTTACAGAGCATTACATGTATATGAGCATGTTGATCATTTTTGTATTATACTGTATTGTCTTTGTGGAACATGTCCCACAAACATTTTGCTGCAGGTAGAAATAAACACATTGCAACCTTAGTTTCTTCTCAATCTCATATTTTTTTCCCCCTGTAATTTGACCTGTAGCTTTGCCATAGATTAGAACTAGATGTGTGCTAGTTTGGGGGATAATTATGCAGTTATGTAATAAAAGTAATTAGTACTCCTCTGCTCAAAACACCTGTTTAAGAAAATACATGTGCATTAAAGCCACAAAACGTAACTGTTATAGACAAAAAAAAAGGCTAAATGGGGCATTTGTGTTGGCGTTGTTGGTGGCGAGGAGATCTGATTAATTTGTTAATTAAGACAGCTAAACTGTTATAACGCATTTCATGTGTATGAACATGTTGAGTCTTTTTCATTTTATACTGTATTGACATACCATAACCATTTTTCGGCTGAGAGAAGTAAACACATCTCAAACCCTATTGATGTGGTCAGTGTGGACAACACTTCTCTCACAAGTCTACTCTTACAACACATCAGAGGATTCACGGATGAGCAACCTTAAAACCATATGGGCACTCTGTACTTAGTCTGCTCTGTAGGACAAGAGCTTCTCTAGAGAGCCTGAGTCACAGCACACTCACATTACCACGTGTAGCATTATAATCAATTATTGTCTTTTCATTTGTTCATTAAGACAACTAAACTGTTATAAAGCATGCTGATTTGTTTTGTATTATACTGGATTGTCTTTGTGGAACATGTCCCACAAAAACATTTTGCTGCAGATAGAAATAAACACATCTCAACATTAGCTTTCAATCTCATTCTTTGTTTCCCTGTAATTTGACTTGTAGCTTTGCATTATTAGAATTCGATTATTTATATTTTGTCGAAATAATCTTTAGACATAAGCGTTTGTATTTTGTAATAATGATAGAAGACATGTTACTTTATGTTACTCCCAGACAAAAACGAACTGCCTGTGTATTTAGTAATACGATTTGTTCTGAAGGAATTTGTAGCAATCATTTAGGTTTCTAAAGGGACTATATTACAAATGCTGCCACTAATGTGTGTAGAAGAGTCATTACCTCTGTCTCTCACCTCTGTATTGCTATTCAAGTAGAACCATCAGTTCCCATAGAAACTTAATTTGTGCAGGATTACTCCAAATTCCTTCACAACAATACCTCTATTTATGTCCTGGTATGAATGAGTCTCTCACTATAAGTTAAATGTCCATGTGTCAAAGAGTCATTTGAACTGTGCATCTTCCTGTGTGCTATTGATGTAGTCAACACGTTTTAAAAGTTAGCAATTATTTACGTTTTAGTACCAATGGAGAGGCTTCAGTAGATTAGACTGTCTCTGATGGTAACAGGTCTGTTCGCCGTCCTGGCAGGTGGGCTGCAGGTCTATAGTTTATTCAATAATAACCCCCCACACACACACACACACACAGTGTTGGTTTCAGTACACACATCTGAACTGAGGCCGTCTGCAAGACCAGTGACAGAATCAATCCGGTTGACTTCAGCTACTTACACTATTAGCTTATTAAAACAAATATTTATATTTTGTCGAAATAATCTTTAGACATAAGAGTTTGTATTTTGTAATAATGATAGAAGACATGTTACTTTATGTTACTCCCAGACAAAAACGAACTGCCTGTGTATTTAGTAATACGATTTGTTCTGAAGGAATTTGTAGCAATCATTTAGGTTTCTAAAGGGACTATATTACAAATGCTGCCACTCACACACACACACACACACACACACACACACACACACACACACACACACACACACACACACACACACACAGCTACTTGCACTATTAAAACAAATATTTAGAACAGAACAGCTCTATGTTTTGATAATAATCATTGATAGCGTGTGCTCAGAAATGAGTCTCCCTGTGTCCAACGTTTCAGAAAGCATTTTTAGAAGGCCCATTTTCACTTTAATCTGTCTATACATGACAATAAAGGGGGTGTCTCTAAACCTAATGTATTGTTCTAAAGGAATTTGTAGCAATCGTATAGGTTTCTATAGGGACTCTATTAGCTGCCATTATTGTTTGTAGTAGAGTCATTGTCTATGTCCTTTACAGATTCAGATTTACTTTATTTGTAAACTTACATGCACTGGGTACATACATCTGAAAATATTATGCTCGAAAGCTCCAATATAATAAAAGCATGATAATAAAAGCATATGAAATAAAGACCTACAGTAAAAGTTCTTAATAAACAAACACGTGGTATGGCAATAATAAGCAGTCCAATAAAGTGCAGAGTGCTACCCTGTCCTACCAGGTGAATGAAAAAAGAAGGTTGGATAAGTAAAAACCACACCACTGTGATCAGTGTGGAAAACACTGCCTTAGCATCTCCAGGCTTAAAATACACCAGAGAGCAGCAAAACCAGTGATGATGGTGTGGTGGCTGAGGATGGAGATGACGAGTCTGACATGGAGCCAGTTCGACATCAAGGGGGTGCCATTGAGCCTATCGATCCTGACCATCTGAGTGAAGAGCAACAACAACAGCTGGCCCAAGTAGGCCTACAGATGTCATTCCCTCCCCTCTTTCAGGAGAGACCGGGTCACACCGATGTTATCAGCCATGATATAATTCTGAAGGTTCCAACACCAATCCGGCAAGTAGCAGTTCCAATTAGCTTATTAAAATAAACATTTAGAACAGAACAGCTCTATGTTTTGATAATAATCATTGATATAGTTTGAGAAATGGGTCTAGCTGTCTCCAATGTTTCAGAAAGCATTTTCAGAAGGCCCATTTCACTTTAATCCGTCTATATTTGACAATAAAGGGAGGGTCTCTTGCTAATGTATTGTTCTGAAGGAATTTTTAGCAAAGGGACTCTATTACCATTGCTGCCATTATTGCATTATTGTGTGTAGAGTAATTGTTTACCTTGTTTACCATTCCCAAGATGCACCACTGTGAACACAGGCTATTTATACCCTTACATTGTCTGGGATACAGGCAACGGTTTTCTGCCCATATTCATTTTCAGGGTCAAGTCAGAGACAGTTTGTGCTGTGAGCCCTCATAAAGACAAGGGAGACCACTCTCTACAATCTCTAACTTTAGAAAGTGTGTGTGTGTGTGTGTGTGTGTGTGTGTGTGTGTGTGTGTGTGTGTGTGTGTGTGTGTGTGTGTGTGTGTGTCTGGCTTCCTTGTCCTACCAGAGTTGAATGAAAACAGAAGGTTGGCAAAGCAAAAACAACACTGCTGTGATCAGTGTGGAATAAACTTCTCTGTCAAGTCTACTCTTACAAGGCACCAGAGAATTCACACAGGAGAGAAATCTTTTGGGTGTGACCAGTGTGGGCAGCATTTCTCCAAAATGTCCAGCCTTAAACAGCACCAGAAAATTCACACTGGAGAAAAAACATATGGTTGTGACCAGTGTGGGCAGCACTTCTCTGTCAAGTCTACTCTTACAACACACCAGATGATTCACACTGGTGAGAAGCCCTATGGATGTGATCACTGTGGGAAACACTTCTCTCTAATGAGCAACCTTACACGCCACAGGAACATTCACACCGGAGAGAAACCCTATGGATGTGATCAGTGTGGACAACACTTCTCTCTAATGAACAATCTTAACCCTCTAAGGCCCACGGTTGTAATATTACAACGTTTGTATTTTATCCAAAAAAAGGTTTAAATCATTTTATTTTAGCTCCCCCTACCACCTAAACACCACCATTGGATTCTATTGTTTAGTATTACAATGCCATTGGCCACAATATTTGCATATAAATCAGTGATGTCATTACGTGCGCATCCCGCATCAAAAACTCATTCAAGTTGCCCAGGGACTCATTCATGTCATGGTCCTGGGGTCCCGGGGATGCGCCTCCATTGGAGTGCATGTTAAAATAATTTACCGGTTCGCGGTAAAAGAAAAACATTTTAAAATTCCACAGACACCACCATTGTTCATGGGTGAAAGCATCCTACTTTACCCTACGTTAACACAAATAAAATCCACGTAGAAAGTCTTAAACAGGCGATAGAAACATCAATGTTTTGATTCCACCGACGTCCGACGCCATTTTGCGCGCCCGAATTCATTAGGGGCACATGTTTTAGTAGTTTTAGTAGTTCTAAGTTCAAACATTAGCCAAATTGTAAAATAAATATAAGAAATAGGCAAACATTTTGAAAATAGCCGATCTACAAGCTCGGCTCGAAAACATTGTATTGAGGACTCATAAAACTTTTCTGGGACCCATTTGAATGACCACCTGTGGGTCCCGGGACCCATTACATTGAAAACCTAGTAACATCACTGATAAATACCCCCCACAGGGGCTGACATTCACACCCGCCACACCCGCTGAAATTCCAGAGTTTTGACGAACAACATCTCACTTTTTGATGGAAGCTATACCTCACAAAAACATAAGTAAAATGCCTGTACTATTTTTTTTGGTGATCATTAGAATGTCTAGAACATGTACATATGTTATTATTGTGAAAAATATCCCCCATATGTAAATTAGAGCTAGATTTATGATTTTTGATTTATGGCTATAAAATCTTACAAAAACATTTTTTTGAAAAAAACATTACATTTTCCTCTTAATAGGACTCCTACAACACCATCTGATTTTTTAAATTTTTTTATTTCAAGTATTTCTTAATGCGGGCCTTAGAGGGTTAAAAGCCACCAGAAAATCCACACTGGAGAGAAACCATATGGATGTGATCACTGTGGGAAACACTTCTCTCAAATGAACCACCTTAAAAGACACCAGCTAATTCACACTGGAGAGAAACCCTATGTATGTGACCAGTGTGGACAACACTTCTCTCAAATGAACCACCTTAAAAGACACCAGCTAATTCACACTGGAGAGAAACCATATGGATGTGATCACTGTGGGAAACACTTCCGTCTGATGAGCCACCTTAAAACACACCAGAGAATTCACACTGGAGAGAAACCTTATGGATGTGATCAGTGTGGACAACACTTCTCTCAAATCTCCAACCTTAAAGTGCACCAGATAATTCACACAAGGGATTAACCCGTTTACTGTGATTTGTGTGGAAAAAGCTTTTGGTCAATCTAATGAAGACGTTCTCAAGGTTGTATAGTTCATTACTTCAAGAAACCAAATATGTCAAAAGCTTACACACATGAAAGATACATCTGATACTTGTCAACAGTATAATAACTTTTCTATTGTCAACAATAAGACATATACTTCTCTAGATAGTGTGAGAAACATCAGCACACTCACATGTGCAACCAACCAAGTGTAGCATTATGATCCATTCATGTCGTTTCATCTTTCATTTAGACAGCTAACATGTTATAAAGCATTACATGTATATGAACACGTTGATTGTTTTGTGTAGAAAATTCACACAAGGGATTAACCCATTCACCGTGATGAAAAGCTTTTAGTCAATTTAATGAATCTAATGAAGAAGTTCACAAGGTTGTAAACACTGGATTTAAACTGGTTGTGTGGTCAGTGTGGAAAGGGGTTTACTACTTCAAGATATGCATATGAAAGTTACATCTTATTATAGTGTCATGTATGATGTATGATAACTTCTCTAGATAGTGTGAGAAATATCAGCACACTCACATAACCAATAGCATTATGATCCATGCTTGTCTTTTCATCTTCATTCAGCCAGCTAAACTGTTATAAAACATAACATGTATATGACCATGTTGATTGTTTTTGTAGGCCTATTATACTGCATTGCCTTTGTGGAACATGTCCCACAAACATTTTGCTGCAGATAGTAATAAACACATCTCAACATTAGTTTGCTTCTCAATCTCATTATTGCGACCAAAGGTCGCAGTATACCATGAGCAATGTTGCAGCTTGTCAGTCCTTCCGTCCGTCCTTCAGTCAGTACAGGAAGTGATCACATGACATCATGTGACATCACCTCATCAACGATCAAACCCTGGAACCATACTGTCAATCAGTCAGCCAGTGCACATTTTTACAGTCTATGGGTTGGTTCCCTTGTCACTGTGACATCACAGGTTATCACAGGTGACATCATCTATGTAAAAGTCCATATATGGGTATCCCTTTTATGCCCGTATGAAGATCCCTGATGTCATTGATATAAAAAAAAGTATGATAACTTCTCTAAATAGTGTGAGAAACATCAGCACAGTGAGCACACTCACATAACCAAGTGTAGCATTTTGATCCATTCTTGTCTTTTCATCTTCATTCAGACAGCTAAAGTGTTATAAAGCATTACATGTAGGCCTATATGAGCATGCTGATAATTTTTTGTATGCCTATTATACTGTATCGTCTTTGTGGAACATGTCCCACAAACATTTTTGCTACAGATAGTTATAAACACATCTCAACATCACTAGTTTTCTTCTCCATCTCATTCTTTGTTTCCCTGTAATTTGACCTATAGCTTTGCCATAGATTAGAACTAGAATTAGATTTGTGCTAGTTTGGGGGATAATTATGCAGTTACCGGTATAATAAGAGTAATTATTACTCCTTTGCTCAAAACACCTATTTAAGAAAATAAATGTACAAATAAAACCACAAGACTTAAAGGAGGCCTACAGACCAAAATAATACCCCCCCTGAATGAGAATGTTTCCCCAGACCTTCTTACCTGGTTAGGTTGATTTGCTTAAATTTTGCTCCTGTCCAGAGATTTGTAGATTAGTCCCATCAGCTAAAACGGTAGCTATAGCTTTTATACAAAAGCGCCCATTTAGGCCGCCTCAAAAGTATTTTTTTTTTTATGAATCGATCAGACATGCTTCCAACACACACCACACACGGTGGTTTAGCCTGTGAAGGGTTAATAGTTTGTTTACTGGGACAGAGCAGCACCGGACACTGCAGCTGGGAGCTCTCGCGAGATTCTCGCGATACTTCCGCTCCCAGCTCTCTGTCTGGAGCTGGGCAGGAAGTCACCTAGACCGCTTGTTTTGTTTACATTGGATGCACGAGCACAGCGACTCTTCTCATTCACTCTACTGGATTACAGCGAACAACAGACTTTTATTTGCGCAAATAATTTATTCAATAATGGCCGGTACTGAAGATGACTTTGAATTGAATCTTGATGTTGAAGATTTTGAGTATGGAGACGAACCATACATGTTCGAACCACAATATACTGCAGAGGAGCTTCGTCAACGGGAGGAGATGAGGCTTGAGCAGGCAGCAAATGTTCCAGTCGACGGAGAAGAGGATCGAACGCAAGGTTATTGCCTTTCCAATTGTATTTCATGTTGACTGATCGACTGAAATTACCACACACAAAGTAGGCTACATTTATACCGTAAGCAAAAACTAAAAAAAACAGCAGCCATTATTTACATTTAACAAAACAATACATACACAATGTGTCAATAAGAGAAAATAAACACTTTCATAATTATTGTATTACTAAATATAGGTTGTAGGCTTTAGTCATTTAATAAGATTAATATCAATATTATTTATATATTTAATATAAAAAATAACTTGTGATACAAAAACAATACTTGTGTATCTATCTGCAGCAAACATGTTCCACAAAGACTGTACAGAATAAAATAGTAATAATAAAAACAAGGTCAGGTGTAATGACTAAGTATACAGATAGTGAGATGATATGGGATTTACGCAAAATGTCAGAGTTCATTCATTTACACTGGCTTTACACCAGATTTCCCCTATACAGAATATGATTGGCGGCCTGTATTCTCACTCAAGTACTAGGGTTGAATATATATTATTATTTAATATGGAGATGTTAATATATTTAAGCTAACAGAGCAATTCTTGTCATATGTAGATTATTTAGATATCACTGTATTTGTTGAAGGTAGCATGGAGCATGTCTGGAGGAGAGGGTGGAGCAGTGTGTTAGATTGTGATTGGTGGAGAGAAGGTTCTATTGTTCTCTGTGGCCAATCATTCAAAGCAATTTGTGTTTTCACCCCAGGCTCTCTGGTATAAGAAGAGTTGGTCTGTGTCATTTCTCCACAAGTCATTCAGGATATCAATCATTTCTGATCAGATCTGACTGTGGACTCCAGACTTAAGGTGAAGATGAATTATCTTGACCCCACCAAGGATAACTCTGCTGAACAGGAGAAACCCAAAGACCATGGTATGTTACTCTACTTCTCTTTTCCCCCTCAGTATTCTCATTATTATTTTTATTCTTAATCTTACAATGTGTTTCATTGTAATTGTAGCGTTGCTGTAGATTAGAAAATCATGTGATTTTAGTATTACTTAAAAAAGTTATCACTTAATATCTAGGTTTTACTTAACAAAATGTTTGGTGATCTTATTAAGTTTGGTGTACAATGCACAACAAAGTTAGATTCATTTATTATAAGTTATAAGTTTTTCCTTTTTCTTTATTTCCAATCCAGTATTGAGTCATCAGTCTGGCTTCCCTGTCCTACCAGGTGAGGTGAATGAAAAACGAAGGTTGGCTAAGCAAAAACAACACTGCTGTGATCAGTGTGGAAAACACTGCCTTAGCATCTCCACGCTTAAAATACACCAGAGAGTTCACACTGGAAAGAAAGTCTATGCATGTGACCAGTGTGGCGAAGACTTCTCTCGAATGACTGACTTTAAAAGACACCAGAGAATTCACACCGGAGAGAAACCATATGGGTGTGGTCAGTGTGGAAAACACTTCTCTGAGAAGTCTACTCTTACAAAACACCAGAGGATTCACACTGGAGAGAAACCATTTGGATGTGATCAGTGTGGACAATACTTCTCTCAAATGACAGCCCTTAAAAGCCACCAGAGAATTCACACTGGAGAGAAACCATTTGGATGTGATCAGTGTGGACAATACTTCTCTCAAATGACAGCCCTTAAAAGCCACCAGAGAATTCACACTGGAGAGAAACCCTTTGGATGTGATCAGTGTGGGAAACACTTCTCTTTAATGCATCACCTTAAAACGCACCAGATAATTCACACTGGAGAGAAACCCTATGGATGTGATCACTGTGGGAAAGGCTTCTCTCTAATGACAGACCTTAAACGCCACATGAGAATTCACACTGGAGAGAAACCCTATGGATGTGATCAGTGTGGACAGCACTTCTCTCAAATGGCCAACCTTAAAAGACACCAGAGAATTCACACAAGGGATTAACCCATTCGCTGGGATGTGTGTGTAAAAGGCCTGTAGTCAATCTAATGACGAATGTCACATGGTTGTATAAACTGACCCCTTTCCCTTGTGGTCAGTGTGTGGAAAGGGGTTGTCATGAGTGTACGCATATGAAAGATACATCTGATTAGTGTCAACAGTAACTTCTCTAGGTAGTGTGAGAAACATCAGCACACTCACATAACCAAGTGTAGCATTATGATCCATTCTTGTCTTTTCATATTCATTCAGACAGCTAATGTGTTACAGAGCATTACATGTATATGAGCATGTTGATCATTTTTGTATTATACTGTATTGTCTTTGTGGAACATGTCCCACAAACATTTTGCTGCAGGTAGAAATAAACACATTGCAACCTTAGTTTCTTCTCAATCTCATATTTTTTTCCCCCTGTAATTTGACCTGTAGCTTTGCCATAGATTAGAACTAGATGTGTGCTAGTTTGGGGGATAATTATGCAGTTATGTAATAAAAGTAATTAGTACTCCTCTGCTCAAAACACCTGTTTAAGAAAATACATGTGCATTAAAGCCACAAAACGTAACTGTTATAGACAAAAAAAAAGGCTAAATGGGGCATTTGTGTTGGCGTTGTTGGTGGCGAGGAGATCTGATTAATTTGTTAATTAAGACAGCTAAACTGTTATAACGCATTTCATGTGTATGAACATGTTGAGTCTTTTTCATTTTATACTGTATTGACATACCATAACCATTTTTCGGCTGAGAGAAGTAAACACATCTCAAACCCTATTGATGTGGTCAGTGTGGACAACACTTCTCTCACAAGTCTACTCTTACAACACATCAGAGGATTCACGGATGAGCAACCTTAAAACCATATGGGCACTCTGTACTTAGTCTGCTCTGTAGGACAAGAGCTTCTCTAGAGAGCCTGAGTCACAGCACACTCACATTACCACGTGTAGCATTATAATCAATTATTGTCTTTTCATTTGTTCATTAAGACAACTAAACTGTTATAAAGCATGCTGATTTGTTTTGTATTATACTGGATTGTCTTTGTGGAACATGTCCCACAAAAACATTTTGCTGCAGATAGAAATAAACACATCTCAACATTAGCTTTCAATCTCATTCTTTGTTTCCCTGTAATTTGACTTGTAGCTTTGCATTATTAGAATTCGATTATTTATATTTTGTCGAAATAATCTTTAGACATAAGCGTTTGTATTTTGTAATAATGATAGAAGACATGTTACTTTATGTTACTCCCAGACAAAAACGAACTGCCTGTGTATTTAGTAATACGATTTGTTCTGAAGGAATTTGTAGCAATCATTTAGGTTTCTAAAGGGACTATATTACAAATGCTGCCACTAATGTGTGTAGAAGAGTCATTACCTCTGTCTCTCACCTCTGTATTGCTATTCAAGTAGAACCATCAGTTCCCATAGAAACTTAATTTGTGCAGGATTACTCCAAATTCCTTCACAACAATACCTCTATTTATGTCCTGGTATGAATGAGTCTCTCACTATAAGTTAAATGTCCATGTGTCAAAGAGTCATTTGAACTGTGCATCTTCCTGTGTGCTATTGATGTAGTCAACACGTTTTAAAAGTTAGCAATTATTTACGTTTTAGTACCAATGGAGAGGCTTCAGTAGATTAGACTGTCTCTGATGGTAACAGGTCTGTTCGCCGTCCTGGCAGGTGGGCTGCAGGTCTATAGTTTATTCAATAATAACCCCCCCCACACACACACACACACACACACACACACACAGTGTTGGTTTCAGTACACACATCTGAACTGAGGCCGTCTGCAAGACCAGTGACAGAATCAATCCGGTTGACTTCAGCTACTTACACTATTAGCTTATTAAAACAAATATTTATATTTTGTCGAAATAATCTTTAGACATAAGAGTTTGTATTTTGTAATAATGATAGAAGACATGTTACTTTATGTTACTCCCAGACAAAAACGAACTGCCTGTGTATTTAGTAATACGATTTGTTCTGAAGGAATTTGTAGCAATCATTTAGGTTTCTAAAGGGACTATATTACAAATGCTGCCACTCACACACACACACACACACACACACACATTTGAAATGTTTATTTATGCCCACATAAGTAGAAGTACACGAATGTACAAAGGACATAAACAATATCAGTGCATTTAGATAATTAGGAAAACAGACCGTTACAAAGTGCATGTAGGGCAGAACGTTGTTACATACAATACAAGTCGAACATAGCAGACAACAATCATGGATAAAGGAAACAACGCCTCCTCCAAATCGAGCGGCTTCCTATAATAGCTGATACAGAGCAGTACCTTGCTAACTGTTTGGCCCTCCTTTTGGAGAGGCCGGCCATTTGAAGGCCCCTCACAACCAACTTGTGTACGTGCCCTAGGCTCCCAAAGATAAAAACTATAAGTTTACATCTGTAGCCTAGCTGTGAGATGGTCTGCACTAGCTGATGATATTTTAACACTTTGGTTAAGAAGGCTTCCTCTAAGCTGTAATCAAAGGTACAGCCGACCTCGAGAATAAAGACCTCCCTGTGGGTTTCGTTAACAACAATGACATCAGGGGTGTTAGCTGAGATGTTAGAGAACACAGAATCATCATTACACAGGTTAAACATGCTCGGCTTCACAGTAGAATGCTTATAAAGCATGATGGAGGACCTGAAGATGGAAGAGATATCTTTTGATATCAAATCCACTATTCTGTCATGCCTACATATGTAGAGTCCCCTGTATACATGGCAACCATTTAAGATATGGGACATGGTTTCAGCTATTTGTTCATGACCATGATGTATACAGTAAGGAGCATGATTGCCTGGAAACCAGATGGAGAGATTCAGTTTAGTTGGTAAAACCTGCAACCTCGCTTTCAGGGTAAAGACAACAATGCATTCGTCTATGGCAACATTTTTGAACACAGAGTGAGATACAGAATGGTCCGCAGCAGGGAGACATGCAGTCTTGCCCTGCAGTCTCAGCTCAGTCCAGTGCTGACGCTGCCTTTGCTGTTGTGCCCATAGGAGGCGACCTCGGGCATTAGTCAGTGGCAGTTGGTGTTCTGCTCCACACACAGTCATAGTTGCTCTGACAGAGATACTGGGGTCAGATATAAAGTCCTCCGAGACAGCCAACGCCTCAGAGTTAGAACCTACCCACTCCAAGGTAACATCCGCCCAGCAACATAGATCATTTGTGGCACACACACACACACACACACACACACACACACACACACACACACACACACACAGCTACTTGCACTATTAAAACAAATATTTAGAACAGAACAGCTCTATGTTTTGATAATAATCATTGATAGCGTGTGCTCAGAAATGAGTCTCCCTGTGTCCAACGTTTCAGAAAGCATTTTTAGAAGGCCCATTTTCACTTTAATCTGTCTATACATGACAATAAAGGGGGTGTCTCTAAACCTAATGTATTGTTCTAAAGGAATTTGTAGCAATCGTATAGGTTTCTATAGGGACTCTATTAGCTGCCATTATTGTTTGTAGTAGAGTCATTGTCTATGTCCTTTACAGATTCAGATTTACTTTATTTGTAAACTTACATGCACTGGGTACATACATCTGAAAATATTATGCTCGAAAGCTCCAATATAATAAAAGCATGATAATAAAAGCATATGAAATAAAGACCTACAGTAAAAGTTCTTAATAAACAAACACGTGGTATGGCAATAATAAGCAGTCCAATAAAGTGCAGAGTGCTACCCTGTCCTACCAGGTGAATGAAAAAAGAAGGTTGGATAAGTAAAAACCACACCACTGTGATCAGTGTGGAAAACACTGCCTTAGCATCTCCAGGCTTAAAATACACCAGAGAGCAGCAAAACCAGTGATGATGGTGTGGTGGCTGAGGATGGAGATGACGAGTCTGACATGGAGCCAGTTCGACATCAAGGGGGTGCCATTGAGCCTATCGATCCTGACCATCTGAGTGAAGAGCAACAACAACAGCTGGCCCAAGTAGGCCTACAGATGTCATTCCCTCCCCTCTTTCAGGAGAGACCGGGTCACACCGATGTTATCAGCCATGATATAATTCTGAAGGTTCCAACACCAATCCGGCAAGTAGCAGTTCCAATTAGCTTATTAAAATAAACATTTAGAACAGAACAGCTCTATGTTTTGATAATAATCATTGATATAGTTTGAGAAATGGGTCTAGCTGTCTCCAATGTTTCAGAAAGCATTTTCAGAAGGCCCATTTCACTTTAATCCGTCTATATTTGACAATAAAGGGAGGGTCTCTTGCTAATGTATTGTTCTGATGGAATTTTTAGCAAAGGGACTCTATTACCATTGCTGCCATTATTGCATTATTGTGTGTAGAGTAATTGTTTACCTTGTTTACCATTCCCAAGATGCACCACTGTGAACACAGGCTATTTATACCCTTACATTGTCTGGGATACAGGCAACGGTTTTCTGCCCATATTCATTTTCAGGGTCAAGTCAGAGACAGTTTGTGCTGTGAGCCCTCATAAAGACAAGGGAGACCACTCTCTACAATCTCTAACTTTAGAAAGTGTGTGTGTGTGTGTGTGTGTGTGTGTGTGTGTGTGTGTGTGTGTGTGTGTGTGTGTGTGTGTGTGTGTGTGTGTGTGTGTCTGGCTTCCTTGTCCTACCAGAGTTGAATGAAAACAGAAGGTTGGCAAAGCAAAAACAACACTGCTGTGATCAGTGTGGAATAAACTTCTCTGTCAAGTCTACTCTTACAAGGCACCAGAGAATTCACACAGGAGAGAAATCTTTTGGGTGTGACCAGTGTGGGCAGCATTTCTCCAAAATGTCCAGCCTTAAACAGCACCAGAAAATTCACACTGGAGAAAAAACATATGGTTGTGACCAGTGTGGGCAGCACTTCTCTGTCAAGTCTACTCTTACAACACACCAGATGATTCACACTGGTGAGAAGCCCTATGGATGTGATCACTGTGGGAAACACTTCTCTCTAATGAGCAACCTTACACGCCACAGGAACATTCACACCGGAGAGAAACCCTATGGATGTGATCAGTGTGGACAACACTTCTCTCTAATGAACAATCTTAACCCTCTAAGGCCCACGGTTGTAATATTACAACGTTTGTATTTTATCCAAAAAAAGGTTTAAATCATTTTATTTTAGCTCCCCCTACCACCTAAACACCACCATTGGATTCTATTGTTTAGTATTACAATGCCATTGGCCACAATATTTGCATATAAATCAGTGATGTCATTACGTGCGCATCCCGCATCAAAAACTCATTCAAGTTGCCCAGGGACTCATTCATGTCATGGTCCTGGGGTCCCGGGGATGCGCCTCCATTGGAGTGCATGTTAAAATAATTTACCGGTTCGCGGTAAAAGAAAAACATTTTAAAATTCCACAGACACCACCATTGTTCATGGGTGAAAGCATCCTACTTTACCCTACGTTAACACAAATAAAATCCACGTAGAAAGTCTTAAACAGGCGATAGAAACATCAATGTTTTGATTCCACCGACGTCCGACGCCATTTTGCGCGCCCGAATTCATTAGGGGCACATGTTTTAGTAGTTTTAGTAGTTCTAAGTTCAAACATTAGCCAAATTGTAAAATAAATATAAGAAATAGGCAAACATTTTGAAAATAGCCGATCTACAAGCTCGGCTCGAAAACATTGTATTGAGGACTCATAAAACTTTTCTGGGACCCATTTGAATGACCACCTGTGGGTCCCGGGACCCATTACATTGAAAACCTAGTAACATCACTGATAAATACCCCCCACAGGGGCTGACATTCACACCCGCCACACCCGCTGAAATTCCAGAGTTTTGACGAACAACATCTCACTTTTTGATGGAAGCTATACCTCACAAAAACATAAGTAAAATGCCTGTACTATTTTTTTTGGTGATCATTAGAATGTCTAGAACATGTACATATGTTATTATTGTGAAAAATATCCCCCATATGTAAATTAGAGCTAGATTTATGATTTTTGATTTATGGCTATAAAATCTTACAAAAACATTTTTTTGAAAAAAACATTACATTTTCCTCTTAATAGGACTCCTACAACACCATCTGATTTTTTTAATTTTTTTATTTCAAGTATTTCTTAATGCGGGCCTTAGAGGGTTAAAAGCCACCAGAAAATCCACACTGGAGAGAAACCATATGGATGTGATCACTGTGGGAAACACTTCTCTCAAATGAACCACCTTAAAAGACACCAGCTAATTCACACTGGAGAGAAACCCTATGTATGTGACCAGTGTGGACAACACTTCTCTCAAATGAACCACCTTAAAAGACACCAGCTAATTCACACTGGAGAGAAACCATATGGATGTGATCACTGTGGGAAACACTTCCGTCTGATGAGCCACCTTAAAACACACCAGAGAATTCACACTGGAGAGAAACCTTATGGATGTGATCAGTGTGGACAACACTTCTCTCAAATCTCCAACCTTAAAGTGCACCAGATAATTCACACAAGGGATTAACCCGTTTACTGTGATTTGTGTGGAAAAAGCTTTTGGTCAATCTAATGAAGACGTTCTCAAGGTTGTATAGTTCATTACTTCAAGAAACCAAATATGTCAAAAGCTTACACACATGAAAGATACATCTGATACTTGTCAACAGTATAATAACTTTTCTATTGTCAACAATAAGACATATACTTCTCTAGATAGTGTGAGAAACATCAGCACACTCACATGTGCAACCAACCAAGTGTAGCATTATGATCCATTCATGTCGTTTCATCTTTCATTTAGACAGCTAACATGTTATAAAGCATTACATGTATATGAACACGTTGATTGTTTTGTGTAGAAAATTCACACAAGGGATTAACCCATTCACCGTGATGAAAAGCTTTTAGTCAATTTAATGAATCTAATGAAGAAGTTCACAAGGTTGTAAACACTGGATTTAAACTGGTTGTGTGGTCAGTGTGGAAAGGGGTTTACTACTTCAAGATATGCATATGAAAGTTACATCTTATTATAGTGTCATGTATGATGTATGATAACTTCTCTAGATAGTGTGAGAAATATCAGCACACTCACATAACCAATAGCATTATGATCCATGCTTGTCTTTTCATCTTCATTCAGCCAGCTAAACTGTTATAAAACATAACATGTATATGACCATGTTGATTGTTTTTGTAGGCCTATTATACTGCATTGCCTTTGTGGAACATGTCCCACAAACATTTTGCTGCAGATAGTAATAAACACATCTCAACATTAGTTTGCTTCTCAATCTCATTATTGCGACCAAAGGTCGCAGTATACCATGAGCAATGTTGCAGCTTGTCAGTCCTTCCGTCCGTCCTTCAGTCAGTACAGGAAGTGATCACATGACATCATGTGACATCACCTCATCAACGATCAAACCCTGGAACCATACTGTCAATCAGTCAGCCAGTGCACATTTTTACAGTCTATGGGTTGGTTCCCTTGTCACTGTGACATCACAGGTTATCACAGGTGACATCATCTATGTAAAAGTCCATATATGGGTATCCCTTTTATGCCCGTATGAAGATCCCTGATGTCATTGATATAAAAAAAAGTATGATAACTTCTCTAAATAGTGTGAGAAACATCAGCACAGTGAGCACACTCACATAACCAAGTGTAGCATTTTGATCCATTCTTGTCTTTTCATCTTCATTCAGACAGCTAAAGTGTTATAAAGCATTACATGTAGGCCTATATGAGCATGCTGATAATTTTTTGTATGCCTATTATACTGTATCGTCTTTGTGGAACATGTCCCACAAACATTTTTGCTACAGATAGTTATAAACACATCTCAACATCACTAGTTTTCTTCTCCATCTCATTCTTTGTTTCCCTGTAATTTGACCTATAGCTTTGCCATAGATTAGAACTAGAATTAGATTTGTGCTAGTTTGGGGGATAATTATGCAGTTACCGGTATAATAAGAGTAATTATTACTCCTTTGCTCAAAACACCTATTTAAGAAAATAAATGTACAAATAAAACCACAAGACTTAAAGGAGGCCTACAGACCAAAATAATACCCCCCCTGAATGAGAATGTTTCCCCAGACCTTCTTACCTGGTTAGGTTGATTTGCTTAAATTTTGCCCCTGTCCAGAGATTTGTAGATTAGTCCCATCAGCTAAAACGGTAGCTATAGCTTTTATACAAAAGCGCCCATTTAGGCCGCCTCAAAAGTATTTTTTTTTTTATGAATCGATCAGACATGCTTCCAACACACACCACACACGGTGGTTTAGCCTGTGAAGGGTTAATAGTTTGTTTACTGGGACAGAGCAGCACCGGACACTGCAGCTGGGAGCTCTCGCGAGATTCTCGCGATACTTCCGCTCCCAGCTCTCTGTCTGGAGCTGGGCAGGAAGTCACCTAGACCGCTTGTTTTGTTTACATTGGATGCACGAGCACAGCGACTCTTCTCATTCACTCTACTGGATTACAGCGAACAACAGACTTTTATTTGCGCAAATAATTTATTCAATAATGGCCGGTACTGAAGATGACTTTGAATTGAATCTTGATGTTGAAGATTTTGAGTATGGAGACGAACCATACATGTTCGAACCACAATATACTGCAGAGGAGCTTCGTCAACGGGAGGAGATGAGGCTTGAGCAGGCAGCAAATGTTCCAGTCGACGGAGAAGAGGATCGAACGCAAGGTTATTGCCTTTCCAATTGTATTTCATGTTGACTGATCGACTGAAATTACCACACACAAAGTAGGCTACATTTATACCGTAAGCAAAAACTAAAAAAAACAGCAGCCATTATTTACATTTAACAAAACAATACATACACAATGTGTCAATAAGAGAAAATAAACACTTTCATAATTATTGTATTACTAAATATAGGTTGTAGGCTTTAGTCATTTAATAAGATTAATATCAATATTATTTATATATTTAATATAAAAAATAACTTGTGATACAAAAACAATACTTGTGTATCTATCTGCAGCAAACATGTTCCACAAAGACTGTACAGAATAAAATAGTAATAATAAAAACAAGGTCAGGTGTAATGACTAAGTATACAGATAGTGAGATGATATGGGATTTACGCAAAATGTCAGAGTTCATTCATTTACACTGGCTTTACACCAGATTTCCCCTATACAGAATATGATTGGCGGCCTGTATTCTCACTCAAGTACTAGGGTTGAATATATATTATTATTTAATATGGAGATGTTAATATATTTAAGCTAACAGAGCAATTCTTGTCATATGTAGATTATTTAGATATCACTGTATTTGTTGAAGGTAGCATGGAGCATGTCTGGAGGAGAGGGTGGAGCAGTGTGTTAGATTGTGATTGGTGGAGAGAAGGTTCTATTGTTCTCTGTGGCCAATCATTCAAAGCAATTTGTGTTTTCACCCCAGGCTCTCTGGTATAAGAAGAGTTGGTCTGTGTCATTTCTCCACAAGTCATTCAGGATATCAATCATTTCTGATCAGATCTGACTGTGGACTCCAGACTTAAGGTGAAGATGAATTATCTTGACCCCACCAAGGATAACTCTGCTGAACAGGAGAAACCCAAAGACCATGGTATGTTACTCTACTTCTCTTTTCCCCCTCAGTATTCTCATTATTATTTTTATTCTTAATCTTACAATGTGTTTCATTGTAATTGTAGCGTTGCTGTAGATTAGAAAATCATGTGATTTTAGTATTACTTAAAAAAGTTATCACTTAATATCTAGGTTTTACTTAACAAAATGTTTGGTGATCTTATTAAGTTTGGTGTACAATGCACAACAAAGTTAGATTCATTTATTATAAGTTATAAGTTTTTCCTTTTTCTTTATTTCCAATCCAGTATTGAGTCATCAGTCTGGCTTCCCTGTCCTACCAGGTGAGGTGAATGAAAAACGAAGGTTGGCTAAGCAAAAACAACACTGCTGTGATCAGTGTGGAAAACACTGCCTTAGCATCTCCACGCTTAAAATACACCAGAGAGTTCACACTGGAAAGAAAGTCTATGCATGTGACCAGTGTGGCGAAGACTTCTCTCGAATGACTGACTTTAAAAGACACCAGAGAATTCACACCGGAGAGAAACCATATGGGTGTGGTCAGTGTGGAAAACACTTCTCTGAGAAGTCTACTCTTACAAAACACCAGAGGATTCACACTGGAGAGAAACCATTTGGATGTGATCAGTGTGGACAATACTTCTCTCAAATGACAGCCCTTAAAAGCCACCAGAGAATTCACACTGGAGAGAAACCATTTGGATGTGATCAGTGTGGACAATACTTCTCTCAAATGACAGCCCTTAAAAGCCACCAGAGAATTCACACTGGAGAGAAACCCTTTGGATGTGATCAGTGTGGGAAACACTTCTCTTTAATGCATCACCTTAAAACGCACCAGATAATTCACACTGGAGAGAAACCCTATGGATGTGATCACTGTGGGAAAGGCTTCTCTCTAATGACAGACCTTAAACGCCACATGAGAATTCACACTGGAGAGAAACCCTATGGATGTGATCAGTGTGGACAGCACTTCTCTCAAATGGCCAACCTTAAAAGACACCAGAGAATTCACACAAGGGATTAACCCATTCGCTGGGATGTGTGTGTAAAAGGCCTGTAGTCAATCTAATGACGAATGTCACATGGTTGTATAAACTGACCCCTTTCCCTTGTGGTCAGTGTGTGGAAAGGGGTTGTCATGAGTGTACGCATATGAAAGATACATCTGATTAGTGTCAACAGTAACTTCTCTAGGTAGTGTGAGAAACATCAGCACACTCACATAACCAAGTGTAGCATTATGATCCATTCTTGTCTTTTCATATTCATTCAGACAGCTAATGTGTTACAGAGCATTACATGTATATGAGCATGTTGATCATTTTTGTATTATACTGTATTGTCTTTGTGGAACATGTCCCACAAACATTTTGCTGCAGGTAGAAATAAACACATTGCAACCTTAGTTTCTTCTCAATCTCATATTTTTTTCCCCCTGTAATTTGACCTGTAGCTTTGCCATAGATTAGAACTAGATGTGTGCTAGTTTGGGGGATAATTATGCAGTTATGTAATAAAAGTAATTAGTACTCCTCTGCTCAAAACACCTGTTTAAGAAAATACATGTGCATTAAAGCCACAAAACGTAACTGTTATAGACAAAAAAAAAAGGCTAAATGGGGCATTTGTGTTGGCGTTGTTGGTGGCGAGGAGATCTGATTAATTTGTTAATTAAGACAGCTAAACTGTTATAACGCATTTCATGTGTATGAACATGTTGAGTCTTTTTCATTTTATACTGTATTGACATACCATAACCATTTTTCGGCTGAGAGAAGTAAACACATCTCAAACCCTATTGATGTGGTCAGTGTGGACAACACTTCTCTCACAAGTCTACTCTTACAACACATCAGAGGATTCACGGATGAGCAACCTTAAAACCATATGGGCACTCTGTACTTAGTCTGCTCTGTAGGACAAGAGCTTCTCTAGAGAGCCTGAGTCACAGCACACTCACATTACCACGTGTAGCATTATAATCAATTATTGTCTTTTCATTTGTTCATTAAGACAACTAAACTGTTATAAAGCATGCTGATTTGTTTTGTATTATACTGGATTGTCTTTGTGGAACATGTCCCACAAAAACATTTTGCTGCAGATAGAAATAAACACATCTCAACATTAGCTTTCAATCTCATTCTTTGTTTCCCTGTAATTTGACTTGTAGCTTTGCATTATTAGAATTCGATTATTTATATTTTGTCGAAATAATCTTTAGACATAAGCGTTTGTATTTTGTAATAATGATAGAAGACATGTTACTTTATGTTACTCCCAGACAAAAACAAACTGCCTGTGTATTTAGTAATACGATTTGTTCTGAAGGAATTTGTAGCAATCATTTAGGTTTCTAAAGGGACTATATTACAAATGCTGCCACTAATGTGTGTAGAAGAGTCATTACCTCTGTCTCTCACCTCTGTATTGCTATTCAAGTAGAACCATCAGTTCCCATAGAAACTTAATTTGTGCAGGATTACTCCAAATTCCTTCACAACAATACCTCTATTTATGTCCTGGTATGAATGAGTCTCTCACTATAAGTTAAATGTCCATGTGTCAAAGAGTCATTTGAACTGTGCATCTTCCTGTGTGCTATTGATGTAGTCAACACGTTTTAAAAGTTAGCAATTATTTACGTTTTAGTACCAATGGAGAGGCTTCAGTAGATTAGACTGTCTCTGATGGTAACAGGTCTGTTCGCCGTCCTGGCAGGTGGGCTGCAGGTCTATAGTTTATTCAATAATAACCCCCCACACACACACACACACACACACACACACACACAGTGTTGGTTTCAGTACACACATCTGAACTGAGGCCGTCTGCAAGACCAGTGACAGAATCAATCCGGTTGACTTCAGCTACTTACACTATTAGCTTATTAAAACAAATATTTATATTTTGTCGAAATAATCTTTAGACATAAGAGTTTGTATTTTGTAATAATGATAGAAGACATGTTACTTTATGTTACTCCCAGACAAAAACGAACTGCCTGTGTATTTAGTAATACGATTTGTTCTGAAGGAATTTGTAGCAATCATTTAGGTTTCTAAAGGGACTATATTACAAATGCTGCCACTCACACACACACACACACACACACACACACACACACACACACACACACACACACACACACACACACACACACACACACACACACACACACAGCTACTTGCACTATTAAAACAAATATTTAGAACAGAACAGCTCTATGTTTTGATAATAATCATTGATAGCGTGTGCTCAGAAATGAGTCTCCCTGTGTCCAACGTTTCAGAAAGCATTTTTAGAAGGCCCATTTTCACTTTAATCTGTCTATACATGACAATAAAGGGGGTGTCTCTAAACCTAATGTATTGTTCTAAAGGAATTTGTAGCAATCGTATAGGTTTCTATAGGGACTCTATTAGCTGCCATTATTGTTTGTAGTAGAGTCATTGTCTATGTCCTTTACAGATTCAGATTTACTTTATTTGTAAACTTACATGCACTGGGTACATACATCTGAAAATATTATGCTCGAAAGCTCCAATATAATAAAAGCATGATAATAAAAGCATATGAAATAAAGACCTACAGTAAAAGTTCTTAATAAACAAACACGTGGTATGGCAATAATAAGCAGTCCAATAAAGTGCAGAGTGCTACCCTGTCCTACCAGGTGAATGAAAAAAGAAGGTTGGATAAGTAAAAACCACACCACTGTGATCAGTGTGGAAAACACTGCCTTAGCATCTCCAGGCTTAAAATACACCAGAGAGCAGCAAAACCAGTGATGATGGTGTGGTGGCTGAGGATGGAGATGACGAGTCTGACATGGAGCCAGTTCGACATCAAGGGGGTGCCATTGAGCCTATCGATCCTGACCATCTGAGTGAAGAGCAACAACAACAGCTGGCCCAAGTAGGCCTACAGATGTCATTCCCTCCCCTCTTTCAGGAGAGACCGGGTCACACCGATGTTATCAGCCATGATATAATTCTGAAGGTTCCAACACCAATCCGGCAAGTAGCAGTTCCAATTAGCTTATTAAAATAAACATTTAGAACAGAACAGCTCTATGTTTTGATAATAATCATTGATATAGTGTGAGAAATGGGTCTAGCTGTCTCCAATGTTTCAGAAAGCATTTTCAGAAGGCCCATTTCACTTTAATCCGTCTATATTTGACAATAAAGGGGGGGTCTCTTGCTAATGTATTGTTCTGAAGGAATTTTTAGCAAAGGGACTCTATTACCATTGCTGCCATTATTGCATTATTGTGTGTAGAGTAATTGTTTACCTTGTTTACCATTCCCAAGATGCACCACTGTGAACACAGGCTATTTATACCCTTACATTGTCTGGGATACAGGCAACGGTTTTCTGCCCATATTCATTTTCAGGGTCAAGTCAGAGACAGTTTGTGCTGTGAGCCCTCATAAAGACAAGGGAGACCACTCTCTACAATCTCTAACTTTAGAAAGTGTGTGTGTGTGTGTGTGTGTGTGTGTGTGTGTGTGTGTGTGTGTGTGTGTGTGTGTGTGTGTGTGTGTGTGTGTGTGTGTGTGTGTGTGTCTGGCTTCCTTGTCCTACCAGAGTTGAATGAAAACAGAAGGTTGGCAAAGCAAAAACAACACTGCTGTGATCAGTGTGGAATAAACTTCTCTGTCAAGTCTACTCTTACAAGGCACCAGAGAATTCACACAGGAGAGAAATCTTTTGGGTGTGACCAGTGTGGGCAGCATTTCTCCAAAATGTCCAGCCTTAAACAGCACCAGAAAATTCACACTGGAGAAAAAACATATGGTTGTGACCAGTGTGGGCAGCACTTCTCTGTCAAGTCTACTCTTACAACACACCAGATGATTCACACTGGTGAGAAGCCCTATGGATGTGATCACTGTGGGAAACACTTCTCTCTAATGAGCAACCTTACACGCCACAGGAACATTCACACCGGAGAGAAACCCTATGGATGTGATCAGTGTGGACAACACTTCTCTCTAATGAACAATCTTAACCCTCTAAGGCCCACGGTTGTAATATTACAACGTTTGTATTTTATCCAAAAAAAGGTTTAAATCATTTTATTTTAGCTCCCCCTACCACCTAAACACCACCATTGGATTCTATTGTTTAGTATTACAATGCCATTGGCCACAATATTTGCATATAAATCAGTGATGTCATTACGTGCGCATCCCGCATCAAAAACTCATTCAAGTTGCCCAGGGACTCATTCATGTCATGGTCCTGGGGTCCCGGGGATGCGCCTCCATTGGAGTGCATGTTAAAATAATTTACCGGTTCGCGGTAAAAGAAAAACATTTTAAAATTCCACAGACACCACCATTGTTCATGGGTGAAAGCATCCTACTTTACCCTACGTTAACACAAATAAAATCCACGTAGAAAGTCTTAAACAGGCGATAGAAACATCAATGTTTTGATTCCACCGACGTCCGACGCCATTTTGCGCGCCCGAATTCATTAGGGGCACATGTTTTAGTAGTTTTAGTAGTTCTAAGTTCAAACATTAGCCAAATTGTAAAATAAATATAAGAAATAGGCAAACATTTTGAAAATAGCCGATCTACAAGCTCGGCTCGAAAACATTGTATTGAGGACTCATAAAACTTTTCTGGGACCCATTTGAATGACCACCTGTGGGTCCCGGGACCCATTACATTGAAAACCTAGTAACATCACTGATAAATACCCCCCACAGGGGCTGACATTCACACCCGCCACACCCGCTGAAATTCCAGAGTTTTGACGAACAACATCTCACTTTTTGATGGAAGCTATACCTCACAAAAACATAAGTAAAATGCCTGTACTATTTTTTTTGGTGATCATTAGAATGTCTAGAACATGTACATATGTTATTATTGTGAAAAATATCCCCCATATGTAAATTAGAGCTAGATTTATGATTTTTGATTTATGGCTATAAAATCTTACAAAAACATTTTTTTTTATTTCAAGTATTTCTTAATGCGGGCCTTAGAGGGTTAAAAGCCACCAGAAAATCCACACTGGAGAGAAACCATATGGATGTGATCACTGTGGGAAACACTTCTCTCAAATGAACCACCTTAAAAGACACCAGCTAATTCACACTGGAGAGAAACCCTATGTATGTGACCAGTGTGGACAACACTTCTCTCAAATGAACCACCTTAAAAGACACCAGCTAATTCACACTGGAGAGAAACCATATGGATGTGATCACTGTGGGAAACACTTCCGTCTGATGAGCCACCTTAAAACACACCAGAGAATTCACACTGGAGAGAAACCTTATGGATGTGATCAGTGTGGACAACACTTCTCTCAAATCTCCAACCTTAAAGTGCACCAGATAATTCACACAAGGGATTAACCCGTTTACTGTGATTTGTGTGGAAAAAGCTTTTGGTCAATCTAATGAAGACGTTCTCAAGGTTGTATAGTTCATTACTTCAAGAAACCAAATATGTCAAAAGCTTACACACATGAAAGATACATCTGATACTTGTCAACAGTATAATAACTTTTCTATTGTCAACAATAAGACATATACTTCTCTAGATAGTGTGAGAAACATCAGCACACTCACATGTGCAACCAACCAAGTGTAGCATTATGATCCATTCATGTCGTTTCATCTTTCATTTAGACAGCTAACATGTTATAAAGCATTACATGTATATGAACACGTTGATTGTTTTGTGTAGAAAATTCACACAAGGGATTAACCCATTCACCGTGATGAAAAGCTTTTAGTCAATTTAATGAATCTAATGAAGAAGTTCACAAGGTTGTAAACACTGGATTTAAACTGGTTGTGTGGTCAGTGTGGAAAGGGGTTTACTACTTCAAGATATGCATATGAAAGTTACATCTTATTATAGTGTCATGTATGATGTATGATAACTTCTCTAGATAGTGTGAGAAATATCAGCACACTCACATAACCAATAGCATTATGATCCATGCTTGTCTTTTCATCTTCATTCAGCCAGCTAAACTGTTATAAAACATAACATGTATATGACCATGTTGATTGTTTTTGTAGGCCTATTATACTGCATTGCCTTTGTGGAACATGTCCCACAAACATTTTGCTGCAGATAGTAATAAACACATCTCAACATTAGTTTGCTTCTCAATCTCATTATTGCGACCAAAGGTCGCAGTATACCATGAGCAATGTTGCAGCTTGGCAGTCCTTCCGTCCGTCCTTCAGTCAGTACAGGAAGTGATCACATGACATCATGTGACATCACCTCATCAACGATCAAACCCTGGAACCATACTGTCAATCAGTCAGCCAGTGCACATTTTTACAGTCTATGGGTTGGTTCCCTTGTCACTGTGACATCACAGGTTATCACAGGTGACAGCATCTATGTAAAAGTCCATATATGGGTATCCCTTTTATGCCCGTATGAAGATCCCTGATGTCATTGATATAAAAAAAAGTATGATAACTTCTCTAAATAGTGTGAGAAACATCAGCACAGTGAGCACACTCACATAACCAAGTGTAGCATTTTGATCCATTCTTGTCTTTTCATCTTCATTCAGACAGCTAAAGTGTTATAAAGCATTACATGTAGGCCTATATGAGCATGCTGATAATTTTTTGTATGCCTATTATACTGTATCGTCTTTGTGGAACATGTCCCACAAACATTTTTGCTACAGATAGTTATAAACACATCTCAACATCACTAGTTTTCTTCTCCATCTCATTCTTTGTTTCCCTGTAATTTGACCTATAGCTTTGCCATAGATTAGAACTAGAATTAGATTTGTGCTAGTTTGGGGGATAATTATGCAGTTACCGGTATAATAAGAGTAATTATTACTCCTTTGCTCAAAACACCTATTTAACCCTTAAGTTCTGTTCAGATTCACTACACCTTCGTTCTGTTCGGGTCATTTTGACCCGGGGGGTATTTGGTTTAAAAAAAACAACACTAATATAATTTTTTACTTAACAAATCATCATGATACATTGACTTTGACTCAATACCAAACAATTCATATGATATATATGGTAAATGTTTGCATTCTTGCTTTGCTATATCACATTAAACACTGAAAGAGCTAGGCGTTTTTAATGATTTAGCTGAAATTCATGTAAAAAACTACTTTATTTAATACTGGGCAATATTGCTCATGCGTATAGGACAAAATGAAAATCAGACAATATATTTATGAACAACATGCCCATTAATTGAATACTTGTGGTTCAACAGGACATCATTCTCACATAGAGCTGAACACACATGTGAACACACATGAACATCACATATGAATATACACTTGAACGTATACACTAAGACAGAGGTTTTCAAACACTTTGGTCTCAGGGCACCCCTGTAAACAACATTTTCATCCACAGCACCCCTGAAATACAGTGTTACTTTACAGCACCTTATGTTTATGTAAAATAATGTAAAAGTTTCCCCTAAGATACAGTACAGTCACAAGGAAAACTTCAGATAAGTGAGGGTGAGGAGGGGAGGGGTGAGGGGTGAGGAGGAGAGGGGGTGAGGAGGGGAGGGTGAGGAGGAGAGGGGGTGAAGGGTGTGGGGGGGTGAGGGCGATAGGAGGGGGGAGGGGGAAGGAGGTGACTGTGTGTCTGTGTTAGTATACATGCTTTCTTTTATTTCTGTGCATCTGGGGTGGCGGGGGGGGGGGGGGGGGGGGGGAGGGAGGTGGGGGGGTTGGGTTGGGGGGTTTGGAGGGGAGGGGGTAAGGGCGAGGTGAGGGGGGTTGGAGGGGTGGAAGGGGTTAGGGGGTGATTGTGTATCTGTGTTTGTACATGATTCCTTGCATTTCTGTGCATCAGGGGTTAAGTGTGGGGAGGGGGGGGGGTGCGGAAAGGGGGGGGGGGGTTCGGAATGGGGCTTCGGAAGGGGGGTGTTAGAAGTGGGGGTGACTAGTGGGGGTGACTGTGTGTCTCTGTGTTGGCATAATACTGTGTATTTCTGTGCATCTGTGCTTCCGGGTCAAAATGACCCGAACAGCACTTAAGGTTCAAAAAATATGAGGGGGGTGTAGCATGGGTGTAGTGCAAAAATATTTTTTTTACATGTTCATCTCAGAAGAATCTTTAAGGCCAGTGAGTTTCAGGTGGAAACAATTTAAACTTCTACCTTTTTTTTCCAAATGAAAATGTAAAACGGGTCAAAATGACCCGAACAGCACTTAAGGGTTAAGAAAATAAATGTACAAATAAAACCACAAGACTTAACTGTTATAGGCTTAAAAAGGGGTGTCACCAAGCGAGGTGCTTGGTAACACAAAAAGGATGTTTAGTAGACTAAATGGGGCCTTGGTGTTGGCGTTGTTGGTGGCGAGGAGATCTGATGAACATGTTGATTATATTTCATTTCATACTGTATTGACTTTGAGCAACAGATAGAAGTAAACACATCTCAACATTAATTTTCTTCTCAATCGTATTCTTTGTTTCCCTGTAAGTTGACCTGGAGCTCAAAAAACTCCAGCAGGCATAGAACAAGAGTTGTATTGAATTATATAACATGGGCTGTAAAAGTGTACTGTTGCTACTATAACGTGTAACTTGGGTGAATGTTCAGAAATTCGCTTATAGCTTATAGCAGTTCCAATTAGCTTAATAAAATAAACATTTAGAACAGAACAGCTCTATGTTTTGATAATAATCATTTATACAGTGTCAGAAATGGGTCTCATGTCTCCAATGTTTCAGAAAGCATTTTCAGGAATGACTCCCCACTCAGCGAAAGGTATATAAAGGCCTGCATTCTCCGGGCAAGTTGAGATCCAACAGCGCTCCCCAGGACTCCTCTAAGACACCGGACACTGGACAATCGGACTCAGGACATCGCACAATGGACAACAGGACACAGGACGTCGGACACTGGACAATAGGACTCAGGACATCGCACCCGAGAATCTCCAACTCTACCAGCAAGACTATCCACGGATCTTCAAGGATATTTCAACCTCAAACAACTCATATTCAGTTCCCAATATATCTGGCCTTACAACCCAGATATCTTTGTACCACACAAACCTTTGACTACCTTCACCATATCGTTAGATATCCCGGTTTAAGTCTAGTCGGACACCACTGTGGCGGGTCCTAGTTCCAACCTTTGAATAACAGTCTTTTCTAAGTAGTATTTAACAGATATATAACATATTTGACAATAAAGGGGGGGTCTCTTGCTAATGTATTGTTCTGAAGGAATTTGTAGCAAAGGGACTCTATTACCATTGCTGCCATTATTGCATTATTGTGTGTAGAGTAATTGTTTACCTTGTTTACCATTCCCAAGATGCACCACTGTGAACACAGGCTATTTATACCCTTACATATTCTGGGATACAGGCAACGGTTTTCTGCCCATATTCATTTTCAGGGTCAAGTCAGAGACAGTTTGTGCTGTGAGCCCTCATAAAGACAAGGGAGACCACTCTCTACAATCTCTAACTTTAGAAAGTGTGTGTGTGTGTGTGTGTGTGTGTGTGTGTGTGTGTGTGTGTGTGTGTGTGTGTGTGTGTGTGTGTGTGTGTGTGTGTGTGTGTGTGTTGTGGGTATCTCTCACATCTGTCTTGTTATTCAAGCAGAACTATCAAGACAGATTAAAGGCCATTCAAGTTCCCATAGAAACTTCATCTGTGCAGGATTACTTCAAATTCCTTCACAACAATACCTCTATTTATGTCCTCATATGAATGAGTCTCTCACCTCCCTATTGCCATTCATGCAGAACCATTAAGATAGATTGGAATATAAAGTCCACATAGAAACCTAATTTGCACATGATTGCTCCAAATCTGTTCAGGTAGAATCTGCTTTGGTGAAGGAACAGCTGTTTGTTATATAATGAGCAGGCTACGTGATTGTTCACAACAAAATCTTAATGTATATCATGAAACTTAAAGTGTGTTATTGCCTTTCAATTTGTATTTCATGTTGGCTGATTGACTGAAATTACCACACACGAAGTAGGTTATTTTTATAAGCAAAAGCTCAAAAGCGGCAACCATTATTTACATTTTACGAAACAATAACAAAAAAACACAATGTGTCAAAACATAGATCAAGCGTACATTTCAATTGTGATTTGGAGAGAAAATAAACACTTTCATAGTTATTGTATTACAGGTTATAGGCTCTAGTCTTTTAATAACATCAATATAACTTGTATTCTATATTTAATATAAACAAGAACTTCTAATACAAAAACAATACTTGGTATCTCTATCTGCAGCAAACATGTTCCTATACAGAATGTATAGAATACAAAAATATGATAGTAATAATACAAAATAAGGTCAGGTGTAATGACAAAGTAGGCTATAAAGATAGTTAGATGATATGGGATTTATGCAAAATGTCAGAGTTCATTCATTTGCTCTTATGGATTTCTATAATTATTGCATAAAAATATACTTGAGAAAAGAGAGGTTCGAGCAGTGTTCAAACACAATCAATATTTATTCATCAAAGGAGCTCCTGAGCAGACAGCAACTACACTCAATGGGCATAGCAACTCTCCACTCCCGAGCACAGGTTATACACACCCTCTTTATACACTTCAGAGGGGACTTAAAATAAAAAAGAGTCAAGTTAACAAACATCCTTTTAAGGCTTTCAGTCAGGAATACTTTAGACAGATCATGACATTCTGGTAACAGGTGAAAGAGTGACTCACACAACAGTTGTTCTCAAACCTAGGAATAAACACCCTGACATGACTAAACTAAATTACATGACCTTCTGACTACCTTCAAGAAGAAACAAAGATTACATTTCATAAAATTCTATAACATCCCTCCCTTTTGATCATAGAATATGGTCATTAATAGTAAATGTAATGACATTTGTTTTTCCGTCTTTTACGTATCTGAAAACAGGTCTAGGCGAAAACCTTATTTAATATATTTATCTCTTTTATATTAACTCTTTAAGGTAAAAATTCCTAGACGGCCCTAGAGTTTAGTTTTTTTTTTTCTCTCTTTCTTTAGCGACCACCTTAGTTTGGCCTGTAATTCAGATAGTTATATTGACGTTAAGGGGGATAGAACTCAAAATAACAAATAAAAAACCCACGTCTAGATAGAATATAGTAAAACATCTCTAAAGAGCACATCACACATTTTTTTATACCTTATGGGTATAAATTTCAAATATAAGAAAACCATTCCTAAAGGACACCTCACATCTACTCATAAGCCCACACCCATAGTCTAAGCAATGTCACTATTTCTAAGGGACCCATCACCCATCTACCCATAAGCCCAAATCCACATCGTCTAAACAATGTCACTGTTGTTGAATGGCGGTGACCACTGTGATCTTCCTGGTTGGATTATTACTTCAGAGGTGGACCCGACAATTCTTGACATTACCGCTTTAATGCATGCAGATAGGCAAACAAAAACTAAGAGTAGTATGATCACAGTGATGACAATCAGAATCAGTGTACGTGTCAGTGTGTTCCCGATACCTCCAAACCAGTCTTCAAATAGACCCCAAAACATCCCCCCATGGTTTTTTTGTAGCTCTTTTACCCCGAGTTGGGTGTCCTCATGGAGTTTAGTGATTGCTTTAGTGGGATCTGACACGAAAGAACAACATTCTGTCTTGATAACAGAACAGGCCCCCCCCTTATTGGCTAACATGATATCTAAAACCATTCTATTTTGCAAAGTAATGGCCTTGATTTCGTTAACTTCAGTGGCCAAAGCTTCAATAGCTGCGTCTGAGACATTCATGTGTTTTTCCAGGACAGTAGACAAGGCTTCCAGTTCGCTCTGTGTATTATAGATTCCATAATTTGGTATTATCACCCCGAGAACTTTTTGCCACCAAGTTAATGTCCGTTTTTTACGACTAGTTTTCCTCCTGTGTTCAGAGTAGGCCTCTTGAATTTCAGAACTATTCACCCTTCTAATCATTGGAATGACATGGGCCAAATAACATGTACCATGGCTATTGGCTGGGAGGTGCGTGTACGCTTTCCCTCCACACACTGCATAGACAGTTTCAGGAAGATATGAAGGCCTAGTAAGGTTGGTTAGCATTATGGTTTCTTTGTCACAAGGACTTTCTCCTATGTCTACATATTTCTTTCCCTGGATCAGAGTTCCAGTGAAACAATATTTGATATTTCCCTCTTCTACTATTGGCATAGCTTTACCCATGTCTGAGGACCGGAAAGTTACTTTAGTCTGTGCTTGGTCTTGGCAGTTAGAGACATCATTGCATTTTATTCTATTTATTTTGAATTCACTTGAGACAGAGAAATAGAAAATTTCAGAATAACAGTTTAGGCTGACACTGGACTTCCCTCGCATACATTTCGTTTTTTCAGCAAATGTACAATTTGTCTGGACATGGATTGTTTCAACTTTGAATACAAACTCATTAGTTGCTATGTTTGTTTGGTTTAACATTCCCACCCTGTGAATCATAGTCTTATTAAGTCTGTGTTTCCCAACTTCTACAAGCCTGTTTACCCCAATCTCTATAACATCCAAGATCTTCTTGTACTGGGTCCATGGATTAGCAGTGATAAAATCCCCTACCCCCCTGTAATGACTCCCAGGAGGATCATGGCATTCAGAATCCCACAAAACATTGTTCTCTCTTAAACCTTGCCAGTCATAGAAACGCCATTCTTTTGCTGTCAGTGGAAGGGCCATCCATATTGGGGCCGTTGCGCTATGAGGCAGGTGCTGACATATCCAACAATTCGAGTAGTTCATCTGCACTGCAAAACTGAGTGTCATTGACATGGCCAAGTTTGGATGATGGAGGTCTCTTCTATGTAATGTATGCAACGATTCTTTTTGTGTGTGCATTTGGTACCATTCCTTCTGGTACTCTGTGTACTCCTTCTGGTACCATTCTCTCCTCCCTGTCGTCCACGTCCACACTGATAGGTACAGGGCTACACCCAACGCCATCATGGCCCAGGGAATCCTTGGGCCCCACGTCGAACCTGTGGGCACCTGCATCTTCATACCTTCAGTGTGGGACAGTGGACGAACGTGAACGTTGGCCGAACCTTCGGCAGTGCGACGCATGAACCCAGGTTTCCCTGCCGGTGACTTTAACCGCGGTGGGCGTGATGAGAAGAACTTGGAAGGGCCCTAGCCACCTGGGTTGATACCAATGCTGGCGTCTTAGATCCTTGATCACCACCCAATCTCCTGGCTCTAAGTCGTGTAGTTGGCCGGCTTTAGGATCTGGAAGCGCTGCTTTCACCTTCGGATAAATAGACTTAAGCACAGAGTTGAGTGCAATACAATATTTAATCATATCGTCATCAATATTCATTAACGTCATCTTATTCTGTGGGAATGGCATATTTGTCATTCTCATTGGACGCCCCATTAAAATCTCATAAGGGGACAGACCTAATGTTGCATTAGTCCTGCCTCTCATATACATGAGAGCCAGTGGGAGGACTTGGATCCAGGAGAGTTTGGTTTCAGCTTGCAATTTAGTTAATTTGCCTTTCAAAGATTGGTTTGCCCTCTCTACTGGCGCTGCAGACTCAGGATGATAAGCACAATGCCTTTTTAGATCAAATTGTAGGTTTTGAGAAAGACTTTGAATAACTTTGTTCACAAAGCCCGAGCCGTTATCCGACCCCAATTTACTACAAAGACCCCATCGTGGAAAAATATGACGTAATAGGACATCCGCTACAGTTTTAGCAGATTCGTCCCGACATGGGTAACATTCCACCCATTTAGACCACATGTCTACAATTACTAGAGCATGTCTGTAGTTTTGGCACGGATTTAAAGTGATGAAATCGGCCATGAGATATTCAAAAGGCCCGTCTGGTTTTGGTTGTGCTGACATTGGCACAACTAAGCCTCGTCCAATATTATGTGTCATGCAAATTACACATTTTGAACAGAATTGGTCGGCATAAGTTGTAAATCCTGGGGCAAACCAATATTTGTTTACCAACTCAATCATTTTTGATTTGGAAGCGTGGTCTTGTCCATGTGAGATTTTGGCTAAATATGGGAAAACTGATCTCGGCATAACAGGTAGGCCAGATGAGTTAACCCATATGTTCCTGGTGGCGTCCAATGTACACTTTTTTTCCCACAGCTTCTTCTCCCGTGCGTCAGCTCCTGTCTGTAACAAAGAAATGTTGTCAATAGAGAAAGGATTAACTTGTGCCGGGAGCACTGTCATCTGCAATACTGGGGAGAAGGGAGAAACAGCAGTATTTTTCGCAGTCCTATCTGCGAATGCATTCCCTTGTGATATGGAGTCCAGAGCACCAGTGTGGGCCTGGCATTTGCAAACAGCTATTGTCTTAGGTAACAAGATAGCTGCCAGCAAATTTTTTACCAACACATGGTGGGCTATTGGCTTACCAGTTGAGGTAAGAAATCCCCTATGTTTCCAGATTGCATAGAAATCATGGCAAACGCTGAAGCCATATTTACTATCTGTATAAATGGTCACTGTCTTCCCCTCTGCCAGAATACAAGCTCTAGTTAATGCAAACAATTCGGCTGCCTGACTTGACAGGTGTGCTGGTAACTTTGCACTTTCCATGATAGAAGTGTCTGAACAGACAGCATAGGCCACTAGTGGCTCCCCCGTATCCTTACACCTCTGAGCTGAGCCATCCACATAGAGAATTAAGTCTGAGTTAGGTACTTCAGTGTCTGTTAGATCCAGTCTTGGTTTAGACATGACATCTAATAGTTCCATGCACGAGTGCGGATCCCCGTCATCTTCTGTAGGGAGAAGGTTAGCAGGATTAAGAACCGTACATCTCTTCAAAGTAACATGAGCCATGGTTAGTAACACATTTTGATAGTGTAGCAGGCGTGCGGGTGTCAAATGTGCAGTACGTGCCTGCGTAATCAATGCATGAACTGCATGTGGTACATGGACAGTTAATGGATGCATTGCTACTATGTCAGCTGTTGCTAACACAGCTGACGTGGCTGCTTCGACAGCTCTGAGACATGGCAGAAGTCCCCTGGCCACATTGTCCAAGCGTTTTGAGTAATAACCTACAGGCCTCTGTTTGTCACCGTGCCTCTGGGTTAACACTGCAGACATGAAGCCATTCTTTTCTGCAACAAATAAATTGAAAGGTTTTTCATGATTAGGTAGACCTAGACATGGGGATCCTGTTAAGGCTTGTTTGAGTGTGGTCAGGGCATCTAATGCTTCTGTCGTCCATTCAATTTTGTCAGACATAGCTAACTTTTTCCCCCCATAGATCAAGTCAGATAGTGGGTCCACGATCTCGGCATAGTCTGGGATCCATGGCCTGCAATAACCAGCAATACCTAATAAGGACATTAATTGCTCCTTGGTGCCTGCACGCGGCATGGCCAAAATAGCTTCTATTCTCTCTTTTCCCAACCTCCGTCCCTCAGGAGTAATAACATGGCCCAAGTACTTTACTTCCTGCTTCACAAATTGCAATTTTTCTTTTGACACTTTGTGGCCATTCTCAGCCAGGAATTTCAATAAGGCTATAGTATCTTTCTCACATGCTATTTTTGATTTACTGCATAATAATAAATCGTCAATGTAGGAGATTAAAACACTGCCTTCGGGCGGCACAAAAGACTCCAGATTTGTCGCTAACGCTGCTGTGAACAGCGTTGGGCTCGCTGCGTACCCTTGAGGTAAAACAGTCCAAGTCCACTTTTTCCCTTTGAAAGTGAATGCAAACCAAAATTGACTGTCCTTGTCGACAGCTAATGAAAAATACGCATTAGAGAGGTCGGTTACGCTATAGTAGCAAGAGTCTGCCGGTACCTGCGACATAATGGTTACAATATTAGGAACTACAGGGGTAGGCGTATAAACTGCCTGATTGATTTGCCGCAAATCCTGCACAAATCTCCAGGCTCCATTTGCCTTCCTAATAGGCAAGATGGGTGAATTACAGGGTGAGTTAGGGCATTCGACAATAGCCCCTTTTGCCACTAGAGATGCATGTACCTTTGATATCCCCTCTTCTGCATCTTTACTCAGAGGGTATTGGGCCCTGTTGGGTCTGAACGTCGATTTACCCTCAACCCCAATAGGCTTGGCATTTTTTATCTGCCCTATGTCATATTTGTCTTTTGCCCACAAACACTCTGGTACTTGTGCAAGCAAGGGGGATATTTCTGAGGTATCTAGTACCATTAATGTTTCCCAATCCTGTTTTGAGTTAGAGCTAGTTGACGTTCTTGTCATCATGCAATTGACATTTAGTGGAGTACAGTATGTTTTCATGCTGGGTGAATACCAATTCCCTGAACCATACTCCTGCCAATCAACAGCCTCTATCACTAATTTTAACCAGGGGCCTATGTCACCCCCCTCGCCTAGTTTCTTTCCTAGGGGGATGTAGGCAGCTGTATCTGTCAAAGTGTGATATATTGTTTGCTCTTCAGTTAAATTTAGAGTAACGGCACTAAACTGGTCATTAAAGTACATATTACTTAAATTTATTTCGTCTTCATTTTTGATTTTAAACCAAAAGTTCTCATAGGTTAGATCTCTTGTGAATGGTGAAAAGTGCGCAGTACAACGTAGCAATGCTGACTTGGTGAAATCATCTGGTATCATCTTATGTAACTTCTCAGATAAGTTTCTGTCAGAGAGGTCCCAATTATAATAATAATTTGTGGGCTCCCCCTTACTGACAGATAAATTGTAAAGGCCCAGCGTAGGACATGACATAAAAATGCCATCGCTGGAACAGTCCAATTTAACACCAAATCTACACAGCAAGTCGCGTCCCATTAAATTAACAGGGCACACTGTTGATGACAAAAATGTATGTTCTACTTTTATGTCACCATGCGCCACTGCTAACGGGCACGTCACTGGTTCTAAACAGGGCTCACCAGACGCTCCAATCGTGTTAATAGACTTATTGGATAAAGGAGCGTCTGGGATCTCTACTCGTCTAATAACTGACAAACTAGCACCTGTATCAACAAGGAATTTGATATTCTCACCATTCACGAGCAGATCCAACTCTGGGGCTTCATCGGGGGAGACTGAGACCTGCATAAATTGACCAGCATGTACCTTTACTTTCTGCACTGTCACTAGTCCCACCCCCTCTCCAGCCACCTCCCTATCTCATAGCTGACCCGGGTTGTTCACCGTCACGTCTGCAGCGGGTCCATACTGCCATGGGAGGGCCGGCTGCGGGGCTCGGTTGGTGTTCTGCGGGCCTGCTTGGGCTGCTGTGTTAGGGGAGGAGCCAGTCCAGATCCACTGCCCTGGATAGCAAGGGCCAGGGGGTGATGGATACCCCCAGGTGGCCGGCTGTCCTCCCTGCCACCCCCACTGTCCCCGGCCCTGGTGTCGGTTGTTGCCCTGCCTGACCTGTTGGCCATCTGTCCTTCTTTTCTTAGCGTTCATGGGACATTGCCGTCTCCAGTGGCCTCTCTTCTGACAGAGTCCACAAATGTCTTCCGGCAGGGGCATCCCCCTCTCTCTCTTCTCCTGAGGCCACCTTGACGTCGCCTCTGTCATTTGTTGTTCTTTTCTTGGCGCCTGGCCCCTATTCTCGTAGAACATTAACTGGGCTGTCTCCAGTTTCTTTTTCTTCTCGTTGATTTGCGACAACAGCTGCCGTTCTGCGTGTTGTGCATGTGACCAGGCCACGTCCAATGGCTGAGTCTCCCAGCCCACACAGGAAATCATAACCCGGTCGTGGACAGCCGGAGTCAGATTATTTATCATGGCTGTTTTCAATAAGTCATTGTACGCCACATTGTCTTGTGCCACACCACAACATTTTTGAAAGATTTCTTCCATCCTTGATCTGTACTCATCACAGGACTCCTCTAGCCGTTGTTTGGTATTGTGTATCCTGGGCCAGTCAGTACGGACTGGGAAAGCAGCCCTCACTCTGTCAAAAAGACCACCGTGATTCTGCAATTGTCCGGTAAGAATGTCATTTCTTCCTCCATCTGCATCGAACTGTTCTTTTAGTCGCTGCCATCTCAGTCCAAAAATTTTCCGGAAAAGAGCCTCTAATTCTTGTCCTGACGGGCCATACATCAGGATCAATTCCTCAATGGCCTTACACCACTTTTCAACGTCTACCTTAGGGTTTGGTAGGTCTTTGATAATGTCATTTAGTTCATCGGGGGTCCAGTTCCGCTGGACTGTGACAGTTGGAGTGTAAGCATCAACAACCGCCTGCTGGGCGTCAGCAGGAGGCGGAGGGTGAGGGTTGGGGTACGGGATCAGAGGCATCTGCAGCCGCCTTGTGCTGCTGCGTGTCGCCATACCAAGCCGCTCAGAACTCCCCCCTCCCTTTGAGGGAGCAATGTTCAGTTTCTCCACCATCTCCGCTAGTCCTGCAGTGGCTGGGTCCATGTTACTATTTTCTACCTCCTCCGTGCCGAGGGCTGCCTGCTGTGCGATCTGGACAGCTGCGGCGTACAGGTCCCCCGCTGGGTTTAGAGGTGGGTCGTGCATTCCATTTGCAGGAGCCGCTGCCGGTGGAGGGGCTGCTTGCTGAAGGCCGGGAACAGGTGATGGCTGCGCTGGGGCGTGTGGATCTGCCGGGTTGGGTTGCTGCACTGGTGGGCCCAATAGGGGGTTCAGCTGGGTGCGATATGGAGGTGGCTGGAGCATCTCTTGCCTATACTTTTTCAATCTTTTATGCCTTTTCTCATCCCCACCCTCTTCTTTATTTAAAAGGGCTTTAGCCTGTTTTTCATCTCTATATTCTGCTTCTCTTTCCCATTTTCTGAACAAATCCCAATTGAGTTCTTTTGCTTTTTTCCCTGCTTTTCTGTCATATTGCTCAAGAGCATCCCTACATGCTCTTAATTTTGAGGAGCTAAATGTTCCCGCAAGCGGGAACTTTTCCTGAGTAAGTTTATGCCATAACATGATTGGCTCTAATATTTCATCTCCCCATTTCTCCACCATGAACTCTATTGGCCCTGAGAGTGCCCTTAGCCTGGAATAGCCACTCTCTCCATTCCCCATTGCTCTGGAAAGACTCAGAAAAACAAACAAGAGAAAGAAAAGAAGAATCAGAGCAGAGTTGAGTCAACAGACACTTTGGCAAACCGTCCTTGGTTACATAAAATGATACCGTACTACAGACTGATCGTTAGACTCCACAAGGTTATTTTCTTATTTTCTAGGATGACTTCATTCATTCCATGCGTTTCTCAAACACACGTCATCCTGTACAAATCTAATGAGTCTGTTCACACCTTGTTGAATCCCTTATTTCAGATATTTTCCTTTCCCCTTTCAAGGTTTAACAATATCCACATTTTAAAACCATGTCACAAAACCCTCGTAGCTGTTCACAATTCTCATGTGTGTTCACAGATTCGCACCCAGGAGAATAACTTGAACAGCTCCCTGTGGTCCCTTTTTTGAGTTTATACGTTTTTACACATTTAAATAATAACCCAGAATGATTATTTCCGACAGCCAATTTCCCCGTCGATAACCACCGGTCCCACGATCACGTGAAGCTATGTATTAAATAGCTTTTCCCCCGAATTCCACGGGTAAAACCTTATCATGCAAGGTCTTATTCATCTACCACGGTCCTCCCCGTGAAGCTATAATGAAATAGCACCCTGGATTGCACAGGTACTGTTTTTTTCCAAACAGAATCCTTATATCCTCTAAAACATGCAAAATTTGTTCATGCAACAGATTGTATTTGAAACACTCTCGTACCTTATTGAACCCTGTTCTCTGCCCATCCGACACCCGGACGTCCCACGGACGGCACGTCAACCGTTTGGAGCTGATGTATTTGCCTGGTAGCTGCAGCAGATCCGGGAAGGTCCGTCGATGTGGACGGACAGAAGACAGAGTCCCTTCGTGGTCGCCAGCTCTTATGGATTTCTATAATTATTGCATAAAAATATACTTGAGAAAAGAGAGGTTCGAGCAGTGTTCAAACACAATCAATATTTATTCATCAAAGGAGCTCCTGAGCAGACAGCAACTACACTCAATGGGCATAGCAACTCTCCACTCCCGAGCACAGGTTATACACACCCTCTTTATACACTTCAGAGGGGACTTAAAATAAAAAAGAGTCAAGTTAACAAACATCCTTTTAAGGCTTTCAGTCAGGAATACTTTAGACAGATCATGACATTCTGGTAACAGGTGAAAGAGTGACTCACACAACAGTTGTTCTCAAACCTAGGAATAAACACCCTGACATGACTAAACTAAATTACATGACCTTCTGACTACCTTCAAGAAGAAACAAAGATTACATTTCATAAAATTCTATAACATTACACTGACTTTAAAGGTTAACACCAGATTTCCCCTAAACTGAATATGAGTGGCCTATATGTATTCTCACTGAAGTACTAGGGTTAGGGTACTCTTTCCATCTCTGATGGAAATATATATAGTATTATTTAATATGGAGATAATATATTAAAGCTAACAGAGCAATTATTGTCATATATAGATTATTTAGTTTATTATTATTTGTTGAAGGTAGCATGGAGCATGTCTGGAGGAGTGGGTGGAGCAGTATGTTAGATTGTGATTGGTGGAGAGAAGGTCCTATTGTTCTCTGTGGCCAATCATTCAAAGCAATTGATGTTTTCACCCCAGGCTCTCTGGTATAAGAAGAGTTGGTCTGTGTCATTTCTCCACAAGTCATTCAGGATATCAATCATTTCTGATCAGATCTGACTGTGGACTCCAGACTTAAGGTGAAGATGAACTCTCTTGACCCCACCAAGGATATCTCTGCTGAACAGGAGAAACCCAAAAACCATGGTATGTTATTTACTCTACTTCTCCTTTTTCCCCTCTGTATTCTCATTATTATTTTTAGTCTTAATCTTACACTTTGTTTCATTGTAATTGTAGTTTTGCTGTAGATTAGAAGATCATGTGATTTTAGTATTACTTTAAGTTATCACTTAACTCATTCCCTGCCAGGCCCGATAGTCCCGAGATTATTCCAATGTCTTTCCCCGCCAGGCCCGATAGTCCCGAGAATTAAAAAAAAAAAAAAAAAAAAAAAAAAAAAAATCATTTTTTTTTTTTTTTTTTTTTTTTAATTTTGACCCCAAAAAATGGAGTAGGCATGATAGCAATCGCGAAATTTCATGTTTAACCCCCATAGCAACCCCATCTTTCAAGCATGGCAGCCATTTTGGCAGCCATCTTTGTTAAACATAGTGGCTGTTATCTCAGGAATGCCTGAACGGATTTCCATTCGGATTTTTTTGTTTGAAAGCTGTGAGCAAGGTGGACACACGTGGTGCATTATCTAGGCATGGGTGTGCATGATCCGTGCACACCCAATTACATGGAAGTCTATGGAGACGAATGGCAGGTGGGAGTACGGAGGTATGTTAAAATGGCGGTCAATGTGTTAATATCTAGGTTTTACTAAACAAAATGTTTGATGATTTTTATTAGGTTTGGTGTACAATGCACAACAAAGTTAGATGCATTAATTATAAGTCCATTATTAATTTCTAACCTTTAACTATTTGTCATATTTGTCTTTATTTCCAATCCAGTATTGAGTCATCAGTCTAGCTTCCCTGTCCTACCAGGTGAGGTGAATGAAAAACGAAGGTTAGCTAAGCAAAAACAACACTGCTGTGATCATTGTGGAAAACACGTCCGTAGCATCTCCACACTTAAAACACACCAGAGAGTTCACACTGGAGAGAAACCATATGGGTGTGATCAGTGTGGACAACACTTCTCTCAAATGACAGCCCTTAAACGCCACCAGAGAATTCACACTGGAGAGAAACCTTATGGATGTGATCAGTGTGGACAACACTTCTCTCTAATGAGCAACTTTACACGCCACATGAGAATTCACAACGGAGAGAACCCCTATGGATGTGATCAGTGTGGAAAACACTTCTCTCAAATGTCCAGCCTTAAAATGCACAAGAGAATTCACACTGGAGAGAAGCCCTATGGATGTCATGAGTGTGGGAAACACTTCTCTGTAATGAGTCACCTTAAACGCCACCAGAAAATTCACACTGGAGAGAAACCATATGGATGTGATCAGTGTGGACAACACTTCTCTCTAATGAGCAACTTAACATGCCACATGAGAATTCACAACGGAGAGAAACCCTATGGATGTGATCAGTGTGGACAACACTTCTCTCAAATGTCCAGCCTTAAACTGCACAAGAGAATTCACACTGGAGAGAAGCCCTATGGATGTCATGAGTGTGGGAAACACTTCTCTCTAATGAGCTACCTTAAAAGCCACCAGAAAATTCACACTGGAGAGAGACCCTATGGATGTGATCACTGTGGGAAATACTTCTCTCTATTGACAGACCTTAAACGCCACATGAGAATTCACACTGGAGAGAAACCCTATGGATGTGATCAGTGTGGACAACACTTCTCTCAAATGTCCAGCTTTAAAAGACACCAGAGAATTCACACAAGGGATTAACCCATTCACTGTGATGAAAAGCTTTTAGTCAATCTAATGAAGAAGTTCACAAGGTTGTACACACTGGATTTAAACTGTTTGTGTGGTCAGGGGGGTTTACTACCACTGTGTATGCATAAAGATACATCTTATTAGTGTCAACTGCATGATAACTTCTCTAGATAGTGTGAGAAACATCAGCACACTCACATAACCAAGTTTAGCATTCTGATCCATTCTTGTCTATTCATCTTCAGTCAGACAGCTAAACTGTTATAAAACATTACATGTATGAGGATGTTGATTTTTTTCCATGTTTTTTCTCATTATACTGTATTGTCTTTTATTTGTGGAACATACATGTCCCACAAACATTTTGTTTTGAGAACACATCTCAACATTAGTTTTCTTCTCAATCTCATTCTGTTTCCCTGTAATTTGACCTGTAGCTTCGCCGTAGATTAGTTATTAGGTTATTCATGTTTTGTCTAAATAAACTTGAGTTTGAGGTATTATTTTGTAATAATGAAAGACGCTGGTTAAGCTAAAACAACACTGCTGTGATCAGTGTGGACAACACTTCTCTCTCAAGTTTACTCTTACAACACATCAGAGGATTCACAGTCAAGAGAACCCCTATGGATGTGGGCAGTGTGGACAACACTTCTCTCTAATGAGCAACCATAAAACCTTATGGGCACTCTCTACGTAGTCTGCTCTGTAGGACAAGACCTTCTCTAGAGAGCCTGAGAAACAGCACACTCACATTACTATGTGTAGCATTATAATCAATTATTGTCTTTTCATTTGTTCATGAAGACAACTCAACTGTTATAAAGTATGATGGTTTGTTTTGAATTATACTGTATTGTCTTTGTGGAACATGTCCCACAAACATTTTGCTGCAGATAGAAATAAACACATCTCAACATTAGTTTTCTTCTCAATCGCTTTGTTTCCCTTTAATTATTTATATTTTGTCTAAATAATCTTTAGACATAAGAGTTTGTATTTTGTAAAAATGATATACATGTTTCTTTATGTTAATCCCAGACAAAAACTAACTGCCTGTGTATTTAGTCATATGCTTCATCATCATTTAGGTTTCTATAGGGACTATATTACAAATGCTGCCACTAATCTGTGTAGTAGAGTCATTCCCATAGAAACTTCATTTGTGCAGGATTACTCCAAATTCCTTCACAACAATACCTCTATGTATGTCCTCGCATGAATGAGTCTCTCACCTCGCTATTGCTATTCATGCAAAACCATTAAGATAGATTGGACTATCAAATCCACATAGAAACCTAATTTGTACATGATTGCTCAAAATCTGGTCAGAACCACAACATCAGGTAGAATCTGCATTGGTGAAGGATCAGCTGTTTGTTATATAATGTTTATAGTATGCTATGTGATTGTTCACAACAACATATTAATTTACATCTTAAAACTTAAGGTGTGTTATTGCCTTTCAAATTGCATGTTGACTGATTGACTGAAATTACCACAGACAAAGTAGACTACTTTTATAAGCAAAAGCTAAAACAACAGCAGCCATTATTTACATTTAACAAAACAATAAATAAATACACATTGTGTCAAAAAAAATAGTGTGATTTTCAATCATGATTAGAAGACAAAATAAACACTTTCATAATTATTGTATTACCAAATATAGGTTATAGGCTTTAATCATTTAATAACATTAATATAAGTTGTATTCTATATTTAATATAATTAAGACAAAGACAATACTGGTGTAGGCTGGCTATCTCTATCTGCAGCAAACATGTTCCACAAAGACTGTACATAATAATAAACAAGGTCAGGTGTGAAGACAAAGTATAAAGATAGTTATATGATATGGGATTCATGCAAAAATGTCAGAGTTCATACATTTACATGGGCTTTAACAGGTTCAAACACCAGGTTTTTCTTCTGTACTGCACATGAGTGTTCTATATGTATTCTAACTCAAGTACTTGAGTTGAGTATCTTATCATCTCTAATGGATAGATATATAATATTATTTAATATGGAGATAGGTTAATATATTTAAGATAAGAGCAATTCTTGTCATGTATAGATTATTTAATTATCACTTTATTTGTTGATTGTAACATGGATCATGTCTGGAGGAGGAGGGGTGGTGCATCTATGTTAGACTGTGATTGGTGGAGAGGTGGTCCTATTGTTCTCTGTGGTCAATCATTCAAAGCAATTGGTGTTTTCACCCCAGGCTCTCTGGTATAAGAAGAGTTGTTCTGTGTCATTTCTCCACAAGTCATTCAGGATATCAATCATTTCTGATCAGATCTGACAGTGGACTCCAGACTTAAGGTGAAGATGAACTCTCTTGACCCAGAGATGGGGACTCGAGTTAAAGACTCGTCACTCGAGTCGACTCGGGTGACACTTTTGGCGACTCGTCACTCGACTCGGACTCGCCCCTCAAAGACTCGAGACTCCACTCGACTCGTGATCATAAGACTCGTGAAGTTCACGAGTCTTAAAATATTTTAAGCACTATAATGCATGACAAGCCCGACAAATATTGTCCTTTCCTTCTCCTTTCTTCTTTCTTTCTTCTCTGGTGCGCGGCTGAGCGCTGCGCAAGGACACAGGGGCGACCGGGTTGTTTTTCCCAACGTACTTAAGCGCAACGGTGGGGGCCAGGAGCGCTTCGCTGTGTTCACTTGGACCGCGCAGAGCGGCCCGTTGGGAAAAACGCAGTCTGTCTCGCAAAGCGTGGCAGACACAGCCGTCTGCATGGACCTTTCATCGTAAGATTGAAATATTAAAACGGCGAAATAAAACACACATGTTTAGCTCATCATCAGCTATTTTACTTCAGCTAACTTGGCATTTGTTTAATAATTTGATAAAATGATAGGATTATCTGTGAGAACCTGCTTATCTAATGTCGGGTTTCTCTCTGAGCGCATCCTCCTCTCGTCTCGTAATGTTCCACCAGCTGCAGGCAGCTATAGTCTAATAGCTGAGCTCATTAACCCCTCGTACTTATTGTTTAAAGCATTAACGTGAGGTTACGCCACCATGCCCTGTAAGCCCTACTGTTAGAGGATTATTAAATTGTTTTTGTATCTGTTGCGCTCGCCGCGTATATAGTGTGTCTTTTCAAAAGAGAAGATCTATATCTAGACGCGCCATGCGTGGATTAATAGCTTGCAACTCTGATTTTTTTGGGAGCCTTATAGGCTAAACAATATAAGCCATCTAGTTGATTGTGTTAGGCTTATAGGCTGAACAATAAACCTATAGGCTATTACTGTAGTTCATATAGGCCTAGGTTGTTGTCACTAAATTGCTATTGAACATTATGCTGACTAAGTAATCAATCCTGACATACTGTCTGTTTACATTAATACAGTAAAAGAGTGATCATGAATGAAACAATATTCAGTTGCCAGTACATAATTTAATTAATATACCTCGGTAACAAACGTCAGTGACGTAAAATGTATTCCCACTAAGAGTAGGCCTACACGTCGCTATGGTAACCCGTATCGATACGTTTTACGTAACTGCCATAAAGTGTTATGTTGCATACTGTCCAGCTGGCGGCTGCTTCAAATAGAGAAATTGTGATTGCTTCGCAATTCGTATTAAAAACAACATTTGAATACTGTATAGCTCAGCTCTCTTAGGAAAAGGTTAGTACAGAAAGCTGCCTACAGAGGTCTACTAAAAGGATTTAAACACAAGAAAGCACAATGGCTCATTGAGGTCCTTTCGTACTGCATTCAAAAAAGTGTCAAGCAACTGAAGCAAGTGTGGCTGGCTTTGGGATTATTTTATTAACAAAGAAAGTCGTCGGATCGGATGATGATCAGGATTCGGGACGGGGACCCTGCTACTATTGGACGTAACTGCGTTGCTTCCAAGGAACTTTCACCGAGGATGGAGGCAGGAGGTCTACTTCAGAGATGTTTCCTGGGGGAAATGGATCCATTATTATTAATCGTGGAACTTTTAACTGCCTCCGTAGCGTGACTGTGAGTACATACATTCATGTGTCTTTCCTAATTTAGCCTGCCATGGCTGCTGCTGTAGCTGTATCTGTGAGTACCGGGTGATCATGATGCGCCATGTAACTTTTTTAGCTGGAGGCTAGATCATTATAAAAAATAATAAAAAAAGATATATATGTATATAAAGACTTGTAACTCGACTCGGACTCGTGATGAAAAAGACTCGACTCGACTCGGACTCGTACCCCAAAGACTCGACACTCGACTCGGACTCGTCCCCCAAAGACTCTTGACTCGACTCGACTCGTGATCACGAGACTCGTGGGCATCTCTGTCTTGACCCCACTAAGGATATATCTGCTGAACAGGAGAAACCCAAAGACCATGGTATGTTACTTACTCTACTTCTCTTTTTTTCCCTCAGTATTCTCATTATTATTTTTATTCTTAATCTTACATTTTGTTTCATTGTAATTTGACCAAGCTGTAGCTTTGCTGAGTAGAAGATCTAGTATTACTTTAAGTTATCTAGGTTTTACTTGACAAAATGTTTTTATTAAGTTTCGTGTACAATGCCAAAGTTACATTCATTAATTATAAGTCCATTAATAATGTCTAACCCTCAACTATTTTTTCTTTGTCTTTATTGAATCATCAGTCTGGCTTCCCTGTCCTACCAGAGTTGAATGAAAACAGAAGGTTGGCAGAGCAAAAACAACACCGCTGTGATCAGTGTGGAATAAACTTCCGGTACAGCTCTAAACTTAAAAGACACCAGAGAGTTCACACCGGAGAGAAACCCTTTGGATGTGATAAGTGTGGACAACACTTCTCTGAAATGACAGACCTTAAACGCCACCAGCAAATTCACACGGGAGAGAAACCCTATGGATGTGATCAGTGTGGACAACACTTCTCTCTAATGAGCAACCTTAAATGCCACCAGAAAATTCACACTGGAGAGAAACCCTATGGATGTGATCAGTGTGGACAACACTTTGCTCAAATGTCCTACATTAAAACGCACCAGAGAATTCACACTAGTGAGAAGCCCTATGGATGTGATCACTGTGGGAAACACTTCTCTCTAATGAGCAACCTTACACGCCACAGGAAAATTCACACCGGGGAGAAACCCTATGGATGTGATCAGTGTGGACAACACTTTATTCAAATGTCCTACCTTAAAACGTACCAGAGAATTCACACTAGTGAGAAGCCCTATGGATGTGATCACTGTGGGAAACACTTCTCTCTAATGAGCAACCTTACACGCCACAGGAAAATTCACACCGGAGAGAAACCCTATGGATGTGATCAGTGTGGACAGCACTTCTCTCTAATGGGCAATCATAAATGCCACCAGAAAATTCACACTGGAGAGAAACCCTATGGATGTGACCAGTGTGGACAACACTTCTCTCAAATGTCCAACCTTAATGTGCACCAGAGAATTCACACAAGGGATTAACCTGTTTACTGTGATTTGTGTGGAAAAAGCTTTTAGTCAATCTAATGAATCTAATGAAGATGTTCTCAAGGTTGTATAGTTCATTACTTCAAGAAACCAAATATGTCAAAAGCTTACACACATGAAATATACATCAATGTCAATGATACATTAATGTCAACAGTATAATAACTTTTCTATTGTCAACAATATGACATACTTCTCTAGATAGTGTGAGAAACATCATCACACTCACATATCCAAGTGTAGCATTATGATCCATTCGTGTCTTTTCATCTTTCATTTAGACTAACATGTGTCTTTTCATCTTTCATTTAGCTAACGTGTTATAAAGCATTACATGTATATGAAACCGTTGATTGTTTTGTGTAGGCCTATTATACTGTATTGTCTTTGTGGAACATGTCCCACAAACAGGTTGCTGCAGATAATAATAAACACATTTCAACATTAGTTTTCTACTCAATCTCATTATTTGTTTCCCTGCAATTTTACCTGTAGCTTTGCCGTAGATTAAAACTAGATTAACTGTTTTGTTTAAATAATGAGGCTGAGGTTGTATTTTGTAATAATGATAGAAGACATTTTCATCTGTGATACTCACAGGCGAAAATAACTGCCTGTATATTTATATTTAGAGTCATACAGTAATTTGTACCAAACATTTGGGTTTCTATAGGGAGCCTATTACCATTGCTGCCACCATTGTGTGTAGTAGAGTCATTGCTTACCTCCCGCTTCCAATTCCCAAGATCCACTAGGCTATTTCTACCCTTTTAGGGGCGGCATTGCTCAGGGGTAGAGAAACCGTTATTAGAGCACGAAGGGTTCCAGAAGGGTTCCCAGTTCGAATCCGGGCTCCCCCTGAGTGAATGTCGAAGGGTCCTTGGGCAAGACTCTGAACCCCTATTTGCTCCCGGTGAGCGGGTTGGTGCCTTGCATGGTTTCCTCCGCCACCGGTGTATGAATGTGTGCGTGAATGGGTGAATGTAATGCACAATCTCTGTAAAGCGCTTTGGATAAAAGCGCTATATAAATGCACCATTTACCATTTATTTATGGTGTCTGGGATACCGGCGACTTTAATCAGAATCCTTTTAAATTGTTAGAGCATGACTATGAGCCAACTTAAAAGCCACCAGAGATTTCACACTGGAGAGAAACCCTATTGATGTGATCAGTTTGGACAACTCTTCTCTCAAATGTCCAACCTTAATGTGCACCAGATAATTCACACTATTATTAACCACTGTGTGGAAAAGTCAATCTAATGAAGAAGTTCACAAGGTTGTACACACTGGATTTAAACTGTTCCCTTGTGGTCAGTGTGGAAAGGGATTCACTACTTCAAGAAACCAAATATGTGAGTATTATGTGATACGAGCGTACACATAAGAAATATACATCTGATTAGTGTCAACAGTATGATGACTTCTCTAGATATCGTGAGAAACATCAGCACACTCGCATAACCAAGTGTAGCATTATGATCCATGCATGTCTTTTCATCGTCATTCAGACAGCTAAAGTGTTATAAAGCCTTACATGTGTATGAGCATGCTGATTTTTTTGTAGGCCTATTATACTGTATTGTCTTTGTGGAACATTTCCCACAAATATGTTGCTGTAGATAGAAATAAACACATCTCAACATTAGTTTTCTTCTCAATCTCATTCTTTGTTTCCCTGTAATTTGACTTGTAGGTTTGCCGTAGATTAGAACTAGATTAACTATGTTTTGTCTAAATGATCTTGAGGATGAGTTTGTATTTTGTAATAATGATAGAAGACATTTTACTTAGTGTTAGTCACAGATGAAAATAAGTGCCTGTATACAGTTGTGGATAAAAAGTATTGACACCCTTGCATTTATTTAAAATAATGGGTCTTAATCGTCTTGATTGTGCACAGTGAAGGAACATCAAAGTCTCTGGAGATGGACTTGGAGCCTTGAGACTGTCCATGCTTGGCTACTATCTTCTCTCTGGCCTAGGCCAGCGAAGCTGGATATTTCATACATCCCGGTCTTTCAGATATCCACATAGAGAAATATCTAGTCGAGTCCCCAGACCTCCACTATGGGGACAAGCACACACAGTAAAGTCTTCAGATAGTCAGGGAATTTTAATAAAACCCTGTGAATAAATTCCTTACCAAACAATTTCTTCACCAATGTGTTCGTAAAGGTGTCTAGTAACATATCTAACAAAGATTGAAATTCAAGATCCCTAGCAAAATATTTGACAGCTAGGGTAATTCTGGGTCTCATTCACTTACTATACACTGTAGTATAAGGGAAAAATCACTCACAAAAATATGCTTTAGGTAGCATGTTAGGGTTCTAACTAGCTGTTTTTAATTATTCGGAATCCATTGCAAGCATTTGTTTTGCACGAAAAACATTAATTGGGCCAAAAACAGACGCACAAAAACGATGGTTTAGTGATGAGTCATCACTTTTCACAAGGTGTATGGGGTCCATTTTTGGCCCAAGGAATGTTTTTCGTGCAAAACAAATGCTTGCAATGGATTCAGAATAATTAAAAACACCTAGTTAGACCCCTCACATCCCACTTAAAGCATATTTTTGGGAATGATTTTTTCCCTTATAGTACAGTGTATAGTAAGTGAATGAGACCCAGAATTACCCTAGCTGTCAAACATTTTGCTAGGGATGTTGAATTTCAATCTTTGTTAGATATGTTACTAGACACCTTTAGGAACACATTGGTGAAGCAATTGTTTGGTAAGGAATTTATTCCCAGATTTGACAGATATTCTGCTAATTTTTCCTGACTAAGAGATATCCGGGTTCCATGCCTACACGGATCCAGTGAAGCGGATATTTTTCAATGTCTTCACTTTATTTATCCGGTTTAAAAAATATCCAGTTTCGCGGCAGAAATATCCAGCTTCGTGTGGCTGCAAGCCCATGCAACCGCACAAACAATGTCTAGCTTCAGACATATCCAGCTCCATGTAGCCAGCACCTCTGACCTCCTGACAATTCTCTCCTTTTTTATTTTGTCCATCCATGCTCAGTGTGGGTCATGCAGTGACAACAAACAGCAGAATGAGGGCTTTGTTCAATTTAAACTGGTTGGATTAGTGATTACTAACGATTCAAGTCAACATTGACTCACCACAGGTGAGTTCCAGGTGAATAGCCTGCTTGAAATGCAATGTATTATGATTATGTGTATAACAACCAACATTCTAATAACTTAGTTAGTTGGCTACCTCTCCCTTCGCTGTGAGACCATTATTGCAATCCATTGCCCTATAGTCCATTACCTGACAGTAAAAAAGAGGAGCAGTAGTATGTTGGTGTAATTGAACTACAAAAAAAAAAAAGCATCTGTAGAGTAGATCATCATATTATTGGCTTAGGAATGCAAATGATTGATAGAAAATAAGTTATTTTTGGGTGAACTACTCCTTTAATGCCTCATGTTTTTGGCCTACATTGACACACAATGGTAGTGCATCACCGAACTAAGCTGTACTGGGACCCCAATCTACCCTGTAAAATCATCAGTGCCTACTCTGAGAGTGTGCAAATAGAACCCATAAGGGTCCACGTGGATCCATTTGTACTGTCACGGGTCACGGCCCACTGCTCAACCTTAGGACTTTGACCATGTTCATCATCTTGGAAATGTACAGTATTTCCCCACTTGGTTTAGGTCTTTAGCTTTGTTTGCCTGATTTGCCTGAGTACTTGTTAGTTACGTTTATTTGTTTACAGTAGTTAGTCTATTAGTTAGTCTATTAAATACCCTGGGTGTTTTGTGCATTTTATTTTGTAGTACCATTCATGTGCATCCTGTCTACCCTTGTTTTACCTGTCTTGTCTCTCCACCCTGATGATGTGTTAACCCAATCACCTGTGTCCTGTTTGCCCCAGCCTATCCCTGTGTTGATTGCCAGGTGATTCACCTGTGTCCTGTTACTGCTGTGTCTATTTAAACTCCCCATGTGTGGCCAGATTTTGTTAGTTTGTCATCCTGTTAGCAGTGTGTTGTGAGCTTGCTGTGTCACCAAGTTGATTTCTTCATTAACTTGTCACTTGTCAGCCCTGTTTGATATAAAAACTGTAACAAACAAACAAGAAACTACATTGTATAGTATAGAGTTAAAGACAATGCATCATGTAGCCATCTTATTTTTTTATTTTATTTTTTAGATAAGAGACATTTCAGACATCAAATCATTATCTTCAAAAAATAAATAAAAATAAAATATTAAAAAAAAAGACGGAACATGTGTAGCGTCCGAGGCTGTAGGTTATGTGAAGGTTTTAGATCTCTTTATAAAGACAGATGACCAGGCACTTCGGAATGCCAGCAGAGATATTCCATGTATTGCTTTGCACACATAACATGTGGCCAACTGTTGTTTTTATTTTTGTGTGTGCCCCCCCCCCCCCCCCAACACAAAAAACATCATCCAGCAAGGGAACACAATGCAACAGAGGACCAAAGGAAATGGAGCTAACATATTTTGCTGAGAAACAAAATGCATTACCTTATTTTGAAAATTCAGCAAATACTAAGAAAGCCTATGGCTTGTTTCGAAGCAGTGTCATTACAATGAATGTTGACATGACACACTGACTATCTAGAAAATAAAAACATGGCACTTCATTTCAAAAAGGTTGCTGACCGCTGCTATAGAGAGAATCTGGAGAAGTAATATGAGCTCAGGCGCGCAGATCCACGAAAAGCATAGAAGGGGACCAATGCGCGTGCGAAGCGTGCGTGTGCGCGCGGGCCCGATTTTGTTTTTTTTGCGTGCAGAGATTGGTTTTCAGGCGGTTTTCCCCCCTCATTTTCCTTCAGATACGGGCATTAACGGTTTTATGATGTATTATTTATTTACTTATCAAGTTATCACTAGTACTGCAATAACCAACACAACCAAAGCTTAAAACACACTTCAACACAAACACTGACATTAAACAGTCCTCTCGTCATAACCAACGTTTCTTTCATGTTTCTATGGTTAACTTTTTACCTCAAGAACACCGACTATAGCAGCAATTTGGCACAGCGACCGTTCATCACCCAAAACACTGGCCACAATAAAATACTATACAGTATCCTACTCAGAACTCAGAAGCATGACAGCCGCTCAGCCGTCAGAACACTGAACACACAATACAATAATACAGTCCACAAGCAGTTGGCACAGGTTAGAACAGGCCGCCAGTCCAGAACACAATACGGTATAAATGTCATTGATTCATTACAGGCTTGAGAATTGAAAATCCTTCCTCCTCCTCCTCCTCCTCCAGTCCTCTCGTCTCACACACAGCCCAAGTAACAACAAAGTAATCCTTTAGCTTCCATGTCCAGGCCAGGGTGGCAACACAAACAACAAAGTAATCCTTTCCTTGTCCAGGGTGGCGGCATTCCTTATTAAAGCTATACTGTGTAAGTTGCTCACCTAGAGGTCAGTAGCTCTATAGCAAACCGCGGTCGCGTCCGCATCTTTCGGCCGTTTTTCGCCGCGGACCACCCCCGCGTCTGCCTCCACCTCGCCGAGAGCTATCTTTAGAGGGGTCCCTGGTTCCTGTGCGTTCAGGCATTCCGGAGAAACGGACTCCTTCACCGAGTAAATGCTGTTGTTATGTTGAGGCAAGCTACACGGGCGCCTACAAATATGGCCGCCGTATTGTGATAGCGACCCCACTTCAAGATGCGCTGTGATTGGCCGGCAGTGTATAACCCTCGCTGTGATTGGCCGGTAGTGTATGATGACGCAATTTTGCCGCGAAATTCTCCCCCCCTCACGGCTCATAGAAAACATATAAAGAGAAGGCTTCAGAAGCTGAAAATAACGGAGTGGGTGTTCTAAAACTTTAGCGATTTAACAGTTAGGACAATTTTAAGATTTGTTTTATAAAAAAAGTTACATGGTATAACTTTAACTATTTGAAATGGCAGAACCAAAGTTATAAATATTGTGTTCTATTGAGTTTCAGCTGTAGCAGCAGTGTCCTCCGGTAACTTTCATTTCACAGCAAACACCACATGTTGCCAGATTTTGCGAGAGAAACAAGCAGCCAGCTATATGAAAACCACCCTGGAATATTGTGGTTTTCATATAGCTGGCTGCTTGTTTCTAAGAACTTGGCAATACAGACCAAACCATTTTGCAGGAAAACAGAGGGGTGTTAGCATCTATAAATCATTCAAAAAGCATCGTAAATCGCTTCGATCGTGTTTAGTGCATGATTTCAGAATTTAGACCACTATGTCCTTGACTGGGGGGGACAGGGGGGTCTTCTGGAAGTGAATGGAGGGGACGAAATTGGACCTGGAAGGTGACAAAAACCCCTTGTGCCCCCCGCCATTTTCGCCTATTGAGCTGTCAGTGTGAATGCTTCACCTGTCTCATATTAGCGCTTTTGTTGTTTCCAACTGTCTGAATTAGCACAGACTGCCTTCAACGTCCTATGCCATACAGGCAAAGGAACATTGCCTGTATTTCTGTCAGATATAGAATTGTCTAAATCTAAAACACACCCTTTTATCCCCAATTTAGTTGCCAATTTGATTCTCAGTTTAGTTGCCAATTTGATCCCCAATTTAGTCTTTATGACAATTAATTGTTGAGACTATCCATTAGATTTTTTATGGCATGTTCCATAATGGCCAGGGTGAGGTACATCATTCTTTACATGAAGCCATGGGAAGCCAGGTCTTCAGGCCCTCAATTTCATTTCAACCAACACTTTTATAGTGTAAAACAATTTATCACCAATTTATAAAGGACATAAAATAACATGCCCTGAACAAGGCACACACACCATAGTAAAAAACAAAGCCATTTAAAATTTATAAAATACAAAATTTCTCTAATTACAATCCAAAATATGAACCTTTTAACCCTTTTAACATTAACATTTATAAAATAAAAATTCACTCCATGTAATAATAAAATAAATTAAACCAAACAAAACAAACTAAACGTGACTGAAAGGGGAAGACCACCCATTTTCAATATTGAGGGTTATGTCATTAATATACCTTAGAGGAGTTGTGTTGAAATAGAAAAAAAGTTCCCCCTCTTCTGTGTTTCCTAGAACTGAAGGATTAATTTTGGGGTTTGTATTGTAAAGTACAACTTGATGCCATCACACCGTTGTACTTTACAATACAAACCCCCAAATCAATCCTCCAGTTCTAGGCAACACAGAAGAGGGGGAACTTTTTTCTATTTCCACACAACTCCTCTAAGTTATATTAATGACATAGTTCAATATTGAAAATGGGTGGTCTTCCCCTTTAAAAAACTAAACCATATGTGAACATGGTGTGGTGCAGGGTGTGTGGATAGAAAAAGCAAAGTGGAGAGTAGAGCAGGGGTAGGCAACCTTACGCACGGGTGCCAACATTGTCATGGGAGGGTGATCACTGGCACACTGGCAGAAGTGAGAGAGAGTATTTTTTATTTTAATGTCAATTAAATTAACACTTTGCAAGCCAAAATAGAATGGCTTGTTGGTAGATTAGCCGTGAAATTTCTATTATTATATTATGATCTGAACGGCATTCATTTTACAAGACAATCACCGCAATATCATGTAGTCTTCATCCCCCATAACCATCACGCGATCCCCGTTGTATTCTCACCACAGTCTCCAGCGAAATTCCTCCATCTGCATTGGCTTAGAGTGACGGTTTTGGCCGAGGCATCTTCTCCCCGTGCGCTTCGCTTGCGCGATCCGTTCACGTAAATGTGGGCTCAAATAATCCAAGTATGACTCTTCAGTCGATGTGAACATTTTCGCTAGCTTAGCCCTTAGCACTCCAGCAATACTAACACTAACGTCTACACCATAAATGGATGGGAGCTGGGAAGCTATAGCAGGGAAAGGACCTGACGTCACTTCCGCTTCATGTCAGAGGAGCCATGCGCTATCAATGGACGAGCGGTGACTAGGGAAGGTTAGACGATCGCCGATTTTCGGATACAAATCATTTATTTCGTTTTTAATGACCCAGTACGGTAAATTACGGTCTGGCTGAGACTCACTCAGATGTCCGGTATAAAACGGTTTTAATATTAAGTGGCTCCCCGTGGCTTGCAAAGTGTTAAGTCAAATAATTTGAGCAAATTACATCCTGCACACAATTCTACATTTATTAAAATTATGAACTTTGACTAAGGAGGGAGTCGGGGAGTCTGATCATTATAACAATGTCCTGGCAATCAAAATATGTCAGAATTTTGAAGCGGTGTCATTACAATGAATGTTGACATGGCACACTGACTATCTAGAAAATAAAAACATGGCACTTCATTTCAAAAAGGTTGCTGACCGCTGCTATAGAGAGAATCTGGAGTAAGTAATATGAGCTGTCAGTGTGAATGCTTCACCTGTCTCATATTAGCGCTTTTGCTGTTTCCAACTAGCCTGGCTCCAGCCAATAGACCCGCCCACTCTCTGAGTGAACTGCATCTCTTGGTCTGGATGTGTCATATGACGCGTCTCTTGATACGGTGTCTTGGCGAACCGAGTCAACCGACCAATGAATTCAAAGCAAGAGAGAGAGGGGGGGGGGGGGGGGTCTAACAGTAGGCTCGCAGCACTCAGAGAGTGGGAGGGTCGATGGAAGTGTAGTCTTCTTGTGATTGGGGATTTCAAATTTGAAATCCCCTCCCCTTTTCAATCAAATAGAATGGAGACACGTTCAGACTCAAGCCCCAGCGTAGAGTCGGAAATCAGGCTAGTTTCCAACTGTCTTAATTAGCACAGACTGCCTTCAACGTCCTATGCCATACAGGCAAAGGAACATTGCCTGTATTTCTGTCAGATATAGAATTGTCTAAATCTAAAACACACCCTTTTATCCCCAATTTAGTTGCCAATTTGATTCTCAGTAGGGATGCGGTATCGGTACTCGTGGTATCGGTACTCGACCCGATACAACCCTATTTTGCTGTACTCGTACTCGCCAGATACTTCTCACGGCAGCGCCCGATACTCTGCTGGGGCGTCACAAGGGGGAGAAAAGTGGGACTGAGTTACTAGGGCTCAAGGTGAAAGCCAGGGCCTTAATTATTTTATACTTTTGCTATTGAAAAATAGCAGATATGCAAGCTCACAGTGCCGCACTGCGAACGAGGCACCAGTGCTCCAACGATACAGCTGCGACCACTTAAAGGCATCAGCATCACGGCATGCCTTGTTGCGCTAAACTTACCTCTAAAGTTGAATCTCTTTCATATATCCTTCACCACCTCACGCAAATTGCAAAGTATAGGCTACTTTGGTAAGTTAAACTTCCCACTAGAAAGCTGTGTGTGTGTGTGTTTGTTTGTTTGTCTCTGTCGCTCTTGTCTTGCAAGCTCGCTCTCTCGGTGAAGTGTGTGTCTGTCTGCAGGGACGTGCAGAGAAATTTTAGAGAGGCAGGGGCTGATATTTCTAGAAGGCCTTTTGGTGGACAATTCTCTTGAATGCAGCCTTCAGTTATGGTATGGAAAGGGCCCGGGGACATTTGCATTTTTTACCATAGTAAAAAAATGCATTCATGGACACTTTTTACAGACTGATCTGGCAGGGGCTCAAGCCCCCGTTGATGTCAAATTGTCAATGTGTGTACGTGCCTGCCTGCCAGTGTAGCACAGCTGAAAAAAGAGGATTGATTGAAGAGAATAGAGATTCTGTGGGCTTCGCCACCTAGTGGTGGAAGAAATTACCTCTGGGAACTCAGATTGCTGTGGGCTAAATCAATGAATGCATTTCTGAGAATACCAGAAAAAAAATAATAATTTGACATTATGTTATAGTTGCGGAAATTGGATAATATATTTTTTTAGAGGAAAAAAAAAAAGCGTAATTTAAATACATTTTGTATTATTAATTGTACTCGTATCGGTACTCGGTATCGGCGAGTACTCAACATGAAGTACTTGTACTCGTACTCGGTCAGCAAAAAAGTGGTATCGGGACATCCCTAATTCTCAGTTTAGTTGCCAATTTGATCCCCAATTTAGTCTTTATGACAATTAATTGTTGAGACTATCCATTAGATTTTTTATGGCATGTTCCATAATGGCCAGGGTGAGGTCCATCATTCTTTACATGAAGCCATGGGAAGCCAGGTCAAGGTTCCCCATCCAGGTCTTCAGGCCCTCAAAGGCTCTCCTCAGTGGAGATCTGTAATGAACATATAATGGCTGAGAGAAACCCTGTACATACAAGTATTTGGTTTAACATGGGTGTTAATCTCTGATGTCAAGTAGACGTAGATTAAATGTATACAATTTATATTTTAGTTAAATGAAAATCAGACTGATATCACAACACAATGTCAAGATGTCATCCAATGTTAGACTGACATCAACCTCCAATGTTAAACATTGGAGGTTGATGCATTGCTGTCAAACCAAACGTTAGGTTGCCATCAATGTCCAATGTTGGACAGATGTTACATTTTGGTTTGAAATGGCATTATCTGCCACAAAACAGAGTTGACATCAATATCCAATGTTCGTCAAATGATTCTATCAATCAAACGTGGCAAAGCAAAAAGGTTGTCAATGCATAACATATGGCAGGTGACAAAAAGCACAATAGATGCAACTACCTTCCAGATTGCAGCTTCACTTTGATCAAGGTAAACCGTCTCCAACTTTCAGTTGATTTGTGGCGTTCCATGCGATGTTTGTTAGCATTTACAGCAGGCGGCCAAAACACTAGCTTTGCTTCCATGTTGACCCAGTTGTTCGGCACCGTCGCCTCTTCGTGTATGCCACACTCCTCCCATACTGCACTGACCCAAGACATCCTGGAAGAAAAATAAAAAAATAAATAGGACATAGAAATATGTCTAAACTAAACACACTCTTTTATCCCCAATTTAGTTGCCAAGTTGATCCCCAATGTAATTATTTAAAAATTCAAGAAGTGGTTAAAACAAAGTATATAAAACTGTAACATTGATAGTGCTAGGTCCTTCATCAGGCAGGGTTTTTTTTTTACCTCTAAAAAAGGATAAGCTTTTAGACAGAAATGATATTCAAAGTCAAAACAATGCAATGAAAAATACGTAAATGAAATCCAGGTTAAGAAAAATTATACATACAAGTTTATTATTAAAAGATTCAAGAAGTGGTTAAAACAAAGTATATAAAACTTTAAAAAATATTAAAACTAAAACATGGATGAGTTGAACATGGTGTGGGTCAGGGTGTGGATGGAAAAAGCAAAGCATAATGGCAAAAAGAGCCATTATTCTCTAGAGAGAACCTGGAGAACTAATGAGCTGTCAGTGTGAATGCTTCAACTGTCTCATATTAGCACTTTTGTTGTTTCCAACTGTCTGAATTAGCACAGACTGCCTTCAACGTCCTATGCCATACAGGCAAAGGAACGTTGCCTGTATTTCTGTCAGATATAGAATTGTCTAAATCTAAACCTTTTATCCCCAATTTAGCAGTGGTGTAAAGTAACTAAGTACATTTACTTAAGTACTGTACTTAAGTACAGTTTTGAGGTATTTGTACTTTACTTGCGTTTTTCCAGTTTTCAGTACTTTTAATTCTACTCCACTACATCTGGGATCCAAATATTGAACTTTACTCCACTACATTTATTTGAAAACTTTAGTTACAAGTTACTTTTCAGATATAAATTATAATATAATAAAACATACATGAACCACTTTAGCTCTATTTTATACCTCGGCCATTTGAAAATAGCCGATCTACAAGCTCACAACGCGTTGCATCGCGACGCGTTGTGAGCTTGTAGATCTGCTATTTTCAAACATTTTGTACTTTTACTTTTGGTACTTTTAGTACATTTTGATACCAATACTTTCATACTTTTACTCAAGTACATTTTGAATTCTGGACGTTTACTTGTAACGTAGTACATCTACAGTGCAGTATTGATACTTTTACTTAAGTACAAAATGTGAGTACTTTTTCCACCTCTGCAATTTAGTTGCCAATTTGATTCCCAATTTAGTCTTTATGACAATTGTTGATACAATCCATTCGATTTTTGATGGCATGTTCCATAATGGGCAGGTCAAGGTTCCCCATCCAGGTCTTCAGGCCCTCAAAGGCTCTCCTCAGTGGAGATCTGTAATGAACATATAATGGCTGGCTAGCGAGCTAATGTTTAGCGGAATCAACAAGAGCCCAGCTAGCGGTGCTAACGTGGTTAGCTCACGTTAACCTATTTAGATTTTTGACAGGTGCACGGCGACTGCTCGCCGCGGTCGACGTTCTATCTTGTCTCAACAAGTTTCGTAAAACTTCAAAACGGCGTCACATGTTCGGAAAACGGGTAACGCTCTCAAGTTGTTGCAACTTTTCTTTTGACAAGTTTCGTTTTGTTTACCACTCTAAACTAGTATTTGGATAAACTTGGGTGTTAACCTCTGATGTCAAGTAGACGTAGATTAAACCCTGGTATAGAGGTTACGTGGTCTTGTAAATTCCTCGTATGACAAATAGCTGATCTACAAGCCTCTTGCAACCTTAAATTGTGTTTTGCTTCTTTCAGAACCAGACATTTGAAGTCATGTTCAACAGAGCCAGATCTTGTCCAGTGGTAAGAAACACACAGCTATACCTGTGAGAACATCAAACATTGTCATTCTTTTTTTGATTAGTTTCCTTATGACCATATCGTCACTGTCGGGTAGAAACCTTTTATCTCCAAGTTTCAAATTATTATGTTTTTTTTTCCTCCCCGTAAAGTAAAGCCCTGCTTCATCATACAAGACTGTCGCACAAAGCTAGTGAAAATAGCAGATCTACAATAGAAGAATAGCAGATCTACAAGCACACGCCGCCTCGCACCGCAAGGCGTTGTGTGCTTGTAGATCAGCTATTTTTCACCACCGTAGATGGCAATCGAGTAGAGGCCAACTCCAAACGCCGAGGTGGGGGGCAGGAACATGTTCCGAACATCGATCCAATGGAGGAGGTGAAGACCTCTCAGAAACCAACAGCCAGTGGCCCACCCATGTAGAGGAACTTCTCACTAGGGGCACACATTGCCACCGTAGAAAGGCCACCCACGATGCCCGCTGTGTACCAAGCGGCCCTCAGCATCAGGGGTCCTCCCAGAAGAGTGAGGGGGGCGATGACAGCACCCATTACACCTGCATGCAACATCCAGGCAAGATGTTTAGGCATCGGACTCTGCTCATATGAAATGGACCTGACCAACATGCCAGCTCCAATCATGGCGGCAAACGTAGCTCCAGTTGCCAGCCAAGAGCCCCTCATCATCAGACGCATGAGTGCTGGGGTCCTGCTCACTGCAACAGCTGACATGGCCGTCATTCCAATGCTGCCGGCGAAATACATGTAGGTGGAATGGATTCTGTCCTTGACGTACTGGGGCCAGATCATTGCTTTCTCAATGGCACCCACCGATCTCATTTGACATGCCCAGTCCATAGTAACACAGGGCACCAAGGCCTACGGCTGCACCACCAGCCAGGATCATTCTGCCCATGCTGTCAATTTTAATTGTATACAGTATATATTTTAAGTTAAATGAAAATCAGACTGATATCACAACGCAATGTCAAGATGTCATCTTCTAATGTTAGACTGACATCAACCTCCAATGTTGGTTAAACATTAAATTGTGGTTACAAGTAATAGCATGCTGTCAAACCAACCCAGTAAACACTAGCCGTCATTTAGCCCAATGGTTATGTTTAGCCCTCATTTGAACCGTCTATCGTCAGTCTGTCTATAGACCGATTGTAGCTGATTACATTTAATCCATTATTCCATACTTGTTGATTACAAAACAGCTTTAATATGCACACCTGGGTTTCAAATATTGGAATAAAGTAATTTTAAGAGCCAATTTCACTATATAGTCTAGTTTAGTTGTAGCCGTCATCTGAACGCTGAACGATATATAACCGGTTTAGGGCAAACGTGTGTTAGACCATCTTTTTTTTTAAATACATTTTTATCAGGTTGTTCATTATCGGATGCTAACAGTATAGCTTGAAATGATTAGATCTCCCGGTTCTACCTTAATAGTTGTAGTTTGCATCCACGAGCAGTTTTCTGGTCATTGCACGTCTTTTATCCGTCTATAAAAAGCTGGGCAATAAGTCCTTTGAAAAATTCTGTAATAAATAAAAAAGTGTAATAAATAACGCCGTGGTGCTGACAGCATAGCCTATTACTTCTCTGAGTTACATTCATTCTGACAGCAATATAAACACATACACGTACGGCTGTTCGACATCCCCACGTACCCCACCATTCAATGATAATGATTAAATAAAATCGTTTTATAATATGTATCAATATAAAGTTAGTTTGCCTTGTCAAGCAAAATGCACCGACCTAAAACGAACAGCGGGAGGCAATATCACATACAAATAGTGCAAGATACTTCCTCACTTTTAACAGTGGTCCTAGTCTAGCGGTTAGTGTTAGGGTCTGGTATGTAGAAGTACGTGAGTTCGAATCAGGGTGGCTACCTATGTCAAATATGAACAGCAATGAAATGCGGTATAAATTCGATCAGCTGCAGTACCACATGAAGGTTACAGGATCTCAAAACCAAGAAATTGTGTTTTTAAACCTGCTGGCTGCCATCATTTTCACTACTTTCGGCGGCCTCTAGTGGCGAAATGTAGTCATTTAAATGCCGGTGATACAATGTCTAGTCTATACTAGACGGTGAAAAACTAAAATTTAAACTCGTCACAGACCGGATCTAGCTAGAAGTCCGGTTAGGGCGAAGACGTGATTTGAACGCGATTTAACCACCAAATTGCTTAGTGGGAAACGTTAGCTTGCCATCAACGTCCAACGTTGGACAGATGTTACATTTTGGTTTGAAATGTAACCGTTATCTGTCACAAAACAGAGTTGATTATAATTACATCTAACAATGCTTCTCCTCCATTCACGTTTGGTGTATGCAGACTTGGCCAGGAAAATTTGATGTCTTCAGGCGGAATCCATCGATCATCAGGTGTTTCGACCCTTGAACCGCTACACCCTCCTGATGGCAGGGTCGGCAGTGGTGGCCAAATCACTGCCCATCTCCTTACCAAGGCTAAACTCCCCTCTCCTGCTCTATTTATTTTTAACCAACAGGACGCTCCTCTGGGGAGGTATTGGGTGGGTCCCTCCAGAGGTCTCCACAGGTGCGTTCTCCAGGACTGTGGGGTTATTCTACCTGGAGCTCTCCTTCGTCTCACCAGCTCACCTACCAAGCTGTGCGCTGCACCTGTGACCCCACTTCTCCACACTTGGTCCTGGCTTGATGTATTTTGCCTTTTGTGTTCCTGCAGATGTTCTCGCAGTGACACGTTACTTCCAATTCCTCCCCAGTTGATGTTGTTTAGGTGAGCCATCTCGTTAGCTGTGATTAATTCCTGGCTGTTACTGTTATGTTTGTATTGTTGAGTCTCTCATACAGGTGTGAGACTAGCTCCATCAGTGCCATAGTGGTCGACCGGCCAGACCTGAATCCATATTGACTATCCATTCATTTATAGGCTATTATGTTTTTCAATGAAACTGTCCAACCGTACAGCACATATTTTTTTCGAGGATTTTTGGGAACTGTGAGAGTAAGGAAATAGGCCTATAATGAGTGAAAAGTTGTTTATCACCAGTTTCATGAACTGGAATCATATAAATCTTCATTTAACTGGGAAAGGTACCTGCTTTTAAACAAAACGTCCAAGTGGATGGGCCAAACCATCACCCAGCTGAATAATCTTCCCAATAGTCAATGTACCAGTAAGACTCCCTAAATCGGGAGGGAATATGGGATGGGACATGACTAAAGAGATACTAAAGGAAGGATAATGGAACAAGAACTGCAAGGGTTTGAACTTTATTTCAACCAAACAAATTAAATGCATTTGAAAACATATACCATGACCCATGTGAAGAGGGGAGGAAAGTCTAAACAAAGGGGTTCACCATCTTGATGTCTGTGCCTTGGACTTCGATGTCAACTCTATAGGGCGTGTGGGGCAGGCCATGGACAACGGCTTCATCCCACAGGTCCTTGGAGACGGTCAGCACTCGACCGTCTTCCAAAAGGACCTGCAGGATGTCGTCTTGGCCAGCCATGGTCCCCAACACGCCCACCGTTTGCGCCCGTTGGACATCTGCTTTCTGCAAGACGTAGGAGGAAAAGAAAAAAAACTAAACTTTAGTAAACATCCCAAGCTTCTTCTGAAGTGCCATTACCAAAGGCTTTTTGGTCTGTATTCATGAGTTTGAAATGTAGTCCTGAAATGTAGTCCTACACTGGCCATGTTGGGGACCAACACATGTGTTTCAAGTTGTCTGATCATTAGTTCTAGTTCTATGCCAATCAGACAAATTGAAATGCTTGTGTTGGTCCAACATGGCGAGTCTAGGACTACATTTCAAACTCATGAAGATACACCATCTGTATAGTTTTGTAGAAACACAAATCATAATGCAGTTTAGTTACCTTAAATGTTAAGTTGGTCGAATTTATCTGGTAACCGTAGCCATTGTCCACCCCCTTCACATGGGTCATGATTATTCTGTCCCCAACGTCCAACTTCTCCAGGACAGCTTCCCTCCACAGCATGACCTTCACGCTTGTTCCATCCTGTACATCGAAGCAACATGTTTATGACTTGTCAGTGACTTACATCGGTCTAATGAACATTAAGTCACTGACAAGTCATAAACATTACAGTCAGCCCTTACTTAGCCTGGGCTGCCCACGCAGGCCCAGCACTTGGGGGCCAACACTTTGCCGATGTATTAGAAGTTTGCATAGGAAAAAGTACAGTTTCGTGACAGTTACCATAAAAAAAGAGAAGAGAGAAGAAAAAAAAAAAAAAAAAAAAAAAACAGGCTATGGAAAGGGGAGGTAGGCTTACCTGGTAGTTCCTCAGCATGTAGCAGTATCCCTCTTTCAGCCTCTCTGCCTGTTTCTGAAAAACAGCCATTTTGGCTGCTGTCTTGCCATCCGACAATGCCGCATTGGCATTGGTGACTACTTGGACTGACAGGGGTTTGTCCCCTGCCCAGTCCCACCGGAGCACCTTGGTGGCTGATTTTAAAGCCACGACTTTGACCCTCAAAGTGGGCAGCCTCTCATAGGGTCCAGAGGGTTTTTTTTGGCCAGAATGGCTTTCAGATCCATTGCTGAGGGAAAAAAAAAAAAAAAGCTATATTATATTAGTCACCTTGTATAAATCATGACACTCTGCCTACAATTATAGGCTTGGAAAAATAATGCAACAAGATATCCAACTATAGAATCTATTTTTTTTTAACTATTTAAGTATTTTTAATCCCTATATATATAACCGTTTAAAAATAACTACCTCTTCCAGGTTCAGTTTCCGCAGGGGAAAATCCCTCGTCCCAGCGCTCTGGATCTTTGTTAGCTGTACATGGAAAAAACACATCTTTTAAAATAAGACAACAATGCAAATGTTTCGTTTTAGAGTGGAATGCAATGTGTGCCATATGGGCCATTGTGTATATGCCCAAATTATTTTAAGAAGAAATGGCAGTTCTGCATTGTATGCAGTACTGACCTCTGTGATCACCCCTTCGACGGTGACTAGCTTGATCACGACGTTGGTGCTCAAGCTGGTCACCATTGGCTGGGGGTTTACCATGTCTCTGGCTTCTGTCTCCCCAGCAGTTGTGGTGATTGTGGCCGTTGAAAAGAACATGGTGTTCTTGCTAAAGAGGATGGCTCCATCTTTATTGCCATAGTTCTTTATGGCGTATTAGTAATTACGCATGGGTTTGTGTGTATTACAATTGTACACTGGACTCCATCAAGTCAGTTGTAAACATCGCCTGAAAATAAGCACTAAAGGAAGCCAGTACGATGCGATGACAGGGGAACTCCTGTCCCCCGCTGCAGAGAATCACATCGCAAAAGGATTTTTTGAGCAGAAGACTGAGGCCTTCCTAAGACCTTGTTGGGATGCCTGGTCTCCTCAAAGTCAACAATGTCACTCTCCATGTCTGTCTCCCTTTGCAGTCTATCCTGTGCAATTTCACTACAGGTTGCATCCTCGAAGCCACCAGTCCACATCTCTGGTCCACAGCTATGGTCCTCTTTCTTCTGGGGGCCAGTTTTCGTCTTCGACTGAGCGACAGCTGTGATAACCGGGTTGACCTCTCCTCATGTTGTGAAGGTTGTGGTTCCTCTTGTACAACTTTGAGCAAATTCATATAGGCCTATACACTGCAATTGAATGACATGAATTGAATAGGCCTACCTCTTCAACTAGGGTCACTTTTGCACAGGTGGGCCTGTCAGTGATGCCACAGGCTTACTGTCTTGTGGTGACTGTTGAAAACAGTCACCACCGTAAGAGACAACTGCATTAAACAAACTGAGTTATCAACCTCCTCTCACCTTATAGTGTAGATGTCTAATGTTCTCAGAGATTCCATGATCAAATCCCATCCCAGGCATCATGGTAATTAAATGCTATTTTTGGCATAACATAGAGAAGACAATATCACTGGTTTTCATGAGTTAGGTCTATAGGCTATCTAAACACTTCAATCCAAAAGCCATAATTCAATGTTGCACGAAGACGTTATTAGATCATCTCTTTTCTAATATAGCCTTCTTCAGTGAAGTCCCATTTCAGGATAGTATTTACTTATTTAATTTCTATTAATTTGATTATTAATGGCGGTTGCCTGCTGTAAGGGCTGGGGTTCAGGCTGTTTGCGAGAGCTGCCTGGATTACATGCTGTAACAAAGAAAATTGAGAAATAATTTAATTGACATGTAAAGTATTAATTCATTCATCCATTTCCTCCTCAACACATTAATTGCCCAGAGACGTCCCCAGACTGGCTGGCAATCCTTGCATGTTTACCAGGTTAATACATAATAAATAAGGCTTTTATTAGCGCCAGGTGAGCAAAAACACTACATTACCCATCAGGCTTAGCGGACAATTTGCGTCTTACTAGTTAGTATATACTGTACTGATGAATTGATACATAGGACCTCCCAAGGTCTTTTCTGTGTTATACTTTTTAGCCTAAATGTCTTACTGTACCTCTGGGCTGTTTACATTTCTTAAAAGCCACCAGAGAATTCAGACTGGAGAAAACAAAACATATGGGTGTGACAAGCTAGTGTGGGCAGCACTTCTCTGTCAAGTGTACTCTTACAAGACACCAGAGAATTCACACCAGAGAGAAACCCTATGGATGTGATCAGTGTGGACAACACTTCTCTCAAATGAACCCCCGAAGTCAATCTTCTGAATGGCAATGTTTCTGAATGGAGATGTGTAACCTTAAAAGCCACCAGATAATTCACACCGGAGAGAAACCATATGGATGTGACCACTGTGGGAAACACTTCTCTCAAATGTCCAATCTTAAAATGCACCAGAGGATTCACACTGGAGAGAAACTCTATGGATGTGATCACTGTTGGAAGGCCATTCTGAATGAATGGCAATGACCTTTTTTTAAAGGATTTCCAAGACTAGTCCATAAAGTTATTTTTCCATTGTGTCAAAGAGACATTACTATTGTACATTTTAACTTGAAGTCATAATAGAACTTAGCCAAGTTTACTTTTAGAAATACAATGGTTACAAAACAAAGTCTTCAGTAGATTAGACTATCACTGTCCATATTACATGGTCTCCTCCCGGTCAGAAAAGGGTTAATAATACGAACATTGTACATCCCATATTAAGATCTGAGGCTATATGTTCTTTAGGATTGCATACTCCTGCTTTGACTCTGACAGTGCCTGTAGTCCATTACCTGACAGCAAAACATCACTGAACCAAGCTGTACTGAGACCCCAATCTACCCTGTAAAATCCTCAGTGCTTACTCCTTTTAATCTTGGTTTTAATTGTCATTGTAAACCTGGATTATTGTTAATCCTGTTGCACCACTACTTTTAAACATCAATAAGGGATTAATTTTAAACTTGCTATAGAGGTGGTTTAAAAGAAAATGTAGCCCCCACAGTTAGTACCAGCGATGAAGTAGCGACAACAGCCCTGCTAACCGGGCTCAACCCTGCATTGGACTGGCGAGTGGGAGTCCTAGGTTCAATCCCCGCTTCCGTGCATCACTACATACCCAGGTGTTTCTTGTGTATTTTATTTTGTAGTACCATTCATGTGCATCCTGTCTACCCTTGTTTTACCTGTCTTGTCTCTCCAGCCTGATGATGTGTTAACCCAATCACCTGTGTCCTGTTTGCCCCAGCCTATCCCTGTGTTGATTGCCAGTTGATTCACCTGTGTCTGCTGTGTCTATTTAACTCCCCTGTGTGGCCGGTTTTGGTCAGTGTGTTTGGCTGTGAGCTTGCTGTGTTCCTAAGTTGCTGTGTTACCAACAAAGAAGAAAGTACAATGTACAGCACTGTACAAACCCATAGTACAAACATGGGGAAATTCTCCTTTTACAATACAGCCACTTAAGTGTGGAATTCCTTGACTATTTCCCTTAAAACAAGTAACTCGCTGGCCTGGCGTTTGACTCGTTTACCCACAGGTTGAGAACCAATGACCTAAGCTGTCCCAATGCGATGACATTAAGCAGGAAGAGAAACATACTGATCAGAAAACCACTTTTAATAACTCCCTCACCGCCTCGTATGTGGACAGAAGCGACACCTCTTGCTCCTCTACGCTGTCTCGCACGTCTATTATGAGAATGAGGACCGATTCATTTACATGTTCGGACAGCAACCAACTCCTGTAAAGCGCCGCAGCTCTGCAGCAGTCAGGTTCCACCTTCCACTCTAAGTAAATGCACGAATACATGATAAATTAAGACGGGTAAAAGGGATTTATAAAACTCAACATTTCAAACAGCAGTCTTTTTTGTTATTTTTTTTTTTTTTTTAATTTTCATGAAATCCAGAATCAATGAGAAATAGACATGTATCGTGAATAAAAATAGAAATGTAACAAAATACAAGTAGGCCTACAAGACATACTTCAATTTGAGTACCAATAAGCTAGAAGAACACTAATGTCAAATCAATCACAATAGTACAATATCCAAAATCACAGACAATATCCAGTCTAATATGACAGTCTGGACTAGGCAGGAGGAAAGCAGGTGACGCATGCTTTTTCCCCCCCTTCTTTTTGGAGACGACATTGACACAGGATTATGGAATATATCCTTACATTGCAAAGGTAATCAGCATCATCTGTATTATGTAGGCTGCCTCTAAGTAGACTGGCTGCTACTTGCTAATGTTTACTTAGTCAGTAACGCTGACTAAGTAAAAAGATTTGGCAGTAGCGCTTTGGATTTCTGATATTGGCCGATACCGATGTCCATCCCTAATTGCATTACATTTAGTTTGACTCCGTTCCACAGATAGACATTGTGAAAATAGCCAAACTGAGCTTGTAGATCGGCTATTTTAACAATTTGACAGGTCTTACCCTGTATGCACATACTACTGTATGTTGGTGTAGTTACTGTTGAGTGAGAAAACAATGCTGGACAATAGACATCATCTGGGGACCCCACAAAATAATTTGGGGATCCCACCCCCTCCCAGTTTGGGAACCACTGCCTGAAATACAGGCTCAGCTATGGCCTCCATGCAAGGCGGGGCAACTAGTAACACATCCACCACAAATCATTTGGCTTAAAATCAGCTAACTCAAAATCCTCCCTGACAATAGGGGTGGGCGATATGGAATAATACAATATCACAATCTTTTTCCAAGCTGTATCACGATACACAATCTTATCACGATTCTTTTACATTTTATGGTTATTTTTCAAGTTACTTAACAGTACAACCACAAAAACTAAAAGAAAAAGGAGACCAGTGGTCCTCAATGTGGGGTCCTGGTACTCTCTGGGTTCCTTTTGGGAGGTCTAAATTGACCCTTACAAGTATGTAACTCTGACAGTATACATTTGTATACTGTCAGAGTTAAGGGGAGACCTTGACATTTTAAAGTTTGAGAACTACTGATTTGGACCAAAATGCAGGTTAAAAATGAATTCTGCAATGAATTCTCTGTATTAACAATTCTACAGGATTTTTTTTTATAAGGCTCCCTCATTGTATCACGATATATATACGATAGCTCTGAAAAGGCATATATCGTGGATACATTGTATAGTATCAGTGATATTTATCACCATATCGTCCACCCCTAAGTAGTAATGAAGTCCAAGTAGGGCTGTCACAATTATTACATAAACGTCTTCTCACGATTATTTTTCATAATCGCGATTATTTTTCATAATCGCCATAATCGTTTCCATGTTGAAAAATGTTCATATATATTTTTTTAAGTAAACATTTTTGGAAATAGCAAATCTACAAGCAACACATCGCATCACAACGCGTTGTGAGCGAGCTTGTAGATCGGCTATTTCCTCTATCAATGTTCTTTTTTAAGTATAAAGTTGTCATATATGTCAGTCATTTCTTTGTATATTTAGGTTATGTGTCATATCTACCATGTGCAACTTCAAAGCCTAAAAGCCAAACAGAAATGTAATGAAAAACACAATTAAATCGTTAATCGCAATTATTTGAGTGACAATTAATCGTCATGTACAATGTCATAATCGTGACAGCCCTAAGTCCGAGCGTCAGTGAGGTGGCTTGCTCACCCAGATCTCTGTAGTGCTCCAAGCTGGCATAGTTGTTGTTGGACCACCAGCGGCGGGTTGGCACGTTGTGGAAGTATTGCACGATGCACCTTCTTCTCCAAGCCTTATTGAATCTGAGGATGTGGTTCCTGACTTGCTGGTTGGTTTTCCTGGACACCAAGCTGAACTCACTGACGTCCTTTATTGAAAAACACACACACGCACGCTCGCCCCATCCTCTCCACCACCCAGGCCTCATCCTTTGATACAGCTGTGCTCGATGCAACTGTGCCCTCCTCACTGTTGAAAACTTGGTGAACAGATGTACAAGACGAGATTGGACAATCCACTGTCTCCTCTGAGGCCTGTCTCTGTTGGGCTGCGGTCCGCTGGGAAAGCTGAGGACACACACAATAAAAAGAGACTATTTAGATTAGCATGCAAGTTGAATTCGATACACGGACCTCTACACCGCCATACAAACCAATAATTTTTGGTAATTATTTTTAGTAAAAGTACCAAAAATAAAAAAAACACTCTACAAGTGTTATGATTTATGGCTAGTTTAAAGCAGTGGTTCTCAAAGTGGATTCCAGGGACTCAAGCTGGTTGCACACTGCACTGCGCTTTTTCGTTGCGTTTTGGAAATCCGAAATCTGGAGTCCAGGGAGAGAGATGGTGGTTCTGACTGGTTCTCTTGGTCTGGTGTTGTCATATGACGCTTAACTTGATATGGTATCTTGGCGTACCAGCCAATGAAATCAATGCAAGATGGAGGAGGGGTGGGTCTAACTTTTGAAAATCAACAAACGGAAACAGTGGAGGGGGCAGCCTGCAAGACTCTGACCCTAGGCAGATAAAGTTAAAATTCTACAAGGCAGATAAAGAATCAAATTGTACCATTTATTGCACTTTGTGTCCTTCTACAAGCTTGTAGATCTGGTAATGCCCTTTTCTTTCCACATCCTGAGAAAGTGAGAAAACACACACACACACACACACACACACACACACACACACACACACACACACACACACACACACACACACACACACACCATTGTCTTATAGGTGAAACAATGAAGATACATGGTGGGCAATAGGCTCCAGTTTTCCCCAATGTCCATAGATAGGCTACACATCTGTATCTTAAAAGGTGTAAAAAACATCTCCTCCGCCTATTATTTCAGGTTATTTCAAGAAAGGTTATTAAATCAACTCCAACTGTCTTTCAATCGCACGTCTTTTGCGGCAGCTGCATATGCCCGACTGCGCCATAATGTGAACAATGTCAGCTCCTGTCAGATTATTATTTGTGGTTAACTGTCTGTCTTGTGTTTGGATGGATGAATGAATGACGGGGAAAAAAACGACTTTACTTACTGCCGCTTAGATTAGTCTTCAATCTGTTATTTTTCCACTAAATTTTATGAGTGACAAGACCTGTCCATCCAAAGGACACGGTCAAATTAATGTGCGCTCTCCAAAGCAGGTGCGCTCTCCAGCTTTATACTACTGGCCAAACCATATTAATTAAGGCCTTTAAAGAACCACCCAATCGACAGCTTCATATTGCCCACAACTTAACAAGCTACCCTATCAAAAGTTAATAATTGAAATTGTTATCTGGAATGTACCAAATGGGAAAATGTGAAGCACTTAAAAATAAGAACCTAGCCTTTCCTTGGGATGTAGGCCTATACAGTATGTAATGACGCACTAAAATGTAGGTATCCGTCAGTGCCACTTCAGAATCACACAAAAGTGTCAAAAGTAGGTCTCTAGATCTACTACTTTGGCATTTTTAATCCTGTGGCGCAAGCGTCCCTCCATTCTATGAAGGACACGTGAGTCACTTCTCTGATTTTCCTTTTCTTTTTCCATAGCAACGGAATAGATCCGCATCCGGGCACGGTTAGGCAGGCCAATGACGGGAAAAACATCTACTTTACTTACTGCCGTTTAGATTAGTCTTCAATCTGTCTTCAATCTGTTATTTTTCCACGTAACCTTTCTGAGTGACAAGACCTGTACATCCAAAGGACGCACGGTCAAATTAATGTGCGCTCTCCAAAGCAGGTGCGCTCTCTCCAGAGCTTTATACTAGGCTACTGGCCATAACCAATATATTATAGGCATTTTAAAGAAGCACCCAATCGACAGCTGCTCCATATTGCCCACAACTTAACAAGCTACCCTATCAAAAGAAGATAATAATTGAAATTGTTATCTGGAATGTACCAAATGGGAAACAGTAGACCAAATGGACCAATGCCTTGTACTTTTACTCAAGTAGTTTTTGAAGTCCGGACTATGAAAAGTATGAAATGTGAGTAGGCTACTTTTTTACCTGTTTCTATTGAAGTGAAGCTCGTTGAAGCAGGTTAAAAGTTGTCGTTTGTTGTCTTAATAACATCAGTACATCAGTACATAACAATAATCGTCTGTTTTATAAATGACAGTAAGATGGCGACGGCGTTATCTGTTGTTGGTGACTCTGAGGAGGAAGAGCAGTTAGAACCTGCCTAAACACCGTGCTTCCTTTAGGTCGCGTGTGATGATGGCGTCACTCCTTGTCAAAATAAACAGATCTAACAGTCAATTTGCTACTTGATAGTTGCGCCGCTACACTCAGTTAGTGTGTAGATCTGTTCTCTTTTAAAAGCGACGTCACATGGCCGCACATGATCTTAAAACTACAAAAAAAGAGACTATAGGGCAGGCTAGTTCTCAAACCTTTTCATGTCAAGAACCAACATGTCCTGTGCTTCAATAAAATGTATACAGCCGTGTGCTGTATTTTTATACATTTTTCTTTGTGTTTTTTTTTTTTTTTTTTCCTACCGTGATTGGTTCAGATAATGTAATGATCAACGACATGATGACGTTACTCACCTAGCGATACAGACGACTGCCTTGGGATGTCTATGACATCTCTTTAAGGCAATGTTTGTAGCGGACGCGGTCCACGATCGGGATGAGAATGTGCAGACCCATGTCTTGGGACCTCTATGACTCTCTCTTTAATTGAATGGACGTAGCTGACGCGGTCCAAGAACGGGTTGAGGTTGTATACCCTTCCCTACAGGAAGCAAAAGAGGATTCATTAATCTTCTATCATAACCCAGTGATTCTCCTTGCCTGGTCCTCATCATTCATCCATAAACCTTATTCCAGTTAAATATCCGTCTCATTGTATTGTTGTTTTTAATGTGTAAATATGGCACTTTAAAATGGGGTGGGAAAAACTGGTGTATTTTCTTTTTTTGTAAATGGGTAAAAACAGCGCATTTTTTAACACATTTGCTTAACTGTTATCGATTACTTAACCGATAAGGCTTAACGGTTACCGGTTAAGAAAATTGTCTCCATTTGGCGATCCAACACACACACACACACACACACACACACACACACACACAGTTCTAAGATCTTGCTTGTTGTAATGCAAGGACCATACGTGGTATAAGATGGTACGGAAGCGCCCCATCCTCTCCACCACCCAGGCCTCATGCTTTGGTACAATTCGTCTTTCTAGTAGCTCGTCGATTACTTGCAACTGGGACAACACTGACCTATGGCGCAGGCGTCCTTCCATTCTTCGAAGGAGACGTCACTTGTTCTGTTTTTCCTTTGCTATTTTTTTCCATAGCAATGGAATAGATCCGGGTACGCTTTTGCTGGCCAATTTGCTGGTCGAATTCACACGGCATGTATCGCAGGGTCCGGTATCTACCGTTCGGACTTGGAATCCTAAAACCAGCTCATTTCGAGCTACACACGCATGCACGCACACACATGCGCGCACACATGCGCACAGGGCAAACACATCATCTTATTTTTTAACTGTTTTTTGGGGGTAAATTAATTGGACTAAAGCATCACACAAAAGCATCGAAAGCAGCTCTACTACTTTTGGATTGTCATACTCACAGTTTCATCATTTGCTGACAGATCTCGTGTAATATTTATGGTGGTTGGCATTACTTTTTGTTGAAAGTCGATTCTGTTTTTACCAAATGCTTCGGTGAAAATGTGTCCGCTCCTGAGCTGCCAACCCTACACACACACGCAAAGAGGAATTATATTCTAAAAGTGCAATCTATTATGAATTAGTTTTATCTGGCTTGAACTATAGCCTTTTCCTTTAATAGCAAAAAATGCCCCAGAATCAAATAGAAACTGGAGATATCATCCAACCCTAGGCAGAGTCATGCAACAGGCCAGATAATCAAATTTTACGGTGAGCTAGATATATACCATTATAAATGTGCGGGTACGGGTACGTGGAGGGGCGTGCCGGACTAAACACGGGCGGGCAACATTTTATTGTGAATATCAGAGAACTGTTTCCACCTAATGTCACAGGAGTGCACAGGAGTGGAGTCCGCGGCCAAATGCATATCATTTTAGGAGTCCTTAACGGAAGTTTGAAAACCACTGATATAGCAACATACGTTTTTCAGAAAACTGTTAGGGTTTATAAGACATGTTATAGTTGACCTGAGGTGGGTCTTATTATCAGGCATCTCAGATATTTGATGAAAGTCATTTACCCTGAAACGTATCCTAATAAGATACTGTTATACAGTAGACTAGACCACGTACCAGCTGTTGCCTGGAGCCATACAGATCTTATTTTTGTTAGAAGAGATTTTCACTCCGCCCTTGCGGTATGTTGTGTTGCTGCCCATTTGTGTCGCTGCCCATTACAATGGCTTGACCATTCTGTGAAATGACAGAGATACCACAGTGATTAGAATCAACTTCATTGTATCAAAAGTAGTTCTACTAAGAGTAGATCTACTACTTTTGAATCCTGTTGGGGGGGGGGATCACTTACTGGGAGAGTTCCTGATGAAACTCCTTTACTAAGCGTTGAATTGTTGCTGTACACCCTTCTGCCTTTAGACGGTGGTGAACACTTCTTTGAGATTTCCAGTGCCCAGTCTGCCCACATACACGCCCAGTCTCCTGAGGCGGCAATTCTGCAACACACACACACACACACACACACACACACACACACACACACACACACACACACACACACACACACACACACACACACACACACTTGCCTCTTATACATACAAGCAGCGAGATGTAGATGGAATTTGGGAATGATACAATAATACAGGAATAACACACACACACACACACACACACACACACACACACACACACACACACTTGCCTCTTATACATACAAGCAGCGAGATGTAGATGGAATTTGGGAATGATACAATAATACAGGAATAACACACACACACACACACACACACACACACACACACACACACACACACTTGCCTCTTATACATACAAGCAGCGAGATGTAGATGGAATTTGGGACTAACACAATGATACAATAATACAGGAATACAATAAATAATAAACACATTTTTTTTAAATTATTTTATATACTAGACTGGAGCACGTACCTGCATTTGCCTGGAAGATGAAATATCTTCTGGGCGTCCCAATGTTTAATTACTTGTCCATTATTATGTACGTAGCGGACGTGGTCCACGATCGGGATGAGATCGTGCTCTCCCTACAGGAAGCAAAAGAGGATTCATTAATCTTCTATCATAACCCAGTGATTCTCCTTGCCTGGTCCTCATCATTCATCCATAAACCTTATTCCAGTTAAACATCCGTCTCCCAATGTTTAATTACTTGTCCAGTATTAGGATCCCTTTTTGGCTTCCCATCCTCATCCACCTCCACAGAGAGCAAGTCGGCTCGGCACAGATAATAACATCACTGTGCTGTTAAATGACAAAGATACCATAGTGATTAGAATCAGCTTCCCTTTGGCCAAATGGCCAAAACATGGCACGACCTCACCCTTTAGGGTGCTTCGACCTTAAGCGTTTAGGCTCTATCGACAACAGGGGTCTTCAACAGTAGCCTGACACTTCAGTCCGCACATCACCACCCCCTGCTGGTGGGTGGTTTGTAGTGTGGACTGAAACCGGTCCCATTTTATTTTATTTCGAGCCGCCTGAAGAGCGGGCGATTTGAATGGGCCAATCAGGGTTGTATGCTTGGGGCACATGGCTTGGCTGCTCCGGTCCCAGCCCCCTCCAAACAGAGCTCTTGAGCTCACGTGAGACTCGCTCGTGGACTCTGATTGGTGTCCTCTGCCCACGTGAGAGTCTAGTGGACTCTGATTGGTCCGTGAAAACTGTCATGGCGGAGTCAGACTCGACTCGTATTATTTTAATAAACGATGCAATAGTGCCGTTTTATCACGTTTTAATACCATTTTGCACTAACGTAAACATGCAGACATATAATATGTTATGAGAAATAATGTATTTTTGCAATGTCACGCCACGTCGCCGTCGCGTGGGTGTGTGTGTGTGTATGTGTGTGTGTATGTGTGTGACGTCAATAGGCTTTACCCCGCCCCCGGCGAAGTAGAATCTCCGTCCCCGGTTTCAGACTCAATTCCCACGACGCAGTCAAAGAGATTTGACGCAGTGTGTGATTGAGACTGACTTAGCAGTCAGGCTCAACAGGGGGTCCTGGAACCCCAGGGGGTCCTCTGAGTTACTACAGGGGGCCGCCATATCTTGTGTGATAGGATAATTCTTTTAAATTAACAACTTGAACCCTCGCATCCATATTCTGAGGAGAACTTTAGCCAAAAATAGCAGATCTACAAACTCTCAACGCCTCGAGAGCTTGTAGATCGGCAATTTTCTACAAATAGGTTTGGTGCAGAGGTAAAAAAGAAAAAGCAGACCAAGTACATAGTGAAAGGTCAAGTTTTAAAAATAGCGACGATTTAAGAGGTTAAATGTCTGAAAATACACATTAACATGAATCCAACATAAACTGATGACAGTGCTGTTAAAAGTCTATGAATCTATCTATGAAATCGATGAAAATCTGCATCACACATTCATACAATATGTAGTGGGGGTCCCTGTTCATCTCTCTCTCAGCTAAGGGGTCCTTGGCCTGAAAACGTTGAAGACCCCTGGTCTACAAGACACACTTGATGAAGGTCCACAGGGACCAACATGTCCTGTGCTTCAATAAAATGTATACAGCCGTGTGCTGTGTTTTTATACATTTTTCTTTGTGTTTTTTTTTTTCTTTTTTTCTACCGTGATTGGTTCAGATAATGTAATGCCTTGCGATTGAGACAAATGCCTTGGGACCTCTATGACTCTCTCTTTTAGGGAATGGACGTAGCTGACTCGGAAGAATGGGTTGAAGTTGAAGTATACCCTTCCCTACAGGAAGCAAACGACTCTCTCTTTTAGGGAATGGACGTAGCTGACTCGGAAGAATGGGTTGAAGTTGAAGTATACCCTTCCCTACAGGAAGCAAAAGAGGATTCATTAATCTTCTATCATAATCCAGTGATTCTCCTTGCCTGGTCCTCATCATTCACCCATAAACCTTATTCCAGTTAAATATCCGTCTCGTTGTATTGTTGTTTTTAATGTGTAAATATGGCTTTAAAATGGGGGTGGGAAAAACTGGTGTATTTTCTTTTTTTGTAAATGGGTAAAAACAGCGAATTTTTAACACATTTGCTTAACGGTTATCGATTACATAACCGATAAGGCTTAACGGTTACCGGTTAAGAAAATGTCTCCATTTGGCGATCCAACACACACAACTAGTTAAGCGCCCCATCCTCTCCACCACCCAGGCCTCATGCTTTGGTACAATTCGTCTTTCTAGTAGCTCGTCGATTTTTTGCAACGTGGACAACACGGTCCCGAAGAAGTCATGAATAGCCCGTTGCTGTTGGGCTGCGGTCCGCTGGGAATGCTGAGGACACACACAATAAAAAGAGACTATTTAGATTAGCATGCAAGTTGAATTTGATACACAGACCTCTACACCAGCCATACAAACCAATAATAATTATTTTTTGTTAAAGTACCAAAAATAAAATAAAAAACACTCTACAAGAGTTATGATTTATGGCTAGTTTAAAGCAGTGGTTCACAAGGTGGATTCCAGGGACTCAAGCTGGTTGCACACTGCACTGCGCTTTTTCGTTGCGTTTTGGAAATCCGAAATCTGGAGTCCAGGGAGAGAGAGAGGAAAGAGAGAGAGAGCAAGGGACTCAGTGCAACAGCTGCGAAAATTGTAAAAAATAAACCCTGGTCCGAAGATAAATACGAAACGGGCGGCAGTGTGCAAACATGTTTGATATAAGGTGGGGTAGATTTTTTTATTTTCATGCTCCGCCGATATTCGTCCCGAAAAACGCAGCAGTGTGCGCAAAGACCTTCAGTGGGTTCCTTTATGCCCCTATCATAGTAGGAACTGCGGTGATAAGCTATCCACCGCGGTGTAGTCTTTTTAAGTCATAAAATTTGTATGTTATTTGCTGTTTTTGATTTCTGGTATGGTGTTAGGTATGGTTATAAAGTTTACAAAAACCATCACAAACAAGTTGGGCTTCTATCTGTAAAATCGGTTGGCTACTCTTTTTCACTCATCTGATGTCATGACATGACACTCTTTATAGTCCATGGTATTGTTGTATTTGCATGCAAATCAAGATGCTAGCAGGATTGATTGGCCCATATAGCCTATTGTCATACTGTATACAGACTATACACAATGAATTATTAACACAATGTGTCTCATGTTGCTCACAGGTTTAGGTGAAAGGAGGAATTAGCATTGTGAGTTGATTCATTTATTAGACATGAATGCAAAACAAGAGTCAAACACTTGATGTCTTGATCAGTTGTAAAAAAGGATAGTTCTAAGATTAAAAGGCGTAGGCTATACGTTCTAAACTACTAAATAACCATCTCCAAGTGGGTTTGGCTGCAGACCACAGCAGATTAGGGGGCGGATTGTGTGAGGGATGCTATTGGATAGTATGTTAGGGGGCGGATTGTGTGAGGGATGCTATTGGATAGTATGAGAATGACTCAATCCGCCCCCTGGAATCTCAATCCACCCCCTATGACCACCTTTTGCATCCCAAACCCGAGTAGAGACACCCATCTGGGCCACTTTCCGCCCAGCACCAGCATACTCGACCACCTCCGGAGCTCCAGGGCCCAGGGGCCGGCCCCTCGCCGCTCGAGGCCGACCTGGGGCACTCTCGGTGGGGCAGGCCGGCGACGGCGCTGCCCCCCCGGCCCTGGAGCTCCGGAGGTGGTCGAGTATGCTGGTGCTGGGCGGAAAGTGGCCCAGATGGGTGTCTCTACTCGGGTTTGGGATGCAAAAGGTGGTCCCTGGTTCTCTGGAGGTCCCGGGGACCCCCTGAGCTTGTCTCCCCTGCCCCTGCCTTTTAGTGTTAGTCAGTGCACTAACACTAAAAGGACCGCCACTGGCGGTGCTCCCCGGTGGTCCCCGGCGGGGTTTTCGGGGCCTAGCTCCGGCCCTGGGGGTCCCCGGGGGTCCCCGGTGGTACCAGCGTGACCGGGGCGGCGAGACGGATCCAACGGTACCAGGCTCGAGCGAGGCCCAAACGCCGGTACAGCAGGAGCCTTTTAAGCGTCTGCATACAAGCTCAGGGGGTCCCCGGGACCTCCAGAGAACCAGGGACCACCTTTTGCATCCCAAACCCGAGTAGAGACACCCATCTGGGCCACTTTCCGCCCAGCACCAGCATACTCGACCACCTCCGGAGCTCCAGGGCCGGGGGGGCAGCGCCGTCGCCGGCCTGCCCCACCGAGAGTGCCCCCCAGGTCGGCCTCGAGCGGCGAGGGGCCGGCCCCTGGGCTCTGGAGCTCCGAGCTCCAGGCTCCCTGGCTCTCTCCCCCCCTCCCTCCTTTGAAAAACTCTCCAGAGCAAAGTGGGAACTTCCTCCATCAGGAGGGTGCCCCGTCCGTGCAACGTCATAGGGGGTGGATTGAGATTCCAGGGGGCGGATTGAGTCATTCTCATACTATCCAATAGCATCCCTCACACAATCCGCCCCCCTAATCTGTGGTCTGCAGCCAGACATGTCTCAAATAACGGGGTGAATGCATTGAAACATTGTAGCCATTTAATAGTCTGTGGGTTGGTCAAATAAGTGTTCTCAACCAGGAAAGTAGCCTTTCAACATCTTAAAACAGTCTTTGATTGTGTACTACTACTGGTGAATATGTATGTATTTATGTATGACTACTACGGACGAGATGCTGAGCAGCCTCATCGGTACCATAACAAAGGTAATAAAATACTTTTCCGGGGCTAGGAAAAGGGAAACGTTAGCTAGCTTGGAGGCTAACTTGAATTTAATGTTTAGCTTCAAGTTAGCCTCCAAACTAGCAGCAACATAATTCGCACTATGGTAAACCCTGAGGCTTCACCTGCTGCGGTGAATATGCGACTACTTTGTTGCATACACCGTGCTTTTGTCCACACTTCCATCCGATTTCCTTTTAAATGTAAATTTCCCATCCACGGAGTCTTGTATGCGAGCTGCAGCCGTGCACTGAGAGGGACTGCTGCGGTGTTTGGTTCCCCTACGGAACTATTTTCAAGGTAGGACCAGCAGACTGGCCCGACGTCACAGCCTTTGGAGCGACGCCCCCATGCACTCTATTGGTTGGTGAAATGAAAGGTTGACTCCCACTTCCTATTCCAAGGCCGCAGGGTGTTACCCCAGGCTTTTATTTTTTCTTCCTATCGCCAAAATAAAAGTCTGAGTTTCCGAGGCTACTGTGTTACCAACAAAGAAGAAAGTACAATGTACAGCACTGTACAAACCCATAGTACAAACATGGGGAAGTTCTTCTTTTACAATACAGCCACCCATAGTACAAACATGGGGAAATTCTCCTTTTACAATACAGCCACTGAAGTGTGGAATTCCTTGACTATTTCCCTTAAAACAAGTAACTCGCTGGCCTCCTTTAAAACGGCCCTGAAAATTCATCTTTCAGGAGGTCAGAGGTGTAGGTAGTCATCTTTTCTCCCTTTTTCATTTCATTTTCATCAAATGCAAGGAATATTGCCATGTTCTGTAAAATGAGTGCAAAGGACTTCCAATGGAATCAAGACTGTAAAAGGACTTATTGGGATGTTCCTATTGGTCAGAATGCTTTTTGCCGTACCAAGGCTGTGCTGCATGTTTTTTTTTTTTTCTTTTTTTTTTTTTAATGTGTCCACTGTACTTGTATGTAAATTCATTGTGTCAATAAAATCAATCAAAAACCCCGGTTAAAAGCCAGCGTGAATCGGTCTCTGTCCCAGAGGTAGCTCAGATCCGCGTTTGACTCGTTTACCCACAGGTTGAGAACCAATGACCTAAGCTGTCCCAATGCGATGACATTAAGCAGGAAGAGAAACATACTGATCAGAAAACCACTTTTAATAACATCTTCGCCAAAAGCTCGATTTCAGGCAACTTTCTTTGGAAAGTTATGATTTCTCAAGACATTTGCATTTGAGTCAACTGTACCTTCCAGTTTGCACTTGATAGGGTGAAGCCAGTTCTCCCTCACCGCCTCGTATGTGGACAGAAGCGACACCTCTTGCTCCTCTACGCTGTCTCGCACGTCTATTATGAGAATGAGGACCGATTCATTTACATGTTCGGACAGCAACCAACTCCTGTAAAGCGCCGCAGCTCTGCAGCAGTCAGGTTCCACCTTCCACTCTAAGTAAATGCACGAATACATGACAAATTAAGACGGGTAAAAGGGGATTTATAAAACTCAACATTTCAAACAGCAGTCTTTTTTGTTATCATTTTTTTTGTTTTTTTTAAATTTTCATGAAATCCAGAATCAATGAGAAATAGACATGTATCGTGAATAAAAATAGAAATGTAACAAAATACAACAACATAAATACATACATAAAAACTCAAAAACAAAGTAATACATAAAGAAAGAAGACAAACATAAACCCACCCACCCCTCTTTCCCCGGACCAACAATGTAATTATAGTGCGTACCTGTGCCAGGTCAGAACCACTATGCTTCAAACAGCAGTCTTTACCAACTAATAATGTATAGCCTACCCATGGTTATACCTGGGGAGAACATATGAAACACAACACATGATCTCTAGTGACAAGGAGACAACCTATGACCTGAGAAATCCTTCAGACTTCAAACAACCGCTAGTCCATACCACCATCAAGTTTATGTGTATTTCGCCTTGTGGAGTGTCACTGTGCAGTGGGCTAGCCGATGAAATTAAACAAAGCACAAACATTTATCAATTCAAAAAAAGAAAAAAAAAAAAAAAAACTTTATGGACACTTACAAACAGCAAGAATCATCTGATGGCTACTAGAATGAGCACTACTTATTGTTATTATTATTACCCTTATCATTATTATTATCATCATCATTCTAGTCTAACATCACATCTATATAAATTATACCTATTAAGATATAGCATATATATTATATAAAATAAAATATATAATCATATTATAATATACAGTTAATTGATATTGTCATACTCCCGCCCAGTCCACAGTGACACTCATTCTATGTGGAGCTCTTTGCCATCTTGACTCTCACATGCAAGAGAGTGAGTTGTGTGTGTGAGAGAGAGATTAAATGTGCGGGAGTACATGCTGTACACAGTACGTAGCTGTACTATTTCTTACCTATTTCTTTACTATTTATTAACTTTTGTTATGAGAATGAGCCAGGGGTAGGGCTCGATTATGCTTCTCCCTACTCCTTTTTTTGGCACCTTGGACACACAAAGTATATCAAGTCCATAACAAAGTCATTTCAACTTCTTTTTTTAACACACAACCTGCAAAGGATATGATATATAGCCGCTTTTAAGACTTCAGAGAAGTGACGTCAGAATTTGATTGAATGTATTTTTCAGCTGATATTGGCTTATCTGGCCAAACACATTTTACATAGGCCTATTCACATTTTATTATTACCATGTGATATGATATTTGAGGAGAAAAAAAAACAGATGACAAATGAACTCAACTCAACTTAGAAGGAAACTCAAACTGGCAAATCAATCAAACTGAAGTGTAGTGGAGGACACAAAAAACAGTATTGACACCCTGCCCCAAGCCACTGATGCACTCATATCACTGCCGCTGGGCAGAGACCTCCACATTTCAACGTATATGGTTAACAGATTAACCATATACATCATAAAAGTGTCGAGCAAACTTTTTCCATCCCATTTAGTGAAAGTGTCCATTTTTACACAAATTGAACTAACAAAAAGTATTAACACAAAGTACTAACAAGAGCTTGAGACTAATTTAAGTCTCAAGCTCCAGTTGATTTATTGGATCAACTGGAACACAGGTTCATATCCCTGAAAAGTACGTGCTGGTCAATGTTTTCGATATGAGAAGCCTATCACACCTCTCCTGAACCTTAACGGAGAGACAATGAAAAACAATGAAAATAAAAACCACAATCTTACATAAAACCTGAGATTTTAAAGGGCTAATTGGACCTACAGATCAAAACTCAGGAAGGCGGCCATGAATCAACCTTTGTTCTTCAAACTAGCACCACTGGATTCCTTAGCCCTGACAAAGTATGCAATTATCTTCTAGTAACATACACCAACAGTAGTATATCAAAGTACTCACCCAAATCAGTACATTAAAGTATCAACTTAACCCCCCCCCCCCCCCCCCCCTCAAACGAACTCTCGAACTTGAACTCTTTCTATTTTGTATTCATTATCTCTTGAGACTATGCTATGTTCAGATGCACAGATATATTTGTAATTTTGTATCTTGAACTGTCCAAAAGTGCTGAAAAATAAAATGAACTGAACTGAACTGAGTGACTCGAGTAATCCGAGCCAGATGGAGCGGCAGCAGACTGCGCTGAGGTAGACGGAGCTTAGCCAGATGAGCCGGTCAGGACGAAGGCTGAGGTGGACTGAGGTGAGCCATGCGGGGCAGAGGCAGACTGAGATGAGGCAGGCAGGCCAAAGGTAAGATTTATTCTAGACTGAGATGAGGCAGACAGGACGATGGCGAACGTAGAGTGAGATGTGCCAGACTCTGTGACTTGCATCGTCCGAATCAAGGTATACAACTTCTGCACATGTTTTACAAAGGTTAGTAGGTCAGAGGTTCTGCTCTGGCATCCAGGTAATTAGTTGTGATCAAGCCAACGATGCCAGAGATTAGGTTGAATGGAAAGTGCTGGTGACGCCACAGGCACTTTGTCAGGGGTCCAGCTTGTGGAGAGGTATGTGCACTGGTCTACATGACAGGGAGAAAATATTTCAACAATTATTAAATATGAAGCATTTATCAAGATCAATAAAACCACTTCTTGACACATACATCAAGAGAGACATCAAGATCAATACTTTTCTGCAACGGCCGGTGGCCTGCCCGATACCGGTTGTTGTGGCACATTTACTAACATGCCATGTTTAGCTGCACTTGAACAACCGTTCCAGGCTGCCATATCCAGCCCAAGAAACCGTAGAAACCCAGGGAAAAAAAATAGACAAAACCCTTTTTTCTTATTTTCATGCACAAGGACCATACCCTAGCTTTTGCTGAACTGACGCCACTGGGCTGTTGGCCGGGGCACGGGCCTGTGGTGATTAAAGTGTGTGTGTGTGTGTGTGTGTGTGTGTGTGTGTGTGTGTGTGTGTGTGTGTGTGTGTGTGTGTGTGGGTGTGGGACGCTGGGGGGGCAATCATTTGAAATAAGGGCCTTTCTGGGCCCGCCCCTTTCCCCCCTCCCCCTGAGCAGCAGCCATGATGGTGGTGTTACTGCTGCAGCAGTGTGTGTCTATGTCTATGGAGATGGGACTGGTAATGAAATTAGTCATTACCAGTCCCATCTCCATGATATTTAGATCTAATTCCATCGCCAGTTCCATCCACATGATTTGTAGATCTAATTCTATGAGTCCCATCCCCATGATTTGTAGGTCTAATACCATCACAAGTCCCATCCTTATGATTCGTAGATCTAATTCTATCAGTCCTTTCTCAATTATGTGTAGGTATAATTCCATCGCCAGTTCCATCCACATGATTTGTAGATCTAATTCTATACAGTTCCATCCTCATGATTTGTAGATCTAATTCCATCGCCAGTCCCATCCTTATGATTTGTAGATCTAATTCTATCAGTCCCATCTCAATTATGTGAAGGTCAAATTCTATAGCCAGTTCCATCCCCATGATTTGTAAGTCTAATTCGATACAGTCCCATCTCCATATTCTTTAGATCTAATTCCCATGATTTGTAGATCTAATTCCATCACCAGTTCCATCCCCATAATGTGTAGGTCCAATTCCATCGCCAGTTTCGCCAGTTTCATCCGCATGATTTGTAGATCTAATTATATCAGATCCTTCCCAATGATCATGGGGATGGAACTGGCTATAGAATTTGACCTTCACATAATTGAGATGGGACTGATAGAATTAGATCTACAAATCATAAGGATGGGACTGGCGATGGAATTAGATCTACAAATCATGAGGATGGAACTGTATAGAATTAGATCTACAAATCATGTGGATGGAACTGGCGATGGAATTATACCTACACATAATTGAGAAAGGACTGATAGAATTAGATCTACGAATCATAAGGATGGGACTGGTGATGGTATTAGACCTACAAATCATGGGGATGGGACTCATAGAATTAGATCTACAAATCATGCGGATGGAACTGGCGATGGAATTAGATCTAAATATCATGGAGATGGGACTGGTAATGACTAATTTCATTACCAGTCCCATCTCCATAGAGATAGACACACACTGCTGCAGCAGTAACACCACCATCATGGCTGCTGCTCAGGGGGAGGGGGGAAAGGGGCGGGCCCAGAAAGGCCCTTATTGGCCGTGTGTGTGTAAATTTGTGTAATGTCTTGTTGTAATGTCTTGGTAAGATATAGGCTCATACTGTACATTGCAGCCATACATTCATCAATCAATACATCTTTGTGAGGGTTCGGAATATCAATATTATAATCAACACAAATGTATGCAACCTTCTGGTCAGTCTTTGTGAACATATGTTCCATAAAATTCTTGAAGATTTCAATACTGGACTTTGGATCTCTATAGGATAAAAACAGTCTAAAATGTCATGGTGCACAACGCTGTCTGTCCAGATGACAGCCTGCCACAATGTAGCTGCTGGTTCATAGTATGTTTGATAGTAGGCTATTTAATTGTGACACATTTTGCCCTAAAATCACGTTGTGAACCGACGGTCGCTTATCTCCCGATTAGGGAGTCTTACTGGTAGTAATGCATGTTCTCTGCTCTCACCTTGGCCGTGGTCTTGTCATGAAACAGGAGGAACAGCAGCAAGCGAAGATTCTGCACCACGGAGAGAATTATCAGCCCATAGAACAGCACTCTCTTGTTGTAGGCTATTTAATTGTGGCCCACTTAATTTTGGAAAACATCCAATTTAGTAGGCTATTTATTTAATTGTGGCCCACTTAATTTTGGAAAACATCCAATTTAATACATTAACTAAAACCAAAAGATACATTCATAAAATGATTATACAAAGGGAAACTGCAATAAAAGGGAACAAATTTGACTCTGAGCCTCGTTTTGTAAAGGAAGCACAACATTTAGAGCGGTTGGACTTGATCAACTCCTTTGATTAGTAAAGTGTACTACAATAAGCAGCTTGGTGTTACCGTCTTTCCGAGGAAGTGTATGACAGGCTGAGATCATGTCACCTTGTCACCATGTCTTGTGCTTGAAAGAAATCCAGCAATGATTCTTGCTCATTGTTGAAGCATGTTTTAATTGTGTAGGAATAAATAGTTCTAGGACTTTAAATATCAAGCTATAAATTGTGCATGTATAGTCTTGCCAAGTAAGTATTTTTTTTTTTTTTTTTTTTTTTTTTTTTACCTCAAAATGTATTATAGTGTATTATTTAGATACTAAAAAGTCTGTGAGTCAGATTTTCCACTTGGTGGATCTTCATCGTTTGGGATTCCATAGGTGATCTTTGAATGAAGTCCACAGCGCTGGTCATTTCAATTGTGGTGTATGTTGAAACTTTTATATCGTATGGTGCTCCTTTGTAACCTTAAAAACAAACAAAATACATTTAGTGTATACGTTTATTACGTTTTCCCCCTCCCCCACTTTTTCCCCCTTTCCCCTTTACCCTTTGCTGTAATTTTTAAGACAGAAGAATAACTGATGTTGGAGGGCATGGTGGAGGGAAGCATGTTCGGGAAGAGCTTTATGAAGACGGGGAGAAGGAGCTCCGTGAAGGGGACGATGAGGAAGAGCACGAAGGGGACGAGACGGAAGAGGTCGGCGCAGGTCCTCATCAGCCGCCTCCGCTCGCGGCGCGTGAGAGCCTCTCCCTGCAGCAGCTGCCACACCATCGCCCCGGCCACCCTGGTGTCGAGCTGCAGGCACACTTGTCAAAATTGACTCTGTCAATTCTAGTTATTATCATACACGTTGAGACCAAACCGAACTGTTTTTAGGTCATGAATCCACCGAACTTCGGCCTCCTTCCGGTCTAAATCGCCTCCATTGATTTTTTCAACCACCCAAAATTTGAAGTTTGAGTCTGTATGGTCATGCTTTGCAAAGTGTCTTGCTATAATGGTAAAATACTTTTTTTTTCCTGTTTTTTCTTTGTCTCTGTCTTCGCACGAATTATTAAGTGTGCCTGCTATGCAATAGCAGAACACTTATTGTAATCCGCCATACTTAAGTATGTCGGTAATGTTCTTGCAAATTTCGGCACGTAGTAAGTGCCGCACGATTTACGCCACCGCCGCAATATATACATCAAAACGTGCGGCTCGGCCGGGAATGGTGTGCTATTACTTTTCTTTCCGATCCGCGTTACCATTGCGACGTAATTCACAAAAAACGACGCCAAAAAACCCCATTGACTTAGAATGGGGGAAACTTCGGCACGTAATAACTGCCGCAGGATTTACGCCACCCCCGCAATATATACATCAAAATGTGCGGCTCGGCCGGGAATGGTGTGCTATTACTTTTCTTTCCGATCCGCGATACGATTGCGATGTAATTCGCAAAAAAACGATGCCCAAAAACCCCATTGACTTAGAATGGGGGACTCTGAAAAAAAACCAGAAACTTTGGCGCCACATAACTCTGCCATACTTTTGCCTAGCAACGTGATTTAAACTTTAAAATGCACACACAACTTTGGTCTTTTTCCGGCCAATAGGGATGAGCTGTAATTGATTAAGCCCCGCCCCCTCTGTAACAGGAAGTGTCCTTCGCCAAACAGGAAGTGCCTCTATAACTCATGAACCGTTTGTCGTACAGACTCGCGGCTAGTGTCATAAAAAAAAAATTCTCAATTTTTTTTTTCTCAATTTTTTTTTCTCAAATTTTTTTTTCTCAAATATTTTTTTTTCTCAATTTTTTTTTCTCAAAAAGATTTTTTTTCTCAAAAATTTTTTTTTCTCAAAAATGTTTTTTTCTCAAAAATGTTTTTTTTCTCAAAATTCTTTTTTTCTCAAAAATTTTTTTTTTCTCAAATATTTTTTTCTCAACATTTTCTTTTCTCAAAAATTATTTTTTTCTCAAAAAACATTTTTTTTCTCAAAAAACTTTTTTTCTCACAAAACAATTTTTTCTCTAAAAAACTGTCGTTAAAGTGCGACCCGTGACAACGGCCAAAAATGCGCCAAAACGCCACTAATTAGTCGAAATGGCTGTGGGTGGTGTCATATGAAGAACCATAATGTTAAAGCTTATGCAAAAAATGCTAATGTTAAAAAATGTAACGCTAATGCTAACACCAACCGCTACACAAGGTTGCACAGACTTAGCGAGCTGCAGGCACACTTAAAATTTCTTGGAAATTTTCTTTTCTAGTATCCATTTTATGGCCGGCTAGGATAGATGACATTCTTGGTGTCACAAAAGGTCTGTGTTGTCAGGTGGACAGGCGGGATTGGGGGGACAGCGTGGGGATTTGTGAATGATTTAATTTCTGCTGACTGTTGGCAATAATTGCATCGTCTCTTCCCGCAGGGCCGGTGTCCAGTGGGCATGTTGGAGTGGCATGTTGGGTGGAAGGCTCCGTCTGAAAGCAACAACAGGCTTGTCTTTAAACGTTTCATGGAGTTCCAACACATCCCCATGTTTGAGTAACCCATTAAGATTCTACAAATATTCAAAATCCTTTCTTTTCTAAAAGAGTAATGGTGCTCCATGTGGTTAACAATGGAACTGCAGTGGAAACCGTGGAGAAAAAACTGTGGAAACTTCCCACTGGACTTCAAGCAACGCACGCAACGTAACCGTTACGTGCCAGAACGCGTTTTTCAGGTGGAACGACCCTCTCAAAACTTAACACAGACAACTTGGTGGATTGCCTCACCGTCCAAACTCGCACATTTAGCGAGCTGCAGGCACACTTGTCAAAATTGACTCTGTCAATTCTAGTTATTATCATACACGTTGAGACCAAACCGAACTGTTTTTAGGTCATGAATCCACCGAACTTCGGCCTCCTTCCGGTCTAAATCGCCTCCATTGATTATTTCGACCACCCAAAATTTGAAGTTTGAGTCTGTATGGTCATTATGCTTTGCAAAGTGTCTTGCTATAATGGTAAAATACTTTTTTTTCCCCTGTTTTTTCTTTGTCTCTGTCTTCGCACGAATTATATCCATTTTATGGCCGGCTATCCTTACCTTCAACTTCCTCTTAGTTTCCCCTATGTAGATCTTTTGACAAGGGCATTGTATAGCATAGATGACATTCTTGGTGTCACAAAAGGTCTGTGTTGTCAGGTGGACAGGCGGGATTGGGGGGACAGCGTAGGGATTTGTGAATGATTTAATTTCTGCTGACTGTTGGCAATAATTGCATCGTCTCTTCCCGCAGGGCCGGTGTCCAGTGGGCATGTTGGAGTGGCATGTTGGGTGGAAGGCTCCGTCTGAAAGCAACAACAGGCTTGTCTTTAAACGTTTCATGGAGTTCCAACACATCCCCATGTTTGAGTAACCCATTAAGATTCTACAAATATTCTAAATCCTTTCTTTTCTAAAAGAGTGAACTGCAGTGGAAACCGTGGAGAAAAAACTGTGGAAACTTCCCACTGGACTTCAAGCAACGCGCGCAACGTAACCGTTACGTGCCAGAACGCGTTTTTCAGGTGGAACGACCCTCTCAAAACTTAACACAGACAACTTGGTGGATTGCCTCACCGTCCAAACTCGCACATTTAGCGAGCTGCAGGCACACTTGTCAAAATTGACTCTGTCAATTCTAGTTATTATCATACACGTTGAGACCAAACCGAACTGTTTTTAGGTCATGAATCCACCGAACTTCGGCCTCCTTCCGGTCTAAATCGCCTCCATTGATTTTTTCGACCACCCAAAATTTGAAGTTTGAGTCTGTATGGTCATTATGCTTTGCAAAGTGTCTTGCTATAATGGTAAAATATTTTTTTTCCCCTGTTTTTTCTTTGTCTCTGTCTTCGCACGAATTATATCCATTTTATGGCCGGCTATCCTTACCTTCAACTTCCTCTTAGTTTCCCCTATGTAGATCTTTTGGCAAGGGCATTGTATAGCATAGATGACATTCTTGGCGTCACAAAAGGTCTGTGTTGTCAGGTGGACAGGCGGGATTGGGGGGACAGCGTGGGGATTTGTGAATGATTTAATTTCTGCTGACTGTTGGCAATAATTGCATCGTCTCTTCCCGCAGGGCCGGTGTCCAGTGGGCATGTTGGAGTGGCATGTTGGGTGGAAGGCTCCGTCTGAAAGCAACAACAGGCTTGTCTTTAAACGTTTCATGGAGTTCCAACACATCCCCATGTTTGAGTAACCCATTAAGATTCTACAAATATTCTAAATCCTTTCTTTTCTAAAAGAGTAATGGTGCTCCATGTGGTTAACAATGGAACTGCAGTGGAAACCGTGGAGAAAAAACTGTGGAAACTTCCCACTGGACTTCAAGCAACGCGCGCAACGTAACCGTTACGTGCCAGAACGCGTTTTTCAGGTGGAACGACCCTCTCAAAACTTAACACAGACAACTTGGTGGATTGCCTCACCGTCCAAACTCGCACATTTAGCGAGCTGCAGGCACACTTGTCAAAATTGACTCTGTCAATTCTAGTTATTATCATACACGTTGAGACCAAACCGAACTGTTTTTAGGTCATGAATCCACCGAACTTCGGCCTCCTTCCGGTCTAAATCGCCTCCATTGATTATTTCGACCACCCAAAATTTGAAGTTTGAGTCTGTATGGTCATTAGGCTTTGCAAAGTGTCTTGCTATAATGGTAAAACATTTTTTTTCCCCCTGTTTTTTCTTTGTCTCTGTCTTCGCACGAATTATATCCATTTTATGGCCGGCTATCCTTACCTTCAACTTCCTCTTAGTTTCCCCTATGTAGATCTTTTGACAAGGGCATTGTATAGCATAGATGACATTCTTGGTGTCACAAAAGGTCTGTGTTGTCAGGTGGACAGGCGGGATTGGGGGGACAGCGTGGGGATTTGTGAATGATTTAATTTCTGCTGACTGTTGGCAATAATTGCATCGTCTCTTCCCGCAGGGCCGGTGTCCAGTGGGCATGTTGGAGTGGCATGTTGGGTGGAAGGCTCCGTCTGAAAGCAACAACAGGCTTGTCTTTAAACGTTTCATGGAGTTCCAACACATCCCCATGTTTGAGTAACCCATTAAGATTCTACAAATATTCTAAATCCTTTCTTTTCTAAAAGAGTAATGGTGCTCCATGTGGTTAACAATGGAACTGCAGTGGAAACCGTGGAGAAAAAACTGTGGAAACTTCCCACTGGACTTCAAGCAACGCGCGCAACGTAACCGTTACGTGCCAGAACGCGTTTTTCAGGTGGAACGACCCTCTCAAAACTTAACACAGACAACTTGGTGGATTGCCTCACCGTCCAAACTCGCACATTTAGCGAGCTGCAGGCACACTTGTGTTTGTGTTTGTTTTTTTTTTTTTTTCCTTTTATATATGATATTCTATATACATATATGTTTGGCGTAAAGAGTTGTCTAAAATACATATATTCAAGAAAACATAGGCCTACTTACCATTTTTAAATGTGGCGTCGTGACGATGACAAGGGGGCCGTGGATGTGCAGAAGCTGAGTGTCAGGCTAGGTCAGTTATCAATGACGTCTATCTCTTTGATCACGGATAATATTGAATTTGATATTATTGTTGTTGTTAATCATAATTCCTTTCGACTTTTCCCATTTTCAGTTTAGTTAACCATTTTTTAATGAAGTGGTTTATCGTGATCATGATTATTAATATTATTTCAATGTGTTAAGTTCATTAATACAGATGGACTGAACACGGTTCTTGCCTGGCTTGGGCGACTGACCCAGTTTGGAGTCGACAATTACGCATGTGTCGCCAAAGGACTTTGCATAAGTAAAGTCCTTGACAGTATGCACAGTGCATTAAGTCATTTCCCTGTGCCTTTTTAGGAGGACGTTTCCCTGTGCCCTCTGCGTGTCAAATCCCATGTCGTCTGTCGTTGTAGAGTCACGCGCCCTGAAAATGTGAAAATATTTTTTTCTTTTTTTCTTTTTTTTGTTTGACGCCCCTTAGATTCTGCTCCCGTTGTAATGGCTATTTTTAATTATGATAAAACAATAATACCTCATACGACTTGTCTTTTTGATCTTTTTGTCCGTCATCCCGACAGTCACTTGTGGCACTTCTGGCATTTTGGTCCCTTCTTCTAAAATTGTGAGGTGATCCAGGAGGGATGTCCATTCTTACTCTCCTTCTTCTGGTCTTCCCTCCCTCATCCTGAAATTATTTTTGTTCTCTAACATAGCATTAGAGTATTAGAGTAATTGCCAGACCCATGAAATGGGTAGGCCTACATAAGCAAATGTCGGTCTGTCTGTCTGTCCTGGTTTTCTATATAAAGGGTATATATGATGATGACATGATGATGACATGCCTACAAAAGGCATGATGTCATAAATGATGATGACAGACAGGGGGTCTGGCACAACCAGGTTGACCTGGTCTAGTATTTCTTACCACAGCAAAACACTCCGCAGTTAAACACATCTTCTTGCTTCCACTGATTCTTCGGATTATGATCCTCCAATCATTGAAGCCTTGGGGGACCAAATCCTGAAAAGCCTCACTGTAATAGAACAATTTAAACAATATTATTGCATCTTATTCCCTCCAAAAAGGTCGGGCAAAAATAATGTTTGTTTTGTCTTCGGCTGCCTGCCTTTCTGTGTGTGTTTGTGTGTGCGTGTTTGAGAGGTCATTTCACTCAGTAAAAAATTAAATAGTTTACGTCAAGACGGCCATTTCGTCATTCTTAAGTTGATAGTCTCGCGAAGAGTCGTAGATCCTGATTTCCCTCACCACCATGTCAAGAACCTTTCAAATAATATATATAACTCATGGAAGTAGATTCCTTAGTGTTTTCACTCATCAGCCTAGCCTGGGTGCCAGCCTGTTCGCTCTGTTCCACGATTTGTTTGCTTTGCATCACAGTCTGGACAGGAGTCCACCTCCAAGGGGAGGTGGGACATAGAAGTGGGATTCACACATCCGTGGCTTCTGATTGGTCTGTGGTGCGGGGCCGGACAAATACACCAGTCTGTATTGGCTGGCTGATTCCGTTCCAACGAATCAGAGTAGGATTAGGGTAGCTACAACACCCAATCAGCAACGACCTCGCTACGTCACAACGGACGTTCAGAAATGCGAGTCAACTGATTCATTTCCAGACTGATGCGGAGAGACAAAACAAATCACGGAAAGGAGTGCACAGGCTGGCAACCAGGCTATCACCAGCTACCACGGCACCTGTTCACCTGGTAACCATGGTAACAGTTAACTTGTCTGTGGACGAGATAACGGGGCCCTGGCACACATAAAAACTTGATTTTAACACATATGGTGCCAACCCCGAGTTTCCCGAGTTTGTATTGGTACCACCCCTGTGCCAACCCAGAGTTTCCCGAGTTTGGGCCGTTTTTGAAGATTTTTTCTTTTTTTTTTTCTTTTTTGTTCAAAAATGTTTTTTGGACCTCCAGAAATGTATTAGGCATGATCGCGATCGCGAAATTGCATGTTTAACCCCCATACCAACCCATTCTTTCAAACATGGCAGCCATGTTTGTTTACATCTGAAGAAAACATAATGGCTGATAAATCATGAATGCCTGAACGGATTTCCAAGCGGATTTTTTGGTTTGAAAGCTGTGAACAGTGTGCACACACGTGGTGCCTCATCTAGGCAATCCGTGCACTATAAATTACATGGAAGTCTATGGAGACCATGGCATCGCGGGACATTGAAGAGAAAAAATCATTGCAACATAAGTGTCACTTTCTGTTGAAAAAAAAAAATCTTTCTCCAAGTATAATCATAATACCTGATGATTATGTTGTTAAATAGTTAATTAACTAAAGTCTGAGGTGTAGCCTACATGGTTATCCTCTCTGGATCACTGGGATTTATTTGGGTGTCAGCAGGTGGCTGAGCAATACATCAGCTCATCATCATACAGTGGAGGGACACTGGAGCGACGGGTCTCAAGATATAATACACTCCAAAAAACAAGAGGGATGTGCTTAGTGATGAATGGATGGAGGGGCGGACGGACGGACAGAGAGGGACTGAAGACAACTAGAAAGAATCAATTGGAAATCGCAAGTGGAAACAGCAGATGATGAGTAACACGGACACGTACTTCAATGGGAAAGCCCTTGGAGACAAACGTTACATCAGATGATGAGAAAGCTACACAAGAGCTATCGCCTGGTCGCCCTGCGGAGCGACCACACCACCTACAGTATGACCGTATACGCCTTGATATTATGATCTCACTCTGATTGGCAACGACAGCCAATCAGATAGGGGAAAGAGGATGACAACACGATATCAAGGTATCGTGATGTCTGGTTGGGTGAAGGGAAACAGATTCAGACGATGAGAAAACTAGACAAGAACTATAGTCTGCTTGTAGCCTGCTTCCAGACCATAGACCCCGCCCACTCTCAGAGTGGACTGTGTCTCTGGTCTGGAGCTGAGTACATGAATCAGCATTTATTTTCAGCTGCACCAATGAGCGCAGGGAGTGGGGTGGGTCTCACGAATATACAATCCGCGCAGCAGTTGAAACGATTCAAACGAAGTTCACACACACACAGGCTGAGGAAGGCACGCACACACACACGCACACGCACGCACTGATTTCACCAAGCTGTTAATGTTGATTACATGTTTCTGGTCGCAGTTCTGTGTGGAAACAGTCACTGGCACAGACAGACACACACACAATCACACGCACACTCCGCGATCGTGCGTCACGTCCGCCGTGCGTCTCGTTCACCGTGCGTCGCAATCACTCACGCATGGATGCGCGCGTGCACGCTCGCAAAAAAGTCCCTCCCCCGTAAATCGCTCAGAATAGGGCACAGTTTCAGACTACTGCGTGAGCTGAGTCTGATATCAGGCTAGTCTGCTTGACCTGCGGGGCAACCACACTAATGACAGGTGGTTGAATTTGGACATGTTCCTCTTGGTTCCCCTTCCGCTGATTGCTCAGCCCTCAGCCGCGGTTGCTCAGCATGCTCTTCTTGGCTTCATGGACGCAGGACATGTACTTCTCGGCCAGGCTGGAGCACAGTAGGGAATTCTGGGGGTTGTCTTTGTAGCACTGGAACACACGGCCCTGCAACTCACTGCATACTGCCTCTGTGCCTCTCCGGGGCCGGATGCGAGCCTCTGCCTTGTTAGCTGCCTGGCTGAATTGTTCAGCAGCCTGCTTGTAGTTCTCAAGGTTATTATTCTCCAGGGTTTTTAATTGTTCTTTATAGAAGGCCGAGGTCGTTGCCAACTCTCTCTCTTTCCTCTCCAACTGGCTGGCCAGTAACTTGGCCTTCTCCGACTCTTCTTGGGTCTTGCCTTTCTCAACGAGTAGTGCTGGGGTCAGAGTATCCAGGCCCTGTGCCATTCTGGCAAGCTGCTCCTGCACCTCTTGCTCAACCTTTCTGTGCATTTCCTCACGTATTTCTGCAACAGATGGCCCTGTTGGTGTTGGACTTGGTTGTTGTTTTTTTGGTGGTGGTGAAAACCCCTGGGATTCCCGCATCCGCTGGAGGACCTCTTCTGAGACCCTCAATCCTTTGGAGATTGGGACATTCTCCTCTTTGTCCAGTCCGAACGTGCTTCCAGTGACGCCCATTCTGGACTGTTGTTTGACAACTATCATTGTTGTTGTTATTATTAACCCTATATTGCAGACCAGAGAGGATACTATGACATCATAGGATATTTTCCAAATATGGCCTTCCTCCACTGCTATGCCCAAATATGGATATGTACATCACAGCAACATCACGTCTACATCACGGCAAATCATATGTAGTAAAACAGAATGGGGGAAGTTGAAGTAATATGATCAGTGACACTCGATTAGATCAAATAGAAACGTTCTCTCTTTCTAAGAATTAATGTGGCATGATGTCATTTAGCGATACCATCTCTTCAGTGTCCTTAGCCCTAGGCTTAACCTTCCTCTTGTCTTCTCCAGCAGATGTCCATATGTCTTCACCTTCAATGAAGGCTTGTCTCTTCTGGCTGAGATCACTTTAGTCGTCTATGAGAAACATGAAATCAAATTAAAATGTTAAACATGGGATCTCTTTTGAGATTGTATAATGTTAAAGGGTTAGGCGGTTAACATCCCATTTTCCTTCTTCAACTGTCAGCTCCCAGACGTTCAAGCTCGAGACCCAAGAGACATTAATTGTTTGCCTGGGACCCAAACTATAGGGAAAACGACAGATCTACAAGCTCACAACAATGCATCGTTTGTAGATCCTGCTTTTACTAATTTATGGAATTTATAGATTTCTTCATGAAATTGTTGGAGCAAAACATTTTTTTTTTTTTTTTTTTTTTTTTATTCATGAAAGAAAAAACTTTTCTGGGAATGCTTTTGAAAATCCCAAACCCCTGGGGGTCCTTAGACCCAGTGGTGGACAGTACTCAAGTACATTTACTTGAGTAGGCCTACTGTACTTAAGTGTACTTTGCCTGACTATTAGATTTGATACTTATTACTCATACTCGAATACATTTCCAAGACAAATTTTGTACTCTTACTCGAGTACATTTCTAGGAAGGCTGAAAAGTACAGAGTACTTTAAGGATGTCTGTTAATTTTAGTATTGTTCCTAAAATGCAATTGATAGAGAGGGGCATGGTGGTGCAGTTGATAGTGCTCACTATTATTATTATTTAGTTTTACTCTTACTCAAGCATCATTTTGACTGCTGTACTTTTACCAGTAGTATTTGTGCTCTTACTCAAGTACTGGGGTCAAGTACTCTGTCCATCTCTGCTTAGACCTCAATTTGTAGTTTATTACTACATAATAAACTGCTGCTAGGCTACTGTAACTAAGAAAACCACGCAGTCATTTCAGTCATTTGCAACAGATTTATTTGTAATTAAAATGCGAACTGTACATAATACACATTGTGCAAACAACATAGAAATACAAAATACAAGAAATATGCATACATACAGTATAGGCTAGCAGATGTCAAATGTGCAAAGACAAATAAATACAAATTATGGCACATGGGATATTCGTCTGACCTAAAACAAGGTCCAAAAAATAATGACTTCTGCCAGCATAAATACAAATTTTAGGGTAATAAAAGGCACATAAAATGCATTTAAACAGAAGGCTTCATGTATTTATCAGTTGTCAAACATGCAGTTACAGCCCCTGTCCTAGGTTTACGGAGGTACTCATTGATTTTGACAGTTCCCTTTCGTTGGCTTTGTGATTACCGGGAAACACAGCGTTAAGATGACACAGAATGTACTCTTTTTGTTTCTTTGTCAGCTCATACTTGCATGCCCCTGGAGCCATTCCATTTTGTATATCGCTATATGCTATGGCACATTGAAATACTAGACTACCAAAGGATCCAGGATTCCCCTTTGCCAACCTCACCATGTGTGCCAGCTCAGGTTCTGTGAACTGTTTGGGCTCCATGTCTGGACGTTGCATGGTCACCGAACAGAATGTTTCGCTTTGTCGTGGTTGTGCAGTGTCCAATTTTCCCAGGCTTATATTGTGTCTGCTTTCCAGGAGCGCTTTAATTATAGGCGCTGTCCGCTCATCTTCCTCTATTAACTGAATGATCTCCCTGGAAAAAAGAAACATTACATTATGGGTTTCCATTGGCACCAAACATTAAAACCTTGGCTGGATAAAAAACTGGGTCACCCTTTTTGTTCTCCTTTGGGCCACTTGACACTGAGCCATCCAGCTTCATCCTCCAGGTCGGCAAGATTATTTTTGAAATCGTTTCCTGTTCTTCATCGCTTATCCAAGTTATACTACCAAACCATTCTACCGTCTTATCTGCCTTAAAATAATAAATAGCAAATGCCATTGTGGGCAGATATGACATAAACAAAGTCAGGTGGACGGTTTATACTATAGCAAGAGGACTTCTTATGCACTGTTTGAATTTGTTTGCTTGTCATTGAACACAGTCACACCACGGCCATCTTGGATCACATGGTACACTATAGGCAGCTTTAAAGGAGTAGTTCACCCCAAAAATGACTTGTCTTCTATTGATTACTCATAATATATGTGTAAGACAAACAATTAATTACAATAAATGTTCCCCCATTGATTCCGGATGGGGACCCAAATGCATTCGGGTCCCCATCCAGAATCAATGGAGGTAAATATACTATAATCTAATTTTTCACTTAGGAATGTGACAAATACAAACAAATATTATTGAACTCAAGTCTCCATGGTGTGAGTAATCAACAGAAAAAAAGTCATTTTGGGAGTGAACTACTCCTTTAAGATGTGATTTGAGGTGCAGTCCTAACAGGTTATCATTTAGTCATCAAAAACAGACAGTGTAGCATGTCATCGCACAAGATACCACATGCACAATCTTTCTTTTGCAGGATAGCCTACAAGAAAATGTGAGCAAATGTTACATGTCATATCGCAGTACCACGTGCACATTAGTCATCAGACTAGTCACGTTCATGCACATTCGGCAATGGGATAACATACAACTGATCAACTTCAACTAGAACACATTTCTTCTGGACCATATTTGGCCAGATCGCCCAAACATTACCAGTCTTCTCAACAACCTTGATGAAATCACTCTCTACCCCAACTTAATAATAAATAATAATACATTTAATTTGTAACGCACTTTATATTTTGAAACAAAATCTCAAAGTGCTACATTAAAATGGCAAATAAATGAAGCAGAAGCAAACAAAACCAACAAAAAGATTAATAAAAAGGACTACAAAAGGTACAAAACAGTTAAATCAGAAAATTAAGAACAGTGCACACCTATTTTACACAGCTCAAATAAAAATGTAAAAGCACACAAGAGAGGATTAAGAAGCACCAAAGGTAACCAAAAAAAGGTCCTTCTAGGCAAATGCCTTATTAAAAAGAACGGTCTTAAGTCCCCTTTTGAAGCGTCCACTGACTGTGGTGCTCTCAGGTGGTCAGGGAGGGCATTCCACAGCAGAGGAGCAGCTGAGCAAAAAGCCCGGTCCCCCATAGTATGTAGGTTGGTCGTTTTTCCTTTTAGTGAGTGTGGGACAGAGTCTGGCTATGTTTTTGAGATGAAAAAATGAAGTTTTGACAAGGTGTTTAATGTGGGGGTCAAAAGTCAGCTGGGGGTCCATTTTTACACCCAGGTTGGTGATAACTGGTGAGAGGGGGAGGTTCTGGCCGGGAAATGTGATGCTGGTTATTGTGGATGATTTGACCTGATTTGGGGTGCCGATCAGAATGGCTTCTGTTTTTTTGTTTAATTGTCTAACTTGCAAGTCTTTACACACTGGCCTTCTGTTTGTTTTCAGCATCTCAACTAAAAAACATAAGAATGTTTCTCACATTCACAAGTTGCAGGGCTTTGATGTTTTAAAAACCAAAAGGTTGTGAATCAAGCAAAATGTGCCATCATTCAAGCACGCTGCACCGCTTGATCTTTTTTTTATATTTTCATACGTTTCACTATGATATAGAACAGGGGTCCTCAATAGGCGGACCGCGGTCCATGTCCGGACCCAGGCGCACCTCCGTCCGGACCGCGGCACATTTCTGAGAAATCTCCGCACAGTTGTATCTGACGATCGGACTGACTGTGTGTGATTTGTGTTTGTGTGTGCGTGGGTGTGTGCTCATTCGCTCAAACACATACACAGGCTCACAAGACACACCCCGTCCCCTACGCCAATTTGCAAGCCCACAAAGCGTCGCGGGTGCAACGTGCTGTGGGCTTGTAGATCAAAGGTTTTCCTTCCCTCCGAAGCAGTCTGCTCTCCATGCTGCTCCCCCCTCCCCTCCCCTCTCCACACACTCATGCCGCTCGCTGCCTGAAAAAGTTGCTAAAACCTCTTGGAAACCATTGCTCCCACTGGATTAATAACTTAGAGATCTTCTACCTTTGGCTGTTCAATTGGAGAGGACAACAGCAACACATTAATATCCACGATGTAAGGCTCCAACTGCTTGCATTAGACGAGAAATGGTCGCGAAACTCGCGATGCGTGATCATGCGTCTTTAACAATGTGATGTGTCGTCGCATATTATTGCCAGCTATCCTAGGCTGTGTTAGGTTAATAACTATGACTCGTTGACCCTGATTTGACTGGCCATTTGACATAGGCAATCAGCACAGTATGGCTTGTGCAGTACGTGTGTCAACTGAATGTCAAGTAATCCTCTCCCCCTCACGCTAAGTTTCACTTTATTTTCCATTCTGAACGACAAGCCCTAATATTGCATTTATGCTCTTTAGTTTCCAATAATTAAACTATAAGCCAGTGTTTTATTGCTACACAATAAATGTAAATAATGTAGCCTACTCTACATGCATAAATAATTATCCATTCATCCATCCATCCATCTTCAACCGCTTATCCAGCATCGGGTAGCAGGGGTAACAGTTCCAACTGAGATTTCCAAAGTTCCAAATAATAATAATAATAATTAAAATAAACAATTCTAATGATTATAATAAACATACATACATACAGTACATACTGTATTAATGTATCCGCCTTATTTCGCCTTCGCCTTTTTTTTCCGGACCCGGACCTGTTTCAAAAGAATATTTCTGGACCTTCAAGATTTGTATTTGAGGACCCCTGATATAGAACCTCATCAATCAAAAAACGATATGACCAAAAGCAGCCACCAACAGTAAAGCGGTTACCTACAGATCCACACAAGTTCTCAATGGCATGTCTATTTGTGACGTTTGCTCTCACAAGGGGATGGCCAAACCCTGTAACACTTTCATTTATTACATTACATTTTTCTGTTCTTCGTTCATTATAGGTTATTTTTTTCTACAAAGGACTGTCACTGAACCTTTGGACTTGTTATCTACTTAACTCTTTGTGGCAACTCTCTCCACAAGAGGAACTTTCTAGCCATTTGTGAGGGGACATATTGGGTTCCATGAAAATACTTAAGCAGAGTGCCCATGTTTGATTCAAATACAAATGTTGAAGTAGCCCATAATGGACCCACGTGTCTTACACTTTGGTGGACGTGTGTGAGCAAATGTATGTTGAAACGGCCTGAGATCAGGCCGTTGATCGTGTGTAGGGTGCTTTTCTCTTTGAGGGATAGGCTCAGCGAGAAGGTGATGAGGGGGATGTAGACCGAAGCGTTGGGGATTTTTTTCCGGGCTAGGTTGTGTAGGCGTCTGAGCGTATGACGGAAGATTTCTGACGAGGCCGACGAGTCGCGGCAGTTAATGCCGAAGGAGAGGACTACTCTCCTGGCGTGGGGGTAAGGGCCCGTCAATTTGGCGAGTATTTCTGCCCCGTCGTGGATCGTCGCTCCAGGATACGCATCGACCTGGACTCTGTCGTCCCTGATGAGCGGCAGGCGTTTTAAGTTCACTCCGCTGCAGAGAGATCAGCTTGCCCTCCACTCCCAGAGGCTTCCTCGTTGTGCAGAAGATACATCTCCTTCTCTTGTGCAGCAGGGGGAGCTCTTCGGCTAAATTCGCCATAGGAGTTGCGTGCAGGTGTGGACTTCGGCTCCATACCTTTCTTTTGGTTGTCATCGAGGGCATTCTGACAGGCCCCCATTATCACCGAAAGCCGGGCGGCCCTCCACTTAGGCGATTTAATTCTATAGGCCGTCTTGTCCTCATCTGACTCCTCGTCAGATACGAAGTTGGCATCCGAGTTGGTCAGGTACTGAACGTCTTCTGTGGACAGGATTCTCTGCCCCACACTGACCCGTTTCTTGAATAGCTGTGTAACAGATGGAAAGAGGTGGTTAGATTTAGCACTTTGCATTGTTTGGGAGGGGATAGGGTTTTATTTTATTTTTTTCAGGAAGAAAAAGGAAAAATGATTCAGTCGGTGGCCCAAAGGGCGGGGTGGGACGGTATAGAGGACTGCAAAAAGGGGAAGGGGCAACGGGCTATTTACAATGGTGCTCGGTGAGTCGGTGTGCGGGCGACCGGGAACGGGGTGTCGGGTCTTGGATCGATGGCCCAAAGGGCGGGGTGGAACCATGTAATGGGTTACGTTACATGGTTCAGCGAGAAGGTGATGAGGGGGATGTAGACCGAAGCGTTGGGGAATTTTTCCCGGGCTAGGTTGTGTAGGCGTCTGAGCGTATGACGGAAGATTTCCGACGAGGCCGGCGAGTCGCGGCAGTCAATGGCGAAGGAGAGGATTACTCTCCTGGCGTGGGGGTAAGGGCCCGTCAATTTGGCGAGTATTTCTGCCCCGTTAGAAATATGTATATTTATTTAAATACAAAATAGCAATATTGTCATAAGGTGTCACTTTATTACAATTATAGCATCAGTATATCAAGGATAAAATAACCTGTGTGGGCTATGGGCAACCAGGTGGGCAGGTGTGCAAAGGTGTCCTCTACAGGAGGGTGGCATGGAGGTGAGGGGAGTGAGGGGAGGGTTAAACCGCCACCAGAGGAGCGCACGCCAACACACTGCAAAGAGAAACACACACTAGCCACACAATAAAACCAGGAAAAACATGCAGACATGTTATCATGCACTAGTATTTAAAAGCACTAAAACCCCCAAGTACAACACCCGTTGTGACCAACCACCTGTTCGGACTTAACTCTGCCCACCCTTCCACTGGCAATGATATATCAGCCCTATTTGTTTAAATATTAATCTAACGAAATAAACAGCTGGTTTACACAAACAAAATCAAGTTAAACAAATGAACCCAAACAAAATAACTAAATTAAAGAGGACAAAAACAGCAGAGGCAAATACGGAGCTTCTCCTAACAAAACAAATACATAATTAATAGACAATACAAATTGAAACAATTTAGAACAATACAAATACAGGCAGACCTTTACCTCATTGAGAGTCACAGTAGTACAAAGAGAGGCCATGAAGTCACACCCTGGTGAGGCCACGCATCATGAGCCACCCGGAGCTGAGCGGCACCACATGCAAACGCATACGAAGCCATGGCGTGGAGGGGTCCACGCAGTCAGTGCTCTGGCTGGTCCACAAGGCAAGTCAACATCAAGAGCTAGACAGTGGCACCGCATGCAGAGCATACGAGGCTAGTAGACCTAATGACAAGTGGGGGGAAATGGCAGCACATCCCACTGTCGTGCCTGCAACATCAAACATTCATATTATGCCCAGAACTTCATATCAGCTAACATAAAAAGGTGAGAACAGAACATACCTTCTATGACTCAAGCACCTAGAACCCAATACCACCAGGCAACCACAAGCCAGCCAGCTACTCTGCTGGCCGGGTGTGGCTCCATTTTAGGTGTCTCAGCTGTTCAGCATATTGGGTGATTAGGGGAGTCACATGACTCAAAGATAGCTCAACCCACTACATTTGCATCAAAGCCCTTTTCAAGCGACCAGACTTCACACATGTTTTTGGGTCCAGCCACTATGTGGCACACTTCTGGTTTTTCAGTTGAGTACTTCGAGTAGTGTTCTTTAATCATTTTAGCCATGTCCTCCGGGTTGGAAGGCCATGGATTCGTCTTTTCATTTCACCATGCCCCCTATAGTTTCCTGCACTGGCAACGCTGAGGGAGTCGCCAAATTCTGTTATCTTGCCATGGAAGAAAGGCAGGTAACTGTCCTTGTCAGTGCCCTGCGAGTCCGCACCAATTAAGTCACCAGTCTTAAGTTTTATTGCCACGATTGTAGTGCTCAACCGGAATCCTCCTCTCCACATCTTGATATCTTTTCCAGATGAACGGTTCAAGGTACAATCCTTTTCCAGATGAACGGTTCGAGTTACAGTCCTTTTCCAGAAGAACGGTTCGAGATACAGTCCAGCTGAAAAAAACACCACAACGAAATGCCACGTCTTTGGCTGCTGACTCAAAATGAAGAGATGGTTTGACAGGATACTGTAACTAAGAAAACCACACAGTCATTTCAGCCATTTGCAACAGATTTATTTGTAATTAAAATGAGGAACTGTACATAGTAGGCTACACATTGTGCAAACAACATAGAAATACAAAATACAAGAAATATGCATACATACAGTATAGGCTAGCAGATGACAAAAGTGCAAAGAAAAAATTATGCAAATTATGGCACATGGGATTTTCGTCTGACCTAAAACAAGGTCCAAAAAATAATGACTTCTGCCAGCATGAATGAAAACTTTAGGGTAATAAAAGGCACATAAAATGCATTTAAACAGAAGGCTTTGTGTATTTAGCAGTTGTCAAACGTGCAGTTACAGCCGCTGTCCTAGGTTTACGGAGGTACTCATTGATTTTGACAGTTCCCTTTCGTTGGCTTTGTGATTACCGGGAAACACAGTGTTAACATGACACAGAATGTACTCTTTTAGGTTCTTTGGTAGCTCATACTTGCATGCCCCTGGAGCCATTCCATTTTGTATATCGCTATGGGTATGGCACATTGAAATACTAGACTACCAAAGGATCCAGGATTCCCCTTTGCCAACCTCACCAAGTGTGCCAGGCTGATATTGTGTCTGCTTTCCAGGAGCGATTTAATTATAGGCGCTGTCTGCTTTCCAGGAGCGCTTTAATTATAGGCGCTATCCGCTCATCTTCCTCTATTGAACTGAATGATCTCCCTGGAAAAAGAAACATTACATTATATTATGGGTTTCCATTGGCACACACGCACACAGACGAAAGTGACAGATTAAATTAATGAGATCAGCTACTTACCACCAAACATGAAAACCTTGGCTGGATAAAAAACTGGGTCACCCTTTTATTTCTCCTTTGGGCCACCTGCACTGCATCCAGCTTCATCCTCCAGGTCGGGGCAAGATAATTTTTAAAGTTGTTTCCTGTTCTTCATCACTTATCCAAGTTATACTACCAACTTCTACCGTCTGGGTATGCGTGTGATGTCATCATCATACCAGGAAGTTATGCGGGAACCCCTATACTGAGTGTCAAAATAATGACTTTCTGGACTTGACAGGGTTCCCCAATAGGCGGCCCGCGGGGGGCTACTGTCTGGCCCCCACCCACCCCAGTAATAATGGTGGTATAAGAGCAGCAACAACACTCGTATATCGTCGTTGTCGGGTGGAAACCTCGTATCTCCAAATTAGTATGTTCTTTCGCAAAGTAAAGCCCTGCTTCATCATACATGGCCGTCGCACAAAAGATGTGAAAACAGCAGATCTACAAGCACACAACAGTTGTGTGCTTGTAGATCGGCTGTTTTCACTAATTTAAATCATTTTTAAAATGATATATGTGAATCAGACGGTTGTGGACATACAAGATTTTCACCCGACAACGACGATATCTGAACTGTCGCTGGGGTAGCGGGAACGCCACCGTCGCCCCCTGCAATGTTGTGGCCCTCGGCTTGGTACCCTAGAAATAATTTGGCCCTTGGGGAAAACTAATTGGGGAACCCTGCCATACACCAAACAGAAAAGTCCTATCTGATTGCATTAAACAGCGTTAAACAATGTTAAACTCAATCTTCCACTCACTTTGCCACTCGATTTGCCATTCACTTTATGCATGCGCATACCCTCTATACTAGAGTCCCCATTGAAACCTAAATGATTGCTACAAATTCCTTTAGAACAATAGATTAGCTAGAGACCCCCTTTATTGTCATGTATAGACAAATTAAAGTGAAAATGGGCCTTCTAAAATGATTTAAAATGATGAGACGGGGAGACTCATTTATGAGCACACACTAGGCTATATCAATGATTATTATCAAAACATAGAGCTGTTCTGTTCTAAATGTTTATTTTAATTGGCTACGCTAGTTTGAACTGCTATATGAGCATCGTGTGCATCTTCCGAATTTCTGAACATTCACCCATGTTACACATTTTAGTAGCAACACTCTTTACTCTTTAACATAACCTTTGACTGAACTATAATGTTATAGTAGGCCTATTTAATCAACCTTAATTTCAACGATATGATTCATGCAGTATCACAACTGTACATGTAAACAACTTAAAATTGTAAACAAGGGCACTCTCTTAATAACAGGACTATATATATATATATATATATATATATATATATCTTGTTGGCTTCCTTCTGTCTCGCAAGACAATGGAGTATGCGCCAGGGATTAGTCTGTTGATGGGTTACAGGCCCTGCTGTGGCTGAACAGTCCGATTCTTGAGTGACAGTCTCTGTTGCAGTTTCCACAGATGTAAGGTGTGCCTGCCTCTGTGGGTGCTGATGCCACCTTCTGTTGCCTTCGCTCTTTCCTCTCCTCCCAGAGGTCCTCTCTCCTTTTCTATATATATATATTAATGCTGTCCAAGTTAACATGTTATTAACTAATTAACGCATCAACCTATTAACGGTGTTAATTATTTTACCGCTTAACGCCTTGCCTTTTTTGTAACCTTTGAGGCTTCCGTAGCAGTAGCACTCTCTCTGCGCTCCGCATCTCAGAGTCATTTGTCAACATTAGCGTGGTGAGCCCAGAGCGGAGCTCAGCTCAAAGTCAGGAACGGAGCTCAAGCTCACTGTGTGTGAGACTATGAGTGTGTGTGTGTGGAATGTGTGGACTTACTCATCTGCAGGTGCCTTTAGGACGCAACCTTCCCCTGCTCTTAGCAAGTTCGCTAACAGTTAGCTCCAGCCTCCAGATAGACAGGACTACTGTCTGTAGTAGGCTACTGTATATTAGAGGCAGCCCCCAGCTAAGTCCCCAGCTGAACACTGTAGGAACGAAATGGTGTGTGTGTGTGTGTGTGTGTGTGTGTGTGTGTGTGTGTGTGTGTGTGTGTGTGTGTGTGTGTCACGATACTGGATTTTTCAACTTCGATACGATATTTTGAAATATTTCGATACTCGATACCATTTTCGATACCACGCAACCACGGAGAATTTAGTACAAAAATGTAAAACATTTTAGTAGCAACACTCTTTACTCTTTAACATAACCTTTGACTGAACTACTGTTAATGTTATAGTATTTAATCAACCAATAAAACCTTCAAATCAGTTTCCTATCTTTCCACACCCTTATTTAAGTAAGGCAAAACAAAAGCACAATTTCTCCAGTCTATTGTTTGTCTTTATTTAATAGCTGTGATTTACTACAAGAAACCCAATAACTTGTCCTTCACCACACCATGTTGTATTACTCTGAAGGAATTTAGAGCAATCATATACATGGGGGGTTTCTATAGGAACTTGAATGGCCATGAATGTGTCTCAACGGCCCTCCTTGAATAACAAGATGGAGATGAGCGACTCGACACATGAGGACATAGCCTATAGTTGTTTAGCATAAATATGCAGCAGGGCATAAGACACCACCTTATACGTTTAGCACAACCTTTGACTGTAGGTACCTGTACTGTTAATAATCATGTTTTATAAAGGCATTGACTCTGACAGTGTCTGTTGCTTGTACACATTTTCAAATGGACTAATGTGATGTGCTTACGAGTGATGACATAATGTAGAAACCTCCTGTGTATTCATTATTGTTAGCTGTGCATATAGGCCTATTACTCACTTGTTGAAGACTTTCACTGTCCATGTTAGATATTACCTGGACCTGGTCTCCTCCTCATCACACAAGGGTGATATGGCACCATCTTAAAAAGGTGGTGCCATATAGACCTAGGCCTATATGTTTTTCTTCTGATTGTCATGTGTCTATGAGGTTGACAGTAGACTCACTAGTTTTCTTGTTATAGCCTATGAGCAATTATGCACCAGCACCAGCACAGACCAGCAGTAAAACACAACATGTGCTGGTTTGTGCTGGTGCTGGTCTGTACTGGTCTGTGCTGGTCTATGCTGGTTTATGCTGGTCTGTGCTGGTGCTGGTGCTGGTCTGTGCTGGTGGACCAGCATGGGACCAGCACAGACCAGCATAGACCAGCACCAGCACCAGCACAGACCAGCATGAACCAGCATAAACCAGCATAGACCAGCACAGACCAGCATGAAAATTGTGCTGGTCTGTGCTGGTTTTTCTAGCAGGGGACATCAGCAGAAACTTGTGAAAAGCATAACTATTTTCTAATGGACTAACCATAGAATATTGTTGTTACAGTATTTTAGAGAACATTTATATTTAATGTAAAATGTGCATGTAAATTCTCATTTAGATGATGGTTGAACAAATGTTGATTCCTTAACATTGATTAAATATAAAATCAACTAAAATGTGCATGCAGATTACCATTTAGATGATGGTTGAATCAATGTTGATTCCTAATGTTGATTCTACATTAAATCAACTAAAATGTGCATGCAGATTACCATTTAGATGATGGTTGAATCAATATTGATTCATAACGTTGATTCAACGTAAAATGAACTAAAAATCAGCTTGCAGAATACCATTTAGATGATGGTTGAATCATGGTTGAATCAATGCTGAAATAGTGCTTAAACACCAATGTTGAATCAATATAAAATGGCGTTGTGATTTCAGCATAGTTTCAACGTTGGTGTTGAATATTGATTCAACCGTTCTGGCCAACTATTTTGCTACGTTGATTCAACCATATTTTGCTATCTGGGTAATGTTATAGTAGGCCTATTTAATCAACCTTAATTTCAACGATATGATTCATGCAGTATCACAACTGTACATGTAAACAACTTAAAATTGTAAACAAGGGCACTCTCTTAATAACAGGACTATATATATATATATATATATATATATATATATCTTGTTGGCTTCCTTCTGTCTCGCAAGACAATGGAGTATGCGCCAGGGATTAGTCTGTTGATGGGTTACAGGCCCTGCTGTGGCTGAACAGTCCGATTCTTGAGTGACAGTCTCTGTTGCAGTTTCCACAGATGTAAGGTGTGCCTGCCTCTGTGGGTGCTGATGCCACCTTCTGTTGCCTTCGCTCTTTCCTCTCCTCCCAGAGGTCCTCTCTCCTTTTCTATATATATATATTAATGCTGTCCAAGTTAACATGTTATTAACTAATTAACGCATCAACCTATTAACGGTGTTAATTATTTTACCGCTTAACGCCTTGCCTTTTTTGTAACCTTTGAGGCTTCCGTAGCAGTAGCACTCTCTCTGCGCTCCGCATCTCAGAGTCATTTGTCAACATTAGCGTGGTGAGCCCAGAGCGGAGCTCAGCTCAAAGTCAGGAACGGAGCTCAAGCTCACTGTGTGTGAGACTATGAGTGTGTGTGTGTGGAATGTGTGGACTTACTCATCTGCAGGTGCCTTTAGGACGCAACCTTCCCCTGCTCTTAGCAAGTTCGCTAACAGTTAGCTCCAGCCTCCAGATAGACAGGACTACTGTCTGTAGTAGGCTACTGTATATTAGAGGCAGCCCCCAGCTAAGTCCCCAGCTGAACACTGTAGGAACGAAATGGTGTGTGTGTGTGTGTGTGTGTGTGTGTGTGTGTGTGTGTGTGTGTGTGTGTGTGTGTGTGTGTGTGTGTGTGTGTGTGTCACGATACTGGATTTTTCAACTTCGATACGATATTTTGAAATATTTCGATACTCGATACCATTTTCGATACCACGCAACCACGGAGAATTTAGTACAAAAATGTAAAACATTTTAGTAGCAACACTCTTTACTCTTTAACATAACCTTTGACTGAACTACTGTTAATGTTATAGTATTTAATCAACCAATAAAACCTTCAAATCAGTTTCCTATCTTTCCACACCCTTATTTAAGTAAGGCAAAACAAAAGCACAATTTCTCCAGTCTATTGTTTGTCTTTATTTAATAGCTGTGATTTACTACAAGAAACCCAATAACTTGTCCTTCACCACACCATGTTGTATTACTCTGAAGGAATTTAGAGCAATCATATACATGGGGGGTTTCTATAGGAACTTGAATGGCCATGAATGTGTCTCAACGGCCCTCCTTGAATAACAAGATGGAGATGAGCGACTCGACACATGAGGACATAGCCTATAGTTGTTTAGCATAAATATGCAGCAGGGCATAAGACACCACCTTATACGTTTAGCACAACCTTTGACTGTAGGTACCTGTACTGTTAATAATCATGTTTTATAAAGGCATTGACTCTGACAGTGTCTGTTGCTTGTACACATTTTCAAATGGACTAATGTGATGTGCTTACGAGTGATGACATAATGTAGAAACCTCCTGTGTATTCATTATTGTTAGCTGTGCATATAGGCCTATTACTCACTTGTTGAAGACTTTCACTGTCCATGTTAGATATTACCTGGACCTGGTCTCCTCCTCATCACACAAGGGTGATATGGCACCATCTTAAAAAGGTGGTGCCATATAGACCTAGGCCTATATGTTTTTCTTCTGATTGTCATGTGTCTATGAGGTTGACAGTAGACTCACTAGTTTTCTTGTTATAGCCTATGAGCAATTATGTATTTGTAGGCCTACCCTTTGTATTTTGGGGTTAATCCTGGTGGCTGCTCTTTGATTTGATGATTGCATACTCTTGCTTGACACTATACATATTTTTCACATTATTTTATGTCACATAGTTTATATGGATAGAGATTATGCTATTATTACATAGATAATATACAAAGAATTTCTTGTCAAATATATGTGACACCTACAAGTGTATGTGGGTCAGTGACGTGACGCCCCAAAAAATGTGTTTTTAAAAAAACTTTAAATTGCAGGCATAAAAGTTATTTACTTTTGTTCTACTCACTCTCAACCTTATGGAAATACATTTTGTTTTTAGATATTTTATTGGAATCAGACTTTATTCAGCAGTTTGTTGTACTTGTGCCTAAAATCGTCATATGGTGTGACATGAAAATAATTGTTCATAAAATGAAAATGGAGTACATCTTTCTTAAGTTACTCACTTTATCAAAGTCCTTTATCATAACTAACCAGTGATCCACTATAGTTTTTTGAAAATTAATTATATCTGTATATTTTTTTCATAATCGACACTCTGTGTGAGACCCATGTTCATGATCTTACAACATATTTTAAATGTATTCTGTCAAAACTTTCTCTAAAATTACACAAATATTTGTGACTCTTCCTGATAATATTCTCTATGTAATCCATAAACATTTTTTTGGTTTAATCATTAATAAAGGTATGATTTTTCACTATTTGGAATGTCACACCAAATGATTTAGTGTCACACCGTATGATCATATCTTCATGTGTCAAAGCAAACTGTGTTTTAACCTACCTATTAGTGAGTACTGAACTTTACTGATTGATTAAACAATTACCCAGGATAACATGGCCTTAATATTTCTGAACAGGATATTATTGTAGGGCTTTAACATGGGATAAGAAAGAATTGTAGTAGTAGATGGATGATGAGGATGTGCACAGGAATGCTACGCACACCTAAGTCTTCTGCCGGCCCACGGCAGAAGGATCCTAAAGAGACAATAAGGCGCATAGCCACACTTGGAGCCAAGGCAACATTTTATTAACACCAATTAGTGGAAACAGAACTCAGCATTCAGGTAAATTGCTTTTTTCCGAAGTCTCCTGAACTTGAACACAGCATTTTGTGTTGAACAAATGTAATTAGGAATCATGACATTACACCACATCTCCACTAGCTAAAGAGTGCTGGGTTGCGCAACTCCGAAAATAGCTGATCTACAAGCTCTCGCAGCACAACGTGTTGAGAGCTTGTAGATCAGCTATTTTCGCTAGTTTTGTCTCGGGTCCTACCTTAACACTGTCCACTGTCCAGTCCAGTGAGTGAAAGTACAAAAGTATTAGATCAGATTAGATTATACATTTAGACTGTATTGTACATCAGCCAGTCGTATTTGGTGAGGGTAGCAAACCGGCTGCCTTGTTGCGGTTCTGCTATGCCACAGACAACCTCCTGCTCTTCGTAGAAAATGCAGTCTCGCCCCTTTGGCTCCTCTCTCCTTGCTGGGTCATTGTTTAGTTTCTCCCTGTACTTTCTCGTTCTCTCAGCACTTGTCATTTTCCAGCTGACAAAAGAAAATGGAATGTATAGTTTAAGACAAAGAGAAAATATTGTTTAGATTGAAACAATATGTTAAGGTTTCTGTGAAGGGGTTTCTGCTCTGTCTGATGAATTTGAAGTATCACTGAATGAAGCTAAATTACATTTTATGTAAAAATGTTTAAAACAAATGTTTAAATGTACAAAAGAAACATGGAACTTTGTTATTTATTGTTATATCTGTAGTTAAATACAGTATAAATCATATGGTGTGACAATCAAGTCATATGGCGTGACAAGCAGACATGTCACACCATTATGATTAAGTGTCACACCATATTACGTTTTCTGCATTTAGGTTTACCTTGAGGCTACTATGTACACATTAGCATGCTAACAGCATGCTAGCTATAACAAAGCAACCTAGATCTACATGGAAATATGACCAAAACTTCAAATAACTTAAGCTTTTTTTAATGAAAAGGTGTCACACCAACAGACATCCAAAGTGGTGAGTTTGTCAAAGTTTCAACAAGATGGCATTTCATGAAAATGTTAAAATCATAACTCACCTCAGACACCTGTCTTGCAGTTGTGCTGGGAGTGCTGAATAGCCTTACAGAAGAAGGACCTCTCTAGCCAATAGGTGTCCAAATAATTGCCTGTTTAATTTGTCCAAACTAGTGTCACACCAAATGATTTTGGTTTGGGGGACAAAATGTTTTTGATCAGAAATGACTGAAAACATTATGCTTTGACTTTGAAAAGATATAGGCTCACAAATAGACATTTTTTTTAGCCTAAATTCATTTTCAAATGATTTTTAGCAATTATTTTTCTTAGTTTTATTCAAGTTCCCACTTTGAGAAACAAGGTCAGGACAGTCACACCATATGAGTTTTGCCATGTTTGGTTGAAAATTCTGAAGAAATGAGGAATGAAATGTTTTAATCTTGAGTAAGTTCACATAAAGCTTAATGTCCTGCACAATATTCAGAAGGTTTTTGACAAATATATTTTTTATTTATACATGTTTGACACCGAGGACAGCGAAAACGTTACGTCACGTCACCCACCCATGTGCACAATTGTATTTATTTTATTTCGTGTATTTCTAATGAAAAAGGCCACATCCAGATGTATTTTAGTTGAAACTACAGTAATACTAACTTTACTTAGTTCAGCCACCAGGGGGAGTATCGCCTAGAGTGAGCATGGTTTGCGAGGTATTATAGACCTGTGAGGCTTCCGTCCTTCAGACAGACTACAGCCTGCTTTGAAAAATGCAACACTAAACGTCTCCTGTCTGTGTATCCTCCACCTCCCTGTAAAATACAGGTTAGTAATATGTGCAAAAGCATCACAACTGATAGCAAAGGACTCATAAGCCTTTCTTATTTTGTTAGCTGTAAGACTGATATAAAAATATTGTGTTTTGGTCAAGTTTGAGACTGTGGGAAATGTGCAGTGCCAGTGACTTGACTGTGATTCTACAAAATGGAGGCGTTGTTTATTTTCTGTATAAACGGCACCTCCTTCCCTTTTGTGCCTTAGCTCCACATTAGCATAGGGTTTGGTGATATATTGTACATATGATTACTGTAGCTTTTGTAATGGTTTTGTGTAAAAGTATTTTGATATTGCTATATTGTATGTTCTTTATTAATAAAAACGTTCTGTATGCAGTAAGACTGTGAACACTAAACACATTTAAGGTTTAAAAACATTATTTCATTAAAAACAGTATTACAGTATTAACTGGTAAAGTAAACTAAGAGACTGGTTGGTTAAAAAGCAGTATTAAATGTAATGTGTTTCAGAGCACATGCAGATTAAAGGTGCACTATTTCATTTTTTGTAAACAGTGTTGTTGGTGAAATATGACAACAGAAAAGAGACCAATGTGTAACAATCATATTCTGATAGTGACAGTTATTGTGAATTGTGAAATATGGAATTATGCATATGTGAATATTGTGAATTTGAGTGATTGTTGAATTTGAAGAAGAGAAATGGAGAAAGAAAAGTCATTAAGATTCCTGTGAATAAAGACAGACTACAGCCTGCTTTGAAGAACGCAACACTAACGTCTCCCGTCTGTATATCCTCCCTGTACAATACAGGACTTGTCATCTGTTAACACGTAACTCAGTCCTGAGGCGTGTAATATATGCATTATTTTGTTATCACTTTATTTGTTGAAGGTTGCATGGAGCATGTCTGTGGGTAGGAGGGAGGGTGGAGCACTGTATGTTAGATTGTGATTGGCGGAGAGATGGTCCTATTGTTCTCTTTGGCCAATTGTTCAAAGCAGTTTGTGGCTCCACCTCAGACTCTCTAGTATAAGAAGAGTTGGTGGTCTGTGTCATTTCTCCACAAGTCTTTAAGGACATCTATGCTTTCTGATCAGGTCTGACTGTGGACTCCAGACTTCAGGTGAAGATGAACTCTCTCGACCCCACCACGGACATTTCTGCTGAACAGGAGGAACCCAAAGACCATGGTATGTTACTTATTCTACCTCCCTTTTCACCCTCCTGTTTTTGTCATGGTTAACCTTCATCATTTCTGTTGTGCACCACAGTTCATTAACAGAATATCCACTGGAGAATGCAAGTTGATTTTGTGTTACTTACAGAGGCTAACCGCAGTATTTTGGAAGAATCGTACACTTGGTGATACAAGTGTGAAAATTGGTACACATCTTTGGAGTCCACTCTTCGATTTAAGAAACCGGGCCATTGCGGCATCCGAAATCCAAGATGTCCGTCCAAAAATATGCCTTTTCCTTTATAACACTAAATGCATTGATTTTAAGACCCATAAACATATTAAAGTTGAATATAAAGTTGGGCATTTTTGAGATACAGCATATAGGTACTTTTACAGACTCAGGTCCACCTATATACTGTATCTCAAGAACTGAAATAGATACAAACATGTACTTGGTACCAAAATATCCGATGCCCAACTTTATATTCAACTTTGATACATGTATGGGTCTTAAAATCAATACATTTGGAGTTATAAAGGAAAAAACACGTTTTCAGACGGACATCTTGGATTTCGGGGGCCGCCATCTTTGATTTTCAAGTGGCCCGGTTTCTTAAATCGAATAGTGGCCTCCAAAGATGTGTACTAATTAACTATAATTTATGTCATGAAATGTATTAAGCTTAAGTTGACAAAATGTTTGGTGATTTTAGTTATGTTTGGTGATTTTATTCTTTATAAGCTGCACAAAAGTTAACATTATCTAATTAACTGCAACTTTAAGTAATGTCCAACTCTCAACAATCTTTCTTTTGTCTGTTTCCAATCCAGTGTTGAATCATCAGTCTGACTTCCCTGTCTTCCCAGAGGTGAATGAAAAAAGAAGATTGGCAAAGCAAAAACAACACTTCTGTGATCAGTGTGGAAAACACTTCCCTTGCATCTCCAAACTTAAAGTACACCAGATAATTCACACTGGAGAAAAACCCTATGGATGTGATCAGTGTGGACATCACTTCTCTAAAATGGGCCAACTTAGAATACACCAGCGAATTCACACTGGAGAAAAACCCTATGGCTGTGATCAGTGTGGGAAACGCTTCTCTGCCATGGGTAACCTTAAAAGCCACCAGCTAATTCACACTGGAGAGAAACCCTATGGCTGTGACCAGTGTGAACAACACTTCTCTCACATTTCAAACCTTAAAAGCCACCAGAGAATCCACACTGGAGAGAAACCCTATGGGTGTGATCAGTGTAGACAACACTTCTCTCGAATGACAGACCTTAAAAAACACCAGAGAATTCACACTGGAGAAAAACCCTATGGATGTGATCAATGTGGACACAACTTCTCTCAAATGTCCTGCCTTAAAAGACACCAGAGAATTCACACTGGAGAGAAACCCTATGGATGTGATCAGTGTGGGAAACACTTCTCTTACATGGGTAACCTTAAAAGCCACCAGAAAATTCACACTGGAGAGAAACCCTATGGATGTGATAAGTGTGGACAACACTTGACCACACTGTCCAGCCTTAGACGCCACCAGATAATTCACACTGGAGAGAAACCACATGGATGTGATCAGTGTGGACAACACTTCTCTAAAATGGACCACCTTAGAAGCCACCAGAGAATTCACACTGGAGAAAAACCATATGGCTGTGATCAGTGTGGACAACACTTCTCTCTAAAGACCAGCCTTAAAATCCACCAGAGAATTCACACAGGAGAAAAAACATATGGCTGTGATCAGTGTGGAAAATACTTCTCTGTCATGGCTTACCTTAAACGCCACCGGAAAATTCACACTGGAGAGAAAGCCTATGGATGTGATCATTGTGGACAACACTTCTCTCAAATGCACCACCTTAGAAGCCACCAGAGAATTCACACTGGAGAGAAACCCTACGGATGTGATCAGTGCGGACAACATTTTTCTCAGATGACACACCTTAAAAGACACCAAAGAATTCACACCGGGGATGTGTTTTGAAAATGTTCAGACATCCTGAACATTTAGAAGTTCACAAGGTTGTACACACTGGATTTAAACTGTGTTGTTTCCTTGTGGTCAATGTGGAAAGAGTTTTACTACTTCAAGCAGACACAAATGTAATGTAAATTGGCACATCCACAAAATCAAGTGTAGCAGGATAATCCTTTTTCATAAGCAATTGGTATTAATAGTCTCATTATTTTTTGTCAGACATTTTATATTATATACAGAAGTTATGTTAGGTTTATTCAATGACTAAAACAACTACCTATATCTGTTCATACGATAAATATTGAAAAATCCCACTATGAAAGTGTTTTTTTTTTCATGGGCCATTTCTTTTGCATAATGAAAATTATAAGTGATCTATGTGGTGACATAGTATTGTGTGTTTGTGTAATACTTTGTTAAATGTAAATAATGGTTGTTACAAGTTGTGCAGTCACAAATAAAGGCAAACAAGGGATGGACAGATGTGGCAACAAAACCACAGACGTCACAATTGCCACCGTAGGGTTTGTGGAACATGCCGTGGGGCTCACGTTGTCATGTGTTAAGTGTTATAATCAACTCTAAGTGAATATTTTACATCATTAATATTGCTTATACAAGGGAACAAGAATGTGTTCCACATGCATGACAGCTGTATACGCATTTTAAGCTAGTGTTTGTGTGATACAGCTATTCAATTATCCATTGTTACATGAAACATACATTTTTTTCTCTGTTTTTTTTAACACATTATTTTTTACTACTTTTTACTACTCCAGTTACAATGTAACACTCCCATATACTGTAACATGTTTTTTGTTGTTTCTGAAATTCAATAAAGGTTCACCAATGACTCAATCCTAGTTGTTATTTATTTACTAGTTTAAGAAATCACATTAGAATTATAAATTAATAAAAAAAAATAAAAGGTTTATGCTTCACAGCTGATTGTAACACTCTGATAATATGCAAGTCAATGGGTGAGAAGCAGAGCTTGCCAGAACTTGGCCTGGCACTGGCATAGTGGAGTGGGTGGGCTTAGTGAAGGGTCCATTGTCACAACCTGTTCACACCATGTAGACCATTAACAAGTTTGATCACTGCATGGTCATCAGCCATCATCATTTGACCTATTGCATTAGCATGTTCTCTCCTCCAAATGGCTCCTTGGGTGATACAAACCTCACACCCATTGGGGGCTATAAGTAGACCACCAATCTGCAAAGCATCACAACACCTGAAGACAGAGCACACAGAGGACATTTTACAGACTGTTATCATGGACAGCAGTACTAGATTTAATTGCTGCATGCCATCAACCAGAACATCGTTGCAGAGGCTAATGCGTTCAGCCTCTTACCCTGAAACCCAAACACCAGCTAAGCATTGGGTGAGTTTAATTCAATCAATGATTCTTAATTGTTTTCCTTCATTCAAGAACCCCCATTTTGATGTGTCAATCTACACTCCTCTGTGTTGCTTGACTGAGATTGTGTACACATGTGACCAAATTAACTCCCAAGGGTCCATTTGGTGCCACACTCACACTCTGAGCTGCATACCCTTGGTACAATATGTGTATACTGAGTACACTCTGGTATGTACTCACTACTCATGTGTACTACTCATGTTAAGAACAATTATTAAATGATAATTCATTTGAGTCCATATATCTTGTCAAATCACATGTCCTAATTGTTTTCCATTCATAATTCAGTTTGCAGAGGAAATATCTGCAATGATCTTGTGGGAGGATCTTCTCCAGGCTGAGAAGGCAAAATTGGACGTCATGCCGGAACTACAAGGGATGGAGAAACTATTTTGGGCAGAGCTGGATGAAATAGAGGAAATCAGCTGGAGCATGAGCATGCCCATGACAACATCATCATCACTGTGGCAAGAGCCTTCAGTCCGGGACTCTGAAAAGCAACCACCAGCTATGCTTATGGTGAAAGGAAAAGTGGTGAGTTGAATTAGATCATACAGATTACATTATACATAGACATGTACATTTTAATTAGAATTATATAATATTATTATATTGTTGTGTATATTTCTATTCATAATATACTGTATGTCATAATATTTTAATACCCTCATTTTGTCCACCTGGAGTTGCCTACTCCAGCCTTAGGTTTAAGTAAAGTCCTGTCAGAACTCAGCTAACCAAACTACTGTTGACCAACCTTTTTTACAGGCTGAGTTGACAGAGCAGCACAAAAGGAAGCGCGACGCAGAACAAGAGAGCCTGAGAGCCTTCAAGAAGCCCCTGGTTTCACCATTCATCCACAATACTGCTGTCCTGACAGACCACTCTTACTCGAGATGGGAGACAACTGTTTCAACAGAATGTGCGGTTGATCCAGGTCTACTGATCAGAGCCATTCGTGTGAAACGTACCAAACACAATAAATGGACCATTATCTAAAGTCCCAGTTGAGGAGACATTAGTATGTTGTATGTAAAAATTATGCCTCCGTGAGCCAATGGTTAAGGGCTCGCTTTATAGTCTCATAGTCTGCAGTATGTGGCTCCTTGGCTCAGTTGGTTAAGTGTGTGCCTGAAGTGTGTCTCCAGGATTTCATTTTATTTTATTGTTATCTTGTTTAAGCACGGAAGACCTGAAAATGTGTCTACACAAAACAAGTCACTACTCACTTTTAAGAAAGCATTTGCATACAATACAAAAACATACATACATGTGTATTTGCATACATTTTATATACTTTAATGTGACCAGTTTGATTTTATTTTACATTTCTTCTTGTAATTTTATTTGCACTTTGAGTCAAGATGCATGTACATGTGCGTACATTGATTATTGTACTAAGTTTGTTATGCAATCTATCTTGTAAGATTTTTGAATAAATATGCATAACCTCTGATTCTTTTTGCTCTGTTTTCTTTCCCTTTATTTCTATTTCTTTTTTGAGTATCATATAGTCATTGTGTGTCGTGATATTATCAGTACCAAGGGCCACAGCAAAGTGATTATAATGCATTACGTAATTATTAAATGTATCTTCATGTGAACTGATAATAATAAATTTATGATCCTTGCCAAAAGAAAATGTTTGAATGACCAGTAATTATGAAGTATAATTATCTTGACCGTATACATCATTATAAAAAAAGCTTTTTGCATTATGCATATTTATGAGTTAGTATAATTAAACTGTGTTATAAGTCGATTATAATACATTTTTAATTAGGTTCATAAAGCATTAAGACTGGTCACACATAGGTGTCACCCATAGTTTCAATAGGGTTATTATTGTCCAACTATAATGTGATCATTAACATGTGATATATTCAATGCCACACAACCACTGGCCATTAACACATTCATCACTGCATTTCAATTTTTTTTTTGTGTCAACTCAATCATCAGCCGATTATAACAATTTTAGCCTATTTGCATTTTAAACAGAAGAGAGGCTTCGCAATTAACAACACACTCACATTCATATCATTCAGGTCATTTATTAACAGAGAGAGAAATATGAATAGTCTGACTTTCGTTTTAAATAAAAATCAAAAGATTCACCCATAGACCTTACAAGGACATATAGCAATCAATAATTTAACTATCAACAGTTTACAATTAACTCCAAATATTGGTGAGCATTGCTAAGTTGATATTGTGCGCACACACACACACACATGCGCGCGCGCGCACACACACACACACACACACACACACACACACACACACACACACACACGGATATATACTTTAATCTACTGATGAAGAATATCTGACCGAGTTTTACGCCTGTAAACCCTACAGACTGATAGACACCAGCTTCTATTGTCGTGAAGGAATTTGCAGCACTCAGGTGTGTGACACGATAATGTGCTCATTAATTAACATGTAATCATCATTGAACCTATTTGCATGTCAACCAGCTGGAATGTGTTTCTTCACATTTACTTTAGAAATACCTTTACTCTAATGTCACGAGTGCTGCTCATTCCTTCTGAACAATAGAAGCTGGTGTTCTAGGGAGGAACAACAGTTTGTTTGCTACACTATGTTTATAAATGGAAGGAAAACCTACAGCATAAGTCATCACATGTCCCTAAACAACACTGAAACCTGTCTTTACTCTTTAAATATTATATATGCATATTTATAGTGTGTGATATACACTCTAAACACACACACACACACACACACACACACACACACACACACACACACACACACACACACACACACACACACTCATGCAATGCAATCATCAGCCATCCCTATTTGCATTTTAACCAGGTGATAAGAATGAGTTTCTTCTCTATTTACCATATTGAAATTAAGCCCAATCAAGACCCTATTGAAAGTGGTTCCACACACCTGAGTGCTGCTCGTTCCCTCTGTAAAAGCTGAACAAAAGCTTGCTACACTATGTGAGGAGATTCAATGAGCTGCATTCTTGTATAATACTAATAGAATATTCAGAGCCAAGCTTAACTTATCGTTAACTACCGGTATCATAACTATTTTCTCAAATTGGTCAAACTCAATGTATAGTGACACACATTTACTTTGTCAATACTATTTATTTTAACATGAACACTTGTTCAAATTTACATCCAGGCTTTTTCTTATTTCCACACTCACTAAGGTATATAAATGGCATGGTTAAATGTTGAAAATTGGTGGTTTTCCCATTTAGGTCACACAACAATGTTACTTATTTTATAGCACAGTAATGTGACATAAAGTTGTGAACTGAAAGATTACAAATTAATCAAGCTATCTTTAATAACCACTGTCTTCAGTATCAGATTCAGAACAGTGTGAAGAGAGGAGCTGTAACCACATACCCAGTATAATCTACTTATAACACTGAATAATTATAATTGCAACTCACAAATAATCAGTGATTTATAACAAGAGTAATAACACATTATAAAGTGTGTACACACACACACACACACACACACACACACACACGTTTATTTGCAATTGCTGATATCCCACACCCTGTTGCAAGCAAACAGCTGGAGTCATTAACCCTGCAAAACAACGTTCCACAAACGACTTATTTGTAATCTCAACCGAGAATAAGCAGACATGCACAGTGATTTAGAAGTTGCTGTCATAGTTAAATAGCGGCAGCTGTGACGTCTGTGTCTGCACCACCAGCGTTTTCACCACATCAACCAGCAGCCGGAGCAAGGAGAGGGGGCAACGGCTTCGACATCATCAGCGCATCTCTCCACACTACAAACTAGAGGTCTGCGCGGGACTGATTTATTGAACCCGCTCCCGCCCACTCCTGCCTGATTTCTGCCGACTCCTGCCCGCGACCGCAATGATTTTATTTTTGACCGCCCGCAGACAATTCCTCTCCGCTGCTCCCACCCGCGACAAACAAATTGTGTGAATTTTGACCCGCGGACTCCCGCGGCGCACATTACCGCAGCACGCCCAACAGCCTCCCTCCCAAGAAGGCACATTAAAATGAGATCCAAAACCATTAACAAACAAAAAAGTGTGCCGTGTGCGCCATGCGAGGATCATATTTGTGACGGACTGACAGTGGGTGAGAACAAATGAGAGAAAGAGAGAGAGAGAGGGAGAGGGCAAGCGAGGGAGCCACGGCACGGAGTGAGAGAGCAAGAGGCGAGAGAGAGAGAGACTCCAGTCCACGTACTGTATCAATGTGGGTGCGTTGTCCTCACTCAGCAGGGAGAATTGCGTTCTCTATTCACATCTTAACTTGCTAAAGAAGGCATGTTGACGTTTGTATAATCCATTGAGATCCAAAACCAGCGCGAGAGAGGAGCATTTGTGAGGTTTTTAACAGAGGTAAAGTGTTTATATTGCGATTGGACATAGGCGATGGGACTATATTATAATAAATAGTTGTTATTTAGGCTAAAATAATGACAATGCCGCCGCAAATATCTGCCCACCGGTTAGCCGTTAACAGACGAGAGAGGGAGGGAGGGGGAGTTAGAGCGAGAGAGAGAGAAAGAGAAATTCCACGTACTGTAGGTCCATGCGTTCTCATCAGGCGCTCAGCAGGGGAAGTTACATTGATTCTCTACATATTCACATCTTGCTAAAGTATAGATAAAAGCTTATTGCGGGAGAGTGCGGGATTTTGCGGCGCCGCCGAGTTTATTTTGACCTCCCGTCCCCTCCCGCAGGGATTAAACTACCGCCCGCGCCGCAATATATGGTGACGGGTCCTGCAGGTCCCGCGGGAGCGCGCTGCCGATGCAGGGCTCTACTACAAACCACCCACCAACAGGGGGTGGTGATGTGCGGACTGAAGTGTAGGATTCCAGTGAAACAAATGAAATGGTTTCCGGAAGAGGTGGTTTACGAGAGGGCAATAAAGCACCGAAAAAGCCATTTAAAATATAGTTCATGATGACGTGCATGCTGTGGGCATACTATTCGCCGTGATTAATTTTAATTTGAATATTACCGTCAGGCGAATACTGCAAGCAAGCACTAAACACTGTAAAAAGGAGACTGTATTGATCCTCATGTGCTGCTTCAGTACCCTCTTGACTAAAGCAGTTGCCACAGATAATAATTTTGACTAAAACTGTTGCCACAAATTGTACAGATATAGTGTTTTTCTTCTTTATGAATCAGCATGTGCTGCTTCAGATTATTATCATCACAAAAGCTTCTTCGTTAGATTGACTAAAAGCTTTTTCCACAAGAGAAGTGTTGTCCACACTGATCACATCCATAGGGTTTCTCTCCTGTGTGAATTCTCTGGTGGCCTTTAAGGTTGTTAATTTGAGAGAAGTGTTTCCCACACTGATCACATACAAAACACCAGATAATTCACTCTGGAGAGAAACCTTTTGCAAGAGTAGACTTGCTAGATAAGTGCTACCCACACTGGTCACACCCATATGTTTTTTCTCCAGTGTGAATTCTCTGGTGTCTTTTAAGTTTAGAGATATACAGGAAGTTTACTCCACACTGATCACAGCAGTGTTGTTTTTGCTCTGCCAACCTTCTGTTTTCATTCACCTCTGGTAGGACAGGGAAGCCAGACTGATGATGCAACACTAGGTTGGAAACAAAGGAAAGATCCTTAAGACGTTACTTAGTGGACTTAACATTAGTTAGTATTCACTTGCTGTGCATTGTTCACTAAACATAATAAAACCATTATAAAACCATCAAACATTTTGTCAAGTATTGTTAAAGTAAACATCACTACTATTACTATAACAAAATGAAAGATTAAAGAATAACAATACTCTGGATAATAACGAGGGGGGAAAAACAGAGAAATAGAGTACGTAACATACCATGGTCTTTGGGTTCCTCATGTTCAGCAGAGATATCCTTGGTGGGGTCAAGAGAGTTCATCTTCACCTTAAATCTGGAGTCCACAGTCAGATCTGATCAGAAATGATTGATATCCTGAAAGACGTGTAGAGAAATGACACAGACCAACTCTTCTTATACCAGAGAGCCTGGGGTGAAATCACCAATTGCTTTGGCCAAAGAGAACAATCTATATATGAATACTATATATATCCATCAGAGATGGACAGAGAACTCAACCCCATGACTTGAGTAAAAATACTGATACTCATATTCAGTACAGAAGAACATCTGGTGTTTGAGCCTGTTAAAGCATTTTGCATAAATCCCTTATCTAAATATCTGCATCATTACATCTGACTTGGTATTATTATTATTATTTGAAAATGTTATATTACTAGTTACTTCTACAAGTTCACCATGTAATGTAAAACTTGAAATGGGACATTTTGCACAATGAATACTTTTTACTTTTGGTGATTTTGAATCCCTGACTATTCCAGTATTCCACATTACAGTATAGATAGAGCACTTTACAATAAATAAAAGCATTCATAAAGATGTATAATAATGAACTTTATACACAAAAAAGTAAACACATAAAACAATACATTTACAAACATTGCAGACATGAATAACAGCGCAGAGATTTAAAACTCAGCTAAAAGCAATAGTGAAGAAATAGGTCTTGAGCTGTGCTTTAAAGTTATCCACAAAGTCTTAAGCTGTCGGTCCTTATATTTGTAGGTTACTAATAATCATAAACAGACTGTTTGTGACATTCATAAATGTTTACTTAAACATTCATAACTATGGTTAAACATAATCTATATTAGTAAGTAGTAAACTATTAATTAATAAGCAATTTATATACATTTGTAAATTATGTTTAACTAAAAGTATATTTGTAGACAAAGAACTATTAAAATACAGTGGGAAATGATTATGGAATGTCATTGTAGATTGTAGAACATTTAAGAATCGTGTGAATGTATGCTAAAAAAGCTAAAACAACAGAATAATAATAATACAGTAAGTGATTGAGAAAATTCTAGCTGGTGTGAGCAGAGGGTCATTTACATAGGGACCATTCATTCCTCATCTGATGAATAAGGAATGTGACTTCCAATTGCTTCCTGATGGCTCTAATGAATATGCGTGATGGCTGATGTCACCACAGGGCAGAGGGCAGTATAAAGGTTCCAGTTTGAACCTTGGGCAGAACAGAAGTGAACTCTGCTGGCATCATGACACCACCACTACGAGCCAAGAAGTACTCCCCAGAGGAGGTGCTGTCCATGCTTGAAGACAGACGGCGGGGGGACGAGGACAGTGATGATGGAGATGAGGAGACACAAGAACCAGAGTACTATCCTGAACACTCCTCTGATTCAGAGTCGGACTCAGATGATCCAGCTGACCGCAAAGCACCTGAGCTCCCACAGCCGGCACCGACAACCACTGGGACACAAGAGATCGCTAAGGATGGGACCGTGTGGTCACACGTCGCTCCAGGAAGCACCCATGACAGGCCTCCAGCCAACCATCTCTTCACAGACAAGCCAGGTCCTACAAATCATGCTAAGGCGAGGATTCATGATCACCAGAGCAGTTTGCTGTGTTTGTTGGACATGGACATGTTGCAGCATATCCGAGACTGTACGGTCAAGATGGCCCGCAGTGAGGAGCACGAGGACTGGGATTTGTCTGTGAGCGAGCTGAAGGCATTCATTGCTATTATATTCTATCGTTCCATTGCACGCCGGGACCTTCAATATGCTGCACTTTGGTCAATGTTCGGTGCGTCAGACTTTGTAAGAGAAACTATGTCGTGGGATCGCTTTAGGTCAATCATGCGCTACCTGCGTTTTGATGACAAGGAAACGAGGGCTGCCCGCAAAAGTGAAGACAAATTTGCGGCAATGACTGATGTGTGGAATAGTTTTACTGAGAACTGTCAGAAGTGCTTCATTCCTGGAGCCAACATCAGTGTGGGAGAACAACTGTTACCCACACAGACACAGTGTGGTTTTACACAGTACATGTACAACGAAGCCGACAAGTTTGGCATCAAGTTTCTGATGGCTGCTGATGTGGAAACCAACTACCTATTGAGTGGATTTCCTGACCTTGGGAACATCCCGAACAGCAGGTAATTTAACATTTAACAATTTTGTTTTATATGTATGTATCTATAGTATAACATAGTATATCCTCTAACACACATCTCTCTCTTTCTCATACATGTGCAGCTGTGACGTGGAAGGGTCTGAACAAGTCGTTATGGAACTGGTCAAGCCATTCAACTACAAAGGGCGGAACGTTAAGATGGGCAACTCTTTCACCTCAAGGAACGTTGCAGAAGATCTTCTAGCAAAGGGAACAACTATAGTCGGGACCATGAACAGACAAAGACGTGAGTTGCCTCCAAGCGCACGCAACCAAGAGGCAAAGAGAGGCAGCGATACAGTGATGAAAAGCAACAATGCTACTCTTACCATCTACCAAAGCAGATCAGACAAAAATGTTTGCATATTGAGCACCATGCACCCCACTGTCTCGATTGTCACAGACACAAAGTCGAAGCCAGAGTCTTTAATAAATTACAACAAGATCAAGTGCGGAGTGGACAATTTGGACCGGAAGGTGCGCAAGTATTACCCCACAGAGAAAGTGTGGCCCTTTCGCTGGCCCTTCGCTGTCTTTTACTACATGCTGCACCTGGCTGCCATCAATGCTGAAGTGCTGTACAAACAGTGCATGGTCAAACAGACCACCAGGCTAGACTTCATGAAGGGCCTGGTAAGTCAGCTGTGTGAGAACCACATGGAAGGGGCACCCAGATCCCTCCCACGCAATCCTGCCCGCCAGACATGCACACAAGCAGCAAAGAGAGCACGCACACCTGCCCACACATCCCAATCAGAGACACCGTCAAAGAAGAGAAGGCAGTGTCAGCTGGACAGGTGTGGCAACAAAACCACAGAGGCATGTGACAAATGTCACCGCAGGGTATGTGGAACATGTTGTGGCGCTCGCACTGTCACATGTTATAGGTGTTATAATCAATGCACACCTGGCACTTTCAACACGACCTTCACAGAGACACCGTCAAAGAAGAGAAGGCAGTGTCAACTGGACAGATGTGGCAACAAAACCACCCTTACCAAAAAGTAGTATACTTACGTATACTCTGAGTATACTTGTTATGAACTAAGTATACTTTGTCTAAACTAATACTTTGGTAAGTATACTTTTCTGTTTACTTAAAATGTACTATCAGGAATATACTTAACAAAAGTATACTTAGTTTATACTGACGAGTACACAGCAAAAGTTTAAGTATACTTTTCCTTCATTTCAAGTGCAGCCTATATTCTATAGTACTTAGTACAAGTAAATCAAAATGTTCTACCTGCCTGCATGCAACATGGAGTGTTCTTATACAGTATCTAGTATACTTGAGGTATACTAGATTTATACTTGAACTGAACTATTTTCATACATGAAGTATACCATTTATATACTCCAAACACACTATGCGTGAACTTAATGTACACTACTCTTTTACTTGCAGTGTACTTGAATTGCACTTTTCTTATACTTGAGGGGTACCATATTTATTTACACAAAATGTATATACTACAAACATACTATGCGTGAACTTAATGTACACTACTCTTTTATTTGCAGTGTACTTGAATTGCACTTTTCTTATACTTGAGTTATACTATGGTCATACTTCAACTGCACTACTTTTAAACTTGCACCATACCGGTTATATACTCTAAACATACTGTGCGTGAACTTAATGGACACTACTCTTTTACCTGCAGTGTACTTGAATTGCACTTTTCTTATACTTGAAGAATACCAGTTATATACACAAACCATACTGTGCGTGAACTTAATGGACACTACTCTTTTACTTGCAGTGTACTTGAATTGCACTTTTCTTATACTTGAGGTGTGCCATTTATTTTCACAAAACATACTATGTGTGAACGTAATGTACACTACTCTTTTACTTGCAGGGTACTTGAATTGCACTTTAAATATGCATGACGTATACTACGATTGTACTTGAAATGAACTATTATATACTCCAAACATACTATGCGTGAACTTAATGTACACTTGCAGTGTAATTGAATTGCACTTTTATTATACTAGAGGTATACCATTTATACACAAAACATATTATGTGTGAACTTAATGTACACTACTCTTTTACTTACAGGGTACTTAAATTGCACTTTTCTTATACTTGACGTATACTACATTTATACTTGAATTTCACTACTTTTAAACTTGAATTGCACTTTTCTTGTACATGAGGTATACTATGGTCATACTTCAACTGCACTACTTTTAAACTTGCAACATACCAGTTATATACTCTAAACATACTGTGCGTGAACTTACTGGACACTATTCTTTTACCTGCAGTGTACTTGAATTGCACTTTTCTTATACTTAAAGAATACCAGTTATATACTCAAACCATACTGTGCGTGAACTTAATGGACACTACTCTTTTACTTGCATTGTACTTGAATTGCACGTTTCTTATACTTGACGTATACTACGTTTATATTTGAACTGCACTATTTTCAGACTTGAGGTATACCATTTATATACTACAAACATACTATGCTTGAACTTAATGTACACTACTCTTGTATTTGCAGTGTACTTGAATTGCACTTTTCTTATACGTGACGTATACTATGGTCATACTTCAACTGCACTACTTTTAAACTTGAAACATACCCGTTATATACTCTAAACATACTGTGCGTGAACTTAATGGACACTACTCTTTTACCTGCAGTGTACTTTAATTGCACTTTTCTTATACTTGAAGAATACCAGTTATATACTCAAACCATACTGTGCGTGAACTTAATGGACACTACTCTTTTACTTGCATTGTACTTGAATTGCACGTTTCTTATACTTGACGTATACTACGTTTATATTTGAACTGCACTATTTTCATACTTGAGGTATACCATTTATATACTACAAAAATACTATGCTTGAACTTAATGTACACTACTCTTGTATTTGCAGTGTACTTGAATTGCACTTTTCTTATAATTGAAGTATACTATGGTCATACTTCAACTGCACTACTTTTAAACTTTCACCATACCGGTTATATACTCTAAACATACTGTGCGTGAACTTACTGGACACTACTCTTTTACCTGCAGTGTACTTGAATTGCACTTTTCTTATACTTAAAGAATACCAGTTATATACTCAAACCATACTGTGCGTGAACTTAATGGACACTACTCTTTTACTTGCATTGTACTTGAATTGCACGTTTCTTATACTTGACGTATACTACGTTTATATTTGAACTGCACTATTTTCAGACTTGAGGTATACCATTTATATACTCCAAACATACTATGCGTGAGCTTAATGTACACTACTCTTTTATTTGCAGTGTACTTGAATTGCACTTTTCTTATACTTGACGTATACTACATTTATACTTGAATTTCACTACTTTTAAACTTGAATTACACTTTTCTTATACTTGAGGTATACCATTTATATACTACAAAAATACTATGCTTGAACTTAATGTACATTACTCTTGTATTTGCAGTGTACTTGAATTGCACTTTTCTTATAATTGAAGTATACTATGGTCATACTTCAACTGCACTACTTTTAAACTTTCACCATACCGGTTATATACTCTAAACATACTGTGCGTGAACTTACTGGACACTACTCTTTTACCTGCAGTGTACTTGAATTGCACTTTTCTTATACTTAAAGAATACCAGTTATATACTCAAACCATACTGTGCGTGAACTTAATGGACACTACTCTTTTACTTGCATTGTACTTGAATTGCACGTTTCTTATACTTGACGTATACTACGTTTATATTTGAACTGCACTATTTTCAGACTTGAGGTTTACCATTTATATACTCCAAACATACTATGCGTGAGCTTAATGTACACTACTCTTTTATTTGCAGTGTACTTGAATTGCACTTTTCTTATACTTGACGTATACTACATTTATACTTGAATTTCACTACTTTTAAACTTGAATTACACTTTTCTTATACGTGAGGTATACTATGGTCATACTTCAACTGCACTACCTTTAAACTTGCACCATACCAGTTATATACTCTAAACATACTGTGTGTGAACTTAATGGACACTACTCTTTTACCTGCAGTGTACTTGAATTGCACTTTTCTTATACTTGAAGAATACCAGTTATATACTCAAACCATACTGTGCGTGAACTTAATGGACACTACTCTTTTACTTGCATTGTACTTGAATTGCACGTTTCTTATACTTGACGTATACTACGTTTATATTTGAACTGCACTATTTTTATACTTGAGGTATACCATTTATATACTACAAACATACTATGCGTGAACTTAATGGACACTACTCTTTTACTTGCATTGTACTTGTATTGCACGTTTCTTATACTTGACGTATACTATGTTTATATTTGAACTGCACTATTTTCAGACTTGAGGTATACCATTTATATACTCCAAACATACTATGCGTGAGCTTAATGTACACTACTCTTTTATTTGCAGTGTACTTGAATTGCACTTTTCTTATACTTGACGTATACTACATTTATACTTGAATTTCACTACTTTTAAACTTGAATTGCACTTTTCCTATACATGAGGTATACTATGGTCATACTTCAACTGCACTACCTTTAAACTTGCACCATACCAGTTATATACTCTAAACATACTGTGTGTGAACTTAATGGACACTACTCTTTTACCTGCAGTGTACTTGAATTGCACTTTTCTTATACTTGAAGAATACCAGTTATATACTCAAACCATACTGTGCGTGAACTTAATGGACACTACTCTTTTACTTGCATTGTACTTGAATTGCACGTTTCTTATACTTGACGTATACTACGTTTATATTTGAACTGCACTATTTTCAGACTTGAGGTATACCATTTATATACTACAAACATAATATGCTTGAACTTAATGTACACTACTCTTGTATTTGCAGTGTACTTGAATTGCACTTTTCTTATAATTGAAGTATACTATGGTCATACTTCAACTGCACTACTTTTAAACTTTCACCATACCGGTTATATACTCTCAACATACTGTGCGTGAACTTACTGGACACTACTCTTTTACCTGCAGTGTACTTGAATTGCACTTTTCTTATACTTAAAGAATACCAGTTATATACTCAAACCATACTTTGCATGAACTTAATGGACACTACTCTTTTACTTGCATTGTACTTGAATTGCACGTTTCTTATACTTGACGTATACTACGTTTATATTTGAACTGCACTATTTTCAGACTTGAGGTATACCATTTATATACTCCAAACATACTATGCGTGAGCTTAATGTACACTACTCTTTTATTTGCAGTGTACTTGAATTGCACTTTTCTTATACGTGAGGTATACTATGGTCATACTTCAACTGCACTACCTTTAAACTTGCACCATACCAGTTATATACTCTAAACATACTGTGTGTGAACTTAATGGACACTACTCTTTTACCTGAAGTGTACTTGAATTGCACTTTTCTTATACTTGAAGAATACCAGTTATATACTCAAACCATACTTTGCATGAACTTAATGGACACTACTCTTTTACTTGCATTGTACTTGAATTGCACGTTTCTTATACTTGACGTATACTAAGTTTATATTTGAACTGCACTATTTTCATACTTGAGGTATACCATTTTTATACTACAAACATACTATGCGTGAACGTAATGGACACTACTCTTTTACTTGCATTGTACTTGAATTGCACGTTTCTTATACTTGACGTATACTATGTTTATATTTGAACTGCACTATTTTCAGACTTGAGGTATACCATTTATATACTCCAAACATACTATGCGTGAACTTAATGTACACTACTCTTTTATTTGCAGTGTACTTGAATAGCACTTTTCTTATACTTGAAGAATACCAGTTATATACTGAAACCACACTGTGCGTGAACTTAATGGACACTACTCTTTTACTTGCATTGTACTTGAATTGCATGTTTCTTATACTTGTTGTATACTATGTTTATATTTGAACTGCACTATTTTCAGACTTGAGGTATACCATTTATATCCTCCAAACATACTATGCATGAACTTAATGTACACTAGTCTTTTACTAGCAGTGTACTTGAATTGCACTTTTCTTATACTTGAGGTATACTACGTTTATACTTGAACTGTACTATTTTCTTACTTGAAGTATACCATTTAAATACTCCTAACATACTCTACGTTAACTTACTGTACAGAACTCTTTTACTTGCAGTGCACTTGAATTGCACTTTTCTTATACTTGAAGTATACCATTTATATACTCAAAACATACTGTGCGTGAACTTAATGTACACTACTCTTTTACTTGCAGGGTACTTGAATTGCACTTTTCTTATACTTGACGTATACTATGTTTATACTTGACCTGCACTATTACATACTCCAAACATACTATGCATGAACTTAATGTACACTACTCTTTTACTTGCAGTGTACTTGAATTGCACTTTTCTTATACTTTAGGTATACCATTTATATACACAAAACACACTATGTGTGAACTTAATGTACACTACTCTCTTACTTGCAGTGTACTTGAATTGCACTTTTCTTATACTTTAGGTATACCATTTATATACACAAAACACACTATGTGTGAACTTAATGTACACTACTCTCTTACTTGCAGTGTACTTGAATTGCATGTTTTTTATAGTTGACGTATACTATGTTTATACTTGAACTGCCCTATTTTCATACTTGAAGTATAGCATTCATATACTGAAAATATACTATGTGTGAACGTAATGTACACTACTCTTTTACTTTGAATGTACTTAAATTGCACTTTTATTATACTTGAGGTATACTACGTTTATACTTTAACGTACTATGCGTGAACTTAATGGACACTACTCTTTTACTTGAATTGCACTTTTCTTATACGTGACGTATACTACGTTTATATTTGAATTGCATTACTTTTAACCTTGAAGTATACCATTTATATACTCAAACTATACTATGCATGAACTTAATGTGCACTACTCATTTACCTCTAGTGTACTTGAATTGCACTTTTCTTATACATGAGGTATACTACGTTTATATTTGAGCGGCACTTTTTTCATACTTGAAGTATACCATTTATATGCTCGGAACATACTATGCATGAACTTGATGGACACTACTCTTTTACTTGAATTGCACTATTCTTATACTTGACGTATACTACGTTTATATTTGAATTGCAATAATTTTAAACTTGAAGTATACCATTTATATACTCAAAACATACTATGCGTGAATTTAATGTACACTACTCTTTTACTTGCAGTGCACTTGAATTGCACTCTTCTTTTACTTGAGGTATACTATGGTCATACTTGAACTGCACTACTTTTAAACTTGAACCATACCAGTTATATACTCAAAACATACTATGCGTCAACTTAATGGACACTACTCTTTTACTTGCAGTGTACTTGAATTGCACGTTTTTTATACTTTACGTATACTACGCTTATACTTGAACTGCACTATTTTCATACTTGAAGTATACCATTTATATACTCAAAACATACTTGAATTGCACTTTTCTCATACTTGAGGTATACTATGTTTATACTTGAACTGCACTATTTTCATTGTAGCGACGGGGTGCAACTAATTAATAAGTATTGTAATGGTTAAAGAAAGACAGAGTGTGAAATATTATAGCTTTGGAAATGGAGGACTGTATACTCTGGAGTTGAGGTTATGCCCACCACAGGGCTCCAGTCAAAGAGCAGTAATCAATGATGACACTTGATGGCGTTTTATGTGTTTTTTATAAAGGAGGTAGTTGGTGGACACAAACATACACAATGATGAATGGTATCTGAAAATATAGAAATACTACATAAGGATAAGGAGACAATAAACAATATGCAGTAGTAACCTACACAAATGTAGCATATTACTGAAATGAGCCATGTGCCAGCTTAGACCCAGCATGCACTCACACACAGGTTAGACTAGGGCCTGTTAGCTTAGCCACTGAAGTTTAGCTAGCAAACACAATTACAATAACAAACTTTTTAAACCACACACAGATCAATTCTGATACAATGACCTGTTACCACATGAACCATTATTGTTCTGCAGGACAGAAAACAACTCACTTTGTCAAGAACGCATTCTTATGTGCATATGTTTGTGTGTGGCTGCACTCATGCATGTAAACAGTTGCTCTAAATGGGGACAATAAAGGTGGTGATGGGGTTTGGTGTTGCTGAACTGTCTGTAGATTTCACTCTGAATGTGTAGACTTGCCGGTCCCATTATACACCTACAAATGAACAGATAAAGCACATTAGTTATGGGAGTCAACAGTAGTAATATACTTTGAATTGACAAGTAGAATGCCAAGATGTGTGATGATAATACCTTTGTCTGATGTTCTCCTCCTCCCAGGGTGGTGTTCGGGCAAAAGAGTTCCCTCCGGGAACACACACCCTATTTATAGTCCTGGGAGGGTGAAACCAAGTGGGAAGTGGATAGAGGGGAGATTGAGAATGATTCTAATGCATTTAATAATACAAAAGTACTTAAAACACTAGCACATGGATATGCTCCAATTATCACTATGCCCACTAAATGTGTACACCCACCATACATTATTAAATGCATTAGAATCATTTTCAATCTCCCCTCTATCCACCCCCCACTTGGCTTCACCCTCCCAGGACTATAAATAGTGTGCGTGTTCCCGGAGGGAACTCTTTTGCCCGAACACCACCCTGGGAGGAGGAGACAGACAAAGGTAAGGGTTTTACAAATAACAGCTTTACATTATCTTCACAAATCTTGAGTATTCTACTTGTCAATTCAAAGTATATTACTACTGTTGACTCCCATAACTAATGTGCTTTATCTGTTCATTTGTAGGTTTATAATGGGACCGGCAAGTCTACACATTCAGAGTGAAATCTACAGACAGTTCAGCAACACCAAACATTCCCCCAACTGTTTACATGCATGAGTGCAGCCACACACAAACATATGCACATAAGAATGCGTTCTTGACAAAGTGAGTTCTGTCCTGCAGAGCAATAATGGTTCATGTGGTAACAGTTCATTGTGTCAGAATTGATCTGTGTGTGGTTTAAAAAGTTTGTTTTTGTAATTGTGTTTGCTAGCTAAACTTCAGTGGCTAAGCTAACAGGCCCTAGTCTAACCTGTGTGTGAGTGCATGCTGGGTCTAAGCTGGCACATGAGTGCATGGCATTTCAGTAATATGCTATGTTTGTGTTACTACTGCATATTGTTTATTGTCTCCTTATCCTTATGTATTATTTCTATATTTTCAGATACCATTCATCATTGTGTATGTTTGTGTCCACCAACTACCTCCTTTATAAAAACCACATAAAACAACAAGTGTCATCATTGATTACTGCTCTTTGACTGGAGCCCTGTGGTCGGCATAACCTGAACTCCAGAATATACAGTCCTCCATTTCCAAAGCTATAATATTTCACACTCTGTCTTTCTTTAACCATTAAAATACCTATGCAGAACTGTGTTCGAATATTAATTAGTTGCACCCCGTCGCTACAATGAAAATAGTGCAGTTCAAGTATAAACATAGTATACCTCAAGTATAAGAAAAGTGCAATTCAATGTTTTGAGTATATAAATGGTATACTTCAAGCATGAAAATAGTCTAGTTCAAGTATAAACGTAGTATACGTAAAGTATAAAAAAACGTGCAATTCAAGTACACTGCAAGGTAAAGAGTAGTGTACATTAAGTTCATGCATAGTATGTTTTGAGTATATAAATGGTATACTTCAAGTAATAAAATAGTGCATTTCAAGTATGAAAGTTGTATACCTCACATATAAGAAAAGTGCAATTCAAGTACACAGCAAGTGTACATTAGGTTCACGCATAGTATGTTTTGAGTATATAACTGGTATACTTCGAGTATGAAAATAGTGCAGTTCAAGTATGACCATAGTATACCTCAAGTATGAGAAAAGTGCAATTAAAGTGCACTGCAGGTAAAAGAGTAGTGAACATTAAGTTCACGCACAGTATGTGTTGAGTATATAAATGGTATACTTCGAGTATACAAATAGTGCAGTTCAAATATACATATAGTATATGTCAAGTATAAGCTAAGTATGTTTTGAGTATATAACTGGTATACTTCGAGTATGAAAATAGTGCAGTTCAAGTATGACCATAGTATACCTCAAGTATAAGCTAAGTGCAATTCAAGTACAATGCAAGTAAAAGAGTAGTGTCCATTAAGTTCACGCCTAGTATGTTTTGAGTATATAACTGGTATACTTCAAGTTTAAAAGTAGTGCAGTTTAAGTATGACCATAGTATACCTCAAGTATAAGAATAGTGCAATTCAAGTAAAAGAGTAGTGTACATTAAGTTCACGCACAGTATGTTTTGAGTATATAAATGGTACGATTCAAGTTTAGTAGTAGTGCAGTTCAAGTATGACCATAGTATACCTCAAGTATAAGAAAAGAGCAATTAAAGTGCACTGCAGGTAAAAGAGTAGTGAACATTAAGTTCATGCACAGTATGTGTTGAGTATATAAATGGTATACCTCGAGTATGGAAATAGTGCAGTTCAAATATAAACACAGTTTACGTCAAGTATAAGACAAGTGCACAGCAAGTAAAAGAGTAGTGTACATTAAGTTCACGCATAGTATGTTTTGAGTATATAAATGGTATACCTCGAGTATGAAAATAGTGCAGTTCAAATATAAACGTAGTATACGTCAAATATAAAACAAGTGCAGTTCAAGTAAAAGAGTAGTGTCAATTAAGTACACGCATAGTATGTGTTGAGTATATAAATGGTATACTTCAAGTTTTAAAGTAGTGCAGTTCAAGTATGACCATAGTATACCTCAAGTAAATGAAGAGTGCAATTCAAGTGCACTGCAGGTAAAAGAGTAGTGTACATTAAGTTCACGCACAGTATGTTTTGAGTATATAAATGGTACGATTCAAGTTTAAAAGTAGTGCAGTTCAAGTATGACCATAGTATACCTCAAGTATAAGAAAAGAGCAGTTAAAGTGCACTGCAGGTAAAAGAGTAGTGAACATTAAGTTCACGCCCAGTATGTGTTGAGTATATAAATGGTATACCTTGAGTATGGAAATAGTGCAGTTCAAATATAAACGTAGTATACGTCAAATATAAAACAAGTGCAGTTCAAGTAAAAGAGTAGTGTCAGTTAAGTACACGCATAGTATGTGTTAAGTATATAAATGGTATACTTCAAGTTTTAAAGTAGTGCAGTTCAAGTATGACCATAGTATACCTCAAGTAAAAGAAGAGTGCAATTCAAGTGCACTGCAGGTAAAAGAGTAGTGTACATTTAGTTCACGCACAGTATGTTTTGAGTATATAAATGGTATGATTCAAGTTTAAAAGTAGTGCAGTTCAAGTATGACCATAGTATACCTCAAGTATAAGAAAAGAGCAATTAAAGTGCACTGCAGGTAAAAGAGTAGTGAACATTAAGTTCACGCACAGTATGTGTTGAGTATATAAATGGTATACCTCGAGTATGGAAATAGTGCAGTTCAAATATAAAAACAGTTTACGTCAAGCATAAGACAAGTGCACAGCAAGTAAAAGAGTAGTGTACATTAAGTTCACGCATAATATGTTTTGAGTATATAAATGGTATACCTCGAGTATGAAAATAGTGCAGTTCAAATATAAACGTAGTATACGTCAAATATAAAACAAGTGCAGTTCAAGTAAAAGAGTAGTGTCAATTAAGTACACACATAGTATGTGTTGAGTATATAAATGGTATACTTCAAGTTTTAAAGTAGTGCAGTTCAAGTATGACCATAGTATACCTCAAGTAAAAGAAGAGTGCAATTCAAGTGCACTGCAGGTAAAAGAGTAGTGTACATTAAGTTCACGCACAGTATGTTTTGAGTATATAAATGGTATGATTCAAGTTTAAAAGTAGTGCAGTTCAAGTATGACCATAGTATACCTCAAGTATAAGAAAAGAGCAATTAAAGTGCACTGCAGGTAAAAGAGTAGTGAACATTAAGTTCACGCACAGTATGTGTTGAGTATATAAATGGTATACCTCGAGTATGGAAATAGTGCAGTTCAAATATAAACACAGTTTACGTCAAGTATAAGACAAGTGCACAGCAAGTAAAAGAGTAGTGTACATTAAGTTCACGCATAATATGTTTTGAGTATATAAATGGTATACCTCGAGTATGAAAATAGTGCAGTTCAAATATAAACGTAGTATACGTCAAATATAAAACAAGTGCAGTTCAAGTAAAAGAGTAGTGTCAATTAAGTACACGCATAGTATGTGTTGAGTATATAAATGGTATACTTCAAGTTTTAAAGTAGTGCAGTTCAAGTATGACCATAATATATCTCAAGTAAAAGAAGAGTGCAATTCAAGTGCACTGCAGGTAAAAGAGTAGTGTACATTAAGTTCACGCACAGTATGTGTTGAGTTTATAAATGGTATACTTCGAGTATACAAATAGTGCAGTTCAAATATACACGTAGTATATGTCAAGTATAAGCTAAGTGCAATTCAAGTACAATGCAAGTAAAAGAGTAGTGTCCATTAAGTTCACGCCTAGTATGTTTTGAGTATATAACTGGTATACTTCAAGTATAAGAAACGTTCAATTCAAGTACACTGCAGGTAAAATATTAGTGTACATTAAGTTCACGCATAGTATGTTTTGAGTATATAAATGGTATGAATCCAGTTTAAAAGTAGTGCAGTTCAAGTATGACCATAGTATACCTCAAGTAAAAGAAGAGTGCAATTCAAGTGCACTGCAAGTAAAAGAGTAGTGTACATTAAAATCAGACATAGTATGTTTTGAGTATATAAATGGTATACCTCGAGTATGGAAATAGTGCAGTTCAAATATAAACGCAGTTTACGTCAAGTATAAGACAAGTGCAAAGCAAGTAAAAGAGTAGTGTACATTAAGTTCACGCATAGTATGTTTTGAGTATATAAATGGTCTACCTCGAGTATGAAAAAAGTGCAGTTCAAGTATGACCATAGTATACCTCAAGTATAAGACAAGTGCAATTAAAGTGCACTGCAGGTAAAAGAGTAGTGAACATTAAGTTCACGCACAGTATGTTTGGAGTATATAAATGGTATACTTTGAGTATAGAAATAGTGCAGTCCAAATATACACATAGTATATGTCAAGTATAAGCTAAGTGCAATTCAAGTACAATGCAAGTAAAAGAGTAGTGTCCATTAAGTTCACGCCTAGTATGTTTTGAGTATATAACTGGTATACTTCAAGTATAAGAAACGTTCAATTCAAGTACACTGCAGGTAAAATAGTAGTGTACATTAAGGTCACGCATAGTAGGTTTTGAGTATATAAATGGTATACTTCAAGTTTAAAAGTAGTGCAGTTCAAGTATGACCATAGTATACCTCAAGTATAGGAATAGTGCAATTCAAGTAAAAGAGTAGTGTCCATGAAGTTCACGCATAGTATGTTTTGAGTATATAACTGGTATGGTTCAAGTTCAAAAGTAGTGCAGTTCAAGTATGACCATAGTATACCTCAAGTAAAAGAAGAGTGAAATTCAAGTGCACTGCAAGTAAAAGAGTAGTGTACATTAAAATCACGCATAGTATGTTTTGAGTATATAAATGGCATACCTCGAGTATGAAAATAGTGCAGTTCAAATGTAAACGTAGTTTACGTCAAGTATAAGACAAGTGCACTGCAAGTAAAAGAGTAGTGTACATTAAGTTCACGCATAGTATGTTTTGAGTATATAACTGGTATGGTTCAAGTTGAAAAGTAGTGCAGTTCAAGTATGACCATAGTATACCTCAAGTAAATGAAAAGTGCAATTCAAATGCACTGCAAGTAACAGAGTAGTGTACACTAAGTTCACGCACAGTATGTTTTGAGTATATAAATGGTGTACTTCAAGTTTAAAAGTAGTGCAGTTCAAGTATGACCATAGTCTTCCTCAAGTAAATGAAAAGTGCAATTCAAGTGCACTGCAAGTAAAAGTAGTGTACATCAAGTATGTTTTGAGTATATAAATGGTATACTTCAAGTTTAAAATTAATGCAATTCAAATATAAACGTAGTACACGTCAAGTATAAGAATAATGCAATTCAAGTAAAAGAGTAGTGTCCATTAAGTCCATGCATAGTATGTTTTGAGTATATAACCGTTATACTTCAAGTATGAAATAGTGCTGTTCAAATGTAAACGTAGTACAATTCAACTACACTGCAGGTAAAAGAGTAGTGTCCATTAAGTCCATGCATAGTATGTTTTGAGTATATAACCGTTATACTTCAAGTATGAAATAGTGCTGTTCAAATGTAAACGTAGTACAATTCAACTACACTGCAGGTAAAAGAGTAGTGTACATTAAGTTCATGCATAGTATGTTCCGACTATATAAATGGTATACTTCAAGTATGAAAAAAGTGCCGTTCAAATATAAACGTAGTATAACTCATGTATAAGAAAAGTGCAACTCAAGTACACTAGAGGTAAAAGAGTAGTGCACATTAAGTTCATGCATAGTATAGTTTGAGTATATAAATGGTATACTTCAAGGTTACAAGTAGTGCAGTTCATATGACCTTAGTATACCTCAAGTACAATAAAAGTGCTATTCAAGTACACTGCAGGTAAAAGAGTAGTGTACATTAAGTTCACGGATAGTATGTTTTACGTATATAAATGGTATACTTCAAATTTAAATGTAGTGCAGTTCAAGTATGACCATAGTATACCTCTCGTATAAGAGAAGTGCAATTCAAGTAAATAAGTAGTGTACTTAAGTATACATCCGAGTATATGAATGGTTTATTTTAAGTAAGGGAATAGCACAATTCTAGTGTATGAATACAATAATTTAAGTATACTCATAGATACTTCATGTATACTTTAAGTAAACTTAGAGTTTACGCGAGTATACTCAAATTGGGCCAATTCAGACTACTTTAAGTACGTTAGGTATACTGTAAGTATACTAACTAGTACACTAACTAGTACATTTGTTAGTATACTACTTGTACATAAATATCAGTATACTTGTACTTAAAGTATACTTAAGAAATATACTCAAAGTTGACTTAAGTATACTTAGAAAAGTAAACTTGAAGTTTACTACTTTTTGGTAAGGGCACCGACGTATGTCACAAATGCCACCGTAGGGTGTGTGGAACATGCCGTGGGGCTCACATTGTCATGTGTTCTAAGTGTTATAATCAACTCTAAGTGGATATTTACACCATTAATTTTGCTTATACACAGTGTTGGGGAAGTTAAAGTTACATGTAACTGAGTTATGTAACTAAGTTACATTTTGCTGTAACTTGCTGGTAACTGAGTTAAATTCATATTTCTGTAACTCGTCAATAACTCAGATACTTTTTGGGTCATTTTTGGCTCAAATTACAAGTTACACAAAGTTACAAGCAAAGTTATAATTTTACCTTTAAGTTTTGTTAAGATTGACGATCAAATTTCCTCAACAAATCATAAATTTCTTCTACAAAAAAAGTCACATGCCAGCAGAAATATGCCTCTCAACTGAGGTTTGTTTTATTTCAAAAAGGTTGACATTTTCTTTAGTAAACATCTGTGTTCCTAAAATAAAGTTAAAAAAAGGATATTATATTTTGTTTCATGTACACCAAATGTACATTCTCAATTTAACACTGAAAAAGTTACTTGTAACTGTACTTGTACAGTTACAGTAACACTTTCAAAGTAACTTCCCCAACACTGCTTATATATAGGGAACAAGAATGTTGCCACATGCATGACAGCTGTTTACACATTTTTTTTACGCAATAGCTGATACAGCTATTCAATTATCCATTGTTACATGCAACATATTTTTTTCCCTCTTTTTTTAACACATTATTTTGTGCTACTTTTTACTACTCCAGTTACAATCTAACACTGTTGTAACATGTTTTTTGTTGTTGCATTAGAATGATAAATTAATTAAAATAAAAAGGTTATGCTTCACAGCTGATGGTAACACTCTGATAATAGGGTATCATTCAACATTTTATAATGTCCCCAAAAAAGAATTGTATTCTTTTTGGAGAAATTAGCCTATTAAACATTTAAATAGAAAAGGAATGAGGAGAATGAGCAAGCTGTTGTCCTACATTGTAATGTGCACTCAGTCTACACTAGATCTATCTATATCACATTATAACCATTATGTATAATGCATTATAATCTAGCCTACTTATAACACATTATAATTATGATTATACGCTAAGCAGTGGTTGTAGTGACTGTGAGCAAACATCTCTAACATGTATAGCTCTTCGTTTTCATCTATGATTAGGTTTTCGATTGCCTTTAACGCCTCTTCATCCGAATGCAGTCTTTTGTTGTTCAAATCTGTGTTGTTGTAATCTTGTTTAGTATCAAAACCTCCACCGGCCGTCCGTCCGTCCGTCCGTCCGTCCGTCCGTCCGTTGGTCACACGTCACACCTTTGCCCTGCTCATATCTCTGCATCAGTATGACATCACACTGCTTGGTGTGTGCCGTCAGGGTCATTTGTGTACGGTGTGATGTCATACTGATGTCAGCAGTGTGATGTCATACTGATGTCAGCAGCTATGTCTCTATATATGGAGTTATATGTTGTTTGTGTCCAAATATGGGGCTTGTGAGGTCAGACTTAGTGAGATTTCGTCGGTTATCTCCATATATGGAGGGATGTGTTGGTTATCTCCATATCTGGAGATTCAACCTTCAACGATTTTGACATCTTGTTACTAATCTGTCGGTAGATAATGCCGGTCTTATATAAGGGTCATTTGTGTACGGTGTGATGTCATACTGATGTCAGCAGTGTGACAGGAGATAAGCGACCAACGGTCGCTTATCTTCCGATTAGGGAGTCTTACTGGTGTATCCTCTCAAGATTGTGGGTGTGTTGGGGATTCACATGCGCACAGTAGCCACGGAAAGGCCTGGCTTTCATTTTATTCATATCATGTTAAGCACTGAAGACCTGTTTTTCTTTTTTGATTTTGGAATAAATATGCATAATTCCTGATTCTTTTTTCATTGTGATTTAATTTTTTGAGTATCATAGTTATCACTTGTCATGATATTACCAGTACCAACGGCCAAATACTGCCACACAGCAAAGTGATTATAATGCATTATATAATTATTAAATATATCATTATATGAACTGATAATTAGAATAAAGGTATGATCCTTGCCAAAAGAAACAAGTCTGAATGACCAGCAATTATGAGTATATTTATCTTGACCTTATACTGTAAAAAGCCTTCTGGTATAATATTTGTAAGACGCAGTGCACGGCCACAAGCTCTAGACTGTGGAGGGAATTTTGCTGGAAAATTTTTATCAGATATTTCATAGCGCCAAAGATCAGAGGAAATTTTACAGCGGAGAAACAACCATGCTGGAGGCTATGCGGCCACATGGATGCTGACCATGAACACATATTTTGGAATTGCCCAAAAATAGACAAATATTGGGATGATATATGGTCAGTAATAAAGGAGATACTAAAATACGAAATACCGAAAACAAGTGTGGTACTGTATCTAGGAAATCTGACACAGGAAAACACACGGGGAGAGGACATGTATCTGATTAAGGTACTATTGGCAGCCAGCAAAAAAGCAATTACAAGATTGTGGTATAAAGCTGACCCTCCGAGTGAGCAGTGGCTGTGCATTGTGGAGGAAATATATGTAATGGAGAGATTTACACACAAACTCATGTTGCAAGAAGACCTATTCCTGGAGAAGTGGGAAAAATGGACTGTCTATAACACCCAACAGGATGACACCACCGACGAACTTTGAAATGGACTGAAAAGAGACATTTGAAATTAACATTGTAAACCCTGTACTGCGATACATGTGACATTTGCAAATACATTTTAAGTAAAAAAAGGCCTTTTTGTATATTTTTTAGTTAGTGTTACTATAATTAAACTGTGTTATAAATAGATACATTATAACTATAAGTATGTCCATAAAGCATTAAAATGGGTCACACAAAGGTGTCTCCTATCAATACAGTCGTTATTGGCCATCCATAATGTGATCATTAACATGTGATATATTCAATACCACACAACCACTGACCATTAACACATTCATCACTGCATTTCAATATGTTATTGTGTCAATTCAATCATCAGCCATTAATTACATTAAGCACAATCACAAACCTATGGAAAGTATGTGCGCACACCTCAGTACTGTGCAAACCTTCATATCAATAGATGCTGGTGTTCTGTGGAGGAGCAACAGCTTGCTACACTATGTGAGGAGAGTCTTCAATGAGATCAATTATTATTTTATAGTTGAGAGGTCAAGTCTCTAACCGGTAAGGTCGGGATTCCCTATACTGGGGGTGACACTCTCAATTTTCTAGGTCGTGATTTCCTAGACTGGGGGTCGTCATTTCCCGAGTGACTTTTCTGCGATTGAGGGCGACTTGAAAAGAGGGCGACTTATCTGGCTACCCGCTAGAATACTTTACTTATACCTGAGGAGGGTCTTTCACACGTTGAATTCAACCAATCGGAGCAGAGCAAAGGAAGTGGGGGGAGCTAAGATCCATACATTAACATAGCACATCAACAATCTGGAAACAAGTTAGAACACATTCTGGTGATAAAATAACATGCCATGCATACTTGCTTCAAGCTATTTAAAGTTATGATGTATGTCTACCCAGTGTATCATTTAAATTGCAATTTTACAGTTGTAAAACCTAGGCCTACATCTCATTGTTTTTTTGCTATCATGCTTGTTAACTTCAGTAACAGGAACAAGAGTCTCTCCACCTCCCCAACTCTTTAGTAAACACAACATATAGTGTAATTGGATACAATTTAACTAAACCAGGTACACCAATGAATCACCATCAATTTAACCAGTTGTCCCAGTTGCCAATGTTTTCTGTTCATTTCCCTGTATGTATCATCACTTCCACTGCGCTAGTGTATCCTGTATGCAGTATCCTCCATGAGTTCTGTCTCCTGATTGGGTTAGCCTGTTTGATACAGAGCTGGGGTAACACATAGATCCCAGTTTATGAACAAACACTCAGAATTAGCTATTGTAGAGCTATGTAACTTATTTTTGCAAAACATATCCATCACGCCACTTTACATACTGCAGTGCCAGTTTACACAAATCAAAACATTATTTCAGCTTGTAGGGTTTGAAAGATCAATCTGTATCTAATCCGTTAGAAGACACAGGTTGTGAATGTTGTTTTATTTAGGGGATGCTTTGTTAATGGACAGGTGAGAATGGGTTAGGGTGTGTAGCCCTGTCGCTGAATGGATGGACCTACATATTTGCATGTATTCCTTTTATTATGTTAAGTTGTTGGATAAGTAGTGAGCATACTGAATGGGATAGGATTAGGATTCATGTTATTGTATTCAAATTGCGTATAGGACTACTGGAAAATACTTAGCATTCCGCAACATGAGAAAGGTGACAAATGACTTCAGCTGTGTTTCATGCTTTTACAGGGTTAAATAATAAATGAGAACAGAGCACCATGAACGTGCATGTGCCCCTTCAGATGACCTTTTTTTAACTGAAACTGTTGCCACAAAGAGTACATATAATGGGATTTCCCCCTCGATTAGTCTTCATGGATGGCTTCTCTTTTGATGATTTCCCACAGTGGAACAGTTTGCAGCTCATATACAATCTTTGTCCTTTCACATGTTGTGTCTTGTGTGATTGCTGGGCTCCCCTGGTCTCCTCCCACTCATCACTGTCTTCAGTATCAGATTCAGAACAGGTTGAAGAGAGGAGCTGTAACCACATACATACCCAGTATAATCTAACTCACAAATAATCAGTGATTTATACAAATTGTAATAACACATTATAAAGTGTGTGTACACATACGCGCGCGCACACACACACACACACACACACACACACACACACACACACACACACACACACACACACACATCCACAGGTTACACAATGTGAGTAGGACCTACGATGAGATGATACGGCATTTACTATGACATGATATGCTAAATGGTCAACAACTGCTCCTTTGTGAGTAATGGTTGTCTATAAAGCAATGCTCTGTTTGCTTTGTTATTCACAATGTAATTCATTCAGACAGTTAGCACGTACTGCACATAGCCTACTCATTGTCATTAAAGGTGTGATTTCCATTAAGGGTTCATTTGCAATAGAATAGTGAAGTGTGACGTAATTTACACATCCACCTGGTTCGCGGTTTTCTTCCCCCATTCTGAATTCCCATAGACCTTAACTGTGTTCCAATTATAAACAAATTATCTCAGCGGTTTGACTCATAGGCCTATGGATATGAAGAATCAACTGATGGTAGAAAAAACACTAATGTTACTGTCGCCGAATTAGTTACATTTTCGCTAGAAACAGGCTTTATCACTTATGAGTGACTGACTATCATAAACCATACAGAGCCACCTCCGCGACAATATCGCAAAGACTGTTTGTTTATTTTTGGATCACAATGCTTATATGAGATGATTTAAGATGACCCAATGTTATTGAGAATTACTTCTGTGGAACCGGGGGATGAGCGAGTCACGTCATGACTTCACTGTTCTATTGCTGATATCCCACACCCTGTTGCAAGCAAACAACTGGAGACTTATTTGTAATCTCAACAGAGAATAAGCAGACATGGACAGTGATTTAGAAGTTGCTGTCATAGTTAAATAGCGGCAGCTGTGAGTGACGTCAGTGTCTGCACCACCAGCGTTTTCACCACCTCAACCAGCAGCGGAGCAAGGAGAGGGGGCGACGGCTTCAACATCATCAGCGCATCTCTTCTCTGGGGATGCCCAGCCATCAGTCCCGAACAATGTTAACACCCAGGACAGTCTAATTGAAAGCTTGCGCTATCTTGAGTCTAACGAGGGCCAGCACCCGAATTTTGGCCTTGAAAATGCGATTTACATGTTTGTGCGGGCCACAGGCTGAAGGGCGGAGACCTATTTAGGCCTACCTGTTTTTATGCAGCTCTCACCTAGCCTAGTAAACAACCAACTTCCGTAATCCAGTAGGATTCCAGTGAAACAAATGAAATGGTTTCCGGAAGAGGGCGGTTTATGAGGCTAGCTCTCACCGGAGAGATTTCCTCATTTGCAAGTGTAGCACCCCACAGTTAGTATCAGTCATGAACCAGCGACAACAGCCCTGCTAATTGGGCTCAGCCCTATTAGCACGACTGGTTGTGCGTTGGACTGGCGAGTGGGAGTCCCGGGTTCAAACCCCGCTTCCGTGTATCACTACACAAGCAAGCACTAAACAACACTGTAAAAAGGAGAATGTACTAAAGCACATTGGAGCAGACATTATTTTTCATTACTGACGCTAAACTAGACTTCATATCTCAGTAAATGTCCATACAAATATATTCTAAATTAATCCAAGTTGTCTGTCTGAAATGACAAAATACAACCTCAACCTCAAGATTATTTAGACAAAGCGTTTTTTCCCCCCTGTATTGACCCTCATGTGCATGTGTCGCTTCAGATAATTATTTTGACTAAAACTGTTGCCACAAATTGTACAGATTTCGTTTTTTTCTTCTTTATGAATCAGCATGTGCTGCTTCAGATTACTATTATCACAAAAGCTGTTGCGACAAATTTCACAGCTAAAGGGTTTTTCCCTTGTATGAACCCTCATGTGCTGCTTCAGAGTACCCTCTTGACTAAAGCAGTTGCCACAAACTATGCAGCTGAAGGGTTTCCCCCTGTATGAACCAGCATGTGCTGCTTCAGATGAATTGCTTGACTAAAGCTGCTGCCACCATCTGTACAGCTGACCATACATGAAGCTGATCATACATGAAGCTAGTTAGCATTAGTTTTTTGTCTTTAGGTTTTTAGAACTTTGATTATACTGTGTTTTTTCTAGATAGATATCCATTTGCATTTGTTATATTGTTGATGATGTTCTGACATATTATCTTGTTTATTATTGTGATGTTATCTGCTTATTGTAAGTCGCTTTGGATTAAAAGTGTCTGCTAAATGCCTAAACTGTAAACTGTAAACTGTAAGGGTTTCTCCCCTGTGTTAATCCTCATGTGCTTCTTCAGAGTACCCCCTAGGACAACGCTTTTGCCACAAGCTGTACAACTGGAGGGTCCCCCCTGTATGAATCGGCATGTGCCGCTTCAGACAAATTGCTTTACTAAAGCTGCTGCCACAATCTGTACAGCTGAATTTTCCCCCTCCCCTCCCCACTCATAATAAAGCTTCTGCAACAATCTGTAAAGGCTTTTCCCTGTCTGAATCCTCACAAAAGGCCACCAACAACTCTAGTAGATCTATGCATAATGTCACAGTGTGAGCACTCCCCTGATGAGCCCACTTCAAAGGGTTAGACAGCAGATAATGAGCCTGCCCACCCCCTCACTCTATCCTGAGCACTCTACATACCTAGGCCCCTCCTCTTCTGGGAGGACCAATCAAGTTCAATGGTCAGGCCTTCAGCAGTCCAAACCATGAGGGGAGAGGATCATTTAAAAGGTCTTCACTCCATGGATGAACAGCACAAGCAACTTGAACGAAAGCTCTTGGAACTCCTGCACTTCATTGCTTTATCTCCTTTGCACCAAGGCTCCACCAGCTGCCTACTACTACTAGTTCTACTACTGCTGCTAGTCGTGAAGATCTTAAGAAGATAGAATGCAGCAAATCTGTGGTAAGTCTGACTTATAATTATCTTTGGGATCTAACATTACACAGTAAGCTCCTCTGTGCTATTTTAACTTGCAAGACCAGTAAGTTAAAATAATGAATAGACCTGTGTGTGACATGTAGCTAAAACACAATTAAACTGTCTACTTGCAAGCATGATACAATGAAACACATTTAATTCTGTCTATTTTCTATTTGCTTTTGTCAATATAGACACCAAGCCCTTCAGCATGGCTCAGTATCCTCCTGCAGATGAACCCTACCAGCAGACAAGCACCAAGTTGACTTTGGATAACTCTGATCTGTGGAAGACCTTCCATGGCTTTGAAACAGAGATGATTATCACCAAGCACGGAAGGTAAATACTTTCACCCAACATCTTACAGAAACTGTTATAATCACAGGCATTCCTATAGCTGACCCTAACTGGTAGTTGAACAGTAAGTTCATCAGTGTTGTTTTTGTGTATTTTCAGGAGAATGTTTCCACATTGTAACATCAGCCTCTCTGGGCTCCAGCCCTATGCCAATTACGTTGTTATGGTGGACATGGTTCCTGTGGATAACTTCAGATACAAGGTAAGGATAATGTTCTGCCGAGATAAACAATATTTGCAAGCTCCTATTTGTTTTACACAAGATGTTTTATTTCTTATTATGTAAAATCCTGTGAGAAGACATGCTTGATCAGACTTGCACCATGGGTTCACACCTAACCCACTTCTCCCATCTCCTGTATCCTTCTGTAGTGGAATAATGAGAAGTGGGAAGTAGCAGGCAAGGCAGAGCCCCAGCCCCCGTGTCGAACCTACGTCCATCCTGACTCCCCCGCCACGGGAACCCACTGGATGAAGCAGTCTGTGTCCTTCCCCAAGATGAAACTCACCAACAACACTTTGGATCAGTTTGGACATGTAAGGATAGCAACTACAACTTGCAGTGTTATGAAAGCACAACGTTAAACTACAACTACTACTATCAATAGCAGTTATGCATTATGTCTCATGCTGTTTTTTGCCCTCTCTTTGATTATTAGATCATCCTGCACTCGCTGCACCGCTACCAGCCCAGGTTCCATGTGATCCAGGCAGACAGCCCCTACACAGTCTGCTGGGGACATTTCCAGACCTTCACCTTCCCAGAGACCACTTTCACGGCAGTCACTGCTTACCAGAACACCAAGATCACCAAACTGAAGATCGACCACAACCCCTTTGCCAAAGGATTCAGAGAGGACGGCACCCGCCCTCAAAGCAAGAGGTGCCGCTCAAACAACAGTCCCAAGAGGGCTGCAAAGAAAGCCAAGATGGATACGAAGGCCATGTACAACAGTCCTCCAGGTAATACCCCATTCCGAAAAATTATGTATCTTAAACTAAACCAGGATGTAATTCTAAATGTATTAATGCATAACTATGAAAACAAAATCTGGAATCTCAAATTAAACAGTGTGTATTTCCCTCTTAGGCATCCCGCGGTCACCCTATGCCACTCAATCAGTGGATACAATGAAGAGTCCCAAGGAGGAAGAGCAACTTTCACCATGGGCCGTGGAGTCCTTGGAACTGCAAGGACAAGACTACAGCAGCGAAGAGCAAATGGTCCCAGCATCCATTGCATACCAGCACTACCCCTCCAGATCCGGTGAGCATTCAGGACTCCCATCCCCTGTCTCTGTGGCGGGAGAATGTGACGGACGGCGCAGCTACGAATCCCACGTCCCAGACGTGGCCACCGTTCCCGAGCACAACCAGGGTTTCAGGTTCGACCTCTGCAGGGAGATCGATCATCAGAACCAGCAGAGATCCCCAGTCCAGAGCCAGGCTACCATGCCCGTGAGCCAAGACTACCGGCACGCCCCGGCCGTTGGCATGCACGTGCCATTCAAAACGAACACTGCCATCCAGGGCTATCCACTCTACGGGCACGGGTACTACCCAGCTGAGCAGGGTATGAGTCCCAGAGGAGAGGCCAAGACCGAGGCAGCCGGACAGTACGTGATGCACCAGCTCACGCACCCCTCTCTCCATTCGCACACTGCCACCATCCCCGAGCACAGCAGCCACCAGCAACGCAACTACCATCACCATGGTGGGAACACAGCAGAGTGGAGCCAGTACCCACTCTTTTCCTACCCCTGTTGGTGAATTTTCTTTAAAAAAAAGAAGAAAAAAAAACATTGTCTTGAGAGAACAGACTTAATTTCTTGGGGTACAATGTAAAAAAGCACTGTATGAAAATGGCTTGTACGGTGTATATTAGCAATGGAGTCTTTTGATTCACAGACTACGCATTTTATCTTTTTGTTTTATTTTTTTTAGTGATATGCAACTATGCAACACTATGACATGTAAAAATTATGTATCACTGTGTGATGGACAATAAAGTTTTGTTTCCTCCTAAATATGCATCATGTGTCATATGTTTATAATATAGCATTAACAAATTGTATTCCTTCCTGATATAAGACTCAAATGTTAGAATAAACATACATTCTTACTCAATTATTAGAATAATAGTCCAAAAAACTGTAAAGGCCATAGTTATCAGTATGTATGGCCAGTTGGCCACATTGCACGACATAAAGGAAAAAGAGACTCCCCGTGCATACATTCTCATGTGGTTCTTCAAAGTTGTAAAATGACTAAAGTTGCTGGCAAACACACTACATCTAAAATAATACTCCCCTGTTCATGTGGTGTTTCAGATTACTATTTTGTATTAAAAATGTTACACAAAGTGAACAGCTGAAGGGGTTTCCCCCTGTATGAATCCTTCAAGTATTGTTTTGACTAAAACTGTTGCCACAAATTGAACAGCTATACGGGGGTTTCACCTATGAATTAGCATGTGCTTCTTCAGACTAATTGCTCTGCTAAAACTGCTGCCACAATCTGTACAGCCGCTAGGCTTTCAATGTAATGGGTCACGAGACCCACAGCTGATCTTTTTTTTTTACTTATTATTATTTTCTTTATTTATTAAAAAGCTCTTCAAGTGAATCAAATTATGACTTCATTGTCATCTAGGGACAACCATAAAACCATTTGGGGACCTCTGGGGGTCTCGACCCACAGGTTGACTCACTTGACTGAAGAACAACCCGTGGAAGGGAGAAGAGAATGTAGTTGTAGTCTTGATGTAAGTGGAGCAGAGATATGTGTTTATTTATTGCTTGGGACAATACCTCCTAACTCCACACGTTCTGCAGCCAAACCAGCTTACTCCATCCAATTGGTTGTGTTATTTAAAATAATATTGAACCAATGAAAAGTAATTAAAAAAAAACTCCTAACTCCACTTGAGCTCATTTTCCTGAAAATGAACATTTTGGAGTAAGGAGATACGTATGTGTTATATTTCAAGTTTACTTCCAGGGTAATTTAGTCTTCTGCTAATAATGGTATTCTTTTGATATGTATGTATAGATATGTAGGTGATCTCAATTAAATGCCAGACAATGAGTGACCATTAACACGTTTGATCACTGCATTGTCATCAACCATCATCATTTATGGCCTATTTACATGTTGTTCTCTTCTCCAATTGGCTCCTTGATAGAGGGTGATACAAACCTCACTCCCATTATGGGCTATAAGTAGACCACCAATCTGCCAAGCAACACAACACCTGAAGACACACAGAGGACACCTTACAGCTTGTTATCCAGACAGAGGACACCCTAAGTTTGTTATCATGAACAGCAGTACTAGATTTAATCGCTGCAGGCCTTCAACCAGAACATCATCACAGACGCTAATGCGTTCAGCCTCTTACCCTGAAACCCAAACACCAGCTAAGCATTGGGTGAGTTCAATCAGTGATTCTTAATCCATATACACTCTGGTATGTGCTCATGTGTAATACTTAAGGATATATAATAATTAAAACAATAATAATTTGAGTCCATATGTCATGTCAAATCACATGTCTTAACCATTTATCTATTCATTATTCAGTTTGCAGAGGAAATATCTTCTGCAATGATCTTGTGGGAGGGTCTTCTCCAGGCTGAGAAGTCAAATTTGGCCGTCATGCCGGAACTGCAAGGAATGGAGAATCTATTTTGGGCAGAGCTAGATGAAATAGAGGAAATCAGCTGGAGCATGCCCATAGCAACAGCATCATCACTGTGGCAAGAGCTCTCAGTCCAAGACTCTGAAAAGCAACCACCAGCTACGCTTACGGTGAAAGGAAAAGTGGTGAGTTGAATTATATTCATGCAGATATTACATTATAAGTAGACATGTATAGTTTAGTTATAATTACATAATACTATTACATTTTTGTGTAGCCTATATTTCTATTTATAATGTATGTCATTATAATATTTTAATCCACCCATTTTGTCCACCTGGAGTACTCCAGCATTAGGCTTAAGTAAAGTTCAGACCTCATCTAACCAAACTACTGTTGACCAACCTTTGTTTTTTTTTTACAGGCTGAGTTGACAGAGCAGCACAAAAGGAAGCGCGACGCAGAACAAGAGAGCCTGAGAGCCTTCAAGAAGCCCCTGGTTTCACCATTCATCCACAATACTGCTGTCCTGACAGACCACTCTTACTCCAAACGGGAGACACCTATTTCAACAGAATGTGCGGTTGATCCAGGTCTACTGATCAGAGCAATTCGTGTGAAACGTACCAAACACAATAAATGGACCATTATCTAAAGTCCCAGTTGAGGAGACATTAGTATGTTGTATGTAAAAATGATGCCTCCATGAGCCAATGGTTAAGGGCTTGCTTTATAGTCTCGTAGTCTGCTCCAATGGCTCAGTTGGTTAAGTGTGGGCCTGAAGTGTGTCTCCAGGATTTCATTTTATTTTATGTGTATCTTGTTTAAGCACTGAAGACCTGAACATGTGTCTACAAAAAACAAGTCACGTTTAAGAAAGCATCTGCATACAATACAATTACATACATGTATTTATATGGGTATTTGCATACATTGCATTTTATATACTTTAATGATTTTATTTTGCATTTTTTTCTTGTAATTTGCACTTTGAGTCAAGACACATGTACACATGCATACATTGATTATTGTACTAAGTTTGTTATGCAATCTATCTTGTGAGATCTTTGAATAAATATGCATAATCCCTGATTCTTTTTGCTCTTTTTTATTTCCCTTTATTTCTATTTTATTTTTCGAGTATCATAGTTATTGTGTGTCGTGATAATATCAGTACCAAGGGCCACAGCAAAGTGATATAATGCATTATATAATTATTAAATGTATCATTATGTGAACTCATAATTAGAATAAATGTATGATCCTTGCCAAAAGAAAATGTCTAAATGACCAGTAATTATGGAGTATAATTATCTTGACTATACATCATTATAAAAAAAACTTTTTGCATTATGCATATTAATGAGCTAGTGGTACTATAATTAAACTGTGTTATAAGTAGATTATAATACATTATTAATTATGTCCACAAAGAATTAAGACGGTTCACACACAGGTGTCACCCATAGTTTCAATAGGGTTATTATTGTCCAACCATAATGTGATCATTAACATGTGATAATGCTACACAACCACTGACCATTAGCACATTCATAACATTAATGCATTTCAATATTTTATTGTGTCAATTCAATCATCAGCCGATTATAAAAATGTTAGCCTATTTGCATTTTAAACAGATTGTAAGAGCGGCTTCGCAATTCACACTCCCATTCGTATAATTCAGGTCATTTATTAACAGAGAGAGAAATATGAATAGCCTGACATAAAAATGAAAAGATTTCCCCATTGACCCTACAAAAGTGTACACGTCAGGTAGGGTTGTTCGATATGGCCAAAAAATAAAATCTCGATTATTTTCTCTGAAATCCCGATTTTCGATTTCGATTTCGATTTTTTGTTAAAAGAATAATACATTGTTTCAACTATTTTGTTTTCATTTCAAAAATGCAAGGAAATGATTTTTTTTTTCATTATTGTTTCATTTTTTGATTTTTTTTATATAGCCAAATAGCAAAATGCAATAAAACAATAAGGGTATTAATAATAATAACTTTAGTTGTGCAACAATCACATACAACTTAGCGTCCTTAGTGTTTCATTATCAATAGTGAGTGACAAAACAGCCAAAACAAGCCAGCTCTTGGAGGCTGGTGAGGCATTTTGGTAGGCATTTCGCCTACCAAAATGTAATTCCTGGCTACGCCCCTGCACTGCACCACTCATGCACGGAGATGTTGACTGATTGTAAACGGAGGCGAAGCGCTTCGCTTCCCGACGCAAAAATTAACACAGTGACAGGGACAGTAGGACTAGGAGTAGACTACAGTCAGTAGGTGGGTAACACAGAATTAATAAGCTTCTTTCAAACTACAACAAGTAAGTAAGTTTACCAGCTCAGCAGCGTTTTGTTCTGTTTGCTGCTTGAACCATCGCGAGTGAGCGCAGTGCGGGGTGGTGAACTCTGCTCAGTCTGACGTGCGCTAAACGCGCATCAAAGAAATTACACATCAGATAGAAAGTAGTATTAATTTGGTGTCGGACCTTGTCGTCCTGCTTTAGGAGGACGGGGCTGTGTACTTTTTGCGCGTGCAAGGCTCCAATGAGTAAGAATTTCCCTAATTAAAGTGAAAATCGATTTTACGATTTCCATTTTTTTAAATCTTCCAAAGGAAAAAAACCGGGTTACGATTAAAAATCGATTAATCGAACAACCCTAACGTCAGGACGGACATATACGGACAAGCTGTGGCGGTTCTGATAGTAAACTGTGACCTACGGTCGCAATCAACAATTTAACTATCAACAGTTTACAACTAACTCAAAATATTGGTGAGCATTGCTAAGTTGATATTGCACACACACACACACACACACACACACACACACACACACACACACACACACACACACACACACACACACACACACACATTTTAACATATTGTATTATATATGGATATACTTTAATCTACTGATGAAGAATATCTGACCGGGTTTTACACCTGTAAACCCTACAGACTGATAGACACCAGACACCTTCTATTGTTGTGAAGGAATTTGCAGCACTCAGGTGTGTGACACGATAACGTGCTCATTAATTAACATGTAATCATCATTGCACCTATTTGCATGTCAACCAGCTGGAATGTGTTTTAGAAATACCTTTACTCTAATGTCACAAGTGCTGCTCATTCCTTCAGAACAATAGAAGCTGGTGTTCTAGGGAGGAACAACAGTTTGCTACACTATGTGAAAAGACTCTTCAATGAGCTCCATTATTTTATAAATGGAAGGAAAACCTACAGCATAAGTCATCACATGTCCCTAAACTACACTGAAACCTGTCCTTACTCTTTATATATTATATAAGCATATTTATCTAAACATACACACACACCACACCATTTTGACTAAAGCTGCTAGCACAATCTGTACAGCTGTATGAATCCTCACAAAAGGCCACCAACAACTCTAGTAGATCTATGCATAATGTCACAGTGTGAGCACTCCCCTGATGAGCCCACTTCAAAGGGTTAGACAGCAGATAATGAGCCTGCCCTCCTCCTCACTCTATCCTGAGCACTCTACATACCTATGCCCCTCCTCTTATGGGAGGACCAATCAAGTTCAATGGTCAGGCCTTCAGCAGTCCTAAACATGAGGGGAGAGGATCATTTAAAAGGTCTTCACTCCATGGATGAACAGCACAAGCAACTTGAACGAAAGCTCTTGGAACTCCTGCACTTCATTGCTTTATCTCCTTTGCACCAAGGCTCCACCAGCTGCCTACTACTACTAGTTCTACTACTGCTGCTAGTCGTGAAGATCTTAAGAAGATAGAATGCAGCAAATCTGTGGTAAGTCTGACTTATAATTATCTTTGGGATCTAACATTACACAGTAAGCTCCTGTGTGCTATTTTAACTTGCAAGACCAGTAAGTTAAAATAATGAATAGACCTGTGTGTGACATGTAGCTAAAACACAATTAAACTGTCTACTTGCAAGCATGATACAATGAAACACATTTAATTCTGTCTATTTTCTATTTGCTTTTGTCAATATAGACACCAAGCCCTTCAGCATGGCTCAGTATCCTCCTGCAGATGAACCCTACCAGCAGACAAGCACCAAGTTGACTTTGGAGAACTCTGATCTGTGGAAGACCTTCCATGGCTTTGAAACAGAGATGATTATCACCAAGCACGGAAGGTAAATACTTTCACCCAACATCTTACAGAAACTGTTATAATCACAGGCATTCCTATAGCTGACCCTAACTAGTAGTTGAACAGTAAGTTCATCAGTGTTGTTTTTGTGTATTTTCAGGAGAATGTTTCCACATTGTAACATCAGCCTCTCTGGGCTCCAGCCCTATGCCAATTACGTTGTTATGGTGGACATGGTTCCTGTGGATAACTTCAGATACAAGGTAAGGATAATGTTCTGCCGAGATAAACAATATTTGCAAGCTCCTATTTGTTTTACACAAGATGTTTTATCTCTTATTATGTAAAATCCTGTGAGAAGACATGCTTGATCAGACTTGCACCATGGGTTCACACCTAACCCACTTCTCCCATCTCCTGTATCCTTCTGTAGTGGAATAATGAGAAGTGGGAAGTAGCAGGCAAGGCAGAGCCCCAGCCCCCATGTCGAACCTACGTCCATCCTGACTCCCCCGCCACAGGAACCCACTGGATGAAGCAGTCCGTGTCCTTCCCCAAGATGAAACTCACCAACAACACTTTGGATCAGTTTGGACATGTAAGGATAGCAAATACAAGTTGCAGTGTTATGAAAGCACAACGTTAAACTACAACTACTACTATCAATAGCAGTTATGCATTATGTCTCATGCTGTTTTTTGCCCTCTCTTTGATTATTAGATCATCCTGCACTCGCTGCACCGCTACCAGCCCAGGTTCCATGTGATCCAGGCAGACAGCCCCTACACAGTCTGCTGGGGACATTTCCAGACCTTCACCTTCCCAGAGACCACTTTCACGGCAGTCACTGCTTACCAGAACACCAAGATCACCAAACTGAAGATCGACCACAACCCCTTTGCCAAAGGATTCAGAGAGGACGGCACCCGCCCTCAAAGCAAGAGGTGCCGCTCAAACAACAGTCCCAAGAGGGCTGCAAAGAAAGCCAAGATGGATACGAAGGCCATGTACAACAGTCCTCCAGGTAATACCCCATTCCAAAAAATTATGTATCTTAAACTAAACCAGGATGTAATTCTAAATGTATTAATGCATAACTATGAAAACAAAATCTGGAATCTCAAATTAAACAGTGTGTATTTCCCTCTTAGGCATCCCGCGGTCACCCTATGCCACTCAATCAGTGGATACAATGAAGAGTCCCAAGGAGGAAGAGCAACTTTCACCATGGGCCGTGGAGTCCTTGGAACTGCAAGGACAAGACTACAGCAGCGAAGAGCAAATGGTCCCAGCATCCATTGCATACCAGCACTACCCCTCCAGATCCGGTGAGCATTCAGGACTCCCATCCCCTGTCTCTGTGGCGGGAGAATGTGACGGACGGCGCAGCTACGAATCCCACGTCCCAGACGTGGCCACCGTTCCCGAGCACAACCAGGGTTTCAGGTTCGACCTCTGCAGGGAGAACGATCATCAGAACCAGCAGAGATCCCCAGTCCAGAGCCAGGCTACCATGCCCGTGAGCCAAGACTACCGGCACGCCCCGGCCGTTGGCATGCACGTGCCATTCAAAACGAACACTGCCATCCAGGGCTATCCACTCTACGGGCACGGGTACTACGAAGCTGAGCAGGGTATGAGTCACAGAGGAGAGGCCAAGACCGAGGCAGCTGGACAGTACCTGATGCTCACGCAACCCTCTCTCCATTCGCACGCCGCCACCATCCCCGAGCAGAGCAGCCACCAACAACGCAGCTACCATCACCATGGTGGGAACAAAGCAGAGTGGAGCCAGTACCCACTCTTTTCATACCCCTGTTGGTGAATTTTCTTTAAAAAAAAGAAAAAAAAACATTGTCTTGAGAGAACAGACTTAATTTCTTGGGGTACAATGTAAAAAAGCACTGTATGAAAATGGCTTGTACGGTGTATATTAGCAATGGAGTCTTTTGATTCACAGACTACGCATTTATCTTTTTGTTTTATTTTTTTTAGTGATATGCAACTATGCAACACTATGACATGTAAAAATGATGTATCACTGTGTGATGGACAATAAAGTTTTGTTTCCTCCTAAATATGCATCATGTGTCATATGTTTATAATATAGCATTAACAAATTGTATTCCTTCCTGATATAAGACTCAAATGTTAGAATAAACATACATTCTTACTCAATTATTAGAATAATAGTCCAAAAAACTGTAAAGGCCATAGTTATCAGTATGTATGGCCAGTTGGCCACATTGCACGACATAAAGGAAAAAGAGACTCCCCGTGCATACATTCTCATGTGGTTCTTCAAAGTTGTAAAATGACTAAAGTTGCTGGCAAACACACTACATCTAAAATAATACTCCCCTGTTCATGTGGTGTTTCAGATTACTATTTTGTATTAAAAATGTTACACAAAGTGAACAGCTGAAGGGGTTTCCCCCTGTATGAATCCTTCAAGTATTGTTTTGACTAAAACTGTTGCCACAAATTGAACAGCTATACGGGGGTTTCACCTATGAATTAGCATGTGCTTCTTCAGACTAATTGCTCTGCTAAAACTGCTGCCACAATCTGTACAGCCGCTAGGCTTTCAATGTAATGGGTCACGAGACCCACAGCTGATCTTTTTTTTTTTACTTATTATTATTTTCTTTATTTATTAAAAAGCTCTTCAAGTGAATCAAATTATGACTTCATTGTCATCTAGGGACAACCATAAAACCATTTGGGGACCTCTGGGGGTCTCGACCCACAGGTTGACTCACTTGACTGAAGAACAACCCGTGGAAGGGAGAAGAGAATGTAGTTGTAGTCTTGATGTAAGTGGAGCAGAGATATTTGTTTATTTATTGCTTGGGACAATACCTCCTAACTCCACACGTTCTGCAGCCAAACCAGCTTACTCCATCCAATTGGTTGTGTTATTTAAAATAATATTGAACCAATGAAAAGTAATTAAAAAAAAAACTCCTAACTCCACTTGAGCTCATTTTCCTGAAAATGAACATTTTGGAGTAAGGAGATACGTATGTGTTATATTTCAAGTTTACTTCCAGGGTAATTTAGTCTTCTGCTAATAATGGTATTCTTTTGATATGTATGTGTAGATATGTAGGTGATCTCAATTAAATGCCAGACAATGAGTGACCATTAACACGTTTGATCACTGCATTGTCATCAACCATCATCATTTATGGCCTATTTACATGTTGTTCTCTTCTCCAATTGGCTCCTTGATAGAGGGTGATACAAACCTCACTCCCATTATGGGCTATAAGTAGACCACCAATCTGCCAAGCAACACAACACCTGAAGACACACAGAGGACACCTTACAGCTTGTTATCCAGACAGAGGACACCCTAAGTTTGTTATCATGAACAGCAGTACTAGATTTAATCGCTGCAGGCCTTCAACCAGAACATCATCACAGACGCTAATGCGTTCAGCCTCTTACCCTGAAACCCAAACACCAGCTAAGCATTGGGTGAGTTCAATCAGTGATTCTTAATCCATACACTCTGGTATGTGCTCATGTGTAATACTTAAGGATATATAATAATTAAAACAATAATAATTTGAGTCCATATGTCATGTCAAATCACATGTCTTAACCATTTATCTATTCATTATTCAGTTTGCAGAGGAAATATCTTCTGCAATGATCTTGTGGGAGGGTCTTCTCCAGGCTGAGAAGTCAAATTTGGCCGTCATGCCGGAACTGCAAGGAATGGAGAATCTATTTTGGGCAGAGCTAGATGAAATAGAGGAAATCAGCTGGAGCATGCCCATAGCAACAGCATCATCACTGTGGCAAGAGCTCTCAGTCCAAGACTCTGAAAAGCAACCACCAGCTACGCTTACGGTGAAAGGAAAAGTGGTGAGTTGAATTATATTCATGCAGATATTACATTATAAGTAGACATGTATAGTTTAGTTATAATTACATAATACTATTACATTTTTGTGTAGCCTATATTTCTATTTATAATGTATGTCATTATAATATTTTAATCCACCCATTTTGTCCACCTGGAGTACTCCAGCATTAGGCTTAAGTAAAGTTCAGACCTCATCTAACCAAACTACTGTTGACCAACCTTTGTTTTTTTTTTACAGGCTGAGTTGACAGAGCAGCACAAAAGGAAGCGCGACGCAGAACAAGAGAGCCTGAGAGCCTTCAAGAAGCCCCTGGTTTCACCATTCATCCACAATACTGCTGTCCTGACAGACCATTCTTACTCCAAACGGGAGACACACGTTTCAACAGAATGTGCGGTTGATCCAGGTCTACTGATCAGAGCAATTCGTGTGAAACGTACCAAACACAATAAATGGACCATTATCTAAAGTCCCAGTTGAGGAGACATTAGTATGTTGTATGTAAAAATGATGCCTCCATGAGCCAATGGTTAAGGGCTTGCTTTATAGTCTCGTAGTCTGCTCCAATGGCTCAGTTGGTTAAGTGTGGGCCTGAAGTGTGTCTCCAGGATTTCATTTTATTTTATGTGTATCTTGTTTAAGCACTGAAGACCTGAACATGTGTCTACAAAAAACAAGTCACTACTCACGTTTAAGAAAGCATCTGCATACAATACAATTACATACATGTATTTATATGTGTATTTGCATACATTGCATTTTATATACTTTAATGATTTTATTTTGCATTTTTTCTTGTAATTTGCACTTTGAGTCAAGACACATGTACACATGCATACATTGATTATTGTACTAAGTTTGTTATGCAATCTATCTTGTGAGATCTTTGAATAAATATGCATAATCCCTGATTCTTTTTGCTCTTTTTTATTTCCCTTTATTTCTATTTTATTTTTCGAGTATCATAGTTATTGTGTGTCGTGATAATATCAGTACCAAGGGCCACAGCAAAGTGATATAATGCATTATATAATTATTAAATGTATCATTATGTGAACTCATAATTAGAATAAATGTATGATCCTTGCCAAAAGAAAATGTCTAAATGACCAGTAATTATGGAGTAATTATCTTGACTATACATCATTATAAAAAAAACTTTTTGCATTATGCATATTAATGAGCTAGTGGTACTATAATTAAACTGTGTTATAAGTAGATTATAATACATTATTAATTATGTCCACAAAGAATTAAGACGGTTCACACACAGGTGTCACCCATAGTTTCAATAGGGTTATTATTGTCCAACCATAATGTGATCATTAACATGTGATAATGCTACACAACCACTGACCATTAGCACATTCATAACATTAATGCATTTCAATATTTTATTGTGTCAATTCAATCATCAGCCGATTATAAAAATGTTAGCCTATTTGCATTTTAAACAGATTGTAAGAGCGGCTTCGCAATTCACACTCCCATTCGTATAATTCAGGTCATTTATTAACAGAGAGAGAAATATGAATAGCCTGACATAAAAATGAAAAGATTTCCCCATTGACCCTACAAAAGTGTACACGTCAGGACGGACATATACGGACAAGCTGTGGCGGTTCTGATAGTAAACTGTGACCTACGGTCGCAATCAACAATTTAACTATCAACAGTTTACAACTAACTCAAAATATTGGTGAGCATTGCTAAGTTGATATTGCACACACACACACACACACACACACACACACACACACACACACACACACACACACACACACACACACACACACACACACACACACATTTTAACATATTGTATTATATATGGATATACTTTAATCTACTGATGAAGAATATCTGACCGGGTTTTACACCTGTAAACCCTACAGACTGATAGACACCAGACACCTTCTATTGTTGTGAAGGAATTTGCAGCACTCAGGTGTGTGACACGATAACGTGCTCATTAATTAACATGTAATCATCATTGCACCTATTTGCATGTCAACCAGCTGGAATGTGTTTTAGAAATACCTTTACTCTAATGTCACAAGTGCTGCTCATTCCTTCAGAACAATAGAAGCTGGTGTTCTAGGGAGGAACAACAGTTTGCTACACTATGTGAAAAGACTCTTCAATGAGCTCCATTATTTTATAAATGGAAGGAAAACCTACAGCATAAGTCATCACATGTCCCTAAACTACACTGAAACCTGTCCTTACTCTTTATATATTATATAAGCATATTTATCTAAACATACACACACACCACACCATTTTGACTAAAGCTGCTAGCACAATCTGTACAGCTGTATGAATCCTCACAAAAGGCCACCAACAACTCTAGTAGATCTATGCATAATGTCACAGTGTGAGCACTCCCCTGATGAGCCCACTTCAAAGGGTTAGACAGCAGATAATGAGCCTGCCCTCCTCCTCACTCTATCCTGAGCACTCTACATACCTATGCCCCTCCTCTTATGGGAGGACCAATCAAGTTCAATGGTCAGACCTTCAGCAGTCCTAAACATGAGGGGAGAGGATCATTTAAAAGGTCTTCACTCCATGGATGAACAGCACAAGCAACTTGAACGAAAGCTCTTGGAACTCCTGCACTTCATTGCTTTATCTCCTTTGCACCAAGGCTCCACCAGCTGCCTACTACTACTAGTTCTACTACTGCTGCTAGTCGTGAAGATCTTAAGAAGATAGAATGCAGCAAATCTGTGGTAAGTCTGACTTATAATTATCTTTGGGATCTAACATTACACAGTAAGCTCCTCTGTGCTATTTTAACTTGCAAGACCAGTAAGTTAAAATAATGAATAGACCTGTGTGTGACATGTAGCTAAAACACAATTAAACTGTCTACTTGCAAGCATGATACAATGAAACACATTTAATTCTGTCTATTTTCTATTTGCTTTTGTCAATATAGACACCAAGCCCTTCAGCATGGCTCAGTATCCTCCTGCAGATGAACCCTACCAGCAGACAAGCACCAAGTTGACTTTGGAGAACTCTGATCTGTGGAAGACCTTCCATGGCTTTGAAACAGAGATGATTATCACCAAGCACGGAAGGTAAATACTTTCACCCAACATCTTACAGAAACTGTTATAATCACAGGCATTCCTATAGCTGACCCTAACTAGTAGTTGAACAGTAAGTTCATCAGTGTTGTTTTTGTGTATTTTCAGGAGAATGTTTCCACATTGTAACATCAGCCTCTCTGGGCTCCAGCCCTATGCCAATTACGTTGTTATGGTGGACATGGTTCCTGTGGATAACTTCAGATACAAGGTAAGGATAATGTTCTGCCGAGATAAACAATATTTGCAAGCTCCTATTTGTTTTACACAAGATGTTTTATCTCTTATTATGTAAAATCCTGTGAGAAGACATGCTTGATCAGACTTGCACCATGGGTTCACACCTAACCCACTTCTCCCATCTCATGTATCCTTCTGTAGTGGAATAATGAGAAGTGGGAAGTAGCAGGCAAGGCAGAGCCCCAGCCCCCATGTCGAACCTACGTCCATCCTGACTCCCCCGCCACAGGAACCCACTGGATGAAGCAGTCCGTGTCCTTCCCCAAGATGAAACTCACCAACAACACTTTGGATCAGTTTGGACATGTAAGGATAGCAAATACAAGTTGCATTGTTATGAAAGCACAACTTTCAACTACAACTACTACTATCAATAGCAGTACTTATGCATTATGCCTCTCTTTGATTATTAGATCATCCTGCACTCGCTGCACCGCTACCAGCCCAGGTTCCATGTGATCCAGGCAGACAGCCCCAACACAGTCTGCTGGGGACATTTCCAGACCTTCACCTTCCCAGAGACCGCTTTCACGACAGTCACTGCTTACCAGAACACCAAGATCACCAAACTGAAGATCGACCACAACCCCTTTGCCAAAGGATTCAGAGAGGACGGCACCCGCCCTCAAAGTAAGAGGTGCCGCTCAAACAACAGTCCCAAGAGTGCTGCAAAGAAAGCCAAGATGGATATGAAGGCCATGTACAACAGTCCTCCAGGTAATACCCCCTTCCAAAAAATGATATTCGCATCTTAAACTAAACCAGGATGTAATTCTAAATGTATTAATGCATAACTATGAGGAAAAAAAATCTCGAATCTCAAATTAAACAGTGAGTATTTCCCTCTTAGGCACCCAGCGGTCACCCTATGCCACTCTATCAGTGGATACAATCAAGAGTCCCAAGGAGGAAGAGCAACTTTCACCCTGGGCTGTGGAGTCCTTGGAACTGCAAGGACAAGACTACACCAGCGAAGAGCAAATGGTCCCAGCATCCATTGCATACCAGCACTACCCCTCCAGATCCGGTGAGCATTCAGGACTCCCATCCCCTGTCTCTGTGGCGGGAGAATGTGACGGACGGCGCAGCTACGAATCCCACGTCCCAGACGTGACCACCGTTCCCGAGCACAACCAGGGCTTCAGGTTTGACCTCTGCAGGGAGATCGATCATCAGAACCAGCAGAGATCCCCGGTCCAGAGCCAGGCTGCCATGCCCGTCAGCCAAGACTACCGCCACGCCCCGGCCGTTGGCATGCACGTGCCATTCAAAACAAACGCTGCCATCCGGGGCTACCCACTCTACGGGCACGGGTACTATCCAGCTGAGCAGGGTATGAGTCACAGAGGAGAGGCCAAGACCGAGGCAGCCGGACAGTACGTGATGCACCCGCTCACGCACCCCTCTCTCCATTCGCACGCCGCCACCATCCCCGAGCACAGCAGCCAACAACAACGCAGCTACCATCACCATGGTGGGAACACAGCAGAGTGGAGCCAGTACCCACTCTTCTCCTACCCCTGTTGGTGAAATTTAAATGACAATATTCCCTTTTCTTTAAAAAAAAACATTGTCTTGAGAGAACACACTTAATTTCTTGGGGTAAAATGTAAAAAAGCACTGTATGAAAATGGCTTGTACGGTGTATATTAGCAATGGAGTCTTTTGATTCACAGACTACAAATATCTTTTTGTTTTGTTTTTTTTGTGATATGCAACTATGCAACACTATATGAAATGTAAAAATTCTGTATCACTGTGTGATGGACAATAAAGTTTTTTCTAATATGCATCATGTGTCATATGTTTATAATATAGCATTGACAAATTGTATTCCTTCCTGATACAAGGCTCAAATGTTAGAATAAACATACATTCTTACTCAATTATTAGAATAATAGTTCAAAAAACAGTTCATCCTCAGTAAGAGTATAAAGGTCATAATTATCAGTATGTATGGTCACATTGCACGACATAAAGGAAATGGTGCCAGTGTCACATGAAACACAGGAGTCGACTTAGGACATTGATCATTTACGTGATATAGGCCAGGGCAAGAGGCAATAGTGCAAACGACAATGTCAACCAGCATAGCACCATTCAATGGAAATCAGTATCTCCAAAAGATACTAAGATACCAAGATTACAACACAATGTCAACACAATGGCATGAAGCAGAATATGGCCTGAAATGAGTAGCACAGACAATAAAGGCGAAAGACAACAGGCATCATTGGCCCTTATCAAGACGAATATTTGACAAATGGTTATAATTTCACTATCATTATTTATAATTGTAATTCAAACGAGCTGGCTGCCGCCAGTGGCAGATGTGACTTCCAATCCTTATAAGTCACATCTGCCCATCAATGAGTTTTAGTTCCACTTTTCATCCCACCTCGTGATCCTTGCAGTTGCATTTTTATGCTACCCTTTTTAAAGCTGTAGGCACAATCAGTACAGTTAAAGGGACTCTCCATGCATAAATTCTCATGGGGTTCTTCAAAGTTGTAAAATGACTAAAGTTGCTGGCAAACACACTGCAACTAAAATAATACTCCCCTGTTCATGTGGTGTTTCAGATTACTATTTTGTATTAAAAATTTTACACAAAGTGAACAGCTGAAGGGTTTTCCCCCTGTATGAATCCTTGTGTGCTGCTTCAAGTACTGTTTCGACTAAAACTGTTGCCACACATTGTACAGCTATACGGGGGTTTCACCTATGAATTAGCATGTGCTTCTTCAGACTAATTGCTCTGCTAAAGCTGCTGCCATGATCTGTACAGCTGCTAGGCTTTCAATGTAATGGGTCATGAGACCCACAGGTGGTCATTCAAATGGGTCTGAGAAAAAATGTATGGGTTCCCAATAAAATGTTTTTGAGAGTTGTGAGCTTGTAGATCAGCTATTTCCCCAAATGTGCCTCTTTCTTATAATATTGTACAATTTGGCTAATGTTTTTTTTTTATTGTAGCCTATAGTTTGATTACTTTTGATCTTGGTCATTCTTTATTTATTAAAAAGCTCTTCAAGTGAATCAAATTATGACTTCATTGTCATCTAGGGACACCCCCAAAATCATTTGGGGACCTCTGGGGATCTCGACCCACAGGTTGACTCACTTGACTGAAGAACAACCCGTGGAAGGGAGAAGAGAATGTAGTTGTAGTCTTGATGTAAGTGGAGCAGAGATATTTGTTTATTTATTGCTTGGGACAATACCTCCGAACTCCACACTTTCGGCCAAAGCAGCTAACTCCACCCGATTGGTTGTGTTGTTTAAAATAATGTTGAACCAATGAAAAGTAATAAAAAAAAAACCTTCTGTCAAAACCACCTAACTCCGCTTGAGCTCATTTTCCCGAAAATGAACATTTTGGAGTTAGGAGGTTTTGGCCTGACAACAGAGATAGTTATATTATATTTGATTCAAGTTTACTTCCAGGGTAATTTAGTCTTCTGCTAATAATGGTATTCATTTGATATATGTAGGTGATCTCAATTAAATGCCAGACAATGAGTGACCATTAGCATGTTTGATCACTGCATTGTCATCAGTCACCATCATTTGGCCTATTTGCATTAGCATGTTGTTCTCTTCTCCAATTGGCTCCTTGATAGAGGGTGATACAAACCTCACACCCATTGTGGGCTATAAGTAGACCACCAATCTGCAAAGCAATGCATCACAACAGCTGAAGACACACAGAGGACACCTTACAGTTTGTTATCCAGACAGAGGACACCTTACAGCTTGTTATCCAGACAGAGGACACATTACAGCTTGTTATCCAGACAGAGGACACCCTAAGTTTGTTATCATGAACAGCAGTACTAGATTTAATCGCTGCAGGCCTTCAACCAGAACATCATCACAGAAGCTAATGCGTTCAGCCTCTTACCCTGAAACCCAAACACCAGCTAAGCATTGGGTGAGTTCAATCAATGAGTCTTAATCCATACACTCTGGTATGTACTCATGTGTACTACTTAAGGACTCAGCATTACACAATAATGAATTTGAGTCCATATGTCATTGTCATATCAAATCACATGTCTTAACCATTTGTCTATTCATTATTCAGTTTGCAGAGGAAATATCTTCTGCAATGATCTTGTGGGAGGATCTTCTCCAGGCTGAGAAGGAAAATTTGGCCGTCATGCCGGAACTGCAAGGGATGGAGAAACTATTTTGGGCAGAGCTAGATGAAACAGAGGAAATCAGCTGGAGCATGCCCATAGCAACAGCATCATCCCTGTGGCAAGAGCGTTCAGTCCAAGACTCTGAAAAGCAACCACCAGCTGCGCTTATGGTGAAAGGAAAAGTGGTGAGTTGAATTATATTCATACAGATATTACATTATAAATAGACATTTATAGTTTAATTATAATTGCATAATACTATTACAATTTTGTGTATATTTCTATTTATAATATATGTCATTATAATACAGTATTTTAATCCATCCATTTTGTCCACCTGGAGTACTCCAGCCTTAGGCTTAAGTAAATACTGTTGACCAACCTTTGTTTTTTTTTACAGGCTGAGTTGACAGAGCAGCACAAAAGGAAGCGCGACGCAGAACAGGAGAGCCTGAGAGCCTTCAAGAAGCCCCTGGTTTCACCATTCATCCACAATACTGCTGTCCTGACAGACCACTCTTACTCCAAACGGGAGACACCTGTTTCAACAGAATGTGTGGTTGATCCAGGTCTACTGATCAGAGCAATTCGTGTAAAACGTACCAAACACAATAAATGGACCATTATCTAAAGTCACCGTTGAGGAGACATTAGTATGTTGTATGTAAAATGATGCCTCCATTCTTGTTTAAGCACTGAATACCTGAAAATGTGTCTACACAAAACAAGTCACTACTCACTTTTAAGAAATCATTTGCATACAATACAATTACATACATACAAGTGACCAGCTTGATTTTATTTTACATTTTCTTCTTGAAATTTTAATTTGCACTTTTAGTCAAGATGCATGTACATTGATTATTGTACTGAGTTTGTTATGCAATCTATCTTGTAAGATTTTTGAATAAATATGCATAATCCCTGATTCTTTTTTGCTCTGTTTTCGTTCCCTTTATTTCTATTTCTTTTTTGAGTATCATAGTCATCGTGTGTAGTGATATTATCAGTACCAAGGGCCACAGAAAAGTGATTATAATGCTAATGCATTACGTAATTATTAAATATGTGAACTGATAATAATAAATGTATGGTCCTTGCCAAAATAAAATGTCTGAATGACCAGTAATTATGAAGTATAATTATCTTGACCGTATACATCATTATAAAAAAGCTTTTTGTATTATGCATATTTATGAGTTAGTATAATTAAACTGTGTTATAAGTAGATTATAATACATTTTTAATTATGTCCATAAAGCATTAAGACTGGTCACACATAAGTGTCACCCATAGTTTCAATAGGGTTATTATTGTCCAACCATAATATGATCATTAACATGTGATATATTCAAGGCCAAACAACCACTGACCATTAACACATTCATCACTGTATTTCAATATTTTATTGTGTCAATTCAATCATCAGCCGATTATAAAAATGTTAGTCTATTTGCATTTTAAACATATTGTAAGAGTGGCTTCGCAATTAACAATGCACGCACATTCGTATCATTCAGGTCATGTATTAAGAGAGAAATATGAATATCGGTTACACCCCGCCATTCCGAAACACCGCTATTCCGAACGTTGACTTCTAACCCTAACCCTAACCCTAACCCTAACCCTAACCCTAACCCTTACCCTAACCCTAACCCTAACCCTAACTAACCCTAACCCTACCCCTAACCCTACCCCTAACCCTAACCCTAACCCTGCTTCGGAATAGCGGTGTTTCGGAATGGCGGACTGTTGCCATGAATATCCTGACTTTTGTTTTAAATAAAAATGAAAAGATTCACCCATAGACATTACAAAAGTGTACACGTTGCCACAAGCTGTGGCGGTTCTGATAGTAAACTACGGTCGCAATCAATAATTTAACTGTTTACAACTAACTCCAAATATTGGTGAGCATTGCTAAGTTGATATTGTGCACGCGCGCACACACACACACACACACACACACACACACACACACACACACACACACACACACACACACACACACACACACACATTTTAACATACCGGTATTATATATGGATATACTTGAATCTACTGATGAAGAATATCTGACCAGGTTTTACACCTGTAAACCCTACAGACTGATAGACACCAGCTTCTATTGTCGTGAAGGAATTTGCAGCACTCAGGTGTGTGTGCTAATTAATTAATATGTAATCATCATTGAACCTATTTGCATTGAAATTAAGCCCAATCAAGACCCTATTGAAAGTGGTTCCACACACCTGAGTGCTGCTCGTTCCCTCAGTAAAAGCTGAACAAAAGCTTGCTACACTATTAGTAGGGCAGGAGAGAGGGGTCTACCAGCACCCCAATGACACTTTTTCGAAACCTGTTTTTTTTGGACCGTTATGATGTCTAGTTATGATTTCTGCTTGTTGCCGTCGCCAACTAATGTCCCATGGGGTTCATTTTTAACCTTTTCTCACAACTATTCCCAATCTGAACCATACAATGGTCATAACAGAAAATGCCATAACGCTTGATGTAAACAACCTACAGGGACAAATGAACACACTTTTCTATATGATTTTGACCCAGGGAATTCATTAAAGTGGTTATTTTTTACATTTAAGCACATCTTGACCCTATTTCAGGACAGAAACGGCGAAGAATAACCCAAAAATGTTCAAAACACGTCTATACTTCTCTTTGTACAGATGAATTAAGGTGTATTCTTTTGATACCACAGGTTTTTTAGGACCCTTATGATGTCTAGTTATGATTTCTGCTTGTTGCCGTGGTCAACTAATGTCCCATGGGGTTCATTTTTAACCTTTTCTCACATATCCCCAATTAGTGTGGGGATTTAGGGGAGCAAATGCTAATTTTGTGCAATTTTGACTTAAAGCGCGAAATTTGCAGCACTCAGGTGTGTGTGTGTGTGTGTGTGTGTGTGTGTGTGTGTGTGTGTGTGTGCTAATTAATTAATATGTAATCATCATTGAACCTATTTGCATTTCAATCAGCTGGAATGTGTTACTTTAGAAATGCCTTTACTCTAATGTCACAAGTGCTGCTCATTCCTTCTGAACAATAGAAGCTGGTGTTCTAGGGAGGAACATCAGTTTGCTACACTATGTGAGCAGACTCTTCAATGAGCTCCATTCTTTTATAAATGGAAGGAAAACCTACTGCATAAGTCATCAAATGTCTGCAATGTCCCTAAACTACACTGAAACCTGTCCTTACTCTTTATATATTATTATATGATATACACTCTAAACATTTTCCAAGAATAATAGGTTTAAATGAATGATCTTAGCAAGCAGTGATGCCTCCATTGTAATACTGGTAATATGTACACCTATCTTTAACACATTATAACCATGCATATTGCATTATATTCTACTTAAGTTATAATGATACCTACTAAATTATACATTATCATTATGTTCATAACACCTTATCGTCATGGATGCATAGCAAGTGTTACCAGTAGTTTCAATAGGGTTGTTATTGTCCCCTATAATATGTGTTCCATTCAATGCCACACAACTGACCATTAACTCGTTGATCACTGCATGTTCAATCTTTTGTTTGGGCAATTCAATCATCAGACATCCATATTTGCATTTTAACCAGGTGATAAGAATGAGTTTCTTCTCCATTTACCATATTGAAATTAAGCCCAATCAAGACCCTATTGAAAGTGGTTCCACACACCTGAGTGCTGCTCGTTCCCTCAGTAAAAGCTGAACAAAAGCTTGCTACACTATGTGAGGAGATTCAATGAGCTGCATTCTTGAATAATAAGAATAGAATATCTGGAGGTCAACAGACTTCAAATTCTTCATAACCCACAAGGACACATATACCTGTATCTGCAGTTTGTCTAAAACACTATTGGTAAATCATCCATACACTTGTTTAATGTAATGTGAGTGTGTGTGTGTTGTGTCATTTAAATTGGAAAGTTCAAACTCAGTCAAACTTTAAACCATTTAACTATCATAACTATTTCTCAATGTGGTCAAACTCAATGTGTTTCTGTGACACACATTGTACGTGGATGGGATCAAACGTAGACACAATTAACCATCTTCTTATCCAGGGGTTGACGCTAACGCTTGACCTACTGGATTTGCAACAACATCTGAAAGTGTACATTGCAATACAAAGCCCACAATTAATGCTGAAAATGGGTGGTTTTCCCATTTAGGTCAAACAATACTGTTACTTATTTTATAACACAGTAATTTCAGCTGTTACAATTCCAAACATGCCCTGCTTTAATTCCATCAGTCTATATTAGTAGCTTAATGACTAGTATAGTAGTATTAAAATGTATTTTTTTATGTCCAATGTATTTGCATTTAGGTTCATAAAGTTAACATGAGTATACAACTAAATGCCTTTGAAATTAAATCAAAATGTTACATTTCAGGATTCCAATTAAGAAATAACAAAAACTAATTCAGGATTCGAATTCAAAAGAAGCAAAAATAGCCGATCTACAAGCTCAAAACGCATCACAGTGCGATGCGTTTTGAGCTTGCGATGCGTTTTGAGCTTATATATCTGCTATTTTTGCTATTATGTGCGACACTATGACAAAGTAGGATGTAGCAATATGCAATGTGGCCCTCTGGAGTAAATGTGGAAGTATAGTGGCCCTCACCATCATCAAAGTTGCCCACCCCTGCTCTAGACCAAAGCTTTTGCCACAAGTTTTACAGCTGGAGTTTTTTGTTCCCCCAGGTGCCGCTTCAGACAAATTGCTTTACCAAAGCTGCTGCCACAGTCTGTCCCCCCTGTATGAATCAGTATGTGCTCCTTCAGATGACCACTCATACTAAAGCTTCTGCAACAATCTGTACAGCTAAATGGCTTTTCCCCTGTATGAATCCTCACAAACAACTCTAGTAGATCTATGCATAATGTCAAAGTGTGAGCACTCCCCTGATGAGCCCACATCAAAGGGTTAGACACCAGATAACGAACCTGCCCCCCCCCTCACTAGTATATCCTGAGCACTACCTACCTAGGCACCTCCTCTTCTGGGAGGACCAATCAAGTTCAAGGGTCAGGCCTTCAGCAGTCCAAACATGAGGGGAGAGGATCATTTAAAAGGTCTTCACTCCATGGATGAACAGCACAAGCAACTTGAACTAAAGCTCTTTGAATTCCTGCACTTCATTGCTTTGTCTCGCAAGAACCTTTGCATCAAGGCTCCACCAGCTGCCTCCTACTACTACTAGTTCTACTACTGCTGCTAGTTGTGAAGATCTTAAGAAGATAGAATTGAGCGAATCTGTGGTAAGTCTGACTTATCTTTGGGATCTAACTTTACACAGTAAGCTAATCTGCAGCTATTTTAACTCGCAAGAGTTACTTAGGTCCATTCTGTTCCGGTGAGTTAAATTAATGAACGGACCTGCAAGTGTGCATTTTCCATCTGCATCAAAGTTAAAGTAATTTGACGTATTGATTGATTTATTTGATTGTATGATCAATTAGAGCATGCCACGTGTGTGACATGTAGCTAAAAACAATGAAACTGTCCACTCGCAAGCATGATACAATGTTTTTAAGTCTGTCTATTTTCTATTTGCTTTTGTCAATATAGACACCAAGCCCCTCAGCATGGCACAGTACCCTCCTGCAGATGAACCCTACCAGCAGACAAGCACCAAGTTGACTTTGGAGAACTCTGATCTGTGGAAGACCTTCAATGGCGTTGAAACAGAGATGATTATCACCAAGCACGGAAGGTGAATACTTTCACCCAACATCTTACAGAAACTGTAATAATCACAGGCATTTCCTATAGCTGACCCTAACTGGTAGTTGAACGGCAAGCTCATCAGTGTTGTTTTGTGTCTTTTCAGGAGAATGTTTCCTCATTGTAACATCAGCCTCTCTGGACTCCGGCCCTATGCCAATTATGTTGTTGTGATGGACATGGTTCCTGTGGATAACTTCAGATACAAGGTAAGGATAATGTTCTGCCGAGATAAACACTATTTACAGGCTCCAGGTTAAAGCCACTAGCCATCCCAACCAGGATGGCTTTTCAACCCTCAGTTGGAGGCCTTTCAATTAGTATAATTTCAAGACATCTCCTCATAGGAGCAATCAGGCTTTTTATAAAGCCCTCATGGCATGCCGAATGGTTTCCACTCCTAACCCCCCTTCTTCTCCCATCTCACATATCCTTCTGTAGTGGAATAATGAGAAGTGGGAAGTAGCAGCCAAGGCAGAGCCCCAGCCCCCGCGTCGAACCTACATCCATCCTGACTCCCCCGCCACAGGAACCCACTGGATGAAGCAGTCTGTGTCCTTCCTCAAGATGAAACTCACCAACAACACTTTGGATCAGTTTGGACATAAGGTAAGGATAGCAACTACAACTTGCAGTGTTATGAAAGCACAACTTTCAACTACAACTATTACTGTTAATAGCAGTACTTATGTTTCATGCTGTTTTTGCCCTCTCTTTGGTTATTAGATCATCCTGCACTCGCTGCACCGCTACCAGCCCAGGTTCCATGTGATCCAGGCAGGCAGCCCCTACACAGTCCACTGGGGACATTTCCCGACCTTCACCTTCCCAGAGACCGCTTTCACGGCAGTCACTTCTTACCAGAACACCAAGATCATCAAACTGAAGATTGACCACAACCCATTTGCCAAAGCATTCAGAGAGGATGGCACCCGCCTTCAAAGCAAGAGGTGCCGCTCAAACAACAGTCCCAAGAGTGCTGCAAAGAAAGCCAAGATGGATATGAAGGCCATGTACAACAGTCCTCCAGGTAATACCCCCTTCCAAAACATGATATGTGCATCTTAAACCAGGATGGAATTATAAATGTATTGATGCATAACTATGAAAAAAATCTGGAATCTCAAATTAAACAGTGTGTATTTCCCTCTTAGGCATCCAGCGGTCACCCTATGCCACTCAATCAGTGGATACAATGAAGAGTCCCAAGGAGGAAGAGCAACTTTCACCCTGGGCTGTGGAGTCCTTGGAACTGCAAGGACAAGACTACAGCAGCGAAGAGCAAATGGTCCCTACATACATTGCACACCAGCACTACGCCTCCATATCCGGTGAGCATTCAGGACTCCCATCCCATGTCTCTGTGGTGGGAGAATGTGACGGACGGCGCAACTACGAATCCCACATCCCAGATGTGGCCACCGTTCCTGAGCACAACGAGGGCTTCAGGTTCGACCTCTGCAGGGAGATCGATCATCAGAACCAGCAGCGATCCCCCGTCCAGACAAAGGACACTTTACAGTTTGTTCCTCAGACAGAGGACACTTTACAGATTATCAACATGACCAGCAGTAATATATTGAATTCAACCGGACGATCATCACAGAGGCTAAAGAGTTCAGCCTCTGAAGACCCATCACCAGCTAAGCATAGGGTGAGTTGTTTTAAAATTAACCAAGGACTCCTGTTTGATAATGTTTTAGAGGACACCCATTATAATTGTTATATCACACTACACTCCTCTGTGTTGAAGAACTCTGAGAGTGTACTACTTAAAGACTCTAAGAACGACTAAGAACCATTAAATTACATAATACTAAATTATTATATTTGAATCCAGTTAAGGTGTCAAATCACATGACCTAACCATTTTCTATTAATAATTCAGGTAGCTGAGGACACATCTTCTGCAATGATCTTGTGGGAGGATCTTCTCCAGGCTGAGAAGGCTAAGTTGGCGGCCATGCCTGAACTGCAAGGGAAGGAGAAACTATTTTGGGCAGAGCTAACAGAAATAGAGGAAATCACCTGGAGCATGCCCATAGCATCATCACTGTGGCAAGAGCGTTTAGTCCAAGACCCTGAAAAGCAACCACCACTTTTGGTTAAAGGAAAAGTGGTGAGTTGAATTAGATCATCCATATTACAATATAAATAGATCATATTTTTAAAACATTGTCTTGAGAGAACACACTTAATTTCTTGGGGTAAAATGTAAAAAAGCACTGTATGAAAATGGCTTGTACGGTGTATATTAGCAATGGAGTCTTTTGATTCACAGACTACAAATATCTTTTTGTTTTGTTTTTTTTGTGATATGCAACTATGCAACACTATATGAAATGTAAAAATTCTGTATCACTGTGTGATGGACAATAAAGTTTTTTCTAATATGCATCATGTGTCATATGTTTATAATATAGCATTGACAAATTGTATTCCTTCCTGATACAAGGCTCAAATGTTAGAATAAACATACATTCTTACTCAATTATTAGAATAATAGTTCAAAAAACAGTTCATCCTCAGTAAGAGTATAAAGGTCATAATTATCAGTATGTATGGTCACATTGCACGACATAAAGGAAATGGTGCCAGTGTCACATGAAACACAGGAGTCGACTTAGGACATTGATCATTTACGTGATATAGGCCAGGGCAAGAGGCAATAGTGCAAACGACAATGTCAACCAGCATAGCACCATTCAATGGAAATCAGTATCTCCAAAAGATACTAAGATACCAAGATTACAACACAATGTCAACACAATGGCATGAAGCAGAATATGGCCTGAAATGAGTAGCACAGACAATAAAGGCGAAAGACAACAGGCATCATTGGCCCTTATCAAGACGAATATTTGACAAATGGTTATAATTTCACTATCATTATTTATAATTGTAATTCAAACGAGCTGGCTGCCGCCAGTGGCAGATGTGACTTCCAATCCTTATAAGTCACATCTGCCCATCAGTGAGTTTTAGTTCCACTTTTCATCCCACCTCGTGATCCTTGCAGTTGCATTTTTATGCTACCCTTTTTAAAGCTGTAGGCACAATCAGTACAGTTAAAGGGACTCTCCATGCATAAATTCTCATGGGGTTCTTCAAAGTTGTAAAATGACTAAAGTTGCTGGCAAACACACTGCAACTAAAATAATACTCCCCTGTTCATGTGGTGTTTCAGATTACTATTTTGTATTAAAAATTTTACACAAAGTGAACAGCTGAAGGGTTTTCCCCCTGTATGAATCCTTGTGTGCTGCTTCAAGTACTGTTTCGACTAAAACTGTTGCCACACATTGTACAGCTATACGGGGGTTTCACCTATGAATTAGCATGTGCTTCTTCAGACTAATTGCTCTGCTAAAGCTGCTGCCATGATCTGTACAGCTGCTAGGCTTTCAATGTAATGGGTCATGAGACCCACAGGTGGTCATTCAAATGGGTCTGAGAAAAAATGTATGGGTTCCCAATAAAATGTTTTTGAGAGTTGTGAGCTTGTAGATCAGCTATTTCCCCAAATGTGCCTCTTTCTTATAATATTGTACAATTTGGCTAATGTTTTTTTTTTATTGTAGCCTATAGTTTGATTACTTTTGATCTTGGTCATTCTTTATTTATTAAAAAGCTCTTCAAGTGAATCAAATTATGACTTCATTGTCATCTAGGGACACCCCCAAAATCATTTGGGGACCTCTGGGGATCTCGACCCACAGGTTGACTCACTTGACTGAAGAACAACCCGTGGAAGGGAGAAGAGAATGTAGTTGTAGTCTTGATGTAAGTGGAGCAGAGATATTTGTTTATTTATTGCTTGGGACAATACCTCCGAACTCCACACTTTCGGCCAAAGCAGCTAACTCCACCCGATTGGTTGTGTTGTTTAAAATAATGTTGAACCAATGAAAAGTAATAAAAAAAAAACCTTCTGTCAAAACCACCTAACTCCGCTTGAGCTCATTTTCCCGAAAATGAACATTTTGGAGTTAGGAGGTTTTGGCCTGACAACAGAGATAGTTATATTATATTTGATTCAAGTTTACTTCCAGGGTAATTTAGTCTTCTGCTAATAATGGTATTCATTTGATATATGTAGGTGATCTCAATTAAATGCCAGACAATGAGTGACCATTAGCATGTTTGATCACTGCATTGTCATCAGTCACCATCATTTGGCCTATTTGCATTAGCATGTTGTTCTCTTCTCCAATTGGCTCCTTGATAGAGGGTGATACAAACCTCACACCCATTGTGGGCTATAAGTAGACCACCAATCTGCAAAGCAATGCATCACAACAGCTGAAGACACACAGAGGACACCTTACAGTTTGTTATCCAGACAGAGGACACCTTACAGCTTGTTATCCAGACAGAGGACACATTACAGCTTGTTATCCAGACAGAGGACACCCTAAGTTTGTTATCATGAACAGCAGTACTAGATTTAATCGCTGCAGGCCTTCAACCAGAACATCATCACAGAAGCTAATGCGTTCAGCCTCTTACCCTGAAACCCAAACACCAGCTAAGCATTGGGTGAGTTCAATCAATGAGTCTTAATCCATACACTCTGGTATGTACTCATGTGTACTACTTAAGGACTCAGCATTACACAATAATGAATTTGAGTCCATATGTCATTGTCATATCAAATCACATGTCTTAACCATTTGTCTATTCATTATTCAGTTTGCAGAGGAAATATCTTCTGCAATGATCTTGTGGGAGGATCTTCTCCAGGCTGAGAAGGAAAATTTGGCCGTCATGCCGGAACTGCAAGGGATGGAGAAACTATTTTGGGCAGAGCTAGATGAAACAGAGGAAATCAGCTGGAGCATGCCCATAGCAACAGCATCATCCCTGTGGCAAGAGCGTTCAGTCCAAGACTCTGAAAAGCAACCACCAGCTGCGCTTATGGTGAAAGGAAAAGTGGTGAGTTGAATTATATTCATACAGATATTACATTATAAATAGACATTTATAGTTTAATTATAATTGCATAATACTATTACAATTTTGTGTATATTTCTATTTATAATATATGTCATTATAATACAGTATTTTAATCCATCCATTTTGTCCACCTGGAGTACTCCAGCCTTAGGCTTAAGTAAATACTGTTGACCAACCTTTGTTTTTTTTTACAGGCTGAGTTGACAGAGCAGCACAAAAGGAAGCGCGACGCAGAACAGGAGAGCCTGAGAGCCTTCAAGAAGCCCCTGGTTTCACCATTCATCCACAATACTGCTGTCCTGACAGACCACTCTTACTCCAAACGGGAGACACCTGTTTCAACAGAATGTGTGGTTGATCCAGGTCTACTGATCAGAGCAATTCGTGTAAAACGTACCAAACACAATAAATGGACCATTATCTAAAGTCACCGTTGAGGAGACATTAGTATGTTGTATGTAAAATGATGCCTCCATTCTTGTTTAAGCACTGAATACCTGAAAATGTGTCTACACAAAACAAGTCACTACTCACTTTTAAGAAATCATTTGCATACAATACAATTACATACATACAAGTGACCAGCTTGATTTTATTTTACATTTTCTTCTTGAAATTTTAATTTGCACTTTTAGTCAAGATGCATGTACATTGATTATTGTACTGAGTTTGTTATGCAATCTATCTTGTAAGATTTTTGAATAAATATGCATAATCCCTGATTCTTTTTTGCTCTGTTTTCGTTCCCTTTATTTCTATTTCTTTTTTGAGTATCATAGTCATCGTGTGTAGTGATATTATCAGTACCAAGGGCCACAGAAAAGTGATTATAATGCTAATGCATTACGTAATTATTAAATATGTGAACTGATAATAATAAATGTATGGTCCTTGCCAAAATAAAATGTCTGAATGACCAGTAATTATGAAGTATAATTATCTTGACCGTATACATCATTATAAAAAAGCTTTTTGTATTATGCATATTTATGAGTTAGTATAATTAAACTGTGTTATAAGTAGATTATAATACATTTTTAATTATGTCCATAAAGCATTAAGACTGGTCACACATAAGTGTCACCCATAGTTTCAATAGGGTTATTATTGTCCAACCATAATATGATCATTAACATGTGATATATTCAAGGCCAAACAACCACTGACCATTAACACATTCATCACTGTATTTCAATATTTTATTGTGTCAATTCAATCATCAGCCGATTATAAAAATGTTAGTCTATTTGCATTTTAAACATATTGTAAGAGTGGCTTCGCAATTAACAATGCACGCACATTCGTATCATTCAGGTCATGTATTAAGAGAGAAATATGAATATCGGTTACACCCCGCCATTCCGAAACACCGCTATTCCGAACGTTGACTTCTAACCCTAACCCTAACCCTAACCCTAACCCTAACCCTAACCCTTACCCTAACCCTAACCCTAACCCTAACTAACCCTAACCCTACCCCTAACCCTACCCCTAACCCTAACCCTAACCCTGCTTCGGAATAGCGGTGTTTCGGAATGGCGGACTGTTGCCATGAATATCCTGACTTTTGTTTTAAATAAAAATGAAAAGATTCACCCATAGACATTACAAAAGTGTACACGTTGCCACAAGCTGTGGCGGTTCTGATAGTAAACTACGGTCGCAATCAATAATTTAACTGTTTACAACTAACTCCAAATATTGGTGAGCATTGCTAAGTTGATATTGTGCACGCGCGCACACACACACACACACACACACACACACACACACACACACACACACACACACACACACACACACACACACACACACACACACACACACACATTTTAACATACCGGTATTATATATGGATATACTTGAATCTACTGATGAAGAATATCTGACCAGGTTTTACACCTGTAAACCCTACAGACTGATAGACACCAGCTTCTATTGTCGTGAAGGAATTTGCAGCACTCAGGTGTGTGTGCTAATTAATTAATATGTAATCATCATTGAACCTATTTGCATTGAAATTAAGCCCAATCAAGACCCTATTGAAAGTGGTTCCACACACCTGAGTGCTGCTCGTTCCCTCAGTAAAAGCTGAACAAAAGCTTGCTACACTATTAGTAGGGCAGGAGAGAGGGGTCTACCAGCACCCCAATGACACTTTTTCGAAACCTGTTTTTTTTGGACCGTTATGATGTCTAGTTATGATTTCTGCTTGTTGCCGTCGCCAACTAATGTCCCATGGGGTTCATTTTTAACCTTTTCTCACAACTATTCCCAATCTGAACCATACAATGGTCATAACAGAAAATGCCATAACGCTTGATGTAAACAACCTACAGGGACAAATGAACACACTTTTCTATATGATTTTGACCCAGGGAATTCATTAAAGTGGTTATTTTTTACATTTAAGCACATCTTGACCCTATTTCAGGACAGAAACGGCGAAGAATAACCCAAAAATGTTCAAAACACGTCTATACTTCTCTTTGTACAGATGAATTAAGGTGTATTCTTTTGATACCACAGGTTTTTTAGGACCCTTATGTCTAGTTATGATTTCTGCTTGTTGCCGTGGTCAACTAATGTCCCATGGGGTTCATTTTTAACCTTTTCTCACATATCCCCAATTAGTGTGGGGATTTAGGGGAGCAAATGCTAATTTCGTGCAATTTTGACTTAAAGCGCGAAATTTGCAGCACTCAGGTGTGTGTGTGTGTGTGTGTGTGTGTGTGTGTGTGTGTGTGCTAATTAATTAATATGTAATCATCATTGAACCTATTTGCATTTCAATCAGCTGGAATGTGTTACTTTAGAAATGCCTTTACTCTAATGTCACAAGTGCTGCTCATTCCTTCTGAACAATAGAAGCTGGTGTTCTAGGGAGGAACATCAGTTTGCTACACTATGTGAGCAGACTCTTCAATGAGCTCCATTCTTTTATAAATGGAAGGAAAACCTACTGCATAAGTCATCAAATGTCTGCAATGTCCCTAAACTACACTGAAACCTGTCCTTACTCTTTATATATTATTATATGATATACACTCTAAACATTTTCCAAGAATAATAGGTTTAAATGAATGATCTTAGCAAGCAGTGATGCCTCCATTGTAATACTGGTAATATGTACACCTATCTTTAACACATTATAACCATGCATATTGCATTATATTCTACTTAAGTTATAATGATACCTACTAAATTATACATTATCATTATGTTCATAACACCTTATCGTCATGGATGCATAGCAAGTGTTACCAGTAGTTTCAATAGGGTTGTTATTGTCCCCTATAATATGTGTTCCATTCAATGCCACACAACTGACCATTAACTCGTTGATCACTGCATGTTCAATCTTTTGTTTGGGCAATTCAATCATCAGACATCCATATTTGCATTTTAACCAGGTGATAAGAATGAGTTTCTTCTCCATTTACCATATTGAAATTAAGCCCAATCAAGACCCTATTGAAAGTGGTTCCACACACCTGAGTGCTGCTCGTTCCCTCAGTAAAAGCTGAACAAAAGCTTGCTACACTATGTGAGGAGATTCAATGAGCTGCATTCTTGAATAATAAGAATAGAATATCTGGAGGTCAACAGACTTCAAATTCTTCATAACCCACAAGGACACATATACCTGTATCTGCAGTTTGTCTAAAACACTATTGGTAAATCATCCATACACTTGTTTAATGTAATGTGAGTGTGTGTGTGTTGTGTCATTTAAATTGGAAAGTTCAAACTCAGTCAAACTTTAAACCATTTAACTATCATAACTATTTCTCAATGTGGTCAAACTCAATGTGTTTCTGTGACACACATTGTACATGGATGGGATCAAACGTAGACACAATTAACCATCTTCTTATCCAGGGGTTGACGCTAACGCTTGACCTACTGGATTTGCAACAACATCTGAAAGTGTACATTGCAATACAAAGCCCACAATTAATGCTGAAAATGGGTGGTTTTCCCATTTAGGTCAAACAATACTGTTACTTATTTTATAACACAGTAATTTCAGCTGTTACAATTCCAAACATGCCCTGCTTTAATTCCATCAGTCTATATTAGTAGCTTAATGACTAGTATAGTAGTATTAAAATGTATTTTTTTATGTCCAATGTATTTGCATTTAGGTTCATAAAGTTAACATGAGTATACAACTAAATGCCTTTGAAATTAAATCAAAATGTTACATTTCAGGATTCCAATTAAGAAATAACAAAAAATAATTCAGGATTCGAATTCAAAAGAAGCAAAAATAGCCGATCTACAAGCTCAAAACGCATCACAGTGCGATGCGTTTTGAGCTTGCGATGCGTTTTGAGCTTATATATCTGCTATTTTTGCTATTATGTGCGACACTATGACAAAGTAGGATGTAGCAATATGCAATGTGGCCCTCTGGAGTAAATGTGGAAGTATAGTGGCCCTCACCATCATCAAAGTTGCCCACCCCTGCTCTAGACCAAAGCTTTTGCCACAAGTTTTACAGCTGGAGTTTTTTGTTCCCCCAGGTGCCGCTTCAGACAAATTGCTTTACCAAAGCTGCTGCCACAGTCTGTCCCCCCTGTATGAATCAGTATGTGCTCCTTCAGATGACCACTCATACTAAAGCTTCTGCAACAATCTGTACAGCTAAATGGCTTTTCCCCTGTATGAATCCTCACAAACAACTCTAGTAGATCTATGCATAATGTCAAAGTGTGAGCACTCCCCTGATGAGCCCACATCAAAGGGTTAGACACCAGATAACGAACCTGCCCCCCCCTCACTAGTATATCCTGAGCACTACCTACCTAGGCACCTCCTCTTCTGGGAGGACCAATCAAGTTCAAGGGTCAGGCCTTCAGCAGTCCAAACATGAGGGGAGAGGATCATTTAAAAGGTCTTCACTCCATGGATGAACAGCACAAGCAACTTGAACTAAAGCTCTTTGAATTCCTGCACTTCATTGCTTTGTCTCGCAAGAACCTTTGCATCAAGGCTCCACCAGCTGCCTCCTACTACTACTAGTTCTACTACTGCTGCTAGTTGTGAAGATCTTAAGAAGATAGAATTGAGCGAATCTGTGGTAAGTCTGACTTATCTTTGGGATCTAACTTTACACAGTAAGCTAATCTGCAGCTATTTTAACTCGCAAGAGTTACTTAGGTCCATTCTGTTCCGGTGAGTTAAATTAATGAACGGACCTGCAAGTGTGCATTTTCCATCTGCATCAAAGTTAAAGTAATTTGACGTATTGATTGATTTATTTGATTGTATGATCAATTAGAGCATGCCACGTGTGTGACATGTAGCTAAAAACAATGAAACTGTCCACTCGCAAGCATGATACAATGTTTTTAAGTCTGTCTATTTTCTATTTGCTTTTGTCAATATAGACACCAAGCCCCTCAGCATGGCACAGTACCCTCCTGCAGATGAACCCTACCAGCAGACAAGCACCAAGTTGACTTTGGAGAACTCTGATCTGTGGAAGACCTTCAATGGCGTTGAAACAGAGATGATTATCACCAAGCACGGAAGGTGAATACTTTCACCCAACATCTTACAGAAACTGTAATAATCACAGGCATTTCCTATAGCTGACCCTAACTGGTAGTTGAACGGCAAGCTCATCAGTGTTGTTTTGTGTCTTTTCAGGAGAATGTTTCCTCATTGTAACATCAGCCTCTCTGGACTCCGGCCCTATGCCAATTATGTTGTTGTGATGGACATGGTTCCTGTGGATAACTTCAGATACAAGGTAAGGATAATGTTCTGCCGAGATAAACACTATTTACAGGCTCCAGGTTAAAGCCACTAGCCATCCCAACCAGGATGGCTTTTCAACCCTCAGTTGGAGGCCTTTCAATTAGTATAATTTCAAGACATCTCCTCATAGGAGCAATCAGGCTTTTTATAAAGCCCTCATGGCATGCCGAATGGTTTCCACTCCTAACCCCCCTTCTTCTCCCATCTCACATATCCTTCTGTAGTGGAATAATGAGAAGTGGGAAGTAGCAGCCAAGGCAGAGCCCCAGCCCCCGCGTCGAACCTACATCCATCCTGACTCCCCCGCCACAGGAACCCACTGGATGAAGCAGTCTGTGTCCTTCCTCAAGATGAAACTCACCAACAACACTTTGGATCAGTTTGGACATAAGGTAAGGATAGCAACTACAACTTGCAGTGTTATGAAAGCACAACTTTCAACTACAACTATTACTGTTAATAGCAGTACTTATGTTTCATGCTGTTTTTGCCCTCTCTTTGGTTATTAGATCATCCTGCACTCGCTGCACCGCTACCAGCCCAGGTTCCATGTGATCCAGGCAGGCAGCCCCTACACAGTCCACTGGGGACATTTCCCGACCTTCACCTTCCCAGAGACCGCTTTCACGGCAGTCACTTCTTACCAGAACACCAAGATCATCAAACTGAAGATTGACCACAACCCATTTGCCAAAGCATTCAGAGAGGATGGCACCCGCCTTCAAAGCAAGAGGTGCCGCTCAAACAACAGTCCCAAGAGTGCTGCAAAGAAAGCCAAGATGGATATGAAGGCCATGTACAACAGTCCTCCAGGTAATACCCCCTTCCAAAACATGATATGTGCATCTTAAACCAGGATGGAATTATAAATGTATTGATGCATAACTATGAAAAAAATCTGGAATCTCAAATTAAACAGTGTGTATTTCCCTCTTAGGCATCCAGCGGTCACCCTATGCCACTCAATCAGTGGATACAATGAAGAGTCCCAAGGAGGAAGAGCAACTTTCACCCTGGGCTGTGGAGTCCTTGGAACTGCAAGGACAAGACTACAGCAGCGAAGAGCAAATGGTCCCTACATACATTGCACACCAGCACTACGCCTCCAGATCCGGTGAGCATTCAGGACTCCCATCCCATGTCTCTGTGGTGGGAGAATGTGACGGACGGCGCAACTACGAATCCCACATCCCAGATGTGGCCACCGTTCCTGAGCACAACGAGGGCTTCAGGTTCGACCTCTGCAGGGAGATCGATCATCAGAACCAGCAGCGATCCCCCGTCCAGACAAAGGACACTTTACAGTTTGTTCCTCAGACAGAGGACACTTTACAGATTATCAACATGACCAGCAGTAATATATTGAATTCAACCGGACGATCATCACAGAGGCTAAAGAGTTCAGCCTCTGAAGACCCATCACCAGCTAAGCATAGGGTGAGTTGTTTTAAAATTAACCAAGGACTCCTGTTTGATAATGTTTTAGAGGACACCCATTATAATTGTTATATCACACTACACTCCTCTGTGTTGAAGAACTCTGAGAGTGTACTACTTAAAGACTCTAAGAACGACTAAGAACCATTAAATTACATAATACTAAATTATTATATTTGAATCCAGTTAAGGTGTCAAATCACATGACCTAACCATTTTCTATTAATAATTCAGGTAGCTGAGGACACATCTTCTGCAATGATCTTGTGGGAGGATCTTCTCCAGGCTGAGAAGGCTAAGTTGGCGGCCATGCCTGAACTGCAAGGGAAGGAGAAACTATTTTGGGCAGAGCTAACAGAAATAGAGGAAATCACCTGGAGCATGCCCATAGCATCATCACTGTGGCAAGAGCGTTTAGTCCAAGACCCTGAAAAGCAACCACCACTTTTGGTTAAAGGAAAAGTGGTGAGTTGAATTAGATCATCCATATTACAATATAAATAGATCATATTTTAATTATATAATGATAGGGGTAATAATAATATGCATTTACACTTCTATTATTGTAATATTTTACTTTGTTTTTTACAGGCTGAGTTGACAGAGCAGCACACAAGGAAGAGTGACACAGAACAGAACAGCCTGGGCACCTTCAAGAAGCCCCTGGTGACAGTATTCGCCCAGAATGATCCCGATTCTCTCCCCCAAAATGGGAGACATGTACAGAATGCTGCTGTTCTGCCTGAAAGCTGGATCTCTTCCTCCGAAAGAGATAAGGCTCTGTGTATAAGTGTTGCCCTAGAAGATGCAGATGATCCAGGCCTGCTGATCAGACTGAACAGACCAACAACCAAGCATGCAGAGCAGGAGAGTCTGGGTGACTTTAATGAGCCCCTGGATACACGATTCACCCAGAATGTCGCTGTCCTTCCAGAATGCTGGCTCAGCCCCCGGATCTCTTCCTCCGAACGGGAAGCAGTGGTGGATGTCCTGAAGAAGACCAAGAAGCGATCGCTGCAGCTCTGGCAGTTCCTAGTCACCCTGCTGGTCAATCCAGCCAACAGCCACTTTATCGCCTGGACTGGACGCAACATGGAGTTCAATCTCATCGAGCCAGGGGAGGTGGCCCGGCAATGGGGAATGCAGAATAATTGTCCCGCCATGAACTACAAAAAAATGAGTCGCTCCCTGCGTAACTACTATGAGAAGGGCATCATGGAGAAGGTGGCCAGCGAGAGGTACGTGTACAAGTTTGTATGTGACCCTGAGACGCTTTCCACTGTCGTATCTTATGAAACTCATATTCACCAAATAACCCTAACCCAGTAACTCAATCATGTTTGTCTGTCTGTCCCCCACGGCACCAAATGGCTCCTAGATGGAGCAAAGTCACAGGGCACTGTCTTTGTGTAGGAATGTCACCTGCTGTGATTAGCTATTGATAAGGTGTTTACAGTCAACAAAAGCCCTTGGGTCACGGGCCCATTTGGACGCCATATGCTAAATCTAATCTCACCCCCGAATCAACATGTCTGGAGGTATGGACCAATAGAATTACAGATTCTGTCTCGGCAAACTCTGACAGAGTATAAAGAAAGACCAAAATTTTGTATTGTGTGTCTTCTCTGTTCTTGTTTAAGCACTGAAGACCTGAAAATGTGTCTACACAAACAAGTCACTACTCACTTTTGAGAAAGCATTTGCATACAATACAATTACATACATACAAGTGTATTTGCATACATTGCATTTTATATACTTTAATGTGCCCAGCTTGATTTTATTTTACATTTTCTTCTTGAAATTTGAATTTGCACTTTGAGTCAAGATGCATGTACATTGATTATTGTACTAAGTTTGTTATGCAATCTATCTTGTAATGAATTATTGAATAAATATGCATAATCCCTGATTCTTTTTTGCTCTGTTTTCTTTCCTTTTATTTCTATTTCTTTTTTGAGTATCATAGTCATCGTGTGTAGTGATATTATCAGTACCAAGGGCCACAGCAAAGGGATTATAATGCTAATGCATTACGTAATTATTAAATGTATCTTCATGTGTATAAGTATAAGTCTGGGATTAAAAAAAGAAAATAAAAAAGTACAAAAGTATTGGTATCAAAGTGTACTTTAAGTACCAAAAAGGAAAGAGCCCATTGTGCAGAATGTCCTGTTTCACAACCTTAAATGTACAAGGTAACTAGTTTTCAAATATTTGTAGTGGAGTACAATAATCACCTTTGAAATGTAGTGTGGTAGAAATAAAAATCGAAAATTGGAAATACTGTGTTAATACAGTACTTGCGTAAGTGGTATTTAGTTACTTCACATCACTGTTATTTATTGGCTCTAAAATGCCCATTGGCGGGTCTTCATGTTGGCAAAATCATCCATTAGATCTTTAAAGTTCAATGGTTTAGCCAACTCGCTTTCGATGGAAAGCCTTGCCAGGCCGTTGAGCCGTTCCTGGTTCATAGTTGATCGCAGGTAGTTTTTAACAAGTTTTAATTTGCTAAATGCGCGTTCACCACCTGAAACAGTGACAGGCAAGGTGCAGATCTGCAGTGCGACACACACATCTTTAAAGATGTTCACCAGCTGGGTCTTGTAGATGGCATTGAGGAGATCAAGAGGGGACAGAGAGGGTGGAAATGTCTCCTTATAGATTGTGCGCAGGTGAAGCATTTTGTTTACAAATTCCTTGGAAAGATCACTGTAGTATCTTTTTTGGAGTGTCTGGCATGCTGTCATCATTTCAGATTCAGAAGGGGTGAAAATGTCAGATTGCATTCTGTTAATACACATTCCAGTGCCTCGATGATAGAGGGCAAGCGTCTAGCCACAACTTTAACAGCAGCAATGCATGCACTCCATCGAGTCTCAGAGAGGGAATGGAGAGAGCACCCTGTCTTACTCTTCAATATTTCCAATCGCTCTGGGCTAGCACTGAAGAAGTTGTATAGTCGATAAACACAACCACATTTTTTTTTACTTCAGTACATCATCCAGCTGCATGTACACCCACCAGGTTAAGGGTATGGGAAGCACAATGCGAGTATGTAGCAAGAGGATTGGCTTTTAAAATCTGAGCTTGAACTCATTTCACCTTTCCTGGCATATTGACCCCGTTGTCATATCCTTGACCTCTACAGTCCTCTAACGGTATGCCATTGTCTTGCAATGAAACTTTAATCATGTCTGAAATATCCTTGCCTGTCTTTTTGTTAAATTGTGTGAATTGAATGAACCTCTCAGTTATCTTCCAAACACCATTGATAACAACACCACTGTCTTCGCCTCTCTCTTTGTCTTCTCGATGTACAAATCTTACCATTATCACATTCTGTTCAGTGTGAGAGATGTCTGGTGTTGCGTTTTCTCTTTCATCCAGAAGTTTGTTAGGACTCTCTTGCCACATAGATCAATGAACTCATTCTGAGTGCTAGAACTTAGATAATGAGTTAACCGTGTCCCTTTCTCTTTTTGCCTTACTTTTTCTAAGTGTGCATGTAAAACATGATCATAACGTTCCAACATCTCAAGACTGCCAAGACAATTACCATTATGGACATTATCTAATATTGAGGTGTGGCCTCTGAATGAAAGATTCCTTGAAGCCAAATGAAGGGTCACATGCAAAGGCCTCTCCAAAAACAATTTATGCTTCTCTACTTCTGTTTGCATTTGTTTTTTAATGTGACTATCGACTCCTGTTGCTGCCAATAGTGACTGCTGCAGTGATTTCCATTTCAAGTAGCACTGCTTATGGGAATTGTCTGTCCCATGATTTGGTAGTTTCATGTACAAGGGTTTCCATTTGGTGTCCACTAACTTCATTCCATCTTTGCTGTTCAGTGCACTTTTGGATGTATTTTTTTAGCTCATGAGAGAACAGAATGCATGGGATGCAGTACAGAGCCTTTGCACTTACACTATATATGAGCCAGTCTCGTTTAATTTTCTCACGGCCATTGGCTGACTTTAAAAAATGTCTATTAGCCAATCTGCAAACACATTTGTCTCTGTTTATTAGTTAGATTCTCTTGCCATAGTCCTGGGTCCTCTACTAAATGCGGTTCTGGATTGACCTCTTCTTCCCTCTGCTCATCCTCACTACCTCTAGAATCATAATGGTCTCCATCATCATCCTCTCCCACCTCATCTTCTCCATCATCATCAGTAGCCAAGTCTTCTCCATCAGTAACCACATCATCTTCTCCATATCAGTAGCCACAACTTCATCATCATCCTCTGTCACCAAATCATCTTCATCAGACGATGGAGGACTGGCTGCTGCAGAGTGTCTCTCTCTCTCTCTCTCTCTCTCTCTCTCTCTCTCTCTCTCTCTCTCTCTCTCTCTCTGTGGCTGTTTCTGCATCTGAGGAGGTTTTGTGATGCTTTCTTAGGTGGTTGTAAATAATGATGAAATAATCAATTTGGCATTTTTCAGCCTGACTTTGTTTATGTAGCAGTATGGGCGTCGGTTCCCATTGCCCATCCTCCTCCCCCTTGTTAGCCTGATTGAAACCAGTATTTAAGCAGCATGGTCTTCAGCTGTGAGTTAGATGGTTGTCTCCTCTCGCTGGTGGGGCACACTGAAGGTGCCCTCCAGCTCGCGCTGGCCTGATGGGCTCCAGCAGCTACACATTCATTTGCTCAGAGAAGGTACGTTCCCAGGTTTTGCTGTTCAAGTAAATACCTTTTGGTACATTGCATAGTGAACTTGAACTTGACCGTGACTGGGTGTTGTCTTTTTTAGCTGTGATCAAACGCTCTGTCGGGAGCTTCCTGCTCTATGGTGCGGCGATCTAGTGCCACACGCATGGGGTAGGTGTACATTCCTCCCTCTCAGTCTCCGCAGTATATGTTGGTTTGGTGCGTTCACTAGATTAAACATTGGGCTTTGTATTTGTATTCCAGTTATTAACGTCCTCCCGGGGGCCGCTGTGTGTACAGGACTCTGTGAGTTCCGCTCGCATTAAAGTGGTAGGTGTGCATCTCTCTGTTCCTATTTCTTTGAACTTTATGCAGTATACTGGTAAACTAATAGGGCCGCTTGTTGCCTATTTCAGAGCCATTGAAACTGCTGCTTTGCGACCGCAAGGTCGCCCGCCATACAGAAACGCAAGGATCTGACACACGTACAACTCTTCCTCCACTCCAACTTCGCCGCCCGTGTGTTTTAGTTCTAGTATCTTGAGACAAGCCTAGAACTATTGTGATTCATTCTAACACCGTCTCTTTCTATTACACAGGCCACGGTGCTGGGGCCTTACGTTGGGACACGGGCAGCCGCCCAGGGTTGTGGTAATCCCCCCGTTTTGCTGTGTTATATTATTTTTGTTTATATTTGATTTTGCTGTGATTTGGAGAGCCACTTCCCTGGGTCGGTCGACCTGTCCCTATCCCCCTTGCTCCTTACACCTGGCCCATAGAGAACTCGGTTGTTTTTATAATTGATTTGCTATTTATCCCCCTGTCCCTATTTTAAGCCATTACCAGAGTTATATTAAATGATAAAGATGAAGTGAAATAAATATGTACTACTGCCTAAATACTCTGCCTAAGTCAAATAAAGAATTGTTTTGTACTTTTGTAAACACGTTTCTGCCTGACTTGTAAAACGAACTTGTGTGCTATATGTTGAACCTGAAGTGTTTAATTTAGATAATAACTATTTCCGGGGGCGCAACTCCCTCGGTGGCGTTGTCTGGCAATACCCTAAATTATACCGCTATGCCACATTTGGGTACGTCGGCAGGATTTACTAACTAGGCAGAAACGTGTATTTTTTTTTTCTTTTCTAGTTCCCTTGTTAGATCATTTGTTCTGTTAGCACAGTGATTTAAGTTAGATGTATAATTTGTTAGTCCAGTTAAAAAAAAAAAAAAGGTGGAGAAGAGTTGTTTGTGTATTAACTGATATTTTGTTCTTTTTAAGCAAAGCAGCAGTTGTCAGTGGAGGGGAGGACCCGCGGGTCGCCTAGACTGGTTCCCTGGTCTCCGCTGTAGGACCTGGCTCGTGTAAAACTCAATCTGGTCGTAAGTCTTAAAGTCTGTACCACTATGGAGGCTGAGCTGGTAGCACAGCTCAGGGCAGATTGTTCATTGAGACGGGAACAGAGAGATGCACAACCAGGTAGTAGTATTGTCTCCTCTGATGTGCAGGCAGTGCTTAAGGGACAGCAGGAGCAGTTGAAATGGCTGACAAAGATTTGCCATTTTGCCAGGGAGTGTAGGTCCCGATGGCGTCCCCTCCCCCGTGTAGGATAGTTGCGTCTCGTCAGTTTTGTTCACCTCCAAAAGGAGCTGAACAGCTAGAGTTGGTGGACTGGCCCGTTGGGTTTTAGTTTGTCAGCCTGCACACTTCAGGTGTGCTTCCAATAAGTTGAGTCTTTTCAATTTTGTTCACTTCCAGAGGAGCTGAGCAAGTCAGTATGTTAAAGTTTGACTGGCCCGTCGGGTTTCAGTTTGTCCGCGCACGTCGGTGTGCTTTCAATAAGTGAGTCTTCAGTGGTGTTCTTCTCCCGAGGAGCTGAACAGGTTATAGTATGTTTTTAAAAGGTTCGATGGCTGGCTCGCAATGGGTTTAGTCGGTTCGCTGCGTTCACCTCCAGAAGAGCTGAATGCGTCATGTTTTAAAAGGTTCGATGGCTGGCTCGCAATGGGTTTAGTCGGTTCGCTGTGTTCACCTCTAGAGGAGCTGAATACGTCACGTTTTAAAAGGTTCGATGGCTGGCTCGTAATGGGTTTAGTCGGTTCGCTGTGTTCACCTCCAGAGGAGCTGAATGCGCCAGGTTTTAAAACTGTTCAATGGCTGGCCTGTTGGGTTTCAGTCAGTCCGCGCACTTCTGTGTGCTTCCGTAAGTGAGTCTTTTCTGTTTTGTTCACCTCAAGGAGCTGAGCAAGTCATGGTTTGATAATTGACTACAGCCTGTTCGCTTGTTAACAAGCTGGACAGTTTTTGCCCGTCTCTTCAGGAGCGGTGCAACTGTAGTGGTGTTTGTGCCCTCAAGAGTTTAAATGTGTCAAACTACGCTGGCCTGCGGGCTTCAGCTACAACGCACAGTCTGTGTGCCTTATAGATTATATTTGTTGCACCTAGTGAGCCTTATGACATGTTTGGTATTGCTAGGTGAGTCATCGTCGGGTCGACGACGCAATTGGGGGGGATGGATTGTAGCAGTATGGGCGTCGGTTCCCATTGCCCATCCTCCTCCCCCTTGTTAGCCTGATTGAAACCAGTATTTAAGCAGCATGGTCTTCAGCTGTGAGTTAGATGGTTGTCTCCTCTCGCTGGTGGGGCACACTGAAGGTGCCCTCCAGCTCGCGCTGGCCTGATGGGCTCCAGCAGCTACACATTCATTTGCTCAGAGAAGGTACGTTCCCAGGTTTTGCTGTTCAAGTAAATACCTTTTGGTACATTGCATAGTGAACTTGAACTTGACCGTGACTGGGTGTTGTCTTTTTTAGCTGTGATCAAACGCTCTGTCGGGAGCTTCCTGCTCTATGGTGCGGCGATCTAGTGCCACACGCATGGGGTAGGTGTACATTCCTCCCTCTCAGTCTCCGCAGTATATGTTGGTTTGGTGCGTTCACTAGATTAAACATTGGGCTTTGTATTTGTATTCCAGTTATTAACGTCCTCCCGGGGGCCGCTGTGTGTACAGGACTCTGTGAGTTCCGCTCGCATTAAAGTGGTAGGTGTGCATCTCTCTGTTCCTATTTCTTTGAACTTTATGCAGTATACTGGTAAACTAATAGGGCCGCTTGTTGCCTATTTCAGAGCCATTGAAACTGCTGCTTTGCGACCGCAAGGTCGCCCGCCATACAGAAACGCAAGGATCTGACACACGTACAACTCTTCCTCCACTCCAACTTCGCCGCCCGTGTGTTTTAGTTCTAGTATCTCGAGACAAGCCTAGAACTATTGTGATTCATTCTAACACCGTCTCTTTCTATTACACAGGCCACGGTGCTGGGGCCTTACGTTGGGACACGGGCAGCCGCCCAGGGTTGTGGTAATCCCCCCGTTTTGCTGTGTTATATTATTTTTGTTTATATTTGATTTTGCTGTGATTTGGAGAGCCACTTCCCTGGGTCGGTCGACCTGTCCCTATCCCCCTTGCTCCTTACACCTGGCCCATAGAGAACTCGGTTGTTTTTATAATTGATTTGCTATTTATCCCCCTGTCCCTATTTTAAGCCATTACCAGAGTTATATTAAATGATAAAGATGAAGTGAAATAAATATGTACTACTGCCTAAATACTCTGCCTAAGTCAAATAAAGAATTGTTTTGTACTTTTGTAAACACGTTTCTGCCTGACTTGTAAAACGAACTTGTGTGCTATATGTTGAACCTGAAGTGTTTAATTTAGATAATAACTATTTCCGGGGGCGCAACTCCCTCGGTGGCGTTGTCTGGCAATACCCTAAATTATACCGCTATGCCACATTTACATTCCTCTTCTATTATTTTATATGGATTGATAAGAATGGCCAAACTGATTATTTTATCATTATTTCACGCTTTCGGCTGTCATTTTTTAACAGAAACACACATATGAAGCTTAATCTTTTTATTATAAAATATTTGATCAAATTTAACTATCAACAATTTACAACTAACTCCAAATATTGGTGAGCATTGCTAAGTTGATATTGTGCACGCACATGCACACGCAAGCACACACACACACACACACACACACACACACACACACACACACACACACACACACACACACACAGACACTTTAATATGTTGTATTATATATGGATATACTTTAATTTACTGATTGAAGAATATCTGACCGGGTTTTACACCTGTAAAACCTACAGACTGATAGCCCCCAGCTTTGTTGTGAAGGAATGTGCAGCAGTCAGGTGTGTGACACAATAACGTGCTCATTAATTAACATGTAATCATCATTGAACCTATTTGCATGTCAACCAGCTGGAATGTGCATGTCACAAGTGCTGCTCATTCCTTCAGAACAATAGAAGCTGGTGTTCTATGGAGGAACAACAGTTTGCTACACTATGTGAGGAGACTCTTCAATGAGCTCCATTATTTTATAAATGGAAGGAAAACCTACTGCATAAGTCATCAAATGTCTGCAATGTCCCTAAACTACACTGAAACCTGCCCTTACTCTTTATATATTATAGTGATGATCTTGGTGTTCTGGTAAGCAGTGACTTAAACCAGGATGGAATTCTAAATGTATTAATGCATAACTATGAAACAAATCTGGAATCTCAAATTGAACTGTGCACACTTGTTCACCTTACTATGTTTTGTAGACACAATTAACCATCCTCTTATCATTATACACCTATTAATGTGCATGACTATGTTGTTCATATTGTATTATACATTATACATATATTTCATTCCTGGTCATTTTGTTCAAGGCCAATGAATGGTATTAATGTGATGTTTGTGTGGTTTTGCAGAAAACAGAAGATCTATTCAACGTCAGACAATCAGTGACCATTAACACGTGTGATTAGCATTTTAACCAGCATGGGGTTCTCTTCTCCAATTGGCTCCTTGATAGAGGGTGATACAAACCTCACACCCATTGTGGGCTATGAGTAGACCACCAATCTGCAAAGCATCGCAACACCTGAAGACAGAGCACAGAGAGGACACCTTACAATTTGTTATCCAGACAGAGGACATCTTACATAAAAGGCCATGTCAGCATCTCCTTGCAGATGGATGCAGCTGTTCCAGCAACTTCACCATCACCTTTTGCCAATGCATAATCCTCCAGGGCGTTCAAAGCATTCACAATTTCAGGCAGCTGGTAGCGCACAGCTTTAACACTGTCAACCCTGCACTCCCATCTGGTTGTTGACAGTGCTTTCACTGTAAGGTCCTTGACATGTTCTCGAAGAATGGCCCATCGCTGTACTGAGGAAGAAAACAGAGTGTAAAGTCGCTGTAACAGACCGAAAAAGCTAACGGCTGCCACAGATGACTTGGCTGCATCATTAACAACAAGGTTAAGAGTGTGACTTCCACAAGGAACACACAATGCCTTCTTATTAACCTCCTTCACTCTCGTTTGCACCCCTAGATTTTTGCCCTGCATGTTACTCCCGTTGTCATATGACTGACCACGGCAGTCTTTAATATCCAGACCTAACGTATTTAGGTGACCTAAAAACGTCTCAAATAAGCCCTTCCCTGTGGTGTCGTCTACATTCAGAAAACCAACAAAGTGCTCATTAATGGAGATGCCTTTTGAGATCTCACAGTTGACAACTCTTAGCACAATTGACAGCTGCTCCTGGTGACTCAAATCTGGAGTGCAGTCCATGATAACAGAGTAGTATCTAGCCTGCTTAACTCTTTTCACAATGGCATCAAGTGTGCACTTAGATAAAAGGCTTATAAGCTCATTTTGGATGCGAGGTATCCATCTTTAATCTCTTTTGACTGTATTCTCCTCAAGTGTTCTGCCATGACTGCGTCAAATTTAGCCAGAAATTGAACATGCTTAAGAAAGTGTCCATTCCCTGCTTCAAACAACCTGTCTGACTGACCACGGAAAGCCATATTGCGCTCTGCCAAATCGTTCACAATTACAATTAGTCTTCGCATGACCTCTTTCCATCGGTTTGTTTCGATCTGAATTAAATCTTGGTTGACTTGATCGATTGCTGTGTTTGTTTTAAGTCTGCATGCTAGTTCGCGCCAACTTGTGATGTTTTTGATATGTTCCTTAGCTGTTTGATGATCTTTTAAATATGCAGATATGTTTTTCCAATCTCTGTAACCATCTCCACTTATTTGGCTCATTCTGTTTCCAAAAAGGAGGCAACAAAAGCAGAATACACAGTCCTTGCTTTTACTGTACACTAGCCATGATCTACAGATTTTTTCTCCATTTTTCATTTCTCTGTCATAGTAAGATGGTTTAAACCTGCGGCCACTATCCTTATTTTTGGGACATAACATGCCTCTAGCCTGAACTGGCCCTTTCCTGACAATTGAGCAGCGCTCTTTATCGTTAAGGTTTTTTGGCCACTCTGCTGGATCATCTCCTAGTAAAACAGTCATGTCACGTACCTCCTGCTGCTGCTCATCATCCTCATCATCACCATTGTTGCTGCTGTCATCATCATTAGATAAAGACTCTTCATCATCATTTAATTCATCACCACTGCTATTTCTGTTGTCAGCATCAGACAATGTGTCAATGCAATCATGGAGAGAAATGTCATCAACAATACTACTATCACAATTTCTAGCTTCAGTTTGATCAGTTGTAGCACTAGTTGATACAAGATCACTAACACTAATGATTGTGAAGCAATCATTGCTGTCATCATCATCACCATTACTTCTGCTGTCATCATCATTAGGTAAAGACCCTTCATCATCATTTAATTCACCACCACTGCTATTTCTGTTGTCAGCATCAGACAATGTGTCAATGCAATCATGGAGAGAAATGTCATCAACAATACTACCATCACAATTTCTAGCTTCAGTTTGATCAGTTGTAGCACTGGTTGATACAAGATCACTAATGCTGCTTGTTGCTGCTGCTGTAACAACAGTATCGTCAGGAAGTACCGGTACAGGCATGGCAGAGGAGGAGAAAAATGATGTTAATTTGGGGATTTTATTTATCAGCTCAATATGTTTCTCCTTCCTCTTCCGTTTTCGGCAACCACTGTCATGGTGTCTTTTCATCACCAATCAGCTATTTAAATGGAAAAAGAAAAGGTGTAAGTGATACCTGCTCAAACAGTTGTCCAAATGGAGGATGTGTGTGTTCTGAAATAGAAAAAAAAGAAAAACATGTGTAAGTATAAACAAATACACAGAATTAATAATTAATAGTCATATACATAGCATGTATAGTAGCAGTAGCAGATATGTTCAAACATATTAATAGTGGACATATAATGGAAATACTACAATTAACAAAAGTCAAACCCTTACCTTGTAGCTTTCAAACGCCCAGGAATGAAAAAGTGTCTCTGTTTATTAGTTAGATTCTCTTGCCATAGTCCTGGGTCCTCTACTAAATGCGGTTCTGGATTGACCTCTTCTTCCCTCTGCTCATCCTCACTACCTCTAGAATCATAATGGTCTCCATCATCATCCTCTCCCACCTCATCTTCTCCATCATCATCAGTAGCCAAGTCTTCTCCATCAGTAACCACATCATCTTCTCCATATCAGTAGCCACAACTTCATCATCATCCTCTGTCACCAAATCATCTTCATCAGACGATGGAGGACTGGCTGCTGCAGAGTGTCTCTCTCTCTCTCTCTCTCTCTCTCTCTCTCTCTCTCTCTCTCTCTCTCTCTCTCTCTCTGTGGCTGTTTCTGCATCTGAGGAGGTTTTGTGATGCTTTCTTAGGTGGTTGTAAATAATGATGAAATAATCAATTTGGCATTTTTCAGCCTGACTTTGTTTATGTAGCAGTATGGGCGTCGGTTCCCATTGCCCATCCTCCTCCCCCTTGTTAGCCTGATTGAAACCAGTATTTAAGCAGCATGGTCTTCAGCTGTGAGTTAGATGGTTGTCTCCTCTCGCTGGTGGGGCACACTGAAGGTGCCCTCCAGCTCGCGCTGGCCTGATGGGCTCCAGCAGCTACACATTCATTTGCTCAGAGAAGGTACGTTCCCAGGTTTTGCTGTTCAAGTAAATACCTTTTGGTACATTGCATAGTGAACTTGAACTTGACCGTGACTGGGTGTTGTCTTTTTTAGCTGTGATCAAACGCTCTGTCGGGAGCTTCCTGCTCTATGGTGCGGCGATCTAGTGCCACACGCATGGGGTAGGTGTACATTCCTCCCTCTCAGTCTCCGCAGTATATGTTGGTTTGGTGCGTTCACTAGATTAAACATTGGGCTTTGTATTTGTATTCCAGTTATTAACGTCCTCCCGGGGGCCGCTGTGTGTACAGGACTCTGTGAGTTCCGCTCGCATTAAAGTGGTAGGTGTGCATCTCTCTGTTCCTATTTCTTTGAACTTTATGCAGTATACTGGTAAACTAATAGGGCCGCTTGTTGCCTATTTCAGAGCCATTGAAACTGCTGCTTTGCGACCGCAAGGTCGCCCGCCATACAGAAACGCAAGGATCTGACACACGTACAACTCTTCCTCCACTCCAACTTCGCCGCCCGTGTGTTTTAGTTCTAGTATCTTGAGACAAGCCTAGAACTATTGTGATTCATTCTAACACCGTCTCTTTCTATTACACAGGCCACGGTGCTGGGGCCTTACGTTGGGACACGGGCAGCCGCCCAGGGTTGTGGTAATCCCCCCGTTTTGCTGTGTTATATTATTTTTGTTTATATTTGATTTTGCTGTGATTTGGAGAGCCACTTCCCTGGGTCGGTCGACCTGTCCCTATCCCCCTTGCTCCTTACACCTGGCCCATAGAGAACTCGGTTGTTTTTATAATTGATTTGCTATTTATCCCCCTGTCCCTATTTTAAGCCATTACCAGAGTTATATTAAATGATAAAGATGAAGTGAAATAAATATGTACTACTGCCTAAATACTCTGCCTAAGTCAAATAAAGAATTGTTTTGTACTTTTGTAAACACGTTTCTGCCTGACTTGTAAAACGAACTTGTGTGCTATATGTTGAACCTGAAGTGTTTAATTTAGATAATAACTATTTCCGGGGGCGCAACTCCCTCGGTGGCGTTGTCTGGCAATACCCTAAATTATACCGCTATGCCACATTTGGGTACGTCGGCAGGATTTACTAACTAGGCAGAAACGTGTATTTTTTTTTTCTTTTCTAGTTCCCTTGTTAGATCATTTGTTCTGTTAGCACAGTGATTTAAGTTAGATGTATAATTTGTTAGTCCAGTTAAAAAAAAAAAAAAGGTGGAGAAGAGTTGTTTGTGTATTAACTGATATTTTGTTCTTTTTAAGCAAAGCAGCAGTTGTCAGTGGAGGGGAGGACCCGCGGGTCGCCTAGACTGGTTCCCTGGTCTCCGCTGTAGGACCTGGCTCGTGTAAAACTCAATCTGGTCGTAAGTCTTAAAGTCTGTACCACTATGGAGGCTGAGCTGGTAGCACAGCTCAGGGCAGATTGTTCATTGAGACGGGAACAGAGAGATGCACAACCAGGTAGTAGTATTGTCTCCTCTGATGTGCAGGCAGTGCTTAAGGGACAGCAGGAGCAGTTGAAATGGCTGACAAAGATTTGCCATTTTGCCAGGGAGTGTAGGTCCCGATGGCGTCCCCTCCCCCGTGTAGGATAGTTGCGTCTCGTCAGTTTTGTTCACCTCCAAAAGGAGCTGAACAGCTAGAGTTGGTGGACTGGCCCGTTGGGTTTTAGTTTGTCAGCCTGCACACTTCAGGTGTGCTTCCAATAAGTTGAGTCTTTTCAATTTTGTTCACTTCCAGAGGAGCTGAGCAAGTCAGTATGTTAAAGTTTGACTGGCCCGTCGGGTTTCAGTTTGTCCGCGCACGTCGGTGTGCTTTCAATAAGTGAGTCTTCAGTGGTGTTCTTCTCCCGAGGAGCTGAACAGGTTATAGTATGTTTTTAAAAGGTTCGATGGCTGGCTCGCAATGGGTTTAGTCGGTTCGCTGCGTTCACCTCCAGAAGAGCTGAATGCGTCATGTTTTAAAAGGTTCGATGGCTGGCTCGCAATGGGTTTAGTCGGTTCGCTGTGTTCACCTCTAGAGGAGCTGAATACGTCACGTTTTAAAAGGTTCGATGGCTGGCTCGTAATGGGTTTAGTCGGTTCGCTGTGTTCACCTCCAGAGGAGCTGAATGCGCCAGGTTTTAAAACTGTTCAATGGCTGGCCTGTTGGGTTTCAGTCAGTCCGCGCACTTCTGTGTGCTTCCGTAAGTGAGTCTTTTCTGTTTTGTTCACCTCAAGGAGCTGAGCAAGTCATGGTTTGATAATTGACTACAGCCTGTTCGCTTGTTAACAAGCTGGACAGTTTTTGCCCGTCTCTTCAGGAGCGGTGCAACTGTAGTGGTGTTTGTGCCCTCAAGAGTTTAAATGTGTCAAACTACGCTGGCCTGCGGGCTTCAGCTACAACGCACAGTCTGTGTGCCTTATAGATTATATTTGTTGCACCTAGTGAGCCTTATGACATGTTTGGTATTGCTAGGTGAGTCATCGTCGGGTCGACGACGCAATTGGGGGGGATGGATTGTAGCAGTATGGGCGTCGGTTCCCATTGCCCATCCTCCTCCCCCTTGTTAGCCTGATTGAAACCAGTATTTAAGCAGCATGGTCTTCAGCTGTGAGTTAGATGGTTGTCTCCTCTCGCTGGTGGGGCACACTGAAGGTGCCCTCCAGCTCGCGCTGGCCTGATGGGCTCCAGCAGCTACACATTCATTTGCTCAGAGAAGGTACGTTCCCAGGTTTTGCTGTTCAAGTAAATACCTTTTGGTACATTGCATAGTGAACTTGAACTTGACCGTGACTGGGTGTTGTCTTTTTTAGCTGTGATCAAACGCTCTGTCGGGAGCTTCCTGCTCTATGGTGCGGCGATCTAGTGCCACACGCATGGGGTAGGTGTACATTCCTCCCTCTCAGTCTCCGCAGTATATGTTGGTTTGGTGCGTTCACTAGATTAAACATTGGGCTTTGTATTTGTATTCCAGTTATTAACGTCCTCCCGGGGGCCGCTGTGTGTACAGGACTCTGTGAGTTCCGCTCGCATTAAAGTGGTAGGTGTGCATCTCTCTGTTCCTATTTCTTTGAACTTTATGCAGTATACTGGTAAACTAATAGGGCCGCTTGTTGCCTATTTCAGAGCCATTGAAACTGCTGCTTTGCGACCGCAAGGTCGCCCGCCATACAGAAACGCAAGGATCTGACACACGTACAACTCTTCCTCCACTCCAACTTCGCCGCCCGTGTGTTTTAGTTCTAGTATCTCGAGACAAGCCTAGAACTATTGTGATTCATTCTAACACCGTCTCTTTCTATTACACAGGCCACGGTGCTGGGGCCTTACGTTGGGACACGGGCAGCCGCCCAGGGTTGTGGTAATCCCCCCGTTTTGCTGTGTTATATTATTTTTGTTTATATTTGATTTTGCTGTGATTTGGAGAGCCACTTCCCTGGGTCGGTCGACCTGTCCCTATCCCCCTTGCTCCTTACACCTGGCCCATAGAGAACTCGGTTGTTTTTATAATTGATTTGCTATTTATCCCCCTGTCCCTATTTTAAGCCATTACCAGAGTTATATTAAATGATAAAGATGAAGTGAAATAAATATGTACTACTGCCTAAATACTCTGCCTAAGTCAAATAAAGAATTGTTTTGTACTTTTGTAAACACGTTTCTGCCTGACTTGTAAAACGAACTTGTGTGCTATATGTTGAACCTGAAGTGTTTAATTTAGATAATAACTATTTCCGGGGGCGCAACTCCCTCGGTGGCGTTGTCTGGCAATACCCTAAATTATACCGCTATGCCACATTTACATTCCTCTTCTATTATTTTATATGGATTGATAAGAATGGCCAAACTGATTATTTTATCATTATTTCACGCTTTCGGCTGTCATTTTTTAACAGAAACACACATATGAAGCTTAATCTTTTTATTATAAAATATTTGATCAAATTTAACTATCAACAATTTACAACTAACTCCAAATATTGGTGAGCATTGCTAAGTTGATATTGTGCACGCACATGCACACGCAAGCACACACACACACACACACACACACACACACACACACACACACACACACACACACACACACACACACAGACACTTTAATATGTTGTATTATATATGGATATACTTTAATTTACTGATTGAAGAATATCTGACCGGGTTTTACACCTGTAAAACCTACAGACTGATAGCCCCCAGCTTTGTTGTGAAGGAATGTGCAGCAGTCAGGTGTGTGACACAATAACGTGCTCATTAATTAACATGTAATCATCATTGAACCTATTTGCATGTCAACCAGCTGGAATGTGCATGTCACAAGTGCTGCTCATTCCTTCAGAACAATAGAAGCTGGTGTTCTATGGAGGAACAACAGTTTGCTACACTATGTGAGGAGACTCTTCAATGAGCTCCATTATTTTATAAATGGAAGGAAAACCTACTGCATAAGTCATCAAATGTCTGCAATGTCCCTAAACTACACTGAAACCTGCCCTTACTCTTTATATATTATAGTGATGATCTTGGTGTTCTGGTAAGCAGTGACTTAAACCAGGATGGAATTCTAAATGTATTAATGCATAACTATGAAACAAATCTGGAATCTCAAATTGAACTGTGCACACTTGTTCACCTTACTATGTTTTGTAGACACAATTAACCATCCTCTTATCATTATACACCTATTAATGTGCATGACTATGTTGTTCATATTGTATTATACATTATACATATATTTCATTCCTGGTCATTTTGTTCAAGGCCAATGAATGGTATTAATGTGATGTTTGTGTGGTTTTGCAGAAAACAGAAGATCTATTCAACGTCAGACAATCAGTGACCATTAACACGTGTGATTAGCATTTTAACCAGCATGGGGTTCTCTTCTCCAATTGGCTCCTTGATAGAGGGTGATACAAACCTCACACCCATTGTGGGCTATGAGTAGACCACCAATCTGCAAAGCATCGCAACACCTGAAGACAGAGCACAGAGAGGACACCTTACAATTTGTTATCCAGACAGAGGACATCTTACATAAAAGGCCATGTCAGCATCTCCTTGCAGATGGATGCAGCTGTTCCAGCAACTTCACCATCACCTTTTGCCAATGCATAATCCTCCAGGGCGTTCAAAGCATTCACAATTTCAGGCAGCTGGTAGCGCACAGCTTTAACACTGTCAACCCTGCACTCCCATCTGGTTGTTGACAGTGCTTTCACTGTAAGGTCCTTGACATGTTCTCGAAGAATGGCCCATCGCTGTACTGAGGAAGAAAACAGAGTGTAAAGTCGCTGTAACAGACCGAAAAAGCTAACGGCTGCCACAGATGACTTGGCTGCATCATTAACAACAAGGTTAAGAGTGTGACTTCCACAAGGAACACACAATGCCTTCTTATTAACCTCCTTCACTCTCGTTTGCACCCCTAGATTTTTGCCCTGCATGTTACTCCCGTTGTCATATGACTGACCACGGCAGTCTTTAATATCCAGACCTAACGTATTTAGGTGACCTAAAAACGTCTCAAATAAGCCCTTCCCTGTGGTGTCGTCTACATTCAGAAAACCAACAAAGTGCTCATTAATGGAGATGCCTTTTGAGATCTCACAGTTGACAACTCTTAGCACAATTGACAGCTGCTCCTGGTGACTCAAATCTGGAGTGCAGTCCATGATAACAGAGTAGTATCTAGCCTGCTTAACTCTTTTCACAATGGCATCAAGTGTGCACTTAGATAAAAGGCTTATAAGCTCATTTTGGATGCGAGGTATCCATCTTTAATCTCTTTTGACTGTATTCTCCTCAAGTGTTCTGCCATGACTGCGTCAAATTTAGCCAGAAATTGAACATGCTTAAGAAAGTGTCCATTCCCTGCTTCAAACAACCTGTCTGACTGACCACGGAAAGCCATATTGCGCTCTGCCAAATCGTTCACAATTACAATTAGTCTTCGCATGACCTCTTTCCATCGGTTTGTTTCGATCTGAATTAAATCTTGGTTGACTTGATCGATTGCTGTGTTTGTTTTAAGTCTGCATGCTAGTTCGCGCCAACTTGTGATGTTTTTGATATGTTCCTTAGCTGTTTGATGATCTTTTAAATATGCAGATATGTTTTTCCAATCTCTGTAACCATCTCCACTTATTTGGCTCATTCTGTTTCCAAAAAGGAGGCAACAAAAGCAGAATACACAGTCCTTGCTTTTACTGTACACTAGCCATGATCTACAGATTTTTTCTCCATTTTTCATTTCTCTGTCATAGTAAGATGGTTTAAACCTGCGGCCACTATCCTTATTTTTGGGACATAACATGCCTCTAGCCTGAACTGGCCCTTTCCTGACAATTGAGCAGCGCTCTTTATCGTTAAGGTTTTTTGGCCACTCTGCTGGATCATCTCCTAGTAAAACAGTCATGTCACGTACCTCCTGCTGCTGCTCATCATCCTCATCATCACCATTGTTGCTGCTGTCATCATCATTAGATAAAGACTCTTCATCATCATTTAATTCATCACCACTGCTATTTCTGTTGTCAGCATCAGACAATGTGTCAATGCAATCATGGAGAGAAATGTCATCAACAATACTACTATCACAATTTCTAGCTTCAGTTTGATCAGTTGTAGCACTAGTTGATACAAGATCACTAACACTAATGATTGTGAAGCAATCATTGCTGTCATCATCATCACCATTACTTCTGCTGTCATCATCATTAGGTAAAGACCCTTCATCATCATTTAATTCACCACCACTGCTATTTCTGTTGTCAGCATCAGACAATGTGTCAATGCAATCATGGAGAGAAATGTCATCAACAATACTACCATCACAATTTCTAGCTTCAGTTTGATCAGTTGTAGCACTGGTTGATACAAGATCACTAATGCTGCTTGTTGCTGCTGCTGTAACAACAGTATCGTCAGGAAGTACCGGTACAGGCATGGCAGAGGAGGAGAAAAATGATGTTAATTTGGGGATTTTATTTATCAGCTCAATATGTTTCTCCTTCCTCTTCCGTTTTCGGCAACCACTGTCATGGTGTCTTTTCATCACCAATCAGCTATTTAAATGGAAAAAGAAAAGGTGTAAGTGATACCTGCTCAAACAGTTGTCCAAATGGAGGATGTGTGTGTTCTGAAATAGAAAAAAAAGAAAAACATGTGTAAGTATAAACAAATACACAGAATTAATAATTAATAGTCATATACATAGCATGTATAGTAGCAGTAGCAGATATGTTCAAACATATTAATAGTGGACATATAATGGAAATACTACAATTAACAAAAGTCAAACCCTTACCTTGTAGCTTTCAAACGCCCAGGAATGAAAAAGTTTCTCTGCAGACAGTAAGACTGTTTGAGTGAACTAACATTTCAAGGTTCTTTGCCCATCTTTTAAAGGCTGTTGGCAAGGTTGATGGCTTCTCCCATTGGTCGATTCACTCTCTCTCTTTCTCTCGGCCAATGGTGGCAGAGATGCTAAACCAGATGTGTGAATGTGTCCAATATGGCTCATCATGTTAACCCTCAGCTCATGTTTCATAACTTTGTTTGATTTGTTTGATAATCAGGGCCATTGTTATCTGGTCTCACCTTTGCGAGCCAAACTCCTTTCAAATTCTAATGAGCTAATATATCCAAAGCAATTGTGCTTCACTCTCACATGATTTTTTAGAGTTACAAGATTACATAATTGGAATATCAGAGTTATTACCTGGAAATAACTAACTACCTTAATTATAATAAGAACAAGAATAACTTTAAGTGCATGTTTTGCAGTGGTTCTCAACCTTTGTCTCACACTAAATACATGTAAATGGATGTGTGTCCACAGGCAGCCTGTAAATTATATTTAAATTCATAGCTACTTCAATTATTGCCAGTAAAACAAACTATACATGCCATCTTTAAGAAGCCCCAGTAAACCTGTTTAAAGTATTAAGTTAAACATAACATTTTATGTTAAGGCCTTTTTACAGTTCATTATGTTGATCTCATCATGGGCCCACTTCAAACTGTCAGGGGGCCCCCAAATGAAATGGAATATATACGGTACATGCAGTATATATCCATATATGTACATATCTCCATTTATAACCATAAAAATTGCATATATATTTTAAGTCCATAGCTTGAATCATTGCCAGTAAAACAAACCATGCATGCCTTTAAGAAGCCCCAGTAAACCCTGCGAAAAAATATCTCAACCTGGGGGGGGCCCCACTTCAAACTGTCCGGGGCCCCCAAAACTAAAGGGAATTGATACACATGTATCAATTTGGGGGCCCTCAAAAGTTTTAAATATAAATATTTACACACATCTTAGAAGAAATGTATCCAATCCCTGCATCCTTTAAATTAATGTATGTGACATCACAGAACATTCATGAAGGAACTGCTTTTGTGTAATCAGGGCCATTGTTATCTGGTCTCACCTTTGCGAGCCGAACTCCTTTCAAATTCTAATGAGCTAATATATCCAAAGCAATTGTGCTTCACTCTCACATGATTTTTTAGAGTTACAAGATTACATAATTGGAATATCAGAGTTATTATACCTGCAAATAACTAACTACCTTAATTATAATAAGAACAAGAATAACTTTAAGTGCATGTTTTGCAGTGGTTCTCAACCTTTGTCTCACACTAAATACATGTAAATGGATGTGTGTCCACAGGCAGCCTGTAAATTATATTTAAATTCATAGCTACTTCAATTATTGCCAGTAAAACAAACTATACATGCCATCTTTAAGAAGCCCCAGTAAACCTGTTTAAAGTATTAAGTTAAACATAACATTTTATGTTAAGGCCTTTTTACAGTTCATTATGTTGATCTCATCATGGGCCCACTTCAAACTGTCAGGGGGCCCCCAAATGAAATGGAATATATACGGTACATGCAGTATATATCCATATATGTACATATCTCCATTTATAACCATAAAAATTGCATATATATTTTAAGTCCATAGCTTGAATCATTGCCAGTAAAACAAACCATGCATGCCTTTAAGAAGCCCCAGTAAACCCTGCGAAAAAATATCTCAACCTGGGGGGGGCCCCACTTCAAACTGTCCGGGGCCCCCAAAACTAAAGGGAATTGATACACATGTATCAATTTGGGGGCCCTCAAAAGTTTTAAATATAAATATTTACACACATCTTAGAAGAAATGTATCCAATCCCTGCATCCTTTAAATTAATGTATGTGACATCACAGAACATTCATGAAGGAACTGCTTTTGTGTAATCAGGGCCATTGTTATCTGGTCTCACCTTTGCGAGCCAAACTCCTTTCAAATTCTAATGAGCTAATATATCCAAAGCAATTGTGCTTCACTCTCACATGATTTTTTAGAGTTACAAGATTACATAATTGGAATATCAGAGTTATTATACCTGCAAATAACTAACTACCTTAATTATAATAAGAACAAGAATAACTTTAAGTGCATGTTTTGCAGTGGTTCTCAACCTTTGTCTCACACTAAATACATGTAAATGGATGTGTGTCCACAGGCAGCCTGTAAATTATATTTAAATTCATAGCTACTTCAATTATTGCCAGTAAAACAAACTATACATGCCATCTTTAAGAAGCCCCAGTAAACCTGTTTAAAGTATTAAGTTAAACATAACATTTTATGTTAAGGCCTTTTTACAGTTCATTATGTTGATCTCATCATGGGCCCACTTCAAACTGTCAGGGGGCCCCCAAATGAAATGGAATATATACGGTACATGCAGTATATATCCATATATGTACATATCTCCATTTATAACCATAAAAATTGCATATATATTTTAAGTCCATAGCTTGAATCATTGCCAGTAAAACAAACCATGCATGCCTTTAAGAAGCCCCAGTAAACCCTGCGAAAAAATATCTCAACCTGGGGGGGCCCCACTTCAAACTGTCCGGGGCCCCCAAAACTAAAGGGAATTGATACACATGTATCAATTTGGGGGCCCTCAAAAGTTTTAAATATAAATATTTACACACATCTTAGAAGAAATGTATCCAATCCCTGCATCCTTTAAATTAATGTATGTGACATCACAGAACATTCATGAAGGAACTGCTTTTGTGTAATCAGGGCCATTGTTATCTGGTCTCACCTTTGCGAGCCAAACTCCTTTCAAATTCTAATGAGCTAATATATCCAAAGCAATTGTGCTTCACTCTCACATGATTTTTTAGAGTTACAAGATTACATAATTGGAATATCAGAGTTATTATACCTGCAAATAACTAACTACCTTAATTATAATAAGAACAAGAATAACTTTAAGTGCATGTTTTGCAGTGGTTCTCAACCTTTGTCTCACACTAAATACATGTAAATGGATGTGTGTCCACAGGCAGCCTGTAAATTATATTTCAATTCATAGCTACTTCAATTATTGCCAGTAAAAGAAACTATACATTCCATCTTTAAGAAGCCCCAGTAAACCTGTTTAAAGTATTAAGTTAAACATAACATTTTATGTTAAGTCCCTTACCGTTCATTATGTTGATATCATCATGGGCCCACTTGCCACTTCAAACTGTCAGGGGGCCCCCAAATGAGACTGAATATATATGTCAATATATGTACATATATAATATATTTTAAGTCCATAGCTACTTTAAGAAGCCCCAGTAAACCGTGTGTGAAAAATTAATCTAATCCTGGGGGGCCCCCATTCCCTGCATCCGGAATGGATACATTTCTTCAAAAATCTGTGTAAATATATTTACATTTAAAAAAGTTTTGAGGGCCCCCAAATTGGTATAGACATCAACTCCCTTTGATTTTGGGGGCCCTGGACAGTTTGAAGTGGGCCCCCCAGGATGAGATAAGATTTTCAGAGTGTTTACTGGGGCCTCTTAAAGATGTACTGTACGTGACATCACAGAACAGACATGAAGGAACTGCTTGGGTAATCAGGGCCATTGTTATCTGGTCTGCACCTTTGAGAGCCAAGCTCTTTTCAGATTCGAATGAGCTAATATGTCCAAAGCAATTGTTTCATGTTAACCCCCACTTCAACTGTTCTCTGTTCAACAGCTCAACTGGGGGGCCCATGCCCAGTTAAAAAAAAAAAAAAAAAAAAAAAAAGTGAAAAAAAAAAAAAAAAAAAATCTCATGAGCCTGTGTGGGGCCCCAGGCGGCTGCCTACTTTGCCTGTATGGTAAGCACGGCCCTGCTTACAGTTTGTTATCCAGACAGAGGACATCTTACAGCTTGTTATCCAGACAGAGGACATCTTACAGCTTGTTATCCAGACAGAGGACATCTTACAGCTTGTTGTCCAGACAGAGGACATCTTACAGCTTGTTATCCAGACAGAGGACATCTTACAGCTTGTTATCCAGACAGAGGACACCTTACAACTTGTTATCCAGACAGAGGACACCTTACAACTTGTTATCCAGACAGAGGACATCTTACAGCTTGTTATCCAGACAGAGGACATCTTACAGTGTTTTATCCAGACAGAGGACATCTTACAGTGTGTTATCCAGACAGAGGACATCTTACAGTGTGTTATCCAGACAGAGGACACCTTAAAACTTGTCATCATGAAAAGCAGTAATAGATTGAGTTCAACCAGACGATCATCACAGAGGCTAAAGCGTTCAGCCTCAGCCTCTGAAGACCAACCACCAGCAAAGCGTCGGGTGAGTTGTTTTAAAATGACTCCAGTTTGATAATGTAGGAGTGTATCATTGTTATTTCAATCTACAGTCCTCTGTGTTGAATAATTCTGAGCGTGTACTCGCTACTTAAGGACTCTAAGAACAAAGACGTTAAGAACTGTACAATTACATACTAATAGATTATTATATGTGTTACTTTTGAATCAGATGCAATGTCAAATCATGATTTAACCATTTCTTTTCATAATTCAGGTTGCAGAGGACACATCTTCTGAAATGGTTTTGTGGGAGGATCTTCTCCAGGCTGAGAAGGCTAAGTTGGCGGCCATGCCAGAACTGCAAGGGATGGAGAAACTATTTTGGGCAGAGCTAGATGAAATAGAGGAAATCAGCTGGAGCATACCCATGACAACATCATCATCACTGTGGCCAGAGCGTTCAGTCCGAAACTCTAAAACACAACCACCAGCTACGCTTTTGGTGAAAGAAAAAGTGGTAAGTTTAATTAGACAATTTATATTGCAATCATATTTTAGCCGTATAATTATATAAATACTATATATAATTGATATTTTACAATAATATACATAAATTGTAATATTTGAATCCACCTGGAGTACTCAAGCCTTAGGCTTAAGTAGCCTACCCTCCAGACCTCAGCTAACCCTACTAGTGTTTACCTGTTTTCACCTTGAACCTTTGACTTTTTACAGGCTGAGTTGACAGAACAGCACACTAAGAGGAGTGACACAGAAATGGAGAGCTTGAGCACCTTCAAGAAGCCCCTGTTGACACTATTCATCCAGAATGCTCCAGGTTCTCTCACCTCCCGAATCTCCTCCTCCAAACAAGAGGCACGTATGCGTGTTGCCGCAGAAGATGCAAATGATACAGGCCTGCTGATCAGACTGACCAGACCACCAACCAAGCATGCAGAGCAGAAGAGTCTGGGTGACTTTAATGAGCCTCTGGAGACACGATTCACCCAGAATGCTGCTGTCCTGCCAGAATGCTGCATTAGGCCCCGGATCTCTTCCCCTGGACGGGAGACGCTTATAAGTGTTGCCTCAGATGCTCCAGGTCTGCTGATCCACAGCCGCAGTGTGGCAGAGTACCAGCAGCTGTACCATTCAGTGGTGGATGTCCTGGTGAAGCCCAAAGAGCACATGAACAGGAGTAAGAAGATCAAGAAGCGACTGTGGGATGAGCTCTCTGGTCCTCGCTTCCGTTCCACTGCAGTGCCAGACACACAACAGCAGCTCACTGAGTCCTCCAGCACTGGTTCAGTACGCAAGGATTTTAATTACTTGAAGTTTTATAATTGAACAAAAACTTCTCAGTGAAGGAAATTCAAATAGGCGATGGCAAAGTTGCTGAGAATTCATTAAGGATCATAACACTGGTTTTAAATAAGGACAGTTACATTCTGTTCTGTCCCCTTCTTTCTTCCAAGGTGAAAATGAATGCCACTGAATGCTACGAGCCAATGATGGTGTCAACAAAGAGCATGTGTGAGGAGAAGAGCCCAACTGTTTCCATCATCACTCCGCTACACGCACACATTCTGAGTGACACAGTCAGCTCCATTGAGGACTCAATAGGATGTGCACAGGACCAACGTATTGAGGAAGCTCAAATCTTCCTCTATATTGCAACTGCCTTAGACCCCAGGTTTAAGTCAATGCTCTTCTTATCGCCACCAGATGTGCAGGAAACATATGCCAAGGTGGTGACAAAGGCTGCTGCCCTGATGGTAATTACCACTTGTAAACACAATGTTATTTGTGCCATTAGATTAGACCATCAGACTACTGTTAGTTGTAACTTGGCTTCCACATATACATCCAATCCATACAGGAGGATGCAGAAGATTTGGGAATGCAGTCTGATGCTGACAAGGAGGGAGGAAGTGCTGAGGGGAGTGCTGATGATGAGGACGGTCCACCACACACACCAAAGAGAAAGAGATCTGCAAATGATATCCTTCTTGGAAAGACATTCAAAAACACCAGATCTTCCCAGACCATGTTGTCACCTACTTCCATAGTTGAAAAGGAGGTCAAGCTATACAGAGATTCTCCTTCCCTACCACTGTCATGTGGCCCATTGGGTTGGTGGAGATCTCAGGCATACAGGTACCCACTCCTTGCCAAGCTGGCACAAAGGTATCTGTGTGTCCCAGGCACTAGTGTACCACCAGAAATAATATTTTCTCCTGTCTGTGACAATATAACACCTCAGAGGAGTACAGTTACCACTGAGCATGCTGATCAGTTAAGTGTTCCTCAAGAAGAATATGCCTTGATGTGTCTAGGTTAGGCTAAACGTTGTTTACCCTGGTACTGGTTTATATACTTGAACTAATGTCCACAGGATTTCATTTTATTTTATTCTTATCTTGTTAAGCACTGAAGAGCTGGAAAGGCCACCAAGTTTACATAAAACAAGTTGCTACTCACTATTCAGAAATCACAGACAAGGTAGAGCGCAGCATACAGTTTTAGTTTGAATCTTGGTCAGAAGTGAACATGTGTTATGACTGAATTATGTATATTTTGGAGTTATTGTAACTATAAATATACAGTGTTATTATAAGTAGATTATAAATGCATTATGCATGTTTATCAATGTGATCTATTCAATGCCACACAACCACTGGCTATTAACAAGTTGATCACTGTTTTTTTTTCATATATATTTTGTTCAATCATTATTTTAAACCTATTTGAATTTTATAGGTACCTAGGGCTCTATTTCCATTCCAAATATATTGAAAGTAAGCACAACAAAAATCAAATAGAAAGTAATTACACACATCTGAGTGCTCTACATTCTTTCAGAACAATATAAGCTGGTGTTCTATGGAGGAACAACCTTAATACACTATGGGCCCTATGAAAAAACATGTCTAAATAGTTCAAATAGTTGATCTACAAGGAAACAACATTTCAGTGTATATAATTGGCTATTTTTTTGTATTCTCTGTTCAACACACAAGGACAAATGGCTGCAGTGTCCCTAAATACACTGGAGATAAACATATTCAACTTTAAGCATCTGTATTCTTATCACACACATGTACACAATTATTCTGTACTGTATATTTAAAATGCAAATCATAAATATGTGTTCCATTCAATGCCACACAACTGACCATTAACACGTTGATCACTGCATGTTCAACCTCACACCCATTGTGGGCTATAAGTAGACCACCAATCTGCAAAGCATCACAACACCTGAACACAGAGCACAGAGAGGACACCTTACAGTTTGTTATCCAGACAGAGGACATCTTACAGCTTGTTATCCAGACAGAGGACATCTTACAGCTTGTTATCCAGACAGAGGACATCTTACAGTGTGTTATCCAGACAGAGGACATCTTACAGTGTGTTATCCAGACAGAGGACACCTTAAAACTTGTCATCATGAAAAGCAGTAATAGATTGAGTTCAACCAGACGATCATCACAGAGGCTAAAGCGTTCAGCCTCAGCCTCTGAAGACCAACCACCAGCAAAGCCATTCCAAATATATTGAAAGTAAGCACAACAAAAATCAAATAGAAAGTAATTACACACATCTGAGTGCTCTACATTCTTTCAGAACAATATAAGCTGGTGTTCTATGGAGGAACAACCTTAATACACTATGGGCCCTATGAAAAAACATGTCTAAATAGTTCAAATAGTTGATCTACAAGGAAAAAACATTTCAGTGTATATAATTGGCTATTTGTTTGTATTCTCTGTTCAACACACAAGGACAAATGGCTGCAGTGTCCCTAAATACACTGGAGATAAACATATTCAACTTTAAGCATCTGTATTCTTATCACACACATGTACACAATTATTCTGTACTGTATATTTAAAATGCAAATCATAAATACGTGTTCCATTCAATGCCACACAACTGACCATTAACACGTTGATCACTGCATGTTCAATCTTTTGTTTTGGCAATTCAATCATCAGACACCCCTATTTGCATTTTAACCGGGTGATAAGAATGAGTTCCTTCCCCATTTACAATTCAAACTATATTGAAATTAAGCACACTCAAGATCCTATTGAAAGTGGCTCCACACACCTGAGTGCTGTTCACTCCCTCAGTAAAAGCTAAACAACAGCTTGCTACACTATGTGAGGAGATTCAATGAGCAGCATTCTTTTATAATAAGAATAGAATATGTGGAGGTCAACTTGACTTCAAAGTCGTCATAACACATGGACAAATATCTGCAGTGTGCTGGTGTATTGGTGTATTGGGCAATCATCCATACAAGCATTGAATGTACATGTTGTGTCATTTAAATAGGAAAGTTCTCAGTCAAACTTCAAACCATCAAACTATCATAACTATTTTCTCATTCATTGGTCAAACTGACACACATTGTACTTTGTCAATACTATTGCTTTAACATGAACAGTCTTGTTCAACTTTACATCCAGTAAGTGCTATGTTTTTTTTCATGCACCAATGAAATCAAATTTAGACACAATTAACCATCCGCTTATCACTATAAGCCTTTTAATGAGGCACTCTATCTATATCTGATTATAGTACACTTTAATTTGAGGTTATCTGAGTTTGTTTCAACTGATGCTTAGTGCAATGTGCATGACTATGTTGTTCATATTGTATTATACATTACATAATTTTCATTCCTGGTCATTTTGTTCAAGGCCAATGAATGGCATTCATGTGATGTTTGTGTAGTTTTGCAGAAACCAGATGATCTATTCAACGTCAGACAATCAGTGACCATTAACAAGTGTGATTAGCATTTTAACCAGCATGGGGTTCTCTTCTCCAATTGGCTCCTTGATAGAGGGTGATACAAACCTCACACCCATTGTGGGCTATAAGTAGACCACCAATCTGCAAAGCATCACAACACCTGAACACAGAGCACAGAGAGGACACCTTACAGTTTGTTATCCAGACAGAGGACATCTTACAGCTTGTTATCCAGACAGAGGACATCTTACAGCTTGTTATCCAGACAGAGGACATCTTACAGTGTGTTATCCAGACAGAGGACATCTTACAGTGTGTTATCCAGACAGAGGACACCTTAAAACTTGTCATCATGAAAAGCAGTAATAGATTGAGTTCAACCAGACGATCATCACAGAGGCTAAAGCGTTCAGCCTCAGCCTCTGAAGACCAACCACCAGCAAAGCGTCGGGTGAGTTGTTTTAAAATGACTCCAGTTTGATAATGTAGGAGTGTATCATTGTTATTTCAATCTACAGTCCTCTGTGTTGAATAATTCTGAGCGTGTACTCGCTACTTAAGGACTCTAAGAACTAAGACGTTAAGAACTGTACAATTACATACTAATAGATTATTATATGTGTTACTTTTGAATCAGATGCAATGTCAAATCATGATTTAACCATTTATTTTCATAATTCAGGTTACAGAGGACACATCTTCTGAAATGGTTTTGTGGGAGGATCTTCTCCAGGCTGAGAAGGCTAAGTTGGCGGCCATGCCAGAACTGCAAGGGATGGAGAAACTATTTTGGGCAGAGCTAGATGAAATAGAGGAAATCAGCTGGAGCATACCCATGACAACATCATCATCACTGTGGCCAGAGCGTTCAGTCCGAAACTCTAAAACACAACCACCAGCTACGCTTTTGGTGAAAGAAAAAGTGGTAAGTTTAATTAGACAATTTATATTGCAATCATATTTTAGCCGTATAATTATATAAATACTATATATAATTGATATTTTACAATAATATACATAAATTGTAATATTTGAATCCACCTGGAGTACTCAAGCCTTAGGCTTAAGTAGCCTACCCTCCAGACCTCCGCTAACGCTACTAGTGTTGACCTGTTTTCACCTTGAACCTTTGTTTTTTTACAGGCTGGGTTGACAGAGCAGCACACTAAGAGGAGTGACACAGAAATGGAGAGCTTGAGCACCTTCAAGAAGCCCCTGTTGACACTATTCATCCAGAATGCTCCAGATTCTCTCACCTCCCGAATCTCCTCCTCCAAACAGGAGGCACGTATGCGTGTTGCCGCAGAAGATGCAAATGATCCAGGCCTGCTGATCAGACTGACCAGACCACCAACCAAGCATGCAGAGCAGAAGAGTCTGGGTGACTTTAATGAGCCTCTGGAGACACGATTCACCCAGAATGCTGCTGTCCTGCCAGAATGCTGCATTAGGCCCCGGATCTCTTCCCCTGGACGGGAGACGCTTATAAGTGTTGCCTCAGATGCTCCAGGTCTGCTGATCCACAGCCGCAGTGTGGCAGAGTACCAGCAGCTGTACCATTCAGTGGTGGATGTCCTGGTGAAGCCCAAAGAGCACATGAACAGGAGTAAGAAGATCAAGAAGCGACTGTGGGATGAGCTCTCTGGTCCTCGCTTCCGTTCCACTGCAGTGCCAGACACACAACAGCAGCTCACTGAGTCCTCCAGCACTGGTTCAGTACGCAAGGATTTTAATTACTTGAAGTTTTATAATTGAACAAAAACTTATCAGTGAAGGAAATTCAAATAGGCGATGGCAAAGTTGCTGAGAATTCATTAAGGATCATAACACTGGTTTTAAATAAGGACAGTTACATTCTGTTCTGTCCTCTTCTTTCTTCAAAGGTGAAAATGAATGCCACTGAATGCTACGAGCCAATGATGGTGTCAACAAAGAGCATGTGTGAGGAGAAGGGCCCAACTGTTTCCATCATCACTCCGCTACACGCACACATTCTGAGTGACACAGTCAGCTCCATTGAGGACTCAATAGGATGTGCACAGGACCAACGTATTGAGGAAGCTCAAATCTTCCTCTATATTGCAACTGCCTTAGACCCCAGGTTTAAGTCAATGCTCTTCTTATCGCCACCAGATGTGCAGGAAACATATGCCAAGGTGGTGACAAAGGCTGCTGCCCTGATGGTAATTACCACTTGTAAACACAATGTTATTTGTGCCATTAGATTAGACCATCAGACTACTGTTAGTTGTAACTTGGCTTCCACATATCCAATCCATACAGGAGGATGCAGAAGATTTGGGAATGCAGTCTGATGCTGACAAGGAGGGAGGAAGTGCTGAGGGGAGTGCTGATGATGAGGACGGTCCACCACACACACCAAAGAGAAAGAGATCTGCAAATGATATCCTTCTTGGAAAGACATTCAAAAACACCAGATCTTCCCAGACCATGTTGTCACCTACTTCCATAGTTGAAAAGGAGGTCAAGCAATACCGAGATTCTCCTTCCCTACATCTGTCACATGGCCCATTGGGTTGGTGGAGATCTCAGGCATACAGGTACCCACTCCTTGCCAAGCTGGCACAAACTTATCTGTGTGTCCCAGGTACTAGTGTACCATCAGAAAGACTGTTTTCTTGTGTCTGTGACAATATAACACCTCAGAGGAGTACAGTTACCCCTGAGCATGCTGATCAGTTAGTGTTCCTCAAGAAGAATATACCTTGATGTCTAGGTTAAGCTAAACGTTTTTTTTTTTTTTTTTTTTTTTTTTTTTTTTAATTCTTATCTTGTTAAGCACCGGAGAGCTGAAATGGCCCCAAGTTTACATAAAACAAGTTGCTACTCACTATTCAGAAATCACCGCCCAGGTTTACCCTGCAGTTGTATTGCCCAGCTTGATTTTTCCCACATGCATGAAATTGGCAATAAATATTTTAGAGAGGGATTATAGTGAGGGGCATTATCAGTGTTTGTTTGCTGTCAGGAGTAGGAAAGATGCAAGCACATTTGTGTACATTGATTCATGTACTAGGCCAGTTTGTTATGCAAATAATCGTGTAAGATTTTGGAATAAATGCATAATTTCCAATTGCCTTTTATTGGTATTATTTATTTTTTCAGGTAGATATTGTGATATATTGTTGATGACATGTCTTTGTATATAATGATACTGTGTTAGTAGATTATGTTTATAAAACAGTATAGACATGGATGCATAGTGTTACCAGTAGTTTCAATAGGGTTGTTATTGTCCCCCATAATATGATCATTAATATGTGTTCCATTCAATGCCACACAACTGCCAATTAACATGTTGATCACTGCATGTTCAATCTTTTGTTTTTGGCAATTCAATCATCAGCCATCCCTATTTGCATTTTAACCAGTTGATAAGAATGATTTTCTTCCCCATTTACAATTCAAACTATATTGAAATTAAGCACACTCAAGATCCTATTGAAAGTGGTTGCACACACCTGAGTGCTGTTCATTCCCTTAGTAAAAGCTGAACAACAGCTTGCTACACTATGTGAGGAGATTCATTGAGCTGCATTCTTCTATAATAAGAATAGAATATTTGGAGGTCAACTTGACTTCAAAGTCGTCATAACACAAGGACAAATATCTGCAGTGTGCTTAAAATACACTGTATTGGTCAATCATCCACACAAGCATTGAATGTACATGTTGTGTCATTTAAATTGGAACGTTTTCAGTCAAACTTCAAACCATCTAACTATCATAACTATTTTCTCATTCATTGGTCAAACTGACACACATTGTACTTTATCAATACTATTGCTTTAACATGAACACTTGTTCACCTTTACATCCGGTAAGTGCTATGTTTTTTTTTTCTTTTTTAAAATTATCAGGCACCAATGAAATCAATTTTAGACACACTTAACCATCCTCTTATCACTATAAGCCTATTAATGAGGCACTATATCTATATCTGATTATAGTACACTTTAATTTGAGGTAATCTGAGTTTGCTTCAACTGATGCTTAGTGCAATGTGCATGACTATGTAGTTCATATTGTATTATACATTACACATATATTTCATTCCTGGTCATTTTGTTCAAGGCCAATGAATGGTATTCATGAAATGTTTGTGTAGTTTTGCAGAAAACAGATGATCTATTCAACGTCAGACAATCAGTGACCATTAACACGTGTGATTAGCATTTTAACCAGCATGGGGTTCTCTTCTCCAATTGGCTCCTTGATAGAGGGTGATACAAACCTCACACCCATTGTGGGCTATGAGTAGACCACCAATCTGCAAAGCATCGCAACACCTGAAGACAGAGCACAGAGAGGACACCTTACAATTTGTTATCCAGACAGAGGACATCTTACAGTTTGTTATCCAGACAGAGGACATCTTACAGCTTGTTATCCAGACAGAGGACATCTTACAGCTTGTTATCCAGACAGAGGACATCTTACAGCTTGTTATCCAGACAGAGGACATCTTACAGCTTGTTATCCAGACAGAGGACATCTTACAGCTTGTTATCCAGACAGAGGACACCTTACAACTTGTTATCCAGACAGAGGACACCTTACAACTTGTTATCCAGACAGAGGACATCTTACAGCTTGTTATCCAGACAGAGGACATCTTACAGTGTTTTATCCAGACAGAGGACATCTTACAGTGTGTTATCCAGACAGAGGACATCTTACAGTGTGTTATCCAGACAGAGGACACCTTAAAACTTGTCATCATGAAAAGCAGTAATAGATTGAGTTCAACCAGACGATCATCACAGAGGCTAAAGCGTTCAGCCTCAGCCTCTGAAGACCAACCACCAGCAAAGCGTCGGGTGAGTTGTTTTAAAATGACTCCAGTTTGATAATGTAGGAGTGTATCATTGTTATTTAAATCTACAGTCCTCTGTGTTGAATAATTCTGAGCGTGTACTCGCTACTTAAGGACTCTAAGAACAAAGACGTTAAGAACTGTACAATTACATACTAATAGATTATTATATGTGTTACTTTTGAATCAGATGCAATGTCAAATCATGATTTAACCATTTCTTTTCATAATTCAGGTTGCAGAGGACACATCTTCTGAAATGGTTTTGTGGGAGGATCTTCTCCAGGCTGAGAAGGCTAAGTTGGCGGCCATGCCAGAACTGCAAGGGATGGAGAAACTATTTTGGGCAGAGCTAGATGAAATAGAGGAAATCAGCTGGAGCATACCCATGACAACATCATCATCACTGTGGCCAGAGCGTTCAGTCCGAAACTCTAAAACACAACCACCAGCTACGCTTTTGGTGAAAGAAAAAGTGGTAAGTTTAATTAGACAATTTATATTGCAATCATATTTTAGCCGTATAATTATATAAATACTATATATAATTGATATTTTACAATAATATACATAAATTGTAATATTTGAATCCACCTGGAGTACTCAAGCCTTAGGCTTAAGTAGCCTACCCTCCAGACCTCAGCTAACGCTACTAGTGTTGACCTGTTTTCACCTTGAACCTTTGACTTTTTACAGGCTGAGTTGACAGAACAGCACACTAAGAGGAGTGACACAGAAATGGAGAGCTTGAGCACCTTCAAGAAGCCCCTGTTGACACTATTCATCCAGAATGCTCCAGGTTCTCTCACCTCCCGAATCTCCTCCTCCAAACAAGAGGCACGTATGCGTGTTGCCGCAGAAGATGCAAATGATACAGGCCTGCTGATCAGACTGACCAGACCACCAACCAAGCATGCAGAGCAGAAGAGTCTGGGTGACTTTAATGAGCCTCTGGAGACACGATTCACCCAGAATGCTGCTGTCCTGCCAGAATGCTGCATTAGGCCCCGGATCTCTTCCCCTGGACGGGAGACGCTTATAAGTGTTGCCTCAGATGCTCCAGGTCTGCTGATCCACAGCCGCAGTGTGGCAGAGTACCAGCAGCTGTACCATTCAGTGGTGGATGTCCTGGTGAAGCCCAAAGAGCACATGAACAGGAGTAAGAAGATCAAGAAGCGACTGTGGGATGAGCTCTCTGGTCCTCGCTTCCGTTCCACTGCAGTGCCAGACACACAACAGCAGCTCACTGAGTCCTCCAGCACTGGTTCAGTACGCAAGGATTTTAATTACTTGAAGTTTTATAATTGAACAAAAACTTCTCAGTGAAGGAAATTCAAATAGGCGATGGCAAAGTTGCTGAGAATTCATTAAGGATCATAACACTGGTTTTAAATAAGGACAGTTACATTCTGTTCTGTCCCCTTCTTTCTTCCAAGGTGAAAATGAATGCCACTGAATGCTACGAGCCAATGATGGTGTCAACAAAGAGCATGTGTGAGGAGAAGAGCCCAACTGTTTCCATCATCACTCCGCTACACGCACACATTCTGAGTGACACAGTCAGCTCCATTGAGGACTCAATAGGATGTGCACAGGACCAACGTATTGAGGAAGCTCAAATCTTCCTCTATATTGCAACTGCCTTAGACCCCAGGTTTAAGTCAATGCTCTTCTTATCGCCACCAGATGTGCAGGAAACATATGCCAAGGTGGTGACAAAGGCTGCTGCCCTGATGGTAATTACCACTTGTAAACACAATGTTATTTGTGCCATTAGATTAGACCATCAGACTACTGTTAGTTGTAACTTGGCTTCCACATATACATCCAATCCATACAGGAGGATGCAGAAGATTTGGGAATGCAGTCTGATGCTGACAAGGAGGGAGGAAGTGCTGAGGGGAGTGCTGATGATGAGGACGGTCCACCACACACACCAAAGAGAAAGAGATCTGCAAATGATATCCTTCTTGGAAAGACATTCAAAAACACCAGATCTTCCCAGACCATGTTGTCACCTACTTCCATAGTTGAAAAGGAGGTCAAGCTATACAGAGATTCTCCTTCCCTACCACTGTCATGTGGCCCATTGGGTTGGTGGAGATCTCAGGCATACAGGTACCCACTCCTTGCCAAGCTGGCACAAAGGTATCTGTGTGTCCCAGGCACTAGTGTACCACCAGAAATAATATTTTCTCCTGTCTGTGACAATATAACACCTCAGAGGAGTACAGTTACCACTGAGCATGCTGATCAGTTAAGTGTTCCTCAAGAAGAATATGCCTTGATGTGTCTAGGTTAGGCTAAACGTTGTTTACCCTGGTACTGGTTTATATACTTGAACTAATGTCCACAGGATTTCATTTTATTTTATTCTTATCTTGTTAAGCACTGAAGAGCTGGAAAGGCCACCAAGTTTACATAAAACAAGTTGCTACTCACTATTCAGAAATCACAGACAAGGTAGAGCGCAGCATACAGTTTTAGTTTGAATCTTGGTCAGAAGTGAACATGTGTTATGACTGAATTATGTATATTTTGGAGTTATTGTAACTATAAATATACAGTGTTATTATAAGTAGATTATAAATGCATTATGCATGTTTATCAATGTGATCTATTCAATGCCACACAACCACTGGCTATTAACAAGTTGATCACTGTTTTTTTTTCATATATATTTTGTTCAATCATTATTTTAAACCTATTTGAATGTTATAGGTACCTAGGGCTCTATTTCCATTCCAAATATATTGAAAGTAAGCACAACAAAAATCAAATAGAAAGTAATTACACACATCTGAGTGCTCTACATTCTTTCAGAACAATATAAGCTGGTGTTCTATGGAGGAACAACCTTAATACACTATGGGCCCTATGAAAAAACATGTCTAAATAGTTCAAATAGTTGATCTACAAGGAAACAACATTTCAGTGTATATAATTGGCTATTTTTTTGTATTCTCTGTTCAACACACAAGGACAAATGGCTGCAGTGTCCCTAAATACACTGGAGATAAACATATTCAACTTTAAGCATCTGTATTCTTATCACACACATGTACACAATTATTCTGTACTGTATATTTAAAATGCAAATCATAAATATGTGTTCCATTCAATGCCACACAACTGACCATTAACACGTTGATCACTGCATGTTCAACCTCACACCCATTGTGGGCTATAAGTAGACCACCAATCTGCAAAGCATCACAACACCTGAACACAGAGCACAGAGAGGACACCTTACAGTTTGTTATCCAGACAGAGGACATCTTACAGCTTGTTATCCAGACAGAGGACATCTTACAGCTTGTTATCCAGACAGAGGACATCTTACAGTGTGTTATCCAGACAGAGGACATCTTACAGTGTGTTATCCAGACAGAGGACACCTTAAAACTTGTCATCATGAAAAGCAGTAATAGATTGAGTTCAACCAGACGATCATCACAGAGGCTAAAGCGTTCAGCCTCAGCCTCTGAAGACCAACCACCAGCAAAGCCATTCCAAATATATTGAAAGTAAGCACAACAAAAATCAAATAGAAAGTAATTACACACATCTGAGTGCTCTACATTCTTTCAGAACAATATAAGCTGGTGTTCTATGGAGGAACAACCTTAATACACTATGGGCCCTATGAAAAAACATGTCTAAATAGTTCAAATAGTTGATCTACAAGGAAAAAACATTTCAGTGTATATAATTGGCTATTTGTTTGTATTCTCTGTTCAACACACAAGGACAAATGGCTGCAGTGTCCCTAAATACACTGGAGATAAACATATTCAACTTTAAGCATCTGTATTCTTATCACACACATGTACACAATTATTCTGTACTGTATATTTAAAATGCAAATCATAAATACGTGTTCCATTCAATGCCACACAACTGACCATTAACACGTTGATCACTGCATGTTCAATCTTTTGTTTTGGCAATTCAATCATCAGACACCCCTATTTGCATTTTAACCGGGTGATAAGAATGAGTTCCTTCCCCATTTACAATTCAAACTATATTGAAATTAAGCACACTCAAGATCCTATTGAAAGTGGTTCCACACACCTGAGTGCTGTTCACTCCCTCAGTAAAAGCTAAACAACAGCTTGCTACACTATGTGAGGAGATTCAATGAGCAGCATTCTTTTATAATAAGAATAGAATATGTGGAGGTCAACTTGACTTCAAAGTCGTCATAACACATGGACAAATATCTGCAGTGTGCTGGTGTATTGGTGTATTGGGCAATCATCCATACAAGCATTGAATGTACATGTTGTGTCATTTAAATAGGAAAGTTCTCAGTCAAACTTCAAACCATCAAACTATCATAACTATTTTCTCATTCATTGGTCAAACTGACACACATTGTACTTTGTCAATACTATTGCTTTAACATGAACAGTCTTGTTCAACTTTACATCCAGTAAGTGCTATGTTTTTTTTCATGCACCAATGAAATCAAATTTAGACACAATTAACCATCCGCTTATCACTATAAGCCTTTTAATGAGGCACTCTATCTATATCTGATTATAGTACACTTTAATTTGAGGTTATCTGAGTTTGTTTCAACTGATGCTTAGTGCAATGTGCATGACTATGTTGTTCATATTGTATTATACATTACATAATTTTCATTCCTGGTCATTTTGTTCAAGGCCAATGAATGGCATTCATGTGATGTTTGTGTAGTTTTGCAGAAACCAGATGATCTATTCAACGTCAGACAATCAGTGACCATTAACAAGTGTGATTAGCATTTTAACCAGCATGGGGTTCTCTTCTCCAATTGGCTCCTTGATAGAGGGTGATACAAACCTCACACCCATTGTGGGCTATAAGTAGACCACCAATCTGCAAAGCATCACAACACCTGAACACAGAGCACAGAGAGGACACCTTACAGTTTGTTATCCAGACAGAGGACATCTTACAGCTTGTTATCCAGACAGAGGACATCTTACAGCTTGTTATCCAGACAGAGGACATCTTACAGTGTGTTATCCAGACAGAGGACATCTTACAGTGTGTTATCCAGACAGAGGACACCTTAAAACTTGTCATCATGAAAAGCAGTAATAGATTGAGTTCAACCAGACGATCATCACAGAGGCTAAAGCGTTCAGCCTCAGCCTCTGAAGACCAACCACCAGCAAAGCGTCGGGTGAGTTGTTTTAAAATGACTCCAGTTTGATAATGTAGGAGTGTATCATTGTTATTTCAATCTACAGTCCTCTGTGTTGAATAATTCTGAGCGTGTACTCGCTACTTAAGGACTCTAAGAACTAAGACGTTAAGAACTGTACAATTACATACTAATAGATTATTATATGTGTTACTTTTGAATCAGATGCAATGTCAAATCATGATTTAACCATTTCTTTTCATAATTCAGGTTACAGAGGACACATCTTCTGAAATGGTTTTGTGGGAGGATCTTCTCCAGGCTGAGAAGGCTAAGTTGGCGGCCATGCCAGAACTGCAAGGGATGGAGAAACTATTTTGGGCAGAGCTAGATGAAATAGAGGAAATCAGCTGGAGCATACCCATGACAACATCATCATCACTGTGGCCAGAGCGTTCAGTCCGAAACTCTAAAACACAACCACCAGCTACGCTTTTGGTGAAAGAAAAAGTGGTAAGTTTAATTAGACAATTTATATTGCAATCATATTTTAGCCGTATAATTATATAAATACTATATATAATTGATATTTTACAATAATATACATAAATTGTAATATTTGAATCCACCTGGAGTACTCAAGCCTTAGGCTTAAGTAGCCTACCCTCCAGACCTCAGCTAACGCTACTAGTGTTGACCTGTTTTCACCTTGAACCTTTGACTTTTTACAGGCTGAGTTGACAGAACAGCACACTAAGAGGAGTGACACAGAAATGGAGAGCTTGAGCACCTTCAAGAAGCCCCTGTTGACACTATTCATCCAGAATGCTCCAGGTTCTCTCACCTCCCGAATCTCCTCCTCCAAACAAGAGGCACGTATGCGTGTTGCCGCAGAAGATGCAAATGATACAGGCCTGCTGATCAGACTGACCAGACCACCAACCAAGCATGCAGAGCAGAAGAGTCTGGGTGACTTTAATGAGCCTCTGGAGACACGATTCACCCAGAATGCTGCTGTCCTGCCAGAATGCTGCATTAGGCCCCGGATCTCTTCCCCTGGACGGGAGACGCTTATAAGTGTTGCCTCAGATGCTCCAGGTCTGCTGATCCACAGCCGCAGTGTGGCAGAGTACCAGCAGCTGTACCATTCAGTGGTGGATGTCCTGGTGAAGCCCAAAGAGCACATGAACAGGAGTAAGAAGATCAAGAAGCGACTGTGGGATGAGCTCTCTGGTCCTCGCTTCCGTTCCACTGCAGTGCCAGACACACAACAGCAGCTCACTGAGTCCTCCAGCACTGGTTCAGTACGCAAGGATTTTAATTACTTGAAGTTTTATAATTGAACAAAAACTTCTCAGTGAAGGAAATTCAAATAGGCGATGGCAAAGTTGCTGAGAATTCATTAAGGATCATAACACTGGTTTTAAATAAGGACAGTTACATTCTGTTCTGTCCCCTTCTTTCTTCCAAGGTGAAAATGAATGCCACTGAATGCTACGAGCCAATGATGGTGTCAACAAAGAGCATGTGTGAGGAGAAGAGCCCAACTGTTTCCATCATCACTCCGCTACACGCACACATTCTGAGTGACACAGTCAGCTCCATTGAGGACTCAATAGGATGTGCACAGGACCAACGTATTGAGGAAGCTCAAATCTTCCTCTATATTGCAACTGCCTTAGACCCCAGGTTTAAGTCAATGCTCTTCTTATCGCCACCAGATGTGCAGGAAACATATGCCAAGGTGGTGACAAAGGCTGCTGCCCTGATGGTAATTACCACTTGTAAACACAATGTTATTTGTGCCATTAGATTAGACCATCAGACTACTGTTAGTTGTAACTTGGCTTCCACATATACATCCAATCCATACAGGAGGATGCAGAAGATTTGGGAATGCAGTCTGATGCTGACAAGGAGGGAGGAAGTGCTGAGGGGAGTGCTGATGATGAGGACGGTCCACCACACACACCAAAGAGAAAGAGATCTGCAAATGATATCCTTCTTGGAAAGACATTCAAAAACACCAGATCTTCCCAGACCATGTTGTCACCTACTTCCATAGTTGAAAAGGAGGTCAAGCTATACAGAGATTCTCCTTCCCTACCACTGTCATGTGGCCCATTGGGTTGGTGGAGATCTCAGGCATACAGGTACCCACTCCTTGCCAAGCTGGCACAAAGGTATCTGTGTGTCCCAGGCACTAGTGTACCACCAGAAATAATATTTTCTCCTGTCTGTGACAATATAACACCTCAGAGGAGTACAGTTACCACTGAGCATGCTGATCAGTTAAGTGTTCCTCAAGAAGAATATGCCTTGATGTGTCTAGGTTAGGCTAAACGTTGTTTACCCTGGTACTGGTTTATATACTTGAACTAATGTCCACAGGATTTCATTTTATTTTATTCTTATCTTGTTAAGCACTGAAGAGCTGGAAAGGCCACCAAGTTTACATAAAACAAGTTGCTACTCACTATTCAGAAATCACAGACAAGGTAGAGCGCAGCATACAGTTTTAGTTTGAATCTTGGTCAGAAGTGAACATGTGTTATGACTGAATTATGTATATTTTGGAGTTATTGTAACTATAAATATACAGTGTTATTATAAGTAGATTATAAATGCATTATGCATGTTTATCAATGTGATCTATTCAATGCCACACAACCACTGGCTATTAACAAGTTGATCACTGTTTTTTTTTCATATATATTTTGTTCAATCATTATTTTAAACCTATTTGAATGTTATAGGTACCTAGGGCTCTATTTCCATTCCAAATATATTGAAAGTAAGCACAACAAAAATCAAATAGAAAGTAATTACACACATCTGAGTGCTCTACATTCTTTCAGAACAATATAAGCTGGTGTTCTATGGAGGAACAACCTTAATACACTATGGGCCCTATGAAAAAACATGTCTAAATAGTTCAAATAGTTGATCTACAAGGAAACAACATTTCAGTGTATATAATTGGCTATTTTTTTGTATTCTCTGTTCAACACACAAGGACAAATGGCTGCAGTGTCCCTAAATACACTGGAGATAAACATATTCAACTTTAAGCATCTGTATTCTTATCACACACATGTACACAATTATTCTGTACTGTATATTTAAAATGCAAATCATAAATATGTGTTCCATTCAATGCCACACAACTGACCATTAACACGTTGATCACTGCATGTTCAACCTCACACCCATTGTGGGCTATAAGTAGACCACCAATCTGCAAAGCATCACAACACCTGAACACAGAGCACAGAGAGGACACCTTACAGTTTGTTATCCAGACAGAGGACATCTTACAGCTTGTTATCCAGACAGAGGACATCTTACAGCTTGTTATCCAGACAGAGGACATCTTACAGTGTGTTATCCAGACAGAGGACATCTTACAGTGTGTTATCCAGACAGAGGACACCTTAAAACTTGTCATCATGAAAAGCAGTAATAGATTGAGTTCAACCAGACGATCATCACAGAGGCTAAAGCGTTCAGCCTCAGCCTCTGAAGACCAACCACCAGCAAAGCCATTCCAAATATATTGAAAGTAAGCACAACAAAAATCAAATAGAAAGTAATTACACACATCTGAGTGCTCTACATTCTTTCAGAACAATATAAGCTGGTGTTCTATGGAGGAACAACCTTAATACACTATGGGCCCTATGAAAAAACATGTCTAAATAGTTCAAATAGTTGATCTACAAGGAAAAAACATTTCAGTGTATATAATTGGCTATTTGTTTGTATTCTCTGTTCAACACACAAGGACAAATGGCTGCAGTGTCCCTAAATACACTGGAGATAAACATATTCAACTTTAAGCATCTGTATTCTTATCACACACATGTACACAATTATTCTGTACTGTATATTTAAAATGCAAATCATAAATACGTGTTCCATTCAATGCCACACAACTGACCATTAACACGTTGATCACTGCATGTTCAATCTTTTGTTTTGGCAATTCAATCATCAGACACCCCTATTTGCATTTTAACCGGGTGATAAGAATGAGTTCCTTCCCCATTTACAATTCAAACTATATTGAAATTAAGCACACTCAAGATCCTATTGAAAGTGGTTCCACACACCTGAGTGCTGTTCACTCCCTCAGTAAAAGCTAAACAACAGCTTGCTACACTATGTGAGGAGATTCAATGAGCAGCATTCTTTTATAATAAGAATAGAATATGTGGAGGTCAACTTGACTTCAAAGTCGTCATAACACATGGACAAATATCTGCAGTGTGCTGGTGTATTGGTGTATTGGGCAATCATCCATACAAGCATTGAATGTACATGTTGTGTCATTTAAATAGGAAAGTTCTCAGTCAAACTTCAAACCATCAAACTATCATAACTATTTTCTCATTCATTGGTCAAACTGACACACATTGTACTTTGTCAATACTATTGCTTTAACATGAACAGTCTTGTTCAACTTTACATCCAGTAAGTGCTATGTTTTTTTTCATGCACCAATGAAATCAAATTTAGACACAATTAACCATCCGCTTATCACTATAAGCCTTTTAATGAGGCACTCTATCTATATCTGATTATAGTACACTTTAATTTGAGGTTATCTGAGTTTGTTTCAACTGATGCTTAGTGCAATGTGCATGACTATGTTGTTCATATTGTATTATACATTACATAATTTTCATTCCTGGTCATTTTGTTCAAGGCCAATGAATGGCATTCATGTGATGTTTGTGTAGTTTTGCAGAAACCAGATGATCTATTCAACGTCAGACAATCAGTGACCATTAACAAGTGTGATTAGCATTTTAACCAGCATGGGGTTCTCTTCTCCAATTGGCTCCTTGATAGAGGGTGATACAAACCTCACACCCATTGTGGGCTATAAGTAGACCACCAATCTGCAAAGCATCACAACACCTGAACACAGAGCACAGAGAGGACACCTTACAGTTTGTTATCCAGACAGAGGACATCTTACAGCTTGTTATCCAGACAGAGGACATCTTACAGCTTGTTATCCAGACAGAGGACATCTTACAGTGTGTTATCCAGACAGAGGACATCTTACAGTGTGTTATCCAGACAGAGGACACCTTAAAACTTGTCATCATGAAAAGCAGTAATAGATTGAGTTCAACCAGACGATCATCACAGAGGCTAAAGCGTTCAGCCTCAGCCTCTGAAGACCAACCACCAGCAAAGCGTCGGGTGAGTTGTTTTAAAATGACTCCAGTTTGATAATGTAGGAGTGTATCATTGTTATTTCAATCTACAGTCCTCTGTGTTGAATAATTCTGAGCGTGTACTCGCTACTTAAGGACTCTAAGAACTAAGACGTTAAGAACTGTACAATTACATACTAATAGATTATTATATGTGTTACTTTTGAATCAGATGCAATGTCAAATCATGATTTAACCATTTATTTTCATAATTCAGGTTACAGAGGACACATCTTCTGAAATGGTTTTGTGGGAGGATCTTCTCCAGGCTGAGAAGGCTAAGTTGGCGGCCATGCCAGAACTGCAAGGGATGGAGAAACTATTTTGGGCAGAGCTAGATGAAATAGAGGAAATCAGCTGGAGCATACCCATGACAACATCATCATCACTGTGGCCAGAGCGTTCAGTCCGAAACTCTAAAACACAACCACCAGCTACGCTTTTGGTGAAAGAAAAAGTGGTAAGTTTAATTAGACAATTTATATTGCAATCATATTTTAGCCGTATAATTATATAAATACTATATATAATTGATATTTTACAATAATATACATAAATTGTAATATTTGAATCCACCTGGAGTACTCAAGCCTTAGGCTTAAGTAGCCTACCCTCCAGACCTCCGCTAACGCTACTAGTGTTGACCTGTTTTCACCTTGAACCTTTGTTTTTTTACAGGCTGGGTTGACAGAGCAGCACACTAAGAGGAGTGACACAGAAATGGAGAGCTTGAGCACCTTCAAGAAGCCCCTGTTGACACTATTCATCCAGAATGCTCCAGATTCTCTCACCTCCCGAATTTCCTCCTCCAAACAGGAGGCACGTATGCGTGTTGCCGCAGAAGATGCAAATGATCCAGGCCTGCTGATCAGACTGACCAGACCACCAACCAAGCATGCAGAGCAGAAGAGTCTGGGTGACTTTAATGAGCCTCTGGAGACACGATTCACCCAGAATGCTGCTGTCCTGCCAGAATGCTGCATTAGGCCCCGGATCTCTTCCCCTGGACGGGAGACGCTTATAAGTGTTGCCTCAGATGCTCCAGGTCTGCTGATCCACAGCCGCAGTGTGGCAGAGTACCAGCAGCTGTACCATTCAGTGGTGGATGTCCTGGTGAAGCCCAAAGAGCACATGAACAGGAGTAAGAAGATCAAGAAGCGACTGTGGGATGAGCTCTCTGGTCCTCGCTTCCGTTCCACTGCAGTGCCAGACACACAACAGCAGCTCACTGAGTCCTCCAGCACTGGTTCAGTACGCAAGGATTTTAATTACTTGAAGTTTTATAATTGAACAAAAACTTATCAGTGAAGGAAATTCAAATAGGCGATGGCAAAGTTGCTGAGAATTCATTAAGGATCATAACACTGGTTTTAAATAAGGACAGTTACATTCTGTTCTGTCCTCTTCTTTCTTCAAAGGTGAAAATGAATGCCACTGAATGCTACGAGCCAATGATGGTGTCAACAAAGAGCATGTGTGAGGAGAAGAGCCCAACTGTTTCCATCATCACTCCGCTACACGCACACATTCTGAGTGACACAGTCAGCTCCATTGAGGACTCAATAGGATGTGCACAGGACCAACGTATTGAGGAAGCTCAAATCTTCCTCTATATTGCAACTGCCTTAGACCCCAGGTTTAAGTCAATGCTCTTCTTATCGCCACCAGATGTGCAGGAAACATATGCCAAGGTGGTGACAAAGGCTGCTGCCCTGATGGTAATTACCACTTGTAAACACAATGTTATTTGTGCCATTAGATTAGACCATCAGACTACTGTTAGTTGTAACTTGGCTTCCACATATACATCCAATCCATACAGGAGGATGCAGAAGATTTGGGAATGCAGTCTGATGCTGACAAGGAGGGAGGAAGTGCTGAGGGGAGTGCTGATGATGAGGACGGTCCACCACACACACCAAAGAGAAAGAGATCTGCAAATGATATCCTTCTTGGAAAGACATTCAAAAACACCAGATCTTCCCAGACCATGTTGTCACCTACTTCCATAGTTGAAAAGGAGGTCAAGCAATACCGAGATTCTCCTTCCCTACATCTGTCACATGGCCCATTGGGTTGGTGGAGATCTCAGGCATACAGGTACCCACTCCTTGCCAAGCTGGCACAAACTTATCTGTGTGTCCCTAGTGTACCATCAGAAAGACTGTTTTCTTGTGTCTGTGACAATATAACACCTCAGAGGAGTACAGTTACCCCTGAGCATGCTGATCAGTTAGTGTTCCTCAAGAAGAATATACCTTGATGTCTAGGTTAAGCTAAACGTTTTTTTTTTTTTTTTTTTTAAATTCTTATCTTGTTAAGCACCGGAGAGCTGAAATGGCCCCAAGTTTACATAAAACAAGTTGCTACTCACTATTCAGAAATCACCGCCCAGGTTTACCCTGCAGTTGTATTGCCCAGCTTGATTTTTTCCCACATGCATGAAATTGGCAATAAATATTTTAGAGAGGGATTATAGTGAGGGGCATTATCAGTGTTTGTTTGCTGTCAGGAGTAGGAAAGATGCAAGCACATTTGTGTACATTGATTCATGTACTAGGCCAGTTTGTTATGCAAATAATCGTGTAAGATTTTGGAATAAATGCATAATTTCCAATTGCCTTTTATTGGTATTATTTATTTTTTCAGGTAGATATTGTGATATATTGTTGATGACATGTCTTTGTATATAATGATACTGTGTTAGTAGATTATGTTTATAAAACAGTATAGACATGGATGCATAGTGTTACCAGTAGTTTCAATAGGGTTGTTATTGTCCCCCATAATATGATCATTAATATGTGTTCCATTCAATGCCACACAACTGCCAATTAACATGTTGATCACTGCATGTTCAATCTTTTGTTTTTGGCAATTCAATCATCAGCCATCCCTATTTGCATTTTAACCAGTTGATAAGAATGATTTTCTTCCCCATTTACAATTCAAACTATATTGAAATTAAGCACACTCAAGATCCTATTGAAAGTGGTTGCACACACCTGAGTGCTGTTCATTCCCTTAGTAAAAGCTGAACAACAGCTTGCTACACTATGTGAGGAGATTCATTGAGCTGCATTCTTCTATAATAAGAATAGAATATTTGGAGGTCAACTTGACTTCAAAGTCGTCATAACACAAGGACAAATATCTGCAGTGTGCTTAAAATACACTGTATTGGTCAATCATCCACACAAGCATTGAATGTACATGTTGTGTCATTTAAATTGGAACGTTTTCAGTCAAACTTCAAACCATCTAACTATCATAACTATTTTCTCATTCATTGGTCAAACTGACACACATTGTACTTTATCAATACTATTGCTTTAACATGAACACTTGTTCACCTTTACATCCGGTAAGTGCTATGTTTTTTTTTTCTTTTTTAAAATTATCAGGCACCAATGAAATCAATTTTAGACACACTTAACCATCCTCTTATCACTATAAGCCTATTAATGAGGCACTATATCTATATCTGATTATAGTACACTTTAATTTGAGGTAATCTGAGTTTGCTTCAACTGATGCTTAGTGCAATGTGCATGACTATGTAGTTCATATTGTATTATACATTACACATATATTTCATTCCTGGTCATTTTGTTCAAGGCCAATGAATGGTATTCATGAAATGTTTGTGTAGTTTTGCAGAAAACAGATGATCTATTCAACGTCAGACAATCAGTGACCATTAACACGTGTGATTAGCATTTTAACCAGCATGGGGTTCTCTTCTCCAATTGGCTCCTTGATAGAGGGTGATACAAACCTCACACCCATTGTGGGCTATGAGTAGACCACCAATCTGCAAAGCATCGCAACACCTGAAGACAGAGCACAGAGAGGACACCTTACAATTTGTTATCCAGACAGAGGACATCTTACAGTTTGTTATCCAGACAGAGGACATCTTACAGCTTGTTATCCAGACAGAGGACATCTTACAGCTTGTTATCCAGACAGAGGACATCTTACAGCTTGTTATCCAGACAGAGGACATCTTACAGCTTGTTATCCAGACAGAGGACATCTTACAGCTTGTTATCCAGACAGAGGACACCTTACAACTTGTTATCCAGACAGAGGACACCTTACAACTTGTTATCCAGACAGAGGACATCTTACAGCTTGTTATCCAGACAGAGGACATCTTACAGTGTTTTATCCAGACAGAGGACATCTTACAGTGTGTTATCCAGACAGAGGACATCTTACAGTGTGTTATCCAGACAGAGGACACCTTAAAACTTGTCATCATGAAAAGCAGTAATAGATTGAGTTCAACCAGACGATCATCACAGAGGCTAAAGCGTTCAGCCTCAGCCTCTGAAGACCAACCACCAGCAAAGCGTCGGGTGAGTTGTTTTAAAATGACTCCAGTTTGATAATGTAGGAGTGTATCATTGTTATTTAAATCTACAGTCCTCTGTGTTGAATAATTCTGAGCGTGTACTCGCTACTTAAGGACTCTAAGAACAAAGACGTTAAGAACTGTACAATTACATACTAATAGATTATTATATGTGTTACTTTTGAATCAGATGCAATGTCAAATCATGATTTAACCATTTCTTTTCATAATTCAGGTTGCAGAGGACACATCTTCTGAAATGGTTTTGTGGGAGGATCTTCTCCAGGCTGAGAAGGCTAAGTTGGCGGCCATGCCAGAACTGCAAGGGATGGAGAAACTATTTTGGGCAGAGCTAGATGAAATAGAGGAAATCAGCTGGAGCATACCCATGACAACATCATCATCACTGTGGCCAGAGCGTTCAGTCCGAAACTCTAAAACACAACCACCAGCTACGCTTTTGGTGAAAGAAAAAGTGGTAAGTTTAATTAGACAATTTATATTGCAATCATATTTTAGCCGTATAATTATATAAATACTATATATAATTGATATTTTACAATAATATACATAAATTGTAATATTTGAATCCACCTGGAGTACTCAAGCCTTAGGCTTAAGTAGCCTACCCTCCAGACCTCAGCTAACGCTACTAGTGTTGACCTGTTTTCACCTTGAACCTTTGACTTTTTACAGGCTGAGTTGACAGAACAGCACACTAAGAGGAGTGACACAGAAATGGAGAGCTTGAGCACCTTCAAGAAGCCCCTGTTGACACTATTCATCCAGAATGCTCCAGGTTCTCTCACCTCCCGAATCTCCTCCTCCAAACAAGAGGCACGTATGCGTGTTGCCGCAGAAGATGCAAATGATACAGGCCTGCTGATCAGACTGACCAGACCACCAACCAAGCATGCAGAGCAGAAGAGTCTGGGTGACTTTAATGAGCCTCTGGAGACACGATTCACCCAGAATGCTGCTGTCCTGCCAGAATGCTGCATTAGGCCCCGGATCTCTTCCCCTGGACGGGAGACGCTTATAAGTGTTGCCTCAGATGCTCCAGGTCTGCTGATCCACAGCCGCAGTGTGGCAGAGTACCAGCAGCTGTACCATTCAGTGGTGGATGTCCTGGTGAAGCCCAAAGAGCACATGAACAGGAGTAAGAAGATCAAGAAGCGACTGTGGGATGAGCTCTCTGGTCCTCGCTTCCGTTCCACTGCAGTGCCAGACACACAACAGCAGCTCACTGAGTCCTCCAGCACTGGTTCAGTACGCAAGGATTTTAATTACTTGAAGTTTTATAATTGAACAAAAACTTCTCAGTGAAGGAAATTCAAATAGGCGATGGCAAAGTTGCTGAGAATTCATTAAGGATCATAACACTGGTTTTAAATAAGGACAGTTACATTCTGTTCTGTCCCCTTCTTTCTTCCAAGGTGAAAATGAATGCCACTGAATGCTACGAGCCAATGATGGTGTCAACAAAGAGCATGTGTGAGGAGAAGAGCCCAACTGTTTCCATCATCACTCCGCTACACGCACACATTCTGAGTGACACAGTCAGCTCCATTGAGGACTCAATAGGATGTGCACAGGACCAACGTATTGAGGAAGCTCAAATCTTCCTCTATATTGCAACTGCCTTAGACCCCAGGTTTAAGTCAATGCTCTTCTTATCGCCACCAGATGTGCAGGAAACATATGCCAAGGTGGTGACAAAGGCTGCTGCCCTGATGGTAATTACCACTTGTAAACACAATGTTATTTGTGCCATTAGATTAGACCATCAGACTACTGTTAGTTGTAACTTGGCTTCCACATATACATCCAATCCATACAGGAGGATGCAGAAGATTTGGGAATGCAGTCTGATGCTGACAAGGAGGGAGGAAGTGCTGAGGGGAGTGCTGATGATGAGGACGGTCCACCACACACACCAAAGAGAAAGAGATCTGCAAATGATATCCTTCTTGGAAAGACATTCAAAAACACCAGATCTTCCCAGACCATGTTGTCACCTACTTCCATAGTTGAAAAGGAGGTCAAGCTATACAGAGATTCTCCTTCCCTACCACTGTCATGTGGCCCATTGGGTTGGTGGAGATCTCAGGCATACAGGTACCCACTCCTTGCCAAGCTGGCACAAAGGTATCTGTGTGTCCCAGGCACTAGTGTACCACCAGAAATAATATTTTCTCCTGTCTGTGACAATATAACACCTCAGAGGAGTACAGTTACCACTGAGCATGCTGATCAGTTAAGTGTTCCTCAAGAAGAATATGCCTTGATGTGTCTAGGTTAGGCTAAACGTTGTTTACCCTGGTACTGGTTTATATACTTGAACTAATGTCCACAGGATTTCATTTTATTTTATTCTTATCTTGTTAAGCACTGAAGAGCTGGAAAGGCCACCAAGTTTACATAAAACAAGTTGCTACTCACTATTCAGAAATCACAGACAAGGTAGAGCGCAGCATACAGTTTTAGTTTGAATCTTGGTCAGAAGTGAACATGTGTTATGACTGAATTATGTATATTTTGGAGTTATTGTAACTATAAATATACAGTGTTATTATAAGTAGATTATAAATGCATTATGCATGTTTATCAATGTGATCTATTCAATGCCACACAACCACTGGCTATTAACAAGTTGATCACTGTTTTTTTTTCATATATATTTTGTTCAATCATTATTTTAAACCTATTTGAATTTTATAGGTACCTAGGGCTCTATTTCCATTCCAAATATATTGAAAGTAAGCACAACAAAAATCAAATAGAAAGTAATTACACACATCTGAGTGCTCTACATTCTTTCAGAACAATATAAGCTGGTGTTCTATGGAGGAACAACCTTAATACACTATGGGCCCTATGAAAAAACATGTCTAAATAGTTCAAATAGTTGATCTACAAGGAAACAACATTTCAGTGTATATAATTGGCTATTTTTTTGTATTCTCTGTTCAACACACAAGGACAAATGGCTGCAGTGTCCCTAAATACACTGGAGATAAACATATTCAACTTTAAGCATCTGTATTCTTATCACACACATGTACACAATTATTCTGTACTGTATATTTAAAATGCAAATCATAAATATGTGTTCCATTCAATGCCACACAACTGACCATTAACACGTTGATCACTGCATGTTCAACCTCACACCCATTGTGGGCTATACGTAGACCACCAATCTGCAAAGCATCACAACACCTGAACACAGAGCACAGAGAGGACACCTTACAGTTTGTTATCCAGACAGAGGACATCTTACAGCTTGTTATCCAGACAGAGGACATCTTACAGCTTGTTATCCAGACAGAGGACATCTTACAGTGTGTTATCCAGACAGAGGACATCTTACAGTGTGTTATCCAGACAGAGGACACCTTAAAACTTGTCATCATGAAAAGCAGTAATAGATTGAGTTCAACCAGACGATCATCACAGAGGCTAAAGCGTTCAGCCTCAGCCTCTGAAGACCAACCACCAGCAAAGCCATTCCAAATATATTGAAAGTAAGCACAACAAAAATCAAATAGAAAGTAATTACACACATCTGAGTGCTCTACATTCTTTCAGAACAATATAAGCTGGTGTTCTATGGAGGAACAACCTTAATACACTATGGGCCCTATGAAAAAACATGTCTAAATAGTTCAAATAGTTGATCTACAAGGAAAAAACATTTCAGTGTATATAATTGGCTATTTGTTTGTATTCTCTGTTCAACACACAAGGACAAATGGCTGCAGTGTCCCTAAATACACTGGAGATAAACATATTCAACTTTAAGCATCTGTATTCTTATCACACACATGTACACAATTATTCTGTACTGTATATTTAAAATGCAAATCATAAATACGTGTTCCATTCAATGCCACACAACTGACCATTAACACGTTGATCACTGCATGTTCAATCTTTTGTTTTGGCAATTCAATCATCAGACACCCCTATTTGCATTTTAACCGGGTGATAAGAATGAGTTCCTTCCCCATTTACAATTCAAACTATATTGAAATTAAGCACACTCAAGATCCTATTGAAAGTGGTTCCACACACCTGAGTGCTGTTCACTCCCTCAGTAAAAGCTAAACAACAGCTTGCTACACTATGTGAGGAGATTCAATGAGCAGCATTCTTTTATAATAAGAATAGAATATGTGGAGGTCAACTTGACTTCAAAGTCGTCATAACACATGGACAAATATCTGCAGTGTGCTGGTGTATTGGTGTATTGGGCAATCATCCATACAAGCATTGAATGTACATGTTGTGTCATTTAAATAGGAAAGTTCTCAGTCAAACTTCAAACCATCAAACTATCATAACTATTTTCTCATTCATTGGTCAAACTGACACACATTGTACTTTGTCAATACTATTGCTTTAACATGAACAGTCTTGTTCAACTTTACATCCAGTAAGTGCTATGTTTTTTTTCATGCACCAATGAAATCAAATTTAGACACAATTAACCATCCGCTTATCACTATAAGCCTTTTAATGAGGCACTCTATCTATATCTGATTATAGTACACTTTAATTTGAGGTTATCTGAGTTTGTTTCAACTGATGCTTAGTGCAATGTGCATGACTATGTTGTTCATATTGTATTATACATTACATAATTTTCATTCCCGGTCATTTTGTTCAAGGCCAATGAATGGCATTCATGTGATGTTTGTGTAGTTTTGCAGAAACCAGATGATCTATTCAACGTCAGACAATCAGTGACCATTAACAAGTGTGATTAGCATTTTAACCAGCATGGGGTTCTCTTCTCCAATTGGCTCCTTGATAGAGGGTGATACAAACCTCACACCCATTGTGGGCTATAAGTAGACCACCAATCTGCAAAGCATCACAACACCTGAACACAGAGCACAGAGAGGACACCTTACAGTTTGTTATCCAGACAGAGGACATCTTACAGCTTGTTATCCAGACAGAGGACATCTTACAGCTTGTTATCCAGACAGAGGACATCTTACAGTGTGTTATCCAGACAGAGGACATCTTACAGTGTGTTATCCAGACAGAGGACACCTTAAAACTTGTCATCATGAAAAGCAGTAATAGATTGAGTTCAACCAGACGATCATCACAGAGGCTAAAGCGTTCAGCCTCAGCCTCTGAAGACCAACCACCAGCAAAGCGTCGGGTGAGTTGTTTTAAAATGACTCCAGTTTGATAATGTAGGAGTGTATCATTGTTATTTCAATCTACAGTCCTCTGTGTTGAATAATTCTGAGCGTGTACTCGCTACTTAAGGACTCTAAGAACTAAGACGTTAAGAACTGTACAATTACATACTAATAGATTATTATATGTGTTACTTTTGAATCAGATGCAATGTCAAATCATGATTTAACCATTTATTTTCATAATTCAGGTTACAGAGGACACATCTTCTGAAATGGTTTTGTGGGAGGATCTTCTCCAGGCTGAGAAGGCTAAGTTGGCGGCCATGCCAGAACTGCAAGGGATGGAGAAACTATTTTGGGCAGAGCTAGATGAAATAGAGGAAATCAGCTGGAGCATACCCATGACAACATCATCATCACTGTGGCCAGAGCGTTCAGTCCGAAACTCTAAAACACAACCACCAGCTACGCTTTTGGTGAAAGAAAAAGTGGTAAGTTTAATTAGACAATTTATATTGCAATCATATTTTAGCCGTATAATTATATAAATACTATATATAATTGATATTTTACAATAATATACATAAATTGTAATATTTGAATCCACCTGGAGTACTCAAGCCTTAGGCTTAAGTAGCCTACCCTCCAGACCTCCGCTAACGCTACTAGTGTTGACCTGTTTTCACCTTGAACCTTTGTTTTTTTACAGGCTGGGTTGACAGAGCAGCACACTAAGAGGAGTGACACAGAAATGGAGAGCTTGAGCACCTTCAAGAAGCCCCTGTTGACACTATTCATCCAGAATGCTCCAGATTCTCTCACCTCCCGAATCTCCTCCTCCAAACAGGAGGCACGTATGCGTGTTGCCGCAGAAGATGCAAATGATCCAGGCCTGCTGATCAGACTGACCAGACCACCAACCAAGCATGCAGAGCAGAAGAGTCTGGGTGACTTTAATGAGCCTCTGGAGACACGATTCACCCAGAATGCTGCTGTCCTGCCAGAATGCTGCATTAGGCCCCGGATCTCTTCCCCTGGACGGGAGACGCTTATAAGTGTTGCCTCAGATGCTCCAGGTCTGCTGATCCACAGCCGCAGTGTGGCAGAGTACCAGCAGCTGTACCATTCAGTGGTGGATGTCCTGGTGAAGCCCAAAGAGCACATGAACAGGAGTAAGAAGATCAAGAAGCGACTGTGGGATGAGCTCTCTGGTCCTCGCTTCCGTTCCACTGCAGTGCCAGACACACAACAGCAGCTCACTGAGTCCTCCAGCACTGGTTCAGTACGCAAGGATTTTAATTACTTGAAGTTTTATAATTGAACAAAAACTTATCAGTGAAGGAAATTCAAATAGGCGATGGCAAAGTTGCTGAGAATTCATTAAGGATCATAACACTGGTTTTAAATAAGGACAGTTACATTCTGTTCTGTCCTCTTCTTTCTTCAAAGGTGAAAATGAATGCCACTGAATGCTACGAGCCAATGATGGTGTCAACAAAGAGCATGTGTGAGGAGAAGAGCCCAACTGTTTCCATCATCACTCCGCTACACGCACACATTCTGAGTGACACAGTCAGCTCCATTGAGGACTCAATAGGATGTGCACAGGACCAACGTATTGAGGAAGCTCAAATCTTCCTCTATATTGCAACTGCCTTAGACCCCAGGTTTAAGTCAATGCTCTTCTTATCGCCACCAGATGTGCAGGAAACATATGCCAAGGTGGTGACAAAGGCTGCTGCCCTGATGGTAATTACCACTTGTAAACACAATGTTATTTGTGCCATTAGATTAGACCATCAGACTACTGTTAGTTGTAACTTGGCTTCCACATATACATCCAATCCATACAGGAGGATGCAGAAGATTTGGGAATGCAGTCTGATGCTGACAAGGAGGGAGGAAGTGCTGAGGGGAGTGCTGATGATGAGGACGGTCCACCACACACACCAAAGAGAAAGAGATCTGCAAATGATATCCTTCTTGGAAAGACATTCAAAAACACCAGATCTTCCCAGACCATGTTGTCACCTACTTCCATAGTTGAAAAGGAGGTCAAGCAATACCGAGATTCTCCTTCCCTACATCTGTCACATGGCCCATTGGGTTGGTGGAGATCTCAGGCATACAGGTACCCACTCCTTGCCAAGCTGGCACAAACTTATCTGTGTGTCCCAGGTACTAGTGTACCATCAGAAAGACTGTTTTCTTGTGTCTGTGACAATATAACACCTCAGAGGAGTACAGTTACCCCTGAGCATGCTGATCAGTTAGTGTTCCTCAAGAAGAATATACCTTGATGTCTAGGTTAAGCTAAACGTTTTTTTTTTTTTTTTTTTTTTAATTCTTATCTTGTTAAGCACCGGAGAGCTGAAATGGCCCCAAGTTTACATAAAACAAGTTGCTACTCACTATTCAGAAATCACCGCCCAGGTTTACCCTGCAGTTGTATTGCCCAGCTTGATTTTTTCCCACATGCATGAAATTGGCAATAAATATTTTAGAGAGGGATTATAGTGAGGGGCATTATCAGTGTTTGTTTGCTGTCAGGAGTAGGAAAGATGCAAGCACATTTGTGTACATTGATTCATGTACTAGGCCAGTTTGTTATGCAAATAATCGTGTAAGATTTTGGAATAAATGCATAATTTCCAATTGCCTTTTATTGGTATTATTTATTTTTTCAGGTAGATATTGTGATATATTGTTGATGACATGTCTTTGTATATAATGATACTGTGTTAGTAGATTATGTTTATAAAACAGTATAGACATGGATGCATAGTGTTACCAGTAGTTTCAATAGGGTTGTTATTGTCCCCCATAATATGATCATTAATATGTGTTCCATTCAATGCCACACAACTGCCAATTAACATGTTGATCACTGCATGTTCAATCTTTTGTTTTTGGCAATTCAATCATCAGCCATCCCTATTTGCATTTTAACCAGTTGATAAGAATGATTTTCTTCCCCATTTACAATTCAAACTATATTGAAATTAAGCACACTCAAGATCCTATTGAAAGTGGTTGCACACACCTGAGTGCTGTTCATTCCCTTAGTAAAAGCTGAACAACAGCTTGCTACACTATGTGAGGAGATTCATTGAGCTGCATTCTTCTATAATAAGAATAGAATATTTGGAGGTCAACTTGACTTCAAAGTCGTCATAACACAAGGACAAATATCTGCAGTGTGCTTAAAATACACTGTATTGGTCAATCATCCACACAAGCATTGAATGTACATGTTGTGTCATTTAAATTGGAACGTTTTCAGTCAAACTTCAAACCATCTAACTATCATAACTATTTTCTCATTCATTGGTCAAACTGACACACATTGTACTTTATCAATACTATTGCTTTAACATGAACACTTGTTCACCTTTACATCCGGTAAGTGCTATGTTTTTTTTTTCTTTTTTAAAATTATCAGGCACCAATGAAATCAATTTTAGACACACTTAACCATCCTCTTATCACTATAAGCCTATTAATGAGGCACTATATCTATATCTGATTATAGTACACTTTAATTTGAGGTAATCTGAGTTTGCTTCAACTGATGCTTAGTGCAATGTGCATGACTATGTAGTTCATATTGTATTATACATTACACATATATTTCATTCCTGGTCATTTTGTTCAAGGCCAATGAATGGTATTCATGAAATGTTTGTGTAGTTTTGCAGAAAACAGATGATCTATTCAACGTCAGACAATCAGTGACCATTAACAGGTGTGATTAGCATTTTAACCAGCATGGGGTTCTCTTCTCCAATTGGCTCCTTGATAGAGGGTGATACAAACCTCACACCCATTGTGGGCTATAAGTAGACTAGGGTTGCCAACCGTCCCGTATTGGCCGGGACGCCCCGTATTCTGACTGAAAGAGGCGCGTCCCGTAAGGGACGTCGCTTGTCCCGGTTAAAGGGACTATGCACATAAAATATATATTTTTCTGTGCGCCAGGCATCGTCTGCCTGCCTTTGTGCGTGTATGTGAAGGGCTCTAGGACCCTGGGGGTGCCTTGTCACGTACGTGCGTGCTGCGTGAGTCCTTGTGTAACATGAGCTGCTGTGCGTTGAATGCGAGCCAGCGCGGTCGACACAAAACAAAAGTTGCAACTAACATTTCTCTACCGAAAATAAGTACCTGCATGTGAGATGAGGTTTGTTAGCCAAAGCTCGTTTTGCCCCTGAAAGAATGAGTCTCATCTGCAGCAGGTGAGCTGTGTGTGTCTGTACTCTGTACTCTGTATGTGGCAAAATGCTATAATACTATCAATGGGTTCTTGAGAATCTGGATGTTGAAGAGCTCCAAGCCAAGCAGATTACTTGTTCCCCCTGTCTCTGTAGCAGTATATTGTTGACCAGTGGTCCCAAAACATTTTAGCCCAAGACCAAAAAGAGAAATGAAACATTTACCCAAACTAATGAAAATAGCAGATCTACAAGCTCACAACACATCACTATGCACAGCTGTTGTGAGCTTGTAGATCGGCTATTTTCACTACTTCTTAAATATAAATACGTTTTCTAATTTATGGAATGTCTTTGATTTTCATTTTAGTTATTCATAAAATTACTAAATCATGAAAACAAAATGTAGGAAACAAAAAATTAAAGGACCCATAAAATAATTCTGTGACTCACAAATGGGACCCAGTGTTTGGGAACTAGTGTTGTAGACTATGTACAGTAGGACTTATGCCTCAATTGAAGTGTATCTTATAGTAAAATGTAGGTCTACATGGCAAGCCATGGGTTTATTATAGGCTAGACATATCTGGTGTGTGGTTGAAGCATTTCATTCCCTTATGATTATGGTATGTATGCGATGTTACAGTAAGTGTAACCTGATGCAGATGTAGCCTGATGCAGATGTAAGACCTGTTGTGTTTGTAATGTATTGTGTGTTATACTGTAGGTAAAACTGTCTGAGTGTCTGTGACTGTGCCAAAATGCAGTTTTCTATGCATTTCAGGCGTGTTGAGTCTGTTGACCCCCCTCAAAACACAGTTTTTTCGGCCACCCGCCTTTGGCGGGCGGCCAGAAGGTGTCCCTTATTTGAGTCTCTGGGAGTTGGCAACCCTAAAGTAGACCACCAATCTGCAAAGCATCACAACACCTGAAGAGGACACCTTACAGTTTGTTATCCAGACACAGGACATCTTACAGCTTGTTATCCAGACAGAGGACACCTTACAGCTTGTTATCCAGACAGAGGACATCTTACAGCTTGTTATCCAGACAGAGGACACCTTACAGCGTGTTATCCAGACAGAGGACATCTTACAGCGTGTTATCCAGACAGAGGACACCTTAAAACTTGTCATCATGAACAGCAGTAATAGATTGAGTTCAACCAGACGATCATCACAGAGGCTAAAGCGTTCAGCCTCGGCCTCTGAAGACCAACCACCAGCAAAGCGTAGGGTGAGTTGTTTTAAAATGACTCCAGTTTGATAATGTAGGAGTGAACACCCATTATCATTGTTATGTCAATCTACAATCCTCTGTGTTGAATAATTCTGAGCGTGTACTCGCTACTTAAGGACTCTAAGAACTAAGAAGTTAAGAACTATACAATTACATAATACTAGATTATTATATGTGTTACTTTTGAATCGAGATGCAATGTCAAATCATGATTTAACCATTTCTTTTCCTAATTTCAGGTTGCAGAGGACACATCTTCTGAAATGATTTTGTGGGAGGATCTTCTCCAGGCTGAGAAGGCTAAGTTAGCGGCCATGCCAGAACTGCAAGGGATGGAGAAACTATTTTGGGCAGAGCTAGATGAAATAGAGGAAATCAGCTGGAGCATGCCCATGACAACATCATCATCACTGTGGCCAGAGCGTTCAGTCCGAAACTCTAAAACACAACCACCAGCTACGCTTTTGGTGAAAGGAAAAGTGGTAAGTTTAATTAGACAATTCATATTGCAATCATATTTTAACTTTAGAATTATATAAATACTATATATCATTGATATGAATTATATAATATTTTACAATAATATACATAAATTGAAATATTTGAATCCACCTGGAGTACTAAAGCCTTAGGCTTAAGTAGCCTACCCTCCAGACCTCAGCTAACCCTACTAGTGTTGACCTGTTTTCACCTTGAACCTTTGTTTTTTACAGGCTGAGTTGACAGAGCAGCACACTAAGAGGAGTGATACAGAACGGGAGAGCCTGAGCACCTTCAAGAAGCCCCTGGTGACACTATTCATCCAGAATGCTCCAGGTTCTCTCACCTCCCGAATCTCCTCCTCCAAACAGGAGGCACGTATGCGTGTTGCCCCAGAAGATGCAAATGATCCTGGCCTGCTGATCAGACTGACCAGACCACCAACAAAGCATGCAGAGCAGAAGAGTCTGGGTGACTTTAATGAGCCTCTGGAGACACGATTCACCCAGAATGCTGCTGTCCTGCCAGAATGCTGCATTAGGCCCCGGATCTCTTCCCCTGGACGGGAGACACTTATAAGTGTTGCCTCAGATGCTCCAGGCCTGCTGATCCACGGCCGCAGCGTGGCAGAGTACCAGCAGCTGTACCATTCAGTGGTGGATGTCCTGGTGAAGCCCAAAGAGCACATGAACAGGAGTAAGAAGATCAAGAAACAACTGTGGGATGAGCTCTCTGGTCCTCACTTCCGTTCCACTGCAGTGGCAGACACACAACAGCAGCTCACTGAGTCCTCCTGTACTGGTTTAGTATCTGTACGCAAGGATTTTAATTACTTGAAGTTTTATAATTGAACTAAAACTTCTCAGTGAAGGAATATCAAATAGGCGACAGCAAAGTTGCTGAGAATCATAACACTTGTTTTAAATAAGGACAGTTACATTCTGTTCTGTCCTCTTCTTTCTTCAAAGGTGAACATACATGCCACTGAATGCTACGAGCCAATGCTGGTGTCAACAAAGAGCATATGTGAGAGCCCAACTGTTTCCATCATCACTCCTCTACACACCCACCTGCAGAGTGACACAGTCAGCTCCATTGAGGACTCAATAGGCTGTGCACAGGACCAAAGTATTGAGGAAGCTCAAATCTTCCTCTATATCGCAACTGCCTTAGACCCCAGGTTTAAGTCAATGCTCTTCTTATCGCCACCAGATGTGCAGGAAACATATGCCAAGGTGGTGACAAAGGCTGCTGCCCTGATGGTAATTACCACTTGTAAACACAATGTTATTTGTGCCATTAGATTACGCCATCAGTCTGCTGTTATTTGTAACTTGGCTTCCACATACATCCAATTCATACAGGAGGATGCAGAAGATTTGGGAATGCAGTCTGATGCTGACAAGGAGGGAGGAAGCGCTGAGGGGAGTGCTGATGATGAGGACGGTCCACCACACACAACAAAGAGGAGGAGATCGGCAACTGATATCCTTCTTGGAAAGACATTCAAAAACACCAGATCTTCCCAGACCATGTTGTCACCTACTTCCATAGTTGAAAAGGAGGTCAAGCAATACCGAGATTCTCCTTCCCTACATCTGTCACATGGCCCATTGGGTTGGTGGAGATCTCAGGCATACAGGTACCCACTCCTTGCCAAGCTGGCACAAATCTGTGCCAACTTATCTGTGTGTCCCAGGTACTAGTGTACCATCAGAAAGACTGTTTTCTTGTGTCTGTGACAATATAACACCTCAGAGGAGTACAGTTACCCCAGAGCATGCTGATCAGTTAGTGTTCCTCAAGAAGAATATGCCTTGATGTCTAGGTTAAGCTAAAATTTTCTTGTGTTTTTATTTTTATTTTATTCTTATCTTGTTAAGCACCGGAGAGCTGAAATGGCCCCAAGTTTACATAAAACAAGTTGCTACTCACTATTCAGAAATCACCGCCCAGGTTTACCCTGCATTTGTATTGCCCAGCTTGATTTTTTCCCCACATGCATGAAATTGGCAATACATATTTTAGAGAGGGATTATAGTGAGGGGCATTATCAGTGTTTGTTTGCTGTCAGGAGTAGGAAAGATGCAAGCACATTTGTGTACATTGATTCATGTACTAGGCCAGTTTGTTATGCAAATAATCGTGTAAGATTTTGGAATAAATGCATAATTTCCAATTGCCTTTTATTGGTATTATTTATTTTTTCAGGTAGATATTGTGATATATTGTTGATGACATGTCTTTGTATATAATGATACTGTGTTAGTAGATTATGTTTATAAAACAGTATAGACATGGATGCATAGTGTTACCAGTAGTTTCAATAGGGTTGTTATTGTCCCCCATAATATGATCATTAATATGTGTTCCATTCAATGCCACACAACTGCCAATTAACATGTTGATCACTGCATGTTCAATCTTTTGTTTTTGGCAATTCAATCATCAGCCATCCCTATTTGCATTTTAACCAGTTGATAAGAATGATTTTCTTCCCCATTTACAATTCAAACTATATTGAAATTAAGCACACTCAAGATCCTATTGAAAGTGGTTGCACACACCTGAGTGCTGTTCATTCCCTTAGTAAAAACTGAACAACAGCTTGCTACACTATGTGAGGAGATTCATTGAGCTGCATTCTTCTATAATAAGAATATAATATTTGGAGGTCAACTTGACTTCAAAGTCGTCATAACACAAGGACAAATATCTGCAGTGTGCTTAAAATACACTGTATTGGTCAATCATCCACACAAGCATTGAATGTACATGTTGTGTCATTTAAATTGGAACGTTTTCAGTCAAACTTCAAACCATCTAACTATCATAACTATTTTCTCATTCATTGGTCAAACTGACACACATTGTACTTTATCAATACTATTGCTTTAACATGAACACTTGTTCACCTTTACATCCGGTAAGTGCTATGTTTTTTTTTTTTTTTTAAATTATCAGGCACCAATGAAATCAATTTTAGACACACTTAACCATCCTCTTATCACTATAAGCCTATTAATGAGGCACTATATCTATATCTGATTATAGTACACTTTAATTTGAGGTAATCTGAGTTTGCTTCAACTGATGCTTAGTGCAATGTGCATGACTATGTAGTTCATATTGTATTATACATTACACATATATTTCATTCCTGGTCATTTTGTTCAAGGCCAATGAATGGTATTCATGAAATGTTTGTGTAGTTTTGCAGAAAACAGATGATCTATTCAACGTCAGACAATCAGTGACCATTAACAGGTGTGATTAGCATTTTAACCAGCATGGGGTTCTCTTCTCCAATTGGCTCCTTGATAGAGGGTGATACAAACCTCACACCCATTGTGGGCTATAAGTAGACCACCAATCTGCAAAGCATCACAACACCTGAAGAGGACACCTTACAGTTTGTTATCCAGACACAGGACATCTTACAGCTTGTTATCCAGACAGAGGACACCTTACAGCTTGTTATCCAGACAGAGGACATCTTACAGCTTGTTATCCAGACAGAGGACACCTTACAGCGTGTTATCCAGACAGAGGACATCTTACAGCGTGTTATCCAGACAGAGGACACCTTAAAACTTGTCATCATGAACAGCAGTAATAGATTGAGTTCAACCAGACGATCATCACAGAGGCTAAAGCGTTCAGCCTCGGCCTCTGAAGACCAACCACCAGCAAAGCGTAGGGTGAGTTGTTTTAAAATGACTCCAGTTTGATAATGTAGGAGTGAACACCCATTATCATTGTTATGTCAATCTACAATCCTCTGTGTTGAATAATTCTGAGCGTGTACTCGCTACTTAAGGACTCTAAGAACTAAGAAGTTAAGAACTATACAATTACATAATACTAGATTATTATATGTGTTACTTTTGAATCGAGATGCAATGTCAAATCATGATTTAACCATTTCTTTTCCTAATTTCAGGTTGCAGAGGACACATCTTCTGAAATGATTTTGTGGGAGGATCTTCTCCAGGCTGAGAAGGCTAAGTTAGCGGCCATGCCAGAACTGCAAGGGATGGAGAAACTATTTTGGGCAGAGCTAGATGAAATAGAGGAAATCAGCTGGAGCATGCCCATGACAACATCATCATCACTGTGGCCAGAGCGTTCAGTCCGAAACTCTAAAACACAACCACCAGCTACGCTTTTGGTGAAAGGAAAAGTGGTACGTTTAATTAGACAATTCATATTGCAATCATATTTTAACTTTAGAATTATATAAATACTATATATCATTGATATGAATTATATAATATTTTACAATAATATACATAAATTGAAATATTTGAATCCACCTGGAGTACTAAAGCCTTAGGCTTAAGTAGCCTACCCTCCAGACCTCAGCTAACCCTACTAGTGTTGACCTGTTTTCACCTTGAACCTTTGTTTTTTACAGGCTGAGTTGACAGAGCAGCACACTAAGAGGAGTGATACAGAACGGGAGAGCCTGAGCACCTTCAAGAAGCCCCTGGTGACACTATTCATCCAGAATGCTCCAGGTTCTCTCACCTCCCGAATCTCCTCCTCCAAACAGGAGGCACGTATGCGTGTTGCCCCAGAAGATGCAAATGATCCTGGCCTGCTGATCAGACTGACCAGACCACCAACAAAGCATGCAGAGCAGAAGAGTCTGGGTGACTTTAATGAGCCTCTGGAGACACGATTCACCCAGAATGCTGCTGTCCTGCCAGAATGCTGCATTAGGCCCCGGATCTCTTCCCCTGGACGGGAGACACTTATAAGTGTTGCCTCAGATGCTCCAGGCCTGCTGATCCACGGCCGCAGCGTGGCAGAGTACCAGCAGCTGTACCATTCAGTGGTGGATGTCCTGGTGAAGCCCAAAGAGCACATGAACAGGAGTAAGAAGATCAAGAAGCGACTGTGGGATGAGCTCTCTGGTCCTCACTTCCGTTCCACTGCAGTGGCAGACACACAACAGCAGCTCACTGAGTCCTCCTGTACTGGTTTAGTATCTGTACGCAAGGATTTTAATTACTTGAAGTTTTATAATTGAACTAAAACTTCTCAGTGAAGGAATATCAAATAGGCGACAGCAAAGTTGCTGAGAATCATAACACTTGTTTTAAATAAGGACAGTTACATTCTGTTCTGTCCTCTTCTTTCTTCAAAGGTGAACATACATGCCACTGAATGCTACGAGCCAATGCTGGTGTCAACAAAGAGCATATGTGAGAGCCCAACTGTTTCCATCATCACTCCTCTACACACCCACCTGCAGAGTGACACAGTCAGCTCCATTGAGGACTCAATAGGCTGTGCACAGGACCAAAGTATTGAGGAAGCTCAAATCTTCCTCTATATCGCAACTGCCTTAGACCCCAGGTTTAAGTCAATGCTCTTCTTATCGCCACCAGATGTGCAGGAAACATATGCCAAGGTGGTGACAAAGGCTGCTGCCCTGATGGTAATTACCACTTGTAAACACAATGTTATTTGTGCCATTAGATTACGCCATCAGTCTACTGTTATTTGTAACTTGGCTTCCACATACATCCAATTCATACAGGAGGATGCAGAAGATTTGGGAATGCAGTCTGATGCTGACAAGGAGGGAGGAAGCGCTGAGGGGAGTGCTGATGATGAGGACGGTCCACCACACACAACAAAGAGGAGGAGATCGGCAACTGATATCCTTCTTGGAAAGACATTCAAAAACACCAGATCTTCCCAGACCATGTTGTCACCTACTTCCATAGTTGAAAAGGAGGTCAAGCAATACCGAGATTCTCCTTCCCTACATCTGTCACATGGCCCATTGGGTTGGTGGAGATCTCAGGCATACAGGTACCCACTCCTTGCCAAGCTGGCACAAATCTGTGCCAACTTATCTGTGTGTCCCAGGTACTAGTGTACCATCAGAAAGACTGTTTCTTGTGTCTGTGACAATATAACACCTCAGAGGAGTACAGTTACCCCAGAGCATGCTGATCAGTTAGTGTTCCTCAAGAAGAATATGCCTTGATGTCTAGGTTAAGCTAAAATTTTCTTGTGTTTTTATTTTTATTCTATTCTTATCTTGTTAAGCACCGGAGAGCTGAAATGGCCCCAAGTTTACATAAAACAAGTTGCTACTCACTATTCAGAAATCACCGCCCAGGTTTACCCTGCATTTGTATTGCCCAGCTTGATTTTTTCCCCACATGCATGAAATTGGCAATACATATTTTAGAGAGGGATTATAGTGAGGGGCATTATCAGTGTTTGTTTGCTGTCAGGAGTAGGAAAGATGCAAGCACATTTGTGTACATTGATTCATGTACTAGGCCAGTTTGTTATGCAAATAATCGTGTAAGATTTTGGAATAAATGCATAATTTCCAATTGCCTTTTATTGGTATTATTTATTTTTTCAGGTAGATATTGTGATATATTGTTGATGACATGTCTTTGTATATAATGATACTGTGTTAGTAGATTATGTTTATAAAACAGTATAGACATGGATGCATAGTGTTACCAGTAGTTTCAATAGGGTTGTTATTGTCCCCCATAATATGATCATTAATATGTGTTCCATTCAATGCCACACAACTGCCAATTAACATGTTGATCACTGCATGTTCAATCTTTTGTTTTTGGCAATTCAATCATCAGCCATCCCTATTTGCATTTTAACCAGTTGATAAGAATGATTTTCTTCCCCATTTACAATTCAAACTATATTGAAATTAAGCACACTCAAGATCCTATTGAAAGTGGTTGCACACACCTGAGTGCTGTTCATTCCCTTAGTAAAAGCTGAACAACAGCTTGCTACACTATGTGAGGAGATTCATTGAGCTGCATTCTTCTATAATAAGAATATAATATTTGGAGGTCAACTTGACTTCAAAGTCGTCATAACACAAGGACAAATATCTGCAGTGTGCTTAAAATACACTGTATTGGTCAATCATCCACACAAGCATTGAATGTACATGTTGTGTCATTTAAATTGGAACGTTTTCAGTCAAACTTCAAACCATCTAACTATCATAACTATTTTCTCATTCATTGGTCAAACTGACACACATTGTACTTTATCAATACTATTGCTTTAACATGAACACTTGTTCACCTTTACATCCGGTAAGTGCTATGTTTTTTTTTTCTTTTTTAAAATTATCAGGCACCAATGAAATCAATTTTAGACACACTTAACCATCCTCTTATCCAGGGCAGGAAATTCACGGCGGCCACGACGGCCATGGCCGTCGTTGCCCCCCTCTTTGGCCGTGTGCCCCTCGAAAAATGACATGCCCACACGGCCACAGTGGCCGTGGTGCCCCAGTCGGACGACCGGCGCCCACAACATTTCATTTTACCGCTTTTTCCGCTGCGCGATTTTTCCGTCATATACGGTGTCTCCAGTTGAGCGTCTCACATGACCAGTAGTATTCGATTTCATGCTCGGAGTCCCGCAAGGTGCAACAACACAGTGTTTTACCACACACAAACGCATCGCCGGGACAAACAGGGAAAAATCTAACGCCTCCTGCCAGCCTGCGTGTGGATCACAAACGAAGAACCCGGATGTGCTGCAAACGTAAACGAACTAGTCTAGTGTGTGCTCTGAAGAAGACGATGATTGAGCTCTGCTGAGCACAGAGGTAAGAAAGTTTGATACATTTGTGAAAGCATAAGACAAAAAACTCAACATTTAATATAAATTACATTATGTAACTGTTAGTATTTAGCGACGCTGACCTGCTGCCGACGACGCATACGGTAACTAGACAAAGACCACTTGATGAAGGCTGAAGCACACGCTACATTCTCTGTTGTTTCAGTTTGAGACCGTGTTCGTTTTATTTGACTACTTTTTTTGGTCGATGTCTTTACAGACTTGTGACAAAATGATTCAGAGAAATGTTGAAACAGTCTCCTTTGTGATTTTCACATACATTCACGAATGCTTGGGCTTAAATCACAAGTGTTTAGAATGGAACACCTGTTTGTAAGTTCTGGAAGACTGGAGGAAGCATATTAGTAGACCCAGTACACTGGAGGAGCTAGAGCACTCTAATTTAAAGCCTCATTCACACTACAGATATATAGTTGAACGTTTAGCTTGGTAATTCAATGTAATCTCAATGGAAACCAGCTTTAAAGCTTTCAAAGCTTCGTTCTCAGGGTCTCCTGCATCTTTAAAGCTGGTTTCCATTGAGATTACATTGAATTACCAAGCAAAACGTTCAACTATATATCTGTAGTGTGAATGCAGCTAGGGTGGTGTTTGAGTGTGACATGTTTATACAGTTGTATAATATAGGATTTAAATTAAAATAATATTTTTAGCATTTATTTAGAGCAGTGGTTCTCAAAGTGTGGTCTGGGTCCTTGTGAAAGCTCCAGGGGGTCCACAACAAAACGAGAAACAGTTTTACCACTTAAACCATATTTTTTTACTTTGTTTGAAAATAGATGATCTACAAGCTCACAATGCGTTCCATTACTGCCCATTTTGAGTTTGTAGATCGGCTATCTTTTGATAAATCTAGAACAATCTTCCCTGGCAAATATTTTCAGATGGGTGGGTCTGCAGAATGCATGTCAATTTGGGGGTCCTTAACCTTGTATCTGAACTCTGTACTGTCCTGTACTTTTCCTATGGTGTAGAAATGTAAATATCCTTGTTTTAAAATGTGCCTGAAAGAATATGATTATACAGGAATTAATGTGATGAATTAACATCTTCTTAATTGGTTTGACAGCAGGCTTTCCCTTACCAAAAAGTAGTATACTTACGTATACTCTGAGTATACTTGTTATGAACTAAGTATACTTTGTCTAAACTAATACTTTGGTAAGTATACTTTTCTGTTTACTTAAAATGTACTATCAGGAATATACTTAACAAAAGTATACTTAGTTTATACTGACGAGTACACAGCAAAAGTTTAAGTATACTTTTCCTTCATTTCAAGTGCAGCCTATATTCTATAGTACTGTGTTCTTATACAGTATCTGGCTTGTGGGTGTATACTTGTATATTTCTCACACTGGCTGCTTGAGGTAGTTGCCCTACACTGTGCACCTGTAGTGCTTATGCTTGAGGTATACTAGATTTATACTTGAACTGCACTATTTTCATACATGAAGTATACCATTTATATACTCCAAACATACTATGCGTGAACTTAATGTACACTACTCTTTTACTTGCAGTGTACTTGAATTGCACTTTTCTTATACTTGAGGGGTACCATATTTATTTACACAAAATGTATATACTACAAACATACTATGCGTGAACTTAATGTACACTACTCTTTTATTTGCAGTGTACTTGAATTGCACTTTTCTTATACTTGAGGTATACTATGGTCATACTTCAACTGCACTACTTTTAAACTTGCACCATACCGGTTATATACTCTAAACATACTGTGCGTGAACTTAATGGACACTACTCTTTTACCTGCAGTGTACTTGAATTGCACTTTTCTTATACTTGAGGTATACTATGGTCATACTTCAACTGCACTACTTTTAAACTTGCACCATACCGGTTATATACTCTAAACATACTGTGCGTGAACTTAATGGACACTACTCTTTTACCTGCAGTGTACTTGAATTGCACTTTTCTTATACTTGAAGAATACCAGTTATAGACACAAACCATACTGTGCGTGAACTTAATGGACACTACTCTTTTACTTGCAGTGTACTTGAATTGCACTTTTCTTATACTTGAGGTGTACCATGTATTTTCACAAAACATACTATGTGTGAACGTAATGTACACTACTCTTTTACTTGCAGGGTACTTGAATTGCACTTTAATTATGCATGACGTATACTACGATTGTACTTGAAATGCACTATTATATACTCCAAACATACTATGCGTGAACTTAATGTACACTTGCAGTGTAATTGAATTGCACTTTTATTACACTAGAGGTATACCATTTATACACAAAACATATTATGTGTGAACTTAATGTACACTACTCTTTTACTTACAGGGTACTTAAATTGCACTTTTCTTATACTTGACGTATACTACATTTATACTTGAATTTCACTACTTTTAAACTTGAATTGCACTTTTCTTATACATGAGGTATACTATGGTCATACTTCAACTGCACTACTTTTAAACTTGCAACATACCAGTTATATACTCTAAACATACTGTGCGTGAACTTAATGGACACTACTCTTTTACCTGCAGTGTACTTGAATTGCACTTTTCTTATACTTGAAGAATACCAGTTATATACTCAAACCATACAGTGCGTGAACTTAATGGACACTACTCTTTTACTTGCATTGTTCTTGAATTGCACGTTTCTTATACTTGACGTATACTACGTTTATATTTGAACTGCACTATTTTCATACTTGAGGTACACCATTTATATACTACAAACATACTATGCTTGAACTTAATGTACACTACTCTTGTATTTGCAGTGTACTTGAATTGCACTTTTCTTATACGTGAGGTATACTATGGTCATACTTCAACTGCACTACTTTTAAACTTGCAACATACCAGTTATATACTCTAAACATACTGTGGGTGAACTTAATGGACACTACTCTTTTACCTGCAGTGTACTTGAATTGCACTTTTCTTATACTTGAAGAATATCAGTTATATACTCAAACCATACTGTGCGTGAACTTAATGGACACTACTCTTTTACTTGCATTGTACTTGAATTGCACGTTTCTTATACTTGACGTATACTACGTTTATATTTGAACTGCACTATTTTCATACTTGAGGTATACCATTTATATACTACAAACATACTATGCTTGAACTTAATGTACACTACTCTTGTATTTGCAGTGTACTTGAATTGCACTTTTCTTATAATTGAAGTATACTATGGTCATACTTCAACTGCACTACTTTTAAACTTTCACCATACCGGTTATATACTCTAAACATACTGTGCGTGAACTTACTGGACACTACTCTTTTACCTGCAGTGTACTTGAATTGCACTTTTCTTATACTTAAAGAATACCAGTTATATACTCAAACCATACTGTGCGTGAACTTAATGGACACTACTCTTTTAATTGCATTGTACTTGAATTGCACGTTTCTTATACTTGACGTATACTACGTTTATATTTGAACTGCACTATTTTCAGACTTGAGGTATACCATTTATATACTCCAAACATACTATGCGTGAGCTTAATGTACACTACTCTTTTATTTGCAGTGTACTTGAATTGCATTTTTCTTATACTTGACGTATACTACATTTATACTTGAATTTCACTACTTTTAAACTTGAATTGCACTTTTCTTATACGTGAGGTATACTATGGTCATACTTCAACTGCACTACCTTTAAACTTGCACCATACCAGTTATATACTCTAAACATACTGTGTGTGAACTTAATGGACACTACTCTTTTACCTGCAGTGTACTTGAATTGCACTTTTCTTATACTTGAAGAATAGCAGTTATATACTCAAACCATACTGTGCGTGAAGTTAATGGACACTACTCTTTTACTTGCATTGTACTTGAATTGCACGTTTCTTATACTTGACGTATACTAAGTTTATATTTGAACTGCACTATTTTCATACTTGAGGTATACCATTTATATACTACAAACATACTATGCGTGAACTTAATGGACACTACTCTTTTACTTGCATTGTACTTGAATTGCACGTTTCTTATACTTGACGTATACTACGTTTATATTTGAACTGCACTATTTTCAGACTTGAGGTATACCATTTATATACTCCAAACATACTATGCGTGAACTTAATGTACACTACTCTTTTATTTGCAGTGTACTTGAATTGCACTTTTCTTATACTTGAAGAATACCAGTTATATACTCAAACCATACTGTAGGTGAACTTAATGGACACTACTCTTTTACTTGCATTGTACTTGAATTGCACGTTTCTTATACTTGTTGTATACTACGTTTATATTTGAACTGCACTATTTTCAGACTTGAGGTATACCATTTATATACTCTAAACATACTATGCATGAACTTAATGTACACTAGTCTTTTACTAGCAGTGTACTTGAATTGCACTTTTCTTATACTTGAGGTATACTACGTTTATACTTGAACTGTACTGTTTTCTTACTTGAAGTATACCATTTAAATACTCCTAACATACTCTACGTTAACTTACTGTACAGAACTCTTTTACTTGCAGTGCACTTGAATTGCACTTTTCTTATACTTGAAGTATACCATTTATATACTCAAAACATACTGTGCGTGAACTTAATGTACACTACTCTTTTACTTGCAGGGTACTTGAATTGCACTTTTCTTAAACTTGACGTATACTACGTTTATACTTGACCTGCACTATTATATACTCCAAACATACTATGCGTGAACTTAATGTACACTACTCTTTTACTTGCAGTGTACTTGAATTGCACTTTTCTTATACTTTAGGTATACCATTTATACACACAAAACACACTATGTGTGAACTTAATGTACACTACTCTCTTACTTGCAGTGTACTTGAATTGCATGTTTTTTATAGTTGACGTATACTATGTTTATACTTGAACTGCCCTATTTTCATACTTGAAGTATAGCATTTATATACTGAAAATATACTATGTGTGAACGTAATGTACACTACTCTTTTACTTTGAATGTACTTAAATTGCACTTTTATTATACTTGAGGTATACTACGTTTATACTTTAACGTACTATGCGTGAACTTAATGGACACTAATGTACACTACTCTCTTACTTGCAGTGTACTTGAATTGCATGTTTTTTATAGTTGACATATACTATGTTTATACTTGAACTGCCCTATTTTCATACTTGAAGTATAGCATTCATATACTGAAAATATACTATGTGTGAACGTAATGTACACTACTCTTTTACTTTGAATGTACTTAAATTGCACTTTTATTATACTTGAGGTATTCTACGTTTATACTTTAACGTACTATGCGTGAACTTAATGGACACTACTCTTTTACTTGAATTGCACTTTTCTTATACATGACGTATACTACGTTTATATTTGAATTGCACTACTTTTAACCTTGAAGTATACCATTTATATACTCAAACTATACTATGCATCAACTTAATGTGCACTACTCATTTACCTCTAGTGTACTTGAATTGCACTTTTCTTATACATGAGGTATACTACGTTTATATTTGAGCGGCACTTTTTTCATACTTGAAGTATAGCATTTATATGCTCGGAACATACTATGCATGAACTTGATGGACACTACTCTTTTACTTGAATTGCACTATTCTTATACTTGACGTATACTACGTTTATATTTGAATTGCATTAATTTTAAACTTGAAGTATACCATTTATATACTCAAAACATACTATGCGTGAATTTAATGTACACTACTCTTTTACTTGCAGTGCACTTGAATTGCACTCTTCTTTTACTTGAGGTATACTATGGTCATACTTGAACTGCACTATTTTCATTGTAGCGCCGGGGTGCAACTAATTAATAAGTATTGTAATGGTTAAAGAAAGACAGAGTGTGAAATATTATAGCTTTGGAAATGGAGGACTGTATACTCTGGAGTTGAGGTTATGCCCACCACAGGGCTCCAGTCAAAGAGCAGTAATCAATGATGACACTTGATGGCGTTTTATGTGTTTTTTATAAAGGAGGTAGTTGGTGGACACAAACATACACAATGATGAATGGTATCTGAAAATATAGAAATACTACATAAGGATAAGGAGACAATAAACAATATGCAGTAGTAACCTACACAAATGTAGCATATTACTGAAATGAGCCATGCACTCATGTGCCAGCTTAGACCCAGCATGCACTCACACACAGGTTAGACTAGGGCCTGTTAGCTTAGCCACTGAAGTTTAGCTAGCAAACACAATTACAAAAACAAACTTTTTAAACCACACACAGATCAATTCTGATACAATGACCTGTTACCACATGAACCATTATTGTTCTGCAGGACAGAAAACAACTCACTTTGTCAAGAACGCATTCTTATGTGCATATGTTTGTTTGTGGCTGCACTCATGCATGTAAACAGTTGGGGTCCTCTGTTCTAGTGGTGCCCAAACAACTGCCTCAACTAAAGTGTCACCTGGGTCCTGATCAGAGGGTACCTGAGGCATGCCTGCTCTAAATGGGGACAATAAAGGTGGTGATGGGGTTTGGTGTTGCTGAACTGTCTGTAGATTTCACTCTGAATGTGTAGACTTGCCGGTCCCATTATACACCTACAAATGAACAGATAAAGCACATTAGTTATGGGAGTCGACAGTAGTAATATACTTTGAATTGACAAGTAGAATGCCAAGATGTGTGATGATAATACCTTTGTCTGATGTTCTCCTCCTCCCAGGGTGGTGTTCGGGCAAAAGAGTTCCCTCCGGGAACACACACCCTATTTATAGTCCTGGGAGGGTGAAACCAAGTGGGAAGTGGATAGAGGGGAGATTGAGAATGATTCTAATGCATTTAATAATACAAAAGTACTTAAAACACTAGCACATGGATATGCTCCTTTAATTCATATCTCCAATTACCACTATGCCCATTGCCCACTAAATGTGTACACCCACCATACATTATTAAATGCATTAGAATCATTTTCAATCTCCCCTCTATCCACCTCCCACTTGGCTTCACCCTCCCAGGACTATAAATAGTGTGCGTGTTACTGGAGGGAACTCTTTTGCCCGAACACCACCCTGGGAGGAGGAGACAGACAAAGGTAAGGGTTTTACAAATAACAGCTTTACATTATCTTCACAAATCTTGAGTATTCTACTTGTCAATTCAAAGTATATTACTACTGTATATTACTAATGTGCTTTATCTGTTCATTTGTAGGTGTATAATGGGACCGGCAAGACTACACATTCAGAGTGAAATCTACAGACAGTTCAGCAACACCAAACATTCCCCCAACTGTTTACATGCATGAGTGCAGCCACACACAAACATATGCACATAAGAATGCGTTCTTGACAAAGTGAGTTCTGTCCTGCAGAGCAATAATGGTTCATGTGGTAACAGTTCATTGTGTCAGAATTGATCTGTGTGTGGTTTAAAAAGTTTGTTTTTGTAATTGTGTTTGCTAGCTAAACTTCAGTGGCTAAGCTAACAGGCCCTAGTCTAACCTGTGTGTGAGTGCATGCTGGGTCTAAGCTGGCACATGAGTGCATGGCATTTCAGTAATATGCTATGTTTGTGTAGGTTACTACTGCATATCGTTTATTGTCTCCTTATCCTTATGTATTATTTCTATATTTTCAGATACCATTCATCATTGTGTATGTTTGTGTCCGCCAACTACCTCCTTTATAAAAACCACATAAAACACCAAGTGTCATCATTGATTACTGCTCTTTGACTGGAGCCCTGTGGTGCGCATAACCTCAACTCCAGAATATACAGTCCTCCATTTCCAAAGCTATAATATTTCACACTCTGTCTTTCTTTAACCATTAAAATACCTATGCAGAACTGTGTTCGAATATTAATTAGTTGCACCCCGTCGCTACAATGAAAATAGTGCAGTTCAAGTATAAACATAGTATACCTCAAGTATAAGAAAAGTGCAATTCAATGTTTTGAGTATGTAAATGGTATACTTCAAGCATGAAAATAGTCTAGTTCAAGTATAAACGTAGTATAAAAAACGTGCAATTCAAGTACACTGAAAGGTAAAGAGTAGTGTACATTAAGTTCATGCATAGTATGTTCTGAGTATATAAATGGTATACTTCAAGTAATAAAATAGTGCATTTCAAGTATGAAAGTAGTATACCTCATGTATAAGAAAAGTGCAATTCAAGTACACAGCAAGTGTACATTAGGTTCACGCATAGTATGTTTTGAGTATATAACTGGTATACTTTGAGTATGAAAATAGTGCAGTTCAAGTATGACCATAGTATACCTCAAGTATGAGAAAAGTGCAATTAAAGTGCACTGCAGGTAAAAGAGTAGTGAACATTAAGTTCACGCACATTATGTGTTGAGTATATAAATGGTATACTTCGAGTATACAAATAGTGCAGTTCAAATATACGTCATTTGTCAAGTATATGTCAAGTATAAGCTAAGTGCAATTCAAGTACAATGCAAGTAAAAGAGTAGTGTCCATTAAGTTCACGCCTAGTATGTTTTGAGTATATAACTGGTATACTTCAAGTATAAGAAACGTTCAATTCAAGTACACTGCAGGTAAAATAGTAGTGTACATTAGGTTCACGCATAGTATGTTTTGAGTATATAAATGGTATACTTCAAGTTTAAAAGTAGTGCAGTTCAAGTATGACCATAGTATACCTCAAGTATAAGAATAGTGCAATTCAAGTAAAAGAGTAGTGTCCATGAAGTTCACGCATAGTATGTTTTGAGTATATAACTGGTATGGTTCAAGTTCAAAAGTAGTGCAGTTCAAGTATGACCATAGTATACCTCAAGTAAAAGAAGAGTGCAATTCAAGCGCACTGCAGGTAAAAGAGTAGTGTACATTAAGTTCATGCACAGTTTGTTTTGAGTATATAAATGGTACGATTCAAGTTTAAAAGTAGTGCAGTTCAAGTATGACCATAGTATACTTCAAGTATAAGAAAAGAGCAATTAAAGCGCACTGCAGGTAAAAGAGTAGTGAACATTAAGTTCATGCACAGTATGTGTTGAGTATATAAATGGTATACCTCGAGTATGGAAATAGTGCAGTTCAAATATAAACACAGTTTACGTCAAGTATAAGACAAGTGCACAGCAAGTAAAAGAGTAGTGTACATTAAGTTCACGCACAGTATGTTTTGAGTATATAAATGGTATACCTCGAGTATGAAAATAGTGCAGTTCAAATATAAACGTAGTATACGTCAAATATAAAACAAGTGCAGTTCAAGTAAAAGAGTAGTGTCAGTTAAGTACACGCATAGTATGTGTTAAGTATATAAATGGTATACTTCAAGTTTTAAAGTAGTGCAGTTCAAGTATGACCATAGTATACCTCAAGTAAAAGAAGAGTGCAATTCAAGTGCACTGCAGGTAAAAGAGTAGTGTACATTAAGTTCACGCACAGTATGTTTTGAGTATATAAATGGTATGATTCAAGTTTAAAAGTAGTGCAGTTCAAGTATGACCATAGTATACCTCACGTATAAGAAAAGAGCAATTAAAGTGCACTGCAGGTAAAAGAGTAGTGAACATTAAGTTCACGCACAGTATGTGTTGAGTATATAAATGGTATACTTCGAGTATAGAAATAGTGCAGTTCAAATATACACATAGTATATGTCAAGTATAAGCTAAGTGCAATTCAAGTACAATGCAAGTAAAAGAGTAGTGTCCATTAAGTTCACGCCTAGTATGTTTTGAGTATATAACTGGAATACTTCAAGTATAAGAAACGTTCAATTCAAGTACACTGCAGGTAAAATAGTAGTGTACATTAAGTTCACGCATAGTATGTTTTGAGTATATAAATGGTATACTTCAAGTTTAAAAGTAGTGCAGTTCAAGTATGACCATAGTATACCTCAAGTATAAGAATAGTGCAATTCAAGTAAAAGAGTGGTGTCCATGAAGTTCACGCATAGTATGTTTTGAGTATATAACTGGTATGGTTCAAGTTCAAAAGTAGTGCAGTTCAAGTATGACCATAGTATACCTCAAGTAAATGAAAAGTGCAATTCAAGTGCACTGCAAGTAACAGAGTAGTGTACACTAAGTTCACGCATAGTATGTTTTGAGTATATAAATGGTGTACTTCAAGTTTAAAAGTAGTGCAGTTCAATTATGACCATAGTATACCTCAAGTAAAAGAAAAGTGCCATTCAAGTATGACCAAAGTCTTCCTCAAGTAAATGAAAAGTGCAATTCAAGTGCACTGCAAGTAAAAGAGTAGTGTACATCAAGTAAGTTTTGAGTATATAAATGGTATACTTCAAGTTTAAAATGAATGCAATTCAAATATAAACGTAGTATACGTCAAGTATAAGAATAGTGCAATTCAAGTAAAAGAGTAGTGTCCATTAAGTCCACGCATAGTATGTTTTGAGTATATAACCGTTATACTTCAAGTATGAAATAGTACTGTTCAAATGTAAACGTAGTACAATTCAAGTACACTGCAGGTAAAAGAGTAGTGTACATTAAGTTCATGCATAGTATGTTCCGACTATATAAATGATATACTTCAAGTATGAAAAAAGTGCTGTTCAAATATAAACGTAGTATACCTTATGTATAAGAAAAGTGCAATTCAAGTACACTAGAGGTAAAAGAGTAGTGCACATTAAGTTCATGCATAGTATAGTTTGAGTATATAAATGGTATACTTCAAGGTTACAAGTAGTGCAGTTCATATGACCTTAGTATACCTCAAGTACAATAAAAGTGCTATTCAAGTACACTGCAGGTAAAAGAGTAGTGTACATTAAGTTCACGCATAGTATGTTTTACGTATATAAATGGTATACTTCAAATTTAAATGTAGTGCAGTTCAGGTATGACCATAGTATACCTCTTGTATAAGAGAAGTGCAATTCAAGTAAATAAGTAGTGTACTTAAGTATACATCTGAGTATATGAATGGTTTATTTTAAGTAAGGGAATAGCACAATTCTAGTGTATGAATACAATAATTTAAGTATACTCATATATACTTCATGTATACTTTAAGTAAACTTAGAGTTTACTCGAGTATACTCAAAAGTGGGCCAATTCAGATTACTTTTAGTACGGTAGTTATACTGTAAGTATACTAACTAGTACACTAACTAGTACATTTGTTAGTATACTACTTGTACATAAATATCAGTATACTTGTACTTAAAGTATACTTAAGAAATATACTCAAAGTTGACTTAAGTATACTTAGAAAAGTAAACTTGAAGTTTACTACTTTTTGGTAAGGGTTGCGACGCATTGTGAGCTTGTATATCTGCTATTTTCAAACATTTTGTACTTAACGTATATTTTGATCCCAATACTTTCGTACCTTTAATCAAGTACACTTTGAATTCCAGACTTTTACTAACAGAGTATTTCTATATGGCAGTATTGATATTTTTACTTAAGTAAAACATTTGAATACTTTTTCCACCACTGATTTGCTATTAGCTCTCTTTACCCAGTTGTTTTGTATGTATTGTGTCAATATTTTCCAGCCAGAGTAAGGCAGACCAGAAAGACACAGAAGAACCAAAGAACAAACGTCAGAGAATCACAGGCACAGGTGAACAAGAAGTATTATTTCTACATGGAGAGGATGGAGGTGAAAATGAAGAAAGCCACAGATATGAAAGAGGAGACCAGGCAGTAGGAGAACATGTAAGCCTAAGAGGCAGAGCTGAGAGAGAACAAGCCAGAAGAGAAAATGAACCAGAACCATATGAAGGAGGAGACAAAGTAAGACAAAGGGACAGAGATGAGACTGAAGAACATGACAGAACGGGCAATTTAAGACAAGGTGACAGAGATGAGAAAGGAGAAAATGAAGATGATGAGAGACACAGAGATGAGAGACGAGAAAATGAAGACAATGAGAGACACAGAGATGAGAGACGAGAAAATGAAGATGATGAGAGACACAGAGATGAGAGACGAGAAAATGAAGATGATGAGAGACACAGAGATGAGAGAGGAGAAAATGAAGACAATGAGAGACACAGAGACAAGAGAGGAGAACATGCCAGAGGAGACAGTGTAAGACACAGAGATGAGAGAGGAGAAGAAAATCTAAGACAAAGAGACAGAGATGAGAGAGGAGAAAATGAAGACAATGAGAGACACAGAGAGAAGAGAGGAGAACATGCCAGAGGAGACGGTGTAAGACACAGAGATGAGAGAGGAGACGGTGTAAGACACAGAGATGAGAGAGAAGAAAATCTAAGACAAAGAGACAGAGATGAGAGAGGAGAAAATGAAGACAATGAGAGACACAGAGACAAGAGAGGAGAACATGCCAGAGGAGACTGTGTAAGACACAGAGATGAGAGAGGAGAAGAAAATCTAAGACAAAGAGACAGAGATGAGAGAGGAGAAAATGAAGACAGTGAGAGACACAGAGATGAGAGACGAGAACATGATGACAATGAGAGACACAGAGATGAGAGTGGAGGAGAACATGAAGACAATGAGAGACACAGAGCTAAGAATGGAGGAAAACATGCTGGAGCAGACAATGTAAGACAGCCAAGAAAGACAACTGCCACAACTGTAGAGTCGTGGGGATATGACTGGCTGCTCTTTGATAAGGACAATGAAGGATATGTTACTAAGCTGTGGTGTTCCATGTGTAGAAAATACTATAAAGAGAAAACAAAAAAAGCGCCACATCTTTCAATTTGCTCTGATTCATACTCAACTGGAACGACAAACATTAAAAAAGACACATGATGATGACCACCCCCCCCCCACGACAAACTTTCCTGTCTCGGTCGTAGACAAAGAGCCCCCCAGCTCCGACGATGGCTCGATCACTACAGAGAACATGCACTCTGTTGTTTTTGCCAAACCAGGACTTCATCATGTCCATTTAAACATCAATAGCTTGAATCCCAAAAAGCTGGAGTTAATTAAGGGAATGTTTCATGACGGTAAGGCAAAGATTTTATCCTTCTCTGAAACTAAACTTGATGACTCGTTTACGGATGCTAGCATTGAAATTGCCAACTATACTGTAATCAGGAATGATAGAAACAGGTATGGAGGCGGTGTTTGCATGTATGTACATAATGATGTCAATTTTATCCCCCGTCCAGACTTACACCACAGTTCACTTGAAACTGTATGGATTGAGGTAATCTTTGAACATGCCAAAAACATACTAATGTGCGCTGTCTATAGACCACCTGATCAGAATGATTTCTTTGAGCTGTTTGATGAGAGCTTAGCAAAGGTGGACGGTACTGAGTATCACATTTTGGGCGACTGGAATGTGGACGTTTTGCGTAAAGACGCACCCATGTTCAAGTCCTTTGATGGGTTATGCAATCAATACAGCCTCACTCAGCTTGTCACAGTACCCACCAGGGTGACAGAGCACTCTCAAACCCTCATAGATCTCGTCGTAACCACTGACAAGTCCAAAGTCACCGCTAGCGGGGCTATTGTATGCGGTCTTAGTGATCATTATATGATCTACTCTACCCGTAAAATACACAAACCCAAGGCTAGTGGCCACAGAACTGTCGTTGCTAGAAGCCTGAAGAACTACTCCAGTGAGGCTTTTAATCTCAAACTAGCGGGTGTAGACTTTTCCCCAGAGCTGCAGTGTACAGATGTCGAAGAAGCATGGTGTGGTTTTAAAACCAAATTGACCAATGCTCTAGACGACGTGGCCCCCTTGAATACCACCAAGGTTAAAGCCCGCCAAGAGCCATGGTATAACTCAGATATTGCAGAATCAGCTAAACTCAGAGACAAAAAATACGATGAAAAACGAAAGTGCTGCAAAAAGCTTAGAAAAAAATACAACCATGACCTCAAAATCCACATTGAGCATCTTACTGCTCAATGCAAGAAACTTAGAAACCAGACAACCGCCCTAGTTAGATCCGCCAAAAAAAACTACATCGACGACAAAATCGAGGAATACAAAAACAAACCACGAGACCTATGGAAGTTGCTTAACAACCAATTAGGCTTAAAATCAAAAACCATATGCCACAACATAAACATCAAAACGGACGCCGCTCTCATTTCTGACAAAGGAGAAGTGGCTACCCATCTTAACAAAACCTTTACCACCACAGCCCGTTCACTGGTCGAAAGACTGGTCGCCCCATCTGGGCGGTATGGTGAAGAATTTGTTAAAAAATTCTACAAAAAACTGGGCGTCAGAAAAGACAGCTTTAAACTTTCCACAGTGACAACTGATGAAGTGTTTAAAAAATTGAGCGCCCTACCTCAGCACAAGGCCACTGGCCTTGATAAAATCCCAGCTAGATTTCTCAGAGATTCAGCCGCCACCATTGCTCCAATCATTACCCACATAATTAACCTTTCCATCGAACAGGGTCATGTCCCCCAGGACTTCAAACTAGCAAAAGTAACCCCCCTGCACAAAAAAGGTAGCAAACTAGACCCTGGAAACTACCGCCCCGTTTCCATTCTTAGCTCCATATCCAAAGTCATGGAGAAAATAGTCTACGAACAGATTGCAAGTTATCTCGATGAGAATAATCTGATTTACGAGTTCCAATCTGGATTCAGAAAATCCCATTCCACTGACACATGCCTTCTCTATTTGACTGACCAAATCAAACGCGAAGCGGATCAGGGCAAATATAGTGGCATGGTCATGATGGACCTCCAGAAGGCATTTGACACCGTGGATCATGCTATTCTGATTGAGAAACTAAAAGCCATCGGTCTTGACAGCGCAGCAGTGAGCTGGATGCAATCTTACCTGGTGGGGAGGGAACAGGTGGTGGAGATTAACGGAACCCTGTCCCCCCCCCCTCCCAGTAAGCTGTGGTGTTCCTCAAGGTAGCATACTGGGACCTCTGTTGTTCCTAATATACGTGAACGACATGGCATCTGCTTGCGACTGCAACCTGTTCCTGTTCGCGGATGACTCGGCTCTCCTAGTCTCGGGCAAGGACCACTTGCAGGTTGAAAAGACACTTAACTCTGAACTGAGTAAGATCTGCACATGGCTTAACGACAACAAATTATCAATTCACCTGGGAAAAACCGAGTCCATCCTCTTTGGATCAAATCATAATCTCAAAAAGGTAGATGACTTCACAATCAAAGTGGGTGACAAGGTCATAACACGAAAAAACGAAATCTCTTACTTAGGATGTATCCTTGAAGCTAATCTTTCCAGCGAAAAGATGACTTCAAAAGTAATAAAAAAAATCAACCAACGAACTCGTTTCCTACAGAGGATCACCCCAATGGTCAACTTCAACACACTGAAGACCATAGCTGGTGCAATAATCCAGCCCCTCTTTGACTACGGAGTCCACGTATGGTATCGTGACGCCCCACAAGCCCTTAAAACTAAACTCCAAACAGCCCAAAATAAACTAATTAGGGTCCTGCTTAACCTTCCCTATCAGACTCACCTCACCGCTACTCACCAGTTAAGAGTAGGGTGGCTCAGAGTAGATGACAGAGTACAGCAACTTGCAATGGGCCTGGTGTACAAGATACACCACACCACTATGATACCCAAGTACCTGTCAAAATACTTTATAAACGTTAAGGATGTCCATAATTACAACACCAGAGGCAGTGCCACAGATCACGTTCAACCCAGAGTCAACTCAAAGAAAGGGTCGAACTCGTTCTTCTGCTACACCACAAAAATGTGGAATGCCTTACCGAAGGCCATAAAGGAGTGTGGATCACTAGCATCCTTTAAAAATGCCCTGAAAAACCACTTACAGGCAGCAGCCGTTCGCAACTGGTAAAAAACCTAGCCCAACCCTACCCTCCCTGCCCCTTCCTTGTATATACTGTACATACTGATTGTTTAGACTTACTGTTACCTGCCCCTTCCTTGTATATATTGTATATACTGTACTTACTGATTGTATAGACCTACTGTTTTCTTTTTTTCTTTACATATCTACTGCATAGTACTGTGTTCTATTTGTCTGTCATTCAATGTTATATGAGATACTTTAATGGTTTCCTGTTGAAATAAGCTTAGTCTTTTCATGGATCTCCTTTTAGTAGACCTTGTACCAGTGAACTGTACCGTCATGAATCTGTACATTTTCCTATGCAAACTTCTAATAAAGCCTTCAATCAATCAATCAAACAAACAGCTAAAACACATAATGAGTCAAAAGCTCACATGACAGCATGCAACCAAGGAAACACAACTCCAAGTAATACAGTTTCACAGCTCCAGAAGCTTCACGAGAGGACAGAGACGAAGATGTGCAAATTATTTGACATAGCTTACATGGTTGCATACTCTGAGCAACCGTTTAGTATGTACAAGACTCATGTGTCAGTGGAGCGAAAACATGGGGTGGAGCTGGGGCTCACCTACCATAATTCTAAATCCTGCCGTGTGTTCATCCACTATATTGCTGAAAGCATACGAGATGAGCTTCAAGTCATAAGAAAAGGTGAGCCTTTCTACTGCTCTTTGCTTTTCCATGGAAGCACAGACAAAGCAGCTTCTGACAAAGAAGTTATAAGCATAAAGCTTATTCAAAATGGATCCCCAAAAATCAGCCTACTTTGGTAAGAAGAATGTGGACTTGGGGCCCCATTTACAGTGGCAGCCAAATCCAGCCTGAATCAGATCTGTGCCACATCCAGATTAGAAACTTTAAATGGTCACATGAAACAAATCAGATTCCAATCTGGATGTGACACAGATCTGATTCAGGCTGGATTTGGCTGCCAGTGTAAATGGGGATTGTAGTCTTTGCTGAATTTTCTTTTCTCCACATGCAAGCTTATGTTTTTAGTTTTTGCTTTATTTGGTTAGTGACAGTATAAAAAGCATGGATGTATTAAAAACTAATTTATTTTCATTGTCTATCTTTGTGCTCCATTTTCTGTTTTTTAAGTATTGCAGAGCCAACGACCTGTGACGCTGATGGGATCTTTGAGGCCATAATGCAGAAGTGTGGAGAGAACCACCTGGATCTAAGTGGCTGCTTGACTGCAACAGCAGCTGATGGAGCAGCCGTCAACTTTGGAAAGACAAATGGTGTCCTTACCAAACTCCAGGAATCTGTGCCATGGATGCTGAAAGTGCATTGTGTTGCCCACAGACTGGAGCTGTGCCTGAAGGAAGCCTTCAAGGGCACATACTTTGAACAGGTAATGTATTATTCTTTACCTACTATATCTGGAAAATATATAATCAAAATGTACATGTGTAATGCAGTGTAATAAATGCCTTTATTTCTGTTTGTCTTTTGCTAAGATTGATGAACTCTTGGCAAAACTGTACTCTCTCTACCGTCGTTCCCCCAAAAAATGGAGGGAGTTGAAGGCCATCGGAAAGGAACTTAAGGAGCATGTTGTGAAACCAGCTCGCTCCCAGGGAACAAGGTGAATAATAGTTAAAGACCCTGACCTCTAAAGACATTCCTAGGGTGGGGTTCTTGCTGCTTTCGCTAAGCACATGTCACTTCTGTTTTTTTGTACTCGCCTATGAACACTTTTTTATTATTAATTAGTATTCAAGTATTTACATTTTACATTAAGTATTACTATCGGTGTTAAGACGAGATAACAGTGAGAGAACTTGCACTGACTGTTTGGAGGTGTCTTCTACCTCTTTTTACCTTTGCTTTGGATTGGTGTTGCTCTTTGATAAATATTTATTCTGCTTTGTTTGCATTGGGTTTTCTTGCTGTTCACAACAGTACTTGCATTCTTTGCCCTATCTGTAACTCTGTAACCTTGACTGCCTCTGGACAACTGATTTTACCCGTTGGGATATTAAAGGTATCTATTTATCTATCTAGGTGGATTGACCACAGGAAGAAAGCTGTGTCGTGTCTTGCCAACTCCAACTACATGGGCATTGTCACCCACCTCCAGGAAAGACAGGATGAGCCCGCGCCAGAGAGAGAGAAGATCAGAGCCATCTTGCGGCAGTTAACCTCAGAAAAGTTTATCCTCAATATGGCACTATATCAGGACCTTTTATCTGCACTGGCTGATCTGTCACTTCAATTCCAAGGAGATCAACTTCCCCTATCGAGTGTGCGTGGTAGGATCCTGGCTTCCCAGGCTGCACTGCGAAAGCAAACTAAGAAGCCAGGACCCTATCTCCGCCCAGTCCTTGAATCCTTCACCAGTGCCACGGAGGATTTTAAATACAATGGTGTCACAATCAAAAACTCCAATGTGTGCGTGGTAGGATCCTGGCTTCCCAGGCTGCACTGCGAAAGCAAACTAAGAAGCCAGGACCCTATCTCCGCCCAGTCCTTGAATCCTTCACCAGTGCCACGGAGGATTTTAAATACAATGGTGTCACAATCAAAAACTCCAATGTAACAGCAGAGGCCTTCTGTCGCTGTAGGAAAGAGACTGTGGACAAAATCATTGCCTGCATTGGCAAGAGATTTTCCACTTTCTCCACTGATCCTGTGCTGTTTGCAGCAGAGGTGTTTGATCCTGTGAATTTCCCAACAGAAGAAGGGCTCTTGGAGGAGTTTGGTGAGGAAGAAGTGCATCACTTATGCAAGCACTTTGAGCCTCTTCTCACAAAAAACGGTTGTAATGTGGCAGAGATTCACAGAGAGTGGTATAGAGCTAAAGTTAACATAGTACGCCAACACAAGAACCAGACTTTCCTCCAGTTATGGTCAAAGTTTCTCAATGAGAAGGGAAACACATATCCCAACCTGCTACACCTTATTAGAATTGTCTTAGTGTTCCCTGTTTCCACCTCTCAGGTAGAGCGACAGTTCTCAATTATGAAGAGAATGCAGGGAGACTGGCGCCTAAGTCTGCACACATCCACAATTGAAGACCTCCTCCTTATCAAATCACAGGGTTGTGCTCCTGCAGATTATAAAAGCCAGGAAGCAGTGGCAAAATGGTGGGGAGATGGCATCTGTAAAAAGAGGCCATACATCAAGCCATATGGTCCAAGAAATAAAACATCCAAAAATGTGACAACCCCCTACTCCCCATCATCATCTTCAAGCAGTGATTCAGATTCAGATTATTCAGCTTGTACAGGCCAGGACTGAATGTGACCATGAGAAACCTCCTTTGCCAGTGATTTTGCACTTTTTGTTTAAAGGTTAACTACTTAAGAATTAAGTCTAATAATATTTAATACTGACTCAGCATCAAAGGGAGGAGTGCAGTTCAGGAAGTGACCTCACTAATTGTCACATAAAAACTGAGATGTCATTTCTGTCATTGCTGTTACGAGAAAACAGTGACCTTGTTGCACTGATTGTTTGAGAGACCTTGTTGCACTGTTTACTTTGGACACTATTTAAGAAATAAAACAGTAAAACAGAAATAAACGGCTTCTTGATATTTTCTTCATTGAAAGTTATCATTACAATGTAATCATACTTAACCTTTAAGCTAAATTAATTATGCCTGTGACTTAAAACTGTTGTTTTAATTGATGGCCTTCCTGCCCTGAGACTTGGCCTTTGTGCCCTCAAATATTTGACAACCCTAAAGGCCAATTGGCCTTGCCCCTAAAATGACGAAATTCTAGGCCTGCTCTTATCACTATAAGCCTATTAATGAGGCACTATATCTATATCTGATTATAGTACACTTTAATTTGAGGTAATCTGAGTTTGCTTCAACTGATGCTTAGTGCAATGTGCATGACTATGTAGTTCATATTGTATTATACATTATACATATATTTCATTCCTGGTCATTTTGTTCAAGGCCAATGAATGGTATTCATGAAATGTTTGTGTAGTTTTGCAGAAAACAGATGATCTATTCAACGTCAGACAATCAGTGACCATTAACAGGTGTGATTAGCATTTTAACCAGCATGGGGTTCTCTTCTCCAATTGGCTCCTTGATAGAGGGTGATACAAACCTCACACCCATTGTGGGCTATAAGTAGACCACCAATCTGCAAAGCATCACAACACCTGAAGAGGACACCTTACAGTTTGTTATCCAGACACAGGACATCTTACAGCTTGTTATCCAGACAGAGGACACCTTACAGCTTGTTATCCAGACAGAGGACATCTTACAGCTTGTTATCCAGACAGAGGACACCTTACAGCGTGTTATCCAGACAGAGGACATCTTACAGCGTGTTATCCAGACAGAGGACACCTTAAAACTTGTCATCATGAACAGCAGTAATAGATTGAGTTCAACCAGACGATCATCACAGAGGCTAAAGCGTTCAGCCTCGGCCTCTGAAGACCAACCACCAGCAAAGCGTAGGGTGAGTTGTTTTAAAATGACTCCAGTTTGATAATGTAGGAGTGAACACCCATTATCATTGTTATGTCAATCTACAATCCTCTGTGTTGAATAATTCTGAGCGTGTACTCGCTACTTAAGGACTCTAAGAACTAAGAAGTTAAGAACTATACAATTACATAATACTAGATTATTATATGTGTTACTTTTGAATCGAGATGCAATGTCAAATCATGATTTAACCATTTCTTTTCCTAATTTCAGGTTGCAGAGGACACATCTTCTGAAATGATTTTGTGGGGGGATCTTCTCCAGGCTGAGAAGGCTAAGTTAGCGGCCATGCCAGAACTGCAAGGGATGGAGAAACTATTTTGGGCAGAGCTAGATGAAATAGAGGAAATCAGCTGGAGCATGCCCATGACAACATCATCATCACTGTGGCCAGAGCGTTCAGTCCGAAACTCTAAAACACAACCACCAGCTACGCTTTTGGTGAAAGGAAAAGTGGTAAGTTTAATTAGACAATTCATATTGCAATCATATTTTAACTTTAGAATTATATAAATACTATATATCATTGATATGAATTATATAATATTTTACAATAATATACATAAATTGAAATATTTGAATCCACCTGGAGTACTAAAGCCTTAGGCTTAAGTAGCCTACCCTCCAGACCTCAGCTAACCCTACTAGTGTTGACCTGTTTTCACCTTGAACCTTTGTTTTTTACAGGCTGAGTTGACAGAGCAGCACACTAAGAGGAGTGATACAGAACGGGAGAGCCTGAGCACCTTCAAGAAGCCCCTGGTGACACTATTCATCCAGAATGCTCCAGGTTCTCTCACCTCCCGAATCTCCTCCTCCAAACAGGAGGCACGTATGCGTGTTGCCCCAGAAGATGCAAATGATCCTGGCCTGCTGATCAGACTGACCAGACCACCAACAAAGCATGCAGAGCAGAAGAGTCTGGGTGACTTTAATGAGCCTCTGGAGACACGATTCACCCAGAATGCTGCTGTCCTGCCAGAATGCTGCATTAGGCCCCGGATCTCTTCCCCTGGACGGGAGACACTTATAAGTGTTGCCTCAGATGCTCCAGGCCTGCTGATCCACGGCCGCAGCATGGCAGAGTACCAGCAGCTGTACCATTCAGTGGTGGATGTCCTGGTGAAGCCCAAAGAGCACATGAACAGGAGTAAGAAGATCAAGAAGCGACTGTGGGATGAGCTCTCTGGTCCTCACTTCCGTTCCACTGCAGTGGCAGACACACAACAGCAGCTCACTGAGTCCTCCTGTACTGGTTTAGTATCTGTACGCAAGGATTTTAATTACTTGAAGTTTTATAATTGAACTAAAACTTCTCAGTGAAGGAATATCAAATAGGCGACGGCAAAGTTGCTGAGAATCATAACACTTGTTTTAAATAAGGACAGTTACATTCTGTTCTGTCCTCTTCTTTCTTCAAAGGTGAACATAAATGCCACTGAATGCTACGAGCCAATGCTGGTGTCAACAAAGAGCATGTGTGAGAGCCCAACTGTTTCCTTCATCACTTCTCTACACACCCACCTGCAGAGTGACACAGTCAGCTCCATTGAGGACTCAATAGGCTGTGCACAGGACCAAAGTATTGAGGAAGCTCAAATCTTCCTCTATATCGCAACTGCCTTAGACCCCAGGTTTAAGTCAATGCTCTTCTTATCGCCACCAGATGTACAGGAAACATATGCCAAGGTGGTGACAAAGGCTGCTGCCCTGATGGTAATTACCACTTGTAAACACAATGTTATTAGTGCCATTAGATTACACCATCAGTCTACTGTTAGTTGTAACTTGGCTTCCACATACATCCAATTCATACAGGAGGATGCAGAAGATTTGGGAATGCAGTCTGATGCTGACAAGGAGGGAGGAAGCGCTGAGGGGAGTGCTGCTGATGAGGACGGTCCACCACACACAACAAAGTGGAGGAGATCGGCAAATGATATCCTTCTTGGAAAGACATTCAAAAACACCAGATCTTCCCAGACCATGTTGTCACCTACTTCCATAGTTGAAAAGGAGGTCAAGCAATACCGAGATTCTCCTTCCCTACATCTGTCACATGGCCCATTGGGTTGGTGGAGATCTCAGGCATACAGGTACCCACTCCTTGCCAAGCTGGCACAAACTTATCTGTGTGTCCCAGGTACTAGTGTCTGTGACAATATAACACCTCAGAGGAGTACAGTTACCCCAGAGCATGCTGATCAGTTAGTGTTCCTCAAGAAGAATATGCCTTGATGTCTAGGTTAAGCTAAAATTTTCTTGTGTTTTTATTTTTATTTTATTCTTATCTTGTTAAGCACCGGAGAGCTGAAATGGCCCCAAGTTTACATAAAACAAGTTGCTACTCACTATTCAGAAATCACCGCCCAGGTTTACCCTGCATTTGTATTGCCCAAATTGATTTTTTCCCACATGCATGAAATTGGCAATAAACATTTTAGAGAGGGATTATAGTGAGGGGCATTATCAGTGTTTCTTTGCTGTCAGGAGTAGGACAGATGCAAGCACATTTGTGTACATTGATTCATGTACTAGGCCAGTTTGTTATGCAAATAATCGTGTAAGATTTTGGAATAAATGCATTATTTCCAATTGCCTTTTATTGGTATTATTTATTTTTTCAGGTAGATATTGTGATATATTGTTGATGACATGTCTTTGTATATAATGATACTGTGTTAGTAGATTATGTTTATAAAACAGTATAGACATGGATGCATAGTGTTACCAGTAGTTTCAATAGGGTTGTTATTGTCCCCCATAATATGATCATTAATATGTGTTCCATTCAATGCCACACAACTGCCAATTAACATGTTGATCACTGCATGTTCAATCTTTTGTTTTTGGCAATTCAATCATCAGCCATCCCTATTTGCATTTTAACCAGTTGATAAGAATGATTTTCTTCCCCATTTACAATTCAAACTATATTGAAATTAAGCACACTCAAGATCCTATTGAAAGTGGTTGCACACACCTGAGTGCTGTTCATTCCCTTAGTAAAAGCTGAACAACAGCTTGCTACACTATGTGAGGAGATTCATTGGGCTGCATTCTTCTATAATAAGAATAGAATATTTGGAGGTCAACTTGACTTCAAAGTCGTCATAACACAAGGACAAATATCTGCAGTGTGCTTAAAATACACTGTATTGGTCAATCATCCACACAAGCATTGAATGTACATGTTGTGTCATTTAAATTGGAACGTTTTCAGTCAAACTTCAAACCATCTAACTATCAACTATTTTCTCATTCATTGGTCAAACTGACACACATTGTACTTTATCAATACTATTGCTTTAACATGAACACTTGTTCACCTTTACATCCGGTAAGTGCTATGTTTTTTTTTTCTTTTTTAAAATTATCAGGCACCAATGAAATCAATTTTAGACACACTTAACCATCCTCTTATCACTATAAGCCTATTAATGAGGCACTATATCTATATCTGATTATAGTACACTTTAATTTGAGGTAATCTGAGTTTGCTTCAACTGATGCTTAGTGCAATGTGCATGACTATGTAGTTCATATTGTATTATACATTATACATATATTTCATTCCTGGTCATTTTGTTCAAGGCCAATGATTGGTATTCATGAAATGTTTGTGTAGTTTTGCAGAAAACAGATGATCTATTCAACGTCAGACAATCAGTGACCATTAACAAGTGTGATTAGCATTTTAACCAGCATGTGGTTCTCTTCTCCAATTGGCTCCTTGATAGAGGGTGATACAAACCTCACACCCATTGTGGGCTATAAGTAGACCACCAATCTGCAAAGCATCACAACACCTGAAGAGGACACCTTACAGTTTGTTATCCAGACAGAGGACACCTTACAGCTTGTTATCCAGACAGAGGACATCTTACAGCTTGTTATCCAGACAGAGGACACCTTACAGCGTGTTATCCAGACAGAGGACATCTTACAGCGTGTTATCCAGACAGAGGACATCTTACAGCGTGTTATCCAGACAGAGGACATCTTACAGCGTGTTATCCAGACAGAGGACATCTTACAGTGTGTTATCCAGACAGAGGACATCTTACAGCGTGTTATCCAGACAGAGGACACCTTAAAACTTGTCATCATGAACAGCAGTAATAGATTGAGTTCAACCAGACGATCATCACAGAGGCTAAAGCGTTCAGCCTCGGCCTCTGAAGACCAACCACCAGCAAAGCGTAGGGTGAGTTTGATAATGTAGGAGTGAACACCCATTATCATTGTTGTGTCAATCTACAATCCTCTGTGTTGAATAATTCTGAGCGTGTTCTCGCTACTTAAGGACTCTAAGAACTAAGAAGTTAAGAACTATACAATTACATAATACTAGATTATTATATGTGTTACTTTTGAATCGAGATGCAATGTCAAATCATGATTTAACCATTTCTTTTCCTAATTTCAGGTTGCAGAGGACACATCTTCTGAAATGATTTTGTGGGAGGATCTTCTCCAGGCTGAGAAGGCTAAGTTAGCGGCCATGCCAGAACTGCAAGGGATGGAGAAACTATTTTGGGCAGAGCTAGATGAAATAGAGGAAATCAGCTGGAGCATGCCCATGACAACATCATCATCACTGTGGCCAGAGCGTTCAGTCCGAAACTCTAAAACACAACCACCAGCTACGCTTTTGGTGAAAGGAAAAGTGGTAAGTTTAATTAGACAATTCATATTGCAATCATATTTTAACTTTAGAATTATATAAATACTATATATCATTGATATGAATTATATAATATTTTACAATAATATACATAAATTGAAATATTTGAATCCACCTGGAGTACTAAAGCCTTAGGCTTAAGTAGCCTACCCTCCAGACCTCAGCTAACCCTACTAGTGTTGACCTGTTTTCACCTTGAACCTTTGTTTTTTACAGGCTAAGTTGACAGAGCAGCACACTAAGAGGAGTGATACAGAACGGGAGAGCCTGAGCACCTTCAAGAAGCCCCTGGTGACACTATTCATCCAGAATGCTCCAGGTTCTCTCACCTCCCGAATCTCCTCCTCCAAACAGGAGGCACGTATGCGTGTTGCCCCAGAAGATGCAAATGATCCTGGCCTGCTGATCAGACTGACCAGATTCACCCAGAATGCTGCTGTCCTGCCAGAATGCTGCATTAGGCCCCGGATCTCTTCCCCTGGACGGGAGACACTTATAAGTGTTGCCTCAGATGCTCCAGGCCTGCTGATCCACGGCCGCAGCGTGGCAGAGTACCAGCAGCTGTACCATTCAGTGGTGGATGTCCTGGTGAAGCCCAAAGAGCACATGAACAGGAGTAAGAAGATCAAGAAGCGACTGTGGGATGAGCTCTCTGGTCCTCACTTCCGTTCCACTGCAGTGGCAGACACACAACAGCAGCTCACTGAGTCCTCCTGTACTGGTTTAGTATCTGTACGCAAGGATTTTAATTACTTGAAGTTTTATAATTGAACTAAAACTTCTCAGTGAAGGAATATCAAATAGGCGACGGCAAAGTTGCTGAGAATCATAACACTTGTTTTAAATAAGGACAGTTACATTCTGTTCTGTCCTCTTCTTTCTTCAAAGGTGAACATAAATGCCACTGAATGCTACGAGCCAATGCTGGTGTCAACAAAGAGCATGTGTGAGAGCCCAACTGTTTCCTTCATCACTTCTCTACACACCCACCTGCAGAGTGACACAGTCAGCTCCATTGAGGACTCAATAGGCTGTGCACAGGACCAAAGTATTGAGGAAGCTCAAATCTTCCTCTATATCGCAACTGCCTTAGACCCCAGGTTTAAGTCAATGCTCTTCTTATCGCCACCAGATGTACAGGAAACATATGCCAAGGTGGTGACAAAGGCTGCTGCCCTGATGGTAATTACCACTTGTAAACACAATGTTATTAGTGCCATTAGATTACACCATCAGTCTACTGTTAGTTGTAACTTGGCTTCCACATACATCCAATTCATACAGGAGGATGCAGAAGATTTGGGAATGCAGTCTGATGTTGACAAGGAGGGAGGAAGCGCTGAGGGGAGTGCTGATGATGAGGACGGTCCACCACACACAACCAAGAGGAGGAGATCGGCAACTGATATCCTTCTTGGAAAGACATTCAAAAACACCAGATCTTCCCAGACCATGTTGTCACCTACTTCCATAGTTGAAAAGGAGGTCAAGCAATACCGAGATTCTCCTTCCCTACATCTGTCACATGGCCCATTGGGTTGGTGGAGATCTCAGGCATACAGGTACCCACTCCTTGCCAAGCTGGCACAAACTTATCTGTGTGTCCCAGGTACTAGTGTCTGTGACAATATAACACCTCAGAGGAGTACAGTTACCCCTGAGCATGCTGATCAGTTAGTGTTCCTCAAGAAGAATATGCCTTGATGTCTAGGTTAAGCTAAAAGTTTTTTGTGTTTTTATTTTTATTTTATTCTTATCTTGTTAAGCACCGGAGAGCTGAAATGGCCCCAAGTTTACATAAAACAAGTTGCTACTCACTATTCAGAAATCACCGCCCAGGTTTACGCTGCATTTGTATTGCCCAAATTGATTTTTTCCCACATGCATGAAATTGGCAATAAACATTTTAGAGAGGGATTATAGTGAGGGGCATTATCAGTGTTTGTTTGCTGTCAGGAGTAGGAAAGATGCAAGCACATTTGTGTACATTGATTCATGTACTAGGCCAGTTTGTTATGCAAATAATCGTGTAAGATTTTGGAATAAATGCATAATTTCCAATTGCCTTTTATTGGTATTATTTATTTTTTCAGGTAGATATTGTGATATATTGTTGATGACATGTCTTTGTATATAATGATACTGTGTTAGTAGATTATGTTTATAAAACAGTATAGACATGGATGCATAGTGTTACCAGTAGTTTCAATAGGGTTGTTATTGTCCCCCATAATATGATCATTAATATGTGTTCCATTCAATGCCACACAACTGCCAATTAACATGTTGATCACTGCATGTTCAATCTTTTGTTTTTGGCAATTCAATCATCAGCCATCCCTATTTGCATTTTAACCAGTTGATAAGAATGATTTTCTTCCCCATTTACAATTCAAACTATATTGAAATTAAGCACACTCAAGATCCTATTGAAAGTGGTTGCACACACCTGAGTGCTGTTCATTCCCTTAGTAAAAGCTGAACAACAGCTTGCTACACTATGTGAGGAGATTCATTGAGCTGCATTCTTCTATAATAAGAATAGAATATTTGGAGGTCAACTTGACTTCAAAGTCGTCATAACACAAGGACAAATATCTGCAGTGTGCTTAAAATACAATGTATTGGTCAATCATCCATACAAGCATTGAATGTACATGTTGTGTCATTTAAATTGGAACGTTTTCAGTCAAACTTCAAACCATCTAACTATCATAACTATTTTCTCATTCATTGGTCAAACTGACACACATTGTACTTTATCAATACTATTGCTTTAACATGAACACTTGTTCACCTTTACATCCGGTAAGTGCTATGTTTTTTTTTCTTTTTTTAAATTATCAGGCACCAATGAAATCAATTTTAGACACACTTAACCATCCTCTTATCACTATAAGCCTATTAATGAGGCACTATATCTATATCTGATTATAGTACACTTTAATTTGAGGTAATCTGAGTTTGCTTCAACTGATGCTTAGTGCAATGTGCATGACTATGTAGTTCATATTGTATTATACATTATACATATATTTCATTCCTGGTCATTTTGTTCAAGGCCAATGAATGGTATTCATGAAATGTTTGTGTAGTTTTGCAGAAAACAGATGATCTATTCAACGTCAGACAATCAGTGACCATTAACAAGTGTGATTAGCATTTTAACCAGCATGTGGTTCTCTTCTCCAATTGGCTCCTTGATAGAGGGTGATACAAACCTCACACCCATTGTGGGCTATAAGTAGACCACCAATCTGCAAAGCATCACAACACCTGAAGAGGACACCTTACAGTTTGTTATCCAGACAGAGGACACCTTACAGCTTGTTATCCAGACAGAGGACATCTTACAGCTTGTTATCCAGACAGAGGACACCTTACAGCGTGTTATCCAGACAGAGGACATCTTACAGCGTGTTATCCAGACAGAGGACATCTTACAGTGTGTTATCCAGACAGAGGACATCTTACAGTGTGTTATCCAGACAGAGGACATCTTACAGTGTGTTATCCAGACAGAGGACATCTTACAGCGTGTTATCCAGACAGAGGACACCTTAAAACTTGTCATCATGAACAGCAGTAATAGATTGAGTTCAACCAGACGATCATCACAGAGGCTAAAGCGTTCAGCCTCGGCCTCTGAAGACCAACCACCAGCAAAGCGTAGGGTGAGTTTGATAATGTAGGAGTGAACACCCATTATCATTGTTATGTCAATCTACAATCCTCTGTGTTGAATAATTCTGAGCGTGTTCTCGCTACTTAAGGACTCTAAGAACTAAGAAGTTAAGAACTATACAATTACATAATACTAGATTATTATATGTGTTACTTTTGAATCGAGATGCAATGTCAAATCATGATTTAACCATTTCTTTTCCTAATTTCAGGTTGCAGAGGACACATCTTCTGAAATGATTTTGTGGGAGGATCTTCTCCAGGCTGAGAAGGCTAAGTTAGCGGCCATGCCAGAACTGCAAGGGATGGAGAAACTATTTTGGGCAGAGCTAGATGAAATAGAGGAAATCAGCTGGAGCATGCCCATGACAACATCATCATCACTGTGGCCAGAGCGTTCAGTCCGAAACTCTAAAACACAACCACCAGCTACGCTTTTGGTGAAAGGAAAAGTGGTAAGTTTAATTAGACAATTCATATTGCAATCATATTTTAACTTTAGAATTATATAAATACTATATATCATTGATATGAATTATATAATATTTTACAATAATATACATAAATTGAAATATTTGAATCCACCTGGAGTACTAAAGCCTTAGGCTTAAGTAGCCTACCCTCCAGACCTCAGCTAACCCTACTAGTGTTGACCTGTTTTCACCTTGAACCTTTGTTTTTTACAGGCTGAGTTGACAGAGCAGCACACTAAGAGGAGTGATACAGAACGGGAGAGCCTGAGCACCTTCAAGAAGCCCCTGGTGACACTATTCATCCAGAATGCTTCAGGTTCTCTCACCTCCCGAATCTCCTCCTCCAAACAGGAGGCACGTATGCGTGTTGCCCCAGAAGATGCAAATGATCCTGGCCTGCTGATCAGACTGACCAGATTCACCCAGAATGCTGCTGTCCTGCCAGAATGCTGCATTAGGTCCCGGATCTCTTCCCCTGGACGGGAGACACTTATAAGTGTTGCCTCAGATGCTCCAGGCCTGCTGATCCACGGCCGCAGCGTGGCAGAGTACCAGCAGCTGTACCATTCAGTGGTGGATGTCCTGGTGAAGCCCAAAGAGCACATGAACAGGAGTAAGAAGATCAAGAAGCGACTGTGGGATGAGCTCTCTGGTCCTCACTTCCGTTCCACTGCAGTGGCAGACACACAACAGCAGCTCACTGAGTCCTCCTGTACTAGTTTAGTATCTGTACGCAAGGATTTTAATTACTTGAAGTTTTATAATTGAACTAAAACTTCTCAGTGAAGGAATATCAAATAGGCGACGGCAAAGTTGCTGAGAATCATAACACTTGTTTTAAATAAGGACAGTTACATTCTGTTCTGTCCTCTTCTTTCTTCAAAGGTGAACATAAATGCCACTGAATGCTACGAGCCAATGCTGGTGTCAACAAAGAGCATGTGTGAGAGCCCAACTGTTTCCTTCATCACTTCTCTACACACCCACCTGCAGAGTGACACAGTCAGCTCCATTGAGGACTCAATAGGCTGTGCACAGGACCAAAGTATTGAGGAAGCTCAAATCTTCCTCTATATCGCAACTGCCTTAGACCCTAGGTTTAAGTCAATGCTCTTCTTATCGCCACCAGATGTACAGGAAACATATGCCAAGGTGGTGACAAAGGCTGCTGCCCTGATGGTAATTACCACTTGTAAACACAATGTTATTAGTGCCATTAGATTACACCATCAGTCTACTGTTAGTTGTAACTTGGCTTCCACATACATCCAATTCATACAGGAGGATGCAGAAGATTTGGGAATGCAGTCTGATGCTGACAAGGAGGGAGGAAGCGCTGAGGGGAGTGCTGATGATGAGGACGGTCCACCACACACAACAAAGAGGAGGAGATCGGCAACTGATATCCTTCTTGGAAAGACATTCAAAAACACCAGATCTTCCCAGACCATGTTGTCACCTACTTCCATAGTTGAAAAGGAGGTCAAGCAATACCGAGATTCTCCTTCCCTACATCTGTCACATGGCCCATTGGGTTGGTGGAGATCTCAGGCATACAGGTACCCACTCCTTGCCAAGCTGGCACAAACTTATCTGTGTGTCCCAGGTACTAGTGTACCATCAGAAAGACTGTTTTCTTGTGTCTGTGACAATATAACACCTCAGAGGAGTACAGTTACCCCTGAGCATGCTGATCAGTTAGTGTTCCTCAAGAAGAATATGCCTTGATGTCTAGGTTAAGCTAAATGTTTTTTGTTTTTTTATTTTTATTTTATTCTTATCTTGTTAAGCACCGAGAGCTGAAATGGCCCCAAGTTTACATAAAACAAGTTGCTACTCACTATTCAGAAATCACCGCCCAGGTTTACCCTGCATTTGTATTGCCCAGCTTGATTTTTTCCCACATGCATGAAATTGGCAATAAATATTTTAGAGAGGGATTATAGCGAGGGGCATTATCAGTGTTTGTTTGCTGTTAGTCTGGAGGATAGTGACGAAAATCGTTCACTTTTTCATAAAAGCGTGAAATTTGGTACACTTGTACAGTTTGGGGCCCTGAACATTTTCAGATATGGAGCCATCGCAAAAACGCCCCCTGGTGGCCATGGCGGACATTTTAATTTCCACCATTACCAATTAATGTATTTTGCATCAAAACTCCTGAACCAAACATTATAATACAGAATAGGTGATGTCTACACCCATGTTTTGATGGTCAAAGATTCCATTGATATCATGTAAAACATTATACACTGTTCAGGTGAATAGTTAATGGTCAATTCAGTGATGTTGTGAGGTAGTCCCGTGGTTTTGTCCAATTCTTTTTCACTTTTTCATAAAAGTATGGAACTTGGTACACTTGGACAGTTTGGGGCCCTGAACATTTTCAGATATGGAGCCATCACAAAAACGCCCCCTGGTGGCCATGGTGGCCACTTTAATTTCTGCCATTGCCAATTGATGTATTTTGCATCATAACGCCTGAACCAAGCATGATAATACAGAATAGGTGATGTCTACACCTATGTTTTGATGGTCAAGGATTTCATTGATATCATGTAAAACATTATAAACTGTTCAGGTGAATAGTTAATGGTCAATTCAGTGATGTTGTGAGGTAGTCATGTGGTTTTGTCCAAACATTTTTTACTTTTTCATAAAAGTATGAAACTTGGTACACTTGTACAGTTTGGGGCCCTCAACATTTTCAGATATGGAGGCATCACAAAACCATTTGTATATGAGCCATAACCAAATAATGTATTTATTTCCTGAACCATAAACGATAATACAGAATATGTGATGTACACCTATGTTTTGATGGCGAAGGATTCCATTGATAACGTGTACAACATCATAAACTGTTCAGGTGAATGGTTAATAGTCAATTCAGTGAAGATTGCAATGAAATAGATGAGATTATGTGGAATTACATTTCAAACTTATTTCATGCCATCCCACTAACTGGGGCCTAATTTACTGTTATGTTACTTATTAGTGTCCACAATCAGTATTTATTTTGGTTTAAGCTTTCAGAAAGGACTCTGCAACTCCCTGGGTGGCTATGTTCGCTTAGACAGTGGCTTCCATCCAACCACTACCTTCTAGCCAGTCCCCCAGTATCTTGAGAGCCACCATCTCAATATGCAGTCCTCCTAAGACAATCACAAAATGGTCTTCTCCATGTGAAAGGGGCCAATTCCACTGTATTTGTTTGGCTACATTGTGCAGAGTTTGGTCCATTGTCACAACAGGTACTGTACTTGTCCTGGATGTACCCTCTGTACTACTTACTTGATTGATAACATTCATTGCATGATGAATCATGGCCACATTTTGAGGAGTCATCAGGGAATAGGGGAAAGAGAGCTGAGATGGCAGGGGTGAGTTCCTTTGGTTGCAGCTTATTGGCATGAAAGGCTGCCCAGGAGATGTGTTCTGCTGGTTGATTTTCCAGGACACAGGTGGTCACTGACCCTAACCATTCTAAAGTGGGAACACATCGGGTACACCCGCCACTCTGACATGTCGGTTGAGTCCTAATTGTGCATTTAGAAACCCTTTACTATGCACTTATTATGAGATCAATTAACACTAACAAATCCTTAATAAAATCTTTATTATAACAGTATAAACAACAACAAGTCATTAATTAAGCCTTTATTAACACTTTATTAGGCAATTTAAAGCCACCTATTCTAAAGTGGGAACACATCGGGTACACCCGCCACTCTGACATGTCTCCTTTCCGACATGTCAGAGTGGCGGGTGTACCCGATGTGTTCCCACTTTAGAATAGGTGGCTTTAAATTGCCTAATAAAGTGTTAATAAAGGCTTAATTAATTGTTTATACTGTTATAATAAAGATTTTATTAAGGATTTGTTAGTGTTAATTGATCTCATAATAAGTGCATAGTAAAGGGTTTATAAATGCACTATTAGGACTTAATGTGCCTTATTAGCTGTTAATTCATTGTTAATAAGTGCCTTATTAGCTGTTAATTAGCCTTTATTGAGGTACTTCATTATAAAGTGCTACCCATATTCTTTAAATGTGTAGAGTTAAACCTTGATGTCTGTTCCTGGCTCAGTTGATCTGATCTAGGCGGCAGGAGTACAGTTTATTTAAAACTAAAGACAGACTTCTTTTCTTCATTTGCACAGACATTCTCAATATAGTAAACCAGCTCAGCAAAGGCTATGCTATGATATGATATGATATGATATACAATATCATTGGTAACATGTATTTTTTGTGCAGTTTGGCAGCTTTGTTGTAGTATCCTGCTAAGCAACGTGTATGGTATTTTGCCACTGATGCACCCATATCACCTGCACAAGTTTTTGCCATGATTTGCTCATGACCATCAATTCAGACATGACCATCAAGGTACTTGCTTCATGAAGGGATTCAGCAGATGACAGATCTTCACAAAAAAGCACTGAGAGTCAACCAAAAATAAATAATTATTGTGGACACCATCATAACAGTAAATCAGGCCCCAGTCAGTGGCATGACATGATATATGCTTTACATTTAATTCTGTATAATCTCATCCATTTCATTGAAATCCTCACTATATCACTGAATTGACTAATAATTAACCATTCACCTGAACAGTTGATGATGTTGAAAATGGAATGCTTGACCATCAAAACATAGGTGTAGACATCACATATTCGGTATTATCATGTATGGTTTAGGACATTAGACGCAAAATACATTATCGATGTATAAAAATGGGTTACAACGATTTTTGTAACCCATTTTTTCATCCAGTGCCAATTGCCTAAACTGTGATCCTAGGCTCTGCTTTCCCTTTGCCACGCCTGTGGAGAGCCCTGAACTGAGCTCATGCTTCCTTCAATGCATGAGGATTGAACAGGCCACTTCTTATCACCTGACAGGGAGGAATTTCCCCGGTTGGACGTAGCGCGTGGAGGAACACGTTGTTCCAACCAGTTCCTTTCCCCTCCATCAGTGGGAGGCATTATAGAGACTAGGATTACTGCATGTTTTTTGTGAGGGTATCTACCCTAGGAGACACGGGTAGAACATGCAAACTGCACACAGAAAGGCCCTTTTGCCAACCCCACCTAGGGTGTGTGTGCTGATGACTGGGACCCCCAGCGCCCCCAGCGGGAATCAAACCCAGGACGTTCTAGCTGTGAAGCGACAGCACTACCGACTGTGCCACCGTGCCCCCATTATTTGGTTGTGGCAAATTGCCGCCATGGCGGATATTAGAATGGACACCTATGGCCACCAGTGGGCGATTTTGCGATGGCTCCATATCTGACAGTGTTCAGGGTCCCAAACTCTACAAGTGTACCAAGTTTCATGCTTTTATGAAAAAGTGAAAATAAATTGGACAAAACCACGGGACTACCTCACAACATCACTGAATTGACTATTCATTATTCACCTGAACATTATATGATGATGTAAATGATATCAATGGAATCCTTGACCATCAAAACATAGGTGTAGATATCACATGTTCTGTATTATCATGCTTGGTTCAGGACTTATGATGCAAAAATACATCAATTGGCAATGGCGGAAATTAAAATGGCCACCATGGCCACCAGGGGTCGTTTTTGTGATGGCTCCATATCTGAAAATGTTCAGGGCCCCAAACTGTCCAAGTGTACCAAGTTTCATACTTTTATGAAAAAGTGAAAAAGAATTGGACAAAACCACGGGACTACCTCACAACATCACTGAATTGACTATTAATTATTCACCTGAACATTATATGATGATGTAAATGATATCAATGGAATCCTTGACCATCAAAACATAGGTGTAGACATCACATATTCTGTATTATCATGCTTGGTTCAGGAGTTATGATGCAAAATACATTAATTGGTAATGGCAGAAATTAAAATGTCCGCCATGGCCACCAGGGGGCGTTTTTGCGATGGCTCCATATCTGAAAATGTTCAGGGCCCCAAACTGTACAAGTGTACCAAATTTCACGCTTTTATGAAAAAGTGAACGATTCACCTAAAATATGGTCATTATCCTCTAGACTATGTCAGGAGTAGGAAAGACGCAAGCACATTTGTGTACATTGATTCATGTACTAGGCCAGTTTGTTATGCAAATAATCGTGTAAGATTTTGGAATAAATGCATAATTTCCAATTGCCTTTTATTGGTATTATTTATTTTTTCAGGTAGATATTGTGATATATTGTTGATGACATGTCTTTGTATATAATGATACTGTGTTAGTAGATTATGTTTATAAAACAGTATAGACATGGATGCATAGTGTTAACAGTAGTTTCAATAGGGTTGTTATTGTCCCCCATAATATGATCATTGATATGTGTTCCATTCAATGCCACACAACTGCCAATTAACATGTTGATCACTGCATGTTCAATCTTTTGTTTTTGGCAATTCAATCATCAGCCATCCCTATTTGCATTTTAACCAGGTGATAAGAATTTATAATTCAAACTATATTGAAATTAAGCACACTCAAGATCCTATTGAAAGTGGTTGCCACACCTGAGTGCTGTTCATTCCCTCAGTAAAAGCTGAACAACAGCTTGCTACACTATGTGAGGAGATTCAATGAGCTACATTCTTGTATAATAAGAATAGAAATTGGAGGTCAACTTGACTTCAACGTCGTCATAACACAAGGACAAATATCTGCAGTGTGCTTAAATACACTGTATTATTGGTCAATCATCCATACAAGCATTGAATGTACATGTTGTGTCATTTAAATTGGAAAGTTCTCAGTTAAACTTCAAACCATCTAACTATCATAACTATTTTCTCATTCATTGGTCAAACTGACACACATTGTACTGAGCTCTCTGAGCTCTCTGGTCCTCACTTCCATTCCACTGCAGTGCCAGACACACAACAGCAGCTCACTGAGTTCTCCTGCACTGGTTCAGTACGGAAGGATTTTAATTACTTGAAGTTTTATAATTGAACAAAAACTTCAACTTTAAGTACCATCTTTATTCTTATAACACACATGTACACGATTATTCTATACTGTATATATAAAATGTACTTCTATTGGCACATAAACAATGAGGTGCAGTGTTAGCATTTAGTGGGAACATTTCCCAGCAGTCTGGCCAGACAAAATGTATGTGTTTCAATTTGTATATAGCTGGAGACGTAGGCCTACCGATATTCAGTGATTGGGTCTAATGATCAAAACGAGAACATTATAATGGTGTTAAAAATCTATAAAAAACTAAACATTTCCACACTGTAAGGCCAGTAAGGGACAAGATGACCCCCGGCCACTTTCATTATCACTGAATATCATCGTGCTGTGCTGTGCTGTGCTGTGCTGTGCTGTGCTGTGAGCATTTGTGATCTTCATCGTTTTTTACCACCTTTTTGGATTTGCCCTCTGTGAAACTTTTGGCTTCGTGTTTGTGGACATTCCTGCAGTTGAGAACAACTTTGTGCAGGACTGGGTCGAGTGAGATTCGAACCCGCGAAGCTAGCGTTGCTGGATTGCTACCTGGTGTGGCTCGTTTTTAGCCTAGATCCAGGTAGCGCTACGGAGGCTATTGTGCTGCCCAGGGAGGCTCGTCTTTAGCCGGGACCCACATTAGCATAATGCCGTCAGAGAAGCCACAGCAGAGAAGGCTGAGAGGCGCAAATCTCCAGGAGGATGAAATGGAGGAGATCAGGAGATCTCTAGATTACATGTCTGCAGAGATCGCTAAAGTTAGCGACCAGCAAAAGCAGATAATGGAGCTCATGACAGAAGTCCAGTCACTTAAAAAGCTGAACATTGAGAGGGACAAAACAATCACACTTTTGGAGACTCGAGTGGCTGACTTGGAGCAATATTCAAGAATTAATAACGTAATCATAAGCGGGCTGAAGACACGTCACCGGTCCTATGCTAGAGTGGCAGCCCCAGAGAGAGGCGCCGCCGCGGGGCGGGAGGGGGTGCCCTCTGAGACCGAGACCGAGTCCGAGATGGAAACGCTGGAGAAACAGGTGGTTGACTTCTTGGGTGGTAGGGGGATCAAAGTGGACAGCAGCGGCATTGAGGCCTGTCACACACTGCCTACGAGAACCAAAGGAGCAACGCTACCGATCATCATTCGCTTCACGAACAGAAAGAACAAGATTGCGATCCTAAAGCAGGGTTGGAAACTAAAAGGAACGGAGGTGTACATCAATGAACACCTTACTAAGAGGAATGGTGAGATCGCCCGGCGTGCGCGCATTCTGAAGAAACACAAGAAGATTCAGTCTACCTGGACGGCGAGCTGCAAAGTGTTTATCAAGTCGAATGGAACGACACCAGAGGAGGAGAAAGTTATGGTCATAAACAACATCAGTGATCTGGACAGATTTGATGTTTGAACGACCTGCGGTGAGGTAGGACTGTGTCTAACTGTCTATCATTCCATATGATGGACATGTACACTCACACAATGACTGAAATGCATTATATTTCTCTACTTTATTGTATTTTTTATTATTTTATAATTACTGACAAAAGGTTTAATGCTTTTGTATTTCTTGGGTGTTATTACCATCTTACTATTACTGAATATTGTTATGTTTTCTTTCCAACCAATCTGGAGTTCTGGTTAACTGCTGTATGGCAATATTTTGTACTGGACCTTAATTACCTTCATTATGGGTTCATCCACTTTTAATTTACCAGGCAAAGGCTTGGTCATAGCTCACTTAAATATCTGTAGCTTGAGAAATAAAATTGATGATTTATGTATGCTAATGAAGCTAAATAATATTCACATCCTAGCTTTATCTGAAACCCATCTTGATTCCTCTTTTGAGGATTCAGGATTATGGGTGGATGGATACACAATATATAGGAAGGACAGAAATAAATATGGTGGGGGTGTGGCTGTGTATGTGCAGAACCATATTCCAGTTAAAATACGCAGAGATTTAATGAGGGACGATATGGAGGTACTGTGGATACAGGTTCACCTGCCACAAACTAAACCCATTCTTGTTGGCTGTTACTATAGGCCGCCTAGTGCGGATTTAAAATATATTGATTTATTATGTGAAATGTTAGATACAGCTAGTGATGAGAATAGAGAATTATACTTTACTGGGGATACCAATGTCGACTGGTTATCTATGTGCCCTCTGAAGGATAGACTCATTGCTGTAGCTAATGCCTGTAACCTCACACAGACTATTACTCTACCTACCAGAACCGCTGAAAATAAGAACGGGTTAAAAACATCAAAATGTATTGATCACCTATTTACAAATGTTCCTGAAAAATGCACAAAAACTGTATCAATTCCTGTTGGTTTCAGTGATCACAATTTAATAGCAATTAAAAGGAAAACTAAGGTCCCAAAAGCTCCCAGCTTGATCATACATAAAAGGTCATATAAACATTTTGATGAGGAATTGTTTAGAGAGGATGTGAAAAATGTTGACTGGTCGACTGTGTGCCGTGAGGAGGATCCTGAAGTTGCTCTGGGTTGTTTCATGAGTTTGTTTTTAAAGATTGCTGATAAACATGCTCCTGTCAGGAAAATAACTGTCAGGGCTAATGGCGCCCCCTGGATCAGCAATGAGCTTAAATCCCTTATGAAGCAACGTGATCAGGCCAAAAAGTCAGCTGACTTATCTGGTTTATTGTCTGACAGGCTGATCTACACTAAATTAAGAAATCATGTAACTAAAATAAATAGAAGTAGTAAAAAAGAATATTATCAGAATAAAATCAATGACTATAAAAATAACGGAAAACAATTATGGAAAATATTGAATCAAATAATGGGTAGATCATCACATCAAAATAATTCATTCATAGAAAACAATGGAGTTTTTCTGGCTAAACCAGTAGATATTGCCAATTACTTTAACGACTACTTCACAAGCAAGGTTGATAATCTGAGAGTAACAATGACACCATCTGACGGATCGTCCTCTTGCACTTTTATTGAAAATGATATAATGGAAGGTAAAGACTGTCAGTTTGATTTTATGCAAGTTAGTAACCCTGATATTGAGAATTTGTTGTCATCATTGCCATGTGATAAACCTGCTGGTACTGACATGCTAGATAGCAAATTATTAAGAATTGCATCATGCTATGTCTCCAATCCTATATGTCACATCTTTAATAAGTGTTTGGCATATGGAGTGTGTCCTAAGGTCTGGAAAGAGGTCATTCCTTTACCTAAGGATAAAAAGAAAGATATTACTGGTACAAATAGTCGGCCAATTAGCATTCTTCCTGTTTTAAGCAAATTGATGGAAAAAGTAGTGTTTAAGCAAATTCAAGAGTATTTTATTAAAAACAAACTAATTACTAATTCCCAGCATGCTTATAGACTTGGTCATTCAACAGCAACTGCCTTAGCTCAATTAACAGATGACTGGCTGACACAAATAGACATCAAGAAGATGGTTGGCACTGTCTTGCTTGATTTTAGTGCGGCATTTGATGTCATAGACCATACTATAATGATTGCTAAATTAAGAAAATATAGATTCAGTAGTCTGGCACTTGACTGGATGATGAGCTATTTATCAGATAGATCACAGAGAGTGTTTTTTAATGGTAGCTTATCCAATCGTAAGTACAATAACTGCGGAGTTCCTCAAGGAAGCTGCTTAGGTCCTTTGCTTTTTATTATTTTCACAAATGATCTTCCTTGTGTGACAAAAAACACACATATGGTAATGTATGCTGATGATACAACTTTGTATAGTACTGCCCCTACCTTGAATGAATTGATAACGTCTTTAAATCAGGATCTAGAAAGGGTGTCGAATTGGGTGAAAAATAACAAGCTAGTCCTAAATGTTACCAAAACAAAAAGTATTGTTTTTGGTTCCAGGCATATGCTTATTGATAATCCTCAGCTGCATCTATCAATGTTAGGCATGCCTATAGAACAGGTTGGGAAAGTTAAACTACTTGGTGTTTTGTTGGACAGTCAACTGTCATGGTCGGGGCATATTGATGGAATTGTGATGAAAATGGGAAGAGGCATAGCCATGGTCAGGAAATGTTCTAATTACTTGACACCATCAATTATGGGTCAAGTTATTCAGTCCTTAGTTTTTTGTCACCTTCATTATTGTCCTGTCATATGGTCAGCGGCCAATAAGTCAGACCTGAACAAATTGCAAATTGTTCAGAACAGAGCTGCTAGGTTGGCACTTAATTGTTCTATGCGCACTAATGTTGCAAATATGCATACACGTCTGTCCTGGCTGTATGTCGAACAAAAACTGCTTTGCAGTCTGCTTATGTTCTTTAGAAACATCATCTTAAATCAGACACCAGACTATTTTTACAATCAGTACTTAAAATCAACCATCACACACAATTATGACACCAGGAATGCCAGTCTTGGTTATTTAAATCCTCCAGCTCCAAAAACAAATCTTCAAAAACACACAGTTATTTATAGATCCATATCATTCTGGAATTTGTTACCACCTCATATTAATCTCACACAAAATAAGTTATCATTCAAGATAGCTTTAAAGAAACACTTATCACAGCTGACCACATGACTGAAATATTGATCTTGTGTTGTATCTAATTATAATGTTATGTTGTATATAATTTTTTGTATAATGTTGTTGTAATTATGTATTTTTCATGTTTTTATATTTGTATGTCTTTTATATGGACCCCAGGAAGACTAGCTGTCGCTCAGGCATCAGCTAATGGGGATCCATTCAATAAACAATAAACAATAAACACCTTTCAGGGTCAGTTAGTCTTCTGCTAATAATGGTATTCATTTGATACATAGTTTTTCTGAAACCAGGAGATCTCATTGAATAACAGACAATGAGTGACCATTAACACGTTTCATTGTCATCAGCCGCCCATCATCATTTGACCTATTTGCATTAGCATGGGGTTCTCTTCTCCAATTGGCTCCTTGATAGAGGGTGATACCAAACCTCACACCCATTGTGAGCTATAAGTAGACCACCAGTCTGCAAAGCATCACAACACCTGAAGACAGAGCACAGAGAGGACACCTTACAGTTTGTTATCCAGACAGAGGACATCTTACAGCGTGTTATCCAGACAGAGGACACCTTAAAACTTGTCATCATGAAAAGCAGTAATAGATTGAGTTCAACCAGACGATCATCACAGAGGCTAAAGCGTTCAGCCTCTGAAGACCAACCACCAGCAAAGCGTCGGGTGAGTTGTTTTAAAATGACTCCAGTTTGATAATGTAGGAGTGGACACCCATTATCATTGTTATATCAATCTACACTCCTCTGTGTTGAATAATTCTGAGCGTGTACTCGCTTCTTAAGGACGCAAGACGTTAAGAACTGTACAATTACATAATAATAGATTATTATATGTGTTACTTTTGAATCAGATGCAATGTCAAATCATGATTTCTTTTCATAATTCAGGTTGCAGAGGACACATCTTCTGAAATGGTTTTGTGGGAGGATCTTCTCCAGGCTGAGATGGCTAAGTTGGCGGCCATGCCAGAACTGCAAGGGATGGAGAAACTATTTTGGGCAGAGCTAGATGAAATAGAGGAAATCAGCTGGAGCATGCCCATGACAACATCATCATAACTGTGGCCAGAGCGTTCAGTCCGTAACTCTAAAACACAACCACCAGCTACGCTTTTGGTGAAAGAAAAAGTGGTAAGTTTAATTAGACAATTTATATTGCAATCATATTTTAACTGTATAATTATATAAATACTATGTATAATTGATATTAATAATATAATATTTTACAATAATATACATAAATTGTAATATTTGAATCCACCTGGAGTACTCAAGCCTTAGGCTTAAGTAGCCTACCCTCCAGACCTCAGCTAACGCTACTAGTGTTGACCTGTTTTCACCTTGAACCTTTGTTTTTTTACAGGCTGAGTTGACAGAGCAGCACACTAAGAGGAGTGACACAGAACGGGAGAGCTTGAGCACCTTCAAGAAGCCCCTGGTGACACTATTCATCCAGAATGCTCCAGGTTCTCTCACCTCCCGAATCTCCTCCTCCAAACAGGAGGCACGTATGCGTGTTGCCCCAGAAGATGCAAATGATCCAGGCCTGCTGATCAGACTAACCAGACCACCAACCAAGCATGCAGAGCAGAAGAGTCTGGGTGACTTTAATGAGCCTCTGGAGACACGATTCACCCAGAATGCTGCTGTCCTGCCAGAATGCTGCATTAGGCCCCGGATCTCTTCCCCTGGACGGGAGACACTTATAAGTGTTGCCTCAGATGCTCCATGCTGATCCACGGCCGCAGCGTGGCAGAGTACCAGCAGCTTTACCATTCAGTGGTGGATGTCCTGGTGAAGCCCAAAGAGCACATGAACAGGAGTAAGAAGATCAAGAAGCGACTGTGGGATGAGCTCTCTGGTCCTTGCTTCCGTTCCACTGCAGTGCCAGACGCACAACAGCAGCTCACTGAGTCCTCCTGCACTGGTTCAGTACGGAAGGATTTTAATTACTTGAAGTTTTATAATTGAACAAAAACTTCTCAGTGAAGGAATATCAAATAGGCGATGGCAAAGTTGCTGAGAATTCATTAAGGATCATAACACTGGTTTTAAATAAGGACAGTTACATTCTGTTCTGTCCTCTTCTTTCTTCAAAGGTGAAAATGAATGCCACTGAATGCTACGAGCCAATGATGGTGTCAACAAAGAGCATGTGTGAGGAGAAGAGCCCAACTGTTTCCATCATCACTCCGCTACACGCCCACATTCTGAGTGACACAGTCAGCTCCATTGAGGACTCAATAGGATGTGCACAGGACCAAAGCATTGAGGAAGCTAAAATCTTCCTCTATATTGCAACTGCCTTAGACCCCAGGTTTAAGTCAATTCTCTTCTTATCGCCACCAGATGTGCAGGAAACATATGCCAAGGTGGTGACAAAGGCTGCTGCCCTGATGGTAATTGCCACTTGTAAACACAATGTTATTTGTGCCATTAGATTAGACCATATGTTAGTTGTAACTTGGCTTCCACTTACATCCAATTCATACAGGAGGATGCAGAAGATTTGGGAATGCAGTCTGATGCTGACAAGGAGGGAGCAAGCGCTGAGGGGAGTGCTGAGGATGAGGACGGTCCACCACACACACCAAAGAGGAAGAGATCTGCAAATGATATCCTTCTTGGAAAGACATTCAAAAACACCAGATCTTCCCAGACCATGTTGTCACCTACTTCCATAGTTGAAAAGGAGGTCAAGCTATACAGAGATTATCCTTCCCTACCACTGTCATGTGGCCCATTGGGTTGGTGGAGATCTCAGGCATACAGGTACCCACTCCTTGCCAAGCTGGCACAAAGGTATCTGTGTGTCCCAGGCACTAGTGTACCATCAGAAAGACTATTTTCTCATGCCTGTGACAGAGGAGTCCGTAACTCTAAAACACAACCACCAGCTACGCTTTTGGTGAAAGAAAAAGTGGTAAGTTTAATTAGACAATTTATATTGCAATCATATTTTAACTGTATAATTATATAAATACTATGTATAATTGATATTAATAATATAATATTTTACAATAATATACATAAATTGTAATATTTGAATCCACCTGGAGTACTCAAGCCTTAGGCTTAAGTAGCCTACCCTCCAGACCTCAGCTAACCCTACTAGTGTTGACCTGTTTTCACCTTGAACCTTTGTTTTTTTACAGGCTGAGTTGACAGAGCAGCACACTAAGAGGAGTGACACAGAACGGGAGAGCTTGAGCACCTTCAAGAAGCCCCTGGTGACACTATTCATCCAGAATGCTCCAGGTTCTCTCACCTCCCGAATCTCCTCCTCCAAACAGGAGGCACGTATGCGTGTTGCCCCAGAAGATGCAAATGATCCAGGCCTGCTGATCAGACTAACCAGACCACACTCTTCTGTTCTAGCTCTCAACGAAGGCGGTCGCTCTCTCTATCTCTCTCTATCCCTCTCCCTCCCTCGTGTGTCTTCCCGCTGCTTTAAGGAGAGTTTTTCTCTACACTGTCTTCGGAATTACCAAACTACTAACAATGGATATGGTTACCTGGCTCCTGCTTTTGATTACTTCTCATCAAGAAAACTGGCTCGGGGGAGTCAAGTATCTTTTCGGAACGTATCTTTTCGGAACGATGATAACAGGTTTTCTGCTGATTGGTCACGAGCATTGCCCTGGATTATCGGAAGATTTGCAAGACGGCAGCAATCCAAGGAGCCAACAAGCTGCCTGCCATGCTAATTGAAATTGGTAGGGCTGTGGGTACTCTGAACGGGGCGATCAATGAACTGAGAGGGCCGTGTGCCCGGACTGATGCGAACACTGATCGCTGAGCTGAGGCATTACGGAGATAACAACATGGAGATTGATCGTAAACTTTGATGGAGAGACTCACTGCCCTATACAGAGGACCAGGAAACGGACATTAGAGTGAATATTCTATTTCTATTCTATTTCACTCGCTCTAAAACAAGCTGAATTCAACGGATTGGACCCCCCCCCCCATTCCCGCAAGGTTCCCATTGACACTGTGAAGAAAGCCTATCCCCCCCACACCCCCTCATGCGCTTCCCACCCTCCCACCCTCAAACACCTGTTGTTGTGTCTTCTGGACTGTTCCAGCCAAGGATGTCTCATAGCCCAAACATCGCGGAGAGACAATTATCGCACTGACACCAGCGGAAAAGACATTCTGACCTAGGCTGCTATCTGGAAGCCTCTACACAGACTCACGCTAACACAAACATGACTCCCAGACGTACACGCATGCACACACACAACCATACACCCGCCTTTCAACCCCCCCCCCCCCCCCCCCACGCAACCCCCCCCCCCTCCACATTATGCCTTTTCTTTCTTCCCCTCCTGTGTTTTTGTTCGTCAACCTGTCTTGGTTTTCCTTATGTCTGTTGTTTTTTTTTTTGTTTTTTTTGTTTGTTTTGTTTTTGTCTTCATGTGGGGACTACGGATGAAATTTACCATTCTTGCTAATTCCGGTGTATTTACATTGCATTCATGTAGTGTTCATTAATATGCATTGTCCCGTCTAAATAAATAAATACAACAATACAACAACAACAACCACCAATCAAGCATGCAGAGCAGAAGAGTCTGGGTGACTTTAATGAGCCTCTGGAGACACGATTCACCCAGAATGCTGCTGTCCTGCCAGAATGCTGCATTAGGCCCCGGATCTCTTTCCCTGGACGGGAGACACTTATAAGTGTTGCCTCAGATGCTCCAGGCCTGCTGATCCACGGCCGCAGCGTGGCAGAGTACCAGCAGCTGTACCATTCAGTGGTGGATGTCCTGGTGAAGCCCAAAGAGCACATGAACAGGAGTAAGAAGATCAAGAAGCGACTGTGGGATGAGCTCTCTGGTCCTCGCTTCCGTTCCACTGCAGTGCCAGACGCACAACAGCAGCTCACTGAGTCCTCCTGCACTGGTTCAGTACGGAAGGATTTTAATTACTTGAAGTTTTATAATTGAACAAAAACTTCTCAGTGAAGGAATATCAAATAGACAATATAACACCTCAGAGGAGTACAGTTACCCCTGAGCATGCTGACCAGTTAGTGTTCCTCAAGAAGAATATGCCTTGATGTGTTTAGGTTAAGCTAAAAGTTTTTTTGTGTTTTTATTTTATTTTATTCTTATCTTGTTAAGCACCGGAGAGCTGAAATGGCCCCCAAGTTTACATAAAACAAGTTGCTACTCACTATTCAGAAATCACAGCCCAAGTTTAATTTGCATTTGTATTGCCCAGCTTTATTTTTCCCCACATGCATGAAATTTGCAATAAATATTTTAGAGAGGGATTATAGTGAGGGGCATTATCAGTGTTTGTTTACTGTCAGGAGTAGGCAAGATGCAATCACATTTGTGTACATTGATTCATGTACTAGGCCAGTTTGTTATGCAAATAATCTTGTAAGATTTTGGAATAAATGCATAATTTCCAATTTCCTTTTATTGGTATTATTAACATTTTCAGGTATATATTGTGATATTGATGACATATCTTTCAATAGATTGAGTATCACAGTTATCATGTAGTTGATCTTGGTATCGGTATCAAGTACCCTAATTGTAGTATGCATCCCACATCGATCTATCTATTTGTATGGTTGTATTTACAACCATGTATTTTGATATATGCTGTACTTTTGTATATATTTTTATGGTTTCGTGATGCATACTACAAGTCACTTGACACAATGTTTTTATTTCTGCAGTTTATTTTTATCACTCTGCATTATTTTGATTACTTTTCTGTACACCCCCCCCCAGTCCCTGATCTTAAATTAATTGTTACCATGCATGTATGTATAGGCTAGACATTGACCATTACAGCCGGCATTTGGTATTTGTGGTGGGTGGGGTAAACTCAGATTGAACATTGTGAGCAGCTGGGATCCATTGTCACTCCCTCTTGTGTGCTTGTACTTAACTGATGCATGGCCACTGCCACTGCCACTATTTAACTATGACAGCAACTTCTAAATCACTGTCCATGTCTGCTTATTCTCTGTTGAGATTACAAATAAGTCGTTCGTGGAAGGTTTTTTGCAGGGTTAATGACTCCAGTTGTTTGCTTGCAACAGGGTGTGGGATATCAGCAATTGCAAATGAACCCTTAATGGAAATCACACCTTTAATGACAATGAGTAGGCTATGTGCAGTACGTGCTAACTGTCTGAATGAATTGCATTGTGAATAACAAAGCAAACAGAGCATTGCTTTATAGACAACCATTACTCACAAAAGAGCAGTTGTTGACCATTTAGCATATCATGTCATAGTAAATGCTCTATCATCTCATCGTACACACATTGTGTAATCTACAGTGTGTGTGTGTGTGTGTGTGTGTGTGTGTGTGTGTGTGTGTGTGTGTGTGTGTGTGTGTGTGTGTGTGTGTGTACACACTTTATAATGTTATAACATTTTTACATACAACATATTAATGTCTCCTCAACTGGGACTTTAGATAATGGTCCATTAATTGTGTTTGGTACGTTTCACACGAATTGCTCTGATCAGTAGACCTGGATCAACCGCACATTCTGTTGAAACATGTGTCTCCCGTTTGGAGTAAGAGTGGTCTGTCAGGACAGCAGTATTGTGGATGAATGGTGAAACCAGGGGCTTCTTGAAGGCTCTCAGGCTCTCATGTTCTGATTGCTTACAAACATTAATAAGCTTATTTTACATATACTTATTAACATTAATAAATGATCTTAATAACTGTTAATACATGTTTATTAACAGCACCTTAGTTTAAAGTGCTACCAAATGTACTTCTATTGGCACATAAACAATGAGGTGCAGTGTTAGCATTTAGTGGGAACATTTCCCAGCAGTCTGGCCAGACAAAATGTATGTGTTTCAATGTGTATATAGCTGGAGACGTAGGCCTATCGATATTCAGTGATTGGGTCTAATGATCAAAACGAGAACATTATAATGGTGTTAAAAATCTATAAAAAAAAACTAAACATTTCCACACTGTAAGGCCAATAAGGGACAAAATGACCCCCGGCCACTTTCATTATCACTGAATACACCTTTCAGTGTCAGTTAGTCTTCTGCTAATAATGGTATTCATTTGATATGTAGTTTTTCTGAAACCAGGAGATCTCATTGAATAACAGACAATGACTGACCATTAACACGTTTCATTGTCATCAGCCGCCCATCATCATTTGACCTGTTTGCATTAGCATGTGGTTCTCTTCTCCAATTGGCTCCTTGATAGAGGGTGATACCAAACCTCACACCCATTGTGAGCTATAAGTAGACCACCAGTCTGCAAAGCATCACAACACCTGAAGACAGAGCACAGCGAGGACATCTTACAGCTTGTTATCCAGACAGAGGACATCTTACAGCTTGTTATCCAGACAGAGGACACCTTACAGCTTGTTATCCAGACAGAGGACATCTTACAGTGTGTTATCCAGGCAGAGGACACCTTAAAACGTGTCATCATGAAAAGCAGTAATAGATTGAGTTCAACCAGACGATCATCACAGAGGCTAAAGCGTTCAGCCTCAGCCTCTGAAGACCAACCACCAGCAAAGCGTCGGGTGAGTTGTGTTAAAATGACTCCAGTTTGATAATGTAGGAGTGGACACCCATTATCATTGTTATATCAATCTACACTCCTCTGTGTTGAATAATTCTGAGCGTGTACTCGCTTCTTAAGGACTCTAAGAACTAAGACGTTAAGAACTGTACAATTACATAATAATAGATTATTATATGTGTTACTTTTGAATCAGATGCAATGTCAAATCATGATTTAACCATTTCTTTTCATAATTCAGGTTGCAGAGGACACATCTTCTGAAATGATTTTGTGGGAGGATCTTCTCCAGGCTGAGATGGCTAAGTTGGCGGCCATGCCAGAACTGCAAGGGATGGAGAAACTATTTTGGGCAGAGCTAGATGAAATAGAGGAAATCAGCTGGAGCATACCCATGGCAACATCATCATCACTGTGGCCAGAGCGTTCAGTCCGAAACTCTAAAACACAACCACCAGCTACGCTTTTGGTGAAAGAAAAAGTGGTAAGTGTAATTAGACAATTTATATTGCAATCATATTTTAACTGTATAATTATATAAATACTATATATAATTGATATTAATAATATAATATTTTACAATAATATACATAAATTGTAATATTTGAATCCACCTGGAGTACTTAAGCCTTAGGCTTAAGTAGCCTACCCTCCAGACCTCAGCTAACACTACTAGTGTTGACCTGTTTTCACCTTGAACCTTTGTTTTTTTACAGGCTGAGTTGACAGAGCAGCACACTAAGAGGAGTGACACAGAACGGGAGAGCTTGAGCACCTTCAAGAAGCCCCTGGTGACACTATTCATCCAGAATGCTCCAGGTTCTCTCACCTCCCGAATCTCCTCCTCCAAACAGGAGGCACGTATGCGTGTTGCCCCAGAAGATGCAAATGATCCAGGCCTGCTGATCAGACTAACCAGACCACACTCTTCTGTTCTAGCTCTCAACGAAGGCGGTCGCTCTCTCTATCTCTCTCTATCCCTCTCCCTCCCTCGTGTGTCTTCCCGCTGCTTTAAGGAGAGTTTTTCTCTACACTGTCTTCGGAATTACCAAACTACTAACAATGGATATGGTTACCTGGCTCCTGCTTTTGATTACTTCTCATCAAGAAAACTGGCTCGGGGGAGTCAAGTATCTTTTCGGAACGTATCTTTTCGGAACGATGATAACAGGTTTTCTGCTGATTGGTCACGAGCATTGCCCTGGATTATCGGAAGATTTGCAAGACGGCAGCAATCCAAGGAGCCAACAAGCTGCCTGCCATGCTAATTGAAATTGGTAGGGCTGTGGGTACTCTGAACGGGGCGATCAATGAACTGAGAGGGCCGTGTGCCCGGACTGATGCGAACACTGATCGCTGAGCTGAGGCATTACGGAGATAACAACATGGAGATTGATCGTAAACTTTGATGGAGAGACTCACTGCCCTATACAGAGGACCAGGAAACGGACATTAGAGTGAATACTCTATTCTATTTCACTCGCTCTAAAACAAGCTGAATTCAACGGATTGGACCCCCCCCCCCATTCCCGCAAGGTTCCCATTGACACTGTGAAGAAAGCCTATCCCCCCCACACCCCCTCATGCGCTTCCCACCCTCCCACCCTCAAACACCTGTTGTTGTGTCTTCTGGACTGTTCCAGCCAAGGATGTCTCATAGCCCAAACATCGCGGAGAGACAATTATCGCACTGACACCAGCGGAAAAGACATTCTGACCTAGGCTGCTATCTGGAAGCCTCTACACAGACTCACGCTAACACAAACATGACTCCCAGACGTACACGCATGCACACACACAACCATACACCCGCCTTTCAACCCCCCCCCCCCCCCCCACGCAACCCCCCCCCCCCTCCACATTATGCCTTTTCTTTCTTCCCCTCCTGTGTTTTTGTTCGTCAACCTGTCTTGGTTTTCCTTATGTCTGTTGTTTTTTTTTTTGTTTTTTTTGTTTGTTTTGTTTTTGTCTTCATGTGGGGACTACGGATGAAATTTACCATTCTTGCTAATTCCGGTGTATTTACATTGCATTCATGTAGTGTTCATTAATATGCATTGTCCCGTCTAAATAAATAAATACAACAATACAACAACAACAACCACCAATCAAGCATGCAGAGCAGAAGAGTCTGGGTGACTTTAATGAGCCTCTGGAGACACGATTCACCCAGAATGCTGCTGTCCTGCCAGAATGCTGCATTAGGCCCCGGATCTCTTTCCCTGGACGGGAGACACTTATAAGTGTTGCCTCAGATGCTCCAGGCCTGCTGATCCACGGCCGCAGCGTGGCAGAGTACCAGCAGCTGTACCATTCAGTGGTGGATGTCCTGGTGAAGCCCAAAGAGCACATGAACAGGAGTAAGAAGATCAAGAAACAACTGTGGGATGAGCTCTCTGGTCCTCGCTTCCGTTCCACTGCAGTGCCAGACGCACAACAGCAGCTCACTGAGTCCTCCTGCACTGGTTCAGTACGGAAGGATTTTAATTACTTGAAGTTTTATAATTGAACAAAAACTTCTCAGTGAAGGAATATCAAATAGGCGATGGCAAAGTTGCTGAGAATTCATTAAGGATCATAACACTGGTTTTAAATAAGGACAGTTACATTCTGTTCTGTCCTCTTCTTTCTTCAAAGGTGAAAATGAATGCCACTGAATGCTACGAGCCAATGATGGTGTCAACAAAGAGCATGTGTGAGGAGAAGAGCCCAACTGTTTCCATCATCACTCCGCTACACGCCCACATTCTGAGTGACACAGTCAGCTCCATTGAGGACTCAATAGGATGTGCACAGGACCAAAGCATTGAGGAAGCTAAAATCTTCCTCTATATTGCAACTGCCTTAGACCCCAGGTTTAAGTCAATTCTCTTCTTATCGCCACCAGATGTGCAGGAAACATATGCCAAGGTGGTGACAAAGGCTGCTGCCCTGATGGTAATTGCCACTTGTAAACACAATGTTATTTGTGCCATTAGATTAGACCATATGTTAGTTGTAACTTGGCTTCCACTTACATCCAATTCATACAGGAGGATGCAGAAGATTTGGGAATGCAGTCTGATGCTGACAAGGAGGGAGCAAGCGCTGAGGGGAGTGCTGAGGATGAGGACGGTCCACCACACACACCAAAGAGGAAGAGATCTGCAAATGATATCCTTCTTGGAAAGACATTCAAAAACACCAGATCTTCCCAGACCATGTTGTCACCTACTTCCATAGTTGAAAAGGAGGTCAAGCTATACAGAGATTATCCTTCCCTACCACTGTCATTTGGCCCATTGGGTTGGTGGAGATCTCAGGCATACAGGTACCCACTCCTTGCCAAGCTGGCACAAAGGTATCTGTGTGTCCCAGGCACTAGTGTACCATCAGAAAGACTATTTTCTCATGCCTGTGACAATATAACACCTCAGAGGAGTACAGTTACCCCTGAGCATGCTGACCAGTTAGTGTTCCTCAAGAAGAATATGCCTTGATGTGTTTAGGTTAAGCTAAAAGTTTTTTTGTGTTTTTATTTTATTTTATTCTTATCTTGTTAAGCACCGGAGAGCTGAAATGGCCCCCAAGTTTACATAAAACAAGTTGCTACTCACTATTCAGAAATCACAGCCCAAGTTTAATTTGCATTTGTATTGCCCAGCTTTATTTTTCCCCACATGCATGAAATTTGCAATAAATATTTTAGAGAGGGATTATAGTGAGGGGCATTATCAGTGTTTGTTTACTGTCAGGAGTAGGCAAGATGCAATCACATTTGTGTACATTGATTCATGTACTAGGCCAGTTTGTTATGCAAATAATCTTGTAAGATTTTGGAATAAATGCATAATTTCCAATTTCCTTTTATTGGTATTATTAACATTTTCAGGTATATATTGTGATATTGATGATGACATATCTTTCAATAGATTGAGTATCACAGTTATCATGTAGTTGATCTTGGTATCGGTATCAAGTACCCTAATTGTAGTATGCATCCCACATCGATCTATCTATTTGTATGGTTGTATTTACAACCATGTATTTTGATATATGCTGTACTTTTGTATATATTTTTATGGTTTCGTGATGCATACTACAAGTCACTTGACACAATGTTTTTATTTCTGCAGTTTATTTTTATCACTCTGCATTATTTTGATTACTTTTCTGTACACCCCCCCCCCCAGTCCCTGATCTTAAATTAATTGTTACCATGCATGTATGTATAGGCTAGACATTGACCATTACAGCCGGCATTTGGTATTTGTGGTGGGTGGGGTAAACTCAGATTGAACATTGTGAGCAGCTGGGATCCATTGTCACTCCCTCTTGTGTGCTTGTACTTAACTGATGCATGGCCACTGCCACTGCCACTATTTAACTATGACAGCAACTTCTAAATCACTGTCCATGTCTGCTTATTCTCTGTTGAGATTACAAATAAGTCGTTCGTGGAAGGTTTTTTGCAGGGTTAATGACTCCAGTTGTTTGCTTGCAACAGGGTGTGGGATATCAGCAATTGCAAATGAACCCTTAATGGAAATCACACCTTTAATGACAATGAGTAGGCTATGTGCAGTACGTGCTAACTGTCTGAATGAATTGCATTGTGAATAACAAAGCAAACAGAGCATTGCTTTATAGACAACCATTACTCACAAAAGAGCAGTTGTTGACCATTTAGCATATCATGTCATAGTAAATGCTCTATCATCTCATCGTACACACATTGTGTAATCTACAGTGTGTGTGTGTGTGTGTGTGTGTGTGTGTGTGTGTGTGTGTGTGTGTGTGTGTGTGTGTGTGTGTGTGTGTGTGTACACACTTTATAATGTTATAACATTTTTACATACAACATATTAATGTCTCCTCAACTGGGACTTTAGATAATGGTCCATTAATTGTGTTTGGTACGTTTCACACGAATTGCTCTGATCAGTAGACCTGGATCAACCGCACATTCTGTTGAAACATGTGTCTCCCGTTTGGAGTAAGAGTGGTCTGTCAGGACAGCAGTATTGTGGATGAATGGTGAAACCAGGGGCTTCTTGAAGGCTCTCAGGCTCTCATGTTCTGATTGCTTACAAACATTAATACGCTTATTTTACATATACTTATTAACATTAATAAATGATCTTAATAACTGTTAATACATGTTTATTAACAGCACCTTAGTTTAAAGTGCTACCAAATGTACTTCTATTGGCACATAAACAATGAGGTGCAGTGTTAGCATTTAGTGGGAACATTTCCCAGCAGTCTGGCCAGACAAAATGTATGTGTTTCAATGTGTATATAGCTGGAGACGTAGGCCTATCGATATTCAGTGATTGGGTCTAATGATCAAAACGAGAACATTATAATGGTGTTAAAAATCTATAAAAAACTAAACATTTCCACACTGTAAGGCCAGTAAGGGACAAGATGACCCCCGGCCACTTTCATTATCACTGAATACACATTTCAGGGTCAGTTAGTCTTCTGCTAATAATGGTATTCATTTGATACATAGTTTTTCTGAAACCAGGAGATCTCATTGAATAACAGACAATGAGTGACCATTAACACGTTTCATTGTCATCAGCCGCCCATCATCATTTGACCTATTTGCATTAGCATGGGGTTCTCTTCTCCAATTGGCTCCTTGATAGAGGGTGATACCAAACCTCACACCCATTGTGAGCTATAAGTAGACCACCAGTCTGCAAAGCATCACAACACCTGAAGACAGAGCACAGAGAGGACACCTTACAGTTTGTTATCCAGACAGAGGATATCTTACAGCGTGTTATCCAGACAGAGGACACCTTAAAACTTGTCATCATGAAAAGCAGTAATAGATTGAGTTCAACCAGACGATCATCACAGAGGCTAAAGCGTTCAGCCTCAGCCTCTGAAGACCAACCACCAGCAAAGCGTCGGGTGAGTTGTTTTAAAATGACTCCAGTTTGATAATGTAGGAGTGGACACCCATTATCATTGTTATATCAATCTACACTCCTCTGTGTTGAATAATTCTGAGCGTGTACTCGCTTCTTAAGGACTCAAGACGTTAAGAACTGTACAATTACATAATAATAGATTATTATATGTGTTACTTTTGAATCAGATGCAATGTCAAATCATGATTTCTTTTCATAATTCAGGTTGCAGAGGACACATCTTCTGAAATGGTTTTGTGGGAGGATCTTCTCCAGGCTGAGATGGCTAAGTTGGCGGCCATGCCAGAACTGCAAGGGATGGAGAAACTATTTTGGGCAGAGCTAGATGAAATAGAGAAAATCAGCTGGAGCATGCCCATGACAACATCATCATCACTGTGGCCAGAGCGTTCAGTCCGTAACTCTAAAACACAACCACCAGCTACGCTTTTGGTGAAAGAAAAAGTGGTAAGTTTAATTAGACAATTTATATTGCAATCATATTTTAACTGTATAATTATATAAATACTATGTATAATTGATATTAATAATATAATATTTTACAATAATATACATAAATTGTAATATTTGAATCCACCTGGAGTACTCAAGCCTTAGGCTTAAGTAGCCTACCCTCCAGACCTCAGCTAACGCTACTAGTGTTGACCTGTTTTCACCTTGAACCTTTGTTTTTTTACAGGCTGAGTTGACAGAGCAGCACACTAAGAGGAGTGACACAGAACGGGAGAGCTTGAGCACCTTCAAGAAGCCCCTGGTGACACTATTCATCCAGAATGCTCCAGGTTCTCTCACCTCCCGAATCTCCTCCTCCAAACAGGAGGCACGTATGCGTGTTGCCCCAGAAGATGCAAATGATCCAGGCCTGCTGATCAGACTAACCAGACCACCAACCAAGCATGCAGAGCAGAAGAGTCTGGGTGACTTTAATGAGCCTCTGGAGACACGATTCACCCAGAATGCTGCTGTCCTGCCAGAATGCTGCATTAGGCCCCGGATCTCTTCCCCTGGACGGGAGACACTTATAAGTGTTGCCTCAGATGCTCCAGGCCTGCTGATCCACGGCCGCAGCGTGGCAGAGTACCAGCAGCTGTACCGTTCAGTGGTGGATGTCCTGGTGAAGCCCAAAGAGCACATGAACAGGAGTAAGAAGATCAAGAAGCGACTGTGGGATGAGCTCTCTGGTCCTCGCTTCCGTTCCACTGCAGTGCCAGACGCACAACAGCAGCTCACTGAGTCCTCCTGCACTGGTTCAGTACGGAAGGATTTTAATTACTTGAAGTTTTATAATTGAACAAAAACTTCTCAGTGAAGGAATATCAAATAGGCGATGGCAAAGTTGCTGAGAATTCATTAAGGATCATAACACTGGTTTTAAATAAGGACAGTTACATTCTGTTCTGTCCTCTTCTTTCTTCAAAGGTGAAAATGAATGCCACTGAATGCTACGAGCCAATGATGGTGTCAACAAAGAGCATGTGTGAGGAGAAGAGCCCAACTGTTTCCATCATCACTCCGCTACACGCCCACATTCTGAGTGACACAGTCAGCTCCATTGAGGACTCAATAGGATGTGCACAGGACCAAAGCATTGAGGAAGCTAAAATCTTCCTCTATATTGCAACTGCCTTAGACCCCAGGTTTAAGTCAATTCTCTTCTTATCGCCACCAGATGTGCAGGAAACATATGCCAAGGTGGTGACAAAGGCTGCTGCCCTGATGGTAATTGCCACTTGTAAACACAATGTTATTTGTGCCATTAGATTAGACCATATGTTAGTTGTAACTTGGCTTCCACTTACATCCAATTCATACAGGAGGATGCAGAAGATTTGGGAATGCAGTCTGATGCTGACAAGGAGGGAGCAAGCGCTGAGGGGAGTGCTGAGGATGAGGACGGTCCACCACACACACCAAAGAGGAAGAGATCTGCAAATGATATCCTTCTTGGAAAGACATTCAAAAACACCAGATCTTCCCAGACCATGTTGTCACCTACTTCCATAGTTGAAAAGGAGGTCAAGCTATACAGAGATTATCCTTCCCTACCACTGTCATGTGGCCCATTGGGTTGGTGGAGATCTCAGGCATACAGGTACCCACTCCTTGCCAAGCTGGCACAAAGGTATCTGTGTGTCCCAGGCACTAGTGTACCATCAGAAAGACTATTTTCTCATGCCTGTGACAATATAACACCTCAGAGGAGTACAGTTACCCCTGAGCATGCTGACCAGTTAGTGTTCCTCAAGAAGAATATGCCTTGATGTGTTTAGGTTAAGCTAAAAGTTTTTTTGTGTTTTTATTTTATTTTATTCTTATCTTGTTAAGCACCGGAGAGCTGAAATGGCCCCCAAGTTTACATAAAACAAGTTGCTACTCACTATTCAGAAATCACAGCCCAAGTTTAATTTGCATTTGTATTGCCCAGCTTTATTTTTCCCCACATGCATGAAATTTGCAATAAATATTTTAGAGAGGGATTATAGTGAGGGGCATTATCAGTGTTTGTTTACTGTCAGGAGTAGGCAAGATGCAATCACATTTGTGTACATTGATTCATGTACTAGGCCAGTTTGTTATGCAAATAATCTTGTAAGATTTTGGAATAAATGCATAATTTCCAATTTCCTTTTATTGGTATTATTAACATTTTCAGGTATATATTGTGATATTGATGATGACATATCTTTCAATAGATTGAGTATCACAGTTATCATGTAGTTGATCTTGGTATCGGTATCAAGTACCCTAATTGTAGTATGCATCCCACATCGATCTATCTATTTGTATGGTTGTATTTACAACCATGTATTTTGATATATGCTGTACTTTTGTATATATTTTTATGGTTTCGTGATGCATACTACAAGTCACTTGACACAATGTTTTTATTTCTGCAGTTTATTTTTATCACTCTGCATTATTTTGATTACTTTTCTGTACACCCCCCCCCAGTCCCTGATCTTAAATTAATTGTTACCATGCATGTATGTATAGGCTAGACATTGACCATTACAGCCGGCATTTGGTATTTGTGGTGGGTGGGGTAAACTCAGATTGAACATTGTGAGCAGCTGGGATCCATTGTCACTCCCTCTTGTGTGCTTGTACTTAACTGATGCATGGCCACTGCCACTGCCACTATTTAACTATGACAGCAACTTCTAAATCACTGTCCATGTCTGCTTATTCTCTGTTGAGATTACAAATAAGTCGTTCGTGGAAGGTTTTTTGCAGGGTTAATGACTCCAGTTGTTTGCTTGCAACAGGGTGTGGGATATCAGCAATTGCAAATGAACCCTTAATGGAAATCACACCTTTAATGACAATGAGTAGGCTATGTGCAGTACGTGCTAACTGTCTGAATGAATTGCATTGTGAATAACAAAGCAAACAGAGCATTGCTTTATAGACAACCATTACTCACAAAAGAGCAGTTGTTGACCATTTAGCATATCATGTCATAGTAAATGCTCTATCATCTCATCGTACACACATTGTGTAATCTACAGTGTGTGTGTGTGTGTGTGTGTGTGTGTGTGTGTGTGTGTGTGTGTGTGTGTGTGTGTGTACACACTTTATAATGTTATAACATTTTTACATACAACATATTAATGTCTCCTCAACTGGGACTTTAGATAATGGTCCATTAATTGTGTTTGGTACGTTTCACACGAATTGCTCTGATCAGTAGACCTGGATCAACCGCACATTCTGTTGAAACATGTGTCTCCCGTTTGGAGTAAGAGTGGTCTGTCAGGACAGCAGTATTGTGGATGAATGGTGAAACCAGGGGCTTCTTGAAGGCTCTCAGGCTCTCATGTTCTGATTGCTTACAAACATTAATAAGCTTATTTTACATATACTTATTAACATTAATAAATGATCTTAATAACTGTTAATACATGTTTATTAACAGCACCTTAGTTTAAAGTGCTACCAAATGTACTTCTATTGGCACATAAACAATGAGGTGCAGTGTTAGCATTTAGTGGGAACATTTCCCAGCAGTCTGGCCAGACAAAATGTATGTGTTTCAATGTGTATATAGCTGGAGACGTAGGCCTATCGATATTCAGTGATTGGGTCTAATGATCAAAACGAGAACATTATAATGGTGTTAAAAATCTATAAAAAAAAACCAAACATTTCCACACTGTAAGGCCAGTAAGGGACAAAATGACCCCCGGCCACTTTCATTATCACTGAATACACCTTTCAGTGTCAGTTAGTCTTCTGCTAATAATGGTATTCATTTGATATGTAGTTTTTCTGAAACCAGGAGATCTCATTGAATAACAGACAATGACTGACCATTAACACGTTTCATTGTCATCAGCCGCCCATCATCATTTGACCTGTTTGCATTAGCATGTGGTTCTCTTCTCCAATTGGCTCCTTGATAGAGGGTGATACCAAACCTCACACCCATTGTGAGCTATAAGTAGACCACCAGTCTGCAAAGCATCACAACACCTGAAGACAGAGCACAGCGAGGACATCTTACAGCTTGTTATCCAGACAGAGGACATCTTACAGCTTGTTATCCAGACAGAGGACACCTTACAGCTTGTTATCCAGACAGAGGACATCTTACAGTGTGTTATCCAGGCAGAGGACACCTTAAAACGTGTCATCATGAAAAGCAGTAATAGATTGAGTTCAACCAGACGATCATCACAGAGGCTAAAACGTTCAGCCTCAGCCTCTGAAGACCAACCACCAGCAAAGCGTCAGGTGAGTTGTGTTAAAATGACTCCAGTTTGATAATGTAGGAGTGGACACCCATTATCATTGTTATATCAATCTACACTCCTCTGTGTTGAATAATTCTGAGCGTGTACTCGCTTCTTAAGGACTCTAAGAACTAAGACGTTAAGAACTGTACAATTACATAATAATAGATTATTATATGTGTTACTTTTGAATCAGATGCAATGTCAAATCATGATTTAACCATTTCTTTTCATAATTCAGGTTGCAGAGGACACATCTTCTGAAATGATTTTGTGGGAGGATCTTCTCCAGGCTGAGATGGCTAAGTTGGCGGCCATGCCAGAACTGCAAGGGATGGAGAAACTATTTTGGGCAGAGCTAGATGAAATAGAGGAAATCAGCTGGAGCATACCCATGGCAACATCATCATCACTGTGGCCAGAGCGTTCAGTCCGAAACTCTAAAACACAACCACCAGCTACGCTTTTGGTGAAAGAAAAAGTGGTAAGTGTAATTAGACAATTTATATTGCAATCATATTTTAACTGTATAATTATATAAATACTATATATAATTGATATTAATAATATAATATTTTACAATAATATACATAAATTGTAATATTTGAATCCACCTGGAGTACTTAAGCCTTAGGCTTAAGTAGCCTACCCTCCAGACCTCAGCTAACACTACTAGTGTTGACCTGTTTTCACCTTGAACCTTTGTTTTTTTACAGGCTGAGTTGACAGAGCAGCACACTAAGAGGAGTGACACAGAACGGGAGAGCTTGAGCACCTTCAAGAAGCCCCTGGTGACACTATTCATCCAGAATGCTCCAGGTTCTCTCACCTCCCGAATCTCCTCCTCCAAACAGGAGGCACGTATGCGTGTTGCCCCAGAAGATGCAAATGATCCAGGCCTGCTGATCAGACTGACCAGACCACCAATCAAGCATGCAGAGCAGAAGAGTCTGGGTGACTTTAATGAGCCTCTGGAGACACGATTCACCCAGAATGCTGCTGTCCTGCCAGAATGCTGCATTAGGCCCCAGATCTCTTCCCCTGGACGGGAGACACTTATAAGTGTTGCCTCAGATGCTCCAGGCCTGCTGATCCACGGCCGCAGCGTGGCAGAGTACCAGCAGCTGTACCATTCAGTGGTGGATGTCCTGGTGAAGCCCAAAGAGCACATGAACAGGAGTAAGAAGATCAAGAAGCGACTGTGGGATGAGCTTTCTGGTCCTCGCTTCCGTTCCACTGCAGTGCCAGACGCACAACAGCAGCTCACTGAGTCCTCCAGCACTGGTTCAGTACGCAAGGATTTTAATTACTTGAAGTTTTATAATTGAACAAAAACTTCTCAGTGAAGGAATATCAAATAGGCGATGGCAAAGTTGCTGAGAATTCATTAAGGATCATAACACTGGTTTTAAATAAGGACAGTTACATTCTGTTCTGTCCTCTTCTTTCTTCAAAGGTGAAAATGAATGCCACTGAATGCTACGAGCCAATGATGGTGTCAACAAAGAGCATGTGTGAGGAGAAGAGCCCAACTGTTTCCATCATCACTCCGCTACACGCCCGCATTCTGAGTGACACAGTCAGCTCCATTGAGGACTCAATAGGATGTGCACAGGACCAAAGTATTGAGGAAGCTCAAATCTTCCTCTATATTGCAACTGCCTTAGACCCCAGGTTTAAGTCAATGCTCTTCTTATCGCCACCAGATGTGCAGGAAACATATGCCAAGGTGGTGACAAAGGCTGCTGCCCTGATGGTAATTGCCACTTGTAAACACAATGTTATTTGTGCCATTAGATTAGACCATCTGTTAGTTGTAACTTGGCTTCCACTTACATCCAATTCATACAGGAGGATGCAGAAGATTTGGGAATGCAGTCTGATGCTGACAAGGAGGGAGGAAGCGCTGAGGGGAGTGCTGATGATGAGGACGGTCCACCACACACACCAAAGAGGAAGAGATCTGCAAATTATATCCTTCTTGGAAAGACATTCAAAAACACCAGATCTTCCCAGACCAAGTTGTCACCTACTTCCATAGTTGAAAAGGAGGTCAAGCTATACAGAGATTCTCCTTCCCTACCACTGTCATGTGGCCCATTGGGTTGGTGGAGATCTCAGGCATACAGGTACCCACTCCTTGCCAAGCTGGCACAAAGGTATCTGTGTGTCCCAGGCACTAGTGTACCATCAGAAAGACTATTTTCTCATGCCTGTGACAATATAACACCTCAGAGGAGTACAGTTACCCCTGAGCATGCTGACCAGTTAGTGTTCCTCAAGAAGAATATGCCTTGATGTGTTTAGGTTAAGCTAAAAGTTTTTTTGTGTTTTTATTTTATTTTATTCGTATCTTGTTAAGCACCGGAGAGCTGAAATGGCCCCCAAGTTTACATAAAACAAGTTGCTACTCACTATTCAGAAATCACAGCCCAAGTTTAATTTGCATTTGTATTGCCCAGCTTTATTTTTTCCCCACATGCATGAAATTTGCAATAAATATTTTAGAGAGGGATTATAGTGAGGGGCATTATCAGTGTTTGTTTACTGTCAGGAGTAGGCAAGATGCAATCACATTTGTGTACATTGATTCATGTACTAGGCCAGTTTGTTATGTAAATAATCTTGTAAGATTTTGGAATAAATGCATAATTTCCAATTTCCTTTTATTGGTATTATTAACATTTTCAGGTATATATTGTGATATATTGATGATGACATATCTTTCAATAGATTGAGTATCACAGTTATCATGTAGTTGATCTTGGTATCGGTATCAAGTACCCTAATTGTAGTATGCATCCCACATCGATCTATCTATTTGTATGGTTGTATTTACAACCATGTATTTTGATATATGGGTGGGTGACGTGACGTAACGTTTTCGCTGTCCTCGGTGTCAAACATGTATAAATAAAAAATATATTTGTCAAAAACCTTCTGAATATTGTGCAGGACATTAAGCTTTATGTGAACTTACTCAAGATTAAAACATTTCATTTCTCATTTCTTCAGAATCTTCAACCAAACATGGCAAAACTCATATGGTGTGACTGTCCTGACCTTGTTTCTCAAAGTGGGAACTTGAATAAAACTAAGAAAAATAATTGCTAAAAATCATTTGAAAATGAATTTAGGCTAAAAAAAATGTCTATTTTGAGCCTATATCTTTTCAAAGTCAAAGCATAATGTTTTCAGTCATTTCTGATCAAAAACATTTTGTCCCCCAACCCAAAATCATTTGGTGTGACACTAGTTTGGAAAAATTAAACAGGCAATTATTTGGACACCTATTGGCTAGAGAGGTCCTTCTTCTGTAAGGCTATTCAGCACTCCCAGCACAACTGCAAGACAGGTGTCTGAGGTGAGTTATGATTTTAACATTTTCATGAAATGCCATCTTGTTGAAACGTTGACAAACTCACCATTCTGGATGTCTTTTGGTGTGACACCTTTTCTTTAAAAAAAGCTTAAGTTATTTGAAGTTTTGGTCATATTTCCATGTAGATCTAGGCTGCTTTGTTATAGCTAGCATGCTGTTAGCATGCTAATGTGTACATAGTAGCCTCAAGGTAAACCTAAATGGAGAAAACAGTAATATGGTGTGACACTTAATCATATGGTGTGACATGTCTGCTTGTCACACCATATGACTTGACTGTCACACCATATGATTTATACTGTATTTAACTACAGATATAACAACAAATAACAAAGTTCCATGTTTCTTTTGTACATTTAAACATTTGTTTTAAACATTTTTACATAAAATGTAATTTAGCTTCATTCAGTGATACTTCAAATTCATCAGACAGAGCAGAAACCCCTTCACAGAAACCTTAACATATTGTTTCAATCTAAACAATATTTTCTCTTTGTCTTAAACTATACATTCCATTTTCTTTTGTCAGCTGGAAAATGACAAGTGCTGAGAGAACGAGAAAGTACAGGGAGAAACTAAACAATGACCCAGCAAGGAGAGAGGAGCCAAAGGGGCGACCATCTGTTAGTTGTAACTTGGCTTCCACTTACATCCAATTCATACAGGAGGATGCAGAAGATTTGGGAATGCAGTCTGATGCTGACAAGGAGGGAGGAAGCGCTGAGGGGAGTGCTGATGATGAGGACGGTCCACCACACACACCAAAGAGGAAGAGATCTGCAAATTATATCCTTCTTGGAAAGACATTCAAAAACACCAGATCTTCCCAGACCAAGTTGTCACCTACTTCCATAGTTGAAAAGGAGGTCAAGCTATACAGAGATTCTCCTTCCCTACCACTGTCATGTGGCCCATTGGGTTGGTGGAGATCTCAGGCATACAGGTACCCACTCCTTGCCAAGCTGGCACAAAGGTATCTGTGTGTCCCAGGCACTAGTGTACCATCAGAAAGACTATTTTCTCATGCCTGTGACAATATAACACCTCAGAGGAGTACAGTTACCCCTGAGCATGCTGACCAGTTAGTGTTCCTCAAGAAGAATATGCCTTGATGTGTTTAGGTTAAGCTAAAAGTTTTTTTGTGTTTTTATTTTATTTTATTCGTATCTTGTTAAGCACCGGAGAGCTGAAATGGCCCCCAAGTTTACATAAAACAAGTTGCTACTCACTATTCAGAAATCACAGCCCAAGTTTAATTTGCATTTGTATTGCCCAGCTTTATTTTTTCCCCACATGCATGAAATTTGCAATAAATATTTTAGAGAGGGATTATAGTGAGGGGCATTATCAGTGTTTGTTTACTGTCAGGAGTAGGCAAGATGCAATCACATTTGTGTACATTGATTCATGTACTAGGCCAGTTTGTTATGTAAATAATCTTGTAAGATTTTGGAATAAATGCATAATTTCCAATTTCCTTTTATTGGTATTATTAACATTTTCAGGTATATATTGTGATATATTGATGATGACATATCTTTCAATAGATTGAGTATCACAGTTATCATGTAGTTGATCTTGGTATCGGTATCAAGTACCCTAATTGTAGTATGCATCCCACATCGATCTATCTATTTGTATGGTTGTATTTACAACCATGTATTTTGATATATGGGTGGGTGACGTGACGTAACGTTTTCGCTGTCCTCGGTGTCAAACATGTATAAATAAAAAATATATTTGTCAAAAACCTTCTGAATATTGTGCAGGACATTAAGCTTTATGTGAACTTACTCAAGATTAAAACATTTCATTCCTCATTTCTTCAGAATCTTCAACCAAACATGGCAAAACTCATATGGTGTGACTGTCCTGACCTTGTTTCTCAAAGTGGGAACTTGAATAAAACTAAGAAAAATAATTGCTAAAAATCATTTGAAAATGAATTTAGGCTAAAAAAAATGTCTATTTTGAGCCTATATCTTTTCAAAGTCAAAGCATAATGTTTTCAGTCATTTCTGATCAAAAACATTTTGTCCCCCAACCCAAAATCATTTGGTGTGACACTAGTTTGGAAAAATTAAACAGGCAATTATTTGGACACCTATTGGCTAGAGAGGTCCTTCTTCTGTAAGGCTATTCAGCACTCCCAGCACAACTGCAAGACAGGTGTCTGAGGTGAGTTATGATTTTAACATTTTCATGAAATGCCATCTTGTTGAAACGTTGACAAACTCACCATTCTGGATGTCTTTTGGTGTGACACCTTTTCTTTAAAAAAAGCTTAAGTTATTTGAAGTTTTGGTCATATTTCCATGTAGATCTAGGCTGCTTTGTTATAGCTAGCATGCTGTTAGCATGCTAATGTGTACATAGTAGCCTCAAGGTAAACCTAAATGGAGAAAACAGTAATATGGTGTGACACTTAATCATATGGTGTGACATGTCTGCTTGTCACACCATATGACTTGACTGTCACACCATATGATTTATACTGTATTTAACTACAGATATAACAACAAATAACAAAGTTCCATGTTTCTTTTGTACATTTAAACATTTGTTTTAAACATTTTTACATAAAATGTAATTTAGCTTCATTCAGTGATACTTCAAATTCATCAGACAGAGCAGAAACCCCTTCACAGAAACCTTAACATATTGTTTCAATCTAAACAATATTTTCTCTTTGTCTTAAACTATACATTCCATTTTCTTTTGTCAGCTGGAAAATGACAAGTGCTGAGAGAACGAGAAAGTACAGGGAGAAACTAAACAATGACCCAGCAAGGAGAGAGGAGCCAAAGGGGCGAGACTGCATTTTCTACGAAGAGCAGGAGGTTGTCTGTGGCATAGCAGAACCGCAACAAGGCAGCCGGTTTGCTACCCTCACCAAATACGACTGGCTGATGTACAATACAGTCTAAATGTATAATCTAATCTGATCTAATACTTTTGTACTTTGACTCACTGGACTGAACAGTGGACAGTGTTAAGGTAGGACCCGAGACAAAACTAGCGAAAATAGCTGATCTACAAGCTCTCAACACGTTGTGCTGCGAGAGCTTGTAGATCAGCTATTTTCAGAGTTGCGCAACCCAGCACTCTTTAGCTAGTGGAGATGTGGTGTAATGTCATGATTCCTAATTACATTTGTTCAACACAAAATGCTGTGTTCAAGTTCAGGAGACTTCGGAAAAAAGCAATTTACCTGAATGCTGAGTTCTGTTTCCACTAATTGGTGTTAATAAAATGTTGCCTTCAATGCCTTGGCTCCAAGTGTGGCTATGCGCCTTATTGTCCCTTTAGGATCCTTCTGCCGTGGGCCGGCAGAAGACTTAGGTGTGCGTAGCATTCCTGTGCACATCCTCATCATCCATCTACTACTACAATTCTTTCTTATCCCATGTTAAAGCCCTACAATAATATCCTGTTCAGAAATATTAAGGCCATGTTATCCTGGGTAATTGTTTAATCAATCAGTAAAGTTCAGTACTCACTAATAGGTAGGTTAAAACACAGTTTGCTTTGACACATGAAGATATGATCATACGGTGTGACACTAAATCATTTGGTGTGACATTCCAAATAGTGAGAAATCATACCTTTATTAATGATTAAACCAAAAAAATGTTTATGGATTACATAGAGAATATTATCAGGAAGAGTCACGAATATTTGTGTAATTTTAGAGAAAGTTTTGACAGAATACATTTAAAATATGTTGTAAGATCATGAACATGGGCCTCACACAGAGTGTCGATTATGAAAAAAATATACAGATATAATTAATTTTCAAAAAACTATAGTGGATCACTGGTTAGTTATGATAAAGGACTTTGATAAAGTGAGTAACTTAAGAAAGATGTACTCCATTTTCATTTTATGAACAATTATTTTCATGTCACACCATATGACGATTTTAGGCACAAGTACAACAAACTGCTGAATAAAGTCTGATTCCAATAAAATATCTAAAAACAAAATGTATTTCCATAAGGTTGAGAGTGAGTAGAACAAAAGTAAATAACTTTTATGCCTGCAATTTAAAGTTTTTTTAAAAACACATTTTTTGGGGCGTCACGTCACTGACCCATATGCTGTACTTTTGTATATATTTTTATGGTTTTGTGATGCATACTACAAGTCACTTGACACAATGTTTTTATTTCTGCAGTTTATTTTTATTACTCTGCATTATTTTGATTACTGTACCCATGCCTAATGAAGACCCACATGGGGTTGAAACATTGCTCCTTCTTTCCTGTACGTATGTTTTGCTCAGCACCCAGAGAAACTTTTGCAAGATGTGCGTGCTACTTGGTTCTTTCTGACTTCATTTACATGTGTAACATTCCTTCCTCACAGGAAGAATAACTTGCTTCCTAATGGCTCAAATGAATATGCATGATGGTTGGTGACATCACAACAAGGTAGAGGGCAGCATAAAGGTTTAGTTTGAATCTTGGTCAGAAGTGAACATGTGTTATGACTGAGTAATGCATATTTTGGAGTGATTGTAACTATGATTATACAGTGTTATTATAAGTAGATTATAATGCATTATAAGTGTTTATCAATGTGATCTATTCATTGTCACACAACCACTGACTATTAACAAGTTGATCACTGAATTTTCGATATTTTGTTCAATCATAATTGTTAACATATTTTAATTTTAACTAGGTCTCTATTTCCATTCCAAATATATTACAGTTTAGGCATTTAGCAGACGCGTTTAATCCAAAGCGATTTACAATAAGCAGATACAACATCACAATATTGATTGAAATTAAGCACAACCAAAATCTATTTGAAAGTAAGTACACGCATCTGAGTGCTCTACATTCCTTCAGAACAATATAAGCTGGTGTTCTATGGAGGAACAGCACCGTAATACAATATGGGCCCTTTAAAAAAGCATGTTTAAATAGTTTAAATAGCTGATCTACAAGGAAACAACATGTCAGTGTATATATTGGCTATTTGACCTATTTTAAAATGTTTTTCTCTGTTTAATACACAAGGACAACTGGCTGCAGTCCCTACATACACTGGAGATAAACCTATTCAACTTTAAGTACCATCTTTATTCTTATAACACACATGTACACGATTATTCTATACTGTATGTATAAAATGTACTTCTATTGGCACATAAACAATGAGGTGCAGTGTTAGCATTTAGTGGGAACATTTCCCAGCAGTCTGGCCAGACAAAATGTATGTGTTTCAATTTGTATATAGCTGGAGACGTAGGCCTACCGATATTCAGTGATTGGGTCTAATGATCAAAACGAGAACATTATAATGGTGTTAAAAATCTATAAAAAAACTAAACATTTCCACACTGTAAGGCCAGTAAGGGACAAGATGACCCCCGGCCACTTTCATTATCACTGAATACACCTTTCAGGGTCAGTTAGTCTTCTGCTAATAATGGTATTCATTTGATACATAGTTTTTCTGAAACCAGGAGATCTCATTGAATAACAGACAATGAGTGACCATTAACACGTTTCATTGTCATCAGCCGCCCATCATCATATAGCATGGGGTTCTCTTCTCCAATTGGCTCCTTGATAGAGGGTGATACCAAACCTCACACCCATTGTGAGCTATAAGTAGACCACCAGTCTGCAAAGCATCACAACACCTGAAGACAGAGCACAGAGAGGACACCTTACAGTTTGTTATCCAGACAGAGGACATCTTACAGTGTGTTATCCAGACAGAGGACACCTTAAAACTTGTCATCATGAAAAGCAGTAATAGATTGAGTTCAACCAGACGATCATCACAGAGGCTAAAGCGCTCAGCCTCAGCCTCTGAAGACCAACCACCAGCAAAGCGTCGGGTGAGTTGTTTTAAAATGACTCCAGTTTGATAATGTAGGAGTGGACACCCATTATCATTGTTATATCAATCTACACTCCTCTGTGTTGAATAATTCTGAGCGTGTACTCGCTTCTTAAGGACTCTAAGACCTAAGACGTTAAGAACGGTACAATTACATAATAATAGATTATTATATGTGTTACTTTTGAATCAGATGCAATGTCAAACTAGAAGAGAAAATTTCTAAGAAATTTTAAGTGTGCCTGCAGCTCGCTAAGTCTGTGCAACCTTGTGTAGCGGTTGGTGTTAGCATTAGCGTTATTTCATTTGACGCAACCCGCGTGTCTGTATGACAAACGGTTCACGAGATCAAGGGTCACTTCCTGTTTGGCGAAATGGGCCCCAATTAAGGTCATGGACGATTAATGAATTAAAGCTGCAAGCAGCGATGACCGGGCCCTCGCAGCTCTACCCACGTCACAAGGCCAGCAGCCAATCAGAAACCAAACAGGAAGTCAGCCATTTCGACTAATTAGTGGCGTTTTGGAGCATTTTTGGCCGTTATCACGGGTCGCACTTTAACGACAGTTTTTTGAGAAAAAATTGTTTTGTGAGAAAAAAAAAATTTTGAGAAAAAAAAATTAGAGAAAAAAACTTTTTTGAGAAAAAGAAATTTTGAAAAAAAAAATGTGAGAAAAAAAAATTTTGAGAAAAAAAAGTGAGAAAAAAAATGTTGAGAAAAAAAATGTTGAGAAAAAAAAATTTTGAGAAAAAAATTGAGAAAAAAAATTTTTTGAGAAAAAAAAATTTGAGAAAAAAAAATTGAGAAAAAATTTTTTTGAGAAAAAAAAATTTGAGAAAAAAAAATTGAGAAAAAAAATTTTTGAGAAAAAAAAAATTGAGAAAAAAAAAATTTTAGAAAAAAAATTTTTGAGAAAAAAAAATTTTGAGAAAAAAAATTTTGAGAAAAAAAATTGAGAAAAAAAAAATTTGAGAAAAAAAAAATTGAGAAAAAAAAAATTGAGAAAAAAAGAAAAGGTATGACACCAGCCGCGAGTCTGTACGACAAATGGTTCATGAGTTATAGAGGCACTTCCTGTTTGGTGAAGGGCACTTCCTGTTATAGAGGGGGCGTGGCTTAATCAATTACAGCTCATCCCTATTGGTCGGAAAAAGACCAAAGTTGTGTGAGCATTTTACATTTTAAATGACGTTGCTAGGCAAAAGTATGGCAGAGTTATGTGGCGCCAAAGTTTCTGGGTTTTTTTCGGAGTCCCCCATTCAAAGTCAATGGAGTTTTTGGGCGTCGTTTTTTGCGAATGACGTCGTAATGGTAACGCGGATCGGAAAGAAAAGTAATAGCACACCATTCCCGGCCGAGCCGCACGTTTTGATGTATATATTGCGGCGGTGGCGTAAATTGTGCGGCAGTTATTACGGCTCCAAATTTGTGGCGTGATCATTAAGTATGGCGGATTACAATAAGTGTTTGCCATTGCGTTGCATGGCAGGCACACTTAATCATGATTTAACCATTTCTTTTCATAATTCAGGTTGCAGAGGACACATCTTCTGAAATGGTTTTGTGGGAGGATCTTCTCCAGGCTGAGATGGCTAAGTTGGCGGCCATGCCAGAACTGCAAGGGATGGAGAAACTATTTTGGGCAGAGCTAGATGAAATAGAGGAAATCAGCTGGAGCATACCCATGACAACATCATCATCACTGTGGCCAGAGCGTTCAGTCCGTAACTCTAAAACACAACCACCAGCTACGCTTTTGGTGAAAGAAAAAGTGGTAAGTTTAATTAGACAATTTATATTGCAATCATATTTTAACTGTATAATTATATAAATACTATATATAATTGATATTAATAATATAATATTTTACAATAATATACATAAATTGTAATATTTGAATCCACCTGGAGTACTCAAGCCTTAGGCTTAAGTAGCCTACCCTCCAGACCTCAGCTAACACTACTAGTGTTGACCTGTTTTCACCATGAACCTTTGTTTTTTTACAGGCTGAGTTGACAGAGCAGCACACTAAGAGGAGTGACACAGAACGGGAGAGCTTGAGCACCTTCAAGAAGCCCCTGGTGACACTATTCATCCAGAATGCTCCAGGTTCTCTCACCTCCCGAATCTCCTCCTCCAAACAGGAGGCACGTATGCGTGTTGCCCCAGAAGATGCAAATGATCCAGGCCTGCTGATCAGACTGACCAGACCACCAACAAAGCATGCAGAGCAGAAGAGTCTGGGTGACTTTAATGAGCCTCTGGAGACACGATTCACCCAGAATGCTGCTGTCCTGCCAGAATGCTGCATTAGGCCCCGGATCTCTTCCCCTGGACGGGAGACACTTATAAGTGTTGCCTCAGATGCTCCAGGCCTGCTGATCCACGGCCGCAGCGTGGCAGAGTACCAGCAGCTGTACCATTCAGTGGTGGATGTCCTGGTGAAGCCCAAAGAGCACATGAACAGGAGTAAGAAGATCAAGAAGCGACTGTGGGATGAGCTCTCTGGTCCTCGCTTCCGTTCCACTGCAGTGCCAGACGCACAACAGCAGCTCACTGAGTCCTCCAGCACTGGTTCAGTACGCAAGGATTTTAATTACTTGAAGTTTTATAATTGAACAAAAGCTTCTCAGTGAAGGAATATCAAATAGGCGATGGCAAAGTTGCTGAGAATTCATTAAGGATCATAACACTGGTTTTAAATAAGGACAGTTACATTCTGTTCTGTCCTCTTCTTTCTTCAAAGGTGAATGAATGCCACTGAATGCTACGAGCCAATGATGGTGTCAACAAAGAGCATGTGTGAGGAGAAGAGCCCAACTGTTTCCATCATCACTCCGCTACATGCCCGCATTCTGAGTGACACAGTCAGCTCCATTGAGGACTCAATAGGATGTGCACACAGGGCTCCAGGGTGCGACCTATTAAGTCGCATATGCGACTTAATTTCATAAAGTGCGAGTTAAAATGTAACCAGGTCGCGCTGGTGCGAGTTGGAAAAAAAGAGGGGAAAAAAAGAAAAAAGAAAATCCTCAATCGAAGATCGCCTGACGCCTCTCTCTCTCTCTCTCTCTCTCGCTCCGTCTCTCTCTCTCCCTGGCTGGCTGGCAGCCTGCAGAGGCTATGCTCGGCCCCTCCCCTTCTCTTTCTCTTTCACTCACATACAGTACACACACAGTACTACACACACACTTTATCGTTGGTCCGGTGGTGGCTGGTGGGTCACACGCAGACAGACAGACAGACAGACAGACAGACAGACTCTCTCTCTCTCTCTCTCTCTCGCTCACATTGGATAGATATCACATATATACTAACCTTTCTTTGTATAACCGTGCTTTTTTCTGTTGTCATCGTGGATCGTGGATGTTTCCACCGTTGGTTACATTAACCTACTGTTACGTTAAAACAGCTGTGTGACTCGTTAAGTTCCTCAGTGCCCAAAATGCGCTTCTCACTTCATAGCCAATTAGCTCAAATGAACGGCAGCTGTAAACTTTTCTGTCTCGGTGTCTCGTGTGTGTGTGTGTGTGTGTGTGTGTGTGTGTGTGTGTGTGTCTTTGGTGTAGCGTGTGTGTGTGTGTGTGTGTGTGTGTCTCCAAGTGAACGTTTTCTGTTGATATCAAGCAGCTTACTTCCCAGTATCTCACTCTAAAACCATAAGGACAATTTTATTTTTCCATCATGCATGAAAGCAGGCCTATTGCATTTAGTCTACGTTGTGCAAGTTTAAAGTCATAGTTCTATATTGCATTTGTTAGCCGAGATATTCGTAAATCTTTCTTGAATTAATGTCTTTAGTTTGCAAATATTAACTTGAAGCAAAAATACATAAAAACTAGGCTACAGCTTTTTTTTACTTATCATGAGACATATTGTTATCGGGGTATTCAACAACATTATATTGAATATCAAAGGCTTTCCTAATATCACACAGCCTTAGTGCTGACCTATTTTTACTGCTGCTCATGCAGAGAAACCTAAAGTTCAGATTAAAATATTTAGCAAATATCAAGTTTGGGTCATTGTCAATCTTTACATCAAGGCAAATTGAAATGGCTTATGGTATGGAAATGAACACAACTGTCATCAGTATAATAAGGCTATGTATTAATACCACGCTAATACGCTATACAAAGAAAAATATGGTGCTACCTAATTTCTGATGGTGCTACTTAATTAAAACGTAGGTGGCACCAGTGCTACCTGTGAAAAGGTTAGTCTGGAGCCCTGTGTGCACAGGACCAAAGTATTGAGGAAGCTCAAATCTTCCTCTATATTGCAACTGCCTTAGACCCCAGGTTTAAGTCAATTCTCTTCTTATCGCCACCAGATGTGCCAAGGTGGTGACAAAGGCTGCTGCCCTGATGGTAATTGCCACTTGTAAACACAATGTTATTTGTGCCATTAGATTAGACCATCTGTTAGTTGTAACTTGGCTTCCACATACATCCAATTCATACAGGAGGATGCAGAAGATTTGGGAATGCAGTCTGATGCTGACAAGGAGGGAGGAAGCGCTGAGGGGAGTGCTGATGATGAGGACGGTCCACCACACACACCAAAGAGAAGAGATCTGCAAATGATATCCTTCTTGGAAAGACATTCAAAAACACCAGATCTTCCCAGACCATGTTGTCACCTACTTCCATAGTTGAAAAGGAGGTCAAGCTATACAGAGATTCTCCTTCCCTACCACTGTCATGTGGCCCATTGGGTTGGTGGAGATCTCAGGCATACAGGTACCCACTCCTTGCCAAGCTGGCACAAAGGTATCTGTGTGTCCCACAGAAAGACTATTTTCTCATGCCTGTGACAATATAACACCTCAGAGGAGTACAGTTACCCCTGAGCATGCTGACCAGTTAGTGTTCCTCAAGAAGAATATGCCTTGATGTGTTTAGGTTAAGCTAAAAGTTTTTTTGTGTTTTTATTTTATTTTATTCGTATCTTGTTAAGCACCGGAGAGCTGAAATGGCCCCCAAGTTTACATAAAACAAGTTGCTACTCACTATTCAGAAATCACGTCCCAAGTTTAATTTGCATTTGTATTGCCCAGCTTTATTTTTCCCCACATGCATGAAATTTGCAATACATATTTTAGAGAGGGATTATAGTGAGGGGCATTATCAGTGTTTGTTTACTGTCAGGAGTAGGCAAGATGCAATCACATTTGTGTACATTGATTCATGTACTAGGCCAGTTTGTTATGCAAATAATCTTGTAAGATTTTGGAATAAATGCATAATTTCCAATTTCCTTTTATTGGTATTATTAACATTTTCAGGTATATATTGTGATATATTGATGATGACATATCTTTCAATAGATTGAGTATCACAGTTATCATGTAGTTGATCTTGGTATCGGTATCAAGTACCCTAATTGTAGTATGCATCCCACATCGATCTATCTATTTGTATGGTTGTATTTACAACCATGTATTTTGATATATGCTGTACTTTTGTATATATTTTGATAGTTTCGTGATGCATACTACAAGTCACTTGACACAATGTTTTTATTTCTGCAGTTTATTTTTATTACTCTGCATTATTTTGATTACTTTTCTGTACCTATGCCTAATGGAAACATTGCTCCTTCTTTCCTGTACGTATTTTTTGCTCAGCACCCAGAGAAACTTTTGCAAGATGTGCGTGCTACTTGGTTCTTTCTGACTTCATTTACATGTGTAACATTCCTTCCTCACAGGAAGAATAACTTGCTTCCTAATGGCTCAAATGAATATGCATGATGGTTGGTGACATCACAACAAGGTAGAGGGCAGCATAAAGGTTTAGTTTGAATCTTGGTCAGAAGTGAACATGTGTTATGACTGAGTAATGCATATTTTGGAGTGATTGTAACTATGATTATACAGTGTTATTATAAGTAGATTATAATGCATTATAAGTGTTTATCAATGTGATCTATTCATTGCCACACAACCACTGACTATTAACAAGTTGATCACTGAATTTTCGATATTTTGTTCAATCATAATTGTTAACATATTTTAATTTTAACTAGGTCTCTATTTCCATTCCAAATATATTACAGTTTAGGCATTTAGCAGACACTTTTAATCCAAAGCGACTTACAATAAGCAGATACAACATCACAATATTGATTGAAATTAAGCACAACCAAAATCTAATTGAAAGTAAGTACACGCATCTGAGTGCTCTACATTCCTTCAGAACAATATAAGCTGGTGTTCTATGGAGCAACAGCACCGTAATACAATATGGGCCCTTTAAAAAAGCATGTTTAAATAGTTTAAATAGCTGATCTACAAGGAAACAACATGTCAGTGTATTGGCTATTTGACCTATTTTAAAATGTTTTTCTCTGTTTAATACACAAGGACAACTGGCTGCAGTGGCTACACTGGAGATAAATCTATTCAACTTTAAGTGTACACGATTATTCTATAATGTATATATAAAATGTATTTCTATTGGCACATAAACAATGAGGTGCAGTGTTAGCATTTAGTGGGAACATTTCCCAGCAGTCTGGCCAGACAAAATGTATGTGTTTCAATTTGTATATAGCTGGAGACGTAGGCCTACTGATATTCAGTGATTGGGTCTAATGATCAAAACGAGAACATTATAATGGTGTTAAAAATCTATAAAAAAAAACTAAACATTTCCACACTGTAAGGCCAGTAAGGGACAAGATGACCCCTGGCCACTTTCATTATCACTGAATACACCTTTCAGGGTCAGTTAGTCTTCTGCTAATAATGGTATTCATTTGATATGTAGTTTTTCTGAAACCAGGAGATCTCATTGAATAACAGACAATGAGTGACCATTAACACGTTTCATTGTCATCAGCCGCCCATCATCATTTGACCTATTTGCATAAGCATGTGGTTCTCTTCTCCAATTGGGTCCTTGATAGAGGGTGATACCAAACCTCACACCCATTGTGGGCTATAAGTAGACCACCAGTCTGCAAAGCATCACAACACCTGAAGACAGAGCACAGAGAGGACACCTTACAGTTTGTTATCCAGACAGAGGACGCCTTACAGTTTGTTATCATGAACGGCAGTTCTAGATTTAATTGCTGCAGATCTTCAACCAGAACATCTTCGCAGAGGCTAATGCGTTCAGCCTCTTACCCTGAAACCCAAACACCAGCTAAGCATTGGGTGAGTTTATCAATGGTTCTTAAATCCTTTCTTTCATTCAAGAACCCATTTGATGTGTCAGTCTACCTGTGTTGATTTAACTCTGAGAGTGTACACATGGAACTAATAAACCCATTTGGTACCATTTTTACATTTTAACTAATTTGAGAACCATTCAATTATGTCTGTTACTTAAATGTATCACTGTTTTGTTTTGTTTAGTCCAGGTACAAAGTCAAATCACAGAGACTAACCATCATCTATTCATAATTCAGGTTAAGTTGGGGGTCATGCCAGAGCTGCAAGAGATGGAGAAACTATTTTGGGCAGAGCTAGATGAAACAGAGGAAATCAGCTGGAGCATGCCCATAGCAACATCATCATCACTGTGGCAAGAGTGTTCAGACCTTGAAAAGCAACCACCAGCTAAGCCTTTGGTGAATGGAAGAGTGGTAAGTTAATTAGATCATACACACACACACACACACACACACACACACACACACACACACACACACACACACACACATATTCCACATATAGCATACATAGATCGATATTAATCCACATGTTTTCACCTTTGTTTTTTACAGGCTAGGTTGACAGAGCAGCAAAAAAGGAAGAGCGACACAGAACAGGAGAGTCTGAGAGCCTTCAAGAAGCCCCTGATGACGTCATTAATCCAGAATCCTGTTGTCCTTCCAGAATGCTCTCTCAGCCCCCAAATCTCTTCCCAAATGGAGACACATGTAACGGCAGGCGCATGGTCCACTTTTAGGTGGCCACCCTCTCCCTGTGGTTGGAAAACTACAACATCCTCCCCTCCACCATGCTCAGAGAGAGACAGTTCAGTTTGTGTTCAGCCCCGGATCTCTTCCCCCGAACAGGAGAAACCTGTACGTGTTGCCCCAGAATATGCAGATGATCCAGGTCTGCCGATCCGACTGAACAGACCATCACCAACCAAGCATGCAGAGCAGGAGAGTCTGAGTGACTTTAATGAGCCTCTGGAGACACGATTCACCCAGAATGCTGCTGTCCTGCCAGAATGCTGCATTAGGCCCCAGATCTCTTCCCCTGGACGGGAGACACTTATAAGTGTTGCCTCAGATGCTCCAGGCCTGCTGATCCACGGCCGCAGCGTGGCAGAGTACCAGCAGCTGTACCATTCAGTGGTGGATGGCCTGGTGAAGCGCAAAGAGCACATGTTCAGGAGTGAGAAGATCAAGAAACGACTGTGGGATGAGCTCTATGGTCCTCACTTCCGTTCCTCTGCAGTGGCAGACACACAACAGCAGCTTGCTGAGTCCTCCTGCACTGATTCAGTATACACAGCACATAAGGAGTTTAACTACTTACGGTTCTATAATTAAATACAATCTCAGAGAAGGGAAGTGATATCCTATATCAGGCAGCTCAATTGAAGATTTTGACATTGTCTAGATTCTAGATCTATAAATAAGGCTCTTTGTATGCTTCACATTATATTGATTGTGAAGTCGGTCAGATCAGATGTAGCTGGTGGATGGAGCTGTCTGTCTCTAAATATAGAGATGTGTGAAGGGGAAGCCCCACCTACATACAGAAACAAAGTGTGCATGTTCATATGTTGACAAGGTTGATTCTGAAGTTTATTTTATAAAAAGGTGTACAATTGACTACTAATACACTTGTGTATCTTGTAGAAGATAATTCTGTGTTTGAAGAGTTTACTTTTACCAGGACAAACACTGAGCTTGGCAATTTAAATGTTGTAATTCTCAAAATAGTTATTTAAAGCACTAAGCACTATATAAGTTTCAGTTAAAGGAAATGTTTAAAGAAATAACCTTTGGAGACAGTGACGCAGGCTGTTTTTTATAGTTGATGGTGGTAGATTTTCTTCTGTTTGCCCTAAACATATGGGCCAGATGGGACTTATACTTAAATAAGGAAAAGGTAAAATATGTTTCTTCTTCTTCTCCTGCTCAATTCTTCTGCTCAATTAATTCAACACAATACAGGTTTATTAATGTGATTTTTTTTAAGGAACATGAATTGTTTTGCACAACCATACGTTGAACTAATATCTAATTCTGTTTGCTGGAATTGAATGAACACAAATAAAATGTGTGCAGTTAAAACACATTCTCTGTTGCAATTTATTTCAACAGGGAAAATCATTAAATACAAATGTTTACATTTGGTGAAATAAGATCAATACGATTATTATGTAAACCATATGGGCTGTCAGGATGGGGAATCCCCAGTTCCAATATGATTCTTCTGGGGGGTCACAGCCTGAAAAGGTTGGACCACTAAGCACTTTAATAACTACGATCTTAGCAGGGTTAAATATTGCTGCACTAGACCCCTCAGCCATACAATACTCTGTCAACTACAACAGCTAGTGGCTTATGGCTTTATAATGCATTTCTTTTTTGAATTTCATTAGAGTCACTCACAATAACAGTTGGATAAGAAGCAAGCCTTCCATATATTTATGGCCAGAGAATGGAACATCACTCGGTGTTGGTCTCACCTTTTCTAAAAGAGTTAATAAAAGCTTTGCAGATTTTCTTGGTCATGTGTAGCACGGGTAACAGAATTGACCAGAAACAATGTTAATATGTTAAGCACAAACACATTTGACTTGATTATGTGATATCACTATTTCAAGTTGAATGTATGTGTCTGGGGGAGGCAGTGGGCTAAAATGGGTGTCTTGAAGTAATTTAGTCAATATTGTATATTTCCATTTGACTTATAAAACATATCAAGCATAATTATTAGTTAAAGTTCAATCTAATTGGTATCATATGAAATCCTCATTAAATATAAATTTGTCATTTTAGAAGTACAAATTGGATTATATCTCATACATACACAAACGTATAAACATATTGTTTATTATATTGAGGCACATTGGTATTGCCAGATTAAGTGATATCTGCGCTTTAGTATCAATTGTGTTTTTATTGTTCACCTGACACATAGGCCTACATACATACACACAAACCTAGTACTATACATTTTGTCTTTTCTTTATTCCTAACCAATTTATTTAATCTCATCCACCTGTCTATTAATTTTAGTTCATCACTTAAAATGCTTTCAAGTTCACTAGATGCGTTTGAGGATATACAGTAGAGTTGTCTGCATACATCGCAACGGTGGCATGATTTAAAATGAAAGGTAAGTATTTCAAAAAATATAAGATTGAAAGTAAAAGACATGATCTGCAGGTTTCCATACTAAATAACTAAATTGCTAATAAACTTACCTGGGAGCCCATGACGGTGTGCGAGCCTCTCCTTCTTCCCTGTACGTATTTTTTGCTCAGCACCCAGAGAATCTTTTGCAAGATGTGCGTGCTACTTGGTTCTTTCTGACTTCATTTACATGTGTCACATTCCTTCCTCATAGGAAGAATAACTTCCAAGTGCTTCCTAATGGCTCAAATGAATATGCATGATGGTTGGTGACATCACAACAAGGTAGAGGGCAGTGTTTTGACTGAATTATATTATAAGTAGATTATAATGCATTATAAGTGTTTATCAATGTGATCTATTCATTGCCACACAACCACTGACTATTAACAAGTTGATCACTGAATTTTCTATTTTTTGTTCAATCATAATTGTTAACATATTTGAATGTTAACTAGGTCTCTATTTCCATTCCAAATATATTGAAATTAAGCACAACCAAAATCTAATTGAAAGTAAGTACACACATCTGAGTGCTCTACATTCTTTCAGAACAATATAAGCTGGTGTTCTATGGAGCAACAGCACCTTAATACAATATGGGCCCTTTAAAAAAGCATGTTTAAATAGTTCAAATAGCTGATCTACAAGGAAACAACATGTCAGTGTATATATTGACTATTTGACCTATTTTAAAATGTTTTTCTCTGTTTAATACACAAGGACAGCTGGCTGCAGTGTCCCTACATACACTGGAGATAAACCTATTCAACTTTAAGTACCATCTTTATTCTTATAACACACATGTACACGATTATTCTATACTGTATAAAATGTACTTCTATTGGCCCATAAACAATGAGGTGCAGTGTTAGCATTTAGTGGGAACATTTCCCAGCAGTCTGGCCAGACAAAATGTATGTGTTTCAATTTGTATATAGCTGGAGACGTAGGCCTACCGATATTCAGTGATTGGGTCTAATGATCAAAACGAGAATATTATAATGGTGTTAAAAATCTATAAAAAACTAAACATTTCCTCGCTGTAAGGCCAGTAAGGGACAAGATGACCCCCGGCCACTTTCATTATCACTGAATACACCTTTCAGGGTCAGTTAGTCTTCTGCTAATAATGGTATTCATTTGATATGTAGTTTTTCTGAAACCAGGAGATCTCATTAAATAACAGACAATGAGTGACCATTAACACGTTTCATTGTCATCAGCCGCCCATCATCATTTGACCTATTTGCATTAGCATGTGGTTCTCTTCTCCAATTGGCTCCTTGATAGAGGGTGATACCAAACCTCACACCCATTGTGGGCTATAAGTAGACCACCAATCTGCAAAGCATCACAACACCTGAAGACAGAGCACACAGAGGACACCTTACAGCTTGTTATCAAGACAGAGGACGCCTTACAGTTTGTTATCATGAACAGCAGTGCTAGATTTAATTGCTGCAGATCTTCAACCAGAACATCTTCGCAGAGGCTAATGCGTTCAGCCTCTTACCCTGAAACCCAAACACCAGCTAAGCATTGGGTGAGTTTATCAATGGTTCTTAAACCCTTAGCGTTCAGCCTCTTACCCTGAAACCCAAACACCAGCTAAGCATTGGGTGAGTTTATCAATGGTTCTTAAACCCTTTCTTTCATTCAAGAACCCATTTGATGTGTCAGTCTACCTCTTCTGTGTTGATTTAACTCTGAGAGTGTACACATGGAACCAAATAAACCCACACAGGTCCATTTGGTACCATTTGTACATTTTAACTGTGTTGATTTAACTCTGAGAGTGTACACATGGAACCAAATACACCCACATGGGTCCATTTGGTACAATTTGTACATTTTAACTAATTTGAGAACCATTCAATTATGTCTGTTACTTAAATGTATCGCTGTTTTGTTTAGTCCAGGTGCAAAGTCAAATCACAGAGACTAACCACCACCTATTCATAATTCAGGTTGTTAAGTTGGGGGTCATGCCAGAGCTGCAAGAGATGGAGAAACGATTTTGGGCAGAGCTAGATGAAACAGAGGAAATCAGCTGGAGCATGCCCATAGCAACATCATCATCACTGTGGCAAGAGTGTTCAGACCTTGAAAAGCAACCACCAGCTAAGCCTTTGGTGAAAGGAAAAGTGGTAAGTTAATTAGATCTTACATACACACACACACACACACACACACACACACACACACACACACACACACACATATATTCCATATATAGCATACATAGGTCGATATTAATCCACATGGAAGACTACATCTTCAGTTTAATTACTGTCCAGACCTTGACTAACGATGACCTGTTTTCACCTTTGTTTTTTACAGGCTAGGTTGACAGAGCAGCAAAAAAGGAAGAGCGACACAGAACAGGAGAGTCTGAGAGCCTTCAAGAAGCCCCTGGTGACGTCATTAATACAGACTCTAATCCAGAGACAGTTCAGTTTGTGTTCAGCCCCGTCTCGCCCCCCGGATCTCTTCCCCCGAACAGGAGAAACCTGTACGTGTTGCCACAGAATGTGCAGATGATCCAGGTCTGCCGATCCGACTGAACAGACCACCAACCAAGCATGCAGAGCAGGAGAGTCTGGGTGACTTTAATGAGCCTCTGGAGACACGATTCACCCAGAATGCTGCTGTCCTGCCAGAATGCTGCATTAGGCCCCGGATCTCTTCCCCTGGACGGGAGACACTTATAAGTGTTGCCTCAGATGCTCCAGGCCTGCTGATCCACGGCCGCAGCGTGGCAGAGTACCAGCAGCTGTACCATTCAGTGGTGGATGGCCTGGTGAAGCGCAAAGAGCACATGAACAGGAGTAAGAAGATCAAGAAGCGACTGTGGGATGAGCTCTCTGGTCCTCACTTCCGTTCCTCTGCAGTGGCAGACACACAACAGCAGCTCGCTGAGTCCTCCTGCACTGATTCAGTATACACAGCACATAAGGAGTTTAACTACTTACGGTTCTATAATTAAATACAATCTCAGAGAAGGGATGTGATATCCTATATCAGGCAGCTCAATTGAAGATTTTGACATTGTCTAGATTCTAGACCTATAAATAAGGCTCTTTGTGTGCTTCACATTATATTGATTGTGGAGTCGGTCAGATCAGATGTAGCTGCTGGATGTAGCTGTCTGTCTGTCTCTAAATATAGAGATGTGTGAAGGGGAAGCCCCACCTACATACAGAAACAAAGTGTGCATGTGCATATATTGACACGGTTGATTCTGAAGTTTATTTTATAAAAAGGTGTACACTTGACTACTAATACACTTGTGTATCTTGTAGAAGATAATTCCATGTTTGATGAGTTTACTTTTACCAGGACAAACACTGAGCTTGGCAATTAAAATGTAATTCTCAAAATAGTTATTTAAAGCACTAAGCACTATACGTTTCAGTTAAAGGAAATGTTTAAAGAAATAACCTTTGGAGACTGTGACGCAGGCTGTTTTTTTTATAGTTGATGGTGGTAGATTTTCTTCTGTTTGCCCTAAACACATGGGCCAGATGATACTTAAATAAGGAAAAGGTAAAATATGTTTCTTCTTCTTCTTGCTCAATTAATTCAACACAATACAGGTTTATATAATGTGATTTTTTTTTAAATGTAAGGAACATGAATTGTTTTGCACAACCATAGGTGGAACTAATATCTAATTCTGTTTGCTGGAATTGAATGAACACAAATAAAATGTGTGCAGTTAAAACACATTCTCTGTTGCAATTTATTTCAACAGGGAAAATCATTAAATACAAATGTTTACATTTGATGAAATAAGATCACTACGATTATTATGTAAACCATATGGGCTGTCAGGGTGGGGGATCCCCAGTTCCAATATGATTCTTCTGGGGGGTCAAAGCCTGAAAAGGTTGAACCACTAAGCACTTTAATAACTACGGTGACTAAGATCTTAGTAGGGTTAAATATTGCTGCACTAGACCCCTCAGCCATACAATACTCGGTCAACTACAACAGCTAGTGGCTTATTGCTTTATAATGCATTTCTTTTTTGAATTTCATTAGAGTCACTCACAATAACAGTTGGATAAGAAGCAAGCCTTCCATATATTTATGGCCAGAGAATGGAACATCACTCGGTGTTGGTCTCACCTTTTCTAAAAGAGTTAATAAAAGCTTTGCAGATTTTCTTGGTCATGTGTAGCACGGGTAACAGAATTGACCAGAAACAATGTTAATATGTTAAGCACAAACACATTTGACTTGATTATGTGATATCACTATTTCAAGTTGAATGTACTGTATGTGTCTGGGGGAGGCAGTGGGCTAAAATGGGTGTCTTGAAGTAATTTAGTCAATATTGTATATTTCCATTTGACTTATAAAATATATCAAGCATAATTATTAGTTAAAGTTCAATCTAATTGGTATCATATGAAATCCTCATTAAATATAAATTTGAAATTTTAGAAGTACAAATTGTATTATCTTGGACATGCACTATTCTAGAATGACCCATTTCATACATACACAAATACGTATAAACATATTGTTTATTATATTGAGGCACATTGGTATTGCCAGATTAAGTGATATCTGCGCTTTAGTATCAATTGTGTTTTTATTGTTCACCTGACACATAGGCCTTCATACATACATACACAAACCTAGTACTATACATTTTGTCTTTTCTTTATTCCTAACCAATTTATTTAATCTCATCCACCTTAAAATGCTTTCAAGTTCACTAGATGCATTTGAGGATATACAGTAGAGTTGTCTGCATACATCGCAACGGTGGCATGATTTAAAATGAAAGGTAAGTATTTCAAAAAATATAAGATTGAAAGTAAAAGACATGATCTGCAGGTTTCCATACCAAATAGCGACCTATCGTTACAACTGACAGTATAACTGTGTGCAATCTATAGCATTAGAGACCCTTTTCTCTAATGCATTAAGACCAGTGGTATCTTCACTTTCTCTGGAAAGTGAAGATGTGTGTGCTACTTGGTTCTTTCTGACTTCATTTACATGTGTAACATTCCTTCCTCACAGGAAGAATAACTTGCTTCCTAATGGCTCAAATGAATATGCATGATGGTTGGTGACATCACAACAAGGTAGAGGGCAGCATAAAGGTTTAGTTTGAATCTTGGTCAGAAGTGAACATGTGTTATGACTGAATAATGCATATTTTGGAGTGATTGTAACTATAATTATACAGTGTTATTATAAGTAGATTATAATGCATTATAAGTGTTTATCAATGTGATCTATTCATTGCCACACAACCACTGACTATTAACAAGTTGATCACTGAATTTTCTATATTTTGTTCAATCATAATTGTTAACATATTTTAATTTTAACTAGGTCTCTATTTCCATTCCAAATATATTGAAATTAATTAAGCACAACCAAAATCTAATTGAAAGTAAGTACACACATCTGAGTGCTCTACATTTCTTCAGAACAATATAAGCTGGTGTTCTATGGAGGAACAGCACCGTAATACAATATGGGCCCTTTAAAAAGCATGTTTAAATAGTTTAAATAGCTGATCTACAAGAAACAACATGTCAGTGTATATATTGGCTATTTGACCTATTTTAAAATGTTTTTCTATCTATAGAATACACAAGGACAACTGGCTGCAGTCCCTACATACACTGGAGATAAACCTATTCAACTTTAAGTACCATCTTTATTCTTATAACACACATGTACACGATTATTCTATACTGTATACAATGTACTTCTATTGGCACATAAACAATGAGGTGCAGTGTTAGCATTTAGTGGGAACATTTCCCAGCAGTCTGGTCAGACAAAATGTATGTGTTTCAATTTGTATATAGCTGGAGACGTAGGCCTACCGATATTCAGTGATTGGGTCTAATGATCAAAACGAGAACATTATAATGGTGTTAAAAATCTATAAAAAAATATATATATTTCCACACTGTGGGCCAGTAAGGGACAAGATGACCCCCGGCCACTTTCATTATCACTGAATACACCTTTCAGGGTCAGTTAGTCTTCTGCTAATAATGGTATTCATTTGATATGTAGTTTTTTCTGAAACCAGGAGATCTCATTGAATAACAGACAATGACTGACCATTAACACGTTTCATTGTCATCAGCCGCCCATCATCATTTGACCTATTTGCATTAGCATGTGGTTCTCTTCTCCAATTGGCTCCTTGATAGAGGGTGATACCAAACCTCACACCCATTGTGAGCTATAAGTAGACCACCAGACTGCAAAGCATCACAACACCTGAAGACAGAGCACAGAGAGGACACCTTACAGTTTGTTATCCAGACAGAGGACATCTTACAGCGTGTTATCCAGACAGAGGACACCTTACAGCTTGTTATCCAGACAGAGGACATCTTACAGTGTGTTATCCAGACAGAGGACACCTTAAAACTTGTCATCATGAAAAGCAGTAATAGATTGAGTTCAACCAGACGATCATCACAGAGGCTAAAGCGTTCAGCCTCAGCCTCTGAAGACCAACCACCAGCAAAGCGTCGGGTGAGTTGTTTTAAAATGACTCCAGTTTGATAATGTAGGAGTGGACACCCATTATCATTGTTATATCAATCTACACTCCTCTGTGTTGAATAATTCTGAGCGTGTACTCGCTTCTTAAGGACTCTAAGAACTAAGACGTTAAGAACTGTACAATACATACATACAATACTTACATAATAATAGATTATTATATGTGTTACTTTTGAATCAGATGCAATGTCAAATCATGATTTAACCATTTCTTTTCATAATTCAGGTTGCAGAGGACACATCTTCTGAAATGGTTTTGTGGGAGGATCTTCTCCAGGCTGAGATGGCTAAGTTGGCGGCCATGCCAGAACTGCAAGGGATGGAGAAACTATTTTTGGCAGAGCTAGATGAAATAGAGGAAATCAGCTGGAGCATACCCATGACAACATCATCATCACTGTGGCCAGAGCGTTCAGTCCGTAACTCTAAAACACAACCACCAGCTACGCTTTTGGTGAAAGAAAAAGTGGTAAGTTTAATTAGACAATTTATATTGCAATCATATTTTAACTGTATAATTATATAAATACTATGTATAATTGATATTAATAATATAATATTTTACAATAATATACATAAATTGTAATATTTGAATCCACCTGGAGTACTCAAGCCTTAGGCTTAAGTAGCCTACCCTCCAGACCTCAGCTAACGCTACTAGTGTTGACCTGTTTTCACCTTGAACCTTTGTTTTTTTACAGGCTGAGTTGACAGAGCAGCACACTAAGAGGAGTGACACAGAACGGGAGAGCTTGAGCACCTTCAAGAAGCCCCTGGTGACACTATTCATCCAGAATGCTCCAGGTTCTCTCACCTCCCGAATCTCCTCCTCCAAACAGGAGGCACGTATGCGTGTTGCCCCAGAAGATGCAAATGATCCAGGCCTGCTGATCAGACTAACCAGACCACCAACCAAGCATGCAGAGCAGAATAGTCTGGGTGACTTTAATGAGCCTCTGGAGACACGATTCACCCAGAATGCTGCTGTCCTGCCAGAATGCTGCATTAGGCCCCGGATCTCTTCCCCTGGACGGGAGACACTTATAAGTGTTGCCTCAGATGCTCCAGGCCTGCTGATCCACGGCCGCAGCGTGGCAGAGTACCAGCAGCTGTACAATTCAGTGGTGGATGTCCTGGTGAAGCCCAAAGAGCACATGAACAGGAGTAAGAAGATCAAGAAGCGACTGTGGGATGAGCTCTCTGGTCCTCGCTTCCGTTCCACTGCAGTGCCAGACGCACAACAGCAGCTCACTGAGTCCTCCTGCACTGGTTCAGTACGGAAGGATTTTAATTACTTGAAGTTTTATAATTGAACAAAAACTTCTCAGTGAAGGAATATCAAATAGGCGATGGCAAAGTTGCTGAGAATTCATTAAGGATCATAACACTGGTTTTAAATAAGGACAGTTACATTCTGTTCTGTCCTCTTCTTTCTTCAAAGGTGAAAATGAATGCCACTGAATGCTACGAGCCAATGATGGTGTCAACAAAGAGCATGTGTGAGGAGAAGAGCCCAACTGTTTCCATCATCACTCCGCTACACGCCCACATTCTGAGTGACACAGTCAGCTCCATTGAGGACTCAATAGGATGTGCACAGGACCAAAGTATTGAGGAAGCTAAAATCTTCCTCTATATTGCAACTGCCTTAGACCCCAGGTTTAAGTCAATTCTCTTCTTATCGCCACCAGATGTGCAGGAAACATATGCCAAGGTGGTGACAAAGGCTGCTGCCCTGATGGTAATTGCCACTTGTAAACACAATGTTATTTGTGCCATTAGATTAGACCATATGTTAGTTGTAACTTGGCTTCCACTTACATCCAATTCATACAGGAGGATGCAGAAGATTTGGGAATGCAGTCTGATGCTGACAAGGAGGGAGCAAGCGCTGAGGGGAGTGCTGATGATGAGGACGGTCCACCACACACACCAAAGAGGAAGAGATCTGCAAATGATATCCTTCTTGGAAAGACATTCAAAAACACCAGATCTTCCCAGACCATGTTGTCACCTACTTCCATAGTTGAAAAGGAGGTCAAGCTATACAGAGATTATCCTTCCCTACCACTGTCATGTGGCCCATTGGGTTGGTGGAGATCTCAGGCATACAGGTACCCACTCCTTGCCAAGCTGGCACAAAGGTATCTGTGTGTCCCAGGCACTAGTGTACCATCAGAAAGACTATTTTCTCATGCCTGTGACAATATAACACCTCAGAGGAGTACAGTTACCCCTGAGCATGCTGACCAGTTAGTGTTCCTCAAGAAGAATATGCCTTGATGTGTTTAGGTTAAGCTAAAAGTTTTTTTGTGTTTTTATTTTATTTTATTCTTATCTTGTTAAGCACCGGAGAGCTGAAATGGCCCCAAGTTTACATAAACAAGTTGCTACTCACTATTCAGAAATCACAGCCCAAGTTTAATTTGCATTTGTATTGCCCAGCTTTATTTTTTCCCCACATGCATGACATTTGCAATAAATATTTTAGAGAGGGGTTATAGTGAGGGGCATTATCAGTGTTTGTTTACTGTCAGGAGTAGGCAAGATGCAATCACATTTGTGTACATTGATTCATGTACTAGGCCAGTTTGTTATGCAAATAATCTTGTAAGATTTTGGAATAAATGCATAATTTCCAATTTCCTTTTATTGGTATTATTAACATTTTCAGGTATATATTGTGATATTGATGATGACATATCTTTCAATAGATTGAGTATCACAGTTATCATGTAGTTGATCTTGGTATCGGTATCAAGTACCCTAATTGTAGTATGCATCCCACATCGATCTATCTATTTGTATGGTTGTATTTACAACCATGTATTTTGATATATGCTGTACTTTTGTATATATTTTTATGGTTTCGTGATGCATACTACAAGTCACTTGACACAATGTTTTTATTTCTGCAGTTTATTTTTATTACTCTGCATTATTTTGATTACTTTTCTGTACCCCCCCCCCCCCCCCCAGTCCCTGATCTTAAATTAATTGTTACCATGCATGTATGTATAGGCTAGACATTGACCATTACAGCCGGCATTTGGTATTTGTGGTGGGTGGGGTAAACTCAGATTGAACATTTTGAGCAGCTGGGATCCATTGTCACTCCCTCTTGTGTGCTTGTACTTAACTGATGCATGGCCACTGCCACTGCCACTATTTAACTATGACAGCAACTTCTAAATCACTGTCCATGTCTGCTTATTCTCTGTTGAGATTACAAATAAGTCGTTCGTGGAAGGTTTTTTGCAGGGTTAATGACTCCAGTTGTTTGCTTGCAACAGGGTGTGGGATATCAGCAATTGCAAATGAACCCTTAATGGAAATCACACCTTTAATGACAACGAGTAGGTTATGTGCAGTACGTGCTAACTGTCTGAATGAATTGCATTGTGAATAACAAAGCAAACAGAGCATTGCTTTATAGACAACCATTACTCACAAAAGAGCAGTTGTTGACCATTTAGCATATCATGTCATAGTAAATGCTGTATCATCTCATCGTACACACATTGTGTAATCTACAGTGTGTGTGTGTGTGTGTGTGTGTGTGTGTGTGTGTGTGTGTGTGTGTGTGTGTGCGTACACACTTTATAATGTTATAACATTTTTACATACAACATATTAATGTCTCCTCAACTGGGACTTTAGATAATGGTCCATTTATTGTGTTTGGTACGTTTCACACGAATTGCTCTGATCAGTAGACCTGGATCAACCGCACATTCTGTTGAAACATGTGTCTCCCGTTTGGAGTAAGAGTGGTCTGTCAGGACAGCAGTATTGTGGATGAATGGTGAAACCAGGGGCTTATTGAAGGCTCTCAGGCTCTCATGTTCTGATTGCTTACAAACATTAATAAGCTTCTTTTACATATACTTATTAACATTAATAAATGATCTTAATAACTGTTAATAAATGTTTATTAACAGCACCTTAGTTTAAAGTGCTACCAAATGTACTTCTATTGGCACATAAACAATGAGGTGCAGTGTTAGCATTTAGTGGGAACATTTCCCAGCAGTCTGGCCAGACAAAATGTATGTGTTTCAATTTGTATATAGCTGGAGACGTAGGCCTACCGATATTCAGTGATTGGGTCTAATGATCAAAACGAGAACATTATAATGGTGTTAAAAATCTATAAAAAAAACTAAACATTTCCACACTGTAAGGCCAGTAAGGGACAAGATGACCCCCGGCCACTTTCATTATCACTGAATACACCTTTCAGTGTCAGTTAGTCTTCTGCTCAGGCTCGGGGTGAGACCAATTTTCAGCCCTGGGATTTGCAACAGACCGGCCCTCATGCTCGCGCGCAAAGCGCGCGAGCAACAATTTTTTTAGCATTATTTATTAATTAATTGTCGAAATTGAGCATTATTTATTAATTAATTGTCAATATTTGCAACTGCTCCTGAACTGTAGGAAGTGAGGGACAGTTCAATGTATTCCAATGGGGCAAATGGATTATGTTCTCAATTGTCCCATTGGAATACATTGATACAAAAGTCACTGCTCCCAACAGGAGCAACTGCAAATTATGAAAATCCCACCTCTCATTTAGATAAAAGTAGATGAGAAAATAGGGTCCAGTTTGAAAAATATCAAAGTTCCCCTTGACACTCTGAACTAAGTTTGTAGAGCTATTACAGCAAACACTAATATTTCTAAAAGAGAAACATAATTTGCAAAGCAGATACTGTTTCACACTGTATATCTATTTGGACACAAGGTACAAATGAGGTAGGTTACAGACTCACAGGCTGGCTCTGACCACATGGCACATTCTTGTGAACATTCATAGTGAGCCTGTAACAAAAACCTTACAAGAAGCCATTCACATTATGTCTGCACTGGAAGACGCTATATAAGGCACATATAAATTACCCACTTGTGTTCAATGCATGGTTTGGCTTGCTTGCTGCACTTGTTGGGAGTCACTGAATTGTCAGGTGGCTAAATCAGTTAGAAGAGCATTTGAACCTTAATGGCTAATGAACAAACATGAGCACATCATGATGAGATGCATTGAGAGCTTGAACACCATGTAGGCCTATGGATATTGTTTAAGGTATCATCCAATGATATCATTGCCATAAAAGCATTTGGTTTCAGTTAAATTTAACCCTTAAGTTCTGTTCAGATTCACTACACCTTCGTTCTGTTCGGGTCATTTTGACCCGGTGGATATTTGGTTTAAAAAAAACAACACTAATATAAATTTTAACTTAACAAATCATCATGATACATTGACTTTGACTCAATACCAAACAATTCTTATGATATATTTGGTAAATGTTTGCATTTCTGCTTTGCTATATCACATTAAACACTGAAAGAGCTAGGCGTTTTTACTGATTTAGCTGAAATCCTTGTAAAAAAAACGACTTCGTTTAATACTGGGCAATATTGCTCATGCTTATAGGAAGGGTGGAGGGTTCGGAATGGGGCTTCGGAAGGGGGGTGTTAGAAGTGGGGGTGACTGTGTGTCTGTGTTTTGGCATAATACTGTGTATTTCTGTGCTTCCGGGTCAAAATGACCCGAACAGCACTTAAGGTTCAAAAAATATGAGGGGGGTGTAGCATGGGTGTAGTGCAAAAATATTTTTTTTACATGTTCATCTCAGAAGAATCTTTAAGGCCAGTGAGTTTCAGGTGGAAACATTTTTAACTTCTACCTTTTTTTTCCAAATGAAAATGTAAAACGGGTCAAAATGACCCGAACAGCACTTAAGGGTTAACTGAAAACAAGATAAACAAATGGTGGAAATGCATGAAATGGAAACTCTTGTGGAAACAAACAGGAGGCACGTATGCGTGTTGCCCCAGAAGATGCAAATGATCCAGGCCTGCTGATCAGACTGACCAGACCACCAATCAAGCATGCAGAGCAGAAGAGTCTGGGTGACTTTAATGAGCCTCTGGAGACACGATTCACCCAGAATGCTGCTGTATGTGTTTCAATTTGTATATAGCTGGAGACGTAGGCCTACCGATATTCAGTGATTGGGTCTAATGATCAAAACGAGAACATTATAATGGTGTTAAAAATCTATAAAAAAAACTAAACATTTCCACACTGTAAGGCCAGTAAGGGACAAGATGACCCCCGGCCACTTTCATTATCACTGAATACACCTTTCAGTGTCAGTTAGTCTTCTGCTAATAATGGTATTCATTTGATATGTAGTTTTTCTGAAACCAGGAGATCTCATTGAATAACAGACAATGACTGACCATTAACACGTTTCATTGTCATCAGCCGCCCATCATCATTTGACCTATTTGCATTAGCATGTGGTTCTCTTCTCCAATTGGCTCCTTGATAGAGGGTGATACCAAACCTCACACCCATTGTGAGCTATAAGTAGACCACCAGTCTGCAAAGCATCACAACACCTGAAGACAGAGCACAGCGAGGACATCTTACAGCTTGTTATCCAGACAGAGGACATCTTACAGCTTGTTATCCAGACAGAGGACACCATACAGCTTGTTATCCAGACAGAGGACATCTTACAGTGTGTTATCCAGGCAGAGGACACCTTAAAACTTGTCATCATGAAAAGCAGTAATAGATTGAGTTCAACCAGACGATCATCACAGAGGCTAAAGCGTTCAGCCTCAGCCTCTGAAGACCAACCACCAGCAAAGCGTCGGGTGAGTTGTGTTAAAATGACTCCAGTTTGATAATGTAGGAGTGGACACCCATTATCATTGTTATATCAATCTACACTCCTCTGTGTTGAATAATTCTGAGCGTGTACTCGCTTCTTAAGGACTCTAAGAACTAAGACGTTAAGAACTGTACAATTACATAATAATAGATTATTATATGTGTTACTTTTGAATCAGATGCAATGTCAAATCATGATTTAACCATTTCTTTTCATAATTCAGGTTGCAGAGGACACATCTTCTGAAATGATTTTGTGGGAGGATCTTCTCCAGGCTGAGATGGCTAAGTTGGCGGCCATGCCAGAACTGCAAGGGATGGAGAAACTATTTTTGGCAGAGCTAGATGAAATAGAGGAAATCAGCTGGAGCATACCCATGGCAACATCATCATCACTGTGCCCAGAGCGTTCAGTCCGAAACTCTAAAACACAACCACCAGCTACGCTTTTGGTGAAAGAAAAAGTGGTAAGTTTAATTAGACAATTTATATTGCAATCATATTTTAACTGTATAATTATATAAATACTATGTATAATTGATATTAATAATATAATATTTTACAATAATATACATAAATTGTAATATTTGAATCCACCTGGAGTACTCAAGCCTTAGGCTTAAGTAGCCTACCCTCCAGACCTCAGCTAACGCTACTAGTGTTGACCTGTTTTCACCTTGAACCTTTGTTTTTTTACAGGCTGAGTTGACAGAGCAGCACACTAAGAGGAGTGACACAGAACGGGAGAGCTTGAGCACCTTCAAGAAGCCCCTGGTGACACTATTCATCCAGAATGCTCCAGGTTCTCTCACCTCCCGAATCTCCTCCTCCAAACAGGAGGCACGTATGCGTGTTGCCCCAGAAGATGCAAATGATCCAGGCCTGCTGATCAGACTAACCAGACCACCAACCAAGCATGCAGAGCAGAATAGTCTGGGTGACTTTAATGAGCCTCTGGAGACACGATTCACCCAGAATGCTGCTGTCCTGCCAGAATGCTGCATTAGGCCCCGGATCTCTTCCCCTGGACGGGAGACACTTATAAGTGTTGCCTCAGATGCTCCAGGCCTGCTGATCCACGGCCGCAGCGTGGCAGAGTACCAGCAGCTGTACAATTCAGTGGTGGATGTCCTGGTGAAGCCCAAAGAGCACATGAACAGGAGTAAGAAGATCAAGAAGCGACTGTGGGATGAGCTCTCTGGTCCTCGCTTCCGTTCCACTGCAGTGCCAGACGCACAACAGCAGCTCACTGAGTCCTCCTGCACTGGTTCAGTACGGAAGGATTTTAATTACTTGAAGTTTTATAATTGAACAAAAACTTCTCAGTGAAGGAATATCAAATAGGCGATGGCAAAGTTGCTGAGAATTCATTAAGGATCATAACACTGGTTTTAAATAAGGACAGTTACATTCTGTTCTGTCCTCTTCTTTCTTCAAAGGTGAAAATGAATGCCACTGAATGCTACGAGCCAATGATGGTGTCAACAAAGAGCATGTGTGAGGAGAAGAGCCCAACTGTTTCCATCATCACTCCGCTACACGCCCACATTCTGAGTGACACAGTCAGCTCCATTGAGGACTCAATAGGATGTGCACAGGACCAAAGTATTGAGGAAGCTAAAATCTTCCTCTATATTGCAACTGCCTTAGACCCCAGGTTTAAGTCAATTCTCTTCTTATCGCCACCAGATGTGCAGGAAACATATGCCAAGGTGGTGACAAAGGCTGCTGCCCTGATGGTAATTGCCACTTGTAAACACAATGTTATTTGTGCCATTAGATTAGACCATATGTTAGTTGTAACTTGGCTTCCACTTACATCCAATTCATACAGGAGGATGCAGAAGATTTGGGAATGCAGTCTGATGCTGACAAGGAGGGAGCAAGCGCTGAGGGGAGTGCTGATGATGAGGACGGTCCACCACACACACCAAAGAGGAAGAGATCTGCAAATGATATCCTTCTTGGAAAGACATTCAAAAACACCAGATCTTCCCAGACCATGTTGTCACCTACTTCCATAGTTGAAAAGGAGGTCAAGCTATACAGAGATTATCCTTCCCTACCACTGTCATGTGGCCCATTGGGTTGGTGGAGATCTCAGGCATACAGGTACCCACTCCTTGCCAAGCTGGCACAAAGGTATCTGTGTGTCCCAGGCACTAGTGTACCATCAGAAAGACTATTTTCTCATGCCTGTGACAATATAACACCTCAGAGGAGTACAGTTACCCCTGAGCATGCTGACCAGTTAGTGTTCCTCAAGAAGAATATGCCTTGATGTGTTTAGGTTAAGCTAAAAGTTTTTTTGTGTTTTTATTTTATTTTATTCTTATCTTGTTAAGCACCGGAGAGCTGAAATGGCCCCAAGTTTACATAAACAAGTTGCTACTCACTATTCAGAAATCACAGCCCAAGTTTAATTTGCATTTGTATTGCCCAGCTTTATTTTTTCCCCACATGCATGACATTTGCAATAAATATTTTAGAGAGGGGTTATAGTGAGGGGCATTATCAGTGTTTGTTTACTGTCAGGAGTAGGCAAGATGCAATCACATTTGTGTACATTGATTCATGTACTAGGCCAGTTTGTTATGCAAATAATCTTGTAAGATTTTGGAATAAATGCATAATTTCCAATTTCCTTTTATTGGTATTATTAACATTTTCAGGTATATATTGTGATATTGATGATGACATATCTTTCAATAGATTGAGTATCACAGTTATCATGTAGTTGATCTTGGTATCGGTATCAAGTACCCTAATTGTAGTATGCATCCCACATCGATCTATCTATTTGTATGGTTGTATTTACAACCATGTATTTTGATATATGCTGTACTTTTGTATATATTTTTATGGTTTCGTGATGCATACTACAAGTCACTTGACACAATGTTTTTATTTCTGCAGTTTATTTTTATTACTCTGCATTATTTTGATTACTTTTCTGTACCCCCCCCCCCCCCAGTCCCTGATCTTAAATTAATTGTTACCATGCATGTATGTATAGGCTAGACATTGACCATTACAGCCGGCATTTGGTATTTGTGGTGGGTGGGGTAAACTCAGATTGAACATTTTGAGCAGCTGGGATCCATTGTCACTCCCTCTTGTGTGCTTGTACTTAACTGATGCATGGCCACTGCCACTGCCACTATTTAACTATGACAGCAACTTCTAAATCACTGTCCATGTCTGCTTATTCTCTGTTGAGATTACAAATAAGTCGTTCGTGGAAGGTTTTTTGCAGGGTTAATGACTCCAGTTGTTTGCTTGCAACAGGGTGTGGGATATCAGCAATTGCAAATGAACCCTTAATGGAAATCACACCTTTAATGACAACGAGTAGGTTATGTGCAGTACGTGCTAACTGTCTGAATGAATTGCATTGTGAATAACAAAGCAAACAGAGCATTGCTTTATAGACAACCATTACTCACAAAAGAGCAGTTGTTGACCATTTAGCATATCATGTCATAGTAAATGCTGTATCATCTCATCGTACACACATTGTGTAATCTACAGTGTGTGTGTGTGTGTGTGTGTGTGTGTGTGTGTGTGTGTGTGTGTGTGTGTGCGTACACACTTTATAATGTTATAACATTTTTACATACAACATATTAATGTCTCCTCAACTGGGACTTTAGATAATGGTCCATTTATTGTGTTTGGTACGTTTCACACGAATTGCTCTGATCAGTAGACCTGGATCAACCGCACATTCTGTTGAAACATGTGTCTCCCGTTTGGAGTAAGAGTGGTCTGTCAGGACAGCAGTATTGTGGATGAATGGTGAAACCAGGGGCTTCTTGAAGGCTCTCAGGCTCTCATGTTCTGATTGCTTACAAACATTAATAAGCTTCTTTTACATATACTTATTAACATTAATAAATGATCTTAATAACTGTTAATAAATGTTTATTAACAGCACCTTAGTTTAAAGTGCTACCAAATGTACTTCTATTGGCACATAAACAATGAGGTGCAGTGTTAGCATTTAGTGGGAACATTTCCCAGCAGTCTGGCCAGACAAAATGTATGTGTTTCAATTTGTATATAGCTGGAGACGTAGGCCTACCGATATTCAGTGATTGGGTCTAATGATCAAAACGAGAACATTATAATGGTGTTAAAAATCTATAAAAAAAACTAAACATTTCCACACTGTAAGGCCAGTAAGGGACAAGATGACCCCCGGCCACTTTCATTATCACTGAATACACCTTTCAGTGTCAGTTAGTCTTCTGCTCAGGCTCGGGGTGAGACCAATTTTCAGCCCTGGGATTTGCAACAGACCGGCCCTCATGCTCGCGCGCAAAGCGCGCGAGCAACAATTTTTTTAGCATTATTTATTAATTAATTGTCGAAATTGAGCATTATTTATTAATTAATTGTCAATATTTGCAACTGCTCCTGAACTGTAGGAAGTGAGGGACAGTTCAATGTATTCCAATGGGGCAAATGGATTATGTTCTCAATTGTCCCATTGGAATACATTGATACAAAAGTCACTGCTCCCAACAGGAGCAACTGCAAATTATGAAAATCCCACCTCTCATTTAGATAAAAGTAGATGAGAAAATAGGGTCCAGTTTGAAAAATATCAAAGTTCCCCTTGACACTCTGAACTAAGTTTGTAGAGCTATTACAGCAAACACTAATATTTCTAAAAGAGAAACATAATTTGCAAAGCAGATACTGTTTCACACTGTATATCTATTTGGACACAAGGTACAAATGAGGTAGGTTACAGACTCACAGGCTGGCTCTGACCACATGGCACATTCTTGTGAACATTCATAGTGAGCCTGTAACAAAAACCTTACAAGAAGCCATTCACATTATGTCTGCACTGGAAGACGCTATATAAGGCACATATAAATTACCCACTTGTGTTCAATGCATGGTTTGGCTTGCTTGCTGCACTTGTTGGGAGTCACTGAATTGTCAGGTGGCTAAATCAGTTAGAAGAGCATTTGAACCTTAATGGCTAATGAACAAACATGAGCACATCATGATGAGATGCATTGAGAGCTTGAACACCATGTAGGCCTATGGATATTGTTTAAGGTATCATCCAATGATATCATTGCCATAAAAGCATTTGGTTTCAGTTAAATTTAACCCTTAAGTTCTGTTCAGATTCACTACACCTTCGTTCTGTTCGGGTCATTTTGACCCGGTGGATATTTGGTTTAAAAAAAACAACACTAATATAAATTTTAACTTAACAAATCATCATGATACATTGACTTTGACTCAATACCAAACAATTCTTATGATATATTTGGTAAATGTTTGCATTTCTGCTTTGCTATATCACATTAAACACTGAAAGAGCTAGGCGTTTTTACTGATTTAGCTGAAATCCTTGTAAAAAAAACGACTTCGTTTAATACTGGGCAATATTGCTCATGCTTATAGGAAGGGGGGAGGGTTCGGAATGGGGCTTCGGAAGGGGGGTGTTAGAAGTGGGGGTGACTGTGTGTCTGTGTTTTGGCATAATACTGTGTATTTCTGTGCTTCCGGGTCAAAATGACCCGAACAGCACTTAAGGTTCAAAAAATATGAGGGGGGTGTAGCATGGGTGTAGTGCAAAAATATTTTTTTTACATGTTCATCTCAGAAGAATCTTTAAGGCCAGTGAGTTTCAGGTGGAAACATTTTTAACTTCTACCTTTTTTTTCCAAATGAAAATGTAAAACGGGTCAAAATGACCCGAACAGCACTTAAGGGTTAACTGAAAACAAGATAAACAAATGGTGGAAATGCATGAAATGGAAACTCTTGTGGAAACAAACAGGAGGCACGTATGCGTGTTGCCCCAGAAGATGCAAATGATCCAGGCCTGCTGATCAGACTGACCAGACCACCAATCAAGCATGCAGAGCAGAAGAGTCTGGGTGACTTTAATGAGCCTCTGGAGACACGATTCACCCAGAATGCTGCTGTATGTGTTTCAATTTGTATATAGCTGGAGACGTAGGCCTACCGATATTCAGTGATTGGGTCTAATGATCAAAACGAGAACATTATAATGGTGTTAAAAATCTATAAAAAAAACTAAACATTTCCACACTGTAAGGCCAGTAAGGGACAAGATGACCCCCGGCCACTTTCATTATCACTGAATACACCTTTCAGTGTCAGTTAGTCTTCTGCTAATAATGGTATTCATTTGATATGTAGTTTTTCTGAAACCAGGAGATCTCATTGAATAACAGACAATGACTGACCATTAACACGTTTCATTGTCATCAGCCGCCCATCATCATTTGACCTATTTGCATTAGCATGTGGTTCTCTTCTCCAATTGGCTCCTTGATAGAGGGTGATACCAAACCTCACACCCATTGTGAGCTATAAGTAGACCACCAGTCTGCAAAGCATCACAACACCTGAAGACAGAGCACAGCGAGGACATCTTACAGCTTGTTATCCAGACAGAGGACATCTTACAGCTTGTTATCCAGACAGAGGACACCATACAGCTTGTTATCCAGACAGAGGACATCTTACAGTGTGTTATCCAGGCAGAGGACACCTTAAAACTTGTCATCATGAAAAGCAGTAATAGATTGAGTTCAACCAGACGATCATCACAGAGGCTAAAGCGTTCAGCCTCAGCCTCTGAAGACCAACCACCAGCAAAGCGTCGGGTGAGTTGTGTTAAAATGACTCCAGTTTGATAATGTAGGAGTGGACACCCATTATCATTGTTATATCAATCTACACTCCTCTGTGTTGAATAATTCTGAGCGTGTACTCGCTTCTTAAGGACTCTAAGAACTAAGACGTTAAGAACTGTACAATTACATAATAATAGATTATTATATGTGTTACTTTTGAATCAGATGCAATGTCAAATCATGATTTAACCATTTCTTTTCATAATTCAGGTTGCAGAGGACACATCTTCTGAAATGATTTTGTGGGAGGATCTTCTCCAGGCTGAGATGGCTAAGTTGGCGGCCATGCCAGAACTGCAAGGGATGGAGAAACTATTTTGGGCAGAGCTAGATGAAATAGAGGAAATCAGCTGGAGCATACCCATGGCAACATCATCATCACTGTGCCCAGAGCGTTCAGTCCGAAACTCTAAAACACAACCACCAGCTACGCTTTTGGTGAAAGAAAAAGTGGTAAGTGTAATTTTATATTGCAATCATATTTTAACTGTATAATTATATAAATACTATATATAATTGATATTAATAATATAATATTTTACAATAATATACATAAATTGTAATATTTGAATCCACCTGGAGTACTCAAGCCTTAGGCTTAAGTAGCCTACCCTCCAGACCTCAGCTAACACTACTAGTGTTGACCTGTTTTCACCTTGAACCTTTGTTTTTTTACAGGCTGAGTTGACAGAGCAGCACACTAAGAGGAGTGACACAGAACGGGAGAGCTTGAGCACCTTCAAGAAGCCCCTGGTGACACTATTCATCCAGAATGCTCCAGGTTCTCTCACCTCCAGAATCTCCTCCTCCAAACAGGAGGCATGTATGCGTGTTGCCCCAGAAGATGCAAATGATCCAGGCCTGCTGATCAGACTGACCAGACCACCAACCAAGCATGCAGAGCAGAAGAGTCTGGGTGACTTTAATGAGCCTCTGGAGACACGATTCACTCAGAATGCTGCTGTCCTGCCAGAATGCTGCATTAGGCCCCGGATCTCTTCCCCTGGACGGGAGACACTTATAAGTGTTGCCTCAGATGCTCCAGGCCTGCTGATCCACAGCCGCAGTGTGGCAGAGTACCAGCAGATATACCATTCAGTGGTGGATGTCCTGGTGAAGCCCAAAGAGCACATGAACAGGAGTAAGAAGATCAAGAAGCGACTGTGGGATGAGCTCTCTGGTCCTCGCTTCCGTTCCACTGCAGTGCCAGACGCACAACAGCAGCTCACTGAGTCCTCCAGCACTGGTTCAGTACGCAAGGATTTTAATTACTTGAAGTTTTATAATTGAACAAAAACTTCTCAGTGAAGGAATATCAAATAGGCGATGGCAAAGTTGCTGAGAATTCATTAAGGATCATAACACTGGTTTTAAATAAGGACAGTTACATTCTGTTCTGTCCTCTTCTTTCTTCAAAGGTGAAAATGAATGCCACTGAATGCTACGAGCCAATGATGGTGTCAACAAAGAGCATGTGTGAGGAGAAGAGCCCAACTGTTTCCATCATCACTCCGCTACACGCCTGCATTCTGAGTGACACAGTCAGCTCCATTGAGGACTCAATAGGATGTGCACAGGACCAAAGTATTGAGGAAGCTCAAATCTTCCTCTATATTGCAACTGCCTTAGACCCCAGGTTTAAGTCAATTCTCTTCTTATCGCCACCAGATGTGCAGGAAACATATGCCAAGGTGGTGACAAAGGCTGCTGCCCTGATGGTAATTACCACTTGTAAACACAATGTTATTTGTGCCATTAGATTAGACCATCTGTTGGTTGTAACTTGGCTTCCACATACATCCAATTCATACAGGAGGATGCAGAAGATTTGTGAATGCAGTCTGATGCTGACAAGGAGGGAGGAAGCGCTGAGGGGAGTGCTGATGATGAGGATAGTCCACCACACACACCAAAGAGGAGGAGATCTGCAAATGACATCCTTCTTGGAAAGACATTCAAAAACACCAGATCTTCCCAGACCATGTTGTCATTTACTTCCATAGTTGAAAAGGAGGTCAAGCTATACAGAGATTCTCCTTCCCTACCACTGTCATGTGGCCCATTGGGTTGGTGGAGATCTCAGGCATACAGGTACCCACTCCTTGCCAAGATGGCACAAAGGTATCTGTGTGTCCCAGGCACTAGTGTACCATCAGAAAGACTATTTTCTCATGTCTGTGACAATATGACACCTCAAAGGAGTACAGTACCCCTGAGCATGCTGATCAGTTAGTATTCCTCAAGAAGAATATGCCTTGATGTGTTTAGGTTAAGCTAAACGTTTATTTGTGTTTTTATTTTATTCTTATCTTGTTAAGCACCGGAGAGCTGAAATGGCCCCCAAGTTCACATAAAACAAGTTGCTACTCACTATTCAGAAATCACCGCCCAGGTTTACTTTGCATTTGTATTGCCAAGCTTTATTTTTCCCACATGCAATTTGCAATAAATATTTTAGAGAGGGATTATAGTGAGGGGCATTATCAGTGTTTGTTTACTGTCAGGAGTAGGCAAGATGCAAGCACATTTGTGTACATTGATTCACGTACTAGGCCAGTTTGTTATGCAAATAATCTTGTAAGATTTTGCAATAAATGCATAATTTCCAATTGCCTTTTATTGGTATTATTACAATTTTCAGGTAGATATTGTGATATATTGATGATGACATTTCTTTCTATAGATCGAGTATCACAGTTATCATGTAGTTGATCTTGGTATCGGTATCAAGTACCCTAATTGTAGTATGCATCCCACATCTATCTATCTATGTGTATGGTTGTATTTACAACCATGTATTTTGATATATGCTGTACTTTTGTATATATTTTTATGGTTTCGTGATGCATACTACAAGTCACTTGACACACTGTTTTTATTTCTGCAGTTTAATGTTCTGTACCCCCCCCCCCCCCCCCAGTCCCTGATCTTAAATTAATTGTTACCGTGCATGTATGTATAGGCTAGACATTGACCATTACAGCCGGCATTTGGTATTTGTGCTGGGTGGGGTAAACTCAGATTGAACATTTAGTCCAGTAATTTTAGGCCAAAATGAGGCTAAACCTAAAACAAATTACAATAGTAGCAAACTCAACTGATTTTGTATGCTCAATATGTCCTTAGTGAGGGAAAAAAGTCCCAAGGAATCCCATCAGGGGAAAGTTTTGAAAACGACCTACCTACCTTCACTTACTATACACTACACTATAAAGGAAAGTTGGAAGTTGCTACTATTGCAATTTGTTTTAGGTTTTTTCATAAAACGACTGGACTAATTGTGAGCTGCTGGGATCCATTGTCACTCCCTCTTGTGTGCTTGTACTTAACTGATGCATTGCTTGTGTGACAACATGCCTGATGAAGACCCACATGGGGTTGAAACATTGCTAATAAACCTACCTGGGAGCCCATGGCGGTGTGAGAGCCTCTCCTTCTTTCCTGTACGTATTTTTTGCTCAGCACACAGAGAATCTTTTGCAAGATGTGCGTGCTACTTGGTTCTTTCTGACTTCATTTACATGTGTAACATTCCTTCCTCACAGGAAGAATAACTTGCTTCCTAATGGCTCAAATGAATATGCATGATGGTTGGTGACATCACAACAAGGTAGAGGGCATTATAAAGGTTTAGTTTTAATCTTGGTCAGAAGTGAACATGTGTTATGACGGAATTATGCATATTTCTGAGTGATTGTAACTATAATTATACAGTGTTATTATACGTAGATTATAATGCATTATAAGTGTTTATCAATGTGATCTATTCATTGCCACACAACCACTGACTATTAACAAGTTGATCACTGAATCATAATTGTTAACATATTTTAATTTTAACTAGGTCTCTATTTCCATTCCAAATATATTTACATATCTACTGCATAGTACTGTGTTCTATTCGTCTGTCATTCAATGTTATATGAGATACTTAAATGGTTTCCTGTGGAAATAAGCTCAGTCTTTTCATGGATCTCCTTTTAGTAGACCTTGTACCAGTGAAATGTACCGTCATGCAACTGTACCTTTTCCTATGCAAACTTCTAATAAAGTCTTCGATCAATCAATCAATCAAGCACAACCAAAATCTAATTGAAAGTAAGTACACGCATCTGAGTGCTCTACATTCCTTCAGAACAATATAAGCTGGTGTTCTATGGAGGAACAGCACCTTAATACAATATGGGCCCTTTAAAAAAAGCATGTTTAAATAGTTCAAATAGCTGATCTACAAGGGAACATTTCCCAGCAGTCTGGCCAGACAAAATGTATGTGTTTCAATTTGTATATAGCTGGAGACGTAGGCCTACCGATATTCAGTGATTGGGTCTAATGATCAAAACAAGAACATTATAATGGTGTTAAAAATCTATAAAAAACTAAACATTTCCTCGCTGTAAGGCCAGTAAGGGACAAGATGACCCCCGGCCACTTTCATTATCACTGAATACACCTTTCAGGGTCAGTTAGTCTTCTGCTAATAATGGTAGTCATTTGATATGTAGTTTTTCTGAAACCAGGAGATCTCATTAAATAACAGACAATGAGTGACCATTAACACGTTTCATTGTCATCAGCCGCCCATCATCATTTCACCTATTTGCATTAGCATGTGGTTCTCTTCTCCAATTGGCTATTTGAATGGGGGTGATACCAAACCTCACACCCATTGTGGGCTATAAGTAGACCACCAATCTGCAAAGCATCACAACACCTGAAGACAGAGCACACAGAGGACACCTTACAGCTTGTTATCCAGACAGAGGACGCCTTACAGTTTGTTATCATGAACAGCAGTGCTAGATTTAATTGCTGCAGATCTTCAACCAGAACATCTTCGCAGATGCTAATGCGTTCAGCCTCTTACCCTGAAACCCAAACACCAGCTAAGCATTGGGTGAGTTTATCAATGGTTCTTAAACCCTTTCTTTCATTCAAGAACCCATTTGATGTGTCAGTCTACCTATGTTGATTTAACTCTGAGAGTGTACACATGGAACCAAATAAACCCACACAGGTCCATTTGGTACCATTTGTACATTTTAACTGTGTTGATTTAACTCTGAGAGTGTACACATGGAACCAAATAAACCCACATGGGTCCATTTGGTACCATTTGTACATTTTAACTAATTTGAGAACCATTCAATTATGTCTGTTACTTAAATGTATTGCTGTTTTGTTTTGTTTAGTCCAGGTGCAAAGTCAAATCACAGAGACTAACCACCATCTATTCATAATTCAGGTTAAGTTGGGGGGTCATGCCAGAGCTGCAAGAGATGGAGAAACTATTTTGGGCAGAGCTAGATGAAACAGAGGAAATCAGCTGGAGCATGCCCATAGCAACATCCTCATCACTGTGGCAAGAGTGTTCAGACCTTGAAAAGCAACCACCAGCTAAGCCTTTGGTGAAAGGAAAAGTGGTAAGTTAATTAGATCACACACACACACACACACACACACACACACACACACACACACACACACACACACACACACATTCCATATATAGCATACATAGATCATGGAAGACTACATCTTCAGTTTAATTACTGACCAGACCTTGACTAACGATGACCTGTTTTCACCTTTGTTTTTTACAGGCTAGGTTGACAGAGCAGCAAAAAAGGAAGAGCGACACAGAACAGGAGAGTCTGAGAGCCTTCAAGAAGCCCCTGATGACGTCATTAATCCAGACTCCTGCTGTCCTTCCAGAATGCTCCCTCAGCCCCCAAATCTCTTCCCAAATGGAGACACATGTAACGGCGGGCGCATGGTCCACTTTTAGGTGGCCACCCTCTCCCTGTGGTTGGAAAACTACAACATCCTCCCCTCCACCATGCTCAGAGAGAGACGGTTCAGTTTGTGTTCAGCCCCGTCTCGCCCCCCGGATCTCTTCCCCCGAACAGGAGAAACCTCTACGTGTTGCCCCAGAATGTGCAGATGATCCAGGTCTGCCGATCCGACTGAACAGACCACCAACCAAGCATGCAGAGCAGGAGAGTCTGGGTGACTTTTATGAGCCTCTGGAGACACGATTCACCCAGAATGCTGCTGTCCTGCCAGAATGCTGCATTAGGCCCCAGATCTCTTCCCCTGGACGGGAGACACTTATAAGTGTTGCCTCAGATGCTCCAGGCCTGCTGATCCACGGCCGCAGCGTGGCAGAGTACCAGCAGCTGTACCATTCAGTGGTGGATGGCCTGGTGAAGCGCAAAGAGCACATGTTCAGGAGTGAGAAGATCAAGAAACGACTGTGGGATGAGCTCTCTGGTCCTCACTTCCGTTCCACTGCAGTGGCAGACACACAACAGCAGCTCACTGAGTCCTCCTGCACTGATTCAGCACATAAGGAGTTTAACTACTTACGGTTCTATAATTAACTATATAAGTTTCAGTTAAAGCTATACTGTGTAAGTTGCTCAACTAGTGGTCAGTAGCGGTAGAGCAAACCACGGTCGCGTCTGATTTTTCGGCCGTTTTTCGCCGCGGACCGGGCTTTCAGACCACCGCGTCTGCCTTGCCTCGCCGAGACCTATCCATAGAGGTATTTCGTGTCCCTCTACGAGCCTCGGTTGGGGAGTTACATGCTAAACTCCTAGCCCAGTGTGAACACTGCAGTGTACTTCCTGAAGAGCTCGGCAGTGTATGATCTGGGCTTTGATTGGCCGGTAGGGAGACACGTGTACAGAATGATGCATATGACGTAATTTTGCCCGGGGAAAAACAGCCCCGGTCACGGCCACCAGGGCTCAGTAGAACACATATAAAGAAAAGGCTTTGGGAGCTGAAATGAACAGAGTGGGTGTTCTAAAAAGCGATTTAATAATTAGGACAATTTTAAGATTTGTTTTATTAAAAAAAGTTACATAGTATAGCTTTAAAGGAAATGTTTAAAGAAATAACCTTTGGAGACAGTGACAGTGGCTGTTTTTTATAGTTGATGGTGGTAGATTTTCTTCTGTTTGCCCTAAACATATGGGCCAGATGGGCCCATACTTGACTTTTTCTTAAATAAGGAAAAGGTAAAATATGTTTCCTCTTCTTCTTGCTCAATTAATTCAACACAATACAGGTTTATATAATGTGTTTTTTTTTTTTAAATGTAAGGAACATGAATTGTTTTGCACAACCATAGGTGGAACTAATATCTAATTCTGTTTGCTGGAATTGAATGAACACAAATAAAATGTGTGCAGTTAAAACACATTCTCTGTTGCAATTTATTTCAACAGGGAAAATCATTAAATACAAATGTTTACATTTGATGAAATAAGATCAATACGATTATTAAACCATATGGGCTGTCAGGGTGGGGAATCCCCAGTTCCAATATGATTATTCTGGGGGGTCACAGCCTGAAAAGGTTGAACCACTAAGCACTTTAATAACTACTGTCACTAAGATCTTAGCAGGGTTAAATATTGCTGCACTATCAGCCATACAATACTCGGTCAACTACAACAGCTAGTGGCTTATTGCTTTATAATGCATTTAATTTTTGAATTTCATTAGAGTCACTCACAATAACAGTTGGATACCTATCGTTACAACCTAGTTGGATACCTATCGTTACAACTGACAGTATAACTGTGTGCAATCTATAGCATTAGAGACCCTTTTCTCTAATGCATTAAGACCAGTGGTAACTTCACTTTCTCTGACAAGGAAATATTCTGGCATGTAAGATTATTCCTGGAACATTCTACAAATTTACAATATAAAATCTCCACATCAACTATTGTGAGTAAATCAACCGTATCCCCATGTCAACCTTAGTACGAATATCAACACTAGGCCCACATTCCATCAATGGTAATGCAGATCACACCTGAACACACCACTTCACACATACACACCATGTCCAGATAGAGGTCAATTGCAATGCAAATGGTATAGACTGTTATGTCCAGATAGGACACAATAGGCCTAAATAGCCCTATTCTAAACATGCTGTGAGGGTCAATGCAGACAGTATGCACATAGGAAAACCTGTAAATACTTTGGTGAAAAACATTGCTGTTTTGAAACGAGAACTTTACCATCCTTTGTAAATTACAAATGTTTTAATGAAGCAATCAACAGTAGCTTTATTGCAAATATAATGAAGTCAATGTACAGTAACTTGAGTTAGTTAAACATACGATTCCCCCTACCTCTACTATCTAACCGTTGTTATATACTGAAGCTAACTGTCCAATATCAGGTCAGAGTTTCATGAAACAGCAGATCATATATTTACTCTAAGGCCCTGACTGAAGAAAGCTTATTAAAACATGTATTAAACCTGATAAATCTTATTTTACACTTTTTAGGGGGATCTCTTTCTTTAAGAAACTTAGATGTGCTAAAATATGTTTATAATCACTGCATGCAATATCTTTCTGAAACTTTACTTTCCCAAGATGCTACACAGTAAAAATGCAACGGTTTTGGTCAAATTAGTAATCTTAGAACACAAATGATGATACACAGGGGAATTCCCAGTTTACTTGTACACTTCAAAGGCTGTAGTCAAAATAGTCATCTAAAATACACATGAGGAAACAAACAGGGGAAAGACCCTTTACTTGTACCGTTTGTGGGAGAGGCTGTGGTCAAATTAGTCATCTAAAAACACACAAAACCCTTTACATGCATGGTTTGTGGCAAAGGCCATATTAACAAAGGTAATCTGAATAGACACATGAGGAGTCATACAGGGGGACAATACATAGATTGATTTGAGGATTGATACCTCTCTGCAAACCCTGTCCTTACAGGACAGTTATCAAACCACATGTGGTTCACCTCCTTTAACTATTTAAGTTGTTTACTTTCCCCACAATAACTGTGGGGCTTGACTGTATTACTATGTACATGGCATACGGCACCAAGGCAGAACTGCCAGTAAAAGTGAAGACTGGCCAATCAGACAACCAATGAATAACTGTGGACAAACATTGTACCAAGTAAGTTGTTCTGTTTTAAAGTAAACTAAATTTGGGAGCAATGCTGTTGTGCAGACTTTTATTCTTTTGAACTGTGCAGACGTTTATGCTTTTGAATGTCACTCTGTTAAACAGAATGTTCACTGTGTTGAATTAAATATTGAATTAGTTATTAATGATCCTGTCAATGATGTGAAAATATAGTTAGTTTTTTTTAGATGGTTAGGCGTTTGGCACTGTTTCGTTAAACAATATAACACCCAGTCAAACAGGGTACTCATGGTTGAGTTTATAATGTATCATGTTTTGTTTAATTATACCATATATGCAACATAAAGTGCTAAACATTGCAGCAATCAAATACCAAATTGTGATGTCAAAATCAGCTCAGGGGATGAACCTGTCTATGGAATGAATGAATGCAAGTGGACACAATGTCCAAAAGGTTGCAAAACTGATCTGTGGAAGTGTTCTTTCTATTCACGGTCTATAGGCTATAACTCAACATATTGTATCCACAGTATAGGCTAGGATATACACTAGCAATTGAGTAATTGATTAGGAAATACATTTGCCTGTGTATAAACAGGTTAGTATAAATATGCTTCCAAATAAAACACAAATTTACGCGCATGTTATTGTTAAAGCAAAATGAACACAATGATTATGAGCTAATTTGAGATTCTTGCCTAAACGACTTTGTTTAAGCCATGCAGCCTTAAAAGTCATGAAGAACTCTGCGTTTTTGAAGCAGAAATAACATCATAATGGGTCCGGATTCCTGGTGGAAACGTTATCCAATCAGGAGAGATCTCGATCTCATATAGGACTACATACAATACATTAAATTGGAAGAGATGAAACGAAAAGAGAAAAAAAAGGAAAAAAAGCTATAAACTGGTACACTGTAGATTTGATGCTCTAATTGTTTCGTTTTTTGTTTGTTTTCCAACAATTAGCCTACATGCTTTACATATAAATAGCCTGTAAGTGTGAAAGTTTGTGTGACCAGACAGGACATTATGCGCTTTGTCATGGACTCCCAAATCTAATTGTGTTGACCTATAGCCTATACATTAGGTTACACATAATTTGAGGCTGCCAGTTGAATATGTTTTGCTTACAAATAGTTAGAATATAATTACACTATTCTATTGCAACCTATTTAAAACTTGTCTGTTGTATATTACACTATGCGAATACAGTGATTAACACAACCAAATATATTTACTCCCGAAAACATGTAAACCTTGAATCCATTTTAGGACACAATCGTGTAGACCTACATTACGTTTGTGGCCCGCAATATAGCCAATGGGGAAAAAAATAACCAGCATGGCTGAAATGTATTTATACTTGGCTTATTTCTCTTTTCAAACTATTTGGTGTGATAAAACAAGCCCAATCAATAGAACATTCCAGCAAATGCAAGAGAAGAAAACAAGAACAGATGAATGAAGTAAATTACTTTTATTTACACAGTGAATCATAATACAGTTACAAAAAATATAACAATGCTCTGTCACAACATGCTTGGCCAAAATTTGGACTATAGCTAATAATAATGACAACAGAACATTATAAAACACACTATGGTTATTTTTTGACATGGCTTATTGGAAATAATTGCTATCAACACCGCGTGAAGCATCCGTTTGGCTGAAGAGGCCTGCCTCTCCAGTATAAAAAAATAAAATAAGGCATTTTGTCTGCATTTGGCGCAGCATTCCCGACTCCTAATTGTCTCTGGGTTCTGAGAATCACTTGCGCTGTCCTTCCCATCGCTGGTGTCGTTTCAGACGTACCATTCACTGAAGTTGGCTCCGTGAAAACTCCTGAGCACCACAGAATCTGGTGACATTTCGCCATGCGTGTCCGAACCCGGGGACACCGTGGGAGTGGAAGAATCGTAGCCACTGCTGGCCCCTGGAGAAGCATCGGAGATTGACCTTGAGGACGTGGAGTCGTGAACCTATGTGAAAGAATGATGAAAGTCGGATCAGTTTATTTGCACACAATCAGAGCACTGAGGTTCAGCAGTGGAGCCCCGTTCAATACATCACTCCTGTTAAGTCTAAGTTGTGTCATGGAACAAGCTGTTAGTAATGATGAAACTTGTGCGTAAAATAGCAAAAAAAAAAAAAGGTTGTTTACCTTCATGTGTTTTCGCAGGGAGCTGGGATGGCTGTAGGAATTGTCACACATCTTGCACACATAGGGCTTTTCAGACGAATGAACGTGCATGTGTTTCTTGCGGTCACTGCTGTTGGCGAAGCGTCTCTCACAGTTGAAGTATTCACACACAAACGGTTTTTCCCCTGAGACAGAAACACAGAAAATTAGAATCATGCGGCAAACTCAACATTTATATGAATAATCAAATAACCATCCAAAATACATTGCATTAAACAATGAGGCTGCATCAGAACTGTGCTCACCTGTATGCGTTCGCTTGTGTATCTTGAGGTTCTCTGAGCGGGCGAACACTTTGCAGCAGCCAGGGAACGGGCATGCGAACGGCTTCTCTCCGGTGTGCGTGCGGATGTGGTTGACCAGCTTGTATTTGGCCTTGAAGGGCATGGTTTCACGCGGGCATTCCTCCCAGCTGCACACATGTCGGCTCTGCTCCGGACCCCCCACGTGCTCCACCGAGACGTGCGCGACCAGCTCGTGCATGGTGCCGTAGGTCTGGCCGCAGATCCGCCGGTCGCTCTGCTCCGGGTCGATCCACTTGCAGACCATCTCCTGTTTGATGCACTGTTGCCGCGTGTAGCGGAAGAAGGTCTCGGGGTGGTGGTGGGCCATGCCCGTCCCCATGTTGGTCACGCCGTACTGGCAATAAGGGTCGCCTCTCGCTCCATGGTGGAACTGTTCTCCCACTCCGGCGAGCCTGCCTCCAAGCGCCTGCTCGTGGTGACCAGGATACATGAGGTGCCCGTGGCCCTGGGTGTCTGTGCCAGCGTGGTGGTGCTGCTGCAGAGAGCCCGCCATGGTCCTGAGGAGGTGGTGCTGGTGGACCTGGTGGTCACCGGCCGGTCCCGCTGCATGGGACTCCCCCACAAAGCCACAGTGGTTCCTCATCAGGAAATCCCGAGCGGAGCTCGCGTATGAGTCCGCGCAAGATGTGCCCTGGGCCGCGAACGCTGCTTCGCTGTGGCCCTGGGGGGAGATCATGTGGTGATCGGGGCTGAGTTTGAAGGCAGGTGTGGCACCCATGTGAAGCGGCATGTTAAAATCCATGAAGACGCTGGACTCTCGGTCCATCTGGTGTTGCATTGTCTCGTGAATAGTAGGCCTACTTCAAATTCAGAGGTTAGTTTAAGCTGTACAGTAAACCACGCCTCACGCAGCACAAAGCTGTCGCAATATAAAAACTCCAATAAAAAAGTTAAAAGCAGGTCCAAATCAAGATGTTACTCAAGTTGTACTAGGTCAAATCAAGAAAACACAGTGTGCCTCAGAGAATACTCTTCAGTTCAGTTGTGTGTATGTCTGTCTATGCTCGAGTAATTAACTAACTTCTTGGACCTCTGTCCTCTCCTTTTACAACAAACGGGTGTCCCACAGATGTGTCTGATTGGTCATTCCCACAAATGCCCTGTGTCTGTGTGAGCCAATAAGGTATGTGTACTATGTTATTAGCATAGAACTCCGCCCAGTGTGACTTTGGAGGACAGGGAAAGTAGCCTCATGGCCTGAAAAAGTCCCCTGGGCAAGAACTATTTTACATTTCAGCGGCAAAGGAAAATTATCAGGAATTCTTTAGTCTACTGAAAACCATTTAAGTTGTGTAACTGTTAAGGCATTAATGTATAGGCTAGCTACTACAAACAATAACAATAGGCTTAATATAGCCTATGAAAGGAACAATTTCTAGGCTATTTTAAAGAAAAGGTCAGCAAATAAATGCAAGGTTTTACAAAGTTGGGAATGTGTGTGAGTGTTGTGAGACACTATAGGCTACTTAGTTGCAAGTTATTAATCAAAGTTGCAATGTTTTGTAGGCATTATACGTAGCCTATAAACAGGGGTCCCTCGTGAAACATATATATCTTGTATAGGCTATCTGGTAGGGTCATACTTAGGCTATTTTCTAAACTTTCCCTTCATAAGATTCTTTGCGACTTTTTATCTGTCATTCAGGACATATTAAGGATACAACATCAACTGAGTTTGGTTTTGTTGCAATTTGTTGCACCCATTTTTGCATAAAATTCCTGGACTAACAAGCAAAACGTAAGGTGTTAACAATGCATTGTGTCCAATATCTCTACTTATTAACATGCACGCCCATGTTGAAATGCACAACATGCATCGGGGGATGTTCAGCTCATGGCAGTTGCTGGTTTTGGAAGAATCTCAGACAGGCAATGGAATGAGAGAAACATTCCATTCCATCCATATGATAATAACCCACTTTTAGTATGCTAAACCTGACCATCAGACAGTGAGTGTGCATGTTAACATGGGTGAGCGTTTTAATAGGTAAACATTGGACACAATGCATTGTTAACACCTTTTGTTTTGTTTGTTGGGAAAGCTTCAGATTGGGCTGAAGGCGGTTCTTCTACAGATAAACATGCATATGTTGTGCATGTCAACATGGGTGTGCATGTTAATAGGTAGAGATATCGGACACAATGCATTGTTAACACCTTTCGTTGTGCTTGTTAGTCCAGGATATTTTTGCAAAAAATGGGTGCAACAAAACCAATTTGGGTTGGTGTATAATCAACATTTTGTATTCAATAGTTGGATAAGAAGCATGCAATTTCACTGCCTTCCAAATATTTATGGCCAGAGAATGGAACATCACTGGGTGTTGGTCTTACCTTTTACCTTTTATAAATGAGGTAATACAAGCTTTGCAGATGTTCTTGGTCATTTGTAGCACATGTAACAATTGACCAGAAACAATGTTAATATGGTAAGCACAAACAAATGGGACATTCTAGAAGTGCATATTGGTTTATCTTGTACATGCACAATTCTATAATGACCGATCTCATACATACACAAATACATCGTATAAACATATTGTTTATTATATTGAGGTACATTGGTATTGCCAGATTAAGTGATTCCTAGTGCTTTAGTATCAATGATTTAGGTGTTTTTATTGTTCACCTGATAGCTTCTCCCCAGCATGAATTCTGACAAAAGAATGTGCAACTATTTAGCAACCAACTAAAGCACCTCATGTTCTCGTGTGTTTTTAGCACAGCCATTTGACCAAAGACTTTATCACAACAAACTGTACAAATAAAGGGCATTCCCATATGAGTCCTTGTATTAAGAGTAGCCCTGTGAACACAGCCTTTACCACAAACTGTGCAAGTAAAGGGTTTTCCCCCAGTATGAGTCCTCATGAGTATTTAGGTGACCCAATTGAACAAAGCCTTTGGCACAGACTAAACAAACAAATGGCATTTCCCCTGTACAAATCATCATGTGTCTTTTCAGACCAGCCATCCTACTGAAGTCTTTACCACCAAATTTGTACAAACTAAACCGTTCCCTGTGTGATAACTCATGGTGTGTGTTTGTTTTGATGATTTCAGGTCTTGGGATAACTTGGCCTATTTATGGGGTTATATTTAGGACATAATTAATTCGTATTCGTACTTTGCCTTTTTTTTACTCGTAAACATTTTTACCAAAAAAACTACACGTAAACAAATTAATTGGAAAAAAATATCCGTAAAAAAAAAAAAAGTATGAATGTTTTTGGGGAAGCTGCAGTGATTATAATGCAAAAACAAAAAAACAAGCCAAAATACGAATATTTTCTTACTGATTTACGAGTTGTTTTGTTGGTTTACTTCATCACGAATGCTTTCATCATCTCACGCACACGAATGAAACGCTCACGCACACGAATGAACCGGCCAATAATCACGTGATCGGCAGAGAGCCAATGGGGGTGCGGCCTTTCCACTAGCCAATCATAATTCTCCATTCTTGGCAGCAGTTGCCATGTCTGGTAAAAGTGAGTAATCTGTTGTTTGTTCCTCACATAATATACCTATATCCACACGATATTTGTTTTTAAACTATTGACTAAATTGACTAATCAATCATTTTTATACATTAAATAAAATAGAAATGCATATATTATTAATACACACGATAAAAGCACTGATAAAGGTCACTTACAGATGCTGCAAATCAAAACTAGACAATTAACCTTGATCCGGCCCTGACCTTTTTACTGTAAATACAATATTTATTGTTTCTTATTTTTTTCTTATGATTGATGATACAATGGGCACAATAGCCTAATGTATTTTATTATTCTGTCATTTAATGTACATAGCATCCATGAAATGTGAAATGGATGATTACAAAAACAGACCCTTTGGCCAAAACAAACTAGTTACTATGATGAACAGTGTTTCATAACAGATTACAGTACAACTTTGACTGTACAACCTGGATTAATGAACATTTTGCTAATAAAGAATGCAATCAATTCCTAATGTAATTTATTTACTTACCAGCAGACCCTCTGATGTTATAACCAAGCTAAATACGTGTTCATGTACAATAGGTTATTTCACATTGATGTTAGCAGACAGTGATGACCAAGATCAACTTTAGGCTGGAAGGAAAACATGCTACAATAGTCAAATACAACTGCACAGAATTATATTTTATTAGACAGTGGCTCCACAGTGTTTGGCAACCAAGTTAATCAAACAGATTTTCCTGCTGAGTCCCCGTTTCAATGATGTGTTCAATTGCTGAATCTTATTTGTTAGCTTCTTTCTACATGAAAACTAATTATAATAGAACTTGCAGAATTAATTGTACAAAATTATCGATGTGATTGTTTAGAGATGTAAAGGATGTTTGGAGGAGGGTTTCAGTATTTCTAATGTAGGTGTTGTAACAGTAATACAGTGCCTGGAAAGGGCATTACATAGAACTGAAAATGGAAGGACCATAGGTTAAGTGTCTGTTCAGCTCTACAACGCTCTTCAACCTACTAAGGCTAGACTCATTGGCTAAGTTGACTCCTAGACAATGTCAAATCTCACAGACCTCAACAATGAAGATAGATGTCCCTACTGTGGTGTAAAATTTCAACATCTCAAAAGTGCATTCCGCTGTAATTATATTAGAAATGGGCAAATAAATAAGAATACAAATAAGCAAATACATAAACATTGCACTGCCCTAAACTATTTTTAAACAGTAACAGAGCACACATGAAACACATTAACCACTGTGTGCTGGATTCCAGGTAGTGAAGACTGTATGAGGGAGAAGGACACTTTGAGCAGAACACTTGTCGACATAACACCTGTCCAGGCAGGGAGGAACATGAACCCAGTGGGAATTAGGAACTTTGGTAACGATGCCACCCCAGAGCAAGAATATCATACAAGGTTTCATAATTTTAGATTGTAATTAGGGAAAAGCAAAGATGGGAGAGTTAAATGTTTTCATTTAGTTCTATTGTTTTAGCGATTTTAAATACTTTATTTCAGTGCATGTGTGCAAGTGCCTAAATGTGTCCTTTTAGACACAATAAGCTGGCAATTTATTTTATTACAATTTACAGTGACACTACTAGCCCCCATAAGTAACATCTGCCCATGAAAGATTGTGGTGCCTCTTTTTGAATGGACTTATTGTATCTAAAAATACATATTTAGCCATTGTACACATGTCCCCAAGCACTGAAAGCAATGTAATCAAAATCGCTAAAATTATAGAAGAAAATTAACACATTTTAACACTCATCTTGTCTTTTCTCTAATTACAATCTAAATATGAAATCTTGTAAAGGTGTCCATTCAGTCAAGTTTGCGATTCTATGTGGTGATGTCAGACGGAGAGAGAGAAAAACAGAGAAACCATCACTCCTCGTGCTCATAGCGGAGGGCGTTGTAGAAGCCATGGAAATCACTGGGCAACACCTGCTTCATTTCTTGCAGATGTTTGAAGTTCATCGCTTTAATGGTGCGGCGGCAAGTGTAGAGTGGGGACACTGTGGTGATGTTGCTCTTCCTCCTCAGTGATGGGGACTCGTAGGGCTTCCAGGCGTCTGAGTGGTCGATCTTGTACTCCATACTGCCATCAACGTTGTACAGGGGAGAAAAGTCAGGTTTTAATAATCATTAAATAATGTTTGTTTTGGTTTCCGCAGCTATGTCATTATTATGTATTCAAATACCCGATTGCTCGGAGGTCATGCACGGTGGGATCCCCAGTGACCTTTCCCGGGCGGATGGCTTTGCAGAGGTTCACCTGGCTGAAGTTTTTGAAGAAAGTGTGGTCTACATACTTCACTTGGTATGGCCTGGGATTGGTACGGGCTTCCCGGATGGCAACGACATACTCAGCTGGAATGCAGATGTCTCTGTTCCTCAGTCTTCTCTCAATCACACTGTGCACAGGATGTACTCATCATAAGAGGGATGTTCTTCGAGAAGTGCACGATGCACGAAGCAAACTCGTTGGCAGAGAGACCAGCTTCACCCTCGTGCCATAAGTAATTTGATGCATCATGTGAAGTCATGTCATACATGGTAAAGTTATGGACACAGAGCTTGGTCTTGAAATAGAGGGATGAGGCCTGTAGCTTGGGGCAGAGCAGGAGCCCCTGAAGATCCATGCATGTCACCAAGGTCTTCTCACCTGCCTCGTCTTTGTCCTTCTGCTTCATGGCTTGTGCAGTGTCCTTTTTGTTGCAGTGCTCCTTCCATGTGGCAGCCTCAATGTTCCCAGCCTTGAACGCACAGCAGGTATCGCACTGGTCTTTCTTCGGGTGAAAAAGAGAGTAATTCAAGTCCTTAAACATTCTGGTGAACACTTGCCTTGACAGCGCCTGGATGCCATGGTCTGCACTGGAACGGATATACTCTGCATGGAGGTGATTGATGGACTTGAACACAGGCTCCAGGTACATCCACTGGGTGAAAAGAGAGATTATCTGACATATACTGGTAGATTATATGACCAATTTTGTACCAGTATACTGGGCATATACCCACATTATTGGAAGTTTTCAGTTCAAGAGATTTTCAGGCATATTCCCCTGTAAACTGCAAATAATAGGTGATATTCTGCGCCCAGCTAGACAAAGGCACACAAAGGCACACCCTGGTGTGCCTTTGTCTATTATTTGCAGTTTACAGGGGAATATGCCTGAAAATCTCTTGAACTGAAAACGTCCAATAATGTGGGTATATGCCCAGTATACTGGTACAAAATTGGTCATATAATCTACCAGTATATGTCAGATAATCTCTCTTTTCACCCAGTGATCTTAGTAGCCTGATCTCAGACTCAGCTCACGCTTTAGTCTGAAACTGTGCTCTATTCTAAGCAATTTACAGGGAGGGACTTTTTTGCGAGCGTGCGCGCGCGAGTGATCGCGATGCACGGTGATCGAGACGCACGGTGGACGCGACGCACGGTCGCGGACTGTGTGTGTGTGATTGTGTGTGTGTGTCTCTGTCTGTGCCAGTGACAGAACTGCAACCAGAAACATGTAATCAACATAAACAGCTTGGTGAACTCAGCGTGTGTGTGTGTGTGTGCCTTCCTCAGCCTGCCTGTGTGTGAACTTCGTTTGAATCGTTTCAACTGCTGCGCGCATTGGATATTCGTTAGACCCACCCCCCACCCCCCGCGCTCATTGGAGCAGCCGAAAATAAAAAGTGATTCCTGTACTCAGCTCCAGACCAGAGAAAGAGTCCAATCTGAGAGTGGGCGGGGTCTCTGGTCTGGAAGCAGGCTAACATCTTAGAGGACGAGGACCGGCAGTAGTGCTTATCTTCCTCAGTAGGGCTTTTCCCTCTTCTTCCTACCCACTTCAAAAAAGACCACTGCTTCAAGCCTAGGGTTGACAGGAACATGCGTTGGCACACTCTGAGTCTCCTGCCATCTACGACAAGGTGACAGAAAATGGATGCCGACCTCCTGGATTTCTCTGCTCCTGTCCTCCGTCGCTTTACACTGCTCACCTCTACCAATGATGCAACATAAATCTTCCTCTCACGCCAGTCTAATTTCTCCCAGAAGTACTTGAAGATCTCTTCTCGCTTCGACTCTTCCACTTCTCTGCAGTGCAGTTTACTGGACCTGTGGCAGGCTGCAGACTGACATGACACACCCATTTTTCTTCCCTCCTTTAACACTGACTCTCGATTCTTCCTCCCGAGATATGACTGGCCTATCATTCTACGCCTCTTCTGGATGTTGTTCTTCCAGCCCTCTGGATTTTTCCTCTTCCTACAGAGACCAGCATCAACACCTGAGGAGTCTTCTTCCACCTCAAGTCCTATATTGTGTCACAAAAAGAGAGAAAATGTGTCATTCAGACCATTAGTGTGCGAGTCTCTCTGTGTGTATCTGTGCAGCCCCTTGCGTGCACATCTGTGTGGGTATGTACATGTGTACTGTATGGATGTGTAGTTGAAAGAAAAGAGTTAAATAGCAAACATGCACCATGCAAGATACTACATTACACACATGTGCATCAATGTGTCCATATTAATAATGACAACACCTTCATTTCCAGATTCCGATTCACCAGGAGAATCACCATGTTGGTCACGTGTCAGGTGTCCAGTTTCGATCAAGCGGATCTGGGAAAGAAGAGGAACAAACAGAATGCACACGTTGACATAATTCAGTGTTGCTAGGACTTTGCATTCTTTGCTCTGGCTGACTTAAGCCTGGTTGTACACAAACCTTCTTCGTCCCCACTTGCGTCGTCATCCTCAACTCCTTCAGAATCTTCATCCTCCACATTTGAGTCCGGCTCAACTCTGTCTGCACCTAAAGAACAGAAAATAAATATGAGATGTTCTCACATTAAGTATGAGGCGCTTTCTGGTCATGTACAGTATGATTCTGATTCTGGCACTGTTACAGATGTTGTCCAAAAATCATGCAGATCGGTACACAGTATCTCTGTAGCCGTTAAATGGAACGGGTATTTCTTACATTGATGCTCCTACATATTAGCATGCAAGCACCAGTTAAAGTTACTTTCCATCCCTCATATACACATATGCACATCCCATAACCCACACACTGCACATCATTTCGGAGCTCATATCTTTGAACGGGTAAGGGCTAGTAATTCATAACACACCACACCACATACCTTCACTCCCAGATTGAATCAAAACAGCTGACCCAGCACTGGCAGCATCAACTTCATGATGCACATGATTGTGTCACACAATCATGTGCATCTTGGAAAGTCAAAGATACAGATTATCATTAGAACACTGAATACAGCAGCTAATTATTGTAATTCATGATTAAAACACTTTGATTTCCAAATTAAACACACAAGTTGCACCACAGCCAGAATCACTACACACATCATTAAACTGAGCTGACTTATTCCTATTTTTCTTTCTATTTTTTTTTTATCCCACAAACCTTCTTCGCTGCTTTCACTGCTCTCTAGTACAGTCTCTGCCTCGTCATGTCTGCCCCTGACATACTTGACGCTAACCAAAGCACACAGCTCCTCCATAGAATACATCATCCTGAAATGTTATACTGGAAATAAAAGGAGAATACAGGGTTAAAATCAAGGGTAACACAATGGTGTAAAGTAATTAAGTACATTTTCTTAAGTACTGTACTTGAGTACAATATTGAGGTATTTGTACTTGACTAGAGTATTATCAATTTCCAATACTTTTAATCCACTATATCTCAGATCCAAATATTTTACTTTTACTCCACTACAAGCTGAATTATTTCCAATTTCCAATACTTGTACTCCTCTATATCACAGATCAAAATTATTGTACTTTAATACACAACAAGCTGAGTGCCTTTGGAGTACTTTTACTCCAATGCAAGCTCACAGTGCGACACATTGTGAGCATGTAGATCTGCCATTTTCAAAATATTTGAAATGGGACATTCTGCATAGAGTACTTTTACTTTTGGCACTTTAAGTACATTTTGATGCCAACACTTTAGCCATTTTATCAAGTACATTTTGAATTCCAGACTTTTACTTGTAACAGAGTATTTCTACATTACATTATTGATATTTGTACTTAAAGTAAAAACATTTGAGTACTTTTACCACACGTAACGGTACGTTTTTGTCCAGATGGAACCAAATGGACCCTTTATGGACCCGTTAAGGGTCCATTTGGTTCCATGGACACTCCATAGAAATTCTTGTGCTGGCAGCTTAATGTAATGGTACGTTTGTGTCCAGATGGAACCAAATGGACCGTAAAGGGTCCATTTGGTTCCATGGACACTCCATAGAAGTTGTTGTGCTGGCAGCTTAATGTAAGGTATAAGGTAAAGGTAAATGGAAAACCACATGGCAAATTATTTGATCGATAACGCCAGTTGCGGTGGGTTGACGGAGGCGAACCATGTTTGAAGCAAAATCAGTGTACGACGCTGCTTGTTCAGAGAACAGACAACACAAACATCAGAGAACAATACTTTCCTTGAATAATAACAATTCACACGACGCCAAGCACAATCGTGAACATAAGAATTGACTTGTATTATCCCACATTCCCACTGACCCCCATTTAGGCCAGTGACCCCATAAGAGAACATTTTTACGGCTCTAGCAGTGATTCCCAACCATTTTAATTTCAAGGACCCCCAGTTTGACATCCATTAGGCTACTGACCCCCATTTAATACCATTTGTATCTCTGAGACCCCAACTTATATTGTAAAATCATACGTTAGCATAACTCAGAGTGTACACATGGAACCAAATGATTTGTACAGTTACATACCCCTAAGGGTCCATTTGGTTCCTAACTATAATTTAGCTGGGGACCCCCTGGAACTCCCTGGGGGTCCCCGGACCCCACTTAGAGAACCGTAGCCTATTATAGACGGAGCTAAGATGCTAATGAGGCTAGCGTTAATATTAAACTTTCTTCTTTACATCAAATAAAGACCCCGGCCCAAACACTAAAAGACACTACTGCTAAGCACAATTAACAAACGTTTTATTAGATAGATTGCTGTATTTTATGATAATAATAGCGTTTATCTTACCTCTCTCTGTCTGCTCTGCTGTGTGAAGACTGTAGCATACATATCTTGTTTCCCTTTATAAATAAAAACCGATGACAACACTAACAAAAAAAATGAACGGTAAAAAGATGAAGCATCCAAATAAAACGTATTTTGAGAAGTGATAAAAGTAGAAAAAGGTGAAAAGAAAGCATTTTTATCTAACGGAGAAAATTAACAGCACGACGCAGTCTGTGGATGAACCGGAAGTACCGAGACCGCACATCCGCGCCCGCCCCTCCCCCCTCTAACTATTGGGCAATCAAGATCTATACTAAAAGTATTAAAAAGAAAAGTACAAGACAGCTACAGTTCAGTGATACAAGGTCAACTAAAAAGAGAAATAAAAAATATTTTGGGGTGTTTTTTTACACTGCAGGTAGCCTATCTATCAATTCCTACAACATTAAATGACAGAATAATAAAAAACATTAGGCTATTGTGTACATTGTATCATCAATCATAAGAAAAAAATAAGAAACAATAAATATTGTATTTACAGTAAAAAGGTCAGGGCCGGAGGTAAGGTTAATTGTCTAGTTTTGATTTGCAGCATCTGTAAGTGACCTTTATCAGTGCTTTTATCGTGTGTATTAATAATATATGCATTTCTATTTTATTTAATGTATAAAAATGATTGATTAGTTAATTTAGTCAATAGTTTAAAAACAAATATCGTGTGGATATAGGTTTTATATAGGGCATATTATGTTAGGAACATAAACAACAGATTACTCACTTTTACCAGACATGGCAACCGCTGCCAACAATGGAGAATTATGATTGGCTAGTGGAAAGGCCGCACCCCCATTGGCTCTCTGCCGATCACGTGATTATTGGCCGTTTCGCATTCGTGTGCGCGTGATACAGATTCGTGTGCGTGAGATGATGAAAGCATTCGTGATGAAGTAACCAACAAAACAACTCGTAAATCAGTAAGAAAATATTCGTATTTTGTCTTGTTTTTTTGTTTTGGCATTATAATCACTGCAGCTTCCCCAAAAACATTCATACTTTTTTTTTTTTTTACGGATATTTTTTTCCAATTAATTTGTTTACGTATAGTTTTTTTGGTAAAAATGTTTACGAGTAAAAAAAAGGCAAAGTACGAATACGAATTTGTTTTGTCCTAAAAATAACCCCATACCTATTTCTCTTTTCAAACTAAATATATTTGGTGTGATAAAACAAACCCAATCAATAGAACATTCCAGCAAATGCAAGAGAAGCAAACGAGAACAGATGAATTCAGTGAATTCCTTTTATTTACACTGTGAATCATAATACAGTTACAAAATAACATCATATGAATCACAATAAAACAATTATAACAATGCTGTCACAACATGCATAGCCAGAATTTTTATTATATACAATAATACTGACAATAGAACTTTATATATATATTTTTTTTACATGGCTTATTGGAAATAATTGCTATAAACACCGCGTGAAGCGTCCGTTTGGCTGAAGAAGCCTGCCTCTCCAGTGTAAAAAAAACTAAATAAGGCTTTTATTCTGCATTTGGCGCAGCAGTCCCAACTCTTAATTGTCTCTGGGTTCCGAGAATCACTTGCTCTGTCCTTCCCATCGCTGGTGTCATTTCAGACGTACCATTCACTGAAGTTGGCTCCGTGAAAACTCCTGAGCACCACAGAATCTGGTGACATTTCGCCATGCGTGTCCGAACCCGGGGACACCGTGGGAGTGGAAGAATCGTAGCCACTGCTGGCCGCCGGAGAAGCATCGGAGATTGACCTTGAGGACGTGGAGTCGTGAACCTATGTGAAAGAAGTCAGATCAGTTTATTTGCACACAATCAGAGTTAAATGAACACTGAGGTTCAGCAGTGGAGCCCTGTTCAATACATCAGTCCTGTTAAGTCTAAGTTGTATCATGGAACAAGCTGTTAGAAATGACGAAACTTGTGCGTAAAATAGCAAAAAAAAAAAAGGTTGTTTACCTTCATGTGTTTTCGCAGGGAGCTGGGATGGCTGTAGGAATTGTCACACATCTTGCACACATAGGGCTTTTCAGACGAATGAACGTGCATGTGTTTCTTGCGGTCACTGCTGTTGGCGAAGCGTCTCTCACAGTTGAAGTATTCACACACAAACGGTTTTTCCCCTGAGACAGAAACACAGAAAATTTGAATCATGCGGCAAACTCAACATTTATATGAATAATCAAATAACCATCCAAAATACATTGCATTAAACAATGAGGCTGCATCAGAACTGTGCTCACCTGTATGCGTTCGCTTGTGTATCTTGAGGTTCTCTGAGCGGGCGAACACTTTGCAGCAGCCAGGGAACGGGCATGCGAACGGCTTCTCTCCGGTGTGCGTGCGGATGTGGTTGACCAGCTTGTATTTGGCCTTGAAGGGCATGGTTTCACGCGGGCATTCCTCCCAGCTGCACACATGTCGGCTCTGCTCCGGACCCCCCACGTGCTCCACCGAGACGTGCGCGACCAGCTCGTGCATGGTGCCGTAGGTCTGGCCGCAGATCCGCCGGTCGCTCTGCTCCGGGTCGATCCACTTGCAGACCATCTCCTGTTTGATGCACTGTTGCCGCGTGTAGCGGAAGAAGGTCTCGGGGTGGTGGTGGGCCATGCCCGTCCCCATGTTGGTCACGCCGTACTGGCAATAAGGGTCGCCTCTCGCTCCATGGTGGAACTGTTCTCCCACTCCGGCGAGCCTGCCTCCAAGCGCCTGCTCGTGGTGACCAGGATACATGAGGTGCCCGTGGCCCTGGGTGTCTGTGCCAGCGTGGTGGTGCTGCTGCAGAGAGCCCGCCATGGTCCTGAGGAGGTGGTGCTGGTGGACCTGGTGGTCACCGGCCGGTCCCGCTGCATGGGACTCCCCCACAAAGCCACAGTGGTTCCTCATAAGGAAATCCCGAGCGGAGCTCGCGTATGAGTCCGCGCAAGATGTGCCCTGGGCCGCGAACGCTGCTTCGCTGTGGCCCTGGGGGGAGATCATGTGGTGATCGGGGCTGAGTTTGAAGGCAGGTGTGGCACCCATGTGAAGCGGCATGTTAAAATCCATGAAGACGCTGGACTCTCGGTCCATCTGGTGTTGCATTGTCTCGTGAATAGTAGGCCTACTTCAAATTCAGAGGTTAGTTTAAGCTGTACAGTAAACCACGCCTCACGCAGCACAAAGCTGTCGCAATATAAAAACTCCAATAAAAAAGTTAAAAGCAGGTCCAAATCAAGATGTTACTCAAGTTGTACTAGGTCAAATCAAGACAAAACACAGTGTGCCTCAGAGAATACTCTTCAGTTCAGTTGTGTGTATGTCTGTCTATGCTCGAGTAATTAACTAACTTCTTGGACCTCTGTCCTCTCCTTTTACAACAAACGGGTGTCCCACAGATGTGTCTGATTGGTCATTCCCACAAATGCCCTGTGTCTGTGTGAGCCAATAAGGTATGTGTACTATGTTATTAGCATAGAACTCCGCCCAGTGTGACTTTGGAGGACAGGGAAAGTAGCCTCATGGCCTGAAAAAGTCCCCTGGGCAAGAACTATTTTACATTTCAGCGGCAAAGGAAAATTATCAGGAATTCTTTAGTCTACTGAAAACCATTTAAGTTGTGTAACTGTTAAGGCATTAATGTATAGGCTAGCTACTACAAACAATAACAATAGGCTTAATATAGCCTATGAAAGGAACAATTTCTAGGCTATTTTAAAGAAAAGGTCAGCAAATAAATGCAAGGTTTTACAAAGTTGGGAATGTGTGTGAGTGTTGTGAGACACTATAGGCTACTTAGTTGCAAGTTATTAATCAAAGTTGCAATGTTTTGTAGGCATTATACGTAGCCTATAAACAGGGGTCCCTCGTGAAACATATATATCTTGTATAGGCTATCTGGTAGGGTCATACTTAGGCTATTTTCTAAACTTTCCCTTCATAAGATTCTTTGCGACTTTTTATCTGTCATTCAGGACATATTAAGGATACAACATCAACTGAGTTTGGTTTTGTTGCAATTTGTTGCACCCATTTTTGCATAAAATTCCTGGACTAACAAGCAAAACGTAAGGTGTTAACAATGCATTGTGTCCAATATCTCTACTTATTAACATGCACGCCCATGTTGAAATGCACAACATGCATCGGGGGATGTTCAGCTCATGGCAGTTGCTGGTTTTGGAAGAATCTCAGACAGGCAATGGAATGAGAGAAACATTCCATTCCATCCATATGATAATAACCCACTTTTAGTATGCTAAACCTGACCATCAGACAGTGAGTGTGCATGTTAACATGGGTGAGCGTGTTAATAGGTAAATATTGGACACAATGCATTGTTAACACCTTTTGTTTTGTTTGTTGGGAAAGCTTCAGATTGGGCTGAAGGCGGTTCTTCTACAGATAAACATGCATATGTTGTGCATGTCAACATGGGTGTGCATGTTAATAGGTAGAGATATCGGACACAATGCATTGTTAACGCCTTTCGTTGTGCTTGTTAGTCCAGGATATTTTTGCAAAAAATGGGTGCAACAAAACCAATTTGGGTTGGTGTATAATCAACATTTTGTATTCAATAGTTGGATAAGAAGCATGCAATTTCACTGCCTTCCAAATATTTATGGCCAGAGAATGGAACATCACTGGGTGTTGGTCTTACCTTTTACCTTTTATAAATGAGTTAATACAAGCTTTGCAGATGTTCTTGGTCATTTGTAGCACATGTAACAATTGACCAGAAACAATGTTAATATGGTAAGCACAAACAAATGGGACATTATAGAAGTGCATATTGGTTTATCTTGTACATGCACAATTCTATAATGACCGATCTCATACATACACAAATACATCGTATAAACATATTGTTTATTATATTGAGGTACATTGGTATTGCCAGATTAAGTGATTCCTAGTGATTTAGTATCAATGATTTAGGTGTTTTTATTGTTCACCTGATAGCTTCTCCCCAGCATGAATTCTGACAAAAGAATGTGCAACTATTTAGCAACCAACTAAAGCACCTCATGTTCTCGTGTGTTTTTAGCACAGCCATTTGACCAAAGACTTTATCACAACAAACTGTACAAATAAAGGGCATTCCCATATGAGTCCTTGTATGAGTGTTAAGAGTAGCCCTGTGAACACAGCCTTTACCACAAACTGTGCAAGTAAAGGGTTTTCCCCCAGTATGAGTCCTCATGAGTATTTAGGTGACCCAATTGAACAAAGCCTTTGGCACAGACTAAACAAACAAATGGCGTTTCCCCTGTACAAATCATCATGTGTCTTTTCAGACCAGCCATCCTACTGAAGTCTTTACCACCAAATTTGTACAAACTAAACCGTTCCCTGTGTGATAACTCATGGTGTGTGTTTGTTTTGATGATTTCAGGTCTTGGGATAACTTGGCCTATTTCTCTTTTCAAACTAAATATATTTGGTGTGATAAAACAAACCCAATCAATAGAACATTCCAGCAAATGCAAGAGAAGCAAACGAGAACAGATGAATTCAGTGAATTCCTTTTATTTACACTGTGAATCATAATACAGTTACAAAATAACATCATATGAATCACAATAAAACAATTATAACAATGCTGTCACAACATGCATAGCCAGAATTTTTATTATATACAATAATACTGACAATAGAACTTTATATATATATATTTTTTACATGGCTTATTGGAAATAATTGCTATAAACACCGCGTGAAGCGTCCGTTTGGCTGAAGAAGCCTGCCTCTCCAGTGTAAAAAAAACAAAATAAGGCTTTTATTCTGCATTTGGCGCACCAGTCCCAACTCTTAATTGTCTCTGGGTTCCGAGAATCACTTGCTCTGTCCTTCCCATCGCTGGTGTCATTTCAGACGTACCATTCACTAAAGTTGGCTCCGTGAAAACTCCTGAGCACCACAGAATCTGGTGACATTTCGCCATGCGTGTCCGAACCCGGGGACACCGTGGGAGTGGAAGAATCGTAGCCACTGCTGGCCGCCGGAGAAGCATCGGAGATTGACCTTGAGGACGTGGAGTCGTGAACCTATGTGAAAGAAGTCAGATCAGTTTATTTGCACACAATCAGAGTTAAATGAACACTGAGGTTCAGCAGTGGAGCCCTGTTCAATACATCAGTCCTGTTAAGTCTAAGTTGTGTCATGGAACAAGCTGTTAGAAATGACGAAACTTGTGCGTAAAATAGCAAAAAAAAAAAAGGTTGTTTACCTTCATGTGTTTTCGCAGGGAGCTGGGATGGCTGTAGGAATTGTCACACATCTTGCACACATAGGGCTTTTCAGACGAATGAACGTGCATGTGTTTCTTGCGGTCACTGCTGTTGGCGAAGCGTCTCTCACAGTTGAAGTATTCACACACAAACGGTTTTTCCCCTGAGACAGAAACACAGAAAATTTGAATCATGCGGCAAACTCAACATTTATATGAATAATCAAATAACCATCCAAAATACATTGCATTAAACAATGAGGCTGCATCAGAACTGTGCTCACCTGTATGCGTTCGCTTGTGTATCTTGAGGTTCTCTGAGCGGGCAAACACTTTGCAGCAGCCGGGGAACGGGCATGCGAACGGCTTCTCTCCGGTGTGCGTGCGGATGTGGTTGACCAGCTTGTATTTGGCCTTGAAGGGCATGGTTTCACGCGGGCATTCCTCCCAGCTGCACACATGTCTGCTCTGCTCCGGACCCCCCACGTGCTCCACCGAGACGTGCGCGACCAGCTCGTGCATGGTGCCGTAGGTTTGGCCGCAGATCCGCCGGTCGCTCTGCTCCGGGTCGATCCACTTGCAGACCATCTCCTGTTTGATGCACTGTTGCCGCGTGTAGCGGAAGAAGGTCTCGGGGTGGTGGTGGGCCATGCCCGTCCCCATGTTGGTCACGCCGTACTGGCAATAAGGGTCGCCTCTCGCTCCATGGTGGAACTGTTCTCCCACTCCGGCGAGCCTGCCTCCAAGCGCCTGCTCGTGGTGACCAGGATACATGAGGTGCCCGTGGCCCTGGGTGTCTGTGCCAGCGTGGTGGTGCTGCTGCAGAGAGCCCGCCATGGTCCTGAGGAGGTGGTGCTGGTGGACCTGGTGGTCACCGGCCGGTCCCGCTGCATGGGACTCCCCCACAAAGCCACAGTGGTTCCTCATCAGGAAATCCCGAGCGGAGCTCGCGTATGAGTCCGCGCAAGATGTGCCCTGGGCCGCGAACGCTGCTTCGCTGTGGCCCTGGGGGGAGATCATGTGGTGCTCGGGGCTGAGTTTGAAGGCAGGTGTGGCACCCATGTGAAGCGGCATGTTAAAATCCATGAAGACGCTGGACTCTCGGTCCATCTGGTGTTGCATTGTCTCGTGAATAGTAGGCCTACTTCAAATTCAGAGGTTAGTTTAAGCTGTACAGTAAACCACGCCTCACGCAGCACAAAGCTGTCGCAATATAAAAACTCCAATAAAAAAGTTAAAAGCAGGTCCAAATCAAGATGTTACTCAAGTTGTACTAGGTCAAATCAAGACAAAACACAGTGTGCCTCAGAGAATACTCTTCAGTTCAGTTGTGTGTATGTCTGTCTATGCTCGAGTAATTAACTAACTGCTTGGACCTCTGTCCTCTCCTTTTACAACAAACGGGCGTCCCACAGATGTGTCTGATTGGTCATTCCCACAAATGCCCTGTGTCTGTGTGAGCCAATAAGGTATGTGTACTATGTTATTAGCATAGAACTCCGCCCAGTGTGACTTTGGAGGACAGGGAAAGTAGCCTCATGGCCTGAAAAAGTCCCCTGGGCAAGAACTATTTTACATTTCAGCGGCAAAGGAAAATTATCAGGAATTCTTTAGTCTACTGAAAACCATTTAAGTTGTGTAACTGTTAAGGCATTAATGTATAGGCTAGCTACTACAAACAATAACAATAGGCTTAATATAGCCTATGAAAGGAACAATTTCTAGGCTATTTTAAAGAAAAGGTCAGCAAATAAATGCAAGGTTTTACAAAGTTGGGAATGTGTGTGAGTGTTGTGAGACACTATAGGCTACTTAGTTGCAAGTTATTAATCAAAGTTGCAATGTTTTGTAGGCATTATACGTAGCCTATAAACAGGGGTCCCTCGTGAAACATATATATCTTGTATAGGCTATCTGGTAGGGTCATACTTAGGCTATTTTCTAAACTTTCCCTTCATAAGATTCTTTGCGACTTTTTATCTGTCATTCAGGACATATTAAGGATACAACATCAACTGAGTTTGGTTTTGTTGCAATTTGTTGCACCCATTTTTGCATAAAATTCCTGGACTAACAAGCAAAACGTAAGGTGTTAACAATGCATTGTGTCCAATATCTCTACTTATTAACATGCACGCCCATGTTGAAATGCACAACATGCATCGGGGGATGTTCAGCTCATGGCAGTTGCTGGTTTTGGAAGAATCTCAGACAGGCAATGGAATGAGAGAAACATTCCATTCCATCCATATGATAATAACCCACTTTTAGTATGCTAAACCTGACCATCAGACAGTGAGTGTGCATGTTAACATGGGTGAGCGTGTTAATAGGTAAACATTGGACACAATGCATTGTTAACACCTTTTGTTTTGTTTGTTGGGAAAGCTTCAGATTGGGCTGAAGGCGGTTCTTCTACAGATAAACATGCATATGTTGTGCATGTCAACATGGATGTGCATGTTAATAGGTAGAGATATCGGACACAATGCATTGTTAACGCCTTTCGTTGTGCTTGTTAGTCCAGGATATTTTTGCAAAAAATGGGTGCAACAAAACCAATTTGGGTTGGTGTATAATCAACATTTTGTATTCAATAGTTGGATAAGAAGCATGCAATTTCACTGCCTTCCAAATATTTATGGCCAGAGAATGGAACATCACTGGGTGTTGGTCTTACCTTTTACCTTTTATAAATGAGTTAATACAAGCTTTGCAGATGTTCTTGGTCATTTGTAGCACATGTAACAATTGACCAGAAACAATGTTAATATGGTAAGCACAAACAAATGGGACATTATAGAAGTGCATATTGGTTTATCTTGTACATGCACAATTCTATAATGACCGATCTCATACATACACAAATACATCGTATAAACATATTGTTTATTATATTGAGGTACATTGGTATTGCCAGATTAAGTGATTCCTAGTGATTTAGTATCAATGATTTAGGTGTTTTTATTGTTCACCTGATAGCTTCTCCCCAGCATGAATTCTGACAAAAGAATGTGCAACTATTTAGCAACCAACTAAAGCACCTCATGTTCTCGTGTGTTTTTAGCACAGCCATTTGACCAAAGACTTTATCACAACAAACTGTACAAATAAAGGGCATTCCCATATGAGTCCTTGTATGAGTGTTAAGAGTAGCCCTGTGAACACAGCCTTTACCACAAACTGTGCAAGTAAAGGGTTTTCCCCCAGTATGAGTCCTCATGAGTATTTAGGTGACCCAATTGAACAAAGCCTTTGGCACAGACTAAACAAACAAATGGCGTTTCCCCTGTACAAATCATCATGTGTCTTTTCAGACCAGCCATCCTACTGAAGTCTTTACCACCAAATTTGTACAAACTAAACCGTTCCCTGTGTGATACCGGTAACTCATGGTGTGTGTTTGTTTTGATGATTTCAGGTCTTGGGATAACTTGGCCTATTTCTCTTTTCAAACTAAATATATTTGGTGTGATAAAACAAACCCAATCAATAGAACATTCCAGCAAATGCAAGAGAAGCAAACGAGAACAGATGAATTCAGTGAATTCCTTTTATTTACACTGTGAATCATAATACAGTTACAAAATAACATCATATGAATCACAATAAAACAATTATAACAATGCTGTCACAACATGCATAGCCAGAATTTTTATTATATACAATAATACTGACAATAGAACTTTATATATATATTTTTTTTACATGGCTTATTGGAAATAATTGCTATAAACACCGCGTGAAGCGTCCGTTTGGCTGAAGAAGCCTGCCTCTCCAGTGTAAAAAAAACAAAATAAGGCTTTTATTCTGCATTTGGCGCAGCAGTCCCAACTCTTAATTGTCTCTGGGTTCCGAGAATCACTTGCTCTGTCCTTCCCATCGCTGGTGTCATTTCAGACGTACCATTCACTAAAGTTGGCTCCGTGAAAACTCCTGAGCACCACAGAATCTGGTGACATTTCGCCATGCGTGTCCGAACCCGGGGACACCGTGGGAGTGGAAGAATCGTAGCCACTGCTGGCCGCCGGAGAAGCATCGGAGATTGACCTTGAGGACGTGGAGTCGTGAACCTATGTGAAAGAAGTCAGATCAGTTTATTTGCACACAATCAGAGTTAAATGAACACTGAGGTTCAGCAGTGGAGCCCTGTTCAATACATCAGTCCTGTTAAGTCTAAGTTGTGTCATGGAACAAGCTGTTAGAAATGACGAAACTTGTGCGTAAAATAGCAAAAAAAAAAAGGTTGTTTACCTTCATGTGTTTTCGCAGGGAGCTGGGATGGCTGTAGGAATTGTCACACATCTTGCACACATAGGGCTTTTCAGACGAATGAACGTGCATGTGTTTCTTGCGGTCACTGCTGTTGGCGAAGCGTCTCTCACAGTTGAAGTATTCACACACAAACGGTTTTTCCCCTGAGACAGAAACACAGAAAATTTGAATCATGCGGCAAACTCAACATTTATATGAATAATCAAATAACCATCCAAAATACATTGCATTAAACAATGAGGCTGCATCAGAACTGTGCTCACCTGTATGCGTTCGCTTGTGTATCTTGAGGTTCTCCGAGCGGGCGAACACTTTGCAGCAGCCAGGGAACGGGCATGCGAACGGCTTCTCTCCGGTGTGCGTGCGGATGTGGTTGACCAGCTTGTATTTGGCCTTGAAGGGCATGGTTTCACGCGGGCATTCCTCCCAGCTGCACACATGTCTGCTCTGCTCCGGACCCCCCACGTGCTCCACCGAGACGTGCGCGACCAGCTCGTGCATGGTGCCGTAGGTCTGGCCGCAGATCCGCCGGTCGCTCTGCTCCGGGTCGATCCACTTGCAGACCATCTCCTGTTTGATGCACTGTTGCCGCGTGTAGCGGAAGAAGGTCTCGGGGTGGTGGTGGGCCATGCCCGTCCCCATGTTGGTCACGCCGTACTGGCAATAAGGGTCGCCTCTCGCTCCATGGTGGAACTGTTCTCCCACTCCGGCGAGCCTGCCTCCAAGCGCCTGCTCGTGGTGACCAGGATACATGAGGTGCCCGTGGCCCTGGGTGTCTGTGCCAGCGTGGTGGTGCTGCTGCAGAGAGCCCGCCATGGTCCTGAGGAGGTGGTGCTGGTGGACCTGGTGGTCACCGGCCGGTCCCGCTGCATGGGACTCCCCCACAAAGCCACAGTGGTTCCTCATCAGGAAATCCCGAGCGGAGCTCGCGTATGAGTCCGCGCAAGATGTGCCCTGGGCCGCGAACGCTGCTTCGCTGTGGCCCTGGGGGGAGATCATGTGGTGCTCGGGGCTGAGTTTGAAGGCAGGTGTGGCACCCATGTGAAGCGGCATGTTAAAATCCATGAAGACGCTGGACTCTCGGTCCATCTGGTGTTGCATTGTCTCGTGAATAGTAGGCCTACTTCAAATTCAGAGGTTAGTTTAAGCTGTACAGTAAACCACGCCTCACGCAGCACAAAGCTGTCGCAATATAAAAACTCCAATAAAAAAGTTAAAAGCAGGTCCAAATCAAGATGTTACTCAAGTTGTACTAGGTCAAATCAAGACAAAACACAGTGTGCCTCAGATAATACTCTTCAGTTCAGTTGTGTGTATGTCTGTCTATGCTCGAGTAATTAACTAACTGCTTGGACCTCTGTCCTCTCCTTTTACAACAAACGGGCGTCCCACAGATGTGTCTGATTGGTCATTCCCACAAATGCCCTGTGTCTGTGTGAGCCAATAAGGTATGTGTACTATGTTATTAGCATAGAACTCCGCCCAGTGTGACTTTGGAGGACAGGGAAAGTAGCCTCATGGCCTGAAAAAGTCCCCTGGGCAAGAACTATTTTACATTTCAGCGGCAAAGGAAAATTATCAGGAATTCTTTAGTCTACTGAAAACCATTTAAGTTGTGTAACTGTTAAGGCATTAATGTATAGGCTAGCTACTACAAACAATAACAATAGGCTTAATATAGCCTATGAAAGGAACAATTTCTAGGCTATTTTAAAGAAAAGGTCAGCAAATAAATGCAAGGTTTTACAAAGTTGGGAATGTGTGTGAGTGTTGTGAGACACTATAGGCTACTTAGTTGCAAGTTATTAATCAAAGTTGCAATGTTTTGTAGGCATTATACGTAGCCTATAAACAGGGGTCCCTCGTGAAACATATATATCTTGTATAGGCTATCTGGTAGGGTCATACTTAGGCTATTTTCTAAACTTTCCCTTCATAAGATTCTTTGCGACTTTTTATCTGTCATTCAGGACATATTAAGGATACAACATCAACTGAGTTTGGTTTTGTTGCAATTTGTTGCACCCATTTTTGCATAAAATTCCTGGACTAACAAGCAAAACGTAAGGTGTTAACAATGCATTGTGTCCAATATCTCTACTTATTAACATGCACGCCCATGTTGAAATGCACAACATGCATCGGGGGATGTTCAGCTCATGGCAGTTGCTGGTTTTGGAAGAATCTCAGACAGGCAATGGAATGAGAGAAACATTCCATTCCATCCATATGATAATAACCCACTTTTAGTATGCTAAACCTGACCATCAGACAGTGAGTGTGCATGTTAACATGGGTGAGCGTGTTAATAGGTAAACATTGGACACAATGCATTGTTAACACCTTTTGTTTTGTTTGTTGGGAAAGCTTCAGATTGGGCTGAAGGCGGTTCTTCTACAGATAAACATGCATATGTTGTGCATGTCAACATGGATGTGCATGTTAATAGGTAGAGATATCGGACACAATGCATTGTTAACGCCTTTCGTTGTGCTTGTTAGTCCAGGATATTTTTGCAAAAAATGGGTGCAACAAAACCAATTTGGGTTGGTGTATAATCAACATTTTGTATTCAATAGTTGGATAAGAAGCATGCAATTTCACTGCCTTCCAAATATTTATGGCCAGAGAATGGAACATCACTGGGTGTTGGTCTTACCTTTTACCTTTTATAAATGAGGTAATACAAGCTTTGCAGATGTTCTTGGTCATTTGTAGCACATGTAACAATTGACCAGAAACAATGTTAATATGGTAAGCACAAACAAATGGGACATTCTAGAAGTGCATATTGGTTTATCTTGTACATGCACAATTCTATAATGACCGATCTCATACATACACAAATACATTGTATAAACATATTGTTTATTATATTGAGGTACATTGGTATTGCCAGATTAAGTGATTCCTAGTGCTTTAGTATCAATGATTTAGGTGTTTTTATTGTTCACCTGATAGCTTCTCCCCAGCATGAATTCTGACAAAAGAATGTGCAACTATTTAGCAACCAACTAAAGCACCTCATGTTCTCGTGTGTTTTTAGCACAGCCATTTGACCAAAGACTTTATCACAACAAACTGTACAAATAAAGGGCATTCCCATGTGAGTCCTTGTATGAGTGTTAAGAGTAGCCCTGTGAACACAGCCTTTACCACAAACTGTGCAAGTAAAGGGTTTTCCCCCAGTATGAGTCCTCATGAGTATTTAGGTGACCCAATTGAACAAAGCCTTTGGCACAGACTAAACAAACAAATGGCATTTCCCCTGTACAAATCATCATGTGTCTTTTCAGACCAGCCATCCTACTGAAGTCTTTACCACCAAATTTGTACAAACTAAACCGTTCCCTGTGTGATAACTCATGGTGTGTGTTTGTTTTGATGATTTCAGGTCTTGGGATAACTTGGCCTATTTCTCTTTTCAAACTAAATATATTTGGTGTGATAAAACAAACCCAATCAATAGAACATTCCAGCAAATGCAAGAGAAGCAAACGAGAACAGATAAATTCAGTGAATTCCTTTTATTTACACTGTGAATCATAATACAGTTACAAAATAACATCATATGAATCACAATAAAACAATTATAACAATGCTGTCACAACATGCATAGCCAGAATTTTTATTATATACAATAATACTGACAATAGAACTTTATATATATATATTTTTTACATGGCTTATTGGAAATAATTGCTATAAACACCGCGTGAAGCGTCCGTTTGGCTGAAGAAGCCTGCCTCTCCAGTGTAAAAAAAACTAAATAAGGCTTTTATTCTGCATTTGGCGCAGCAGTCCCAACTCCTAATTGTCTCTGGGTTCCGAGAATCACTTGCTCTGTCCTTCCCATCGCTGGTGTCATTTCAGACGTACCATTCACTGAAGTTGGCTCCGTGAAAACTCCTGAGCACCACAGAATCTGGTGACATTTCGCCATGCGTGTCCGAACCCGGGGACACCGTGGGAGTGGAAGAATCGTAGCCACTGCTGGCCGCCGGAGAAGCATCGGAGATTGACCTTGAGGACGTGGAGTCGTGAACCTATGTGAAAGAAGTCAGATCAGTTTATTTGCACACAATCAGAGTTAAATGAACACTGAGGTTCAGCAGTGGAGCCCTGTTCAATACATCAGTCCTGTTAAGTCTAAGTTGTATCATGGAACAAGCTGTTAGAAATGACGAAACTTGTGCGTAAAATAGCAAAAAAAAAAAAGGTTGTTTACCTTCATGTGTTTTCGCAGGGAGCTGGGATGGCTGTAGGAATTGTCACACATCTTGCACACATAGGGCTTTTCAGACGAATGAACGTGCATGTGTTTCTTGCGGTCACTGCTGTTGGCGAAGCGTCTCTCACAGTTGAAGTATTCACACACAAACGGTTTTTCCCCTGAGACAGAAACACAGAAAATTAGAATCATGCGGCAAACTCAACATTTATATGAATAATCAAATAACCATCCAAAATACATTGCATTAAACAATGAGGCTGCATCAGAACTGTGCTCACCTGTATGCGTTCGCTTGTGTATCTTGAGGTTCTCTGAGCGGGCGAACACTTTGCAGCAGCCAGGGAACGGGCATGCGAACGGCTTCTCTCCGGTGTGCGTGCGGATGTGGTTGACCAGCTTGTATTTGGCCTTGAAGGGCATGGTTTCACGCGGGCATTCCTCCCAGCTGCACACATGTCTGCTCTGCTCCGGACCCCCCACGTGCTCCACCGAGACGTGCGTGACCAGCTCGTGCATTGTGCCGTAGGTCTGGCCGCAGATCCGCCGGTCGCTCTGCTCCGGGTCGATCCACTTGCAGACCATCTCCTGTTTGATGCACTGTTGCCGCGTGTAGCGGAAGAAGGTCTCGGGGTGGTGGTGGGCCATGCCCGTCCCCATGTTGGTCACGCCGTACTGGCAATAAGGGTCGCCTCTCGCTCCATGGTGGAACTGTTCTCCCACTCCGGCGAGCCTGCCTCCAAGCGCCTGCTCGTGGTGACCAGGATACATGAGGTGCCCGTGGCCCTGGGTGTCTGTGCCAGCGTGGTGGTGCTGCTGCAGAGAGCCCGCCATGGTCCTGAGGAGGTGGTGCTGGTGGACCTGGTGGTCACCGGCCGGTCCCGCTGCATGGGACTCCCCCACAAAGCCACAGTGGTTCCTCATCAGGAAATCCCGAGCGGAGCTCGCGTATGAGTCCGCGCAAGATGTGCCCTGGGCCGCGAACGCTGCTTCGCTGTGGCCCTGGGGGGAGATCATGTGGTGATCGGGGCTGAGTTTGAAGGCAGGTGTGGCACCCATGTGAAGCGGCATGTTAAAATCCATGAAGACGCTGGACTCTCGGTCCATCTGGTGTTGCATTGTCTCGTGAATAGTAGGCCTACTTCAAATTCAGAGGTTAGTTTAAGCTGTACAGTAAACCACGCCTCACGCAGCACAAAGCTGTCGCAATATAAAAACTCCAATAAAAAAGTTAAAAGCAGGTCCAAATCAAGATGTTACTCAAGTTGTACTAGGTCAAATCAAGACAAAACACAGTGTGCCTCAGAGAATACTCTTCAGTTCAGTTGTGTGTATGTCTGTCTATGCTCGAGTAATTAACTAACTTCTTGGACCTCTGTCCTCTCCTTTTACAACAAACGGGTGTCCCACAGATGTGTCTGATTGGTCATTCCCACAAATGCCCTGTGTCTGTGTGAGCCAATAAGGTATGTGTACTATGTTATTAGCATAGAACTCCGCCCAGTGTGACTTTGGAGGACAGGGAAAGTAGCCTCATGGCCTGAAAAAGTCCCCTGGGCAAGAACTATTTTACATTTCAGCGGCAAAGGAAAATTATCAGGAATTCTTTAGTCTACTGAAAACCATTTAAGTTGTGTAACTGTTAAGGCATTAATGTATAGGCTAGCTACTACAAACAATAACAATAGGCTTAATATAGCCTATGAAAGGAACAATTTCTAGGCTATTTTAAAGAAAAGGTCAGCAAATAAATGCAAGGTTTTACAAAGTTGGGAATGTGTGTGAGTGTTGTGAGACACTATAGGCTACTTAGTTGCAAGTTATTAATCAAAGTTGCAATGTTTTGTAGGCATTATACGTAGCCTATAAACAGGGGTCCCTCATGAAACATATATATATTGTATAGGCTATCTGGTAGGGTCATACTTAGGCTATTTTCTAAACTTTCCCTTCATAAGATTCTTTGCGACTTTTTATCTGTCATTCAGGACATATTAAGGATACAACATCAACTGAGTTTGGTTTTGTTGCAATTTGTTGCACCCATTTTTGCATAAAATTCCTGGACTAACAAGCAAAACGTAAGGTGTTAACAATGCATTGTGTCCAATATCTCTACTTATTAACATGCACGCCCATGTTGAAATGCACAACATGCATCGGGGGATGTTCAGCTCATGGCAGTTGCTGGTTTTGGAAGAATCTCAGACAGGCAATGGAATGAGAGAAACATTCCATTCCATCCATATGATAATAACCCACTTTTAGTATGCTAAACCTGACCATCAGACAGTGAGTGTGCATGTTAACATGGGTGAGCGTGTTAATAGGTACACATTGGACACAATGCATTGTTAACACCTTTTGTTTTGTTTGTTGGGAAAGCTTCAGATTGGGCTGAAGGCGGTTCTTCTACAGATGAACATGCATATGTTGTGCATGTCAACATGGGTGTGCATGTTAATAGGTAGAGATATCGGACACAATGCATTGTTAACACCTTTCGATGTGCTTGTTAGTCCAGGATATTTTTGCAAAAAATGGGTGCAACAAAACCAATTTGGGTTGGTGTATAATCAACATTTTGTATTCAATAGTTGGATAAGAAGCATGCAATTTCACTGCCTTCCAAATATTTATGGCCAGAGAATGGAACATCACTGGGTGTTGGTCTTACCTTTTACCTTTTATAAATGAGTTAATACAAGCTTTGCAGATGTTCTTGGTCATTTGTAGCACATGTAACAATTGACCAGAAACAATGTTAATATGGTAAGCACAAACAAATGGGACATTATAGAAGTGCATATTGGTTTATCTTGTACATGCACAATTCTATAATGACCGATCTCATACATACACAAATACATCGTATAAACATATTGTTTATTATATTGAGGTACATTGGTATTGCCAGATTAAGTGATTCCTAGTGCTTTAGTATCAATGATTTAGGTGTTTTTATTGTTCACCTGATAGCTTCTCCCCAGCATGAATTCTGACAAAAGAATGTGCAACTATTTAGCAACCAACTAAAGCACCTCATGTTCTCGTGTGTTTTTAGCACAGCCATTTGACCAAAGACTTTATCACAACAAACTGTACAAATAAAGGGCATTCCCATGTGAGTCCTTGTATGAGTGTTAAGAGTAGCCCTGTGAACACAGCCTTTACCACAAACTGTGCAAGTAAAGGGTTTTCCCCCAGTATGAGTCCTCATGAGTATTTAGGTGACCCAATTGAACAAAGCCTTTGGCACAGACTAAACAAACAAATGGCGTTTCCCCTGTACAAATCATCATGTGTCTTTTCAGACCAGCCATCCTACTGAAGTCTTTACCACCAAATTTGTACAAACTAAACCGTTCCCTGTGTGATAACTCATGGTGTGTGTTTGTTTTGATGATTTCAGGTCTTGGGATAACTTGGCCTATTTCTCTTTTCAAACTAAATATATTTGGTGTGATAAAACAAACCCAATCAATAGAACATTCCAGCAAATGCAAGAGAAGCAAACGAGAACAGATGAATTCAGTGAATTCCTTTTATTTACACTGTGAATCATAATACAGTTACAAAATAACATCATATGAATCACAATAAAACAATTATAACAATGCTGTCACAACATGCATAGCCAGAATTTTTATTATATACAATAATACTGACAATAGAACTTTATATATATATATTTTTTACATGGCTTATTGGAAATAATTGCTATAAACACCGCGTGAAGCGTCCGTTTGGCTGAAGAAGCCTGCCTCTCCAGTGTAAAAAAAACTAAATAAGGCTTTTATTCTGCATTTGTCGCAGCAGTCCCAACTCCTAATTGTCTCTGGGTTCCGAGAATCACTTGCTCTGTCCTTCCCATCGCTGGTGTCATTTCAGACGTACCATTCACTGAAGTTGGCTCCGTGAAAACTCCTGAGCACCACAGAATCTGGTGACATTTCGCCATGCGTGTCCGAACCCGGGGACACCGTGGGAGTGGAAGAATCGTAGCCACTGCTGGCCGCCGGAGAAGCATCGGAGATTGACCTTGAGGACGTGGAGTCGTGAACCTATGTGAAAGAAGTCAGATCAGTTTATTTGCACACAATCAGAGTTAAATGAACACTGAGGTTCAGCAGTGGAGCCCTGTTCAATACATCAGTCCTGTTAAGTCTAAGTTGTATCATGGAACAAGCTGTTAGAAATGACGAAACTTGTGCGTAAAATAGCAAAAAAAAAAAAGGTTGTTTACCTTCATGTGTTTTCGCAGGGAGCTGGGATGGCTGTAGGAATTGTCACACATCTTGCACACATAGGGCTTTTCAGACGAATGAACGTGCATGTGTTTCTTGCGGTCACTGCTGTTGGCGAAGCGTCTCTCACAGTTGAAGTATTCACACACAAACGGTTTTTCCCCTGAGACAGAAACACAGAAAATTAGAATCATGCGGCAAACTCAACATTTATATGAATAATCAAATAACCATCCAAAATACATTGCATTAAACAATGAGGCTGCATCAGAACTGTGCTCACCTGTATGCGTTCGCTTGTGTATCTTGAGGTTCTCTGAGCGGGCGAACACTTTGCAGCAGCCAGGGAACGGGCATGCGAACGGCTTCTCTCCGGTGTGCGTGCGGATGTGGTTGACCAGCTTGTATTTGGCCTTGAAGGGCATGGTTTCACGCGGGCATTCCTCCCAGCTGCACACATGTCTGCTCTGCTCCGGACCCCCCACGTGCTCCACCGAGACGTGCGCGACCAGCTCGTGCATGGTGCCGTAGGTCTGGCCGCAGATCCGCCGGTCGCTCTGCTCCGGGTCGATCCACTTGCAGACCATCTCCTGTTTGATGCACTGTTGCCGCGTGTAGCGGAAGAAGGTCTCGGGGTGGTGGTGGGCCATGCCCGTCCCCATGTTGGTCACGCCGTACTGGCAATAAGGGTCGCCTCTCGCTCCATGGTGGAACTGTTCTCCCACTCCGGCGAGCCTGCCTCCAAGCGCCTGCTCGTGGTGACCAGGATACATGAGGTGCCCGTGGCCCTGTGTGTCTGTGCCAGCGTGGTGGTGCTGCTGCAGAGAGCCCGCCATGGTCCTGAGGAGGTGGTGCTGGTGGACCTGGTGGTCACCGGCCGGTCCCGCTGCATGGGACTCCCCCACAAAGCCACAGTGGTTCCTCATCAGGAAATCCCGAGCGGAGCTCGCGTATGAGTCCGCGCAAGATGTGCCCTGGGCCGCGAACGCTGCTTCGCTGTGGCCCTGGGGGGAGATCATGTGGTGATCGGGGCTGAGTTTGAAGGCAGGTGTGGCACCCATGTGAAGCGGCATGTTAAAATCCATGAAGACGCTGGACTCTCGGTCCATCTGGTGTTGCATTGTCTCGTGAATAGTAGGCCTACTTCAAATTCAGAGGTTAGTTTAAGCTGTACAGTAAACCACGCCTCACGCAGCACAAAGCTGTCGCAATATAAAAACTCCAATAAAAAAGTTAAAAGCAGGTCCAAATCAAGATGTTACTCAAGTTGTACTAGGTCAAATCAAGACAAAACACAGTGTGCCTCAGAGAATACTCTTCAGTTCAGTTGTGTGTATGTCTGTCTATGCTCGAGTAATTAACTAACTTCTTGGACCTCTGTCCTCTCCTTTTACAACAAACGGGTGTCCCACAGATGTGTCTGATTGGTCATTCCCACAAATGCCCTGTGTCTGTGTGAGCCAATAAGGTATGTGTACTATGTTATTAGCATAGAACTCCGCCCAGTGTGACTTTGGAGGACAGGGAAAGTAGCCTCATGGCCTGAAAAAGTCCCCTGGGCAAGAACTATTTTACATTTCAGCGGCAAAGGAAAATTATCAGGAATTCTTTAGTCTACTGAAAACCATTTAAGTTGTGTAACTGTTAAGGCATTAATGTATAGGCTAGCTACTACAAACAATAACAATAGGCTTAATATAGCCTATGAAAGGAACAATTTCTAGGCTATTTTAAAGAAAAGGTCAGCAAATAAATGCAAGGTTTTACAAAGTTGGGAATGTGTGTGAGTGTTGTGAGACACTATAGGCTACTTAGTTGCAAGTTATTAATCAAAGTTGCAATGTTTTGTAGGCATTATACGTAGCCTATAAACAGGGGTCCCTCATGAAACATATATATCTTGTATAGGCTATCTGGTAGGGTCATACTTAGGCTATTTTCTAAACTTTCCCTTCATAAGATTCTTTGCGACTTTTTATCTGTCATTCAGGACATATTAAGGATACAACATCAACTGAGTTTGGTTTTGTTGCAATTTGTTGCACCCATTTTTGCATAAAATTCCTGGACTAACAAGCAAAACGTAAGGTGTTAACAATGCATTGTGTCCAATATCTCTACTTATTAACATGCACGCCCATGTTGAAATGCACAACATGCATCGGGGGATTTCAGCTCATGGCAGTTGCTGGTTTTGGAAGAATCTCAGACAGGCAATGGAATGAGAGAAACATTCCATTCCATCCATATGATAATAACCCACTTTTAGTATGCTAAACCTGACCATCAGACAGTGAGTGTGCATGTTAACATGGGTGAGCGTGTTAATAGGTACACATTGGACACAATGCATTGTTAACACCTTTTGTTTTGTTTGTTGGGAAAGCTTCAGATTGGGCTGAAGGCGGTTCTTCTACAGATGAACATGCATATGTTGTGCATGTCAACATGGGTGTGCATGTTAATAGGTAGAGATATCGGACACAATGCATTGTTAACACCTTTCGATGTGCTTGTTAGTCCAGGATATTTTTGCAAAAAATGGGTGCAACAAAACCAATTTGGGTTGGTGTATAATCAACATTTTGTATTCAATAGTTGGATAAGAAGCATGCAATTTCACTGCCTTCCAAATATTTATGGCCAGAGAATGGAACATCACTGGGTGTTGGTCTTACCTTTTACCTTTTATAAATGAGTTAATACAAGCTTTGCAGATGTTCTTGGGCATTTGTAGCACATGTAACAATTGACCAGAAACAATGTTAATATGGTAAGCACAAACAAATGGGACATTATAGAAGTGCATATTGGTTTATCTTGTACATGCACAATTCTATAATGACCGATCTCATACATACACAAATACATCGTATAAACATATTGTTTATTATATTGAGGTACATTGGTATTGCCAGATTAAGTGATTCCTAGTGCTTTAGTATCAATGATTTAGGTGTTTTTATTGTTCACCTGATAGCTTCTCCCCAGCATGAATTCTGACAAAAGAATGTGCAACTATTTAGCAACCAACTAAAGCACCTCATGTTCTCGTGTGTTTTTAGCACAGCCATTTGACCAAAGACTTTATCACAACAAACTGTACAAATAAAGGGCATTCCCATGTGAGTCCTTGTATGAGTGTTAAGAGTAGCCCTGTGAACACAGCCTTTACCACAAACTGTGCAAGTAAAGGGTTTTCCCCCAGTATGAGTCCTCATGAGTATTTAGGTGACCCAATTGAACAAAGCCTTTGGCACAGACTAAACAAACAAATGGCATTTCCCCTGTACAAATCATCATGTGTCTTTTCAGACCAGCCATCCTACTGAAGTCTTTACCACCAAATTTGTACAAACTAAACCGTTCCCTGTGTGATAACTCATGGTGTGTGTTTGTTTTGATGATTTCAGGTCTTGGGATAACTTGGCCTATTTCTCTTTTCAAACTAAATATATTTGGTGTGATAAAACAAACCCAATCAATAGAACATTCCAGCAAATGCAAGAGAAGCAAACGAGAACAGATGAATTCAGTGAATTCCTTTTATTTACACTGTGAATCATAATACAGTTACAAAATAACATCATATGAATCACAATAAAACAATTATAACAATGCTGTCACAACATGCATAGCCAGATTTTTTATTATATACAATAATACTGACAATAGAACTTTATATATATATATTTTTTACATGGCTTATTGGAAATAATTGCTATAAACACCGCGTGAAGCGTCCGTTTGGCTGAAGAAGCCTGCCTCTCCAGTGTAAAAAAACTAAATAAGGCTTTTATTCTGCATTTGGCGCAGCAGTCCCAACTCCTAATTGTCTCTGGGTTCCGAGAATCACTTGCTCTGTCCTTCCCATCGCTGGTGTCATTTCAGACGTACCATTCACTGAAGTTGGCTCCGTGAAAACTCCTGAGCACCACAGAATCTGGTGACATTTCGCCATGCGTGTCCGAACCCGGGGACACCGTGGGAGTGGAAGAATCGTAGCCACTGCTGGCCGCCGGAGAAGCATCGGAGATTGACCTTGAGGACGTGGAGTCGTGAACCTATGTGAAAGAAGTCAGATCAGTTTATTTGCACACAATCAGAGTTAAATGAACACTGAGGTTCAGCAGTGGAGCCCTGTTCAATACATCAGTCCTGTTAAGTCTAAGTTGTATCATGGAACAAGCTGTTAGAAATGACGAAACTTGTGCGTAAAATAGCAAAAAAAAAAAAAGGTTGTTTACCTTCATGTGTTTTCGCAGGGAGCTGGGATGGCTGTAGGAATTGTCACACATCTTGCACACATAGGGCTTTTCAGACGAATGAACGTGCATGTGTTTCTTGCGGTCACTGCTGTTGGCGAAGCGTCTCTCACAGTTGAAGTATTCACACACAAACGGTTTTTCCCCTGAGACAGAAACACAGAAAATTAGAATCATGCGGCAAACTCAACATTTATATGAATAATCAAATAACCATCCAAAATACATTGCATTAAACAATGAGGCTGCATCAGAACGGTGCTCACCTGTATGCGTTCGCTTGTGTATCTTGAGGTTCTCTGAGCGGGCGAACACTTTGCAGCAGCCGGGGAACGGGCATGCGAACGGCTTCTCTCCGGTGTGCGTGCGGATGTGGTTGACCAGCTTGTATTTGGCCTTGAAGGGCATGGTTTCACGCGGGCATTCCTCCCAGCTGCACACATGTCTGCTCTGCTCCGGACCCCCCACGTGCTCCACCGAGACGTGTGCGACCAGCTCGTGCATGGTGCCGTAGGTCTGGCCGCAGATCCGCCGGTCGCTCTGCTCCGGGTCGATCCACTTGCAGACCATCTCCTGTTTGATGCACTGTTGCCGCGTGTAGCGGAAGAAGGTCTCGGGGTGGTGGTGGGCCATGCCCGTCCCCATGTTGGTCACGCCGTACTGGCAATAAGGGTCGCCTCTCGCTCCATGGTGGAACTGTTCTCCCACTCCGGCGAGCCTGCCTCCAAGCGCCTGCTCGTGGTGACCAGGATACATGAGGTGCCCGTGGCCCTGGGTGTCTGTGCCAGCGTGGTGGTGCTGCTGCAGAGAGCCCGCCATGGTCCTGAGGAGGTGGTGCTGGTGGACCTGGTGGTCACCGGCCGGTCCCGCTGCATGGGACTCCCCCACAAAGCCACAGTGGTTCCTCATCAGGAAATCCCGAGCGGAGCTCGCGTATGAGTCCGCGCAAGATGTGCCCTGGGCCGCGAACGCTGCTTCGCTGTGGCCCTGGGGGGAGATCATGTGGTGATCGGGGCTGAGTTTGAAGGCAGGTGTGGCACCCATGTGAAGCGGCATGTTAAAATCCATGAAGACGCTGGACTCTCGGTCCATCTGGTGTTGCATTGTCTCGTGAATAGTAGGCCTACTTCAAATTCAAAGGTTAGTTTAAGCTGTACAGTAAACCACGCCTCACGCAGCACAAAGCTGTCGCAATATAAAAACTCCAATAAAAAAGTTAAAAGCAGGTCCAAATCAAGATGTTACTCAAGTTGTACTAGGTCAAATCAAGACAAAACACAGTGTGCCTCAGAGAATACTCTTCAGTTCAGTTGTGTGTATGTCTGTCTATGCTCGAGTAATTAACTAACTTCTTGGACCTCTGTCCTCTCCTTTTACAACAAACGGGTGTCCCACAGATGTGTCTGATTGGTCATTCCCACAAATGCCCTGTGTCTGTGTGAGCCAATAAGGTATGTGTACTATGTTATTAGCATAGAACTCCGCCCAGTGTGACTTTGGAGGACAGGGAAAGTAGCCTCATGGCCTGAAAAAGTCCCCTGGGCAAGAACTATTTTACATTTCAGCGGCAAAGGAAAATTATCAGGAATTCTTTAGTCTACTGAAAACCATTTAAGTTGTGTAACTGTTAAGGCATTAATGTATAGGCTAGCTACTACAAACAATAACAATAGGCTTAATATAGCCTATGAAAGGAACAATTTCTAGGCTATTTTAAAGAAAAGGTCAGCAAATAAATGCAAGGTTTTACAAAGTTGGGAATGTGTGTGAGTGTTGTGAGACACTATAGGCTACTTAGTTGCAAGTTATTAATCAAAGTTGCAATGTTTTGTAGGCATTATACGTAGCCTATAAACAGGGGTCCCTCATGAAACATATATATCTTGTATAGGCTATCTGGTAGGGTCATACTTAGGCTATTTTCTAAACTTTCCCTTCATAAGATTCTTTGCGACTTTTTATCTGTCATTCAGGACATATTAAGGATACAACATCAACTGAGTTTGGTTTTGTTGCAATTTGTTGCACCCATTTTTGCATAAAATTCCTGGACTAACAAGCAAAACGTAAGGTGTTAACAATGCATTGTGTCCAATATCTCTACTTATTAACATGCACGCCCATGTTGAAATGCACAACATGCATCGGGGGATTTCAGCTCATGGCAGTTGCTGGTTTTGGAAGAATCTCAGACAGGCAATGGAATGAGAGAAACATTCCATTCCATCCATATGATAATAACCCACTTTTAGTATGCTAAACCTGACCATCAGACAGTGAGTGTGCATGTTAACATGGGTGAGCGTGTTAATAGGTACACATTGGACACAATGCATTGTTAACACCTTTTGTTTTGTTTGTTGGGAAAGCTTCAGATTGGGCTGAAGGCGGTTCTTCTACAGATGAACATGCATATGTTGTGCATGTCAACATGGGTGTGCATGTTAATAGGTAGAGATATCGGACACAATGCATTGTTAACACCTTTCGATGTGCTTGTTAGTCCAGGATATTTTTGCAAAAAATGGGTGCAACAAAACCAATTTGGGTTGGTGTATAATCAACATTTTGTATTCAATAGTTGGATAAGAAGCATGCAATTTCACTGCCTTCCAAATATTTATGGCCAGAGAATGGAACATCACTGGGTGTTGGTCTTACCTTTTACCTTTTATAAATGAGTTAATACAAGCTTTGCAGATGTTCTTGGGCATTTGTAGCACATGTAACAATTGACCAGAAACAATGTTAATATGGTAAGCACAAACAAATGGGACATTATAGAAGTGCATATTGGTTTATCTTGTACATGCACAATTCTATAATGACCGATCTCATACATACACAAATACATCGTATAAACATATTGTTTATTATATTGAGGTACATTGGTATTGCCAGATTAAGTGATTCCTAGTGCTTTAGTATCAATGATTTAGGTGTTTTTATTGTTCACCTGATAGCTTCTCCCCAGCATGAATTCTGACAAAAGAATGTGCAACTATTTAGCAACCAACTAAAGCACCTCATGTTCTCGTGTGTTTTTAGCACAGCCATTTGACCAAAGACTTTATCACAACAAACTGTACAAATAAAGGGCATTCCCATGTGAGTCCTTGTATGAGTGTTAAGAGTAGCCCTGTGAACACAGCCTTTACCACAAACTGTGCAAGTAAAGGGTTTTCCCCCAGTATGAGTCCTCATGAGTATTTAGGTGACCCAATTGAACAAAGCCTTTGGCACAGACTAAACAAACAAATGGCATTTCCCCTGTACAAATCATCATGTGTCTTTTCAGACCAGCCATCCTACTGAAGTCTTTACCACCAAATTTGTACAAACTAAACCGTTCCCTGTGTGATAACTCATGGTGTGTGTTTGTTTTGATGATTTCAGGTCTTGGGATAACTTGGCCTATTTCTCTTTTCAAACTAAATATATTTGGTGTGATAAAACAAACCCAATCAATAGAACATTCCAGCAAATGCAAGAGAAGCAAACGAGAACAGATGAATTCAGTGAATTCCTTTTATTTACACTGTGAATCATAATACAGTTACAAAATAACATCATATGAATCACAATAAAACAATTATAACAATGCTGTCACAACATGCATAGCCAGAATTTTTATTATATACAATAATACTGACAATAGAACTTTATATATATATATTTTTTACATGGCTTATTGGAAATAATTGCTATAAACACCGCGTGAAGCGTCCGTTTGGCTGAAGAAGCCTGCCTCTCCAGTGTAAAAAAACTAAATAAGGCTTTTATTCTGCATTTGGCGCAGCAGTCCCAACTCCTAATTGTCTCTGGGTTCCGAGAATCACTTGCTCTGTCCTTCCCATCGCTGGTGTCATTTCAGACGTACCATTCACTGAAGTTGGCTCCGTGAAAACTCCTGAGCACCACAGAATCTGGTGACATTTCGCCATGCGTGTCCGAACCCGGGGACACCGTGGGAGTGGAAGAATCGTAGCCACTGCTGGCCGCCGGAGAAGCATCGGAGATTGACCTTGAGGACGTGGAGTCGTGAACCTATGTGAAAGAAGTCAGATCAGTTTATTTGCACACAATCAGAGTTAAATGAACACTGAGGTTCAGCAGTGGAGCCCTGTTCAATACATCAGTCCTGTTAAGTCTAAGTTGTATCATGGAACAAGCTGTTAGAAATGACGAAACTTGTGCGTAAAATAGCAAAAAAAAAAAAGGTTGTTTACCTTCATGTGTTTTCGCAGGGAGCTGGGATGGCTGTAGGAATTGTCACACATCTTGCACACATAGGGCTTTTCAGACGAATGAACGTGCATGTGTTTCTTGCGGTCACTGCTGTTGGCGAAGCGTCTCTCACAGTTGAAGTATTCACACACAAACGGTTTTTCCCCTGAGACAGAAACACAGAAAATTAGAATCATGCGGCAAACTCAACATTTATATGAATAATCAAATAACCATCCAAAATACATTGCATTAAACAATGAGGCTGCATCAGAACGGTGCTCACCTGTATGCGTTCGCTTGTGTATCTTGAGGTTCTCTGAGCGGGCGAACACTTTGCAGCAGCCGGGGAACGGGCATGCGAACGGCTTCTCTCCGGTGTGCGTGCGGATGTGGTTGACCAGCTTGTATTTGGCCTTGAAGGGCATGGTTTCACGCGGGCATTCCTCCCAGCTGCATACATGTCTGCTCTGCTCCGGACCCCCCACGTGCTCCACCGAGACGTGCGCGACCAGCTCGTGCATGGTGCCGTAGGTCTGGCCGCAGATCCGCCGGTCGCTCTGCTCCGGGTCGATCCACTTGCAGACCATCTCCTGTTTGATGCACTGTTGCCGCGTGTAGCGGAAGAAGGTCTCGGGGTGGTGGTGGGCCATGCCCGTCCCCATGTTGGTCACGCCGTACTGGCAATAAGGGTCGCCTCTCGCTCCATGGTGGAACTGTTCTCCCACTCCGGCGAGCCTGCCTCCAAGCGCCTGCTCGTGGTGACCAGGATACATGAGGTGCCCGTGGCCCTGTGTGTCTGTGCCAGCGTGGTGGTGCTGCTGCAGAGAGCCCGCCATGGTCCTGAGGAGGTGGTGCTGGTGGACCTGGTGGTCACCGGCCGGTCCCGCTGCATGGGACTCCCCCACAAAGCCACAGTGGTTCCTCATCAGGAAATCCCGAGCGGAGCTCGCGTATGAGTCCGCGCAAGATGTGCCCTGGGCCGCGAACGCTGCTTCGCTGTGGCCCTGGGGGGAGATCATGTGGTGATCGGGGCTGAGTTTGAAGGCAGGTGTGGCACCCATGTGAAGCGGCATGTTAAAATCCATGAAGACGCTGGACTCTCGGTCCATCTGGTGTTGCATTGTCTCGTGAATAGTAGGCCTACTTCAAATTCAGAGGTTAGTTTAAGCTGTACAGTAAACCACGCCTCACGCAGCACAAAGCTGTCGCAATATAAAAACTCCAATAAAAAAGTTAAAAGCAGGTCCAAATCAAGATGTTACTCAAGTTGTACTAGGTCAAATCAAGACAAAACACAGTGTGCCTCAGAGAATACTCTTCAGTTCAGTTGTGTGTATGTCTGTCTATGCTCGAGTAATTAACTAACTTCTTGGACCTCTGTCCTCTCCTTTTACAACAAACGGGTGTCCCACAGATGTGTCTGATTGGTCATTCCCACAAATGCCCTGTGTCTGTGTGAGCCAATAAGGTATGTGTACTATGTTATTAGCATAGAACTCCGCCCAGTGTGACTTTGGAGGACAGGGAAAGTAGCCTCATGGCCTGAAAAAGTCCCCTGGGCAAGAACTATTTTACATTTCAGCGGCAAAGGAAAATTATCAGGAATTCTTTAGTCTACTGAAAACCATTTAAGTTGTGTAACTGTTAAGGCATTAATGTATAGGCTAGCTACTACAAACAATAACAATAGGCTTAATATAGCCTATGAAAGGAACAATTTCTAGGCTATTTTAAAGAAAAGGTCAGCAAATAAATGCAAGGTTTTACAAAGTTGGGAATGTGTGTGAGTGTTGTGAGACACTATAGGCTACTTAGTTGCAAGTTATTAATCAAAGTTGCAATGTTTTGTAGGCATTATACGTAGCCTATAAACAGGGGTCCCTCATGAAACATATATATCTTGTATAGGCTATCTGGTAGGGTCATACTTAGGCTATTTTCTAAACTTTCCCTTCATAAGATTCTTTGCGACTTTTTATCTGTCATTCAGGACATATTAAGGATACAACATCAACTGAGTTTGGTTTTGTTGCAATTTGTTGCACCCATTTTTGCATAAAATTCCTGGACTAACAAGCAAAACGTAAGGTGTTAACAATGCATTGTGTCCAATATCTCTACTTATTAACATGCACGCCCATGTTGAAATGCACAACATGCATCGGGGGATTTCAGCTCATGGCAGTTGCTGGTTTTGGAAGAATCTCAGACAGGCAATGGAATGAGAGAAACATTCCATTCCATCCATATGATAATAACCCACTTTTAGTATGCTAAACCTGACCATCAGACAGTGAGTGTGCATGTTAACATGGGTGAGCGTGTTAATAGGTACACATTGGACACAATGCATTGTTAACACCTTTTGTTTTGTTTGTTGGGAAAGCTTCAGATTGGGCTGAAGGCGGTTCTTCTACAGATGAACATGCATATGTTGTGCATGTCAACATGGGTGTGCATGTTAATAGGTAGAGATATCGGACACAATGCATTGTTAACACCTTTCGATGTGCTTGTTAGTCCAGGATATTTTTGCAAAAAATGGGTGCAACAAAACCAATTTGGGTTGGTGTATAATCAACATTTTGTATTCAATAGTTGGATAAGAAGCATGCAATTTCACTGCCTTCCAAATATTTATGGCCAGAGAATGGAACATCACTGGGTGTTGGTCTTACCTTTTACCTTTTATAAATGAGTTAATACAAGCTTTGCAGATGTTCTTGGGCATTTGTAGCACATGTAACAATTGACCAGAAACAATGTTAATATGGTAAGCACAAACAAATGGGACATTATAGAAGTGCATATTGGTTTATCTTGTACATGCACAATTCTATAATGACCGATCTCATACATACACAAATACATCGTATAAACATATTGTTTATTATATTGAGGTACATTGGTATTGCCAGATTAAGTGATTCCTAGTGCTTTAGTATCAATGATTTAGGTGTTTTTATTGTTCACCTGATAGCTTCTCCCCAGCATGAATTCTGACAAAAGAATGTGCAACTATTTAGCAACCAACTAAAGCACCTCATGTTCTCGTGTGTTTTTAGCACAGCCATTTGACCAAAGACTTTATCACAACAAACTGTACAAATAAAGGGCATTCCCATGTGAGTCCTTGTATGAGTGTTAAGAGTAGCCCTGTGAACACAGCCTTTACCACAAACTGTGCAAGTAAAGGGTTTTCCCCCAGTATGAGTCCTCATGAGTATTTAGGTGACCCAATTGAACAAAGCCTTTGGCACAGACTAAACAAACAAATGGCATTTCCCCTGTACAAATCATCATGTGTCTTTTCAGACCAGCCATCCTACTGAAGTCTTTACCACCAAATTTGTACAAACTAAACCGTTCCCTGTGTGATAACTCATGGTGTGTGTTTGTTTTGATGATTTCAGGTCTTGGGATAACTTGGCCTATTTCTCTTTTCAAACTAAATATATTTGGTGTGATAAAACAAACCCAATCAATAGAACATTCCAGCAAATGCAAGAGAAGCAAACGAGAACAGATGAATTCAGTGAATTCCTTTTATTTACACTGTGAATCATAATACAGTTACAAAATAACATCATATGAATCACAATAAAACAATTATAACAATGCTGTCACAACATGCATAGCCAGAATTTTTATTATATACAATAATACTGACAATAGAACTTTATATATATATATTTTTTACATGGCTTATTGGAAATAATTGCTATAAACACCGCGTGAAGCGTCCGTTTGGCTGAAGAAGCCTGCCTCTCCAGTGTAAAAAAACTAAATAAGGCTTTTATTCTGCATTTGGCGCAGCAGTCCCAACTCCTAATTGTCTCTGGGTTCCGAGAATCACTTGCTCTGTCCTTCCCATCGCTGGTGTCATTTCAGACGTACCATTCACTGAAGTTGGCTCCGTGAAAACTCCTGAGCACCACAGAATCTGGTGACATTTCGCCATGCGTGTCCGAACCCGGGGACACCGTGGGAGTGGAAGAATCGTAGCCACTGCTGGCCGCCGGAGAAGCATCGGAGATTGACCTTGAGGACGTGGAGTCGTGAACCTATGTGAAAGAAGTCAGATCAGTTTATTTGCACACAATCAGAGTTAAATGAACACTGAGGTTCAGCAGTGGAGCCCTGTTCAATACATCAGTCCTGTTAAGTCTAAGTTGTATCATGGAACAAGCTGTTAGAAATGACGAAACTTGTGCGTAAAATAGCAAAAAAAAAAAAAGGTTGTTTACCTTCATGTGTTTTCGCAGGGAGCTGGGATGGCTGTAGGAATTGTCACACATCTTGCACACATAGGGCTTTTCAGACGAATGAACGTGCATGTGTTTCTTGCGGTCACTGCTGTTGGCGAAGCGTCTCTCACAGTTGAAGTATTCACACACAAACGGTTTTTCCCCTGAGACAGAAACACAGAAAATTAGAATCATGCGGCAAACTCAACATTTATATGAATAATCAAATAACCATCCAAAATACATTGCATTAAACAATGAGGCTGCATCAGAACGGTGCTCACCTGTATGCGTTCGCTTGTGTATCTTGAGGTTCTCTGAGCGGGCGAACACTTTGCAGCAGCCGGGGAACGGGCATGCGAACGGCTTCTCTCCGGTGTGCGTGCGGATGTGGTTGACCAGCTTGTATTTGGCCTTGAAGGGCATGGTTTCACGCGGGCATTCCTCCCAGCTGCACACATGTCTGCTCTGCTCCGGACCCCCCACGTGCTCCACCGAGACGTGCGCGACCAGCTCGTGCATGGTGCCGTAGGTCTGGCCGCAGATCCGCCGGTCGCTCTGCTCCGGGTCGATCCACTTGCAGACCATCTCCTGTTTGATGCACTGTTGCCGCGTGTAGCGGAAGAAGGTCTCGGGGTGGTGGTGGGCCATGCCCGTCCCCATGTTGGTCACGCCGTACTGGCAATAAGGGTCGCCTCTCGCTCCATGGTGGAACTGTTCTCCCACTCCGGCGAGCCTGCCTCCAAGCGCCTGCTCGTGGTGACCAGGATACATGAGGTGCCCGTGGCCCTGGGTGTCTGTGCCAGCGTGGTGGTGCTGCTGCAGAGAGCCCGCCATGGTCCTGAGGAGGTGGTGCTGGTGGACCTGGTGGTCACCGGCCGGTCCCGCTGCATGGGACTCCCCCACAAAGCCACAGTGGTTCCTCATCAGGAAATCCCGAGCGGAGCTCGCGTATGAGTCCGCGCAAGATGTGCCCTGGGCCGCGAACGCTGCTTCGCTGTGGCCCTGGGGGGAGATCATGTGGTGATCGGGGCTGAGTTTGAAGGCAGGTGTGGCACCCATGTGAAGCGGCATGTTAAAATCCATGAAGACGCTGGACTCTCGGTCCATCTGGTGTTGCATTGTCTCGTGAATAGTAGGCCTACTTCAAATTCAAAGGTTAGTTTAAGCTGTACAGTAAACCACGCCTCACGCAGCACAAAGCTGTCGCAATATAAAAACTCCAATAAAAAAGTTAAAAGCAGGTCCAAATCAAGATGTTACTCAAGTTGTACTAGGTCAAATCAAGACAAAACACAGTGTGCCTCAGAGAATACTCTTCAGTTCAGTTGTGTGTATGTCTGTCTATGCTCGAGTAATTAACTAACTTCTTGGACCTCTGTCCTCTCCTTTTACAACAAACGGGTGTCCCACAGATGTGTCTGATTGGTCATTCCCACAAATGCCCTGTGTCTGTGTGAGCCAATAAGGTATGTGTACTATGTTATTAGCATAGAACTCCGCCCAGTGTGACTTTGGAGGACAGGGAAAGTAGCCTCATGGCCTGAAAAAGTCCCCTGGGCAAGAACTATTTTACATTTCAGCGGCAAAGGAAAATTATCAGGAATTCTTTAGTCTACTGAAAACCATTTAAGTTGTGTAACTGTTAAGGCATTAATGTATAGGCTAGCTACTACAAACAATAACAATAGGCTTAATATAGCCTATGAAAGGAACAATTTCTAGGCTATTTTAAAGAAAAGGTCAGCAAATAAATGCAAGGTTTTACAAAGTTGGGAATGTGTGTGAGTGTTGTGAGACACTATAGGCTACTTAGTTGCAAGTTATTAATCAAAGTTGCAATGTTTTGTAGGCATTATACGTAGCCTATAAACAGGGGTCCCTCATGAAACATATATATCTTGTATAGGCTATCTGGTAGGGTCATACTTAGGCTATTTTCTAAACTTTCCCTTCATAAGATTCTTTGCGACTTTTTATCTGTCATTCAGGACATATTAAGGATACAACATCAACTGAGTTTGGTTTTGTTGCAATTTGTTGCACCCATTTTTGCATAAAATTCCTGGACTAACAAGCAAAACGTAAGGTGTTAACAATGCATTGTGTCCAATATCTCTACTTATTAACATGCACGCCCATGTTGAAATGCACAACATGCATCGGGGGATTTCAGCTCATGGCAGTTGCTGGTTTTGGAAGAATCTCAGACAGGCAATGGAATGAGAGAAACATTCCATTCCATCCATATGATAATAACCCACTTTTAGTATGCTAAACCTGACCATCAGACAGTGAGTGTGCATGTTAACATGGGTGAGCGTGTTAATAGGTACACATTGGACACAATGCATTGTTAACACCTTTTGTTTTGTTTGTTGGGAAAGCTTCAGATTGGGCTGAAGGCGGTTCTTCTACAGATGAACATGCATATGTTGTGCATGTCAACATGGGTGTGCATGTTAATAGGTAGAGATATCGGACACAATGCATTGTTAACACCTTTCGATGTGCTTGTTAGTGCTGGATATTTTTGCAAAAAATGGGTGCAACAAAACCAATTTGGGTTGGTGTATAATCAACATTTTGTATTCAATAGTTGGATAAGAAGCATGCAATTTCACTGCCTTCCAAATATTTATGGCCAGAGAATGGAACATCACTGGGTGTTGGTCTTACCTTTTACCTTTTATAAATGAGTTAATACAAGCTTTGCAGATGTTCTTGGGCATTTGTAGCACATGTAACAATTGACCAGAAACAATGTTAATATGGTAAGCACAAACAAATGGGACATTATAGAAGTGCATATTGGTTTATCTTGTACATGCACAATTCTATAATGACCGATCTCATACATACACAAATACATCGTATAAACATATTGTTTATTATATTGAGGTACATTGGTATTGCCAGATTAAGTGATTCCTAGTGCTTTAGTATCAATGATTTAGGTGTTTTTATTGTTCACCTGATAGCTTCTCCCCAGCATGAATTCTGACAAAAGAATGTGCAACTATTTAGCAACCAACTAAAGCACCTCATGTTCTCGTGTGTTTTTAGCACAGCCATTTGACCAAAGACTTTATCACAACAAACTGTACAAATAAAGGGCATTCCCATGTGAGTCCTTGTATGAGTGTTAAGAGTAGCCCTGTGAACACAGCCTTTACCACAAACTGTGCAAGTAAAGGGTTTTCCCCCAGTATGAGTCCTCATGAGTATTTAGGTGACCCAATTGAACAAAGCCTTTGGCACAGACTAAACAAACAAATGGCATTTCCCCTGTACAAATCATCATGTGTCTTTTCAGACCAGCCATCCTACTGAAGTCTTTACCACCAAATTTGTACAAACTAAACCGTTCCCTGTGTGATAACTCATGGTGTGTGTTTGTTTTGATGATTTCAGGTCTTGGGATAACTTGGCCTATTTCTCTTTTCAAACTAAATATATTTGGTGTGATAAAACAAACCCAATCAATAGAACATTCCAGCAAATGCAAGAGAAGCAAACGAGAACAGATGAATTCAGTGAATTCCTTTTATTTACACTGTGAATCATAATACAGTTACAAAATAACATCATATGAATCACAATAAAACAATTATAACAATGCTGTCACAACATGCATAGCCAGAATTTTTATTATATACAATAATACTGACAATAGAACTTTATATATATATATTTTTTACATGGCTTATTGGAAATAATTGCTATAAACACCGCGTGAAGCGTCCGTTTGGCTGAAGAAGCCTGCCTCTCCAGTGTAAAAAAACTAAATAAGGCTTTTATTCTGCATTTGGCGCAGCAGTCCCAACTCCTAATTGTCTCTGGGTTCCGAGAATCACTTGCTCTGTCCTTCCCATCGCTGGTGTCATTTCAGACGTACCATTCACTGAAGTTGGCTCCGTGAAAACTCCTGAGCACCACAGAATCTGGTGACATTTCGCCATGCGTGTCCGAACCCGGGGACACCGTGGGAGTGGAAGAATCGTAGCCACTGCTGGCCGCCGGAGAAGCATCGGAGATTGACCTTGAGGACGTGGAGTCGTGAACCTATGTGAAAGAAGTCAGATCAGTTTATTTGCACACAATCAGAGTTAAATGAACACTGAGGTTCAGCAGTGGAGCCCTGTTCAATACATCAGTCCTGTTAAGTCTAAGTTGTATCATGGAACAAGCTGTTAGAAATGACGAAACTTGTGCGTAAAATAGCAAAAAAAAAAAAAGGTTGTTTACCTTCATGTGTTTTCGCAGGGAGCTGGGATGGCTGTAGGAATTGTCACACATCTTGCACACATAGGGCTTTTCAGACGAATGAACGTGCATGTGTTTCTTGCGGTCACTGCTGTTGGCGAAGCGTCTCTCACAGTTGAAGTATTCACACACAAACGGTTTTTCCCCTGAGACAGAAACACAGAAAATTAGAATCATGCGGCAAACTCAACATTTATATGAATAATCAAATAACCATCCAAAATACATTGCATTAAACAATGAGGCTGCATCAGAACGGTGCTCACCTGTATGCGTTCGCTTGTGTATCTTGAGGTTCTCTGAGCGGGCGAACACTTTGCAGCAGCCGGGGAACGGGCATGCGAACGGCTTCTCTCCGGTGTGCGTGCGGATGTGGTTGACCAGCTTGTATTTGGCCTTGAAGGGCATGGTTTCACGCGGGCATTCCTCCCAGCTGCACACATGTCTGCTCTGCTCCGGACCCCCCACGTGCTCCACCGAGACGTGCGCGACCAGCTCGTGCATGGTGCCGTAGGTCTGGCCGCAGATCCGCCGGTCGCTCTGCTCCGGGTCGATCCACTTGCAGACCATCTCCTGTTTGATGCACTGTTGCCGCGTGTAGCGGAAGAAGGTCTCGGGGTGGTGGTGGGCCATGCCCGTCCCCATGTTGGTCACGCCGTACTGGCAATAAGGGTCGCCTCTCGCTCCATGGTGGAACTGTTCTCCCACTCCGGCGAGCCTGCCTCCAAGCGCCTGCTCGTGGTGACCAGGATACATGAGGTGCCCGTGGCCCTGGGTGTCTGTGCCAGCGTGGTGGTGCTGCTGCAGAGAGCCCGCCATGGTCCTGAGGAGGTGGTGCTGGTGGACCTGGTGGTCACCGGCCGGTCCCGCTGCATGGGACTCCCCCACAAAGCCACAGTGGTTCCTCATCAGGAAATCCCGAGCGGAGCTCGCGTATGAGTCCGCGCAAGATGTGCCCTGGGCCGCGAACGCTGCTTCGCTGTGGCCCTGGGGGGAGATCATGTGGTGATCGGGGCTGAGTTTGAAGGCAGGTGTGGCACCCATGTGAAGCGGCATGTTAAAATCCATGAAGACGCTGGACTCTCGGTCCATCTGGTGTTGCATTGTCTCGTGAATAGTAGGCCTACTTCAAATTCAAAGGTTAGTTTAAGCTGTACAGTAAACCACGCCTCACGCAGCACAAAGCTGTCGCAATATAAAAACTCCAATAAAAAAGTTAAAAGCAGGTCCAAATCAAGATGTTACTCAAGTTGTACTAGGTCAAATCAAGACAAAACACAGTGTGCCTCAGAGAATACTCTTCAGTTCAGTTGTGTGTATGTCTGTCTATGCTCGAGTAATTAACTAACTTCTTGGACCTCTGTCCTCTCCTTTTACAACAAACGGGCGTCCCACAGATGTGTCTGATTGGTCATTCCCACAAATGCCCTGTGTCTGTGTGAGCCAATAAGGTATGTGCACTATGTTATTAGCATAGAACTCCGCCCAGTGTGACTTTGGAGGACAGGGAAAGTAGCCTCATGGCCTGAAAAAGTCCCCTGGGCAAGAACTATTTTACATTTCAGCGGCAAAGGAAAATTATCAGGAATTCTTTAGTCTACTGAAAACCATTTAAGTTGTGTAACTGTTAAGGCATTAATGTATAGGCTAGCTACTACAAACAATAACAATAGGCTTAATATAGCCTATGAAAGGAACAATTTCTAGGCTATTTTAAAGAAAAGGTCAGCAAATAAATGCAAGGTTTTACAAAGTTGGGAATGTGTGTGAGTGTTGTGAGACACTATAGGCTACTTAGTTGCAAGTTATTAATCAAAGTTGCAATGTTTTGTAGGCATTATACGTAGCCTATAAACAGGGGTCCCTCGTGAAACATATATATCTTGTATAGGCTATCTGGTAGGGTCATACTTAGGCTATTTTCTAAACTTTCCCTTCATAAGATTCTTTGCGACTTTTTATCTGTCATTCAGGACATATTAAGGATACAACATCAACTGAGTTTGGTTTTGTTGCAATTTGTTGCACCCATTTTTGCATAAAATTCCTGGACTAACAAGCAAAACGTAAGGTGTTAACAATGCATTGTGTCCAATATCTCTACTTATTAACATGCACGCCCATGTTGAAATGCACAACATATGCATCGGGGGATGTTCAGCTCATGGCAGTTGCTGGTTTTGGAAGAATCTCAGACAGGCAATGGAATGAGAGAAACATTCCATTCCATCCATATGATAATAACCCACTTTTAGTATGCTAAACCTGACCATCAGACAGTGAGTGTGCATGTTAACATGGGTGAGCGTGTTAATAGGTAAACATTGGACACAATGCATTGTTAACACCTTTTGTTTTGTTTGTTGGGAAAGCTTCAGATTGGGCTGAAGGCGGTTCTTCTACAGATAAACATGCATATGTTGTGCATGTCAACATGGGTGTGCATGTTAATAGGTAGAGATATCGGACACAATGCATTGTTAACACCTTTCGTTGTGCTTGTTAGTCCAGGATATTTTTGCAAAAAATGGGTGCAACAAAACCAATTTGGGTTGGTGTATAATCAACATTTTGTATTCAATAGTTGGATAAGAAGCATGCAATTTCACTGCCTTCCAAATATTTATGGCCAGAGAATGGAACATCACTGGGTGTTGGTCTTACCTTTTACCTTTTATAAATGAGTTAATACAAGCTTTGCAGATGTTCTTGGTCATTTGTAGCACATGTAACAATTGACCAGAAACAATGTTAATATGGTAAGCACAAACAAATGGGACATTCTAGAAGTGCATATTGGTTTATCTTGTACATGCACAATTCTATAATGACCGATCTCATACATACACAAATACATTGTATAAACATATTGTTTATTATATTGAGGTACATTGGTATTGCCAGATTAAGTGATTCCTAGTGCTTTAGTATCAATGATTTAGGTGTTTTTATTGTTCACCTGATAGCTTCTCCCCAGCATGAATTCTGACAAAAGAATGTGCAACTATTTAGCAACCAACTAAAGCACCTCATGTTCTCGTGTGTTTTTAGCACAGCCATTTGACCAAAGACTTTATCACAACAAACTGTACAAATAAAGGGCATTCCCATATGAGTCCTTGTATGAGTGTTAAGAGTAGCCCTGTGAACACAGCCTTTACCACAAACTGTGCAAGTAAAGGGTTTTCCCCCAGTATGAGTCCTCATGAGTATTTAGGTGACCCAATTGAACAAAGCCTTTGGCACAGACTAAACAAACAAATGGCGTTTCCCCTGTACAAATCATCATGTGTCTTTTCAGACCAGCCATCCTACTGAAGTCTTTACCACCAAATTTGTACAAACTAAACCGTTTGTACAACTGTACAACTTCCCTGTGTGATGACTCATGGTGTGTGTTTGTTTTGATGATTTCAGGTTGTAGGATAACTTGGCCTATTTCTCCTTTCAAACTAAATATATTTGGTGTGATAAAACAAACCCAATCAATAGAACATTCCAGCAAATGCAAGAGAAGCAAACGAGAACAGATGAATTGGGTGAATTCCTTTTATTTACACTGTGAATCATAATACAGTTACAAAAAAACATCATATGAATCACAATAAAACAATTATAACAATGCTGTCACAACATGCATAGCCAGAATTTTTACTATATCCAATAATACCGACAATAGAACTTTATATATATATAATTTTTTTACATGGCTTATTGGAAATAATTGCTATAAACACCGCGTGAAGCATACGTTTGGCTGAAGAAGCCTGCCTCTCCAGTGTAAAAAAATAAAATAAGGCTTTTAGTCTGCATTTGGCGCAGCAGTCCCGACTCCTAATTGTCTCTGGGTTCCGAGAATCACTTGCTCTGTCCTTCCCATCGCTGGTGTCGTTTCAGACGTACCATTCACTGAAGTTGGCTCCGTGAAAACTCCTGAGCACCACAGAATCTGGTGACATTTCGCCATGCGTGTCCGAACCCGGGGACACCGTGGGAGTGGAAGAATCGTAACCACTGCTGGCCCCTGGAGAAGCATCGGAGATTGACCTTGAGGAGGTGGAGTCGTGAACCTATGTGAAAGAAGTCAGATCAGTTTATTTGCACACAATCAGAGTTAAATGAACACTGAGGTTCAGCAGTGGAGCCCTGTTCAATACATCAGTCCTGTTAAGTCTAAGTTGTGTCATGGAACAAGCTGTTAGAAATGACCAAACTTGTGCGTAAAATAGCACAAAAAAATGGTTGTTTACCTTCATGTGTTTTCGCAGGGAGCTGGGATGGGTGTAGGAATTGTCACACATCTTGCACACATAGGGCTTTTCAGACGAATGAACGTGCATGTGTTTCTTGCGGTCACTGGTGTTGGCGAAACGTCTCTCACAGCCCAAGTAGTCACACACAAACGGTTTTCCCCTGAGACAGAAACACAGAAAATTAGAATCACATGGCAAACTCAACATTTATATGAATGACCAAATATGCATCCAAAATACACTGCATTAAACAATGAGGCTGCATCAGAACTGTGCTCACCTGTATGCGTTCGCTTGTGTATCTTGAGGTTCTCCGAGCGGGCGAACACTTTGCAGCAGCCGGGGAACGGGCATGCGAACGGCTTCTCCCCGGTGTGCGTGCGGATGTGGTTGACCAGCTTGTATTTGGCCTTGAAGGGCGTGGTTTCACGCGGGCATTCCTCCCAGCTGCACACATGTCTGCTCTGCTCCGGACCCCCCACGTGCTCCACCGAGACGTGCGTGACCAGCTCGTGCATGGTGCCGAAGGTCTGGCCGCAGATCCGCCGGTCGCTCTGCTCCGGGTCGATCCACTTGCAGACCATCTCCTGTTTGATGCACTGTTGCCGCGTGTAGCGGAAGAAGGTCTCGGGGTGGTGGTGGGTCATGCCCGTCCCCATGTTGGTCACGCCGTACTGGCAATAAGGGTCGCCTCTCGCTCCATGGTGGAACTGTTCTCCCACTCCGGCGAGCCTGCCTCCAAGCGCCTGCTTGTGGTGACCAGGATACATGAGGTGCCTGTGGTCCTGGGTGTCTGTGCCAGCGTGGTGGTGCTGCTGCAGAGAGCCCGCCATGGTCCTGAGGAGGTGGTGCTGGTGGACCTGGTGGTCACTGGCTGGTCCCGCTGCATGGGACTCGCCCACAAAGCCACAGTGGTTCCTCATCAGGAAATCCCGAGCGGAGCTCGCGTATGAGTCCGCGCAAGATGTGGCCTGGGCCGCGAACGCTGCTGCGCTGTGGCCCTGGGGGGGGATCATGTGGTGATCGGGGCTGAGTTTGAAGGCAGGTGTGGCACCCATGTGAAGCGGCATGTTAAAATCCATGAAGACGCTGGACTCTCGGTCCATCTGGTGTTGCATTGTCTCGTGAATAGTAGGCCTACTTCAAATTCAGAGGTTAGTTTAAGCTGTACAGTAAACAACGCCTCACGCAGCACAAAGCTGTCGCAATATAAAAACTCCAATAAAAAAGTTAAAAGCAGGTCCAAATCAAGATGTTACTCAAGTTGTACTAGGTCAAATCAAGACAAAACACAGTGTGCCTCAGAGAATACTCTTCAGTTCAGTTGTGTGTATGTCTGTCTATGCTCGAGTAATTAACTAACTTCTTGGACCTCTGTCCTCTCCTTTTACAACAAACAGGCGTCCCACAGATGTGTCTGATTGGTCATTCCCACAAATGCCCTGTGTCTGTGTGAGCCAATAAGGTATGTGCACTATGTTATTAGCATAGAACTCCGCCCAGTGTGACTTTGGAGGACAGGGAAAGTAGCCTCATGGCCTGAAAAAGTCCCCTGGGCAAGAACTATTTTACATTTCAGCGGCAAAGGAAAATTATCAGGAATTCTTTAGTCTACTGAAAACCATTTAAGTTGTGTAACTGTTAAGGCATTAATGTATAGGCTAGCTACTACAAACAATAACAATAGGCTTAATATAGCCTATGAAAGGAACAATTTCTAGGCTATTTTAAAGAAAAGGTCAGCAAATAAATGCAAGGTTTTACAAAGTTGGGAATGTGTGTGAGTGTTGTGAGACACTATAGGCTACTTAGTTGCAAGTTATTAATCAAAGTTGCAATGTTTTGTAGGCATTATACGTAGCCTATAAACAGGGGTCCCTCGTGAAACATATATATCTTGTATAGGCTATCTGGTAGGGTCATACTTAGGCTATTTTCTAAACTTTCCCTTCATAAGATTCTTTGCGACTTTTTATCTGTCATTCAGGACATATTAAGGATACAACATCAACTGAGTTTGGTTTTGTTGCAATTTGTTGCACCCATTTTTGCATAAAATTCCTGGACTAACAAGCAAAACGTAAGGTGTTAACAATGCATTGTGTCCAATATCTCTACTTATTAACCCTTAAGTGCTGTTCGGGTCATTTTGACCCGTTTTACATTTTCATTTGGAAAAAAAAGGTAGAAGTTAAAAATGTTTCCACCTGAAACTCACTGGCCTTAAAGATTCTTCTGAGATGAACATGTAAAAAAAATATTTTTGCACTACACCCATGCTACACCCCCCTCATATTTTTTGAACCTTAAGTGCTGTTCGGGTCATTTTGACCCGGAAGCACAGAAATACACAGTATTATGCCAAAACACAGACACACAGTCACCCCCACTTCTAACACCCCCCTTCCGAAGCCCCATTCCGAACCCTCCCCCCCTTCCTATAAGCATGAGCAATATTGCCCAGTATTAAATGAAGTCGTTTTTTTTACATGGATTTCAGCTAAATCAGTAAAAACGCCTAGCTCTTTCAGTGTTTAATGTGATATAGCAAAGCAGAAATGCAAACATTTACCAAATATACCATATGAATTGTTTGGTATTGAGTCAAAGTCAATGTATCATGATGATTTGTTAAGTTAAAATTTATATTAGTGTTGTTTTTTTTAAACCAAATATCCACCGGGTCAAAATGACCCGAACAGAACAAAGGTGTAGTGAATCTGAACAGAACTTAAGGGTTAACATGCACGCCCATGTTGAAATGCACAACATATGCATCGGGGGATGTTCAGCTCATGGCAGTTGCTGGTTTTGGAAGAATCTCAGACAGGCAATGGAATGAGAGAAACATTCCATTCCATCCATATGATAATAACCCACTTTTAGTATGCTAAACCTGACCATCAGACAGTGAGTGTGCATGTTAACATGGGTGAGCGTGTTAATAGGTAAACATTGGACACAATGCATTGTTAACACCTTTTGTTTTGTTTGTTGGGAAAGCTTCAGATTGGGCTGAAGGCGGTTCTTCTACAGATAAACATGCATATGTTGTGCATGTCAACATGGGTGTGCATGTTAATAGGTAGAGATATCGGACACAATGCATTGTTAACACCTTTCGTTGTGCTTGTTAGTCCAGGATATTTTTGCAAAAAATGGGTGCAACAAAACCAATTTGGGTTGGTGTATAATCAACATTTTGTATTCAATAGTTGGATAAGAAGCATGCAATTTCACTGCCTTCCAAATATTTATGGCCAGAGAATGGAACATCACTGGGTGTTGGTCTTACCTTTTACCTTTTATAAATGAGGTAATACAAGCTTTGCAGATGTTCTTGGTCATTTGTAGCACATGTAACAATTGACCAGAAACAATGTTAATATGGTAAGCACAAACAAATGGGACATTCTAGAAGTGCATATTGGTTTATCTTGTACATGCACAATTCTATAATGACCGATCTCATACATACACAAATACATTGTATAAACATATTGTTTATTATATTGAGGTACATTGGTATTGCCAGATTAAGTGATTCCTAGTGCTTTAGTATCAATGATTTAGGTGTTTTTATTGTTCACCTGATAGCTTCTCCCCAGCATGAATTCTGACAAAAGAATGTGCAACTATTTAGCAACCAACTAAAGCACCTCATGTTCTCGTGTGTTTTTAGCACAGCCATTTGACCAAAGACTTTATCACAACAAACTGTACAAATAAAGGGCATTCCCATATGAGTCCTTGTATGAGTGTTAAGAGTAGCCCTGTGAACACAGCCTTTACCACAAACTGTGCAAGTAAAGGGTTTTCCCCCAGTATGAGTCCTCATGAGTATTTAGGTGACCCAATTGAACAAAGCCTTTGGCACAGACTAAACAAACAAATGGCATTTCCCCTGTACAAATCATCATGTGTCTTTTCAGACCAGCCATCCTACTGAAGTCTTTACCACCAAATTTGTACAAACTAAACCGTTTGTACAACTGTACAACTTCCCTGTGTGATGACTCATGGTGTGTGTTTGTTTTGATGATTTCAGGTTGTAGGATAACTTGGCCTATTTCTCCTTTCAAACTAAATATATTTGGTGTGATAAAACAAACCCAATCAATAGAACATTCCAGCAAATGCAAGAGAAGCAAACGAGAACAGATGAATTGGGTGAATTCCTTTTATTTACACTGTGAATCATAATACAGTTACAAAAAAACATCATATGAATCACAATAAAACAATTATAACAATGCTGTCACAACATGCATAGCCAGAATTTTTACTATATCCAATAATACCGACAATAGAACTTTATATATATATAATTTTTTTACATGGCTTATTGGAAATAATTGCTATAAACACCGCGTGAAGCATACGTTTGGCTGAAGAAGCCTGCCTCTCCAGTGTAAAAAAATAAAATAAGGCTTTTAGTCTGCATTTGGCGCAGCAGTCCCGACTCCTAATTGTCTCTGGGTTCCGAGAATCACTTGCTCTGTCCTTCCCATCGCTGGTGTCGTTTCAGACGTACCATTCACTGAAGTTGGCTCCGTGAAAACTCCTGAGCACCACAGAATCTGGTGACATTTCGCCATGCGTGTCCGAACCCGGGGACACCGTGGGAGTGGAAGAATCGTAACCACTGCTGGCCCCTGGAGAAGCATCGGAGATTGACCTTGAGGAGGTGGAGTCGTGAACCTATGTGAAAGAAGTCAGATCAGTTTATTTGCACACAATCAGAGTTAAATGAACACTGAGGTTCAGCAGTGGAGCCCTGTTCAATACATCAGTCCTGTTAAGTCTAAGTTGTGTCATGGAACAAGCTGTTAGAAATGACCAAACTTGTGCGTAAAATAGCACAAAAAAATGGTTGTTTACCTTCATGTGTTTTCGCAGGGAGCTGGGATGGGTGTAGGAATTGTCACACATCTTGCACACATAGGGCTTTTCAGACGAATGAACGTGCATGTGTTTCTTGCGGTCACTGGTGTTGGCGAAACGTCTCTCACAGCCCAAGTAGTCACACACAAACGGTTTTCCCCTGAGACAGAAACACAGAAAATTAGAATCACGTGGCAAACTCAACATTTATATGAATGACCAAATATGCATCCAAAATACACTGCATTAAACAATGAGGCTGCATCAGAACTGTGCTCACCTGTATGCGTTCGCTTGTGTATCTTGAGGTTCTCCGAGCGGGCGAACACTTTGCAGCAGCCGGGGAACGGGCATGCGAACGGCTTCTCCCCGGTGTGCGTGCGGATGTGGTTGACCAGCTTGTATTTGGCCTTGAAGGGCGTGGTTTCACGCGGGCATTCCTCCCAGCTGCACACATGTCTGCTCTGCTCCGGACCCCCCACGTGCTCCACCGAGACGTGCGTGACCAGCTCGTGCATGGTGCCGAAGGTCTGGCCGCAGATCCGCCGGTCGCTCTGCTCCGGGTCGATCCACTTGCAGACCATCTCCTGTTTGATGCACTGTTGCCGCGTGTAGCGGAAGAAGGTCTCGGGGTGGTGGTGGGTCATGCCCGTCCCCATGTTGGTCACGCCGTACTGGCAATAAGGGTCGCCTCTCGCTCCATGGTGGAACTGTTCTCCCACTCCGGCGAGCCTGCCTCCAAGCGCCTGCTTGTGGTGACCAGGATACATGAGGTGCCTGTGGTCCTGGGTGTCTGTGCCAGCGTGGTGGTGCTGCTGCAGAGAGCCCGCCATGGTCCTGAGGAGGTGGTGCTGGTGGACCTGGTGGTCACTGGCTGGTCCCGCTGCATGGGACTCGCCCACAAAGCCACAGTGGTTCCTCATCAGGAAATCCCGAGCGGAGCTCGCGTATGAGTCCGCGCAAGATGTGGCCTGGGCCGCGAACGCTGCTGCGCTGTGGCCCTGGGGGGGGATCATGTGGTGATCGGGGCTGAGTTTGAAGGCAGGTGTGGCACCCATGTGAAGCGGCATGTTAAAATCCATGAAGACGCTGGACTCTCGGTCCATCTGGTGTTGCATTGTCTCGTGAATAGTAGGCCTACTTCAAATTCAGAGGTTAGTTTAAGCTGTACAGTAAACAACGCCTCACGCAGCACAAAGCTGTCGCAATATAAAAACTCCAATAAAAAAGTTAAAAGCAGGTCCAAATCAAGATGTTACTCAAGTTGTACTAGGTCAAATCAAGACAAAACACAGTGTGCCTCAGAGAATACTCTTCAGTTCAGTTGTGTGTATGTCTGTCTATGCTCGAGTAATTAACTAACTTCTTGGACCTCTGTCCTCTCCTTTTACAACAAACGGGCGTCCCACAGATGTGTCTGATTGGTCATTCCCACAAATGCCCTGTGTCTGTGTGAGCCAATAAGGTATGTGCACTATGTTATTAGCATAGAACTCCGCCCAGTGTGACTTTGGAGGACAGGGAAAGTAGCCTCATGGCCTGAAAAAGTCCCCTGGGCAAGAACTATTTTACATTTCAGCGGCAAAGGAAAATTATCAGGAATTCTTTAGTCTACTGAAAACCATTTAAGTTGTGTAACTGTTAAGGCATTAATGTATAGGCTAGCTACTACAAACAATAACAATAGGCTTAATATAGCCTATGAAAGGAACAATTTCTAGGCTATTTTAAAGAAAAGGTCAGCAAATAAATGCAAGGTTTTACAAAGTTGGGAATGTGTGTGAGTGTTGTGAGACACTATAGGCTACTTAGTTGCAAGTTATTAATCAAAGTTGCAATGTTTTGTAGGCATTATACGTAGCCTATAAACAGGGGTCCCTCGTGAAACATATATATCTTGTATAGGCTATCTGGTAGGGTCATACTTAGGCTATTTTCTAAACTTTCCCTTCATAAGATTCTTTGCGACTTTTTATCTGTCATTCAGGACATATTAAGGATACAACATCAACTGAGTTTGGTTTTGTTGCAATTTGTTGCACCCATTTTTGCATAAAATTCCTGGACTAACAAGCAAAACGTAAGGTGTTAACAATGCATTGTGTCCAATATCTCTACTTATTAACATGCACGCCCATGTTGAAATGCACAACATATGCATCGGGGGATGTTCAGCTCATGGCAGTTGCTGGTTTTGGAAGAATCTCAGACAGGCAATGGAATGAGAGAAACATTCCATTCCATCCATATGATAATAACCCACTTTTAGTATGCTAAACCTGACCATCAGACAGTGAGTGTGCATGTTAACATGGGTGAGCGTGTTAATAGGTAAACATTGGACACAATGCATTGTTAACACCTTTTGTTTTGTTTGTTGGGAAAGCTTCAGATTGGGCTGAAGGCGGTTCTTCTACAGATAAACATGCATATGTTGTGCATGTCAACATGGGTGTGCATGTTAATAGGTAGAGATATCGGACACAATGCATTGTTAACACCTTTCGTTGTGCTTGTTAGTCCAGGATATTTTTGCAAAAAATGGGTGCAACAAAACCAATTTGGGTTGGTGTATAATCAACATTTTGTATTCAATAGTTGGATAAGAAGCATGCAATTTCACTGCCTTCCAAATATTTATGGCCAGAGAATGGAACATCACTGGGTGTTGGTCTTACCTTTTACCTTTTATAAATGAGGTAATACAAGCTTTGCAGATGTTCTTGGTCATTTGTAGCACATGTAACAATTGACCAGAAACAATGTTAATATGGTAAGCACAAACAAATGGGACATTCTAGAAGTGCATATTGGTTTATCTTGTACATGCACAATTCTATAATGACCGATCTCATACATACACAAATACATTGTATAAACATATTGTTTATTATATTGAGGTACATTGGTATTGCCAGATTAAGTGATTCCTAGTGCTTTAGTATCAATGATTTAGGTGTTTTTATTGTTCACCTGATAGCTTCTCCCCAGCATGAATTCTGACAAAAGAATGTGCAACTATTTAGCAACCAACTAAAGCACCTCATGTTCTCGTGTGTTTTTAGCACAGCCATTTGACCAAAGACTTTATCACAACAAACTGTACAAATAAAGGGCATTCCCATATGAGTCCTTGTATGAGTGTTAAGAGTAGCCCTGTGAACACAGCCTTTACCACAAACTGTGCAAGTAAAGGGTTTTCCCCCAGTATGAGTCCTCATGAGTATTTAGGTGACCCAATTGAACAAAGCCTTTGGCACAGACTAAACAAACAAATGGCGTTTCCCCTGTACAAATCATCATGTGTCTTTTCAGACCAGCCATCCTACTGAAGTCTTTACCACCAAATTTGTACAAACTAAACCGTTTGTACAACTGTACAACTTCCCTGTGTGATGACTCATGGTGTGTGTTTGTTTTGATGATTTCAGGTTGTAGGATAACTTGGCCTATTTCTCCTTTCAAACTAAATATATTTGGTGTGATAAAACAAACCCAATCAATAGAACATTCCAGCAAATGCAAGAGAAGCAAACGAGAACAGATGAATTGGGTGAATTCCTTTTATTTACACTGTGAATCATAATACAGTTACAAAAAAACATCATATGAATCACAATAAAACAATTATAACAATGCTGTCACAACATGCATAGCCAGAATTTTTACTATATCCAATAATACCGACAATAGAACTTTATATATATATAATTTTTTTACATGGCTTATTGGAAATAATTGCTATAAACACCGCGTGAAGCATCCGTTTGGCTGAAGAAGCCTGCCTCTCCAGTGTAAAAAAATAAAATAAGGCTTTTAGTCTGCATTTGGCGCAGCAGTCCCGACTCCTAATTGTCTCTGGGTTCCGAGAATCACTTGCTCTGTCCTTCCCATCGCTGGTGTCGTTTCAGACGTACCATTCACTGAAGTTGGCTCCGTGAAAACTCCTGAGCACCACAGAATCTGGTGACATTTCGCCATGCGTGTCCGAACCCGGGGACACCGTGGGAGTGGAAGAATCGTAACCACTGCTGGCCCCTGGAGAAGCATCGGAGATTGACCTTGAGGAGGTGGAGTCGTGAACCTATGTGAAAGAAGTCAGATCAGTTTATTTGCACACAATCAGAGTTAAATGAACACTGAGGTTCAGCAGTGGAGCCCTGTTCAATACATCAGTCCTGTTAAGTCTAAGTTGTGTCATGGAACAAGCTGTTAGAAATGACCAAACTTGTGCGTAAAATAGCACAAAAAAATGGTTGTTTACCTTCATGTGTTTTCGCAGGGAGCTGGGATGGGTGTAGGAATTGTCACACATCTTGCACACATAGGGCTTTTCAGACGAATGAACGTGCATGTGTTTCTTGCGGTCACTGGTGTTGGCGAAACGTCTCTCACAGCCCAAGTAGTCACACACAAACGGTTTTCCCCTGAGACAGAAACACAGAAAATTAGAATCACATGGCAAACTCAACATTTATATGAATGACCAAATATGCATCCAAAATACACTGCATTAAACAATGAGGCTGCATCAGAACTGTGCTCACCTGTATGCGTTCGCTTGTGTATCTTGAGGTTCTCCGAGCGGGCGAACACTTTGCAGCAGCCGGGGAACGGGCATGCGAACGGCTTCTCCCCGGTGTGCGTGCGGATGTGGTTGACCAGCTTGTATTTGGCCTTGAAGGGCGTGGTTTCACGCGGGCATTCCTCCCAGCTGCACACATGTCTGCTCTGCTCCGGACCCCCCACGTGCTCCACCGAGACGTGCGTGACCAGCTCGTGCATGGTGCCGAAGGTCTGGCCGCAGATCCGCCGGTCGCTCTGCTCCGGGTCGATCCACTTGCAGACCATCTCCTGTTTGATGCACTGTTGCCGCGTGTAGCGGAAGAAGGTCTCGGGGTGGTGGTGGGTCATGCCCGTCCCCATGTTGGTCACGCCGTACTGGCAATAAGGGTCGCCTCTCGCTCCATGGTGGAACTGTTCTCCCACTCCGGCGAGCCTGCCTCCAAGCGCCTGCTTGTGGTGACCAGGATACATGAGGTGCCTGTGGTCCTGGGTGTCTGTGCCAGCGTGGTGGTGCTGCTGCAGAGAGCCCGCCATGGTCCTGAGGAGGTGGTGCTGGTGGACCTGGTGGTCACTGGCTGGTCCCGCTGCATGGGACTCGCCCACAAAGCCACAGTGGTTCCTCATCAGGAAATCCCGAGCGGAGCTCGCGTATGAGTCCGCGCAAGATGTGGCCTGGGCCGCGAACGCTGCTGCGCTGTGGCCCTGGGGGGGGATCATGTGGTGATCGGGGCTGAGTTTGAAGGCAGGTGTGGCACCCATGTGAAGCGGCATGTTAAAATCCATGAAGACGCTGGACTCTCGGTCCATCTGGTGTTGCATTGTCTCGTGAATAGTAGGCCTACTTCAAATTCAGAGGTTAGTTTAAGCTGTACAGTAAACAACGCCTCACGCAGCACAAAGCTGTCGCAATATAAAAACTCCAATAAAAAAGTTAAAAGCAGGTCCAAATCAAGATGTTACTCAAGTTGTACTAGGTCAAATCAAGACAAAACACAGTGTGCCTCAGAGAATACTCTTCAGTTCAGTTGTGTGTATGTCTGTCTATGCTCGAGTAATTAACTAACTTCTTGGACCTCTGTCCTCTCCTTTTACAACAAACGGAGGTCCCAAAGACGTGTCTGATTGGTCATGCCCACAAATGCCCTGTGTCTGTGTGAGCCAATAAGGTATGTGTACTATGTTATTAGCATAGAACTCCGCCCAGTGTGACTTTGGAGGACAGGGAAAGTAGCCTCATGACCTGAAAAAGTCCCCTGGGCAAGAACTATTTTACATTTCAGCGGCAAAGGAAAATTATCAGGACTTCTTTAGTCTACTGAAAACCATTTAAATTGTGTAACTGTTAAGGCATTAATGTATAGGCTAGCTACTACAAACAATAACAATAGGCTTAATGTAGCCTATGAAAGGAACAATTTCTAGGCTATTTTAAAGAAAAGGTCAGCAAATAAATGCAAGGTTTTACAAAGTTGGGAATGTGTGTGAGTGTTGTGAGACACTATAGGCTACTTAGTTGCAAGTTATTAATCAAAGTTGCAATGTTTTGTAGGCATTATACGTAGCCTATAAACAGGGGTCCCTCGTGAAACATATCCTACTGAAGTCTTTACCACCAAATTTGTACAAACTAAACCGTTTGTACAACTGTACAACTTCCCTGTGTGATGACTCATGGTGTGTGTTTGTTTTGATGATTTCAGGTTGTAGGATAACTTGGCCTATTTCTCCTTTCAAACTAAATATATTTGGTGTGATAAAACAAACCCAATCAATAGAACATTCCAGCAAATGCAAGAGAAGCAAACGAGAACAGATGAATTGGGTGAATTCCTTTTATTTACACTGTGAATCATAATACAGTTACAAAAAAACATCATATGAATCACAATAAAACAATTATAACAATGCTGTCACAACATGCATAGCCAGAATTTTTACTATATCCAATAATACCGACAATAGAACTTTATATATATATAATTTTTTTACATGGCTTATTGGAAATAATTGCTATAAACACCGTGTGAAGCATCCGTTTGGCTGAAGAAGCCTGCCTCTCCAGTGTAAAAAAATAAAATAAGGCTTTTAGTCTGCATTTGGCGCAGCAGTCCCGACTCCTAATTGTCTCTGGGTTCCGAGAATCACTTGCTCTGTCCTTCCCATCGCTGGTGTCGTTTCAGACGTACCATTCACTGAAGTTGGCTCCGTGAAAACTCCTGAGCACCACAGAATCTGGTGACATTTCGCCATGCGTGTCCGAACCCGGGGACACCGTGGGAGTGGAAGAATCGTAACCACTGCTGGCCCCTGGAGAAGCATCGGAGATTGACCTTGAGGAGGTGGAGTCGTGAACCTATGTGAAAGAAGTCAGATCAGTTTATTTGCACACAATCAGAGTTAAATGAACACTGAGGTTCAGCAGTGGAGCCCTGTTCAATACATCAGTCCTGTTAAGTCTAAGTTGTGTCATGGAACAAGCTGTTAGAAATGACCAAACTTGTGCGTAAAATAGCACAAAAAAATGGTTGTTTACCTTCATGTGTTTTCGCAGGGAGCTGGGATGGGTGTAGGAATTGTCACACATCTTGCACACATAGGGCTTTTCAGACGAATGAACGTGCATGTGTTTCTTGCGGTCACTGGTGTTGGCGAAACGTCTCTCACAGCCCAAGTAGTCACACACAAACGGTTTTCCCCTGAGACAGAAACACAGAAAATTAGAATCACATGGCAAACTCAACATTTATATGAATGACCAAATATGCATCCAAAATACACTGCATTAAACAATGAGGCTGCATCAGAACTGTGCTCACCTGTATGCGTTCGCTTGTGTATCTTGAGGTTCTCCGAGCGGGCGAACACTTTGCAGCAGCCGGGGAACGGGCATGCGAACGGCTTCTCCCCGGTGTGCGTGCGGATGTGGTTGACCAGCTTGTATTTGGCCTTGAAGGGCGTGGTTTCACGCGGGCATTCCTCCCAGCTGCACACATGTCTGCTCTGCTCCGGACCCCCCACGTGCTCCACCGAGACGTGCGTGACCAGCTCGTGCATGGTGCCGAAGGTCTGGCCGCAGATCCGCCGGTCGCTCTGCTCCGGGTCGATCCACTTGCAGACCATCTCCTGTTTGATGCACTGTTGCCGCGTGTAGCGGAAGAAGGTCTCGGGGTGGTGGTGGGTCATGCCCGTCCCCATGTTGGTCACGCCGTACTGGCAATAAGGGTCGCCTCTCGCTCCATGGTGGAACTGTTCTCCCACTCCGGCGAGCCTGCCTCCAAGCGCCTGCTTGTGGTGACCAGGATACATGAGGTGCCTGTGGTCCTGGGTGTCTGTGCCAGCGTGGTGGTGCTGCTGCAGAGAGCCCGCCATGGTCCTGAGGAGGTGGTGCTGGTGGACCTGGTGGTCACTGGCTGGTCCCGCTGCATGGGACTCGCCCACAAAGCCACAGTGGTTCCTCATCAGGAAATCCCGAGCGGAGCTCGCGTATGAGTCCGCGCAAGATGTGGCCTGGGCCGCGAACGCTGCTGCGCTGTGGCCCTGGGGGGGGATCATGTGGTGATCGGGGCTGAGTTTGAAGGCAGGTGTGGCACCCATGTGAAGCGGCATGTTAAAATCCATGAAGACGCTGGACTCTCGGTCCATCTGGTGTTGCATTGTCTCGTGAATAGTAGGCCTACTTCAAATTCAGAGGTTAGTTTAAGCTGTACAGTAAACAACGCCTCACGCAGCACAAAGCTGTCGCAATATAAAAACTCCAATAAAAAAGTTAAAAGCAGGTCCAAATCAAGATGTTACTCAAGTTGTACTAGGTCAAATCAAGACAAAACACAGTGTGCCTCAGAGAATACTCTTCAGTTCAGTTGTGTGTATGTCTGTCTATGCTCGAGTAATTAACTAACTTCTTGGACCTCTGTCCTCTCCTTTTACAACAAACGGAGGTCCCAAAGACGTGTCTGATTGGTCATGCCCACAAATGCCCTGTGTCTGTGTGAGCCAATAAGGTATGTGTACTATGTTATTAGCATAGAACTCCGCCCAGTGTGACTTTGGAGGACAGGGAAAGTAGCCTCATGACCTGAAAAAGTCCCCTGGGCAAGAACTATTTTACATTTCAGCGGCAAAGGAAAATTATCAGGACTTCTTTAGTCTACTGAAAACCATTTAAATTGTGTAACTGTTAAGGCATTAATGTATAGGCTAGCTACTACAAACAATAACAATAGGCTTAATGTAGCCTATGAAAGGAACAATTTCTAGGCTATTTTAAAGAAAAGGTCAGCAAATAAATGCAAGGTTTTACAAAGTTGGGAATGTGTGTGAGTGTTGTGAGACACTATAGGCTACTTAGTTGCAAGTTATTAATCAAAGTTGCAATGTTTTGTAGGCATTATACGTAGCCTATAAACAGGGGTCCCTCGTGAAACATATATATCTTGTATAGGCTATCTGGTAGGGTCATACTTAGGCTATTTTCTAAACTTTCCCTTCATAAGATTCTTTGCGACTTTTTATCTGTCATTCAGGACATATTAAGGATACAACATCAACTGAGTTTGGTTTTGTTGCAATTTGTTGCACCCATTTTTGCATAAAATTCCTGGACTAACAAGCAAAACGTAAGGTGTTAACAATGCATTGTGTCCAATATCTCTACTTATTAACATGCACGCCCATGTTGAAATGCACAACATATGCATCGGGGGATGTTCAGCTCATGGCAGTTGCTGTTTTTGGAAGAATCTCAGACAGGCAATGGAATGAGAGAAACATTCCATTCCATCCATATGATAATAACCCACTTTTAGTATGCTAAACCTGACCATCAGACAGTGAGTGTGCATGTTAACATGGGTGAGCGTGTTAATAGGTAAACATTGGACACGATGCATTGTTAACACCTTTTGTTTTGTTTGTTGGAAAAGCTTCAGATTGGGCTGAAGGCGGTTCTTCTACAGATAAACATGCATATGTTGTGCATGTCAACATGGGTGTGCATGTTAATAGGTAGAGATATCGGACACAATGCATTGTTAACACCTTTCGTTGTGCTTGTTAGTCCAGGATATTTTTGCAAAAAATGGGTGCAACAAAACCAATTTGGGTTGGTGTATAATCAACATTTTGTATTCAATAGTTGGATAAGAAGCATGCAATTTCACTGCCTTCCAAATATTTATGGCCAGAGAATGGAACATCACTGGGTGTTGGTCTTACCTTTTACCTTTTATAAATGAGTTAATACAAGCTTTGCAGATGTTCTTGGTCATTTGTAGCACATGTAACAATTGACCAGAAACAATGTTAATATGGTAAGCACAAACAAATGGGACATTATAGAAGTGCATATTGGTTTATCTTGTACATGCACAATTCTATAATGACCGATCTCATACATACACAAATACATCGTATAAACATATTGTTTATTATATTGAGGTACATTGGTATTGCCAGATTAAGTGATTCCTAGTGCTTTAGTATCAATGATTTAGGTGTTTTTATTGTTCACCTGATAGCTTCTCCCCAGCATGAATTCTGACAAAAGAATGTGCAACTATTTAGCAACCAACTAAAGCACCTCATGTTCTCGTGTGTTTTAGCACAGCCATTTGACCGAAGACTTTATCACAAACTGTACAAATAAAGGGCATTCCCATGTGAGTCCTTGTATGAGTGTTAAGAGTAGCCCTGTGAACACAGCCTTTACCACAAACTGTGCAAGTAAAGGGTTTTCCCCCAGTATGAGTCCTCATGAGTATTTAGGTGACCGAATTGAACAAAGCCTTTGGCACAGCCTGAAAAAACAAATGGCGTTTCCCCTGTACAAATCATCATGTCTTTTCAGACCAGCCATCCTAATGAAGTCTTTAACACCAAATGTACAACTAAACCGTTTCTACAAATGTACAGCTTCCCTGTGTGATGACTCATGGTGTGTGTTTGTTTTTATGATTTCAGGCCTTGGTATAACTTGGCCTATTTCTCTTTTCAAACTATTTGGTGTGATAAAACAAGCCCAATCAATAGAACATTCCAGCAAATGCAAGAGAAGCAAACGAGAACAGATGAATTCAGTAAATTCCTTTTATTTACACTGTGAATCATAATACAGTTAAAAAAAAACATCATATGAATCACGATAAAAAATATAACAATGCTCTGTCACAACATGTATAGACAAAACTTTGGACTATAGCTAATAATACTGACAACATAACTTTATGATTTTTTTTACATGGCTTATTGTAAATAATTGCTATCAACACCGCGTGAAGCGTCCGTTTGGCTGAAGAGGCCTGCCTCTCCAGTGTAAAAAAATACATTAAAATAAGGCTTTTTGTCTGCATTTGGCGCAGCAGTCCTGGCTCCTAATTGTCTCTGGGTTCTGAGAAACACTTGCGCTGTCCTTCCCATCGCTGGTGTCGTTTCAGACGTACTATTCACTGAAGTTGGCTCCGTGAAAACTACTGAGCACCACAGAATCTGGTGACATTTCGCCATGCATGTCCGAACCCGGGGACACCGTGGGAGTGGAAGAATCGTAACCACTGCTGGCCCCTGGAGAAGCATCGGTGATTGACATCGAGGACGTGGAGTCGTGAAGCTATGTGAAAGAATGAAGGAAGTCAGATCAGTTTATTTGTACACAATCAGAGTTAAATGAACACTGAGGTTCAGCAGTGGAGCCCTGTTCAATACATCAGTCCTGTTAAGTCTAAGTTGTCTTACGGAACAACCGTGCGTAATGATGAAACTTGTGCGTAAAAGAGCAAAAAAAAAAAGATTGTTTACCTTCATGTGTTTTCGCAGGGAGCTGGGATGGGTGTAGGACTTGTCACACATCTTGCACACATAGAGCTTTTCAGACAAATGAACGTGCATGTGTTTCTTGCGGTCACTGCTGTTGGCGAAGCGTCTGTCACAGCCCAAGTAGTCACACACGAACGGTTTTTCCCCTGAGACAGAAACACAGAACATTAGAATCATGTGGCAAACTCAACATTTATATGAATGATCAATAGCTTTAAACCAACGATCATAGCTTTAAATCAAATAACCATCCAAAATACACTGCATTAAACAATGAGGCTGCATCAGAACTGTGCTCACCTGTATGCGTTCGCTTGTGTATCTTGAGGTTCTCTGAGCGGGCGAACACTTTGCAGCAGCCAGGGAACGGGCATGCGAAGGGCTTCTCCCCGGTGTGCGTGCGGATGTGGTTGACCAGCTTGTATTTGGCCTTGAAGGGCGTGGTTTCACGCGGGCATTCCTCCCAGCTGCACACATGTCTGCTCTGTTCCGAACCCCCCACGTGCTCCACCGAGACGTGCACGACCAGCTCGTGCATGGTACCGTAGGTCTGGCCGCAGATCCTCTGGTCGCTCTGCTCCGGGTCGATCCACTTGCAGACCATCTCCTGTTTGATGCACTGTTGCCGGGTGTAGCGGAAGAAGGTCTCGGGGTGGTGGTGGGCCATGCCCGTCCCCATGTTGGCCACGCCATACTGGCAATAAGGGCCGCCTCTCGCTCCATGGTGGAACTGTTCTCCCACTCCGGCGAGCCTGCCTCCAAGCGCCTGTTCGTGGAGACCGGGATACATGAGGTGTCCGTGGCCCTGGGCGTCTGTGCCAGCGTGGTGGTGCTGCTGCAGAGAGCCCGCTATGGTCCTGAAGAGGTGATGCTGGTGGACCTGGTGGTCACCAGCCGGTCCCGCTGTATGGGACTCGCCCACAAAGCCACGGCTACTTCAAATTCAGAGGTTAGTTTAAGCTGTACTGTAAACCGCGCTTTACGTAGCACGAAGCTGTCGCAATGTAAAAACTCAGATAAAAAAGTTAAAAGCAGGTCCAAATCAAGATGTTACTCAAGTTGTACTAGGTCAAATCAAGACAAAACACAGTGTGCCTCAGAGAATACTCTTCAGTTCAGTTGTGTGTATGTCTGTCTATGCTCGAGTAATTAACTAACTTCTTGGACCTCTGTCCTCTCCTTTTACAACAAACGGGCGTCCCACAGATGTGTCTGATTGGTCATGCCCAAAAATGCCCTGTGTCTTTTAGAGCCAATAAGGTATGTGTACTATGTTATTAGCATAGAACTCCGCCCAGTGTGACTTTGGAGGACAGGGAAAATAGCCTCATGCATAACCTGGGCAAGAACTAGTTTACATTTCAGCTGCAAAACAAAATTATCAAACCTATTTAGGTCTATTGAAAACCATTTAAACTGTGTAACCGTTAAGCGATTAATGTATAAGCTAGCTACTACAAACAATAATGCGTGAGTGTGAGACACACACTAGGCTACTTAGTTGCAAGTTATTAATCAAAGTTGCAATGTTTTGTAGGCATATATGGCCTTTAAACAGGGATCCCTCGTAAAATATCTCAGTGGGGCTGCCTGTATAATAATACGGGTCAAATAAAAAATACATAAAAAACACAAAGAATATTTGATTGATTGATTGAGTACTTTATCAGACAGAAATGTAAACACAACAGCATGCATGCGGTAGGCCTATACAGTCAGACATTTGGGCTAAAAGGATAACACAAAAAAGTCCTCTGGACTTGTTTCCTTAATTGTGTTCCTATCAATTCATCAACATAGCATAACAATGACACCAACACACATTTCATCAACAAATGAAAGTTTAGGAAAAGGAAGTGACATCTCCATTTCATGGGTGGCAGGCCTGCTTGTGTAGCCTATACAAAATACCTGTGGTGTTTTTAGACCCAAGGCTACATGTCCTTTTATTTCAGTGAAGGGCCTCTGCCACAAGACATTGTACACAGGGAGGGAAATGCAGTGTTGTTTTTTTTTTATTATTATTTTAGCATGCTGCAATCATAGTATTACAATATTTTGTGCAGAATGCAGATAGGTCATTGGCAGTGCCATCTACCTTTGAAATCAGTATAGGCCTATTCTGAGTTCCCAGAAGTTCTTTTTTTCCCTGTCAGTATAGGCCTATATAGCCTACCTTGTAACATTCTCTCTATCTACCATGAACATATCATTATTTAGATTGTTGCATGTTACATACCTAATTGGATTGGAATATCAAGGAAGTGTGTGTCACATTTTCACAGCTGTGGTGTTTTTGTAGGCATGTTGCCCTGAGGCGTCTTAATAGTAATATCTGCCGTTGGGCAGAAACCTCCTAACTCCAAAAAGTTCATTTTCTGTAAAATTAGCTCAAGTGGAGTTAGGAGGTTTTGACCAAAGAGCTTTTTACTACTTTCCATTGGTTCAATATTATTTTAACCAACACACATACGTAAAGGGTGTTCAATAGCACATATTTATGAAAAAAGAGAGTGCCAATAGCGTGGAGTTAGCTGGTTTGGCAGAAAGTGTGGAGTTACGAGGTTTTGTCCCAAGCATTTTTTACTACTTTCCATCGTTTCAATATTATTTTAACCAACACTCAGATGTGAAGGGTGTTCAATAGCCCTGATTTATATTTAAAAAAAATTGAGGTTAAAAGGTTTTGGCCAGACAGTGATGAGATCTTTGTTGCAACCCTCTTGGACTTATTGTGGGTTTTAAGAACTCACATTATGTACAGTAATGTTAGTTGTTTGTAGTAACATTTATTACATTAATATTTCATATTTTGTGAAATTTGTGTATGAGAAATATTACGTCTCTGTACAACCAAAGTATTCACAGTATGTCCCCTATATGTTTTAATATTGTTCAGTATAGTGTGGCCCCGATCTTTAAATGTTCAATGTTGAGGCATTAACATGTATGACCTAATTGGCACAATTTTCCTTCAGCACTTTAAATAAGCAGATTTTCTGAAATTCTGTACAGACTAAAGGAGATAAAAAGCGTTTTTTTGGTAGGGTCATACTTAGGCCATTAGGACTAAACTTTCCCTTCATACAATTCTTTGTGACTTTTAATCTGTGATGTAGGACATATTAAGGATACACAATCAACTGAGTTTGGTTTTGTTGCAATTTGTTGCACGCGTTTTTGCATAAAATTCCTGGACTAACAAGCAAAACCAAAGGTGTTAACAATGCATTGTGTCCAATACATCTACCTATGAACATGCACGCCCATGTTGACATGCACAACACATGCATGTGTATCTGTAGATGAACCGCCTTCAGCCCAATCTGAAGCTTTCCCAACAAACAAAACAAAAGGTGTTAACGCATTGTGTCCAATATCTACCTATTAACACGCATGCGCGTGTCAACATGCACGCTCACTGTCTGATGGTCAGGTTTAGCATACTAAAAGAGGGTTATTATCATATGGATGGAATGTGCCTTGCATTCCATTGCCTGTCTGAGATTAAATAATTGCTATCAACACCGCGTGAAGCGTCCGTTTGGCTGAAGAGGCCTGCCTCTCCAGTGTAAAAAAATACATTAAAATAAGGCTTTTTGTCTGCATTTGGCGCAGCAGTCCTGGCTCCTAATTGTCTCTGGGTTCCGAGAATCACTTGCGCTGTCCTTCCCTTCGCTGGTGTCGTTTCAGACGTACCATTCACTGAAGTTGGCTCCATGAAAACTACTGAGCACCACAGAATCTGGTGACATTTCACCATGCGTGTCCGAACCCGGGGACACCGTGGGAGTGGAAGAATCGTAACCACTGCTGGCCCCTGGAGAAGCATCGGAGATTGACCTCCAGGACGTGGAGTCGTGAAGCTATGTGAAAGAATGAAGGAAGTCGGATCAGTTTATTTGTACACAATCAGAGTTAAATGAACACTGAGGTTCAGCAGTAGAGCCCTGTTCAATACATCAGTCCAGTTAAGTCTAAGTTGTCTTACGGAACAACCGTGCGTAATGATGAAACTTGTGCGTAAAAGAGCAAAAAAAAAAAGCTTGTTTACCTTCATGTGTTTTCGCAGGGAGCTGGGATGGGTGTAGGAATTGTCACATATCTTGCACACATAGGGCTTTTCAGACGAATGAACATGCATGTGTTTCTTGCGGTCACTGCTGTTGGCGAAGCGAGAGGGTTGGGGAGGGGTGGGCAGGCCTGCTGAGCAGGAGGTGGGGAGGAGTGTGGGGCCAAAACTGGCTCAATAGCACAGTCCTCCCACTCAGGACAAGGTGGTACTGCAGCTGAAAATGCTCTGAAAGCCAGGCAGAAATGACAGGGGCTCTGTATTCAGAAGTGGTAATTTAGCCTCAAACCTTTTCAAAAACGTTTTTGGGACACAAACAGTGTTATATAAATTATTTTTAAATGCATGCTGTAGGACCTTTAAGCTGTAGGCCTACTGTAAACCGCACCTTACGCAGCACAAAGCTGTCGCAATATAAAAACTCGAATAAAAAAGGTAAAAGCAGGTGTCAAGTCCAAATCAAGATGTTACTCAAGTTTACTAGATCAAATCAAGGCAAGACAAAAACACAGTGTATCAGATACAGTGATTACCAAAACCAAATATGTTTACTCCCCAAAACAAAACCTTGAATCCATTTTAGGACACAATCATGTACTGGGGAAATAATAACCAGCATGTCTGAAATGTATTTATACTAGGCCTATTTCTCTTTTCAAACTATGTGGTGTGATAAAACAAGCCCAATCCAGCAAATGCAAGAGAAGCAAATGAGAACAGATGAATTCAGTAAATTCCTTTTATTTACACTGTGAATCATAATACAGTTACATCATATGAATCACGATAAAATATTATAACAATGCTTTGTCACAACATGCGTAGACAAAACTTTGACTAGGCCTATACACTAATCCGAGTAGAGCTTTGTGTATGTCGCCACCTAGTGGCAGCAACATTACTGATGTGTTTACACACATCAGCACAGCCCAGCGTCAGTGATCGATCAACGCAAGCAGCAGCCCAGCGTCGGGGACACAGTCAACGCAGACATGTCAAGTTGGATTGATGATGTTAGACAGTGGCCTTCAGTTACAGATGAAGGTAGCTTATCGGTGATTTTAGTTATTGGTTATGGAAATAGCATGCTCTATTTCCATAACCAAACACTAAAAACTGTGGGAAAACATGGAAAAACGGGCACGCTAGTTACGTTATCTAATTGTAACAATACACTGTATGCATTGTTTCATAGGCATTCAAGAGTATTTCCTTCATCGTCTGGCATCTGATGATCAACAAAATGCCAACTACAGGTCACTCATTGAGGGTCAAAATTATCTGAGCTCTGGATGGATTGGTCAAATACTGCACAATCTACCTGATGATGAACACATAACTCTAAGAGCACCTGTTCGATTCTCACAGACAATTAACAGCCAACATAATGTTGAATTGACTCTGCAAAGACTGGATGGAAGAGTTGTAAATGTGTACTGTGATTGTATGGCTAACAAAGGGAAGTGTTGCAGTCACACAGCAGGTGTACTGTACAAGTTTAAATATGCAGTGACCCAAGGCCTGACAGGAGTATCCTGCACTGACAAGCTGTGTGCTTGGAATCAATCCACTTGGAAAAATGTGATACCGGACACAATTGAAAACATTCAAGGGCCAGAGCATGCACCCAAGAAAAGTATGAAAGTTACATCCTTGGCATTTGAGAGTGATGCAGATGTCATTCAACACTTCTCATCCCCTGAGTTGGCTGGATTAGCAATGATACCTGGCAGCATTTTACATCACATATTGACAGCACAGCCACAGAGGAAAACAACTGACCCACAAACTGAACTACCCAAAGAGCATTTCCAATGTGCTGAGCGTAAATGCACTCTGCAATGTAGTGTTTGAAACATATGTGAAATGTGGGGAAGATCAGAGAGAGAAAATTGAATTAAAATCAAGGGGCCAAGATGGACAATTTTGGCTAGACCAGAGAAAGGTTAGGATAACCAGTAGTGAAGCATCCGATGTGCCTAAAAAAACAGACCCAAGTAAGTGGGTGGAAAGAAAACTAAATGCTGTATTTGGAGGTTGTGCAGCTACCAGGTATGGTCAATCAGCTGAGCCTTTGGCTAGAAAATGGTTTGAAGAGACCACAGGGCAGACAGTGGAGACCACGGGTCTCATTGTACATGAGAATGAAAACTGGCTTGGTGCAAGCCTTGATGGAATTATTGATGCCAATACCATCCTTGAGATTAAGTGTCCTACAGCAAAGAAGCTTGAAGCACATGATGGCAGTCTGCAGAAAATGATTGAATCAAACAAATATGATGTGAAGTATGTTAATGGAAAGTACATCCTTAAAGAAACTGCATCTGGATTAGGCTACTAGTATCAAGTCCAAGTTGCAATGCATTGTGCAAACAAAACAATTTGTAAATTCCTGGTATGGACCCCAAATGAACAGGTTATCGCAGATGTGCCATACAATCAGAAGTGGACTGAAGAACACATCTGCCATCTGAAGGTGGTTTACTTTGAGCACCTGCTACCAGCAATTGCAACCAGAATATCACATGGAGTAATGACAGTGTGTGGACCCAAGTGAAGTACCAGTCTGGACTTTAATGAAGGTGAACTGAAAATAATTCAGGTTTATGGGTTATCTTTCATTTCATGCTGTTCACAGTTCAAGCATACACAATATGTGTTAAATAAAATTGCAGACAAAATTTAATTATTTTCCTTGTATGGTGATCAACTATATCATTTAAGAATAATGTACCACTAAACCTAGTTCCACTCAATCTCCTCTGCCATATCCCACGAATATGCATCACCTTCTTGATCATCAATATCCTCACCTCCAACCACTTAAGGTTGGATTAACTGAGGTTGCAAGTTACAAAGACCTGCACAAATAGCTACTATGTCATCAACATGTTGTACCCTACCAGGGATTACATTACTCAAAATTTTAAAACCCTTTAACCTCCTAATAGCTCTCTCCACATGAATTCTGACATTTGCTAAGCGACGCGTTTGTGAAACTTCATGCTCAGGTAGTACTTTACAGCCACGTGTAAAGGCAGGCATGGCCAAAGTCACTCCTGGAGGCAAAACATCGGTAATAGTGAACCCATGGTCCGCTAAAACTTGATCACCAGGAAGCAGGTTGCCGATAAGACCGCTGTTCTTTGTGATAAAAGTATCACTGGCCCTCCCACCAAACAATTTAGATACAAACATCACAAAACCATTGGGAGCAATGCAATAAAGGGCTTTGTATGTGTTGTGAGATTTGTAATTGCTATATGTTTGTGATCGCTTCATGAAGTTCTTTGGCCTCTGCACAAATATTTCAGTACAGTCTATGATGCAGGTTGCTTTGGGATAATTCATACTGAAACTATGAGGCCTTATTCTTTTCAGAGTATATCTAGGCAACCAAGCAATTATCTTTTCATTCATAAACCTTGCTAGTATTGATCTCCAGACAGCAAATATATCACAGGCTGTGGTCCTACTTATTCCAAACCTTTTTCCCAAGTCTGTGAACATCAAACTAAGACGGAGCCTCATTAGAACTAATAACAGTTGGTCATGCACTGCCAACTTGAAGGTCTTTGAGTGTGGGAGAAAAGCTGTGACAGCATACAAAAGCTGCCAAAAACTGGCAATACCTATGCCTGTGAAAAACCTACAGTCATTGTCATCTAAATCATAGGCTGAGACTGACGGTGTAGGATCTGTTTGTGTTGCGCTGTCCTTTGTTGACTTTGTGGAATAGTAGTTGTGGTCTGTGAGATCTGGCCACTGGATGCCGACATCACACTTCTGCGGATGAATATTCTCCAGGTTATTGAGATCCTCTTCTGCATGAGTAGGTTCAGCAGCACATCTGTTAACCTTCGAGGCGTTGACTGTATAGGGTGCGAGACATCTTCTTTTGGGCGGGGCACGGACAGATGTCACAACCCCCTGTGTAAAGAGACATAAGAAGAAAGAAATATGGCATTAATTTTCAAACTGCATTTCTTGCTAGGCTGGCAGGAATTGTCTGGTATTGCCAGACAATTCCCTGCAAGATCCCTGCCCCATCCCATAATGTTCCTTGTGCCCCACTGCCCCAGATAGGAATATGCCAGGAAAAGGAATAAAACTTACAATATGATGATGTTTATATCCCATGTGCAATACTGGGTAGGGATGCTCTTTGGTTGGTCTGCCATCAATGAAATGTATTCCACACACCTTGAAGAGGAAATAATAATACAATAGTACATAAGTTACCCAACAATACACCATTATCCATGATTAGGCTACATTACATTATGCGTGCTACTGTGTTTCATGTTGACTCGACATTGCTTTGCAATAACGTTAGCAAAAGGTTAGCTGACGTTAGCAGCAAGCTGGGTAGCCTAGCTAGCTGGCTAATGGCGTTAGCCTCCACGTTAGGTGCCCACACTGAGAAATACAATTTGTAGCGTTAGGCAATTATGAGATTCAATGTTGCACAACAAATAAACATCTGCACATGCTGGATCGTCTCAGTTATTGTTCATTTTATTAAATATTAAGCACAAGAGCAGTAGCCTACCTGCGTTTACAGCTACTGCTGGTGGCTACTGCTGGTGTGCTTGATAATTAATAAAGAACAATCAATGAGACAAATGACGATCCACGTAGATGTTTATTTGTTATGTATCTTACATTATATCTACACCTTACTACGAGTCGACCTTCCTGTCCTTGCCAGGGCTTTTGTTCCAGCAGGTCCAGGACTGCTACGAGATAACGAGATTCAATTTTGTTAACCAAAACTCACCCTGCTGTGTTGATTTGGAACAAAGTCCTTTCTGTTGATATTTTTCACCCACGTTTTCTTAACTTCTTGGTCCTCTGCGCGTCCAGGAAATCGATGCAAACTGTATGGCAAAAGACAGGGGCAATCTTCGTGCAGTGAAGGCTTGTGTATTTCACAAACTTTCTTCTTCCATTGTAGGATTTTCACGCTATTGTTGGCACAGTTTATGGCGGAACATGTATATCCACTCGACATCATGAAAAAAAATATTTGCAGAAAAAGAAAACAGAAAGGTTGAATTCCGTGGGTGAATTTCGTTAACAGTGCAAAGCTGCTGCTGCAGTCTGCTCCTGCTCTGTTGTTGTCTGCAGCAGAGTCCCACAGCATCAATGGCGGACGGGGTACTTCCGGTCTGTTTGCCTCAGAGAATACTCTTCAGTTCAGTTGTGTGTATGTCTGTCTATGCTCGAGTAATTAACTAACTTCTTGGACCTCTGTACTCTCCTTTTACAACAAACGGAGGTCCCACAGACGTGTCTGATTGGTCATGCCCACAAATGCCCTGTGACTGTGAGAGCCAATAAGGTATGTTTACTATTTTATTAGCATAGAACTCCGCCCAGTGTGACTTTGGAGGACAGGGAAAGTAGCCTCCTGACCTGAAAAAAGTCCCTGGGCAAGAACTATTTTACATTTCAGCTGCAAAAAAAATTATCAGGACTTCTTTAGTCTACTGAAAACCATTTAAATTGTGTAACTGTTAAGGCATTAATGTATATAACAATAGGCTTAATATAGCATATGAATTTAGGAACAAACAAGAAAAGGTCAGCAAATAAATGCAAGGTTTTACAAAGTTGTGAATGTGTGAGTGTTGTGAGACACAGACTAGGCTACTTAGTTGCAAGTTATTAATCAAAGTTGCAATGTTTTGTAGGCATACGTAGCCTATAAACAGGGGTCCCTCGTAAAACATACATATATTGTATAGGTTATCTGGTAGGGTCATACTTAGGCCATTTTCTAAACTTTCCTGTCATACAATTCTTTGCGACATTTTATCTGTCATTCAGGACATAAGGATACAACATCAACTGAGTTTGGTTTTGTTGCAATTTGTTGCACCCATTTTTGCATAAAAGTCCTGGACTAACAAGCAAAACGAAAGGTGTTAACAATGCATTGTGTTTCTACTTATTAACATGCACACCCATGTTGACATGCACAATACATGCATGTTTATCCCCGTGGCATATTGATGCCACGGGGATGTTTAGCTCATGGCAGTGCTGGTTTTGGAAAAATCTCAGACAGGCAATGGAATGCAAGGCACATTCCATTCCTTACATATGATAATTGCCCACTTTTAGAATGCTAATCCATCAGACAGTGGTTGTGCATGTTAACATGGGTGTGCGTGTTAATAGGTAGATATTGGACACAATGCGTTAACACCTTTGTTTTGTTTGTTGGGAAAGCTTCAGATTGGGTTGAAAGCGGTTCTTCTACAGATAAACATGCATGTGTTGTGCATGTCAACATGGGTGTGCATGTTAATAGGTAGAGGTATTGGACACAATGCATTGTTAACACCTTTCGTTTTGCTTATTAGTCCAGGAATTTTATGCAAAAATGGGTGCAACAAATTGCAACAAAACCGAACTCAGTTGATTTTGTATCTTTAATATTTCCTGAATGACAGATAAAAAGACAGAAATAATATTGTATGAAGGGAAAGTTTCGAAAATGGCCTAAGTATGACCCTACCAAAAACGCTTTTTATCCCCTTTGGCTTTAGTCAGTGCAGAATTTCAGACCTGCTTATTTAACCCTTAAGTTCTGTTCAGATTCACTACACCTTCGTTCTGTTCGGGTCATTTTGACCCGGTGGATATTTGGTTTAAAAAAAACAACACTAATATAAATTTTAACTTAACAAATCATCATGATACATTGACTTTGACTCAATACCAAACAATTCATATGATATATTTGGTAAATGTTTGCATTTCTGCTTTGCTATATCACATTAAACACTGAAAGAGCTAGGCGTTTTTACTGATTTAGCTGAAATCCATGTAAAAAAACTACTTCATTTAATACTGGGCAATATTGCTCAATGCTTATAGGAAGGGGGGGAGGGTTCGGAATGGGGCTTCGGAAGGGGGGTGTTAGAAGTGGGGGTGACTGTGTGTCTGTGTTTTGGCATAATACTGTGTATTTCTGTGCTTCCGGGTCAAAATGACCCGAACAGCACTTAAGGTTCAAAAAATATGAGGGGGGTGTAGCATGGGTGTAGTGCAAAAATATTTTTTTTACATGTTCATCTCAGAAGAATCTTTAAGGCCAGTGAGTTTCAGGTGGAAACATTTTTAACTTCTACCTTTTTTTTCCAAATGAAAATGTAAAACGGGTCAAAATGACCCGAACAGCACTTAAGGGTTAAAGTGCTGAAGGAAAATTGTGCCAATTAGGTCATAGATGTTAATGCCTCAACATTGACCATTTAAAGATGGTGGCCACACTATACTGAACTATATTAAAACATATAGGGGACATACTGTGAATGCTTTGGTTGTACAGAGACGTAATATTTCTCATACACAAATTTCACAAAATATTAAATATTAATATAATAAATGTTACTACAAACAACTAACATCACTGTACACAATGTGAGTTCTTAAAACCCACAATAAGCAATGTCCAAGAGGGTTGCAACAAATATTTATATTGTCACGCTATTGAAAACCCTTTACATCTGAGTGTTGGTCAAAATAATATTGAAACGATGGAAAGTAGTAAAAAATGCTTGGGACAAAAATTCCAAACTCCACACTTTCTGCCAAACCAGCTAACTCCACCCGATTGGCCCTCTCTTTTTTCATAAATATGTGCTATTGAACACCCTTTACGTCTGTGTGTTGGTTAAAATAATATTGAACCAATGAAAAGTAGTAAAAAAGCCCTTCGGTCAAAACCTCCTAACTCCACTTGAACTAATTTTCCAGAAAATGAACTTTTTGGAGTTAGGAGGAGTTAGCAGAAATCAGGGCTGTATTAACCATTGGGCCGGTGGGGCCGTTGCCAGGGGCCCTTGGGGGAACTAGCCCGCGTGGTCAATGACAATTTACAAAAAATTAATGTATATTTTAATCAAAAAACAAATGTGTGGGCCCCTTCTTTGTTGTCTACAGGTGCTTTCTTTGTCCACGGATGATCATCATGGCTTAAAATTCAAGCTGGATAGTGCGCGTCAGGAGGGAGGAGGGGTTATGGTGGGGGGTGGGGGGCCCCTAAAAAATTAGCGGCCAGGGGCCCTCGCGGGGGTTAATCCGTCCATGGCAGAAATATATGTATTACTATTAAGACGCCTCAGGGCAACATGCCTACAAAAACACCACAGCTGTGAAAATGTGACACACACTTCCTTGATATTCCAATCCAATTAGGTATGTAACATGCAACAATCTAAAGAATGATACCCGGTATGTTCATGGTAGATATAAAGAGATTAGGCCTATACTGATTTCAAAGGTAGATGGCACTGCCAATGACCTAACATGTTGCCATCTGCATTCTGCACAAAATCATTGTAGTACTAGGATTTCAGCATGCTAAAATAATAACAATAAAATAAAAAAACAACACTGCATTTCCCTCCCTGTGTAGAATGTCTTAAAATGACATGTAGCCTTGGGTCTAAAACACCACAGGTATTTTGTATAGGCTATACAAGCAGGCCTGCCACTTATCCATAAAAAGGAGATGTCACTTCCTTTTCCTAAACTTTCATTTGTTGATGATATGTATTTTGGTGTCATTGTTATGCTATGTTGATGAATTGATAGGAACACAATTAAGGAAACAAGTCCCCAGGACTTTTTTGTGTTATCTTTTAGCCCAAATGTCTGACTGTATAGGCCTACCGCATGCATGCTGTTGTGTTTACATTTCTGTCTAATAAAGTACTCAATCAACCAATCAATCAATCTTCTTTGTGTGTTTTTTTATGTCTCAGCTCCACTGAGATATATATTTTTTACGAGGGATCCCTGTTTATAGGTTATATATGCCTACAAAACACTGCAACGTTGATTAATAACTTGCAACTAAGTAGCCTAGTGCATCTCACAACACTCACACACATTCGCAACTTAGAAAAACCTTGCATTGATTTGCTGGCTTTTTCTTTAAAATAGCCTAGAAATTGTTCCTAGTTCCTTAGGCTATATTAGGCCTATTGTTATTATTGTTTGCAGTAGCTAATCTATAAATTAATGCCTTAACTATTACAACATTTACATGGTTTTCAATAGACTAAAGAAGGCCTGATAATGTTGTTTTGCAGCTGAAATGAAAAATAGTTCTTGCCCAGGGGATTATTTAAGGTTATGCATGAGGCTATTTTCCCTGTCCTCCAAAGTCACACTGGGAGGAGTTGTATGCTAATAACATAGTAGACATACCTTATTGGCTCACAGGGCATTTGTGGGCATGACCAATCAGACTTGTCTGTGGTACAAAGTGAGAAAAATAATAATTTCCATGTATGCACTCGTGAAAGCTGTGCTTGCGTACTGTATGTTGTAAGTCCCGACATATAGTTGCTTGCATGGTGCATTAAGTGTGTGTGTCACGTGTGTCTGTGTTTGTGTATATGTATGTAGAAATATATATTTGTCTTTATGTTTTGTAATTTTTTTAATATAATGATAAATATAATATAAAACCCTGATAACCTACAATTGCATGTCCAATTCCAAAAATGTGTGTATCTGTGTTTGTCTGTCGTAGAATTTTGAAAAAGTTCAGTCTTGATTACATGGCCAAGACTCAGCAATTCCATGTTCCATTGTTGTTTTCAAAGTAAATCTTATTTTAAGGTTTTATTCAAAATGTACATTTCTTGCCCTGTGTTATTAAAATGAAATAGCTCCACATGGTGGCTAAATACTGGAGAAAAAAACATTATAAACTTTCTCAGAAAGCCACATTCACATTCTGAATATTCTGATCATCGGTATAATGTAGGGGTCTTCAACAGGGATGTCTGACCTTTCATGAAATAATAATCTTATTGAATTTGATTAGAGTCACTCACAACAACAATTTTAATGTAGGTTGGTGTATAATCAACATTCAATAGTTGGATGAGAAGCATGACATCTCACTGCCTTCCAAATATTTATGGCCAGAGAATGGAACATCACTGGGTGTTGGTCTCACCTTTTATAAATTAGTTAATAAAAGCTTTGCAGATTTTCTTGGTCATTTGTAGCACATGTAACATAATTGAACAGAAACAATGTTAATATGGTAAGCACAAACAAATTGGACAATAATATAAGCAGAAATAACATCATAATGGGTCCGGATTCCTGGTGGAAACTTTATCCAATCAGGGGAGATCTCGATCTCATATAGGACTACATACAATAAATTAAATTGGAAGAGATGAAACGGGAAAAAACAAAAACAAAAAAAGCTATAACCTGGAACACTGTAGATTTGAAGCTCTAATTGTTAAGTTTTTTGTTTGTTTTCAAACAATTAGCCTACATGCTTTACATCTAGCCTGTAAGTGTGAACGTTTGTGTGACCAGACAGGACATTATGCGCTTTGTCATGGACTCCCAAATCTAATTGTGTTGACACATAACCTCTACATTAGGCTACACATAATTTGAGGCTGCCAGTTGAATATGTTTTGCTTACAAATAGTTAGAATAGAATTACACTATTCTATTGCAACCTATTTAAAACTTGTAGAATATTTGTCTGTTGTATATATACACTATGGATACAGTGATTACCACAACCAAATATATTTACTCCCGAAAACATGTAAACCTTGAATCCATTTTAGGACACAATCGTGTAGACCTGTTACGTTTGTGGCCCGCAATATAGCCAATGGGGAAAAAAATAACCAGCTTGGCCGAAATGTATTTATACTTGGCCTATTTCTCTTTTCAAACTAATTGGTGTGATAAAACAAGCCCAATCAATAGAACATTCCAGCAAATGCAAGAGAAGCAAACAAGAACAGATGAATGAAGTAAATTACTTTTATTTACACAGTGAATCATAATACGGTTACAAAAAATATATATAACAATGCTCTGTCACAACATGCTTGGCCAAAATTTGGACTATAGCTAATAATACTGACAACAGAACATTATAAAACACACTATGGTTATTTTTTTACATGGCTTATTGGAAATAATTGCTATCAACACCGCGTGAAGCATCCGTTTGGCTGAAGAAGTCTGCCTCTCCAGTGTAAAAAATAAATAAGGCTTTTGTCTCCATTTGGCGCAGCAGTCCTGACTCCTAATTGTCTCTGGGTTCCAAGAATCACTTGTGCTGTCCTTCCCTTTGCTGGTGTCGTTTCAGACGTACCATTCACTGAAGTTGGCTCCATGAAAACTACTGAGCACCACAGAATCTGGTGACATTTCACCATGCGTGTCCGAACCTGGGGATACCGTGGGAGTGGAAGAATCGTAACCACTGCTGGCCCCTGGAGAAGCATCGGAGATTGACCTCCAGGACGTGGAGTCGTGAAGCTATGTGAAAGAATGAAGGAAGTCGGATCAGTTTATTTGTACACAATCAGAGTTAAATGAACACTGAGGTTCAGCAGTGGAGCCCTGTTCAATACATCAGTCCCGTTAAGTCTAAGTTGTCTTACGGAACAACCGTGCGTAATGATGAAACTTGTGCGTAAAAGAGCAAAAAAAAAAGCTTGTTTACCTTCATGTGTTTTCGCAGGGAGCTGGGATGGGTGTAGGAATTGTCACACATCTTGCACACATAGGGCTTTTCAGACGAATGAACGTGCATGTGTTTCTTGCGGTCACTGCTGTTGGCGAAGCGTCTCTCACAGCTGAAGTAGTCACACACAAACGTTTTTTCCCCTGAGACAGAAACACAGAACATTAGAACCATGCGGCAAGCTCAACATTTATATGAATGACCAAATATGCATCCAAAATATATTGCATTAAACAATGAGGCTGCATCAGAACTGTGCTCACCTGTATGCGTTCGCTTGTGTATCTTGAGGTTCTCCGAGCGGGCGAACACTTTGCAGCAGCCGGGGAACGGGCATGCGAACGGCTTCTCCCCGGTGTGCGTGCGGATGTGGTTGACCAGCTTGTATTTGGGGATACATGAGGTGCCCGTGGCCCTGGGCGTCTGCGCCAATGTGGTGGTGCTGCTGCAGAGAGCCCGCCATGGTCCTGAAGAAGTGTTGCTGATGGACCTGGTGGTCACCAGCCGGTCCCGCTGCATGGGACTCGCCCACAAAGCCACGGTGGTTCCTCATCAGGAAATCCCGAGCGGAGCTCGCGTATGAGGCCGCGTACGATGTGCCCTGGGCCGCAAACGCTGCTGCGCTGTGGTCCTGGGGGGAGATCATGTGGTGCTCGGGGCTGAGTTTGAAGGCAGGCGCGGCACCCATGTGAAGCGGCATGTTAAAATCCATGAAGACGCCGGACTCTCTGTCCATCTGGTGTTGCATTGTCTCGTGGATCGTAGGCCTACTTCAAATACCGAGGTTAGTTTAAGCTGTAGGCCTACTGTAAACCGCGCCTTACGCAGCACAAAGCTGTCGCAATATAAAAACTCGAATAAAAAAGGTAAAAGCAGGTGTCAAGTCCAAATCAAGATGTTACTCAAGTTTACTAGATCAAATCAAGGCAAGACAAAACACAGTGTGCCTCAGAGAATACTCTTCAGTTCAGTTGTGTGTATATCTGTCTATGCTTGAGTAATTAACTAACTTCTTGGACCTCTGTCCTCTCCTTTTACAACAAACGGGGGTCCCACAGACGTGTCTGATTGGTCATGCCCACAAATGCCCTGTGTCTGTGAGAGCCAATAAGGTATGTGTACTATGTTATTAGCATAGAACTCCGCCCAGTGTGACTTTGGAGGACAGGGAAAGTAGCCTCATGACCTGAAAAAGCCCTGGGCAAGAACTATTTTACATTTCAGCGGCAACACAAATTTATCAGGACTTCTTTAGTCTACTGAAAACCATTTAAATTGTGTAACTGTTAAGGCATTAATGTATAGACTAGCTACTACAAACAATAACAATATACTTAATATAGCCTATGAAATTAGGAACAATTTCTAGGCTCTTTTAAAGAAAAGGTCAGCAAATAAATGCAAGGTTTTACAAAGTTGGGAATGTGTGTGATTGTTTTGAGTCACACACTAGGCTACTTAGTTGCAAGTTATTAATCAAAGTTGCAATGTTTTGTAGGCATATATACGTAGCCTATAAACAGGGGTCCCTCGCAAAACATATATCTGGTATAGGCTATCTGGTAGGGCCATACTTAGGCTATTTTCTAAACTTTCCCTTCATAAGATTCTTTGCGACTTTTTATTCGTCATTCGGGACATATTAAGGATACAACATCAACTGAGTTTGGTTTTGTTGCAATTTGTTGCACCCATTTTTGCATAAAATCCCTGGACTAACAAGCAAAACGTAAGGTGTTAACAATGCATTGTGTCCAATATCTCTACTTATTAACATGCACGCCCATGTTGACATGCACAACACATGCATGTTTATCCCCCGTGGCATATTGATGCATATTGATGCCACGGGGGATGTTCAGCTCATGGCAGTGCTGGTTTTGGAAGAATCTCAGACAGGCAATGGAATGAGAGAAACATTCCATTCCATCCATATGATAATAACCCACTTTTAGTATGCTAAACCTGACCATCAGACAGTGAGTGTGCATGTTAACATGGGTGAGCGTGTTAATAGGTAGACATTGGACACAATGCATTGTTAACACCTTTTGTTTAGTTTGTTGGGAAATCTTCAGATTGGGCTGAAGGCGGTTAGGGTTACGGTTCCCATCTCTTTCTTTAAGAAGCTTAGATGTGCTAAAATATGTTTATAATCAATGCATGCAATATCTTTCTGAAACTTTACTTTCCCATGATGCTACGCAGTAAAAATGATTATTTTGTACTGGTTAGGAAGTGGTTTGAAGCAACGGTTTTGGTCAAATTAGTAATCTTAGAACACAAATGATGATACATACAGGGGAATTACCCATTTACCTGTACACTGTGTGGCAAAGGCTGTAGTCAAAATAGTCATCTAAAATACACATGATGAAACATACAGGGGAAAAACCCTTTACTTGTACAGTTTGTGGTAGAGGCTGCGGTCAAATTAGTCATCTAAAAACACATAAACGCTTTACATATATGGTTTGTGGCAAAGGCTATATTAACAAAGGTAATCTGAATAGACACATGAGGAGTCATACAGGGGGACAATAAATATATTGATTTGAGGATTGATACCTCTCTGCAAACCCTGTCCTTACAGGACAGTTATCAAACTACATGTGGTTCACCTCCTTTAACTATTTAAGTTGTTTACTTTCCCCACAATAACTGTGGGGCTTGACTGTATTACTATGTACATGGCATACGGCACCAAGGCAGAACTGCCAGTAAAAGTGAAGACTGGCCAATCAGACAACCAATGAATAACTGTGGCCAAACATTGTAATTTGTTCTGTTTTAAAGTAAACTAAACAATTTAGGAGCAATGCTGTTGTGCAGACTTTTATTCTTTTGAACTGTGCAGACTTTTATTCTTTTGAATGTCACTCTGTTAAACAGAATGTTCACTTTGTTTAATTAATTATTGGATTAGTTATTAATTAATTATCCTGTCAATGATGTGAAAGTATAGTGAGTTTTTTAGATGGTTAGGCGTTTGGCTCTGTTTCGTTAAACAATATAACAGCAAACCCAGTCAAACTGGGTACTCATGGTTGAGTTTATAATGTATCTATGTTTTGTTTAATCATACTATATGTGCAACATAACGTGCTAAACATTGCAGCAATCAAATACGAAATTGTAGGACTATATACCATATAGGACTACATACAATAAATTAAATTGGAAGAGATGAAAAAAAAAAAGCTATAACCTGGAACACTGTAGATTTGAAGTTCTAATTGTTTAGTTTTTTGTTTGTTTTCAAACAATTAGCCTACATGCTTTACATATTAATATCCTATAAGTGCGAAAGTTTGTGTGACCAGACAGGACATTATGCACTTTGTCATGGACTCCCACATCTAATTGTGTTGACCTATATCCTATACATTAGGCTACACACAATTTGAGGCTGCCAGTTGAATATGTTTTGCTTACAAATAGTTAGAATAGAATTACACGTTTCTATTGCAACCTATTTAAAACTTGTAGAATATTTGTCTGTTTTATATTACACAATGAGGATACAGTGATTACCAAAACCAAATATGTTTACTCCCCAAAAACAAAACCTTGAATCCATTTTAGGACACAATCATGTACTGGGGAAATAATAACCAGCATGGCTGAAATGTATTTATACTAGGCCTATTTCTCTTTTCAAACTATGTGGTGTGATAAAACAAGCCCAATCAATAGAACATTGCAAATGCAAGAGAAGCAAACAAGAACAGATGAATTCAGTAAATTCCTTTTATTTACACTGTGAATCATAATACAGTTACAAAAATATATATATAACAATGCTCTGTCACAACATGCTTGGCCAAAATTTGGACTATAGCTAATAATACTGACAACAGAACATTATAAAACACACTATGGTTATTTTTTTACATGGCTTATTGGAAATAATTGCTATCAACACCGCGTGAAGCATCCGTTTGGCTGAAGAAGTCTGCCTCTCCAGTGTAAAAAATAAATAAGGCTTTTGTCTGCATTTGGCGCAGCAGTCGTCACTCCTAATTGTCTCTGGGTTCCGAGAATCACTTGCGCTGTCCTTCCCTTCGCTGGTGTCGTTTCAGACGTACCATTCACTGAAGTTGGCTCCATGAAAACTACTGAGCACCACAGAATCTGGTGACATTTCGCCATGCGTGTCCGAACCCGGGGACACCGTGGGAGTGGAAGAATCGTAGCCACTGCTGGCCGCCGGAGAAGCATCAGAGATTGACCTCGAGGACGTGGAGTCGTGAAGCTATGTGAAAGAATGAAGGAAGTCGGATTAGTTTATTTGTACACAATCAGAGTTAAATGAACACTGAGGTTCAGCAGTGGAGCCCTGTTCAATACATCAGTCCTGTTAAGTCTAAGTTGTCTTACGGAACAACCGTGCGTAATGATGAAACTTGTGCGTAAAAGAGAAAAAAAAAGCTTGTTTACCTTCATGTGTTTTCGGAGGGAGCTGGGATGGGTGTAGGAATTGTCACACATCTTGCACACATAGGGCTTTTCAGACGAATGAACATGCATGTGTTTCTTGCGGTCACTGCTGTTGGCGAAGCGTCTCTCACAGCTGAAGTAGTCACACACAAACGTTTTTTCCCCTGAGACAGAAACACAGAACATTAGAATCATGCAGCAAGCTCAAAATTTTTATGAATGACCAAATATGCATCCAAAATATATTGCAATAAACAATGAGGCTGCATCAGAACTGTGCTCACCTGTATGCGTTCGCTTGTGTATCTTGAGGTTCTCCGAGCGGGCGAACACATTGCAGCAGCCGGGGAACGGGCATGCGAACGGCTTCTCCCCTGTGTGCGTGCGGATGTGGTTGACCAGCTTGTATTTGGCCTTGAAGGGCTTGGTTTCACGCGGGCATTCCTCCCAGCTGCACACATGTCTGCTATGTTCCGGACCCCCCACGTGCTCCACCGAGACGTGCGCGACCAGCTCGTGCATGGTGCCGTAGGTCTGGCCGCAGATCCTCTGGTCGCTCTGCTCTGGGTCGATCCACTTGCACACCATCTCCTGCTTGATGCACTGTTGCCGGGTGTAGCGGAAGAAGGTCTCGGGGTGGTGGTGGGCCATGCCTGTCCCCATGTTGGCCACACCGTACTGGCAATAAGGGTCGCCTCTCGCTCCATGGTGGAACTGTTCTCCCACTCCGGCGAGCCTGCCTCCAAGTGCTTGCTCGTGGTGACCGGGATACATGAGGTGCCCATGGCCCTGGGCGTCTGCGCCAGTGTGGTGGTGCTGCTGCAGAGAGCCCGCCATGGTCCTGAAGAGGTGTTGCTGGTGGACCTGGTGGTCACCAGCCGGTCCCGCTGCATGGGACTCGCCCACAAAGCCACGGTGGTTCCTCATCAGGAAATCCCGAGCGGAGCTCGCGTATGAGGCCGCGTACGATGTGCCCTGGGCCGCAAACGCTGCTGCGCTGTGGTCCTGGGGGGAGATCATGTGGTGCTCGGGGCTGAGTTTGAAGGCAGGCGCGGCACCCATGTGAAGCGGCATGTTAAAATCCAAGAAGACGCCGGACTCTCTGTCCATCTGGTGTTGCATTGTCTCGTGAATCGTAGGCCTACCTCAAATACCGAGGTTAGTTTAAGCTGTAGGCCTACTGTAAACCGCGCCTTACGCAGCACAAAGCTGTCGCAATATAAAAACTCGAATAAAAAAGGTAAAAGCAGGTGTCAAGTCCAAATCAAGATGTTACTCAAGTTTACTAGATCAAATCAAGGCAAGACAAAACACAGTGTGCCTCAGAGAATACTCTTCAGTTCAGTTGTGTGTATATCTGTCTATGCTTGAGTAATTAACTAACTTCTTGGACCTCTGTCCTCTCCTTTTACAACAAACGGGGGTCCCACAGACGTGTCTGATTGGTCATGCCCACAAATGCCCTGTGTCTGTGAGAGCCAATAAGGTATGTGTACTATGTTATTAGCATAGAACTCCGCCCAGTGTGACTTTGGAGGACAGGGAAAGTAGCCTCATGACCTGAAAAAGCCCTGGGCAAGAACTATTTTACATTTCAGCGGCAACACAAATTTATCAGGACTTCTTTAGTCTACTGAAAACCATTTAAATTGTGTAACTGTTAAGGCATTAATGTATAGACTAGCTACTACAAACAATAACAATATACTTAATATAGCCTATGAAATTAGGAACAATTTCTAGGCTCTTTTAAAGAAAAGGTCAGCAAATAAATGCAAGGTTTTACAAAGTTGGGAATGTGTGTGATTGTTTTGAGTCACACACTAGGCTACTTAGTTGCAAGTTATTAATCAAAGTTGCAATGTTTTGTAGGCATATATACGTAGCCTATAAACAGGGGTCCCTCGCAAAACATATATCTGGTATAGGCTATCTGGTAGGGCCATACTTAGGCTATTTTCTAAACTTTCCCTTCATAAGATTCTTTGCGACTTTTTATTTGTCATTCGGGACATATTAAGGATACAACATCAACTGAGTTTGGTTTTGTTGCAATTTGTTGCACCCATTTTTGCATAAAATCCCTGGACTAACAAGCAAAACGTAAGGTGTTAACAATGCATTGTGTCCAATATCTCTACTTATTAACATGCACGCCCATGTTGACATGCACAACACATGCATGTTTATCCCCCGTGGCATATTGATGCATATTGATGCCACGGGGGATGTTCAGCTCATGGCAGTGCTGGTTTTGGAAGAATCTCAGACAGGCAATGGAATGAGAGAAACATTCCATTCCATCCATATGATAATAACCCACTTTTAGTATGCTAAACCTGACCATCAGACAGTGAGTGTGCATGTTAACATGGGTGAGCGTGTTAATAGGTAGACATTGGACACAATGCATTGTTAACACCTTTTGTTTGGTTTGTTGGGAAATCTTCAGATTGGGCTGAAGGCGGTTAGGGTTACGGTTCCCATCTCTTTCTTTAAGAAGCTTAGATGTGCTAAAATATGTTTATAATCAATGCATGCAATATCTTTCTGAAACTTTACTTTCCCATGATGCTACACAGTAAAAATTATTATTTTGTACTGGTTAGGAAGTGGTTTGAAGCAACGGTTTTGGTCAAATTAGTAATCTTAGAACACAAATGATGATACATACAGGGGAATTACCCATTTACCTGTACACTGTGTGGCAAAGGCTGTAGTCAAAATAGTCATCTAAAATACACATGATGAAACATACAGGGGAAAAACCCTTTACTTGTACAGTTTGTGGTAGAGGCTGCGGTCAAATTAGTCATCTAAAAACACATACACGCTTTACATATATGGTTTGTGGCAAAGGCTATATTAACAAAGGTAATCTGAATAGACACATGAGGAGTCATACAGGGGGACAATAAATATATTGATTTGAGGATTGATAACTCTCTGAAAACCCTGTCCTTACAGGACAGTTATCAAACTACATGTGGTTCACCTCCTTTAACTATTTAAGTTGTTTACTTTCCCCACAATAACTGTGGGGCTTGACTGTATTACTATGTACATGGCATACGGCACCAAGGCAGAACTGCCAGTAAAAGTGAAGACTGGCCAATCAGACAACCAATGAATAACTGTGGCCAAACATTGTAATTTGTTCTGTTTTAAAGTAAACTAAACAATTTAGGAGCAATGCTGTTGTGCAGACTTTTATTCTTTTGAACTGTGCAGACTTTTATTCTTTTGAATGTCACTCTGTTAAACAGAATGTTCACTTTGTTGAATTAATTATTGGATTAGTTATTAATTAATTATCCTGTCAATGATGTGAAAGTATAGTGAGTTTTTTAGATGGTTAGGCGTTTGGCTCTGTTTCGTTAAACAATATAACAGCAAACCCAGTCAAACTGGGTACTCATGGTTGAGTTTATAATGTATCTATGTTTTGTTTAATTATACTATATGTGCAACATAACGTGCTAAACATTGCAGCAATCAAATACGAAATTGTAGGACTATATACCATATAGGACTACATACAATAAATTAAATTGGAAGAGATGAAAAAAAAAAAAGCTATAACCTGGAACACTGTAGATTTGAAGTTCTAATTGTTTAGTTTTTTGTTTGTTTTCAAACAATTAGCCTACATGCTTTACATATAAATAGCCTATAAGTGCGAAAGTTTGTGTGACCAGACAGGACATTATGCGCTTTGTCATGGACTCCCACATCTAATTGTGTTGACCTATATCCTATACATTAGGCTACACACAATTTGAGGCTGCCAGTTGAATATGTTTTGCTTACAAATAGTTAGAATAGAATTACACTTTTCTATTGCAACCTATTTAAAACTTGTAGAATATGTGTCTGTTTTATATTACACAATGAGGATACAGTGATTACCAAAACCAAATATGTTTACTCCCCAAAAACAAAACCTTGAATCCATTTTAGGACACAATCGTGTACTGGGGAAATAATAACCAGCATGGCTGAAATGTATTTATACTAGGCCTATTTCTCTTTTCAAATGTGGTGTGATAAAACAAGCCAAATCAATAGAACATTGCAAATGCAAGAGAAGCAAACAAGAACAGATGAATTCAGTAAATTCCTTTTATTTACACTGTGAATCATAATACAGTTACAAATATATATATATATAACAATGCTCTGTCACAACATGCTTGGCCAAAATTTGGACTATAGCTAATAATACTGACAACAGAACATTATAAAACACACTTTTTTACATGGCTTATTGGAAATAATTGCTATCAACACCGCGTGAAGCATCCGTTTGGCTGAAGAAGTCTGCCTCTCCAGTGTAAAAAATAAATAAGGCTTTTGTCTGCATTTGGCGCAGCAGTCGTCACTCCTAATTGTCTCTGGGTTCCGAGAATCACTTGCGCTGTCCTTCCCTTCGCTGGTGTCGTTTCAGACGTACCATTCACTGAAGTTGGCTCCATGAAAACTACTGAGCACCATGTGGTTGACCAGCTTGTATTTGGCCTTGAAGGGCTTGGTTTCACGCGGGCATTCCTCCCAGCTGCACACATGTCTGCTATGTTCCGGACCCCCCACGTGCTCCACCGAGACGTGCGCGACCAGCTCGTGCATGGTGCCGTAGGTCTGGCCGCAGATCCTCTGGTCGCTCTGCTCTGGGTCGATCCACTTGCACACCATCTCCTGCTTGATGCACTGTTGCCGGGTGTAGCGGAAGAAGGTCTCGGGGTGGTGGTGGGCCATGCCTGTCCCCATGTTGGCCACACCGTACTGGCAATAAGGGTCGCCTCTCGCTCCATGGTGGAACTGTTCTCCCACTCCGGCGAGCCTGCCTCCAAGTGCTTGCTCGTGGTGACCGGGATACATGAGGTGCCCATGGCCCTGGGCGTCTGCGCCAGTGTGGTGGTGCTGCTGCAGAGAGCCCGCCATGGTCCTGAAGAGGTGTTGCTGGTGGACCTGGTGGTCACCAGCCGGTCCCGCTGCATGGGACTCGCCCACAAAGCCACGGTGGTTCCTCATCAGGAAATCCCGAGCGGAGCTCGCGTATGAGGCCGCGTACGATGTGCCCTGGGCCGCAAACGCTGCTGCGCTGTGGTCCTGGGGGGAGATCATGTGGTGCTCGGGGCTGAGTTTGAAGGCAGGCGCGGCACCCATGTGAAGCGGCATGTTAAAATCCATGAAGACGCCGGACTCTCTGTCCATCTGGTGTTGCATTGTCTCGTGAATCGTAGGCCTACTTCAAATACCGAGGTTAGTTTAAGCTGTAGGCCTACTGTAAACCGCGCCTTACGCAGCACAAAGCTGTCGCAATATAAAAACTCGAATAAAAAAGGTAAAAGCAGGTGTCAAGTCCAAATCAAGATGTTACTCAAGTTTACTAGATCAAATCAAGGCAAGACAAAACACAGTGTGCCTCAGAGAATACTCTTCAGTTCAGTTGTGTGTATATCTGTCTATGCTTGAGTAATTAACTAACTTCTTGGACCTCTGTCCTCTCCTTTTACAACAAACGGGGGTCCCACAGACGTGTCTGATTGGCCATGCCCACAAATGCCCTGTGTCTGTGAGAGCCAATAAGGTATGTGTACTATGTTATTAGCATAGAACTCCGCCCAGTGTGACTTTGGAGGACAGGGAAAGTAGCCTCATGACCTGAAAAAGCCCTGGGCAAGAACTATTTTACATTTCAGCGGCAACACAAATTTATCAGGACTTCTTTAGTCTACTGAAAACCATTTAAATTGTGTAAGCTGAGTGCAGCAATACAGCCGCACTCAGCTTGTCACAGTACCCACCAGGGTGACAGAGCACTCTCAAACCCTCATAGATCTCGTCGTAACCACTGACAAGTCCAAAGTCACCGCTAGCGGGGCTATTGTATGCGGTCTTAGTGATCATTATATGATCTACTCTACCCGAAAAATACACAAACCCAAAGCTAGTGGCCACAGAACTGTCGTTGCTAGAAGCCTGAAGAACTACTCCAGTGAGGCTTTTAATATCAAACTAGCGGGTGTAGACTTTTCCCCAGAGCTGCAGTGTACAGATGTCGAGGAAGCATGGTGCGGTTTTAAAACCAAATTGACCGATGCTCTAGACGACGTGGCCCCCTTGAATACCACCAGGGTTAAAGCCCGCCAAGAGCCATGGTATAACTCAGATATTGCAGAATCAGCTAGACTCAGAGACAAAAAATACGATGAAAAACGAAAGTGCTGCAAAAAGCTCAAGAAAAAATTCAACCATGACCTCAAAAAACACATTGAGCATCTTACTGCTCAATGCAAGAGACTTAGAAACCAGACAACCGCCCTAGTTAGATCCGCCAAAAAAAACTACATCGACGACAAAATCGATGAATACAAAAACAACCCACGAGACCTATGGAAGTTGCTTAACAACCAATTAGGCTTAAAATCAAAAACCATATGCCACAACATAAACATCAAAACGGACGCCGCTCTCATTTCTGACAAAGGTGAAGTGGCTACCCATTTTAACAAAACCTTTACCACCACAGCCCGTTCACTGGTCAAAAGACTGGTCGCCCCATCTGGGCGGTATGGTGAAGAATTTGTTAATACATTCTACAAAAAACTGGGCGTCAGTAAAGACAGCTTTAAACTTTCCACAGTGACAACTGATGAAGTGTTTAAAAAATTGAGCGCCCTACCTCAACACAAGGCCACTGGCCTTGATAAAATCCCAGCTAGATTTCTCAGAGATTCAGCCGCCACCATTGCTCCAATCATTACCCACATAATTAACCTTTCCATCGAACAGGGTCATGTCCCCCAGGACTTCAAACTAGCAAAAGTAACCCCCCTGCATAAAAAAGGTAGCAAACTAGACCCTGGAAACTACCGCCCCGTTTCCATTCTTAGCTCCATATCCAAAGTCATGGAGAAAATAGTCTACGAACAGATTGCAAGATATCTCGATGAGAATAATCTGATTTACGAGTTCCAATCTGGATTCAGAAAATCCCATTCCACTGACACATGCCTTCTCTATTTGACTGACCAAATCAAACGCGAAGCGGATCAGGGCAAGTATAGTGGCATGGTCATGATGGACCTCCAGAAGGCATTTGACACCGTGGATCATGCTATTCTGATTGAGAAACTAAAAGCCATCGGTCTTGACAGCGCAGCAGTGAGCTGGATGCAATCTTACCTGGTGGGGAGGGAACAGGTGGTGGAGATTAACGGTACCCTGTCCCCCCCCCTCCCAGTAAGCTGTGGAGTTCCCCAAGGTAGCATACTGGGACCTCTGTTGTTCCTAATATACGTGAACGACATGGCATCTGCTTGCGACTGCAACCTGTTCCTGTTCGCGGATGACTCGGCTCTCCTAGTCTCGGGCAAGGACCACTTGCAGGTTGAAAAGACACTTAACTCTGAACTGAGTAAGATCTGCACATGGCTTAACGACAACAAATTATCAATTCACCTGGGCAAAACCGAGTCCATCCTCTTTGGATCAAATCATAACCTCAAAAAGGTAGAGAACTTCACAATCAAAGTGGGTGACAAGGTCATAACACGAAAAAACGAAATCTCCTACTTAGGATGTATCCTTGAAGCTAATCTTTCCAGCGAAAAGATGACTTCAAAAGTAATACAAAAAATCAACCAACGAACTCGTTTCCTACAGAGGATCGCCCCAATGGTCAACTTCAACACACTGAAGACCATAGCTGGTGCAATAATCCAGCCCCTCTTTGACTATGGAGTCCACGTATGGTATCGTGACGCCCCACAAGCCCTAAAAACTAAACTCCAAACAGCCCAAAATAAACTAATTAGGGTCCTGCTTAACCTTCCCAATCAGACTCACCTCACCGCTACTCACCAGTTAAGAGTGGGGTGGCTCAGAGTAGATGACAGAGTACAGCAACTTGCAATGGGCCTGGTGTACAAGATACACTACACCACTATGATACCCAAGTACCTGTCAAAATACTTTAAAAACGTTAAGGATGTCCATAATTACAACACCAGAGGCAGTGCCACAGATCACGTTCAACCCAGAGTCAACTCAAAGAAAGGGTCGAACTCGTTCTTCTGCTACACCACAAAAATGTGGAATGCCTTACCGAAGGCCATAAAGGAGTGTGGATCACTAGCATCCTTTAAAATTGCCCTAAAAAACCACTTACAGGCAGCAGCCGTTCACAACTGGTAAAAACCTAGCCCAACCCTACCCTCCCTGCCCCTTCCTTGTATATACTGTACATACTGATTGTTTAGACTTACTGTTACCTGCCCCTTCCTTGTATATATTGTATATACTGTACTTACTGATTGTATAGACCTACTGTTTTCTTTTTTTCTTTACATATCTACTGCATAGTACTGTGTTCTATTTGTCTGTCATTCAATGTTATATGAGATACTTTAATGGTTTCCTGTTGAAATAAGCTTAGTCTTTTCATGGATCTCCTTTTAGTAGACCTTGTACCAGTGAACTGTACCGTCATGAATCTGTACATTTTCCTATGCAAACTTCTAATAAAGCCTTCAATCAATCAATCAATAACTGTTAAGGCATTAATGTATAGACTAGCTACTACAAACAATAACAATATACTTAATATAGCCTATGAAATTAGGAACAATTTCTAGGCTCTTTTAAAGAAAAGGTCAGCAAATAAATGCAAGGTTTTACAAAGTTGGGAATGTGTGTGATTGTTTTGAGTCACACACTAGGCTACTTAGTTGCAAGTTATTAATCAAAGTTGCAATGTTTTGTAGGCATATATACGTAGCCTATAAACAGGGGTCCCTCGCAAAACATATATCTGGTATAGGCTATCTGGTAGGGCCATACTTAGGCTATTTTCTAAACTTTCCCTTCATAAGATTCTTTGCGACTTTTTATTTGTCATTCGGGACATATTAAGGATACAACATCAACTGAGTTTGGTTTTGTTGCAATTTGTTGCACCCATTTTTGCATAAAATCCCTGGACTAACAAGCAAAACGTAAGGTGTTAACAATGCATTGTGTCCAATATCTCTACTTATTAACATGCACGCCCATGTTGACATGCACAACACATGCATGTTTATCCCCCGTGGCATATTGATGCATATTGATGCCACAGGGGATGTTCAGCTCATGGCAGTGCTGGTTTTGGAAGAATCTCAGACAGGCAATGGAATGAGAGAAACATTCCATTCCATCCATATGATAATAACCCACTTTTAGTATGCTAAACCTGACCATCAGACAGTGAGTGTGCATGTTAACATGGGTGAGCGTGTTAATAGGTAGACATTGGACACAATGCATTGTTAACACCTTTTGTTTGGTTTGTTGGGAAATCTTCAGATTGGGCTGAAGGCGGTTAGGGTTACGGTTCCCATCTCTTTCTTTAAGAAGCTTAGATGTGCTAAAATATGTTTATAATCAATGCATGCAATATCTTTCTGAAACTTTACTTTCCCATGATGCTACACAGTAAAAATTATTATTTTGTACTGGTTAGGAAGTGGTTTGAAGCAACGGTTTTGGTCAAATTAGTAATCTTAGAACACAAATGATGATACATACAGGGGAATTACCCATTTACCTGTACACTGTGTGGCAAAGGCTGTAGTCAAAATAGTCATCTAAAATACACATGATGAAACATACAGGGGAAAAACCCTTTACTTGTACAGTTTGTGGTAGAGGCTGCGGTCAAATTAGTCATCTAAAAACACATACACGCTTTACATATATGGTTTGTGGCAAAGGCTATATTAACAAAGGTAATCTGAATAGACACATGAGGAGTCATACAGGGGGACAATAAATATATTGATTTGAGGATTGATAACTCTCTGAAAACCCTGTCCTTACAGGACAGTTATCAAACTACATGTGGTTCACCTCCTTTAACTATTTAAGTTGTTTACTTTCCCCACAATAACTGTGGGGCTTGACTGTATTACTATGTACATAGGACTATATACCATATAGGACTACATACAATAAATTAAATTGGAAGAGATGAAAAAAAAAAAAAGCTATAACCTGGAACACTGTAGATTTGAAGTTCTAATTGTTTAGTTTTTTGTTTGTTTTCAAACAATTAGCCTACATGCTTTACATATAAATAGCCTATAAGTGCGAAAGTTTGTGTGACCAGACAGGACATTATGCGCTTTGTCATGGACTCCCACATCTAATTGTGTTGACCTATATCCTATACATTAGGCTACACACAATTTGAGGCTGCCAGTTGAATATGTTTTGCTTACAAATAGTTAGAATAGAATTACACTTTTCTATTGCAACCTATTTAAAACTTGTAGAATATTTGTCTGTTTTATATTACACAATGAGGATACAGTGATTACCAAAACCAAATATGTTTACTCCCCAAAAACAAAACCTTGAATCCATTTTAGGACACAATCGTGTACTGGGGAAATAATAACCAGCATGGCTGAAATGTATTTATACTAGGCCTATTTCTCTTTTCAAATGTGGTGTGATAAACAAGCCCAATCAATAGAACATTGCAAATGCAAGAGAAGCAAACAAGAACAGATGAATTCAGTAAATTCCTTTTATTTACACTGTGAATCATAATACAGTTACAAATATATATATATATAACAATGCTCTGTCACAACATGCTTGGCCAAAATTTGGACTATAGCTAATAATACTGACAGATGTGTTTTATAACAGAACATTATAAAACACACTATGGTTATTTTTTTACATGGCTTATTGGAAATAATTGCTATCAACACCGCGTGAAGCATCCGTTTGGCTGAAGAAGTCTGCCTCTCCAGTGTAAAAAATAAATAAGGCTTTTGTCTGCATTTGGCGCAGCAGTCGTCACTCCTAATTGTCTCTGGGTTCCGAGAATCACTTGCGCTGTCCTTCCCTTCGCTGGTGTCGTTTCAGACGTACCATTCACTGAAGTTGGCTCCATGAAAACTACTGAGCACCATGTGGTTGACCAGCTTGTATTTGGCCTTGAAGGGCTTGGTTTCACGCGGGCATTCCTCCCAGCTGCACACATGTCTGCTATGTTCCGGACCCCCCACGTGCTCCACCGAGACGTGCGCGACCAGCTCGTGCATGGTGCCGTAGGTCTGGCCGCAGATCCTCTGGTCGCTCTGCTCTGGGTCGATCCACTTGCACACCATCTCCTGCTTGATGCACTGTTGCCGGGTGTAGCGGAAGAAGGTCTCGGGGTGGTGGTGGGCCATGCCTGTCCCCATGTTGGCCACACCGTACTGGCAATAAGGGTCGCCTCTCGCTCCATGGTGGAACTGTTCTCCCACTCCGGCGAGCCTGCCTCCAAGTGCTTGCTCGTGGTGACCGGGATACATGAGGTGCCCATGGCCCTGGGCGTCTGCGCCAGTGTGGTGGTGCTGCTGCAGAGAGCCCGCCATGGTCCTGAAGAGGTGTTGCTGGTGGACCTGGTGGTCACCAGCCGGTCCCGCTGCATAGGACTCGCCCACAAAGCCACGGTGGTTCCTCATCAGGAAATCCCGAGCGGAGCTCGCGTATGAGGCCGCGTACGATGTGCCCTGGGCCGCAAACGCTGCTGCGCTGTGGTCCTGGGGGGAGATCATGTGGTGCTCGGGGCTGAGTTTGAAGGCAGGCGCGGCACCCATGTGAAGCGGCATGTTAAAATCCATGAAGACGCCGGACTCTCTGTCCATCTGGTGTTGCATTGTCTCGTGAATCGTAGGCCTACCTCAAATACCGAGGTTAGTTTAAGCTGTAGGCCTACTGTAAACCGCGCCTTACGCAGCACAAAGCTGTCGCAATATAAAAACTCGAATAAAAAAGGTGAAAGCAGGTGTCAAGTCCAAATCAAGATGTTACTCAAGTTTACTAGATCAAATCAAGGCAAGACAAAACACAGTGTGCCTCAGAGAATACTCTTCAGTTCAGTTGTGTGTATATCTGTCTATGCTTGAGTAATTAACTAACTTCTTGGACCTCTGTCCTCTCCTTTTACAACAAACGGGGGTCCCACAGACGTGTCTGATTGGTCATGCCCACAAATGCCCTGTGTCTGTGAGAGCCAATAAGGTATGTGTACTATGTTATTAGCATAGAACTCCGCCCAGTGTGACTTTGGAGGACAGGGAAAGTAGCCTCATGACCTGAAAAAGCCCTGGGCAAGAACTATTTTACATTTCAGCGGCAACACAAATTTATCAGGACTTCTTTAGTCTACTGAAAACGTTTTAAATTGTGTAACTGTTAAGGCATTAATGTATAGACTAGCTACTACAAACAATAACAATATACTTAATATAGCCTATGAAATTAGGAACAATTTCTAGGCTCTTTTAAAGAAAAGGTCAGCAAATAAATGCAAGGTTTTACAAAGTTGGGAATGTGTGTGATTGTTTTGAGTCACACACTAGGCTACTTAGTTGCAAGTTATTAATCAAAGTTGCAATGTTTTGTAGGCATATATACGTAGCCTATAAACAGGGGTCCCTCGCAAAACATATATCTGGTATAGGCTATCTGGTAGGGCCATACTTAGGCTATTTTCTAAACTTTCCCTTCATAAGATTCTTTGCGACTTTTTATTTGTCATTCGGGACATATTAAGGATACAACATCAACTGAGTTTGGTTTTGTTGCAATTTGTTGCACCCATTTTTGCATAAAATCCCTGGACTAACAAGCAAAACGTAAGGTGTTAACAATGCATTGTGTCCAATATCTCTACTTATTAACATGCACGCCCATGTTGACATGCACAACACATGCATGTTTATCCCCCGTGGCATATTGATGCATATTGATGCCACGGGGGATGTTCAGCTCATGGCAGTGCTGGTTTTGGAAGAATCTCAGACAGGCAATGGAATGAGAGAAACATTCCATTCCATCCATATGATAATAACCCACTTTTAGTATGCTAAACCTGACCATCAGACAGTGAGTGTGCATGTTAACATGGGTGAGCGTGTTAATAGGTAGACATTGGACACAATGCATTGTTAACACCTTTTGTTTGGTTTGTTGGGAAATCTTCAGATTGGGCTGAAGGCGGTTAGGGTTACGGTTCCCATCTCTTTCTTTAAGAAGCTTAGATGTGCTAAAATATGTTTATAATCAATGCATGCAATATCTTTCTGAAACTTTACTTTCCCATGATGCTACACAGTAAAAATGATTATTTTGTACTGGTTAGGAAGTGGTTTGAAGCAACGGTTTTGGTCAAATTAGTAATCTTAGAACACAAATGATGATACATACAGGGGAATTACCCATTTACCTGTACACTGTGTGGCAAAGGCTGTAGTCAAAATAGTCATCTAAAATACACATGATGAAACATACAGGGGAAAAACCCTTTACTTGTACAGTTTGTGGTAGAGGCTGCGGTCAAATTAGTCATCTAAAAACACATACACGCTTTACATATATGGTTTGTGGCAAAGGCTATATTAACAAAGGTAATCTGAATAGACACATGAGGAGTCATACAGGGGGACAATAAATATATTGATTTGAGGATTGATAACTCTCTGAAAACCCTGTCCTTACAGGACAGTTATCAAACTACATGTGGTTCACCTCCTTTAACTATTTAAGTTGTTTACTTTCCCCACAATAACTGTGGGGCTTGACTGTATTACTATGTACATGGCATACGGCACCAAGGCAGAACTGCCAGTAAAAGTGAAGACCAATCAGACAACCAATGAATAACTGTGGCCAAACATTGTAATTTGTTCTGTTTTAAAGTAAACTAAACAATTTAGGAGCAATGCTGTTGTGCAGACTTTTATTCTTTTGAACTGTGCAGACTTTTATTCTTTTGAATGTCACTCTGTTAAACAGAATGTTCACTTTGTTGAATTAATTATTGGATTAGTTATTAATTAATTATCCTGTCAATGATGTGAAAGTATAGTGAGTTTTTTAGATGGTTAGGCGTTTGGCTCTGTTTCGTTAAACAATATAACAGCAAACCCAGTCAAACTGGGTACTCATGGTTGAGTTTATAATGTATCTATATTTTGTTTAATTATACTATATGTGCAACATAACGTGCTAAACATTGCAGCAATCAAATACGAAATTGTAGGACTATATACCATATAGGACTACATACAATAAATTAAATTGGAAGAGATGAAAAAAAAAGCTATAACCTGGAACACTGTAGATTTGAAGTTCTAATTGTTTAGTTTTTTGTTTGTTTTCAAACAATTAGCCTACATGCTTTACATATAAATAGCCTATAAGTGCGAAAGTTTGTGTGACCAGACAGGACATTATGCGCTTTGTCATGGACTCCCACATCTAATTGTGTTGACCTATATCCTATACATTAGGCTACACACAATTTGAGGCTGCCAGTTGAATATGTTTTGCTTACAAATAGTTAGAATAGAATTACACTTTTCTATTGCAACCTATTTAAAACTTGTAGAATATTTGTCTGTTTTATATTACACAATGAGGATACAGTGATTACCAAAACCAAATATGTTTACTCCCCAAAAACAAAACCTTGAATCCATTTTAGGACACAATCGTGTACTGGGGAAATAATAACCAGCATGGCTGAAATGTATTTATACTAGGCCTATTTCTCTTTTCAAATGTGGTGTGATAAAACAAGCCCAATCAATAGAACATTGCAAATGCAAGAGAAGCAAACAAGAACAGATGAATTCAGTAAATTCCTTTTATTTACACTGTGAATCATAATACAGTTACAAATATATATATAACAATGCTCTGTCACAACATGCTTGGCCAAAATTTGGACTATAGCTAATAATACTGACAACAGAACATTATAAAACACACTATGGTTATTTTTTTACATGGCTTATTGGAAATAATTGCTATCAACACCGCGTGAAGCATCCGTTTGGCTGAAGAAGTCTGCCTCTCCAGTGTAAAAAATAAATAAGGCTTTTGTCTGCATTTGGCGCAGCAGTCGTCACTCCTAATTGTCTCTGGGTTCCGAGAATCACTTGCGCTGTCCTTCCCTTCGCTGGTGTCGTTTCAGACGTACCATTCACTGAAGTTGGCTCCATGAAAACTACTGAGCACCACAGAATCTGGTGACATTTCGCCATGCGTGTCCGAACCCGGGGACACCGTGGGAGTGGAAGAATCGTAGCCACTGCTGGCCGCCGGAGAAGCATCAGAGATTGACCTCGAGGACGTGGAGTCGTGAAGCTATGTGAAAGAATGAAGGAAGTCGGATTAGTTTATTTGTACACAATCAGAGTTAAATGAACACTGAGGTTCAGCAGTGGAGCCCTGTTCAATACATCAGTCCCGTTAAGTCTAAGTTGTCTTACGGAACAACCGTGCGTAATGATGAAACTTGTGCGTAAAAGAGCAAAAAAAAAAGCTTGTTTACCTTCATGTGTTTTCGGAGGGAGCTGGGATGGGTGTAGGAATTGTCACACATCTTGCACACATAGGGCTTTTCAGACGAATGAACATGCATGTGTTTCTTGCGGTCACTGCTGTTGGCGAAGCGTCTCTCACAGCTGAAGTAGTCACACACAAACGGTTTTTCCCCTGAGACAGAAACACAGAACATTAGAATCATGCAGCAAGCTCAACATTTATATGAATGACCAAATATGCATCCAAAATATATTGCATTAAACAATGAGGCTGCATCAGAACTGTGCTCACCTGTATGCGTTCGCTTGTGTATCTTGAGGTTCTCCGAGCGGGCGAACACTTTGCAGCAGCCGGGGAACGGGCATGCGAACGGCTTCTCCCCGGTGTGCGTGCGGATGTGGTTGACCAGCTTGTATTTGGCCTTGAAGGGCTTGGTTTCACGCGGGCATTCCTCCCAGCTGCACACATGTCTGCTATGTTCCGGACCCCCCACATGCTCCACCGAGACGTGCGCGACCAGCTCGTGCATGGTGCCGTAGGTCTGGCCGCAGATCCTCTGGTCGCTCTGCTCTGGGTCGATCCACTTGCACACCATCTCCTGCTTGATGCACTGTTGCCGGGTGTAGCGGAAGAAGGTCTCGGGGTGGTGGTGGACCATGCCTGTCCCCATGTTGGCCACACCGTACTGGCAATAAGGGTCGCCTCTCGCTCCATGGTGGAACTGTTCTCCCACTCCGGCGAGCCTGCCTCCAAGTGCTTGCTCGTGGTGACCGGGATACATGAGGTGCCCGTGGCCCTGGGCGTCTGCGCCAGTGTGGTGGTGCTGCTGCAGAGAGCCCGCCATGGTCCTGAAGAGGTGTTGCTGGTGGACCTGGTGGTCACCAGCCGGTCCCGCTGCATGGGACTCGCCCACAAAGCCACGGTGGTTCCTCATCAGGAAATCCCGAGCGGAGCTCGCGTATGAGGCCGCGTACGATGTGCCCTGGGCCGCAAACGCTGCTGCGCTGTGGTCCTGGGGGGAGATCATGTGGTGCTCGGGGCTGAGTTTGAAGGCAGGCGCGGCACCCATGTGAAGCGGCATGTTAAAATCCATGAAGACGCCGGACTCTCTGTCCATCTGGTGTTGCATTGTCTCGTGAATCGTAGGCCTACTTCAAATACCGAGGTTAGTTTAAGCTGTAGGCCTACTGTAAACCGCGCCTTACGCAGCACAAAGCTGTCGCAATATAAAAACTCGAATAAAAAAGGTAAAAGCAGGTGTCAAGTCCAAATCAAGATGTTACTCAAGTTTACTAGATCAAATCAAGGCAAGACAAAACACAGTGTGCCTCAGAGAATACTCTTCAGTTCAGTTGTGTGTATATCTGTCTATGCTTGAGTAATTAACTAACTTCTTGGACCTCTGTCCTCTCCTTTTACAACAAACGGGGGTCCCACAGACGTGTCTGATTGGTCATGCCCACAAATGCCCTGTGTCTGTGAGAGCCAATAAGGTATGTGTACTATGTTATTAGCATAGAACTCCGCCCAGTGTGACTTTGGAGGACAGGGAAAGTAGCCTCATGACCTGAAAAAGCCCTGGGCAAGAACTATTTTACATTTCAGCGGCAACACAAATTTATCAGGACTTCTTTAGTCTACTGAAAACCATTTAAATTGTGTAACTGTTAAGGCATTAATGTATAGACTAGCTACTACAAACAATAACAATATACTTAATATAGCCTATGAAATTAGGAACAATTTCTAGGCTCTTTTAAAGAAAAGGTCAGCAAATAAATGCAAGGTTTTACAAAGTTGGGAATGTGTGTGATTGTTTTGAGTCACACACTAGGCTACTTAGTTGCAAGTTATTAATCAAAGTTGCAATGTTTTGTAGGCATATATACGTAGCCTATAAACAGGGGTCCCTCGCAAAACATATATCTGGTATAGGCTATCTGGTAGGGCCATACTTAGGCTATTTTCTAAACTTTCCCTTCATAAGATTCTTTGCGACTTTTTATTTGTCATTCGGGACATATTAAGGATACAACATCAACTGAGTTTGGTTTTGTTGCAATTTGTTGCACCCATTTTTGCATAAAATCCCTGGACTAACAAGCAAAACGTAAGGTGTTAACAATGCATTGTGTCCAATATCTCTACTTATTAACATGCACGCCCATGTTGACATGCACAACACATGCATGTTTATCCCCCGTGGCATATTGATGCATATTGATGCCACGGGGGATGTTCAGCTCATGGCAGTGCTGGTTTTGGAAGAATCTCAGACAGGCAATGGAATGAGAGAAACATTCCATTCCATCCATATGATAATAACCCACTTTTAGTATGCTAAACCTGACCATCAGACAGTGAGTGTGCATGTTAACATGGGTGAGCGTGTTAATAGGTAGACATTGGACACAATGCATTGTTAACACCTTTTGTTTGGTTTGTTGGGAAATCTTCAGATTGGGCTGAAGGCGGTTAGGGTTACGGTTCCCATCTCTTTCTTTAAGAAGCTTAGATGTGCTAAAATATGTTTATAATCAATGCATGCAATATCTTTCTGAAACTTTACTTTCCCATGATGCTACACAGTAAAAATGATTATTTTGTACTGGTTAGGAAGTGGTTTGAAGCAACGGTTTTGGTCAAATTAGTAATCTTAGAACACAAATGATGATACATACAGGGGAATTACCCATTTACCTGTACACTGTGTGGCAAAGGCTGTAGTCAAAATAGTCATCTAAAATACACATGATGAAACATACAGGGGAAAAACCCTTTACTTGTACAGTTTGTGGTAGAGGCTGCGGTCAAATTAGTCATCTAAAAACACATAAACGCTTTACATATATGGTTTGTGGCAAAGGCTATATTAACAAAGGTAATCTGAATAGACACATGAGGAGTCATACAGGGGGACAATAAATATATTGATTTGAGGATTGATACCTCTCTGCAAACCCTGTCCTTACAGGACAGTTATCAAACTACATGTGGTTCACCTCCTTTAACTATTTAACCCTTAAGTTCTGTTCAGATTCACTACACCTTCGTTCTGTTCGGGTCATTTTGACCCGGTGGATATTTGGTTTAAAAAAAACAACACTAATATAAATTTTAACTTAACAAATCATCATGATACATTGACTTTGACTCAATACCAAACAATTCATATGGTATATTTGGTAAATGTTTGCATTTCTGCTTTGCTATATCACATTAAACACTGAAAGAGCTAGGCGTTTTTACTGATTTAGCTGAAATCCATGTAAAAAAAACGACTTAATTTAATACTGGGCAATATTGCTCATGCTTATAGGAAGGGGGGGAGGGTTCGGAATGGGGCTTCGGAAGGGGGGTGTTAGAAGTGGGGGTGACTGTGTGTCTGTGTTTTGGCATAATACTGTGTATTTCTGTGCTTCCGGGTCAAAATGACCCGAACAGCACTTAAGGTTCAAAAAATATGAGGGTGGTGTAGCATGGGTGTAGTGCAAAAATATTTTTTTTACATGTTCATCTCAGAAGAATCTTTAAGGCCAGTGAGTTTCAGGTGGAAACATTTTTAACTTCTACCTTTTTTTTTCAAATGAAAATGTAAAACGGGTCAAAATGACCCGAACAGCACTTAAGGGTTAAGTTGTTTACTTTCCCCACAATAACTGTGGGGCTTGACTGTATTACTATGTACATGGCATACGGCACCAAGGCAGAACTGCCAGTAAAAGTGAAGACTGGCCAATCAGACAACCAATGAATAACTGTGGCCAAACATTGTAATTTGTTCTGTTTTAAAGTAAACTAAACAATTTAGGAGCAATGCTGTTGTGCAGACTTTTATTCTTTTGAACTGTGCAGACTTTTATTCTTTTGAATGTCACTCTGTTAAACAGAATGTTCACTTTGTTGAATTAATTATTGGATTAGTTATTAATTAATTATCCTGTCAATGATGTGAAAGTATAGTGAGTTTTTTAGATGGTTAGGCGTTTGGCTCTGTTTCGTTAAACAATATAACAGCAAACCCAGTCAAACTGGGTACTCATGGTTGAGTTTATAATGTATATATCTGTTTTATATCTGGTGACATTTCGCCATGCGTGTCCGAACCCGGGGACACCGTGGGAGTGGAAGAATCGTAGCCACTGCTGGCCGCCGGAGAAGCATCAGAGATTGACCTCGAGGACGTGGAGTCGTGAAGCTATGTGAAAGAATGAAGGAAGTCGGATTAGTTTATTTGTACACAATCAGAGTTAAATGAACACTGAGGTTCAGCAGTGGAGCCCTGTTCAATACATCAGTCCTGTTAAGTCTAAGTTGTCTTACGGAACAACCGTGCGTAATGATGAAACTTGTGCGTAAAAGAGCAAAAAAAAAAGCTTGTTTACCTTCATGTGTTTTCGGAGGGAGCTGGGATGGGTGTAGGAATTGTCACACATCTTGCACACATAGGGCTTTTCAGACGAATGAACATGCATGTGTTTCTTGCGGTCACTGCTGTTGGCGAAGCGTCTCTCACAGCTGAAGTAGTCACACACAAACGGTTTTTCCCCTGAGACAGAAACACAGAACATTAGAATCATGCAGCAAGCTCAACATTTATATGAATGACCAAATATGCATCCAAAATACACTGCATTAAACAATGAGGCTGCATCAGAACTGTGCTCACCTGTATGCGTTCGCTTGTGTATCTTGAGGTTCTCTGAGCGGGCGAACACTTTGCAGCAGCCGGGGAACGGGCATGCGAACGGCTTCTCCCCGGTGTGCGTGCGGATGTGGTTGACCAGCTTGTATTTGGCCTTGAAGGGCTTGGTTTCACGCGGGCATTCCTCCCAGCTGCACACATGTCTGCTATGTTCCGGACCCCCCACGTGCTCCACCGAGTTGTGCGCGACCAGCTCGTGCATGGTACCCAGTCAAACTGGGTACTCATGGTTGAGTTTATAATGTATCTATGTTTTGTTTAATTATACTATATGTGCAACATAACGTGCTAAACATTGCAGCAATCAAATACGAAATTGTAGGACTATATACCATATAGGACTACATACAATAAATTAAATTGGAAGAGATGAAAAAAAAAAGCTATAACCTGGAACACTGTAGATTTGAAGTTCTAATTGTTTAGTTTTTTGTTTGTTTTCAAACAATTAGCCTACATGCTTTACATATAAATAGCCTATAAGTGCGAAAGTTTGTGTGACCAGACAGGACATTATGCGCTTTGTCATGGACTCCCACATCTAATTGTGTTGACCTATATCCTATACATTAGGCTACACACAATTTGAGGCTGCCAGTTGAATATGTTTTGCTTACAAATAGTTAGAATAGAATTACACTTTTCTATTGCAACCTATTTAAAACTTGTAGAATATTTGTCTGTTTTATATTACACAATGAGGATACAGTGATTACCAAAACCAAATATGTTTACTCCCCAAAAACAAAACCTTGAATTTTTAGGACACAATCGTGCACTGGGGAAATAATAACCAGCATGGCTGAAATGTATTTATACTAGGCCTATTTCTCTTTTCAAATGTGGTGTGATAAAACAAGCCCAATCAATAGAACATTGCAAATGCAAGAGAAGCAAACAAGAACAGATGAATTCAGTAAATTCCTTTTATTTACACTGTGAATCATAATACAGTTACAAAAAAATATATATATATAACAATGCTCTGTCACAACATGCTTGGCCAAAATTTGGACTATAGCTAATAATACTGACAACAGAACATTATAAAACACACTATGGTTATTTTTTTACATGGCTTATTGGAAATAATTGCTATCAACACCGCGTGAAGCATCCGTTTGGCTGAAGAAGTCTGCCTCTCCAGTGTAAAAAATAAATAAGGCTTTTGTCTGCATTTGGCGCAGCAGTCGTCACTCCTAATTGTCTCTGGGTTCCGAGAATCACTTGCGCTGTCCTTCCCTTCGCTGGTGTCGTTTCAGACGTACCATTCACTGAAGTTGGCTCCATGAAAACTACTGAGCACCACAGAATCTGGTGACATTTCGCCATGCGTGTCCGAACCCGGGGACACCGTGGGAGTGGAAGAATCGTAGCCACTGCTGGCCGCCGGAGAAGCATCAGAGATTGACCTCGAGGACGTGGAGTCGTGAAGCTATGTGAAAGAATGAAGGAAGTCGGATTAGTTTATTTGTACACAATCAGAGTTAAATGAACACTGAGGTTCAGCAGTGGAGCCCTGTTCAATACATCAGTCCCGTTAAGTCTAAGTTGTCTTACGGAACAACCGTGCGTAATGATGAAACTTGTGCGTAAAAGAGCAAAAAAAAAAGCTTGTTTACCTTCATGTGTTTTCGGAGGGAGCTGGGATGGGTGTAGGAATTGTCACACATCTTGCACACATAGGGCTTTTCAGACGAATGAACATGCATGTGTTTCTTGCGGTCACTGCTGTTGGCGAAGCGTCTCTCACAGCTGAAGTAGTCACACACAAACGGTTTTTCCCCTGAGACAGAAACACAGAACATTAGAATCATGCAGCAAGCTCAACATTTATATGAATGACCAAATATGCATCCAAAATATATTGCATTAAACAATGAGGCTGCATCAGAACTGTGCTCACCTGTATGCGTTCGCTTGTGTATCTTGAGGTTCTCCGAGCGGGCGAACACTTTGCAGCAGCCGGGGAACGGGCATGCGAACGGCTTCTCCCCGGTGTGCGTGCGGATGTGGTTGACCAGCTTGTATTTGGCCTTGAAGGGCTTGGTTTCACGCGGGCATTCCTCCCAGCTGCACACATGTCTGCTATGTTCCGGACCCCCCACATGCTCCACCGAGACGTGCGCGACCAGCTCGTGCATGGTGCCGTAGGTCTGGCCGCAGATCCTCTGGTCGCTCTGCTCTGGGTCGATCCACTTGCACACCATCTCCTGCTTGATGCACTGTTGCCGGGTGTAGCGGAAGAAGGTCTCGGGGTGGTGGTGGACCATGCCTGTCCCCATGTTGGCCACACCGTACTGGCAATAAGGGTCGCCTCTCGCTCCATGGTGGAACTGTTCTCCCACTCCGGCGAGCCTGCCTCCAAGTGCTTGCTCGTGGTGACCGGGATACATGAGGTGCCCGTGGCCCTGGGCGTCTGCGCCAGTGTGGTGGTGCTGCTGCAGAGAGCCCGCCATGGTCCTGAAGAGGTGTTGCTGGTGGACCTGGTGGTCACCAGCCGGTCCCGCTGCATGGGACTCGCCCACAAAGCCACGGTGGTTCCTCATCAGGAAATCCCGAGCGGAGCTCGCGTATGAGGCCGCGTACGATGTGCCCTGGGCCGCAAACGCTGCTGCGCTGTGGTCCTGGGGGGAGATCATGTGGTGCTCGGGGCTGAGTTTGAAGGCAGGCGCGGCACCCATGTGAAGCGGCATGTTAAAATCCATGAAGACGCCGGACTCTCTGTCCATCTGGTGTTGCATTGTCTCGTGAATCGTAGGCCTACTTCAAATACCGAGGTTAGTTTAAGCTGTAGGCCTACTGTAAACCGCGCCTTACGCAGCACAAAGCTGTCGCAATATAAAAACTCGAATAAAAAAGGTAAAAGCAGGTGTCAAGTCCAAATCAAGATGTTACTCAAGTTTACTAGATCAAATCAAGGCAAGACAAAACACAGTGTGCCTCAGAGAATACTCTTCAGTTCAGTTGTGTGTATATCTGTCTATGCTTGAGTAATTAACTAACTTCTTGGACCTCTGTCCTCTCCTTTTACAACAAACGGGGGTCCCACAGACGTGTCTGATTGGTCATGCCCACAAATGCCCTGTGTCTGTGAGAGCCAATAAGGTATGTGTACTATGTTATTAGCATAGAACTCCGCCCAGTGTGACTTTGGAGGACAGGGAAAGTAGCCTCATGACCTGAAAAAGCCCTGGGCAAGAACTATTTTACATTTCAGCGGCAACACAAATTTATCAGGACTTCTTTAGTCTACTGAAAACCATTTAAATTGTGTAACTGTTAAGGCATTAATGTATAGACTAGCTACTACAAACAATAACAATATACTTAATATAGCCTATGAAATTAGGAACAATTTCTAGGCTCTTTTAAAGAAAAGGTCAGCAAATAAATGCAAGGTTTTACAAAGTTGGGAATGTGTGTGATTGTTTTGAGTCACACACTAGGCTACTTAGTTGCAAGTTATTAATCAAAGTTGCAATGTTTTGTAGGCATATATACGTAGCCTATAAACAGGGGTCCCTCGCAAAACATATATCTGGTATAGGCTATCTGGTAGGGCCATACTTAGGCTATTTTCTAAACTTTCCCTTCATAAGATTCTTTGCGACTTTTTATTTGTCATTCGGGACATATTAAGGATACAACATCAACTGAGTTTGGTTTTGTTGCAATTTGTTGCACCCATTTTTGCATAAAATCCCTGGACTAACAAGCAAAACGTAAGGTGTTAACAATGCATTGTGTCCAATATCTCTACTTATTAACATGCACGCCCATGTTGACATGCACAACACATGCATGTTTATCCCCCGTGGCATATTGATGCATATTGATGCCACGGGGGATGTTCAGCTCATGGCAGTGCTGGTTTTGGAAGAATCTCAGACAGGCAATGGAATGAGAGAAACATTCCATTCCATCCATATGATAATAACCCACTTTTAGTATGCTAAACCTGACCATCAGACAGTGAGTGTGCATGTTAACATGGGTGAGCGTGTTAATAGGTAGACATTGGACACAATGCATTGTTAACACCTTTTGTTTGGTTTGTTGGGAAATCTTCAGATTGGGCTGAAGGCGGTTAGGGTTACGGTTCCCATCTCTTTCTTTAAGAAGCTTAGATGTGCTAAAATATGTTTATAATCAATGCATGCAATATCTTTCTGAAACTTTACTTTCCCATGATGCTACACAGTAAAAATGATTATTTTGTACTGGTTAGGAAGTGGTTTGAAGCAACGGTTTTGGTCAAATTAGTAATCTTAGAACACAAATGATGATACATACAGGGGAATTACCCATTTACCTGTACACTGTGTGGCAAAGGCTGTAGTCAAAATAGTCATCTAAAATACACATGATGAAACATACAGGGGAAAAACCCTTTACTTGTACAGTTTGTGGTAGAGGCTGCGGTCAAATTAGTCATCTAAAAACACATAAACGCTTTACATATATGGTTTGTGGCAAAGGCTATATTAACAAAGGTAATCTGAATAGACACATGAGGAGTCATACAGGGGGACAATAAATATATTGATTTGAGGATTGATACCTCTCTGCAAACCCTGTCCTTACAGGACAGTTATCAAACTACATGTGGTTCACCTCCTTTAACTATTTAAGTTGTTTACTTTCCCCACAATAACTGTGGGGCTTGACTGTATTACTATGTACATGGCATACGGCACCAAGGCAGAACTGCCAGTAAAAGTGAAGACTGGCCAATCAGACAACCAATGAATAACTGTGGCCAAACATTGTAATTTGTTCTGTTTTAAAGTAAACTAAACAATTTAGGAGCAATGCTGTTGTGCAGACTTTTATTCTTTTGAACTGTGCAGACTTTTATTCTTTTGAATGTCACTCTGTTAAACAGAATGTTCACTTTGTTGAATTAATTATTGGATTAGTTATTAATTAATTATCCTGTCAATGATGTGAAAGTATAGTGAGTTTTTTAGATGGTTAGGCGTTTGGCTCTGTTTCGTTAAACAATATAACAGCAAACCCAGTCAAACTGGGTACTCATGGTTGAGTTTATAATGTATATATCTGTTTTATATCTGGTGACATTTCGCCATGCGTGTCCGAACCCGGGGACACCGTGGGAGTGGAAGAATCGTAGCCACTGCTGGCCGCCGGAGAAGCATCAGAGATTGACCTCGAGGACGTGGAGTCGTGAAGCTATGTGAAAGAATGAAGGAAGTCGGATTAGTTTATTTGTACACAATCAGAGTTAAATGAACACTGAGGTTCAGCAGTGGAGCCCTGTTCAATACATCAGTCCTGTTAAGTCTAAGTTGTCTTACGGAACAACCGTGCGTAATGATGAAACTTGTGCGTAAAAGAGCAAAAAAAAAAGCTTGTTTACCTTCATGTGTTTTCGGAGGGAGCTGGGATGGGTGTAGGAATTGTCACACATCTTGCACACATAGGGCTTTTCAGACGAATGAACATGCATGTGTTTCTTGCGGTCACTGCTGTTGGCGAAGCGTCTCTCACAGCTGAAGTAGTCACACACAAACGGTTTTTCCCCTGAGACAGAAACACAGAACATTAGAATCATGCAGCAAGCTCAACATTTATATGAATGACCAAATATGCATCCAAAATACACTGCATTAAACAATGAGGCTGCATCAGAACTGTGCTCACCTGTATGCGTTCGCTTGTGTATCTTGAGGTTCTCTGAGCGGGCGAACACTTTGCAGCAGCCGGGGAACGGGCATGCGAACGGCTTCTCCCCGGTGTGCGTGCGGATGTGGTTGACCAGCTTGTATTTGGCCTTGAAGGGCTTGGTTTCACGCGGGCATTCCTCCCAGCTGCACACATGTCTGCTATGTTCCGGACCCCCCACGTGCTCCACCGAGTTGTGCGCGACCAGCTCGTGCATGGTACCCAGTCAAACTGGGTACTCATGGTTGAGTTTATAATGTATCTATGTTTTGTTTAATTATACTATATGTGCAACATAACGTGCTAAACATTGCAGCAATCAAATACGAAATTGTAGGACTATATACCATATAGGACTACATACAATAAATTAAATTGGAAGAGATGAAAAAAAAAAGCTATAACCTGGAACACTGTAGATTTGAAGTTCTAATTGTTTAGTTTTTTGTTTGTTTTCAAACAATTAGCCTACATGCTTTACATATAAATAGCCTATAAGTGCGAAAGTTTGTGTGACCAGACAGGACATTATGCGCTTTGTCATGGACTCCCACATCTAATTGTGTTGACCTATATCCTATACATTAGGCTACACACAATTTGAGGCTGCCAGTTGAATATGTTTTGCTTACAAATAGTTAGAATAGAATTACACTTTTCTATTGCAACCTATTTAAAACTTGTAGAATATTTGTCTGTTTTATATTACACAATGCGGATACAGTGATTACCAAAACCAAATATGTTTACTCCCCAAAAACAAAACCTTGAATTTTTAGGACACAATCGTGTACTGGGGAAATAATAACCAGCATGGCTGAAATGTATTTATACTAGGCCTATTTCTCTTTTCAAATGTGGTGTGATAAAACAAGCCCAATCAATAGAACATTGCAAATGCAAGAGAAGCAAACAAGAACAGATGAATTCAGTAAATTCCTTTTATTTACACTGTGAATCATAATACAGTTACAAAAATATATATATATATAACAATGCTCTGTCACAACATGCTTGGCCAAAATTTGGACTATAGCTAATAATACTGACAACAGAACATTATAAAACACACTATGGTTATTTTTTTACATGGCTTATTGGAAATAATTGCTATCAACACCGCGTGAAGCATCCGTTTGGCTGAAGAAGTCTGCCTCTCCAGTGTAAAAAATAAATAAGGCTTTTGTCTGCATTTGGCGCAGCAGTCGTCACTCCTAATTGTCTCTGGGTTCCGAGAATCACTTGCGCTGTCCTTCCCTTCGCTGGTGTCGTTTCAGACGTACCATTCACTGAAGTTGGCTCCATGAAAACTACTGAGCACCACAGAATCTGGTGACATTTCGCCATGCGTGTCCGAACCCGGGGACACCGTGGGAGTGGAAGAATCGTAGCCACTGCTGGCCGCCGGAGAAGCATCAGAGATTGACCTCGAGGACGTGGAGTCGTGAAGCTATGTGAAAGAATGAAGGAAGTCGGATTAGTTTATTTGTACACAATCAGAGTTAAATGAACACTGAGGTTCAGCAGTGGAGCCCTGTTCAATACATCAGTCCCGTTAAGTCTAAGTTGTCTTACGGAACAACCGTGCGTAATGATGAAACTTGTGCGTAAAAGAGCAAAAAAAAAAGCTTGTTTACCTTCATGTGTTTTCGGAGGGAGCTGGGATGGGTGTAGGAATTGTCACACATCTTGCACACATAGGGCTTTTCAGACGAATGAACATGCATGTGTTTCTTGCGGTCACTGCTGTTGGCGAAGCGTCTCTCACAGCTGAAGTAGTCACACACAAACGGTTTTTCCCCTGAGACAGAAACACAGAACATTAGAATCATGCAGCAAGCTCAACATTTATATGAATGACCAAATATGCATCCAAAATATATTGCATTAAACAATGAGGCTGCATCAGAACTGTGCTCACCTGTATGCGTTCGCTTGTGTATCTTGAGGTTCTCCGAGCGGGCGAACACTTTGCAGCAGCCGGGGAACGGGCATGCGAACGGCTTCTCCCCGGTGTGCGTGCGGATGTGGTTGACCAGCTTGTATTTGGCCTTGAAGGGCTTGGTTTCACGCGGGCATTCCTCCCAGCTGCACACATGTCTGCTATGTTCCGGACCCCCCACATGCTCCACCGAGACGTGCGCGACCAGCTCGTGCATGGTGCCGTAGGTCTGGCCGCAGATCCTCTGGTCGCTCTGCTCTGGGTCGATCCACTTGCACACCATCTCCTGCTTGATGCACTGTTGCCGGGTGTAGCGGAAGAAGGTCTCGGGGTGGTGGTGGGCCATGCCTGTCCCCATGTTGGCCACACCGTACTGGCAATAAGGGTCGCCTCTCGCTCCATGGTGGAACTGTTCTCCCACTCCGGCGAGCCTGCCTCCAAGTGCTTGCTCGTGGTGACCGGGATACATGAGGTGCCCGTGGCCCTGGGCGTCTGCGCCAGTGTGGTGGTGCTGCTGCAGAGAGCCCGCCATGGTCCTGAAGAGGTGTTGCTGGTGGACCTGGTGGTCACCAGCCGGTCCCGCTGCATGGGACTCGCCCACAAAGCCACGGTGGTTCCTCATCAGGAAATCCCGAGCGGAGCTCGCGTATGAGGCCGCGTACGATGTGCCCTGGGCCGCAAACGCTGCTGCGCTGTGGTCCTGGGGGGAGATCATGTGGTGCTCGGGGCTGAGTTTGAAGGCAGGCGCGGCACCCATGTGAAGCGGCATGTTAAAATCCATGAAGACGCCGGACTCTCTGTCCATCTGGTGTTGCATTGTCTCGTGAATCGTAGGCCTACTTCAAATACCGAGGTTAGTTTAAGCTGTAGGCCTACTGTAAACCGCGCCTTACGCAGCACAAAGCTGTCGCAATATAAAAACTCGAATAAAAAAGGTAAAAGCAGGTGTCAAGTCCAAATCAAGATGTTACTCAAGTTTACTAGATCAAATCAAGGCAAGACAAAACACAGTGTGCCTCAGAGAATACTCTTCAGTTCAGTTGTGTGTATATCTGTCTATGCTTGAGTAATTAACTAACTTCTTGGACCTCTGTCCTCTCCTTTTACAACAAACGGGGGTCCCACAGACGTGTCTGATTGTTCATGCCCACAAATGCCCTGTGTCTGTGAGAGCCAATAAGGTATGTGTACTATGTTATTAGCATAGAACTCCGCCCAGTGTGACTTTGGAGGACAGGGAAAGTAGCCTCATGACCTGAAAAAGCCCTGGGCAAGAACTATTTTACATTTCAGCGGCAACACAAATTTATCAGGACTTCTTTAGTCTACTGAAAACCATTTAAATTGTGTAACTGTTAAGGCATTAATGTATAGACTAGCTACTACAAACAATAACAATATACTTAATATAGCCTATGAAATTAGGAACAATTTCTAGGCTCTTTTAAAGAAAAGGTCAGCAAATAAATGCAAGGTTTTACAAAGTTGGGAATGTGTGTGATTGTTTTGAGTCACACACTAGGCTACTTAGTTGCAAGTTATTAATCAAAGTTGCAATGTTTTGTAGGCATATATACGTAGCCTATAAACAGGGGTCCCTCGCAAAACATATATCTGGTATAGGCTATCTGGTAGGGCCATACTTAGGCTATTTTCTAAACTTTCCCTTCATAAGATTCTTTGCGACTTTTTATTTGTCATTCGGGACATATTAAGGATACAACATCAACTGAGTTTGGTTTTGTTGCAATTTGTTGCACCCATTTTTGCATAAAATCCCTGGACTAACAAGCAAAACGTAAGGTGTTAACAATGCATTGTGTCCAATATCTCTACTTATTAACATGCACGCCCATGTTGACATGCACAACACATGCATGTTTATCCCCTGTGGCATATTGATGCATATTGATGCCACGGGGGATGTTCAGCTCATGGCAGTGCTGGTTTTGGAAGAATCTCAGACAGGCAATGGAATGAGAGAAACATTCCATTCCATCCATATGATAATAACCCACTTTTAGAATGCTAAACCTGACCATCAGACAGTGAGTGTGCATGTTAACATGGGTGAGCGTGTTAATAGGTAGACATTGGACACAATTTGTTTAGTTTGTTGGGAAATCTTCAGATTGGGCTGAAGGCGGTTAGGGTTACGGTTCCCATCTCTTTCTTTAAGAAGCTTAGATGGCTAAAATATGTTTATAATCAATGCATGCAATATCTTTCTGAAACTTTACTTTCCCATGATGCTACACAGTAAAAATGATTATTTTGTACTGGTTAGGAAGTGGTTTGAAGCAACGGTTTTGGTCAAATTAGTAATCTTAGAACACAAATGATGATACATACAGGGGAATTACCCATCTAAAATACACATGATGAAACATACAGGGGAAAAACCCCTTTACTTGTACAGTTTGTGGTAGAGGCTGCGGTCAAATTAGTCATCTAAAAACACATAAACGCTTTACATATATGGTTTGTGGCAAAGGCTATATTAACAAAGGTAATCTGAATAGACACATGAGGAGTCATACAGGGGGACAATAAATATATTGATTTGAGGATTGATACCTCTCTGCAAACCCTGTCCTTACAGGACAGTTATCAAACTACATGTGGTTCACCTCCTTTAACTATTTAAGTTGTTTACTTTCCCCACAATAACTGTGGGGCTTGACTGTATTACTATGTACATGGCATACGGCACCAAGGCAGAACTGCCAGTAAAAGTGAAGACTGGCCAATCAGACAACCAATGAATAACTGTGGCCAAACATTGTAATTTGTTCTGTTTTAAAGTAAACTAAACAATTTAGGAGCAATGCTGTTGTGCAGACTTTTATTCTTTTGAACTGTGCAGACTTTTATTCTTTTGAATGTCACTCTGTTAAACAGGATGTTCACTTTGTTGAATTAATTATTGGATTAGTTATTAATTAATTATCCTGTCAATGATGTGAAAGTATAGTGAGTTTTTTAGATGGTTAGGCGTTTGGCTCTGTTTCGTTAAACAATATAACAGCAAACCCAGTCAAACTGGGTACTCATGGTTGAGTTTATAATGTATCTATGTTTTGTTTAATTATACTATATGTGCAACATAAAGTGCTAAACATTGCAGCAATCAAATACCAAATTGTAGGACTATAGACCATATAGGACTACATACAATAAATTAAATTGGAAGAGATGAAAAAAAAGCTATAACCTGGAACACTGTAGATTTGAAGTTCTAATTGTTTAGTTTTTTGTTTCATTTCAAATAATTAGCCTACATGCTTTACATATAAATAGCCTATAAGTGCGAAAGTTTGTGTGACCAGACAGGACATTATGCGCTTTGTCATGGACTCCCACATCTAATTGTGTTGACCTATATCCTATACATTAGGCTACACACAATTTGAGGCTGCCAGTTGAATATGTTTTGCTTACAAATAGTTAGAATAGAATTACACTTTTCTATTGCAACCTATTTAAAACTTGTAGAATATTTGTCTGTTTTATATTACACAATGAGGATACAGTGATTACCAAAACCAAATATGTTTACTCCCCAAAAACAAAACCTTGAATTTTTAGGACACAATCGTGTACTGGGGAAATAATAACCAGCATGGCTGAAATGTATTTATACTAGGCCTATTTCTCTTTTCAAATGTGGTGTGATAAAACAAGCCCAATCAATAGAACATTGCAAATGCAAGAGAAGCAAACAAGAACAGATGAATTCAGTAAATTCCTTTTATTTACACTGTGAATCATAATACAGTTACAAAAATATATATATATATAACAATGCTCTGTCACAACATGCTTGGCCAAAATTTGGACTCTATAGCTAATAATACTGACAACAGAACATTATAAAACACACTATGGTTATTTTTTTACATGGCTTATTGGAAATAATTGCTATCAACACCGCGTGAAGCATCCGTTTGGCTGAAGAAGTCTGCCTCTCCAGTGTAAAAAATAAATAAGGCTTTTGTCTGCATTTGGCGCAGCAGTCGTCACTCCTAATTGTCTCTGGGTTCCGAGAATCACTTGCGCTGTCCTTCCCTTCGCTGGTGTCGTTTCAGACGTACCATTCACTGAAGTTGGCTCCATGAAAACTACTGAGCACCACAGAATCTGGTGACATTTCGCCATGCGTGTCCGAACCCGGGGACACCGTGGGAGTGGAAGAATCGTAGCCACTGCTGGCCGCCGGAGAAGCATCAGAGATTGACCTCGAGGACGTGGAGTCGTGAAGCTATGTGAAAGAATGAAGGAAGTCGGATTAGTTTATTTGTACACAATCAGAGTTAAATGAACACTGAGGTTCAGCAGTGGAGCCCTGTTCAATACATCAGTCCCGTTAAGTCTAAGTTGTCTTACGGAACAACCGTGCGTAATGATGAAACTTGTGCGTAAAAGAGCAAAAAAAAAAGCTTGTTTACCTTCATGTGTTTTCGGAGGGAGCTGGGATGGGTGTAGGAATTGTCACACATCTTGCACACATAGGGCTTTTCAGACGAATGAACATGCATGTGTTTCTTGCGGTCACTGCTGTTGGCGAAGCGTCTCTCACAGCTGAAGTAGTCACACACAAACGGTTTTTCCCCTGAGACAGAAACACAGAACATTAGAATCATGCAGCAAGCTCAACATTTATATGAATGACCAAATATGCATCCAAAATATATTGCATTAAACAATGAGGCTGCATCAGAACTGTGCTCACCTGTATGCGTTCGCTTGTGTATCTTGAGGTTCTCCGAGCGGGCGAACACTTTGCAGCAGCCGGGGAACGGGCATGCGAACGGCTTCTCCCCGGTGTGCGTGCGGATGTGGTTGACCAGCTTGTATTTGGCCTTGAAGGGCTTGGTTTCACGCGGGCATTCCTCCCAGCTGCACACATGTCTGCTATGTTCCGGACCCCCCACATGCTCCACCGAGACGTGCGCGACCAGCTCGTGCATGGTGCCGTAGGTCTGGCCGCAGATCCTCTGGTCGCTCTGCTCTGGGTCGATCCACTTGCACACCATCTCCTGCTTGATGCACTGTTGCCAGGTGTAGCGGAAGAAGGTCTCGGGGTGGTGGTGGGCCATGCCTGTCCCCATGTTGGCCACACCGTACTGGCAATAAGGGTCGCCTCTCGCTCCATGGTGGAACTGTTCTCCCACTCCGGCGAGCCTGCCTCCAAGTGCTTGCTCGTGGTGACCGGGATACATGAGGTGCCCGTGGCCCTGGGCGTCTGCGCCAGTGTGGTGGTGCTGCTGCAGAGAGCCCGCCATGGTCCTGAAGAGGTGTTGCTGGTGGACCTGGTGGTCACCAGCCGGTCCCGCTGCATGGGACTCGCCCACAAAGCCACGGTGGTTCCTCATCAGGAAATCCCGAGCGGAGCTCGCGTATGAGGCCGCGTACGATGTGCCCTGGGCCGCAAACGCTGCTGCGCTGTGGTCCTGGGGGGAGATCATGTGGTGCTCGGGGCTGAGTGTGAAGGCAGGCGCGGCACCCATGTGAAGCGGCATGTTAAAATCCATGAAGACGCCGGACTCTCTGTCCATCTGGTGTTGCATTGTCTCGTGAATCGTAGGCCTACTTCAAATACCGAGGTTAGTTTAAGCTGTAGGCCTACTGTAAACCGCGCCTTACGCAGCACAAAGCTGTCGCAATATAAAAACTCGAATAAAAAAGGTAAAAGCAGGTGTCAAGTCCAAATCAAGATGTTACTCAAGTTTACTAGATCAAATCAAGGCAAGACAAAACACAGTGTGCCTCAGAGAATACTCTTCAGTTCAGTTGTGTGTATATCTGTCTATGCTTGAGTAATTAACTAACTTCTTGGACCTCTGTCCTCTCCTTTTACAACAAACGGGGGTCCCACAGACGTGTCTGATTGGTCATGCCCACAAATGCCCTGTGTCTGTGAGAGCCAATAAGGTATGTGTACTATGTTATTAGCATAGAACTCCGCCCAGTGTGACTTTGGAGGACAGGGAAAGTAGCCTCATGACCTGAAAAAGCCCTGGGCAAGAACTATTTTACATTTCAGCGGCAACACAAATTTATCAGGACTTCTTTAGTCTACTGAAAACCATTTAAATTGTGTAACTGTTAAGGCATTAATGTATAGACTAGCTACTACAAACAATAACAATATACTTAATATAGCCTATGAAATTAGGAACAATTTCTAGGCTCTTTTAAAGAAAAGGTCAGCAAATAAATGCAAGGTTTTACAAAGTTGGGAATGTGTGTGATTGTTTTGAGTCACACACTAGGCTACTTAGTTGCAAGTTATTAATCAAAGTTGCAATGTTTTGTAGGCATATATACGTAGCCTATAAACAGGGGTCCCTCGCAAAACATATATCTGGTATAGGCTATCTGGTAGGGCCATACTTAGGCTATTTTCTAAACTTTCCCTTCATAAGATTCTTTGCGACTTTTTATTTGTCATTCGGGACATATTAAGGATACAACATCAACTGAGTTTGGTTTTGTTGCAATTTGTTGCACCCATTTTTGCATAAAATCCCTGGACTAACAAGCAAAACGTAAGGTGTTAACAATGCATTGTGTCCAATATCTCTACTTATTAACATGCACGCCCATGTTGACATGCACAACACATGCATGTTTATCCCCCGTGGCATATTGATGCATATTGATGCCACGGGGGATGTTCAGCTCATGGCAGTGCTGGTTTTGGAAGAATCTCAGACAGGCAATGGAATGAGAGAAACATTCCATTCCATCCATATGATAATAACCCACTTTTAGAATGCTAAACCTGACCATCAGACAGTGAGTGTGCATGTTAACATGGGTGAGCGTGTTAATAGGTAGACATTGGACACAATGCATTGTTAACACCTTTTGTTTAGTTTGTTGGGAAATCTTCAGATTGGGCTGAAGGCGGTTAGGGTTACGGTTCCCATCTCTTTCTTTAAGAAGCTTAGATGTGCTAAAATATGTTTATAATCAATGCATGCAATATCTTTCTGAAACTTTACTTTCCCATGATGCTACACAGTAAAAATGATTATTTTGTACTGGTTAGGAAGTGGTTTGAAGCAACGGTTTTGGTCAAATTAGTAATCTTAGAACACAAATGATGATACATACAGGGGAATTACCCATCTAAAATACACATGATGAAACATACAGGGGAAAAAACCCTTTACTTGTACAGTTTGTGGTAGAGGCTGCGGTCAAATTAGTCATCTAAAAACACATAAACGCTTTACATATATGGTTTGTGGCAAAGGCTATATTAACAAAGGTAATCTGAATAGACACATGAGGAGTCATACAGGGGGACAATAAATATATTGATTTGAGGATTGATACCTCTCTGCAAACCCTGTCCTTACAGGACAGTTATCAAACTACATGTGGTTCACCTCCTTTAACTATTTAAGTTGTTTACTTTCCCCACAATAACTGTGGGGCTTGACTGTATTACTATGTACATGGCATACGGCACCAAGGCAGAACTGCCAGTAAAAGTGAAGACTGGCCAATCAGACAACCAATGAATAACTGTGGCCAAACATTGTAATTTGTTCTGTTTTAAAGTAAACTAAACAATTTAGGAGCAATGCTGTTGTGCAGACTTTTATTCTTTTGAACTGTGCAGACTTTTATTCTTTTGAATGTCACTCTGTTAAACAGGATGTTCACTTTGTTGAATTAATTATTGGATTAGTTATTAATTAATTATCCTGTCAATGATGTGAAAGTATAGTGAGTTTTTTAGATGGTTAGGCGTTTGGCTCTGTTTCGTTAAACAATATAACAGCAAACCCAGTCAAACTGGGTACTCATGGTTGAGTTTATAATGTATCTATGTTTTGTTTAATTATACTATATGTGCAACATAAAGTGCTAAACATTGCAGCAATCAAATACCAAGGACTATAGACCATATAGGACTACATACAATAAATTAAATTGGAAGAGATGAAAAAAAAGCTATAACCTGGAACACTGTAGATTTGAAGTTCTAATTGTTTAGTTTTTTGTTTCATTTCAAATAATTAGCCTACATGCTTTACATATAAATAGCCTATAAGTGCGAAAGTTTGTGTGACCAGACAGGACATTATGCGCTTTGTCATGGACTCCCACATCTAATTGTGTTGACCTATAGCCTATACATTAGGCTACACACAATTTGAGGCTGCCAGTTGAATATGTTTTGCTTACAAATAGTTAGAATATAATTACACTTTTCTATTGCAACCTATTTAAAACTTGTAGAATATTTGTCTGTTTTATATTACAGTAATATAGGTTTATTGTCCCCCTGTATGACTGTGTGTCTATTCAGATTACCGTTGCCACAAACCATGCATGCAAAGGGTTTGTGTGTTTTTAGATGACTAATTTGACCACAGCATCTGCCACAAACTGTACAAATGTGTGTTTTAAGATTACTAATTTTACCAAAACCTTTTCCACAAACAACTTCCTAACCAGTACAAAATACATACCTTTACTTTTTTAGTTTCAGAAATATTGAATGCATTGATTATAAACGTATTTTACATCCACACTTCTTAAACTAAGGGATGAGATCCCCCCCAACAACATGGTAAACTAAGATGTGTTTGGTTTCTGTATCTGATTTAATACATCTTGTATTTTAATAAGCTTTCTTCGTTCAGAGCCTTAGACTAAATATATGATCTGCTGCTTCATGAATCTATGGCCTGATATTAGATGCAGTCATCAAAGTCTACTTTAACATATAACCCGGTTAGACAATAGCGGTTGGGAGACTCTTATGTTCAACTAACTCAAGTTACTGTACATTGTCATTGACTATTATATTTAAAAGGCTACTTTCACATTGCTTTATGAAAACAAATGCATAATTTACAAAGGATGGTAAAGTTCTCATTTCAAAACAGCAATGTCATTTCACCAAGTATTTACAGGTTTTCCTATGTGCACATACTGTCTGCATTGACCCTCACAGCATGTTTAGAATATAGGCATATTTAGGCCTAGATGTGTCCTATCTGGACATAAAAGTCTATACCATTTGCATTGCAACTGACCTCTACCTGGACATGGTGTGTATGTGGGAAGTGGTGTGATCTACATTAACATTGATGCAATGTGGGCCTTAATGTTGATATACTTACTAAGGTTATCCAACTATTGAATACACAATGTTGATTATACACCAACCAAAATTAAAATTGTTATTGTGAGTGACTCTAATCAAATTCAATGAGATTATTATTTCACGAAAGATCAGACATGCATTATAACGCAATAAAACCAATAGATGTTGTAGTTTACAGAGTATTGTAGTATGGATGAGGGGTCTAGTGTACACAATATTTAACCTGCTAAGATCTTTGTTATTTAGTCACAGTAGTAGGCTACACAGAGCTGGATTTTTCTGAAGCTAGACATTTGCTAGACATTGTTTTGTGCGGTTGGGGCTTGCAGCCACATGAAGCTGGATATTTCGGCAACAAAGCTGGATATTATATTTAAGCCGGAGAAATAAGTGACAACATTGAAAAATGTCCGATTCACTGGATCCGTATAGACATGGTACCCGGATATCTCTTAAGACTTTACTGTGTGTGTGTGTGTGTGTGTGTGTGTGTGTGCTTGTCCCCCTAGTCGAGGTCTGAGTCTGTGGATATCTGTGGCTAGTGGTTCAACCTTTCCAGGCTGTAACCCTACCAGAAGAATCATATTGGAACTGGGGATTCCCCACCCTGACAGCCCATATGGTTTACATAATAATCTTATTTTACATTTTATTTTACAGTTTACATTTTTATTTCATCAAATGTAAACATTTGTATTTAACCCTTAAGTGCTGTTCGGGTCATTTTGACCCGTTTTACATTTTCATTTGGAAAAAAAAGGTAGAAGTTAAAAATGTTTCCACCTGAAACTCACTGGCCTTAAAGATTCTTCTGAGATGAACATGTAAAAAATATATTTTTGCACTACACCCATGCTACACCCCCCTCATATTTTTTGAACCTTAAGTGCTGTTCGGGTCATTTTGACCCGGAAGCACAGAAATACACAGTATTATGCCAAAACACAGACACACAGTCACCCCCACTTCTAACACCCCCCTTCCGAAGCCCCATTCTGAACCCTCCCCCCCTTCTTATAAGCATGAGCAATATTGCCCAGTATTAAATGAAGTGTTTTTTTTTACATGGATTTCAGCTAAATCAGTAAAAACGCCTAGCTCTTTCAGTGTTTAATGTGATATAGCAAAGCAAAAATGCAAACATTTACCAAATATATCATATGAATTGTTTGGTATTGAGTCAAAGTCAATGTATCATGATGATTTGTTAAGTTAAAATTTATATTAGTGTTGTTTTTTTTAAACCAAATATCCACCGGGTCAAAATGACCCGAACAGAACGAAGGTGTAGTGAATCTGAACAGAACTTAAGGGTTAAGGATTTTCCCTGTTGAAATAAATTACAACAGAGAATGAGTTTTGACTGCACACATTTTATTCATGTTCATTCAATTCCAGCAAACAGAATTAGCAATTCAGTGAAACAAAATCATGTCATTTGATATTAGTTCCACCTATGGTTGTGCAAAACAATTCATGTTTCTTTCATTTTTAACAAAAATAAAAAAGACCTCGTTATATAAACATGTTGAATTAATTGAACAAGAACTTATTTTACCTGTTCTGGCCCACATGTTTAGGGCAATCTACCACCGTCAAACTAAAACAAAAGGCCTGCGTCACTGTCTCCAAAGGTTATTTCTTTAAATGTTTCCTGTAACGGAAACATATAGTGCTTAGTGCTTTAAATAACTATTTTGAGAATTACACAATTTTAATTGCCAAGCTCAGTTTGTGTCCTGGTAAAATTCACACATGGAATTATCTTCTACAAGATATACAAGTGTATTGTCAATTGTACACCCTTTTATAAAATAAACTTCAGATCAATATGTATATGCACATTGTGTTTCTGTAGGTAGGTGGCTCTTCCCCACACATATCCATATTTAGAGACAGACAGACAGCTCCATCCACCAGCTACATCTGATCTCACGACTTGACGCTTAATATAATGTGAAGCATACACATATTTATAGATCTAGAATCTAGATAATGTCAAAATCTACAATTGAGCTGCCTGATATAGGATACCACTTCCCTTCTCTGAGTTTGTATTCAATTATAGAACCTTAAGTAGTTAAACTCCTTATGTGTGTATACTGAATCAGTACAGGACTCAGTGGGCTGCTGTTGTGTGTCTGCCACTGCAGTGGAGCGGAAGCGAGGACCAGAGCTCATCCCACAGTCGCTTCTTGATCTTCGCACTCCTGAACATGTGCTCTTTGCGCTTCACCAGGACATCCACCACTGAATGGTACAGCTGCTGGTACTCTGCCACGCTGCGGCCGTGGATCAGCAGGCCTGGAGCATCTGAGGCAACACTTATAAGTGTCTCCCGTCCAGGGGAAGAGATCCGGGGCCTAATGCAGCATTCTGGCAGGACAGCAGCATTCTGGGTGAATCGTGTCTCCAGAGGCTCATTAAAGTCACCCAGACTCTCCTGCTCTGCATGCTTGATTGGTGGTGGTTTGTTCAGTCTGAATAGCAGGCCTGGATCATCTGCACATTCTGGGGCAACACTTTCAGGTTTCTCCCGTTCAGGGGAAGAGACGTGGGGGCAGAGACAGCATTCTGGCAGGACATCGGGATTCTGGATTAATGGCGTCATCAGGGACCTGGATTAAAAAACAAAACGGTATTAATGCATGTAAGTAACACACATAAGTCCTGAATTGTTTAAAATGTACAAATGGTACCAAATGGACCCATGTGGGTTTATTTGCTTCCATTTGTGCATTTTCAGAGTTAAAACAACACAGATGAGTGCAGATTGGCAGATCAAAATGGGGGTTCTTGAAGACAAGGCGTAAGAATCATCGGTTGCATTAAACTCACCCAATGGTTAGCTGGTGTTGAACGCATTAGCCTCTGTGATGATGTTCTGGTTAAAGACCTGCAGAAATTAAATCTAGTACTGCTGGTCATGATAACAAACTGTAAGTTGTCCTCTGTCTGGATAGCAAGCTGTACGATGTCCTCTGTCTGGATAACAAGCTGTAAGGTGTCCTCTGTCTGGATAACAAGCTGTAAGATGTCCTGTGTCTTGATAACAAACTGTAAGGTGTCCTCTCTGTGCTCTGTCTTCAGGTGTTGTGATGCTTTGCAGATTGGTGGTCTACTTATAGCCCACAATGGGTGTGAGGTTTGTATCACCCTCTATCAAGGAGCCAATTGGAGAAGAGAACCCCATGCTGGTTAAAATGCTAATCACACTTGATAATGGCCACTGATTGTCTGACGTTGAATAGATCACCTGGTTTCGGCAAAACTACACAAACATCACATGAATGCCATTCATTGTCCTTGAACAAAATGACCAGGAATGAAATATATGTATAATGTATAATACAATATGAACAACATAGTCATGCACATTGCACTAAACATCAGTTGAAACAAACTCAGAATATCTCAAATGAAAAATGTGTACCAATCAGATATAGATATATTGCCTCGTTAATAGTCCAATAGTGATAAGGCTATTACTTTTGTCTAAGTTTGATTCCACCAAGGTTAAGTTTTTAATTGGTGCCTGATATTAAAATAATAATAATAATAATCATCAAGTAGCACTTGATGTTTTTGTTTGGTGCCTGATAATTAAAAAAGTAAAACTCCACAAGTCACTTACTGAATGTAAATGTGAAAAGGTGTTAATGTTAAAGCAATAGTATTGACAACATTTGACCAATGAATGAGAAGATACTTAATATGATAGTTAGGTGGTTTGAAGTTTGACCACAACAAGTAACATTCAATGATTCTTTTAAGGACGGTTGACTAATACAGTGTATTTTAGGCACACTGCAGATATTTGTCCTTGTTTGTGTTATGATACTTGACGCAGTTCTACATTCTAACAGATTGGATAATGTGACCAATATATCCTACTTGTGTCTTGATTTTTTGGGCCAATAGCCTGGGCATTAAAACATCTGTTTAGTAACAGCTGAGATGTACTACGATGTCACACTATGAGCCCAAAATATGTAAGTAACACACATAAGTCCTGAATTGGTTATAATGTACAAATGGTACCAAATGGACCCATGTGGGTTTATTTGCTTCCATTTTTGCACTCTCAGAGTTAAAACAACACAGAGGAGTGCAGATTGGCAGATCAAAATGGGTGTTCTTGAAGAGAGACACACTATGAGCCCAAAATACCAAGCATGTGTCCTTCACAACACCAGGTTGTATTGTTCTGAAGGAATTTAGAGCATGTACACAATACGTTTCTATAGGAACTTGAATGTCATTGAATGTGTCTTAATGACTCTGCTTGAATAACAATATGGAGATGAGAGACTCTCTTTCACACATGGGGACAGAGTTGTTTAACATGTAAATGACAACACTATGCATAATCAATAGCAGGGACTTTTACAAAGTCAAAAACTGTTTGATAAGTGGTCCCCCATTACTTTTGTAAATCAGATAGTCGGAGGCGACAACAGTCACACTTGTGGGGGAGAACTGTCTTGAGGGCCCTTACCCCTTCTATCCACTGCATGCTGTGTGGTTTGTTATTGTGCACCTAACCCACTTACTGTAGAGTGTGTGTGTGTGTGTGTGTGTGTGTGTGTGTGTGTGTGTGTGTGTGTGTGTGTGTGTGTGTATAAAGTGTGGTTTTGAAGTGTAGTGTAATGGTTTGATCTCTCATCCCCCTACAGTCGATTGTAGTTTTGCTGTGAATATATAGTGATATTATGCCCTTTTCACGTTTTTAATATTAAACTGTGATTTATAAAATACTGAATTAAACTGAAATCTTCTATTGAAAACGTGATATTTTATAGTGTGATTTAAAATAAATGTACTTGATTATTCTTGATAAGCACGTCTCTGCTCCCCTCATTTTACAAATGAACCTGTATTGCTACTCATGTGGTTATTTTAGCACTTTATTCCTTGGGCGAAACTCCCAAAGGGGCGTTGTCGATGTTATTACTATGTTATAAATCTGCCATGGTTACATAAAGTTAACCTGATTATTTCACCTTTAGTGATACAATGTTTAAAAAAAAAGGCTTCTGTAGATTAGACTTCCACTGTTAGATCTGATCTGGACCTGGTCTCCTCTCCACCACACAAGGGTTAATAATGAGAACATATAGGAATGTCCCTTCTTCTTCAGGATTAGAGATTCCTGCTTTGACTGCAGCTTTAAAATGTTTATATTGATATGTGCTTCTATATTACTAAGATTGTTGAAACCTGTTGACACTGTACATATATTCACTTTATGGATTGTATGTCCCATACACTTTGGAATGCAATAACACACATTGTACTGTACTTTAGGATATACAAATGTGTTGGTGTGTCCAAAAACACAAATTACTGCTTTTTTGCTTTAGGGCAGAATAGGCTTTCATTACCCTTTCACCTTCATCGTTTATATTGTACTTTCTAAGGTCAGAGGTACTTGATAACTTCTGTGTTCCATAGCTTCTTATATTGTCAACCTTAACAACTGATACTGTTACTTGGCCAATTAAACATAGTATTTAATATAGTATTTTTGTCATAGATAATGTTGTTACCACTTTTGTAGAGGGTTGCATAGAGCATGTCTGGGGAGGAACGAGGTGTGGAGGACAGTATGTTAGATTGTGATTGGTGGAGAGAAGGTTCTATTGTTGTCTTTGGCCAATCATTCAGAGCAGTTTAGTGTTTTCACCCCAGACTCTCTAGTATAAGAAGAGTTGGTCTGTGTCATTTCTCCACAAGTCTTCCAGGATATCAATCATTTCGGTTCAGGATAAGATGAACTCTCTCAAACTCAACCCTGCTGAACAGGAGGAAAACAAAGACCTTGGTATGTTACTTACTCTACCCTCCTTTTCACCCCTGTTGGTTTCCCTAAATATCATTTTTATACAATCTTACATGTTCTTTCATTGTAATTTGACCTGTAGCATGTTGTAGATTAGATGGAGGTAATTTATCTCATGCACCACAGTTCATCAACATAATTAAAGTGGTTTTAGAATTACTGATGTCTGACCTACCACTTAAGGCATACATTTTAGGGCATGCAATGTTACGGTAAGTCATAGTTAGGTACTTGAAAACACAATGTTAGGTGAGGGTTATTTATTTATTTATACAATGCCACAATATGAGCTATAATGGAAGCCCTTGTGATATTAAAAGTCTGATTACTTAAAATTGTGTGCTATTTTATCGTGAACATGAGGACCAATTATATGAGGTTGAAAAGTATATATTATATATAGGTGGAAAAGTGATGAAGTCGTCCTTTAAACATGTCCATGAAGTCTAAACAATCTTTCCTTGTCTTTGTTTCCAATCCAGTGTTGCATCATCAGTCTGGCCTCCCTGTCCTACCAGAGGCGAATGAAAAGATGAAGTTGGCTAAGCCAAAACAACACTGCTGTGATCAGTGTGGAAAACAATTTCTTAGCATCTCCAATCTTAAAATACACCAGAGAATTCACACATGGGAGAAACCCTATGGGTGTGATGAGTGTGGACAACACTTCTCTAGATTGTTCGGTCTGAAAAGTCACCAGAGAATTCACACTGGAGAGAAACCCTATGGATGTGATCAGTGTGGACAACACTTCTCTAGATTGTTCGGTCTGAAAAGTCACCAGAAAATCCATACTGGAGAGAAACCCTATGGATGTGATAATTGCGGAAAACACTTCTCTAAAACGTCCAGCCTTGCAAGCCACCAGAGAATTCACACTGGAGAGAAACCCTATGGATGTGATCTGTGTGGAAAACACTTCTCTGAAATGTCCCACCTTAAAAGTCACAAGAGAGTTCACACTGGAGAAAAACCCTATGGATGTGATCTGTGTGGAAAACACTTCTCTGAAATGTCCCGCCTTAAAAGCCACCGGAGTATTCACACCGGAGAGAAACCCTATGGATGTGATGAGTGTGGACAACACTTCTCTTTCATGTCCAGCCTTAAACGCCACCAGATAATTCACACTGGAGAGAAACCCTATGGATGTGATCAGTGTGGACAACGGTTCTCTTTAATGCATAACCTTAAAAGCCACCAGAGAATTCACACTGGAGAAAAACCATATGGATGTGATCTGTGTGGAAAACACTTCTCTCAAATGTCCATCCTTAAAACACACCAGAGGATCCACACTGGAGAGAACCCCTATGGATGTGATCAGTGTGGCAAACACTTCTCTCAAATGTCCATCCTTAAAACACACCAGAGGATCCACACTGGAGAGAAACCATATGGATGTGATCAGTGTGGACAACACTTCTCTCAATTGGCCCATCTTAAAACGCACCAGAGAAAAAAAAAACATCACACATGAGAGAACCCCTTTCATTGTGGTGTTATGGATTAATTAAATTCACACAGATGTACACATACCTGACCGAAAACATTGTGAGCAAACTCATATGAAAGATGCATCTGATTTGTGTGAACAGTAGGACAACAGCTTATCTGCCGAGTGTGAAGAACATCGGCACATCATCATATTAAGCAGTGTTGGGTATCGTTAAATTTGGAAGTAACTCTTTAGGTTGCTGTCGTTACTGACTTCAAAAACTAATCTGCTATGTTACTCCGCTACCCAATGAGAATTGTAACTTAACGATTTACTTTTTCTTTTACCGACCATTAAAACCCACCTGCACGGAAGTTTGGTAAACATAAAAAATACAAAAGAATGCAGCCTCCTTTAGCTCATGTTTCCTCTTCAAAAGACTGACGCTCCCCTGCGTTAAACTGTACAGTACCTCGGCCGACATTGCGGACGGGGGATGTATGGCCACGGACGACATTCGCGGCCATACAGAGACAAACAAACCAACAATTAAAAGAAATTGGATGTCTATTGTATGTATTTTTGATGGAGAATTCAAATATGATATTATTTTTTTGATAAGATAACTCTAACCTGCATCAATTTGTATTTTTAAATTGCTAATTGTACCCTATCCATCTAATTTCAATTACACATATATACCTACCTACCCCTATACCAACAACATCTATAAACTATCTAAAACTCCATGAGCGCACTCATATGAAAGAATGATTTGTGTAAGCAGTAAGACTACGGCTTGCATAGATTGGGTGAGAATAGTTATCACATCAACATAACAAACAAAGTCTACCATGTACAGTACCTTCCCTGTTATGAACACATTACATGTATTATGAGCATATTGATTCTATGTTTTAATTATACCGTATTGTTTTTGTGGAACAGGTCCCACTAACATTTGTTGCAGATGTAAATGAACACATCAACATATTTTTTTCTTCTCAATATTATTCTTTTCCATGTAATTTAACCTGTAGCTTTGATGTAGATTAGATTCAGATATTTCTTGTTCTTTGCATTATTGATAGTGTACTAGTTTGAACTGAACTATATTTAATCCCACGGTTCTATTGTTATTAGGGCATCCTTTAGGTTCTTTAGTGAGAGAACATTATTACTTTATTGCTTTGTTAAATGTAAATATTGGTTCGTACAGGTTGTGCAGTCACAAATAAAGACAAACATTCAAGTCAATAGGTGTTTTTGAGCTTTTGTTTATATGGGTATGGTGTGTGTGTGTGTGTGTGTGTGTGTGTGTGTGTGTGTGTGTGTGTGTGTGTGTGTGTGTGTGTGTGTGTGTGTGTGTGGTAATATCAGTCAACCACAGGACATACCCTTTGGAAGGCAATAACACACCTTGTAATGTCCTTTGGGATGTACAGATATGTTGGTGTGTTACTGCACATGGTGTAGGGCAGAATATGCGTTTCATTATGTCACCTTAATGTTTTTTATTCTAGCATTATAACTATAATTGTATATGCCATGTATATGCCATACATATGTAGCACCCAGCCATGAACCAGCGATAACAGCCCTGCTAATCGGGCTCAGCCCTATTAGCACGACTGGTTGTGCGTTGGACTGGCGAGTGGGAGTCCCGGGTCACTACATCTGATTGTAGTGATGCACAGGAGCGGGAATCGAACACCACTCTCCCACTTGCCAGTCCGACACCCAAACCACTGTGCCAATAGAGCTGAGCTCGATTGGCAGGGCGTTTGCGGGTCGGTTTATTGGCTGGGGCTACAATCACCCCCTTGGTCTTTCGAAGCGCGTCCTCGCGCTTCACACTTCACGCCGCGGACCACCGCACACGACGTCCCTCATGTCCCTCACGCAAGGATATCACGCTCCTCATCCTGCCGACAACGCCAGATTGTAGTGATGCGCAGGAGCAGGAATCGAACACCACTCCCACTCGCCAGTCCAACGCACAACCAGTCGTGCTAATAGGGCTGAGCCCGATTAGCAGGGCTGTTGTCGCTGGTTCATGGCTGGTACTAACTGTGGGGGCTACACATAGATTATAATGCAATGTAAGGTTATAATGTGTTAAAGATAGTTATAGGGTGCATAGTATTACAACGGAGGAACAACCGTTCGCTAAGTTCATTCATTCCTTTTAAACATTATTTTTTGGGAAATTCTAAGATGGTGTGTGTGTGTGTGTGTGTGTGTGTGTGTGTGTGTGTGTGTGTGTGTGTGTGTGTGTGTGTGTGTGTATTGTAAATCATACACAAGACTAGGCCTACATGCTTGACGAATTATGCTGTAGGTTTTCCTTCCATTTATAAAAACAATGGAGATCTTTGAAGAGTCTAGCAAACGGTTGCTCCTCCATAGAACACCAGCTTCTATTGTTCTGAAGAAAAGAGCAAGAGTAAAGGCATTTCTAAAGTAATTGTGAAATTCCATTTGGTTGACATGCAAATAGGTTAAATGACGATCACATGTTAATTAATGAGCACATTATCATGTCACACACCTGAGTGTTGCATATTACCTCACAACAATAGAAGCTGGTGTCTATCAGTCTGTAGGGTTTACAGGTTTAAAACCAGGTCAGATATTCTTCATCAGTAGATTAAAATATATCCATAGGCCTACAATATTATATATTAAAATATCTGTGTGTGTGTGTGTGTGTGTGTGTGTGTGTGTGTGTGTGTGTGTGTGTCTGTGTGTGTGTGTGTGTGTGTGTGTGTGTGTGCGCGCGCTCATGCACTATATCAACTTAGCAATACTCACCATTATTTGGAGTTAGTTGTAAACTGTTGATAGTTAAATTATTATGTATTGTTCTGAAGGAATTTAGAGCATTGTGTACACAATACATTTCTATAGGAACTTGAATGTCATTGAATGTGTCTTAATGGCTCTGCTTGAATAACAATATGGAGATGAGAGACTCTCTTTCATACATGGGGACATAGATAGAGTTGTTTAACATGTAAATGATAACAATATGCATACCCAATAGACTTTTACAAAGTCAAAAACTGTTTGATAAGTGGCCCCCCTTTACTTTTGTATAGGTTTTCAAGTAAATCAGATAGTAGCAAACAAACCTGTGTTGCTACTCGTGTGGTTATTTTAGCACTTTATTCCTTGGGCGAAACTCCCAAAGTGGCGTTGTCGATGTTATTACTATGCTATAATTCTGCCATGGTTACTTAAAGTTAACCTGATTATTTCACCTTTAGTGATACAATGTTAAAAAAAAGGCTTCTGTAGATTAGACTTCCACTGTTAGATCTGACCTGGACCTGGTCTCCTCTCCACCACACAAGGGTTAATAATGAGAACATATAGGAATGGAGGGACAGCGAGTGCATTTCCGGCAGCGGCACCTGCCGCGACGTCGTCGGACTTGCCGACAACAGCCGCGGCAATGATTCCTATGCCGTGGCAATTATACCTAATCCGTGGCAACGCCGGACAGACCGACAATCGAGCTGCGTCAGCCGCTGTTGCCGAGCCTATCCTCCCCCCCCCACCCCCACCCACACACACACACACACACACACACACACACACACACACACACACACACACACCGCCCGGGAACGACCCACGGAGCGAGCAACGAACACCCACCCGTCCGTCTCGCCGCCGCCAGAGATGGATCTGTCTGTCTGATCCCCCCCCCCCCCCCCAGATGTCCATAGTTTAATAGTCTGTTATTTGTATTTCTTTCGCCTGGCCTGGCCGTTTAATTATCCATTTCTACCTTAATCAGCCATATTCCATTTTACGCACATTTTACCGACCTCCTCACCCCGAATATAAATATAACCTTCATTTTTCTTTGCAGCTAAATTAACTAAAGGTTCTCCTTAATCGAATTCATCATAGATATGTTTATTTTTCAACACATGTTCTTCATTATTATTATTTAGGCATATGGTTTCTCTGCGCTTGTCATGCGTAAATCTTTGGATTCATTCTGTGACCAGCATTCTGCTTATGTACTATGCGGATTTTATCGATAACAGGTTGGGTTATTCACCACCTCGGCGTCAGGTTTATTATTAACCAAAGCCATTTCCGAACATAATGCCTTAATGACCCAGTTAACCTATAAGATATTAATAATAATACCAGTAAGACTCCCTGTCAGGTAGCAGCGTGATGTAATAGCTTGCAGTATGATGCCCTCATCATGAAAGACAGTATATGCAAAATCCCTGTAATGCTCCAAGAAAGAAAAAGGACATGCGTTTCTATAATACTGACCAGCAGCCAGCAAGCCAGCCATGAGTGTGTGTGTGTGTGTGTGTGTGTGTGTGTGTGTGTGTGTGTGTGTGTGTGTGTGTGTGTGTGTGTGTGTGTGCGCGCGCGCATGTCGTGCAGCCTATATGTTTTGGCCGACGATTTTGACCCCATCCCCCGCAGTGTTTTCCACAGTCAGTGAGAGAGTGTAAAATGAATCCAAACGTCCCCCCCTTACGGGTCCATTTGGTTTCGTTTTAAGCCTACCCGCACAAGAATTAAAATGTCCATAAGGGTCCATTATAGGTTGTCTACTCATTTACCTGGGGACCACCTGGAAGTTCCAGGCGATCGCCTGACCTTACCAAAACACTGACATAATGTCTGCTGGGTAGTTGGGACATGATGCTGCTCTGTTGCGACTGGATCTATCTATCTATCTATCTATCTATCTATCTATCTATCTATCTATCTATCTATCTAGCTATCTAGCTATCTATATCCACTAAATTCTCAATTAATTAAAGTCCTGCATTTTTAAGTGATGCTCTGCTCATTTAATATGTAAAATAAAAGAGGAAACTCTATTGTCATGTTGTGAATCTCTGCTCATTTATTCACATTTATATTATAATTTCAAAGCGTACAATGCTCGCATCTGTATTTCAGTTATTACATAACTTCCTTTATTTTTCTTTTTCTTTTTTTAGCGGCCCACGGCGCCTCCGCAGTTTTTTATGTGTAATAAGACATGCAATAGCTTACTAGGTCTATAGGACCAGGTGATAGGCCTACAGTTAATAACATAAAGTGAATATGAAGTGTAGGCTATGTCTGACTATGCTATCACCATTGACAGCTCAGGTTGGACAGCTGCAAGGACTGAGTCCCAGCTGGGCGTTCAAACAAACAATTAGGTTACAAAAACCTATAATGGCCCAATTTTGACTTCAAAGGAGTGCATGACACTGCAGACAATTAAGTGGCCAATTTGGCCTCTCTTTCTCTCTCTCTCTCTCTTATGAGCATGCTGGTCCACTGCTGATCATGGTGCGTGCGCACGCGTGCCTGCCTGCGTGCGTGTGCATGTGCGTGTGTTCGCTCCTTCTGGGGAGAGAGAGAGAGAGAGAGAGAGAGAGAGAGAGAGAGAGAGAGAGAGAGAGAGAGAGAGAGAGAGAGAAAGTGAGAGTGAGAGTCGGTCCAATCATTGATTGGCCACTTGTCTGCGGATCCCGTCCTCTGAAGTTTGACGCCCAGCAAGGAGTCAGTCCAGCTGTCAATCAGGATATAGGCAATAGCCTAGGCACACTTCATGACTTTATATATTTATGTTATTAACTGTAGGCCTATCACCTGGTCCTATAGAGCTAGTAAGCTATTGCATGTCTTATTACACATAAAAAAACCCGCGGAGGCGCCGTGGGCCGCTAAAAAAATAAAAATAAAAATAAAGGAAGTTATGTAATAACTGAAATACAGATAGATGCGAGCATTGTACGCTTTGAAATTATAATATAAATGTGAATAAATGAGCAGAGATTCACAACATGACAATAGAGTTTCCTCTTTTATTTTACATATTAAATGAGCAGAGCATCACTTAAAAATGCAGGACTTTAATTAATTGAGAATTTAGTGGAGATAGATAGCTAGATAGCTAGATAGATAGATAGATAGATAGATAGATAGATAGATCCAGTCGCAACAGAGCAGCATCATGTCCCAACTACCCAGCAGACATTATGTCAGTGTTTTGGTAAGGTCAGGCGATCGCCTGGAACTTCCAGGTGGTCCCCAGGTAAATGAGTAGACAATCTATAATGGACCCTTATGGACATTTTAATTCTTGTGCGGGTAGGCTTAAAACGAAACCAAATGGACCCGTAAGGGGGGGACGTTTGGATTCATTTTACACTCTCTCACTGACTGTGGAAAACACTGCGGGGGATGGGGTCAAAATCGTCGGCCAAAACATATAGGCTGCACGACATGCGCACACACACACACACACACACACACACACACACACACACACACACACACACACACACACACACACACACACACACACTCATGGCTGGCTTGCTGGCTGCTGGTCAGTATTATAGAAACGCATGTCCTTTTTCTTTCTTGGAGCATTACAGGGATTTTGCATATACTGTCTTTCATGATGAAGGCATCATACTGCAAGCTATTACATCACGCTGCTACCTGACAGGGAGTCTTACTGGTATTATTATTAATATCTTATAGGTTAACTGGGTCATTAAGGCATTATGTTCGGAAATGGCTTTGGTTAATAATAAACCTGACGCCGAGGTGGTGAATAACCCAACCTGTTATCGATAAAATCCGCATAGTACATAAGCAGAATGCTGGTCACAGAATGAATCCAAAGATTTACGCATGACAAGCGCAGAGAAACCATATGCCTAAATAATAATAATGAAGAACATGTGTTGAAAAATAAACATATCTATGATGAATTCGATTAAGGAGAACCTTTAGTTAATTTAGCTGCAAAGAAAAATGAAGGTTATATTTATATTCGGGGTGAGGAGGTCGGTAAAATGTGCGTAAAATGGAATATGGCTGATATGAGAATTAAGGTAGAAATGGATAATTAAACGGCCAGGCCAGGCGAAAGAAATACAAATAACAGACTATTAAACTATGGACAATCTGGGGGGGGGGGGGGGATCAGACAGACAGATCCATCTCCGGCGGCGGCGAGACGGACGGGTGGGTGTTCGTTGCTCGCTCCGTGGGTCGTTCCCGGGCGGTGTGTGTGTGTGTGTGTGTGTGTGTGTGTGTGTGTGTGTGTGTGTGTGTGTGTGTGTGTGTGTGTGTGTGTGTGTGTGTGTTCGGGATAGATGCGTGCAGCGCAAAACAGCTGTGCGTAAAATGGATAGATAGAAGTGGAGAGGCGAGGTGGAGGGAGGGACACACACAGTAGGCGCGGCAGGTGACGGCGGCTAGCGGCGGCTGCCGGTGCAAGCCCGGCAGGTGACGGCAGGTGACGGCGGCTAGCGGCGGCTGCCGGTGAAGCCCGGCAGGTGACGGCAGGTGACGGCAGGTGACGGCGGCTAGCGGCGGCTGCCGGTGAAGCCCGGCAGGTGACGGCGGCTAGCGGCGGCTGCCGGTGAGGCCCGGTGACGGCGGCTAGCGGCGGCGGCTATACGGCGGCTGCCGGTGAGGCCGGCAGGTGACGGCGGCGGCTGCCGGTGACGCCCGGCGGGCCCGGTGGTCCACCAGCAGATCCGGAAGGTCAGCAAGCGACCACCAGTCTACTTCATTCATTTATTTATACATAATTGACTATATGAGCACGTTGGTCCACTAGCTGATCATGGTGCGTGCGTGTGCGTGCATGCGTGCCTGCGTGTGTGTGTGTGTGTGTGTGTGTGTGTGTGTGTGTGTGTGTGTGTGGGGTGGGGGGGGGGGAGGATAGGCTCGGCAACAGCGGCTGACGCAGCTCGATTGTCGGTCTGTCCGGCGTTGCCACGGATTATATAATTGCCACGGCATAGGAATCAATTGCCACGGCATAGGAATCATTGCCGCGGCTGTTGTCGGCAAGTCCGACGACGTCGCGGCAGGTGCCGCTGCCGGGAAGTGTATTCGCTCCTTCTGTAGGAATGTTCCTTCTTCTTCAGGATTAGAGATTCCTGCTTTGAGCCTGACAGTGTCTGTTCTTTTGGATTGGTTTAACATGTTTATATTGATATGTGCTTCTATATCATTAAGATTGTTGAAACCCGTTGACACTGTAAATATATTCACTTTATTGATTGTATGTCCCATACACCTTGCACTGTACTTTAGGATACACAAATATGTTGGTGTGTCCAAAAACACAAATTACTGCTTTTTTGCTTTAGGGCAGAATAGGCTTTCTTTACACTTTCACCTTCATGGTTTATATTTTACTTTCTAAAGTCAGAGGTACTTGATAACTTCTGTGTTCCATAGCTTCTTATATTGTCAACCTTAACAACTGATACTGTTACTTGGCCAATTAATCATAGTATTTAATATAGTATTTTTGTCATAGATAATGTTGTTACCACTTTTGTAGAGGGTTTGCTTAGAGCATGTCTGGGGGAGGAGGTAGAGAGCACAGTATGTTAGATTGTGATTGGTGGAGAGATGGTTCTATTGTTGTCTTTGGCCAATCATTCAGAGCAGTTTAGTCTTTTCACCCCAGACTCTCTAGTATAAGAAGAGTTGCTCGGTGTCATTTCTCCACAAGTCTTCCAGGATATCAATCACTTCTGATCACTTCTGACTGTGGACTCCAGACTTCAGGATAAGATGAACTCTCTCAAACTCAACTCTGCTGAACAGGGGGGAAACAAAGACCTTGGTATGTTGTTTACTCTACCACCCTTTTCACCCCCTGTTGTGTTTCCCTAAATATTCTAAATATTAATTTTATACAATCTTATGTTCTTTTATTGTAATTTGACCTGTAGCATGCTGTACATTAGATGGAGATTGTGCTATTTTATCGTGAACATAAGTGAGGACCAATTATATGATGATAGGTTGAAAAGTGATGAAGTTGTCCTTTAAACATGTCCACGAAGTCTAAACAATCTTTCCTTGTCTTTGTTTCCAATCCAGTGTTGCATTATCAGTCTCCTGTCCTCCCTGTCCTACCAGAGGAGAATGAAAAGATGAAGTTGGCTAAGCCAAAACAACACTGCTGTGATCAGTGTGGAATTCCAACACATTCTCATCCTCCTGGCGTCAGACCCTTGACGTTCTGGCACTAAGCTTTCCGCGTTTATTTGAGAGGCAGGGGGTGGGCTCAGCTGAGCCAGCTCGTCCATTGCAGACGCAGCCAGGCAGGCTCAGTTCCTCCATTGCAGACGGCGGCCAGCGGCAGAGCACGGAGACTGTTGCCATAGCAACATTGGCTAAGGTGGAGACAGCCTAGACCAGTAGAGGGCAGTAATACGCCTGGCGCGTCCACATGAGTACTTGAGTAAAAGTATTAATATACTGCTACAAGGTTGTAGATCGGCAATTTTCAAATAGCTGAGGGCTTAAGTGTTTTTTGTATTCTTTAATATTATAATTAATATCAGCAAAGTAAATAGTAACTAAAGTTTCAAAATAATTGTAGAGGAGTAAAAGTACCATATTTGCCTCTGAGAGTAGTTGAGTAGAAGTAAAAGTATTAGAAATGGGACATACTCAAGTAAAATGCAAATACCTAAATTTGACTTAAGTACAGTACTTGAGTAAAAGTACTTCACACCTGTAAATGGGACATTCTGCATTATGAGTACTTTTACTTTTGGTACTTTAAGTAGGCTAACACTTTCATGCCAATACTTTTTGTATTTTTACTCAAGTAGGCCTACCTATTGAATTTCGGACTTTTACTACTTGTAACAGAATATTTGTATATTGCAGTATTGATCCTTTTACTAAAAAGTAAAATATGTGAGTACTTTTTCCCACCATTAAGTTGTTCTGTGCTCCATTGCTCATGCCTGTTTACTCCCTATGGACTATTATAGTAGCTGTCCGGACGTGCTGACAACAACAACAACAACTCATTAAGGTAAGCTATTTTACTTTCCCATTGTTACATTTTGCACCACCACTAAACGAGGGGTAGTTGTCAACATGTTAGTGCTTAGTGGGTCTGTGAGTTTAAACAGATTGTCTTCTGACAAATAGCCTTCCCTTAGCAAGCTAAAAACAAGCTAAGCTAACAGTAACATCAACCTATTTATTTATATTCATTGGTTCTCAAAGTGGGGTCCGGGGACCCCCAGGGCCAGGGGTCTCCGAGGAAGTTCCAGGGGGTCCCCAGCTAAATGATAATTAGGAACCAAATGGACCCTGAAACAACAGCACCAAGAATATCTATATTTGTGTATTAGGCTAGTCATTTATTTTCATTGGTTCTCAAAGTAGGGTCTGGGGACCCCCAGCGGTCCTTGGAGGAGTTCCAGGGGGTCCCCAGCTAATGATTATTAACCTAATGGACCTGGGTCTGAAACAACAGCAGCAACACATCTGTATAGTGTTGTAGTCATTTATATTTATTGGTTCTCAAAGTGGGGTCCGGGGACCCCCAGGGCCAGGGGTCTTTGAGGGAGTTCCAGGGGGTCCACAACTAAAAGATAATTAGGAAGCAAATGGACCCTTTGGGTCTGTAACTCAGGGAGTGCACAAAATCTACAAATGGAACCAAATGGACCCTTACAGGTCTGTAACTCTGAGAGTGTACAAATGGAACCAAATGGACCCTTACAGGTCTGTAACTCTGAGAGTGTACAAATGGAACCAAATGGACCCTTACAGGTCTGTAACTCCGAGAGTGTACAAATGGAACCAAATGGACCCTTACAGGTCTGTAACTCTGAGAGTGTCTAAATGGAACCAAATGGACCCTACGTGTCCGTAACTCAGGGAGTGTACAGATGGTTGCATTTGTACACTCTTAGAGTTACGTTTACTGATTTTACAAAATACATGGGGGTCTCAGAGATAGAATTGCCATTAGATGGGGTCCATGTCATACTGGGGGTCCTTGAAATCAAAATGTTTGAGAATCACTGCTCACCTGACACCTGGCACATCTTTTCAAATGGGTTTCTGCAGGCTAATATAAGTCAATTTAGGTTCCTTGAAAACATTAATTTATTGTATCTGCCATTTGATTTATAATGTTTGTTTGCACAACACTAAAGGCAAAAAGGCTTTCTTGTGGTGGTTGATTGAATGAATCAACCACTACCCATATCAATAACAGTAGAGTCAAATGCTATCCTAAAATATTAACACAATAAGCCCCAGGGGCTTATTGTGTATCCATTTTGGTCCATTGGTCCATTGTACTCAATTCATCAGTCATACATATCATACCATACAGAGATGCAGTCCAAAACATTTGGGATAAAGCTCTGTTGACTGAGAGACTGGAGATTCTACTAGGAACTATTTCATCACTTGATTTAAAAGTATAATGGGGTTAATATTATTTCCCTCACAGGCTAATCCGGCTGCCAGGACAAAGAGGACAAATTGGACATCATCATGAGAGGATAAAAGATGCTCCACACCCAATAGGATGGATGAACCAAGGCTGGAATTCTTTCAACTCGTGCTTATGCTCTGAATGAGCTGTCATAATGAAAGGTATGTATTATTGCGACCATAGGTCGCAGTTAACTTTGAAAACGGGCACATGTTGTACGTTCACACGTACGCATGTATCTTGGCCTCAATGTCTATAGCTGCCAAACTGTTTGTTGACATTGTGACATCATATCACCTCATTAAAGATCACTGCTCACTGTGTGCGCTCTTGTGACGTTGTTTTAGGCAGAAACAGTTGTCTGATTTTCAGACAACTCCGCACCCAGAAATTTACAATAGAACTGTATATATTCCGGCCGTTTTTCCCCGTCAAACACGGGTACCCGTCGGATACCCGCAGGGCCCCTGACCCATTGTAGGACTCTGATACAGACTACTTGATCATCACCTAGATATCCAGATCCATATATTGAGCTGACCTCTACATCTGATTCCCAGATGATGCCTTGTTAGGGCAACCACACTAATAGAATCCCTTTTATGCCCATCAATATTAAGACCATATGTGGGAATGCCCATATATGGACATACTGTATTGTCATTTGAACAGTTAAACGTAAACAACCAACCGCAACTAGAAACACACTTGAAAATTAATTCTGTCCTGCGTGAATTCCGTCCTGGGCGAGGTCGCTTTTCGCCCTTAGGCATCTTACTGGTATACAACATACTACTGGATTCTCAGCACGTACACATACATGAAAACAATAACATGCTGTACAGTATTCGTTTCCTTCCCTAGACCAGACATACAGTATTTGTACTTTACTCAGTATTTCACCATACTTACTTCTACTCCCACTCCACTACACCACTACAGATCCATATATTGTCCTTTTACTCCACTACTTAAGTAAGTTACTAGTTAGTTGTTTGTAGATTTTGATTCTTATTACAAATCATACACGACTACTCTACTACTTCAGCCCTATATGCATTTGAAAATAGCCATAATACACAGACATATTACACAACTCTGATTACCTTTGTTAATGTTGCTAACACAGGCTTTATTTTGTCTTGTCTACGTCAGGAGAATGTTTCGTCTGGAGCAGAGAACGTCAGCTTTTTGTACGACAGACCGGCCTTTCAAAGGATCCTAGAGCTGCGAGGATGTTTTCTGGACAGAAGCAAACACTTTGTGGACGGACTGTTTTTCCGATGTTGGATAACGTACAGAACAACTTTCGTGGACAGACTGCCTTTTTTACAAGGAGTTTTTATTTTACCTTTTGGAGTTTTTGATTTTTGTGGACTACCTTCTGCCTGGAGACTTGACATTTAGTAATTGGTTTTCATGATGGAAATAAGAACATTATGATGGTGTGTAACAAGGCCTAGTCTTTGGCACAAATCAATATTCACTGCATTGTACCTCACTGCAAATTAGGGATGGGACAATATGACAATTTAATATCACGATTATTGTGACCAAAGAAATTAACATATCCCCAACAGCCATTATCCTGGGGCGGAACATTTGCCAAAAAAATAGCAGATCTGCAAGCTCACAACGCAACGCGACGCGTTGTGAGCTTGTAGATCGGCTATTTTTTGGCAAAGAGATTTGGTAGAGAGTGAAAAAAAGACTATCAAGGATATATTATAAGTACGTTTTATCAATTATAGAAGGTTTAAATGGTACCGGATATGAAGCTTGGCAAATAAAAGGTGAATTGATCCCAGTGCATGACAGAGCACAATATCACGATAAATTAAATTTCCACAATGTGATTATCGTGAGAGCTTTTTATCACGATAAACGATAATATCATGTATCGTCCCATCCCTACTGCAAATGTTTTCTAAATCTAAAAAAAAAAACAGTAATGGTGTGGTTACAATGGTGTGTAAAAAAAACAAATCATGATGGGAAAATGTTTGAACCATGGTAGACCATACGATACATGGACGATATTAGTTAATTGATGGTGATACGATCAGTGGTGCTTTGTTTTTTCTTCTTTTCAGGGAATTTTTTTGACGTCACGTGCATGCGTGCAAGAATGATGTTTTCTAGTCTAAGGGTGCCCTCACACCAAAGTACCTATGAGAGTGGAATCCGCGTTCCGCCAATGCATTTCAATGAGAGTGAAGCGGTTTCATGCCAGCAGAGGATTTCTGCAAAAAACGCTCCCTTCTCATGGAAATGCATTGGCAGAACGCGGATTCCACTCTCATAGGTACTTTGGTGTGTGGGCACCCTTAATTGCATTTCCATATTGTTACTTAAGATTTTATTTTCTAGTTTCATTTAATTCAATTAGAAAATGGTATATTTTTGTGTGTTGTGTAAGAAATAAATATGCCGTTAGGCTAACTCTGATCACTGTGTGTCGTCTCAATCTGAACAGGACAATGCATCAGGACCCCCATAACTGAGAATGTACACATGGGACCAAATTGACCTGTATGGGTCCATTTGGTTCCATTCGTACACTCAGAGTTAATTGACCAAATGGGAAATTAAATGGTCATTATTGGCTTCTACACATGTGTTGATACTGCATACAGGGTTAGGGTGAATAAATCCAAGTCATGAAAAACACAATATATTAAATGTTCATCTAAACAGCTGTTGTGTTGTGAGTGAAGTGAGTTTTAAAAGAGGACAACCTTTAATACACAGTGTAATACTGTGTAATAATAGCCTATTACACAAAGGTGACAGAAACACAATGATTCCCTGGCAGCATCTCCATGACAGCTTCATCTGCTCCAGCTCTTGTGCTGTGCCAGGTGGTTTTGGTCCTCCCAGGTTTTCTTTTGCCTGGTGGTGTCCATCTCAAGGTGAGCTTTGATGTTGTCCTGCACCATTCTAGGCACATGTCCCAGGCATCTCATGCGGCTGTGTTATTTCCTTGGTGATGCTCTGACTCCCATTTCATTTAAAATCTTTTACAGTTCATTGTTTGAGATCTGATTAGGCCAAAAGTCCTGGCATATTTGTTATGGGCATCTATTATGGAAAACCCTTCCATTTTCCTGCTGTTTGTTTTCACCACTCTCCAGCTTTCAGAACCATACTGTAGAACAGATATTACATTGCTGTTGAAAAGTAGCATCTTAGTTTCAACGCGGTATTGCTGTGATCTCCAGATGGAACAGAGTTGGGAGAAGAAGAAGGCCTTTCCCAGCCTTTAATGTCTTTTGAAGAGGATAGGAGAGATGCAAATGTCACTAGGTGTCACATACAGAGATCAGTAATGTGGACCTCTATATGTGACACCTAATGACATTTGGAGCATTCTTGTGTAGAATTCATACAGGGCTCTTTCCTGTTGGGCTGTGAGGGTCCATGTCTCAGCCCCATGTAGATATCACATAGCATAGAGGGACCACATCAGTATGTGGACCTCTTTGGGGTCCTAACACGGGTCACAGACAAGGTCAGAGAGAGAAGGATGAGGTTGGCAGGGCACTGTGTCAGACAACAGAAGGTCAGAGAGAGAAGGATGAGGTTTGCAGGGCACTGTGTCAGGCACCCAGAACTAGAGGCAACGGGAGCCAAGCCAGGGTAAAGCCAGGAGGGGCAAGAAGCAGACCACCTACTGTACGTAGATGCACTGTGGTGCGACAGTTTGGCTAACAACACTGTAGAGCTCTAGACCCAAATGTTAGATAGGAGAGTGTGGAGGGCAGCGGTCCAGTCAGCCCTCCACAGTCCCGAGTTGGTGTTGGTCAGACCTCCCCTCGCCTAGCATCTGCTGTTTTTCCCCGTTGCAGATTCTTATTCGGTAACATGTCATTAGGTCGAACTCCCTTTGGTCCGACCAACTAAAAAGAACCTTAACCCTAACCTCAGTAAAGCTATGCCTAACCCTAACCCTAACCCTTACCCTCAACCTAACCTAACCTAACCTTAACCTTAACCTTAACCCTAACCCTAACCTCAGTAGAACTATGCCTAACCCTAACCCTAACTAAATTCTGACTAATGAGGTTTCTGACTTGGGTAGTCCTCATCAGAAAAAGAGTGGCTCAGGATTAAGAGCACAGACAATCATTGTGTGTCTGTCACCTTTGTGTAATAGGCTATTATTACACAGTATTACACTGTGTATTAAAGGCTGTCCTCTTTTAAAACTCACTTCACTCACAACACAACAGCTGTTTAGATGAACATTTAATATATTGTGTTTTTTATGACTTTTCATGACAGCAATGTAATATCTGTTCTACAGTATGGTTCTGAAAGCTGGAGAGTGGTGAAAAAAAACAGCAGGAAAATGGAAGGGTTTTCCATAATAGATGCCCATAACAAATATGCCAGGACTTTTGGCCTAATCAAATCTCAAACAATGAACTGTAAAAGATTTTAAATGAAATGGGAGTCAGAGCATCACCAAGGAAATAACACAGCCGCATGAGATGCCTGGGACATGTGCCTAGAATGGTGCAGGACAACATCAAAGCTCACCTTGAGATGGACACCACCAGGCAAAAGAAAACCTGGGAGGCCCAAAACCACCTGGCACAGCACAAGAGCTGGAGCAGATGAAGCTGTCATGGAGATGCTGCCAGGGAATCATTGTGTTTCTGTCACCTTTGTGTAATAGGCTATTATTACACAGTATTACACTGTGTATTAAAGGCTGTCCTCTTTTAAAACTCACTTCACTCACAACACAACAGCTGTTTAGATGAACATTTAATATATTGTGTTTTTCATGACTTGGATTTATTCACCCTAACCCTGTATGCAGTATCAACACATGTGTAGAAGCCAATAATGACCATTTAATTTCCCATTTGGTCAATTAACTCTGAGTGTACGAATGGAACCAAATGGACCCATACAGGTCAATTTGGTCCCATGTGTACATTCTCAGTTATGGGGGTCCTGATGCATTGTCCTGTTCAGATTGAGACGACACACAGTGATCAGAGTTAGCCTAACGGCATATTTATTTCTTACACAACACACAAAAATATACCATTTTCTAATTGAATTAAATGAAAGAAAATAAAATCTTAAGTAACAATATGGAAATGCAATTAAGGGTGCCCACACACCAAAGTACCTATGAGAGTGGAATCCGCGTTCTGCCAATGCATTTCCATGAGAAGGGAGCGTTTTTTGCAGAAATCCTCTGCTGGCATGAAACCGCTTCACTCTCATTGAAATGCATTGGCGGAACGCGGATTCCACTCTCATAGGTACTTTGGTGTGAGGGCACCCTTAGACTAGAAAACATCATTCTTGCACGCATGCACGTGACGTCAAAAAAATGCCCTGAAAAGAAGAAAAAACAAAGCACCACTGATCGTATCACCATCAATTAACTAATATCGTCCATGTATCGTATGGTCTACCATGGTTCAAACATTTTCCCATCATGATTTGTTTTTTTTACACACCATTGTAACCACACCATTACTGTTTTTTTTTTAGATTTAGAAAACATTTGCAGTAGGGATGGGACGATACATGATATTATCGTTTATCGTGATAAAAAGCTCTCACGATAATCACATTGTGGAAATTTAATTTATCGTGATATTGTGCTCTGTCATGCACTGGGATCAATTCACCTTTTATTTGCCAAGCTTCATATCCGGTACCATTTAAACCTTCTATAATTGATAAAACGTACTTATAATATATCCTTGATAGTCTTTTTTTCACTCTCTACCAAATCTCTTTGCCAAAAAATAGCCGATCTACAAGCTCACAACGCGTCGCGTTGCGTTGTGAGCTTGCAGATCTGCTATTTTTTTGGCAAATGTTCCGCCCCAGGATAATGGCTGTTGGGGATATGTTAATTTCTTTGGTCACAATAATCGTGATATTAAATTGTCATATTGTCCCATCCCTAATTTGCAGTGAGGTACAATGCAGTGAATATTGATTTGTGCCAAAGACTAGGCCTTGTTACACACCATCATAATGTTCTTATTTCCATCATGAAAACCAATTACTAAATGTCAAGTCTCCAGGCAGAAGGTAGTCCACAAAAATCAAAAACTCCAAAAGGTAAAATAAAAACTCCTTGTAAAAAAGGCAGTCTGTCCACGAAAGTTGTTCTGTACGTTATCCAACATCGGAAAAACAGTCCGTCCACAAAGTGTTTGCTTCTGTCCAGAAAACATCCTCGCAGCTCTAGGATCCTTTGAAAGGCCGGTCTGTCGTACAAAAAGCTGACGTTCTCTGCTCCAGACGAAACATTCTCCTGACGTAGACAAGACAAAATAAAGCCTGTGTTAGCAACATTAACAAAGGTAATCAGAGTTGTGTAATATGTCTGTGTATTATGGCTATTTTCAAATGCATATAGGGCTGAAGTAGTAGAGTAGTCGTGTATGTTTTGTAATAAGAATCAAAATCTACAAACAACTAACTAGTAACTTACTTAAGTAGTGGAGTAAAAGGACAATATATGGATCTGTAGTGGTGTAGTGGAGTGGGAGTAGAAGTAAGTATGGTGAAATACTGAGTAAAGTACAAATACTGTATATCTGGTCTAGGGAAGGAAACGAATACTGTACAGCATGTTATTGTTTTCATGTATGTGTACGTGCTGAGAATCCAGTAGTATGTTGTATACCAGTAAGATGCCTAAGGGCGAAAAGCGACCTCGCCCAGGACGGAATTCACGCAGGACAGAATTAATTTTCAAGTGTGTTTCTAGTTGCGGTTGGTTGTTTACGTTTAACTGTTCAAATGACAATACAGTATGTCCATATATGGGCATTCCCACATATGGTCTTAATATTGATGGCACAAAAGGGATTATATTGTATGGGGATTCCCAGATGCGGGCTTAATATTGATGGGCATAAAAGGGATTCTATTAGTGTGGTTGCCCTAACAAGGCATCATCTGGGAATCAGATGTAGAGGTCAGCTCAATATATGGATCTGGATATCTAGGTGATGATCAAGTAGTCTGTATCAGAGTCCTACAACGGGTCAGGGGCCCTGCGGGTATCCGACGGGTACCCGTGTTTGACGGGGAAAAACGGCCGGAATATATACAGTTCTATTGTAAATTTCTGGGTGCGGAGTTGTCTGAAAATCAGACAACTGTTTCTGCCTAAAACAACGTCACAAGAGCGCACACAGTGAGCAGTGATCTTTAATGAGGTGATATGATGTCACAATGTCAACAAACAGTTTGGCAGCTATAGACATTGAGGCCAAGATACATGCTTACGTGTGAACGTACAACATGTGCCCGTTTTCAAAGTTAACTGCGACCTATGGTCGCAATAATACATACCTTTCATTATGACAGCTCATTCAGAGCATAAGCACGAGTTGAAAGAATTCCAGCCTTGGTTCATCCATCCTATTGGGTGTGGAGCATCTTTTATCCTCTCATGATGATGTCCAATTTGTCCTCTTTGTCCTGGCAGCCGGATTAGCCTGTGAGGGAAATAATATTAACCCCATTATACTTTTAAATCAAGTGATGAAATAGTTCCTAGTAGAATCTCCAGTCTCTCAGTCAACAGAGCTTTATCCCAAATGTTTTGGACTGCATCTCTGTATGGTATGATATGTATGACTGATGAATTGAGTACAATGGACCAATGGACCAAAATGGATACACAATAAGCCCCTGGGGCTTATTGTGTTAATATTTTAGGATAGCATTTGACTCTACTGTTATTGATATGGGTAGTGGTTGATTCATTCAATCAACCACCACAAGAAAGCCTTTTTGCCTTTAGTGTTGTGCAAACAAACATTATAAATCAAATGGCAGATACAATAAATTAATGTTTTCAAGGAACCTAAATTGACTTATATTAGCCTGCAGAAACCCATTTGAAAAGATGTGCCAGGTGTCAGGTGAGCAGTGATTCTCAAACATTTTGATTTCAAGGACCCCCAGTATGACATGGACCCCATCTAATGGCAATTCTATCTCTGAGACCCCCATTTATTTTGTAAAATCAGTAAACGTAACTCTAAGAGTGTACAAATGCAACCATCTGTACACTCCCTGAGTTACGGACGCGTAGGGTCCATTTGGTTCCATTTAGACACTCTCAGAGTTACAGACCTGTAAGGGTCCATTTGGTTCCATTTGTACACTCTCGGAGTTACAGACCTGTAAGGGTCCATTTGGTTCCATTTGTACACTCTCAGAGTTACAGACCTGTAAGGGTCCATTTGGTTCCATTTGTACACTCTCAGAGTTACAGACCTGTAAGGGTCCATTTGGTTCCATTTGTAGATTTTGTGCACTCCCTGAGTTACAGACCCAAAGGGTCCATTTGCTTCCTAATTATCTTTTAGTTGTGGACCCCCTGGAACTCCCTCAAAGACCCCTGGCCCTGGGGGTCCCCGGACCCCACTTTGAGAACCAATAAATATAAATGACTACAACACTATACAGATGTGTTGCTGCTGTTGTTTCAGACCCAGGTCCATTAGGTTAATAATCATTAGCTGGGGACCCCCTGGAACTCCTCCAAGGACCGCTGGGGGTCCCCAGACCCTACTTTGAGAACCAATGAAAATAAATGACTAGCCTAATACACAAATATAGATATTCTTGGTGCTGTTGTTTCAGGGTCCATTTGGTTCCTAATTATCATTTAGCTGGGGACCCCCTGGAACTTCCTCGGAGACCCCTGGCCCTGGGGGTCCCCGGACCCCACTTTGAGAACCAATGAATATAAATAAATAGGTTGATGTTACTGTTAGCTTAGCTTGTTTTTAGCTTGCTAAGGGAAGGCTATTTGTCAGAAGACAATCTGTTTAAACTCACAGACCCACTAAGCACTAACATGTTGACAACTACCCCTCGTTTAGTGGTGGTGCAAAATGTAACAATGGGAAAGTAAAATAGCTTACCTTAATGAGTTGTTGTTGTTGTTGTCAGCACGTCCGGACAGCTACTATAATAGTCCATAGGGAGTAAACAGGCATGAGCAATGGAGCACAGAACAACTTAATGGTGGGAAAAAGTACTCACATATTTTACTTTTTAGTAAAAGGATCAATACTGCAATATACAAATATTCTGTTACAAGTAGTAAAAGTCCGAAATTCAATAGGTAGGCCTACTTGAGTAAAAATACAAAAAGTATTGGCATGAAAGTGTTAGCCTACTTAAAGTACCAAAAGTAAAAGTACTCATAATGCAGAATGTCCCATTTACAGGTGTGAAGTACTTTTACTCAAGTACTGTACTTAAGTCAAATTTAGGTATTTGCATTTTACTTGAGTATGTCCCATTTCTAATACTTTTACTTCTACTCAACTACTCTCAGAGGCAAATATGGTACTTTTACTCCTCTACAATTATTTTGAAACTTTAGTTACTATTTACTTTGCTGATATTAATTATAATATTAAAGAATACAAAAAACACTTAAGCCCTCAGCTATTTGAAAATTGCCGATCTACAACCTTGTAGCAGTATATTAATACTTTTACTCAAGTACTCATGTGGACGCGCCAGGCGTATTACTGCCCTCTACTGGTCTAGGCTGTCTCCACCTTAGCCAATGTTGCTATGGCAACAGTCTCCGTGCTCTGCCGCTGGCCGCCGTCTGCAATGGAGGAACTGAGCCTGCCTGGCTGCGTCTGCAATGGACGAGCTGGCTCAGCTGAGCCCACCCCCTGCCTCTCAAATAAACGCGGAAAGCTTAGTGCCAGAACGTCAAGGGTCTGACGCCAGGAGGATGAGAATGTGTTGGGAATTCACACAGGGGAGAAACCCTATGGGTGTGATGAGTGTGGACAACACTTCTCTAGATTGTTTGGTCTGAAAAGCCACCAGAGAATTCACACTGGAGAGAAACCCTATGGATGTGATCGGTGTGGGCAACACTTCTCTGGATTATCCGGCCTTACAAGCCACCAGAGAATTCACACTGGAGAGAAACCCTATGGATGTGATCTGTGTGGAAAACACTTCTCTGAAATGTCCCACCTTAAAAGTCACAAGAGAGTTCACACTGGAGAAAAACCCAATGGATGTGATCTGTGTGGAAAACACTTCTCTGAAATGTCCCGCCTTAAAAGCCACCAGAGAATTCACACCGGAGAGAAACCCTATGGATGTGATGAGTGTGGACAACACTTCTCTGTCATGTCCAGCCTTAAACGCCACCAGGTAATTCATACTGGAGAGAAACCCTATGGATGCGATCAGTGTGGACAACGCTTCTCTTTAATGCATAACCTTAAAAGCCACCAGAGAATTCACACTGGAGAAAAACCATATGGATGTGATCTGTGTGGAAAACACTTCTCTGAAATGTCCTACCTTAAAACACACCAGAGAATTCACAATGAAGAAAAACCCCATGGATGTGATCAGTGTGGCAAACACTTCTCTCAAATGTCCAGCCTTAAAACACACCAGAGGATCCACACTGGAGAGAAACCCTATGAATGTGATCAGTGTGGACAACACTTCTCTCTATTGTCCCATCTTAAAACGCACCAGAGAATTCACACTGGAGAGAAACCCTATGGTTGTGATAAGTGTGGACAGCGCTTCTCTCAAGCGTCCAATCTCAACATGCATCAAAGACGTCACACATGAGAGAAACCCTTTGTGGTGTTGTGGATTAACCTTTAGCCAATAAAATATTTTAGAAATTCACACAGATGTACACATACTTGACCGTAAACATATCATATGAAAGATGCATCTGATTTGTGTGAACAGTAGGACAACAGCTTATCTGCAGAGTGTGAGAAACATCGGCACATCAACATAAGCAGTGTTGGGTATCATTACATTTTGAAGTAACTCGTTAGGTTACTTTCGTTACTGACTTGAAAAACTAATCCGCTATGTTACTCCGCTACCCAATGAGAATTGTAACTTAACAAGTTACTTTTTTTCCGTTACCAACCATTAAAACCCACCTGCGTGGAAGTTTGGTAAATATAAAAAAGACAAAAGAATGCAGCCTCCTTTAGCTCATGTGTCCTCTTCAAAAGACAGACACTCCCCTGCGTTAAACTGTACCTCGGTGCATCCATTATGGATGGACAATACCAACCATATTGAGACCATGGTTAACACATTCTATGCACCTGGTGTATAATGATTTTTAAACAACTAATAACACAGTATAATTAAGATAACTCAAAATATCCATAATTCAGTCATAACACATGTTCACCTCGGACCAAGATTCAAAGAGTGACAGCCGCTGACCGGCCCGCCCACGTCTAACGGACGCAGCCGACATCGCGGACGGGGGACGTACGGCCTCGGACGACATCACGGTCATACAGAGTCAAACAACAATGAAAACTTTTTTGATAGGATAACTCTAACCTGCATCAATTTGTATTTTTAAATAGCTAATTGTACCCTATCCATAAATTCAATTATACCTACCCCTATACCAACAACAACTCTAAACTATCTAAAACTCCATGAGCGCACTCATATGAAAGAATGATTTGTGTGAGCAGTAGGACTACGGCTTACGTAGATTGGGTGAGAATAGTTAGCACATCAACATAACAAAGTGTACCATGTACAGTACCTTCCCTGTTATGAACACATTACATGTATTATGAGTATATAGATTCTACGTTTTAATTATACCGTATTGTTTTTGTGGAACATGTCCCACTAACATTTGTTGCAGATGTAAATGAACATATCAACATATTTTTTTCTTCTCAATATTATTCTTTTCCATGTCATTAACCTGTAGCTTTGATGTAGATGAGATTCAGATATTTCTTGTTCATTCTTTGCATTATTGATAGTGTACTAGTTTGAACTATATATACTATATTTAATCACACGGTTCTATTGTTATGAAGGTTTAGGGCATCCTTTAGGTTCTTTAGTGAGAGAACATTATTACTTTATTATTTGTTAAATGTAAATATTGGTTGGTACAGGTTGTGCAGTCACAAATAAAGACAAACATTCAAGTCAATAGGTGTTTTTGAGCTTTTGTTTATATGGGTATGGTGTGTGTGTGTGTGTGTGTGTGTGTGTGTGTGTGTGTGTGTGTGTGTGTGTGTGTGTGTGTGTGTGTGTGTGTGTGTGTGTGTGTGTGTGTGTGGGGTAATATCAGTCAACCACAGGAAGGCAATAACACACCTTGTAATGTCCTTTGGGATACACAGATATGTTGGTGTGTTACTACTGCACATGGTGTAGGGCAGAATATGCGTTTCATTATGTCACCTTAATGGTTTATATTCTAGCATTATAACTATAATTGTATATGCCACTTATGTGCCATACATAGATTATAATGCAATGTAAGGTTATAATTAAAGGTGTCGAATTTAGCGCGCTATTATCTAGTTAACTAGAAATCCTTTTAATGCCGAGAATTTTTTTAACGTGCGATTAACGCGAGGCTCAAACGTCATAGAGTTGGCCTCGGTGCGCGCCGTAGTCTGCAGAAGCAGGAAATGAATGCACTCCACACTCACATGCAAGTGCAGCTTGTAAACAACCCGCTGTGAGCAGATGAACACTGACTGAGCAAGATGGAAAAGAATACTTCTCTTCTAAATGGAAAGTTCCGCTTCAAAGCCCTGCCAGATGGCAGTCTCGACAGAACAAAAGTTATTTGCATTTAGGCTTTTAAGGTTGGATAATCGTTACTGACTTGAAAAACGAATTCGCTATGTTACTCCGCTACCCAAAGAGAATTGTAACTTAACAAGTTACTTTTTCCGTTACCGACCATTAAAACCCACCCGCGTGGATTTTTTTTGGTAAACATAAAAAAGACAAAGGAATGCAGCCTCCTTTAGCTCATGCGTCCTCTTCAAAAGACTGACGCTCTCCTGCGTTAAACTGTACAGTACCTCGGTGCATCCATTATGGATGGACAATACCAACCATATTGAGACTATGGTTAACACATTCTATGTACCTGGTGTCTATAATGATTTATAAACAACTTATAATAACACAGTATAATTATAGTTAAGATAACTCAAAATATGCATAATTCAGTCATAACACATGTTCACCTCGGACCAAGAATTGAAAGAGTGACAGCCGCTGACCGGCCCGCCCGCATCCAACGGAAGCGAACAACATCACGTACGGGCTGGTTTTACAGAGTCAAACAAACAGGGGCGTCACAAGGGGTAGGAAAGAAAACAAGGGTTTTGAAACGGCTACAACTATAGAATGGTCCATGGTACATACATCATTCAAATTTCCGGTGAAACTAGAAATTATCCTCTTTCATTTGAGCTACTGTATGGCATTGAACACAGAAGACAGAATTTAGGAAAAATGTTTAAAAATGATACATTTTATTAAACAGCATGGCAGGAAAGCCATACAGTACAATGTTATAATGGCAGCAAATGAGTTAAGATAAACCCCTTCAATAAAATTGGGTTAAAGCCGGATGCACCACGGTGGACTTGAAACCACAACCTGCTGAAGGCCTGACCCTTGAACTTGATAGGTCCTCCCAGAAGAGGAGGGGCCTAGGTAGGTAGAGTGCCCAGGATACAGTGAGGGGGGATGGGGGGCAGGCTCATTATCTGGTGTCTATCCCTTTGAAGTGGGCTACAACTCTACTAGAGTTGTAGGTGAGGATTCATACAGGGGAAATCCCTTTAGCTGTACATATTGTGGTAGCAGATTTAGTAAAGCAATGTGTCTGAAGCGGCACATGCTGATTCATACAGGGGAAAAACCCTTTAGTTGTGAAATGTGGCAAACTTTTGTGATAATAGTAATCTGAAGCAGCACAATGCTGATTCATAAAGGTGAAAAAAAAAATATATATCTGTACAATTTGTGGCAACAGACAGTTTTAGTCAAAATAGTTATCTGAAGCAGCACATGAGGGTTCATACGGGGGAAACCCCTTAAGCTGTAAATGTTGTGTAAAGATAAAGATAGCTTGATTCATTCGTAATCTTTCAGGTCATCACTTAATTATGTCAAATTACCTTGTTATAAAATAAGTAACGTGTCTAAGTAACATTGTTGTGTGACCTAAAGGGGAAAACCACACATTTTCATGACATTGAACAATGTCATGTATATACCTTAGAGGAGTTATGTGGAAATAAGACAAGTGCAAAACATGCACTAACCAATATCATACTGTGTTCATGTAGGCGAACAGTTGTGATGCAACTACGCTGAACTGATTGTTCCCATCTTATGAACTAATAAAGTTGTATTGGTGTTCATTGGCCTGATGAATTGTTTTTTATAACATCTGCATAGAAACATCAGCCATTGTGTAAAGGCTAAATGTCGTTCTAAATGGCAGCAATAGAGTGGAAGAGCAGAATAAAAGGCAAAATCTAGACATGTAACTTATAGACCTACCTGTAGTACTTGAATAAATGTAGCCTACTTAGTTACTTTCCACCACTGTCCAACTCTCAGCAGCACTGTGTTACAATTTGGATCACCATGCCACCTTGGGAGTTTCACCTAAGGAATCAATTAAAGTGCTAAAGTAACCACACTTAATTGCCACAGAGGTTTGTTTGAAGAGAAACATCCATTAACACATTTTGATGAAAATGAAACTGGAAAGTGTACAGTGAACACTGTATATTTATACCTTTGTTTTGAACCAGCAGTGTAGAATTAATTCAGTCTGTAGTGTGTGGTTAATAGTGTGTATGTAGATTTTTTTACACATTCCATTTAAAATGACATGCTGCGATGTAGGCCAAGTGCCCTTTCGCCCTTACTTGAAGCAGTTCCACATTCTAACACATTGGATAATGTGTCCAATATATCCTACTGTGTCTTGATGTGTTTGCTCTGGCCAATAATAGCCTGGTCATTAACACATGAATGAGCCCAAAATACCAAGCATGTCCTTCACCACACCAGGTTGTATTGTTCTGAAGGAATTTTGAGCATTTGCGTACACATTACGTTTCTATTGGAACTTGAATGGCATTGAATGTGTCTTAATGGCTCTGCTTGAATAACAATATGGAGATGAGAGACTCTTTCACACATGGGGAGTTGTTTAACATGTAAATGACAAATTATGCATAATGAATAGCAGGGACTTTTACACAGTCAAAAACTGTTTGTGACGTGGTCCCCCATTACTTTTTGTATAGGTTTTCAAGTAAATTAAGTTACTTCCCACGTGTCAAAGATACATACAAAATGTACATCATAACTAAAGTTAGTCTAGTTATATCACCTTTAGTTGTTGACATGTTTACAAAACAAAGACTTCTGCAGATTAGACTTCCACTGTTAGATCTGACCAGGACCTGGTCTCCTCACACAAGGGTTAATAATGAGAACATATACATCCCTTCTTCTTTAGAATTAGTTATTCCAGCTTTGAGCCTGACAGTGTTTGTTCTTTTGGACTCCTGTTTTAAAATGTTTATATTGATTTGTGTTTCTATATCACTAAGCCTATTAAACCTGTTGACACTGTAAATATATTCACTTTATTGATTGTATATGTCCCATACACTTTGGAATGCAATAACACACCTTGTAATGTCCTTTGGATACACAAATATGTTGGTGTGTCCAAAAACGAAATTACTGCTTGTTTGTTTTGTAGGGCAGAATAGGCTTTCATTACCCTTTCACCTTCATGGTTTATATTTTATGTTTTAAAGTCAGAGGTATTTGATAACTTTTGTGTTCCATAGTGCCTTATATTGTCAATCGTAACAACTGATACTGTTCTTCTGAAAATTAAACATAGTATTTAATATTTATTTTATTTTTTGTCATAGATAGATCTGGTGTTACCACTTTTGTAGAGGGTTGCATAGAGCATGTCTGGGGGGAGGATGGAGGGGTGGAGCACAGTATGTTAGATTGTGATTGGTGGAGAGATGGTTCTATTGTTGTCTTTGGCCAATCATTCAGAGCAGTTTAGTGTTTTCACCCCAGACTCTCTAGTATAAGAAGAGTTGGTCTGTGTCATTTCTCCACAAGTCTTCCAGGATATCAATCACTTCTGATCAGATCTGACTGTGGACTCCAGACTTCAGGATAAGATGAACTCTCTGAAACTCAACTCTGCTGAACAGGAGGAAAACAAAGACCTTGGTATGTTACTTACTCTACCTTCCTTTTCACCCCCAGTTGGTTTCCCTAAATATAAATTTATACAATCTTACATGTTCTTTCATTGTAATTTGACCTGTTGCATGTTGTAGATTAGATGGAGGTAATGTATTTCATGCACCACAGTTCACCAACATAATGAAAGTGTTTTTAGAATTATTTTAGGGCATGCAATGTTAAGGTAAGTCATAGTTAGGTACTTGAAAACACAATGTTAGGTGATTATATTATGTTTGGTTATTTATTTATTTATACATACACAATATAATACACAATATGAGCTATAATGGAAGCCACTGTGATATTAAAAGTCTGATTACTTAAAATTGTGTGCTATTTTATCGTGAACATAAGTGAGGAATGATGATCACATGTTAATTAATGAGCACATTATCATGTCACACACCTGAGTGCTGCACATTACCTCACAACAACAGAAGCTGGTGTCTATCAGTCTGTAGGGTTTACAGGTTTAAAACCAGGTCAGATATTATTCATCAGTAGATTAAAGTATATCCATAAACAATATTATATAAGATCGGTCTGTGTGTGTGTGTGTGTGTGTGTGTGCGCGCGCGCGCGGGCGCATGCACTATATCAACTTAGCAACACTCACCAGTATTTGGAGTTAGTTGTAAACTGTTGATAGTTAAATTATTGATTGCGACCATATGACGCAGTTTACTATGAGAACCGTCATAGCTTGTCCATATAAGTCCGTCCGGACGTGTACACTTTTGTAAGGTCTATGGGTGGATCTTTTAATTTTTATTTAAAACGAAAGTTGAGCTTTTCATATGTATCTTTCTTTTAATAAATGGCCTGAATGATACGAATGTGCATGCATTGTTAATTGCGAAGGCGCTCTTACAACCTGATTAAAATGCAGATAGGCTAAAATGTTGATGATTGAATTGACACAACAAAATATTTAAATGCAGTGAAAATGTGTTAATGGTCAGTGGTTGTGTGGCAATGAATAGATCACATGTTAATGATCATATTATGGTTGGACAATAACAACCCTGTGTGTGAAGCGTGAGGGCGCACTCCAAAGATCAGGGGGGTGATTGTAGCCCCCACAGTTAGTACCAGCCATAAACCAGCGACAACAGCCCTGCTAATCAGGCTCAGTCCTATTAGCACGACTGGTTGTGCGTTGGACTGGCGAGTGGGAGTCCCGGGTTCAATCCCCGCTTCCACGTCTCACTACATAAGGTTACAATTTGTTAAAGATAGGTATAGGTGTATAGTATTACAATGGAGGAACAACCGCTTGCTAAGTAATTCTAAGATGGTGTGTGTGTGTGTGTGTGTGTGTGTGTGTGTGTGTGTGTGTGTGTGTGGATTGTATATCACACACAAGACTACATGCTTGAAGAATTATGCTGTAGGTTTTCCTTACATTTATAAAAAGAATGGAGCTCATTGAAGAGTCTAGTAAACGGTTGCTCCTCCATAGAACACCAGCTTGAGCAGCAAGGCTGATGAACACTCACAACAGTTTTTTTTCCTGGCATCCGTCACGGCTGCACATTTGGGGCATTTTACAGTTTTCGGCTTTGTCATTTTTTATACTGTTGAGACAAAGACAAATATCCAGATTTGTACTTAATGCATTGATTTCTAATTTTACGAATGTACAGAAGGATCAAAATACACTCTTATGGCAGTGGTGCTCTAAAGTAAACGTTTAATGTCAAGGACCCCAAATTATATTCATTTGCTATTCACAAATAGCAGATCTTCAAGCTCACAATATGTTGCATAGCGATGTGTTGTGAGCTTTTAGATCACCCCTTCAATAAAATTGGGTTAAAGCCGGTTGCACCACGGTGGACTTGAAACCACAACCTGCTGAAGGCCTGACCCTTGAACTTGATAGGTCCTCCCAGAAGAGGAGGGGTCTAGGTAGGTAGAGTGCCCAGGATATAGTGAGGGGGGATGGGGGGCAGGCTCATTATCTGGTGTCTATCCCTTTGAAGTGGGCTCATCAGGGGAGTTCTCACACTGTGACATCATGCATAGATCTACTAGAGTTGTAGGTGAGGATTCATACAGGGGAAATCCCTTTAGCTGTACATATTGTGGTAGCAGATTTAGTAAAGCAATTTGTCTGAATCGGCACATGCTGATTCATACAGGGGAAAAACCCTTTAGTTGTGAAATGTGGCAAACGTTTGTGATAATAGTAATCTGAAGCAGCACAATGCTGATTCATAAAGGTGAAAAAAATATATATCTGTACAATTTGTGGCAACAGACAGTTTTAGTCAAAATAGTTATCTGAAGCAGCACATGAGGGTCCATACAGGGGAAACCCCTTAAGCTGTAAATGTTGTGTAAAGATAAAGATAGCTTGATTCATTCGTAATCTTTCAGGTCATCACTTAATTATGTCAAATTATCTTGTTATAAAATAAGTAACGTGTCTAAGTAACATTGTTGTGTGACCTAAAGGGGAAAACCACACATTTTCATGACATTGAACAATGTCATGTATACCTTAGAGGAGTTATGTGGAAATAAGACAAGTGCAAAACATGCACTAACCAATATCATACCAATATCGTACTTCATGTAGGCGAACAGTTGTGATGCAACTACGCTGAACTGATTGTTCCCATCTTATGAACTAATAAAGTTGTATTGGTGCTCATTGGCCTGATGAATTGTTTTTTATAACATCTGCATAGAAACATCAGACATTGTGTAAAGGCTAAATGTCGTTCTACATGACCGCAATAGAGTGGAAGAGCAGAATAAAAGGCAAAATCTAGACATGTAACTTATAGGCCTACCTGTAGTACTTGAATAAATGTAGCCTACTAAGTTACTTTCCACCACTGGCCAACTCTCAGCAGCACTGTGTTACAATTTGGATCACCATGCCACCTTGGGAGTTTCACCTAAGGAATCAATTAAAGTGCTAAAGTAACCACACTTAATTGCCACAGAGGTTTGTTTGAAGAGAAACATCCATTAACACATTTTGATGAAAATGAAACTGGAAAGTGTACAGTGAACTACTGTGTCTTGATGTGTTTGCTCTGGCCAATAATAGCCTGGTCATTAACACATGAATGAGCCCAAAATACCAAGCATGTCCTTCACCACACCAGGTTGTATTGTTCTGAAGGAATTTTGAGCATTTGCGTATACACATTACGTTTCTATTGGAACTTGAATGGCATTGAATGTGTCTTAATGGCTCTGCTTGAATAACAATATGGAGATGAGAGACTCTTTCACACATGGGGACATAGATAGAGTTGTTTAACATGTAAATGACAAATTATGCATAATGAATAGCAGGGACTTTTACACAGTCAAAAACTGTTTGTGACGTGGTCCCCCATTACTTTTTGTATAGGTTTTCAAGTAAATTAAGTTACTTCCCACGTGTCAAAGATACATACAAAATGTACATCATAACTAAAGTTAGCCTAGTTATATCACCTTTAGTTGTTGACATGTTTACAAAACAAAGACTTCTGCAGATTAGACTTCCACTGTTAGATCTGACCAGGACCTGGTCTCCTCACACAAGGGTTAATAATGAACATATTCATCCCTTCTTCTTTAGAATTAGAGATTCCAGCTTTGAGCCTGACAGTGTTTGTTCTTTTGGATTTATATTGACTCCTGTTTTAAAATGTTTATATTGATTTGTGTTTCTATATCACTAAGCCTATTAAACCTGTTGACACTGTAAATATATTCACTTTATTGATTTTATATGTCCCATACACTTTGGAATGCAATAACACACCTTGTAATGTCCTTTGAATACACAAATATGTTGGTGTTTCCAAAAACGAAATTACTGCTTGTTTGTTTTGTAGGGCAGAATAGGCTTTCATTACCCTTTCACCTTCATGGTTTATATTTTATGTTTTAAAGTCAGAGGTATTTGATAACTTTTGTGTTCCATAGTGCCTTATATTGTCAATCGTAACAACTGATACTGTTCTTCTGAAAATTAAACATAGTATTTAATATTTATTTTATTTTTTGTCATAGATAGATCTGGTGTTACCACTTTTGTAGAGGGTTGCATAGAGCATGTCTGGGGGGAGGATGGAGGGGTGGAGCACAGTATGTTAGATTGTGATTGGTGGAGAGATGGTTCTATTGTTGTCTTTGGCCAATCATTCAGAGCAGTTTAGTGTTTTCACCCCAGACTCTCTAGTATAAGAAGAGTTGGTCTGTGTCATTTCTCCACAAGTCTTCCAGGATATCAATCACTTCTGATCAGATCTGACTGTGGACTCCAGACTTCAGGATAAGATGAACTCTCTGAAACTCAACTCTGCTGAACAGGAGGAAAACAAAGACCTTGGTATGTTACTTACTCTACCTTCCTTTTCACCCCCAGTTGGTTTCCCTAAATATAAATTTATACAATCTTACATGTTCTTTCATTGTAATTTGACCTGTTGCATGTTGTAGATTAGATGGAGGTAATGTATTTCATGCACCACAGTTCACCAACATAATGAAAGTGTTTTTAGAATTATTTTAGGGCATGCAATGTTAAGGTAAGTCATAGTTAGGTACTTGAAAACACAATGTTAGGTGATTATATTATGTTTGGTTATTTATTTATTTATACATACACAATATAATACACAATATGAGCTATAATGGAAGCCACTGTGATATTAAAAGTCTGATTACTTAAAATTGTGTGCTATTTTATCGTGAACATAAGTGAGGAATGATGATCACATGTTAATTAATGAGCACATTATCATGTCACACACCTGAGTGCTGCACATTACCTCACAACAACAGAAGCTGGTGTCTATCAGTCTGTAGGGTTTACAGGTTTAAAACCAGGTCAGATATTATTCATCAGTAGATTAAAGTATATCCATAAACAATATTATATAAGATCGGTCTGTGTGTGTGTGTGTGTGTGTGTGCGCGCGCGCGCGGGCGCATGCACTATATCAACTTAGCAACACTCACCAGTATTTGGAGTTAGTTGTAAACTGTTGATAGTTAAATTATTGATTGCGACCATATGACGCAGTTTACTATGAGAACCGTCATAGCTTGTCCATATAAGTCCGTCCGGACGTGTACACTTTTGTAAGGTCTATGGGTGGATCTTTTAATTTTTATTTAAAACGAAAGTTGAGCTTTTCATATGTATCTTTCTTTTAATAAATGGCCTGAATGATACGAATGTGCATGCATTGTTAATTGCGAAGGCGCTCTTACAACCTGATTAAAATGCAGATAGGCTAAAATGTTGATGATTGAATTGACACAACAAAATATTTAAATGCAGTGAAAATGTGTTAATGGTCAGTGGTTGTGTGGCAATGAATAGATCACATGTTAATGATCATATTATGGTTGGACAATAACAACCCTGTGTGTGACCCGTCTTAATGCTTTGTGGACATACTTAAACATGTATTATAATCTACTTATAACACAGTTTAACTATCTCATGAATATGCACAATCCAAAAAGCTTTTATATAATGATGTATATGCCAAGATAGTTATACTTCATAATTACTGGTCATTCTGACATTTTCTTTTGGCAAGGATCATACATTTATTCTAATTATCAGTACCACCGGCCAAATATTGCCACACAGCAAAAGTGATTGATTATAATGCATTATATAATTATTAAATGTATCATCATGTGAACTGATAATTAGAATAAATGTATGATCCTTGCCAAAAGGCACACAATAACTATGATACTCGAAATCGCAATAAAGGAAAAGAAAATATAGAAAAAAAGAATCAGGAATTATGCATATTTATTCAAAAATCTTACAAAGTACAATAATAAATGTACACACATGTATCAAATCAAGTTGACCACAAGTACACAGCAATCTATGCAAATACATTTAAGAACGCAAATGCTTTCTTAAAATTGAGTAGCGACTTGTTTTGTGTAAACACGTTTTCAGGTCTTCGGTGCTTAACAAGATAAGAATAAAATACGATGAAATCCGTCAGGCACACACATAACCAACTGAGCCATTGGAGCCACATACTGCAGACTATGAGACTATAAAGCAAGCCCTTTACCATTGGCTCACAGAGGCATCATTTTTGAATACAACATACTAATGTCTCTTCACTAGGAATTAGATAATGGTCCATTTATTGTGTTTGGTACGTTTCACACGAATTGCTCTGATCAGTAGACATGGATCAAGCGCACATTCTGTTGAAACAGGTGTCTCCCGTTTGGAGTAAGAGTGGTCTGTCAGGACAGCAGTATTTGAATGGTGAAACCAGGGGCTTCTTGAAGGCTCTCAGGCTCTCCTGTTCTGTGTCGTGCTTCCTTTTGTGCTGCTCTGTCAACTCAGCCTGTAAAAAACAAAACAGAGATTGGTCAACAGTAGTTTGGTTAGCTGAGATCTACTTAAGCCTAAGGCTGGACTACTCCAGGCGGACAAAATGGGTGGATTAAAATGCTATAATTACATAGAGATCACTCTGTACACAGTTTAAGTTACAATAGGCTTCTTGTGTATTGCTTGAGCAACACACCGGCTCTGTTCTCGCGCCAAGACAACATGTACACTTCCTGCAGTAGGTGGATCCCTGCTGGCTACCTTTTGACCTAGTCTGGTGTCCTCAATATGGTCCTTAACTTAGCCCTATACTGCCCCTGACTATAGCTGCACTCCCTAAGTCAGTATTTAACAGTAACCAAACAACATTCCAAAACTTAAGCTAAGCTTTAAGCCAACTCCAAACAAAAAATACCAAAACGATGGCTGCTCCCTCTTGCCCATAAGCAATATCTCCTTTACCTGACAAAGTCTTTCAAGTGACCTGGTGGTCTCCTCTCCCTGTGAGAGCGCCTCAGCTCTCCTCCGTCGTCCCCCTCCGCTGGTGCCTCTGCCGTAGCCTCCAGCGCCAGAGCTGCATCTTCTGGGGCAACACTTATACATGTCTCCCGTTCTGACGAGATCCGGGGGATGATCCAGCATTCAGGCAGAAAAGCAGCATCCTGGACGTGTCTCCCATTCGCAGGGAGAGAACCAGGAGCATTCTGGGTGAATAGTGTCACCAGGGGCTTCTTGAAGGCGCTCAGACTCTTCTGTTCTGTGTCACTCTTCCTTGTGTGCTCAGCCTGTAAAAAAAAAGGTTCAATAAGAAAACAGGTCAACACTGGAAGGGTTAGCTGAGGTCTGGTCTGTACTAAGGCTGGAGTACTCCAGGTGGATTAAAATAGTACAATAATAGTCATACAAATGAATATAATTATTTATATTTATATCATTAAAAGATTAAATTGTAATATGGATGATCTAATTCAACTCACCACTTTTCCTTTCACCAAAAGCTTAACCGGTGTTTGATCTTCAGAGTCTCTGACTGAACGGGGTGAACGCTCTTGCAACAGTGATGATGGTGTCGTTGTGGGCATGCTCCAGCTGTCCACCAATTTCTCTATTTCATTAAGCTCTGCCCAAAATAGTTTCTCCATCCCTTGTAGTTCCGGCTGAGATTAGCCTTCTCAGCCTGGAGAAGATCCTCCCACAAGATCATTGCAGAAGATGTGTCTGCAGCAACCTGAATTATGAAAAGAAATGATTAGATTTGACATTGCATCTGCAATTTAACGGTTCTTAGCAGTTATTAAGTAGTTAGTGTAGATTGACATAACAATTATAATGGGTGTCCACTCATACATTAACAAACTGGAGCCTTGATTCATTTTAAAACAACTCACCCTACGCTTAGCTGCTGGTTGGTCATCGGAGGCTGAACGATTTAGCCTCTGTGATGATCGTCTGGTTGAACTCAGTCTATTACTGCTGGTCATGTTGATAATCTGTAAGGTGTCCTCTGTCTGGATAATAAGCTGTAAAATGTCTTGAGTCTGGATAACAAGCTGTAAGGTGTCCTCTGTCTGGATAACAAGCTGTAAGATGTCCTCTCTGTGCTCTGTCTTCAGGTGTTGTGAGGCCCTGCAGATTGGTGGTCTACTTATAGCCCACAATGGGTGTGAGGTTTGTATCACCCTCTATCAAGGAGCCAATTGGAGAAGAGAACCCCATGCTAATCACACTTGATAATGGCCACTGATTGTCTGACGTTGAATACATCATCTGGTTTCGGCAAAACTACACAAACATCACATGAATGCCATTCATTGTCCTTGAACAAAATGACCAGGAATGAAATATAATAAATGCATAATACAATATGAACAACATAGTCATGCACATTGCACTAAACATCAGTTCCAAGATAGCGCCGCCCATGGCTGCTGTGGTGACTATGTGTGTTGCGTTCTGTCGGTGTTTTTGTGTTTGTTTGTTTTTGTTTTTGTTTATGTTATATGTGAAAAAATTGATTTGAATGCAAAAATGTAGTATGCCAAAGCAAATTCCTATGTGTATTACACAATGGTTAATAAAGAAATCTGAATCTGAATCTGAATCTGAATCTGAATCAGTTGAAACAAACTCAGAACACCTCAAATGAAAAACGTGTACTAATCAGTATGGATATATTGCCTCGGCAATAGTCCAATAGTGATAAGGCTGTTACTTTTGTCTAAGTTTGATTCCATCAAGGTTATGTTTTTGTTTGGTGATAATTAAAAAAATAAAAATAAAACTCATCAAGTAGCACTTACTGAATATTTTGTTTGGTGCCTAATAATTAAAAAAGTAAAACTCCACAAGTCACTTACTGAATGTAAATGTGAAAAGGTGTTAATGTTAAAGCAATAGTACTGACAAGTTTGACCAATGAATGAGAAGATACTTATGATAGTTAGGTGGTTTGAAGTTTGACCACAAGTAACATGATGAATTATGATGTAGAATGGATCTCATTGAAGAGTCTCCTCACATAGTGTAGCAAACTGTTGTTCCTCCATAGAACACCGGCTTCTATTGTTCTGAAGGAACGAGCAGCACTCAGGTGACATTAGAGTAAAGGCATTCTGAAGTAAACGTGAAGAAACACATTATTCCAGCTGGTTGACATGCAAATAGCTTAAATCACAATCACCTGTTAATGAGAACATTATCATTTCAAACACCTGAGTGCTGCACATTACCTCACAACAATAGAAGCTGTTGTCTATCAGTCTTCAGGGTTTACAGGTTTAAAACCAGGTCAGATATTCTTTATCAGTATGTGGCCGGCTAGGTGTGAACTAGTGGGGCCACCGTAGCACTACCGGCATGCCCCACATCTGCATTCCTTTCAATGAGGGTTAGTATTTAAATGCTCAGCCGGCAGCACAGACACAAACGCTGGGTGGTGTCGGCTGCAGGGCTTCGTGACCTTTTTTATGTGTTTATTTCCCTACACAGGGGTTAAGTGCAGTGCTGTGAGGTGACGAGCCATGTCTCCTGTTGCACTAAAGGGACGTTGATCAAACGAGTCCATGGTTCCCATTGTCCATGGGGATAATATGATTCGGAATCAAGATTGTTGAGTCACCACTGCTGTTTTGTTTAGTTAGAATTTTGTTTTGTTTGAGCCATTTCTTGTATTTAATATTTGTTCTCTTTGTTTTCTTCCAAACGCAACAAATAACCTACTTAAAGCTGCTGGGCACCAGAGGAACAGCCAGGCTGGCTTCACGGGGTCACCATAAAGGACACTAATAGCCCACTACTAGTAAGGCTTTGTGTGAATGCGATCACCTTTTTGGCACGGTGTCGCTTTATTTCTTCTCTTGCATGCGTTGTGTGTGTGTGTGATGTGTTGATTTCTTCTTTAGCTTGGCCTTGGGCGTTGAGTTAGTTTTCCCCTTTTTTGGCTTAGCACCTCCTGTGAAGCAGTTCTGTTTGCTCCCTCCAGCCAGTAGCTAAAGTCCATGATTGTTTATTTATTTGATTATATCGCTTGATATTGAATGTATTAGCACACTGAGCTCTTATTCTTGACTGTGATATTATTGTCTTGCATTACCTTTTAATTAATAATTTAATAAACTTCCATGTGTTTGGGGGAAAAATCATGTCTCGGGTCTCGTTGTTCTGAACATGCATATGGGGAACCCAGCTTACAGAAACTATAGTACATTCTTTAATTTCCTCGATTTCCTCGAGGTGGCGTTGTCTGGTAAATTGACATTTGAGAGTAAATGCAAAACCTCACCAGGTCACAATCTGGCGTTTGTCGGCAGGTTTCAACGAGACAAATGAGACATGATTTCTTTTTGTTAATTCTGTTTTATTTTATTGTGTTGAAATGGCTCAAAATTTGTTTGTTTGAAATAGTTAGTTTGATTTAACAAAACAGCAGTTGTCTTGTACAAAGGACATCAGAAGTGTCGGCTATGGAGGAAGAAGTCCAGGAGCTGAGGGCCTTGGTGCGCCAACTACAGGCTGACAAGGTACAGCTGCTGGTTGAACGGGAGATGGCGGAGATTAAAAACATTTTAAAACAACAGCAAGAGCAGCTAAATACACTTGTACAAGGCCTCCTTGCATTACAGTCAGTCTCTAAGCCTTGTCAGCCAGCCTCTAGAAACTTCAAGTCTCGCTTTTCACGGCCAGTGGTGTGCTGGCGTTGCCAGCTACCAGGTCATCTTGCCAGGGAATGTGACGGTGCTAGAGTTGCCAAAGTGAGCCGGCAGCCGCGGGGGTGCCAGCTTGGTGAACGAGGTGGCCCCCCGAGACATTGCCAGCCTCTGGCAAAGACCCCCAACCTTCATCAGGTTGTCAACCCCCCTAGGCCAGGTGATTTTGGTTACATCATTGCACCACAGAAGGACCTGTCCCGGGTACCTCGGGTCAATCGCGGCATGCTCAAGCCTGTGCCAGGGTTTGGTCCTGTGTCTCAACGACTGAACCAGAGGGCCTGTGGTCGGAGGGACGAGGAGGAAGATGAGGGGGTATATATTATGGTGGGCCCTGCTCATTCCCCAAGATCAGGTCCAGAGGTTGCCCGGGCCAGCGACACTCTCCCCACTGGTCCATTGGTGGTGAGCCCTCCGCCTGCCTCTACACATCAACCAGCCCCTCCCGGTGAAGTCCCTAGACCATCTGCGGTTATGCGTCCTGCAGCCCCTCCCTGTGAAGTCCCTGGACCATCTGCGGTTATGTGTCCTCCTGCCCTGGTGCAACCTCCAGCCCCTCCCTGTGAAGTCCCTGGACGGTCTGCAGTGATGAGCCCTCCTGCCCCCATGTATCCACGGGCCCCTCCCTGTGAAGTGACTATTCGAAGGTCTGCCCGTGAGACAGCGGGCAGACATTCTAACCTTCACCACTTACCTGTGAAATTGGGGGGTGGGGCATTCCAGGTGCCAATTGTGAGCAGCGCCGCTACGTCAGTTTTGTTTAGGCCATGGTTTTAGGTCTGTATTGTCGGGGACGACAATAAAAAGAAAACGGGGGTATATGTGGCCGGCTAGGTGTGAACTAGTGGGGCCACCGTAGCACTACCGGCATGCCCCACATCTGCATTCCTTTCAATGAGGGTTAGTATTTAAATGCTCAGCCGGCAGCACAGACACAAACGCTGGGTGGTGTCGGCTGCAGGGCTTCGTGACCTTTTTTATGTGTTTATTTCCCTACACAGGGGTTGAGTGCAGTGCTGTGAGGTGACGAGCCATGTCTCCTGTTGCACTAAAGGGACGTTGATCAAACGAGTCCATGGTTCCCATTGTCCATGGGGATAATATGATTCGGAATCAAGATTGTTGAGTCACCACTGCTGCTTTGTTTAGTTAGAATTTTGTTTTGTTTGAGCCATTTCTTGTATTTAATATTTGTTCTCTTTGTTTTCTTCCAAACGCAACAAATAACCTACTTAAAGCTGCTGGGCACCAGAGGAACAGCCAGGCTGGCTTCACGGGGTCACCATAAAGGACACTAATAGCCCACTACTAGTAAGGCTTTGTGTGAATGCGATCACCTTTTTGGCACGGTGTCGCTTTATTTCTTCTCTTGCATGCGTTGTGTGTGTGTGTGATGTGTTGATTTCTTCTTTAGCTTGGCCTTGGGCGTTGAGTTAGTTTTCCCCTTTTTTGGCTTAGCACCTCCTGTGAAGCAGTTCTGTTTGCTCCCTCCAGCCAGTAGCTAAAGTCCATGATTGTTTATTTATTTGATTATATCGCTTGATATTGAATGTATTAGCACACTGAGCTCTTATTCTTGACTGTGATATTATTGTCTTGCATTACCTTTTAATTAATAATTTAATAAACTTCCATGTGTTTGGGGGAAAAATCATGTCTCGGGTCTCGTTGTTCTGAACATGCATATGGGGAACCCAGCTTACAGAAACTATATAGTACATTCTTTAATTTCCTCGATTTCCTCGAGGTGGCGTTGTCTGGTAAATTGACATTTGAGAGTAAATGCAAAACCTCACCAGGTCACAATCTGGCGTTTGTCGGCAGGTTTCAACGAGACAAATGAGACATGATTTCTTTTTGTTAATTCTGTTTTATTTTATTGTGTTGAAATGGCTCAAAATGTGTTTGTTTGAAATAGTTAGTTTGATTTAACAAAACAGCAGTTGTCTTGTACAAAGGACATCAGAAGTGTCGGCTATGGAGGAAGAAGTCCAGGAGCTGAGGGCCTTGGTGCGCCAACTACAGGCTGACAAGCAGTGTTGTTTTTGGCAGGCATTTTAGATTTAGTCTTAGTCTTTTTGACGAAATGCTTATTAGTTTTAGTCAGATTTTAGTCATTTATATCCTTGATAGTTTTAGTCTAGTTTTAGTCGACTAGAACTCAAAAGGTTTTAGTCAAGTTTTAGTCGACGAACCCACACAAAGGTTTTAGTCCAGTTTTAGTCAATAGTTTTAGTCAAAAAGAAAAATGTGTCTTTAAATAAATAAATTAAGTATGAGACATTGGAAATAATCAAAGTTGACAGGTGCAATTGAATTCATGAAGCAATAGATGTACCGGTATATAGGCTAATATCAAGTGTATATTACACCTGCCCCATCCTATTTATATGCACAGTTCACACAGGAGGCAATATAATAATAATAATAATATTGTAATATAATATAAGAATACAATATGCATCTTTTTTGGTATGGTATCACTGAACTGGCCACTTGCACTTTCACACTACAGAGTACAGACAACACACACACACACACGCACGCACGCACGCACGCACGCACGCACGCACGCACGCACGCACGCACGCACGCACACACACACACACACACACACACACACACACACACACACACACACACACACACACACACACACACACACACACACACAGTACTGTTGAGTTACAAGGATTTACAAGTGACGTCACAGTCATACGCAACGTCCGTGGCCGCTAACCGGAAACAAACAACCCATACGTCACTAACGTAGCCTTTGGGAATAATAGCACCGCAGCCAGCGACCTCCGCATCCATGATCCAGCGAAACAAAGTTTGCATCAACAGTTTGCAACAAACAATCCAATTAATTTACGTTTGCTTAAAAGCCAACATTAGCCTGAAGCTTAGCGCCAGATGTTTAAGAAAACGTTGCGATAGTATTAGTAGGAAAGCGACCACGGATGGGTCCAGTTGTCAACTTGTCAATAAGCAACTCGACTTCTCAGCAAGGCAAAGGAGTAAGGACTATCATTTTTTTAAAAGGACCGTCAGCTTACCGGATTGGAATAGCAGCCGCTCCGGCGTCGTAAGTAAGCCTGCATTATTTCCTGGATTGTAAAATAGATCCATATCGTGTCTTCTTTTCCGACGCCCGAATCTATTAATTTATGTTGACGGCGCTGCTGCATGAGGCAGATACAGTAGGTCTTTCCTCAATCAGATGATTAGCTTTCATTTCCCAATAGAAAGTTAATAGCATTTCCAGCAGTAATGTGTGCAACTAACTTCTGAAAAGTTGACAACAACAAACAACACGTGTGTATCATGCCGACATTCCAGCCAATCACAGAGCCTGTTGTTATATGCGTCCTAGAACGTTCCATATGATTGGCCACTACTCCTCCATTGAAACAACTACAGTAACATTGTATGGCTTTCACCTTTCATGCATGTTTATTTAACGTCGTCCGATAGACCAGATGTTCGTCTCGTCTTCGTTATGTCAACGAAAACACACATTCGTCTCGTCATATTTTCGTCAGACTTATGTTGAGCTTGTTACGTTAACGTCACGTCATCGTCGTGAAAAAAAGGGGCGTCAACGAAATCATTTTCGTTAACGTCTCGTCAACAAAAACAACACTGCTGACAACGTACAGCTGCTGGTTGAACGGGAGATGGCGGAGATTAAAAACATTTTAAAACAACAGCAAGAGCAGCTAAATACACTTGTACAAGGCCTCCTTGCATTACAGTCAGTCTCAAAGCCTTGTCAGCCAGCCTCTAGAAACTTCAAGTCTCGTTTTTCACGGCCAGTGGTGTGCTGGCGTTGCCAGCTACCAGGTCATCTTGCCAGGGAATGTGACGGTGCTAGAGTTGCCAAAGTGAGCCGGCAGCCGCGGGGGTGCCAGCTTGGTGAACGAGGTGGCCCCCCGAGACATTGCCAGCCTCTGGCAAAGACCCCCAACCTTCATCAGGTTGTCAACCCCCCTAGGCCAGGTGATTTTGGTTACATCATTGCACCACAGAAGGACCTGTCCCGGGTACCTCGGGTCAATCGCGGCATGCTCAAGCCTGTGCCAGGGTTTGGTCCTGTGTCTCAACGACTGAACCAGAGGGCCTGTGGTCGGAGGGACGAGGAGGAAGATGAGGGGGTATATATAATGGTGGGCCCTGCTCATTCCCCAAGATCAGGTCCAGAGGTTGCCCGGGCCAGCGACACTCTCCCCACTGGTCCATTGGTGGTGAGCCCTCCGCCTGCCTCTACACATCAACCAGCCCCTCCCGGTGAAGTCCCTAGACCATCTGCGGTTATGCGTCCTGCAGCCCCTCCCTGTGAAGTCCCTGGACCATCTGCGGTTATGTGTCCTCCTGCCCTGGTGCAACCTCCAGCCCCTCCCTGTGAAGTCCCTGGACGGTCTGCAGTGATGAGCCCTCCTGCCCCCATGTATCCACGGGCCCCTCCCTGTGAAGTGACTATTCGAAGGTCTGCCCGTGAGACAGCGGGCAGACATTCTAACCTTCACCACTTACCTGTGAAATTGGGGGGTGGGACATTCCAGGTGCCAATTGTGAGCAGCGCCGCTACGTCAGTTTTGTTTAGGCCATGGTTTTAGGTCTGTATTGTCGGGGACGACAATAAAAAGAAAACGGGGGTATATGTGGCCGGCTAGGTGTGAACTAGTGGGGCCACCGTAGCACTACCGGCATGCCCCACATCTGCATTCCTTTCAATGAGGGTTAGTATTTAAATGCTCAGCCGGCAGCACAGACACAAACGCTGGGTGGTGTCGGCTGCAGGACTTCGTGACCTTTTTTATGTGTTTATTTCCCTACACAGGGGTTGAGTGCAGTGCTGTGAGGTGACGAGCCATGTCTCCTGTTGCACTAAAGGGACGTTGATCAAACGAGTCCATGGTTCCCATTGTCCATGGGGATAATATGATTCGGAATCAAGATTGTTGAGTCACCACTGCTGTTTTGTTTAGTTAGAATTTTGTTTTGTTTGAGCCATTTCTTGTATTTAATATTTGTTCTCTTTGTTTTCTTCCAAACGCAACAAATAACCTACTTAAAGCTGCTGGGCACCAGAGGAACAGCCAGGCTGGCTTCACGGGGTCACCATAAAGGACACTAATAGCCCACTACTAGTAAGGCTTTGTGTGAATGCGATCACCTTTTTGGCACGGTGTCGCTTTATTTCTTCTCTTGCATGCGTTGTGTGTGTGTGTGTGATGTGTTGATTTCTTCTTTAGCTTGGCCTTGGGCGTTGAGTTAGTTTTCCCCTTTTTTGGCTTAGCACCTCCTGTGAAGCAGTTCTGTTTGCTCCCTCCAGCCAGTAGCTAAAGTCCATGATTGTTTATTTATTTGATTATATCGCTTGATATTGAATGTATTAGCACACTGAGCTCTTATTCTTGACTGTGATATTATTGTCTTGCATTACCTTTTAATTAATAATTTAATAAACTTCCATGTGTTTGGGGGAAAAATCATGTCTCGGGTCTCGTTGTTCTGAACATGCATATGGGGAACCCAGCTTACAGAAACTATAGTACATTCTTTAATTTCCTCGATTTCCTCGAGGTGGCGTTGTCTGGTAAATTGACATTTGAGAGTAAATGCAAAACCTCACCAGGTCACAAGTAGATTAAAGGATATTATCCATATAATACTAGTAAGACACCTGAAGGTGGAATGCGACCTCAGGGTGACATGCAACCTCGCCCTAAAGGGCGAGGTCGCGCCAATTCTTGACCATCTGGCCAACCACAGCGTTTCTCTGACGATTCTAGTTGTTGTCATTCTGGGGGGAGTTTGTTCATGTTTTTGTGAGGGTATCAACCCTAGGAGACACGGGGAGAACATGCAAACTCCACACAGAAAGGCCCTATCGCTCACACCCTAGGTTGGGTTGGCGATAGGGCCTTTCTGTGTGGAGTTTGCCTAAACATGGAGATGTGGTACAGAAGGACTCATATATGGGCATAAAAAGTATGTCATGTGACATCACTTCCTGTACAGACAGTCAGACAGACAGCCATTGACTCCGACCTAACAATGGCTACTGTCTATGACGGTAGTTCCATATGACATATTGGACTAGACTATCTCCATATATAGTGTTATCCACATCTCCATGTTAGGACTCATATATGGGCATAAAAAGTATGTCATGTGACATCACTTCCTGTACAGACAGTCAGCCATTGACTCCGGATTAACAATGGCTACTGTCTATGACGGTAGTCCCATATGACATATTGGACTAGACTATCTCCATATATAGTGTTATCCACATCTCCATGTTTAGGCCAAACAGATTCGCTCCATTTCTCCATGTATAGGTCCAAATGCCCAACGTTGAGCTTGACAACGAAATGTTCTTAACACAGCCTTCCCCATATTTACTTTAGAAAATATGTTAAATTCTAAGTACGTTTCGAGTACCGGTTTGATACATCGACTTAAAGTTGGATCCAGGCCTAATAACTTTATCTGGCCCCCCCGTTGCCACCTCCAAATGCCCAATGTTGAGCTTGACAACGAAACGTTCTTAACACAGACGCCCCCATATTTACATATATATATATAAAAAGTATGTCATGTGACATCACTTCCTGTACAGACAGTCAGACAGACAGCCATTGACTCCGGCCTAACAATGGCTACTTTCTATGACGGTAGTCCCATATGACATGATGGACTGGACTATCTCCATATATAGTGTTATCCACATTTCGTGTAGCCGCCCTGTACAGGAAGTGATGTCACAACTCGCTGACATCACACTGACATCACAGAGGATACGGAAGGACGGTCAAGAGGATACGGAAGGAAGGTCACTCAAGCGACACGGTTCTTCAGAGTATATGCGACCTTCGGTCGCAACAATATATTAAAAGATAGAGGTGTGTGTGTGTGTGTGTGTGTGTGTGTGTGTGTGTGTGTGTGCATATATCAACTTAGCATAATATCAACTTAGCAATGCTCACCAATATTTGGAGTTAATTGTAAACGGTTGATAGTTAAATCAGTTTACTATCAGAACCGTTATAGCATGTCCATTTACGTCCGTCCGGACAATAACAAACCTATTGGAACTCTGGGTGACACGGACACCTTTGTGTGACCCGTCCTAGAGCTTTATGGACATACTTAAAATGTATTGTAATCTACTTATAACACAGTTTAATTATAGCAATACTATCTCATAAATATGCATAAAGCAAAAAGCTTTTATATAATGATGTATATGTCCAAGATAATTATTCTTCATAATTACTGGTTCACATGATGATGCATTTAATAATTATATAATGCATAATCACTTTGCTGTGTGGCACTGATAATATCACGACACATGATAACTATGATACTCGAAAAACGAAATAGCAATAAAGGGAAAGAAAAAAGAGAAAAAATAATCAGGAATTATGCATGTTTATTCAAAAATCTTACAAGATAGATTTCATAACAAACTTAGTACAATTATCAATGTGCACGTATGCATCTTGACTCAAAGTGCAAAATTACAAGAAAAACAAAATAAAATCAAGTTGGCCACAAGTACAGTATATAAAATGCAATGTATGCAAATACATTTAAGAACGCAACTGCTTTCTTAAAAGTGAGTAGAGACTTGTTTTGTGTAAACGCGTTTTCAGGTCTTCGGTGCTTAACAAGAGAAGAATAAAATAAGATGAAATCCTGGAGACACATCACAGGCACACACTTAACCAACTGAGCCATAGGAGCCACATACTGCAGACCATGGGACTATAAAACGAGCCCTTAACCATTGGCTCACGGATGCATCCTTTTTACATACAACATACTAATGTCTCCTCAACTGGGACTTTAGATAATGGTCCATTTGTTGTGTTTGGTACGTTTCACACGAATTGCTCTGATCAGTAGACCTGGATCAACCACACATTCTGTTGAAACAGGTGTCTCCCGTTTGGAGTAAGAGTGGTCTGTCAGGACAGCAGTATTGTGGATGAATGGTGAAACCAGGGGCTTCTTGAAGGCTCTCAGGCTCTCTTGTTCTGTGTCACGCTTCCTTTTGTGCTGCTCTGTCAACTCAGCCTGTAAAAAAAAACAAAGGTTGGTCAACAGTAGTTTGGTTAGACGAGGTCCTCTGACTTTACTTAAGCTTGGCTGGAGTACTCCAGGTGGACAAAATGGGTGGATTAAAATATTATAATGACATATATTATAAATAGAAATATAGGCTACACAAAAATATAATAGTATTATGTAATTATAATTAAACTATACATGTCTACTTATAATGTAATATCTGCATGAATATAATTCAACTCACCACTTTTCCTTTCACCATAAGTGTAGCTGGTGGTTGCTTTTCAGAGTCTTGGACTGAACGCTCTTGCCACAGTGGTGATGTTGTTGCTATGGGCATGCTCCAGCTGATTTCCTCTATTTCATCTAGCTCTGCCCAAAATAGTTTCTCCATCCCTTGCAGTTCCGGCATGACGGCCAAATTTGCCTTCTCAGCCTGGAGAAGATCCTCCCACAAGATCATTGCAGAAGATATTTCCTCTGCAAACTGAATAATGAATAGACAAATGGTTAAGACATGTGATTTGACATGACATATGGACTCAAATTAATTATCATGCAATGCTGAGTCCTTATAGTACACATGAGTACATACCAGAGTGTATGGATTAAGAATCACTGATTGAACTCACCCAATGCTTAGCTGGTGTTTGGGTTTCAGGGTAAGAGGCTGAACGCATTAGCCTCTGTGATGATGTTCTGGTTGAAGGCCTGCAGCGATTAAATCTAGTACTGCTGTTCATGATAACAAACTTAGGGTGTCCTCTGTCTGGATAACAAGCTGTAAGGTGTCCTCTGTGTGTCTTCAGGTGTTGTGTTGCTTGGCAGATTGGTGGTCTACTTATAGCCCATAATGGGAGTGAGGTTTGTATCACCCTCTATCAAGGAGCCAATTGGAGAAGAGAACAACATGCTAATGCAAATAGGCCAAATGATGATGGCTGATGACACTGCAGTGATCATATTAACGTGTTAATGGTCACTCATTGTCTGACATTTAATTGAGATCACCTACATATCTTCACCTACATAACTACATATCAAATGAATACCATTATTAGCATAAGACTAAATTACCCTGGAAGTAAACTTGAATCAAATATAACACATGCATATACAAATTGAAACACATTTGCATACACATAATTACTGTGCATTAGTGGAAACAAATTCAAATGAGCTCAAATGGAGGGATTGGTGATATTTAAGTGCTCCTTTTGTGATTATCTGGGTTACTTTAACTGTAACACTAAACTACACTAAAGTAACTCAAATATCTTAAGTTGTGTTAAAGGGAAAGGGGGAAGCTAACGAATGAAATGCAATGGACTTGTTATGTGCATTATTACCACTTATGATAGCTGGTTCACAAAGGCAAGCATGTCATAGAAATGTGATTTGATTCCATCTAGGTTGTTTTTTTTTCGTGAGAATTAAAACTAACTCAGTTATCAGTCCGTCGGGATGTTATATATGAACAACCCCCGCGGAGCCAGTATTTATCCCTTACATAACACCCTCCCAAGACAAATCTAGCGGTGTTCTTTAAGGAATCTAACAGCAGCAGGAACAAAGGATCTCTTCATTCTCTCAGTAGAGATTATATGCATCCAAAACATGTCGCTAAACTTGATACGCAGGTTCTTAAATACCTTATAAAAAGGATGGCTTTCGAAGGAAATAATAGTGGACACAGGGTGACAATTCAAAAGAATTGAAGTCTGCACAACAGCATTGCTCCTAGTGTTTAGTTTACTTTAAAACAGAACAAATGACTTGGTACAATGTTTGGCCACAGTTGCTCTTCATCAGGTGTCTGATTGGCCAGTCTTCACTTTTACTGTCAGTTCTGCCTTGGTGCCGTGGCAAATACCTGAATGCCAGGATGAAACTCAATGTCTCCTCTGTGCATCGTAATACAGTCAAGCCCCAAAGTTATTGTGGAGAGAGTAAACAATTCAAATAATTAAAATGCATATTGATAACTGTCCTGTAATGATGTACACAAACAAACGACCCAGCCATTGAAGCCTTTATTAAAAAAAGACAACATGTGAAAACAAATATGTTTAATCTAAACAAGCAATCAAACTAAGTGATGGATATCATATGAATTTGACAATCCTGTATGTGTGCATATCAATGTATATAATCATGGGAATGTCTTTTAATTCTGAGACATGTTTGACTGATGATCATATTAATGTTCATACACACTGATGCTCATTTAATTGTCAACATTTGGAGGGTCCGGAATTCAGGTGCCGGGTCTGCAGAGAGATCCCAAAGCACGCTTCTCGGTATCAATCCTCCAGTCTATAGTGGCTTATTGTCCCCCTGTATGACTCCTCATGTGTCTTTTCAGATTACCTTTGTTAATAAAGCCGTTGCCACAAACCTTGCATGCAAAGGGTTTTTCCCCTGTATGACTCCTCATGTGTGTTTTTAAATGACCAATCTGAATACAGCCTTTGCCGCAAACTTTACAGGTAAAGGGGTATTCCCCCGTATGTGTCATCATGTGTTTTTTTAGATCACTCTTTTGACAACAACCTTTGGCACAAACAGTGCAAGTAAAGGGTTTTTCCCCCGTATGAATCATTGTGTGCCTCTTGAAATCTCCCTTAAGATTAAACCTTTTTCCACAATGCGTACAAATAAAACGTTTCTTCTTTGTGTAGGTTTGTTTAGATGACTTTAGGTCCTGTGACAGCTTGCTGCTAAATGTGTGTCCTTCCAAATGTTGTGTGGTTTGGGATTTCAGTTGGTCTTCAGTGGCAGATTCAGAACAGTGTGCCCACTCATCACTGTCTTCAGTGGCAGATTCAGAACAGTGTGCCCACTCATCACTGTCTTCAGTGGCAGATTCAGAAGAGTGTGAAGAGAGGAGCTGGTCATCACTAGTTGGTTGTGATGTTCCACAGTGCTCTGCATCACAGGGTTGAGTTGAGGTGCTGGCTACAGGCTCTGTTTCTCTTTTATCTCCACCATATTCACTTCTCATTGCTGCCAATCCCTCTTCTGGTCTTTGCTGTTCAGTGGAATTCTCCTTACACAAAAGTTGTGGTGTTCCAAAGTCCTTAACATCAGCATGTGTTTCTATGTATTCCGCTGAGGTGATGGTTACAGGCTCTGTCTTTCTGTTTTCACCATCATCTTCCATTTTCACTGGTAGTAATGTCAACCCCTCGTTTGGACTTAGAAGTAGCTCGTCTTGTTGCTCTTTAATTTTTGGAGGCTGTGGTTCCTCCTGGACGGGACTGGAGTTCATATTCTGCTGTTCAGGGTAAACCAGGGCGTCTAGACAAAATATAAAATGAGACATATCCATTAAATGCAGGAAAAGTGCACATGTCCGTGTGATGTTACCTATTTTGTACCTGTGGTTTTCATTGGAACTTCTGGCCTGTTTTGACCAAGGTTTTAACTTAGTAAACCACTTCTAATGTTGTGAGAGACTTGGAAAATCTCTCAAAGAATGCATTGCTCACCCTAAACTGAATGGTGGCCACTAGGATCAGTGATGTCATTACGTGCGCATCCCGCATCAAAAACTCATTCAAGTCGCCCAGGGACTCATTCATGTCATGGTCCTGGGGTCCCGGGGATGCGCCTCCATTGGAGTCCATGTTAAAATAATGTACTTCTTCTACTTAAGTTGCTACATTAGTTTAGATAGTTTAATTCGTTTTTTAATGTATTGTGTAAGATAAACACTGTAAAGATTTATTATCAGTTAAACCTGGAACAGCTAAAAACTATTTTCACTAGTGGTTCTCAAAGTGGGGTCCTGGGTCCTTGAGGGAGTTCCAGGGGGTCCCCAGATAAATGATAGTTAGGAACCAAATAGAACTTTATGGGTCTGTAACTCGGTGAACAAATGGAACCAAACCATTTGTACTCAAGTATTTTAACCTTTAATATAAATTGGGGTCCCAGTGATATAAATATAATTAAATGGGTGTCTGTAGCCTAGTGTATTTATAAATCATAGTTCTAAGTTCAAACATTAGCCAAGTTGTAAAATAAATATAAGAAATAGGCAAACATTTTGAAAATAGCCGATCTACAAGCTCACAACGCTCGAAAACATTGTATTGAGGACTCATAAAACTACAACTAATCCCCACACATAACTAACAATGGATATTAAAACCACAATGCGTTCTGCGTTCTCACTAATTGAATACAGTTAAACCACATATTAGTATGTGTGTTCTTACAATGTGAATGATATGTATGTTTTAAAGTAATAGTACCAACCTGCTCTGTATAATTTGATGTACGGTTTTAAAACCATATCTAGTAGTCTGCTTTGGCGGTCAATTTCTTGCTTCAAGTACAAAGCTTCATCCTCAAGCTCTGTTACAATGTGTCCAATGGCTCCAAATATCTCTTCGGCAGCTGCAGATAGTCGTTCAGTGACCAAGGACTTCAGTGTTTGTAGGACATCCATTTCTCCAAGCTAGCTCTGAGTTTCTGTGACAAATACACCAACCACGTGAAGCAAGTTCAGCCCTTTACAACTTGCAGAGACTAAGTGTCACCAAACATTAACTGAGTGCTGCTAAATACTCACTGCAAGTCTGACGGCCCAGTCAGAGCCTCGGGTGGGGCAACAATAGACAGAAACTGGCCAAACCTGCACATCTTGTCTTTTATCTTTAAGCTTTTGTCCCAGTCAGAGCAATAGACTAATTATACAATCTGCTGTTTCATGAATCTCTGGCCTGGTATTGGACAGTTAGTTTCAGTCATCAAAGTCTACTTTAACATTGATTCAATGTTAACCCAGTTAAGAGTGTAGAGTTAAGGAGATTGTTATGTTCAACCATCTTCGATTACTGTACAATGTCAATACATTTTCTTTTTGTTTTCTTTGGATTATACTTTCACATTGCTTAATTTAAAACAAGACATGATACATTTACAAATTCAAAATCAGTGTAATTGTTTCCCCCAAAGTCTTTATATTACAGCAATCATATCTGATATTGTGAAGTCAAAATGTGTATTTTGTACAGGTATGGGTTTGTTTAATTTTGTTAAGATATGCAAGGACTTGAAGTGTTCAACTATTGGCCAGTTTCTTTCCATTGATTTTATATGGTAAACCATTATGCAGAACATATATATAAATGTTCTCATCCACACAAGTCTGTTTATAAATACTTTGTGTCAATTAAATTATATCACCAGCCAGTCAAATAATATACAATTCGAAATGCAGGTGAGATGGATTTTGACTGAATGAACCACACTCACCTTGAGTCGCCCCATCTCTCGAATCTGGCGATCAATTAATAACCAACAACACAGGATTTAATATTGTCTGTCTTATTAAAAAAGACAATATCTAAAGGAAACTTAGATGGGGTCTTTTTCAACACATTAGGCTAGACTAGATGTCCACCGAGGCTCACTGCCATTTCACTTTACGCATGGGCTCTTTACAGTGTTGAGAACGTCATTCATGGCCTGACAATCCTATTTAGAGTTAATGAACATGTCTTTACTTTTTGCTCTAAAAAAACAACATGCTTGTTTATTTAACTGGCATCTACCATATATATATATATATTAGGGGTGGGATGCGATTTAAAAAAGTAATCAAATTAATTACAGGCTTTGTAATTAATTAATCGCAGTTAATTGCATTTTAATCACATTAATATTTGACCCGAGAAGCATTTTTTTCAAGTAAAACACATTTTGTTCTAAGAGTGAATCAACAAGTGAGTTTGTTAAATCTAAATTTTGCATCCAGTGGGCCAAGCAGAGCGCTCTGATCGTCTACGTCTCCCTTAGCGTTTGTTGTCTCTTCTTGGTTGGTGCATCGCTATGATCGGTATGCCCGAAACTGAAGGTTCTGTGGTGCAAAAACTAAAATGTGTTAATTGTTTTAATCACGTTAATTTTCTGTAATTAATTAATCTCAATTAATCAGTTAAAGTCCCAGCCCTAATACATATATATATATATATATATATATATATATATATATATATATATATATATATATATATATATATTGTAACCAGGTGGAGTTGTCAGTGAATATCATGGACACCGATGGTATGAGTATGTGGAGTGACCGTATGACTGAGGGGATGGTGTTGGACAACACGAATTTGATATAAATGTTCTGAGCAATGATAATTAAATGTTGTGTGGTCTGTTAGGAGTAAATTGCTGGTAGGTCCTGTTTTGCTGTCGGTCTGGTCCTTTAGGAAGGTGTGCTGCTGGTATATGGGAATCCATGCAACCTTACAAGTTTGACCAACTGACCAACTGTCGGTGTGATGTAACTGCCAGGCAATACATTAACATTTAAAAATTCAATAAATACTTAACATTAAGTGCAAGTAACAAAAACAAACATTCTTACCAGGGTAAGCAGAGTGAAGCACACCTTAAAGCAGGAACCTGCCTCACCCTGGAGTATTCAGTAACTCCTGCATGGAATGCAAACTATAAATGTGCAACAAAAAGACATTACCCGGGCACTTCAAAAATGACTACCCAAATAAAAGATGGAGCACTCAACTGGTCTGCAGGTTAATTTATTGTAGAGCGACAGGGTGACTGACGTTTCGACGTTTAGTCTTAGATTAAACGTCAGTCACCCCTTAGCTCTACAATAAATTAACGTGCAGACCAGTTGAGTGCACCATCTTTTATTTTATTGTAGAGCGACAGGGTGACTGACGTTTCGACGTTTAGTCTTAGATTAAACGTCAGTCACCCCTTAGCTCTACAATAAATTAACGTGCAGACCAGTTGAGTGCACCATCTTTTATTTTATTGTAGAGCGACAGGGTGACTGACGTTTCGACGTTTAGTCTTAGATTAAACGTCAGTCACCCCTTAGCTCTACAATAAATTAACGTGCAGACCAGTTGAGTGCACCATCTTTTATTTGGGTAGTCATTTTTGAAGTGCCCAGGTAATGTCTTTTTGATATAGTTTGTCTTTGTTGAGCACCGACGAGTCCTTCTACCAATAACTGCTGGCTGAAGCGTGCAGACATCTCCTACTTATAAATGTGCAACATAATTCCATCATTGCTCATTGCCTTAACAACTGTGAATTACAACCCACATTGAAAAGCAGGTCCAGATCATTATTGGTTCTTCAGTCCCCTCCTCCCTCTCTCCCTTATGGGGAGGTGGTAGAGGGTCACCTCCTTCCAGTTCCTTTGGACGTTGGTCTTTTGAACTGAGACACAAGACAACTTCTTTTTTAAACAATCATATTTTCTCTGCCTTTTGTCTTGAATACGTTCTGATAACTTCCATTGTTTACTGATATATCTTTTAGTTCGCCTAGAGGGGAGGAAATGTAAAAAGTGTCTCAGTTTACCCCACTCTCCCCTATGTATTTATCTTTGGTGGTGTACAACAATAAGACCAGCACCAATAAATGTGTTGAAATGTCTGACCTTGCCTACCTGCAGAGACTGGCTGTCTCAAATGAGTCTTCAGCATTACAGAGGAGGTTTAGAAGCCTACATGCCCACACAATCTAGGCTCCATCTTTGTTATGTTTTCCACCCAAAAAATAAATAAAACAATCTTCACACCCATGGCAATTTGAGCGACTTTATTAAAGACAAATGAAGGACATTACTTAATCAGGAGATCGCTCACATCAGCCCTGCAGCGCAGGATTCCCTTTGTCCTGTAAATGACCGGTGAGCGACCGATGAGATGCAAAAGATTTTTTCTAAATTCATTTGCATCCATTTAGCTACTTTAGATGCAAATGACACTTGGCACTGTCTCACCAGGTGGTCCTGACGTGTGAACAACTCACAGTAAGACCCATCATGTGACCCCAAATACCAGAATTTCTGTTACTAGTAAAAATAGTATATTAAACATTTGACTTGAGCAAAAGTAGTGTATTGAACATTTGACTTCAACATACAATACAATGAATCCATTTAAAACAACAGCTTCTTTCTGAATTTTCCTTGGACCAACCAGGGGCGTCACAAGGGGGGCGGGGCTAGTGGAACTGAGTTACTAGGGCCCAAGGTGGAGAGGGGCCTTAATTATGTTATACTTTAGATATTGAAAATATTATAGATCTGCTGTTTTTGAAGTCGTGAAAATGTGTGCAAATCTTTGTATTTTTAATTCAAATTTTGCTTCTGGGGGTCCCTGGAACTAAATATTTTGAGATGGGGGTCTGTGGCCAAATACATATAATTTTGGAGGTCCTTCAAATGAAATCGTTTGAGCACCACTGACTTAGAAGCATAGGTTAAAAAAGTGTACATAGTACATAGTAATACAGTCAAGCCCCACAGTTATTTTGGGGAAAGTAAACAATTTCAATAATTAAAGGGGGCAAACCACATGTACACGTATATTGATAAGGGAGAGAGGTACCCAAAGCATGCTTCCTCTGTATCAATCTATAGAGGTTTATTGTCCCTCTGTATGACTCGTCATGTGTCTTTTCAGTTTACTTTTGTCAGTATAGCCTTTGCCACATACTGTGCATTTAAAAGGTTTTTCCCCTGTATGAGTCCTCATGTGTATTTTTAGATGATTAAGTTGACTACAGCCTTTGCCACAAACTGTACAAGTAAATGGGTATACCCCTGTATGTTTCATCATGTGGTATTTTAGATCACCTTTATCACAATAACTATTGCCACAAACTGCACAGGTAAAGGGGTTTTCCCCTGTGTGAACCATTGTGTGCCTATTCAAATCTCCCTTAAGATTAAACATTTTTCCACAATGTGTACAACTAAAACGTTTCTTCCCTGTGTGGGTTGGTTTAGGTGACTGTATGTCCTCTGACAGCTTGTTGCTCAATGTGTGTCCTTCCAAACGTTGTGTATTTGGGGATTTCAGTTGGTTTAAAGCTGAATTATCTTGCCTCGTCTCCTCCCACTCATCACTGTCTTCAGTGTCAGATTCAGAACCGTGTGAAGAGATGAGCTTGTCATCACTAGGTTGTGATTTTCCACAGTGCTCTGCATCACAGAGTTGAGTCGAGGTGCTGACTACAGGCTCTGTTTCTCTTTTATCTCCGCCATATTCTCCAGCGTCATCTTCCATTTTCACTGCTAGTAATGTCAACCCCTCGTTTGGTCTTAGAAGTAGCTCGCCTTCTTCCTCTTTAATCTTTGGAGGCTGTTGTTCCTCCTGGACCAGACTGGAGTTCATATTCGGCTGTTCAGGGTAAATGTCCTCTTTACACAAAGGGAGCTGCAGGATGTCTAGACAAAAATATACAATGAGACAGATCCATTAGAACTGCTTTGATCAAGATTTAGAAAACAAATCTACTTTAGTGAAACGTGGAAACTCTATCAAAGAATACATTGCTCCACCATGGAGAACCCTGTTTATATGTTTTATATGGCAGGCAACACATTCATCATGTTTGAAATGTTTTCAAAGTGGCAAAAACAACACAGCACTAGAAGCTCCCGATTGAATACATCTGTACTTTGAATACATCTGTACATTCTGAGGATTTAAGTAAACAGAGAAAACTATTCAAAGGTTGTTGAGCCCAGACCACAATTAACATGACTTAACTACAATTAACCCCCGCAAAAAAATAACAATTAAAACCACAATTTGTTTTCACTATTTGAATTTAGTGAAACCACATATCCTATTATTGCTTACAATGTGAAAGTGAATGAGGTGTGTTTTAAAGTAATAGATGTGTGGTTTAAAGTAATGGTACCAACCTGCTCCTTGTAATTTGATGTATGGTTTTAAAACCATATCGAGTAGTCTGCTTCGGCGGTCAATTTCTTGCTTGAGGTACAAAGCTTCATCCTCATGTTCTTTTACAATTTGCCCAACGGCTCCAAATATCTCTTCAGCTGCTGCAGATAGTCGCTCATTGACCAAGGACTTGAGTGTTTGTAGTAAATCCATGTCTCAAAGCTAACGCTGAGTTTCTTTGACAAATACACCACGTTAAGCAAGTTCAGCCCTCTACAAGCTTGCAGAGACTAGTGTCACCAAACATAAATTAGAGCTGCTAAATACTCACTGTGAGTCTGATGGCCCAATCAGAGGAGGGGCGGGGCAACAATAGACAGAAACTGGCCAACCCTTCTGGCCAAACAGCTATACAAAATGTAACTCTCCCAGTTCTCCCATACCAGTTCAAAATAAGCATTTTTACTGTGAAGCATCTTGGGAAAGTAAACTTCAGAAAGATATTGCATGCATTGATGGAACTTACATTAGCACATCTAACCTTTGTACACTAAGGGATGGGATCCCACAACATATTGAAAACTAACATTTAGTTGGTTCCTATTACTGATTCAATAAATCTTTTAATACACGTTTGTCCCAGTCAGAGCAGTAGACTATATGATTTTCTTTACAGGATTAAATGTTTCATGAAATTCTGGCCTGATATTGGACATGTGGCTCCAGTCATTAAAGTCCACCTTAACATATACGTTTAGAGTTAGGGAGAATTTTATGTTCAACTAACTTAAGTTACTGTACACTAGCAGTGAATACATACTTTTTTTCTGTGGATTCATGCTACTCAAAATCACCAATGTAATCACCAAAATCTTTAATGATTTACCTATAATTTATATACAGGCCTACTGTCTGCATTGAAAGCATGTTTAGAATATGCCTATTTAGGACATAACAGCCGTGCAGGGCAGTAACAGCCGTGCAGGGCAGTAACTCAAGTAGTATAGGTTGAAGATATTCATTGTCATATTTAGTACAATCTGCTTGCAACACTCTTTTCCCAGCTTTGAGAATCAATGCAATGTCCACTTCTATACTAAATAAATATAAAAAAGCAAAGGCACTTTATTGTATTTAAACAATTAAATACAATAAAGTGAGACAATAAATACAATGTATTTTAAGTGACATGTTAAAATATTAATAAATGCTGCCCAAACATTGAAATTATAACATTTTGCTTCCTTTATGCTATATGTATTTATCTTTGGTGGTGTACAACAGTAAGACCACCACCAATAAATGTGTTGAAATGAAACAATGCATCAAACCTTATAAACACTAGATTGTCTGATTTTCCTTGCCTACCTGCAGAGACTGCCTGGCTCACGTTACTAGGGCCCAAGGTGGAGGGGCCTTAATTATTTTATACTTTAGCTATTGAAAATCTTATAGATCTGCTATTTTTGAAAAGCTATGTTGTTATGACCCTAGGGTCATTATTTGTATTTCTCTGCAGCCCTGTCTTTTTCCCTTCATTTTCTGAGTGGTGAGGAGTGAGTGAGTGAAGAGTACAAGCTGGTGTGAATGAGTGGTGGTGACTGAGTGGTTAATTACTAGGTGGAGCTACTGAACGACTGCTGGTGATTGGAGCATGTGACCAGGATTGGGTCTATAAAGATGGCTGCCACCAGTCCCTCTGGGGTCTTCCTCCCTGCCAGTCGTGTTTCTTGTAGTCTAGCCCTTTGCCAGTATTTTAGAAGTTCACTGCTAACTGGGGTTAGGCTGGGTACTGTAGGGGTGGGTGTCTTTTCTATTGTGTTCATTGTTTACTCTGAGTTTCTTGGTTAGGTAAGATGCCTGGGTTTGTTTTGGGTTATAGGTAAGCATAGGTTTTGTTTTATGTAAGTTGTTGTTGTACAGATACCCACCCTGAGGTAATGTTGTTCTTGTATATTAATAACCTGTAAATAAACCACTGTACTTGTGGCTTTTTATACTGGTGTTGGCTGGATGTGTGGGGACTGGGAAGGAGGGGGTCCACCATGTGTTGCGGTCCCCACCCCTAGATTGGTGGCCGTAACATAATTGGGGGCTCGTCCGGGATGTTAGTTTTGTGGGTTGGTTTGGCAGGTTTGTATAATGTTGGTAATTTTAGTTTGTGCAGACTCTCACCTGTGAACATTTTGGATTGGGTGATGTTTGGTGGCTGGTTGGTTAATGTGGTGTCTCCCTTCTAACAGGCGGTGCCGGTGAGCATGTCGGAGGGAAGGGAGTGTGTTGCAGTGGCTTGCTGGAGAGGGTGTCCTAGTGACTGTACTCTGTATACCAGGGTGAGTGCGCCTGTGGGTTCAGGTGAGGATGTGGAGGCAACGGCTGACACGTTCTCCCTGACCCACAGGGCCGTTGGTTGCAATCATGCTGGGGGGGGACTTAAAAGTCTAAGCTGGCCTTCCGCCTCTGAGAGGTGGAGCTCCATTGTGAATTGATGTGTGTGCACATTAGGGTTTGAGCTGACAGGGAGTACCTACTACCTGCCCCTCAGAAACATGTCACATAATTGAGAACCCTCAAGCCTACTGTGTGTGCCACCTGCTGATAAATTATCAATTGGTAGTTGCTATTGCATTCTAAATTGGTGTGAAGTCTGTGCAAGCTATTTTGGTCGTGTTATAAGTCTGCCAACCAAGTTTGTTTGCCTCTCCCTAAAACGCACTTGTGTCCTCAGTAACTGTGTAAATGGGGGTTTGGAGTCCTTTGCCCACTTAAAGTTATTGAACTTGTGTGTTTGGTTAGTCTGTTAGGTGTAATGAATATGCTCAAATGTGTGTCTGCATTTATTTGGGGTTCCTTACTAGTTCTAAATTGAGAAAGGGTAAAGTGAGTGTTTTTACCCCCACGTACCAAATTGAATTAGTTTGTGTTCCATGGTTGTGTCAACTTTTTCTAAATTGAGAAAGGGTAAGATTGGTTTTTACCCCCACGTACCAAATTGAATTAGTTGTGTACTTGTGTGTCCTATGTCACTGATTCTAAATTGAGAAAGGATAGAATTGGTTTTTATCCCCACGTACCAAATTGAATCAGGTTGGTTTGAGAAAGTGGTAAATTGGGCCACCAACCTACAAAATGGAATGGTGTTGTTAATATGGTGGTTAATTGGGTCACCCACCTACAAAATGGATTTTTTGTTAATATGGTGATTAATTGGGCCACCCACCTACGACTAATTCTTCTTTTGTTAATACGGTGGTTAGTTATGCCACTTGAGTTGTGTTTGTGAAGAATTTGAGCATGTTTTACAGCGTTGGGTTTTGAGAGAGTAAGGGGGAGGGGTGCAACGTCAACTTGGAAATGTATAAGTCGGCTGGGCCTCACTTTGAGCTCTTCTGGGTGAAAAAAACTTCTTGGGGGAGTTTTTTTTGGAGGGAGAGTATTACGGCCAGCCGTATTAGTGTATATTTGCATTTGGGTTAGATATATTTTTTTGTATTGTGTAATCAAACATTTTGTAAGGGGTAAATGTTTGATTTTAAGGGGGGAGGTGTTATGACCCTAGGGTCATTATTTGTATTTCTCTGCAGCCCTGTCTTTTTCCCTTCATTTTCTGAGTGGTGAGGAGTGAGTGAGTGAAGAGTACAAGCTGGTGTGAATGAGTGGTGGTGACTGAGTGGTTAATTACTAGGTGGAGCTACTGAACGACTGCTGGTGATTGGAGCATGTGACCAGGATTGGGTCTATAAAGATGGCTGCCACCAGTCCCTCTGGGGTCTTCCTCCCTGCCAGTCGTGTTTCTTGTAGTCTAGCCCTTTGCCAGTATTTTAGAAGTTCACTGCTAACTGGGGTTAGGCTGGGTACTGTAGGGGTGGGTGTCTTTTCTATTGTGTTCATTGTTTACTCTGAGTTTCTTGGTTAGGTAAGATGCCTGGGTTTGTTTTGGGTTATAGGTAAGCATAGGTTTTGTTTTATGTAAGTTGTTGTTGTACAGATACCCACCCTGAGGTAATGTTGTTCTTGTATATTAATAACCTGTAAATAAACCACTGTACTTGTGGCTTTTTATACTGGTGTTGGCTGGATGTGTGGGGACTGGGAAGGAGGGGGTCCACCATGTGTTGCGGTCCCCACCCCTAGATTGGTGGCCGTAACATATGTACTTACATATTAACACATCTAAGCTTTGTAAACTAAGCACGGCACTCGGTGCCACGCTGTGAGCTTGTATATCTGTTATTTTTCTTCACTTTACTGGCAGCTCTGCCTTGGTGCTCTGTACATAGTAATGCAGTCAAGTCCCACAGTTATTGTGGGGAAGTAAACGATTTCAATAATTAAAGTGGGCAAACCACATGTACACGTATATTGATAACTGTCCTGCAATGATGTACAAACACACATGACCCAGCTGTGAAACCTTTATTAAAAAAACAAAATATCAAGACAACTATGTTGAATCTAAACAAGAGATCAAACTACAGTAAGTGATGGATATCATATTCATTTGATAATCATACAACATACATTGGGTAAAAAAGAGCAGCTTTTTCATTACACCATTAGGCTATCTTATGCATATTAATGAATACAATTGTATTCATGTTTGACCGATGCCCATATTGTTCGTAGACACTGAAACTCATTTCATTGTCAACATTTGGAGTGTCTGGAATTCAGGCGCCTAGGTTGCAGAGAGGTCCCCCAAAGCATTCTTCCATGGTATCAATCTTAAAATCTATAGAGGTTTATTGTCCCTCTGTATGAGTATGACTCGTCATGTGTCTTTTCAGTTTAATTGTGTCAGTGTAGCCTTTGTCACAAACTGTGCATTTAAAAGGTTTTTCCCCTGAGAAAGACCATACCACTGTGACCAGTGTGGGAGCAAGTTTAAGACAGATACAGCGCCAGAGAATTCACACTGGTGAGAAACCATATGGATGTGATCAGTGTGGAACACATTTCTCTCAATTGTCCAGCCTTAACACACACCAAAGAATTCACACAGGAATTAAACCATACCACTGTGACCAGTGTGGGAGCGAGTTTAAGACGAATGCTAAACTAATACAGCACCAGAGAATTCACATTGGTGAGAAACCCTATGGATGTGATCAGTGTGGAACACATTTCTCTCAATTGTCCAATCTTAAAATACACCAGAGAATTCACACAGGGATTAAACCATACCACTGTGACCAGTGTGGGAGCATGTTTAAGACAAATGCAGAATTAAAAATGCACCAGAGAATTCACACTGGTGAGAACCCATTTGGATGTGTTCAGTGCAGAACACATTTCTCTCAAATATACAGCCTTAAACTACACCAGAGAATTCACACTGGTGAGAAACCCTATCACTGTGAACAGTGTGACAGGAGTTTCAGTAGTAAAGGTAATCTGAAAAGACAGCAGAACATTCACAAAAACATTGCAACGTGATACTGTATATATCTTCTTCTAGTGTTATGACAAGGGCTGAGATTTTTTTTTACCCGTGTGTCTGTATGCAGTCAGTAAAATGACAGACCACATCCTGCCTTTTTTCACTATATGGATATTTTACTTACTTTTTTTAAGGGTTAATTTTATATTGAAGGTCAATGGGGTCAGATTACACTGAAACCATGTCCAAATATGGAGTCATAAATTGTGCACCCGGCATGGTGCAGATATGTACTGAGCAACTATTTCATAATTGATGTGTGAAAACAAACACAATAAAGTGGCTGAATGAGTTGGATTTGTATGCTTGAATAATAAACATTGTTGAAATAAGATACATGAATGAAAACAATGATGAAATCAATGAAAACAATGTTCACAAGCTAGTGCACACAGGATTTAAACCCTTACCATGTCGTCAATGTGGAAAGAGTTTTACTACTTCAAGAAATCTACAACGTCATGAGCGCACATATGAAAGAGAAACCATTTGGATGTGTTCAGTGTGACAAGACTTTCAGTAGAAAGGATAATCTGAAAACACATCAGAACAGCCACAAGAACACTGCAATGTGATGCATTTGTGATAGGCTAGTGTACACATTATATCGTATATATGCGGCCTGGTGCAGATATGTACTGAGCAACCATTCTAGTTGTTTAGTACAATTGATAAACTATTAACATGAAATGTATATAAGATTTTTCCTTACAGATGTGTGAAAATAAAGCTGAATGGTTCTGATTTTTCTGCTTGAACTTAAACATTGTTGAAATGAGATACATCCCTCTCTGTTGTTATTTATTAGGACCTAATTAGCCCACTTGCCCCTGTGTCATGTTCACTGACTGAAGTACATGTGAATGTAAAATCTATAGACCAATCACTGACCAATGAGACATCACCATTACAATGACAATGATTGGCCTTTAATGACACTACTTCAATCACTACAGACCAATCAATGACAAGGTGTCCCACCCACCCAACAAGTTATAGTTACTTGTAAAATAACACTGGTGAAATCACCATCGTCATCATCGTCTATTTGATGCATTATCTATTCAGCTTCTATATGATTCTCACTAATAACGTGGTGACCTTCTGGTTACCAGACGACCACTCTACCCACTAAAGCTACTGCCGCTGTACTTCGTTCACACACTGACACAATTTTCATTCATATCATGCGTAAACTTGAAGTTTGGAAGTTGAATAGGCATTATAGCATTACAATTCAGTTGCAAATGTTATCATAATATAGCAGGGGTTTTCATTAGGGGACCCCTAATAGGCAGTCATCAGTAGTAACTACAGGTGGTGTGCCAAGTCTTTGTGTGATGGCGAACATAGCAGAAAATAGCAGATCTAAACGCTCACAACACCTTGCGCTGCAACATAATTGTATCCATTATGTGGGGGTCCCGCTTCATCTCTCTAGTTAATATTTGAATTACCCTTAACTAAAATGTTCTTATGTAATTTAAGTCCAAGTGGAATGAAATTAACCACAGTATGAAAGAAAGTGTTAAAATTATGATTTGTGTCTGAATATTATGTCACCAAAAACATCCAGATTGGGGACATTTCTTTACTATGTCTAAAAGTTAAGATATGCAGAGAGCATGAGCTATACCTGTTCAAAGTTTGCACTTTCAAAGGATTCCTACAGCGCCACTGCTATCTTTTTTAATTAGTAGTCAGGATTTCATTAAATTATTCCCATACAGAAACAGAACATTCCACTTCATAATTATATGGTGTTGTGAAAGAGATGAGTATAGATAAATGTTGGTCTGAATTAACTTTACAATTGAATATTGTTGCAGCTGGACGACCTAATATGTTGATATATTTGTGTGAAGTGTCTTTGGGTTCTCAGCAAATAGCTAATAATATTGTTTAGTTGGTTCTATTCTCCTGCAGCAAGGATTATAACCTTTAAGTACCAGGTCAGTGGGGATGGTCAGACATTAATTGGATTAGCTGACCATAGGCACTTAACATGACACGTAAATTAAGAATTGTCTTGTGGAGCTTTTAGCATGGTTAACTTTTCAATGTATTGATTCTCATATGTATTTTGACATACTATGCTGGGGCTCGGCTGAGCAATCAGCTGATGAGCTTTACTATTTCTCTTTTGTGCGTGCCTGTTTTATGGTGTGTTTTATGGTCTGGTTTGAGCCATAAAAGGAATGCGCAACTGAGAATCGGGGCTCATTCCCCAGAAATGTTAGTGGGAATGGCCCTCCGTAACGGGAGCTAAATTCTAGATAAATTCTAATTAGAAAATATGCTATGTGCTGAGAATTGAAAAGGAACCTCAGTAGAAGAAGATTTTTACTTTGATCAAGGCTTTATACTTTTGTTTGGATGATGAATAAACAAGGAGAAACATTTAATTTTGAAGTTCTGTGGACAATCCCTATTTTTTGATATTAGTATCTATTATTAATATCAGTATTATTTTTCATGTTAGATGCTACAAAAATGGCGAGCTAGCCAGGAGCGATTTGTGGCGTATTTTATGACTTTTTAGGAAAAGCAGATTTTTTTAGGGGGGACAGTGAGTCTGTGATCAGGGCTTACTGTGAGTCTGTGATCAGGGTTTTCGACGGAGGAGGACAGAGAACTGTTGCGTTGCGAGTGGTGCCCCTGTGGCCTGTGCCTTTGTCTTGTGCGCTTTACTGCCTGTTTGACAAAGAAACTGGCCTTTTTGCATATCAAGAGACCTGGGTGTGTGAGCGGTGTCCGCGGCCCCTGAAGATTGACCACTGCATCACGACTGAAGAAAGAAAGAAGGAACACTAATTGTTTTTTTTTGACTGCTTGCCTGCAGCCCTAAAGTTACAACTGCTGCGACAACTGGACATTTGTTCAAAGATGGTTGGACGACATCAAGATGCTGTTTTTTGGTTGATGAAGTCAGAGATTTTCAACGAATCTACATGAACATTTTCAATATTGACTCTGTGAACTTTGGTGCCGTGCCTGTCAGTGGACGACTGCGGAGAGCCGACACGGAGGGAGCTGTGTCAGTTGGGGCCCAACAGTGAAGCGTGAGCCCTGCGAGGGGGGTGCGTGTTGCTGTTATTACTACATCTTTCAGGCATCCGGCTCTACCCTCGCCCTGGCCTGACCTCCGTGGAGCGCGTAGCTGATCTCCTCATCTCCTCCTCACGATTGATCACCCTACCTCCTGTCCTTCCATCATTTTGGGTAATACTGTATTTTTTCCAAGTTATTTACGCTGCATCTGCAACGGACTTAGATTATGTTGAAGGGATAGGTGTGTCCACAGTGTGTGTTAGGATTTAACTGTATGCTGTACTTTGCGCCTGTATGCAATATGTGTTTTAAGTCATGACTTTGCAACGTTATATGTGTGGGAGTTAAGAGGGTTTTTTCGGGCTTTCTGACGAGAATGCGAAATACTCTGCTTTGGGGAAGGCCAATAGGACGCTGTATGGTCAGTATAACGGTTGCTAATGAGGTCAGTATTGGTAGATAGAGTTGGACCTGATAAAGTGGGTTTTTATTATGTGATGTGCGTATTGGTAGATAGAGTTGGATCGTGTGACGCGCATACAGAGAAGTTGAGATTTGCATAACCGGTGGTTTTGAAAAGAGAAAAGCGCTATTGGTGACATAAGGTGCACCAGGAAGTTTGGTAGATAGATACCTTTATTATCCCAAGGGGGAAATTTAGTGGTACATGTACGTTAAGTGATTTAGGGCCTATTGAATTTAGATTTTGCGCACGGTCAGTGATTTTTTTAGTGGGTTTTTGTTTGTCTGTCTATGTCTTTGTCTTTATGTGTTGAGCTCTAAAACGGAAAAGAAAATATTTTTGGATGGTTGGTTGAATAATATGATTGGCTTAATTATTCAATTCTGCCATTGTTTCAATTTGATGATAGTTGCTAAATTCGCTTGCCTACGCAAGAGCGGCCTGCTCCTTTTTTGGGGCTGTCATTTTTTCTCCTCCCTCTCGTGTGTATGTGTGTGTGTGTGTGTGGCTGTGGGCCCTGTGGGAGTGTGCACCTCTCATGTGCGTGTGTGGCGCTTTCTCTCTCTCGTTGTCATCCACCAGTGGATGAGGGGGGGAGAGAAGCGATAGGAACCCAGTTAGACATCCATGGTTCCAAACATCTATAGTTGTTTGTTTGTTTGTTTGTTTTTGTGTTTTTTAAATGTCTCAGAATGCCATTATGTATTTTCATGTGCTAGTGTTTTAAATCTTCAGAGGTGGTTATGAAGTCTTTATTTGGTTATAATATAATTGATTAGAAGTTTATTAACTAGTTTACTGAGTATTCATGATTTAAAAAAGATATTTTTTGTAATTTATTGTGGTTATTTGGGAACATATTGTCTGCAGTCTGTGTGTTCTTAAATACTGCGGTAATAGATGGGTCTATTATGTTTTGGGGTCTTCCTTGCCTGAGGAGGACTTTAGAGTAAATTGGTTGAAGAGTGTTTTGATTTGGCATTAATTTTGTTATTTTCTTCTGTATTTGTCTATGGTGAGAATACGCTGGATGGACTGGACTGAAGTTCTGGACCCCAAAGCTATGCTGATCCATGACCCAATGACACCAAGGACAAGGTTTTTTGGTGTGACACGCCCAGCCGTGACCGAACTACATCAATCTGGGGGCTATGAAAAGTGTTTAAAGGGCAGTAACCTGTATTTTAATAGTATTAACTGTTAATGTAGGAAAAACATGGGCTGGTTCAGTATAGTTTTGGTGTTTAAATTGTAAAAAAGACAAATTACACAAGTAACAAATGTTGGAACTATAGATTAGGAAGATAAGTCTTTTGTTTTTTAGTGATTTTATTTGAAGGAATGTTATTAACTCCTGTTCAGAAAGAGAGATGGAGTCACAGACTATACGGGACTCTCACTGTAGTGAAGAAGTATTTGAGAGATGGTTCAGTCATGAATGAAGGCCCTCATATGAGACATCGACAACAGCAAATTCCTGTTGTCTCCAAAAATGTTTTCCGTGAATTGAGAAACACCAAGGCCAAATTTAAAAAGGAAGAGAGATGCAAAGAAGCATAGTGGTGGTTGTAAATCACGGGTTAAGGGTCAAATTGGCAAAGCTAAAGGAAGGGGTGGCCAGAAGGAAATTAATTAAATGCTCCACCAGAAGTGATTCTCATCCCATTGTATGGTGGTAGGGAGGTGAGATATCATATTGATCTCACTGACGACCAATGTCAATTTGCTGATTAGAAACTGGGTGGTCCAACTCTGACATGTCCAACTGCCTCAAATACTTGACAATCCATCCTCTTAAGGATTTCATGACTGGTGTAACGTTATATTTTCAAAATGATTTGATGTCATAGCACAACTAGTGAGCAACTTAAAGTTTGTGCGAAAGGTGTTAATACATGTTTTCTTTCTAAAGAGGAAAATCTATTATTATGGAGATAGATCATTGAACACATGAACTAATATTTTAAAATGCTGGTGCTGTTTAAGTTAAACACTAAGGTATTATGTATGCCTTTCTGTATTGTCAATATAGTAGTCCATTATAGGTTTAAACAGATTTTTCAATTCAGTTACTATTACATTACATTCCTGTTGACAATAAGGGAGAGCAGAGCAAGTGTGGGTTTGCATATATGATACATACTAGGTACTGTCAATAGAAATGTGTCTAGAGAAAAAAAAACATATGTTATGCATGTCCGTATGTAAGTAGTCTATGCCCCGACAATGTTACTGAGAGTTTAGTATTCATATATTTAGACTAAGTTTATTCAAGACGCATGTTCGTCTTTGCGGACATCAAATCAAAAAGCTGATGATTAAAGTATTTGCCCAATCGGTGACAACTACATCACAGTGAAAATTACATGATAGTGATGGAAATAAGCTAAACAAGTTGTAATGATGACTTTAACTACAGTTCAAACGATTTGGGACATTGACAGGCTCATCCCACTGAATCATGCAAGATATTTTTAACCTTTTACCACAGCTAAAATTTAGATTGGGTGTTTGATTATAACTTGACTTACATCCCATCGACTTAGAGGACCATTAGTGTGTGAGACATTGTACGTGTTTGACTCTTCACAACAGCTGAGCACAATATAGGTTAATAATATATATTGATAGATTCTACTTACACAAAGATATTTGCATGTGAGGCAAACATAAACGTAGACTATGAGTTAGTATTGTGCTATTCTAGTCTAAATTTCTGCTTGCACAGAGGTCCAGTGATTATGTGAAAGGGGTGGTTTGACATCTGGCCTGTGCACCACAATGATTGTGAGGGAGTACACAATAAAAGGACATTCTTTGTAGTGACGAACCGGTACTAGTACTATAGTTAGAATTGCCTATAGGGATATTAAACTGTCAGAACACTTAATTGGTATGTTACTGACATAAGCGGTCATACATATTTTGTAGTTGTTTATTTATTAAGTGTACCCATGCCTAGACAAAGGGGTGGATGAGTATTGTTGACAAGGGGGTTACATGAATACATTTACAATGATTATAAATAATCTTACAAAAAGATTTTTGATAATAAATTACATGTTTGAAACTATTGAAACTATCAGGGAGAGTATTTTTGGAAGGAAGTATCACAAGATAGAATAGAATAATGAATATCTGATGCGAATGAGTGATATCTGATTGGGATAATTAATATCTGAATTGAAATAAGTGGAAGGATTTAAGTATGTTGGGGAAGTTAATTGTAAGGTGGATTATATGGCTGCAATCGTGGTGGATTGCTAGGGAGTTATTGTTTTGAAGGCGAGACGGATGTGCTTTGAGTGGAGGTGTGGCCAGGAGAGGTTTGTATTTGGTATGAATTATCTCACTCATGGATCAGACAGAAAATATTAGATGTACGGACCATCAAAGTGCTAAGACTTTACGCTGCCTTGTACAGTTTGGTAGATTAGGAGATCTTCAAAAATGTATGTGTTGCATTGTTGCTGGAAAGAAAAGAAATAGAGAATCTGACTTGTAAGAGTATATAATTGACCTTCCGAAAAGTATAGGGAAGTCATAGGATGGGAAAAATTAATTTCTCATGATGTACTTTGAACATAATGAGGTAATGGAAAATACTAATATTCAGTCATGGGTGTGTGTAACAAAATTTGTTTAGGAGTACTAAAAAGGGAATAACGGTATAGGAATTAATAGGGTACTCTAATTAATGACCTTGTGAGGTAGAGGCCTCCTACACATAACGAGTAGAGTTCTTATTGTTTATCGTGATATAATTGCTAGTCCACATGATCGTAGGTTAATATATATATATATGTATACCCAGACTAAAGAACACATAATGGTTACACGTATACAGGTTCCTGACTGAAGAATGAACATGACAAAGATAATTTAAGGTTTGAGGCCAACTGCTAACTAGAATTGATGTTTTGCAGTGAAACTTAATGGCTAGAAGTTTGATGAGACTAAATAAAAGACCACAACACAGACTTGGAAATCTTTAGGCTCAAAAATACTCATGACACTCATAGTGAATAAGCGTACATAATAAGGGAATGATAGATGTGTGTCTAAAACGTAGGTCAAAATGGATTTTGAAAATGGGACTAAGGTTATTGAAGTACTGGAAGAATCTCTGGAAGAAAAGAATATACACTAGTAGATATGGGTAAAGATGTGAGGCTTGTGAGCAAAGTGTATTCATTCTATGTTTAAGTAGGCAACCAACGGAGTTATTTAGGTTATGACATGCATACTAACTGATACATATATTACAATATGTACAATGATTACTTCATGTGTTTAATTGATTTGATTTTATTAATCTGAATAGTGCAGTGCGGTATTTCTCAAATTTGGTAATGCAGTAGTACGATATCTGATTTGCAAGAGGGCTGATATGAAGTACTTTTTGATATATCAGGAATGTTAGTAACTTTCTTTTGTTTGCATTTCTGTACTGTACTGATATAAGTTATTTATGTTTATGTTGATACCTGAGGCATACATATATTGGGTATGATGATATATCTTGGGATGAAGGAATTATAAAAGGGAGGTGTCCCATATCAACAAAAGTGGGATATATAATTAGAGTAATTGTGGGGTTTCCAAAATAACACCCTTATATGTGTCCAGCCTCGGGTATATGATGTGTGAGTCTGATTATTGATCTGAGACTTATTCATTTACAGACCAAATAATGAAGCCATGGACTGCTCACTTACGGTGGCTGAGAATTTCTTTTGTCCCCAGGGTTTGTAAGGAACAGAGTTCATGGGGGAAATTTTTGATTTAATTGATGGATTAGTAAGGTTGTATTTGATTATGTCTCGCTAGTTTGTGTTTTATTCTATGTCTTCTATATGTTTGTTCTTATTGTGATCGTGTGAGTGTTGTAGGTGTCTTTTAATGGGTTTTGATGTTCAATTTGTGTATTCATTAGTCCTTGACGGGGACATCGATTTGATGTATGTACATATTAGTTCGTCAAGTTTTGTGAGGTATATTGTACCTCACAAAAGGGAGGTTTATGTTGCAGCTGGACGACCTAATATGTTGATATATTTGTGTGAAGTGTCTTTGGGTTCTCAGCAAATAGCTAATAATATTGTTTAGTTGGTTCTATTCTCCTGCAGCAAGGATTATAACCTTTAAGTACCAGGTCAGTGGGGATGGTCAGACATTAATTGGATTAGCTGACCATAGGCACTTAACATGACACGTAAATTAAGAATTGTCTTGTGGAGCTTTTAGCATGGTTAACTTTTCAATGTATTGATTCTCATATGTATTTTGACATACTATGCTGGGGCTCGGCTGAGCAATCAGCTGATGAGCTTTACTATTTCTCTTTTGTGCGTGCCTGTTTTATGGTGTGTTTTATGGTCTGGTTTGAGCCATAAAAGGAATGCGCAACTGAGAATCGGGGCTCATTCCCCAGAAATGTTAGTGGGAATGGCCCTCCGTAACGGGAGCTAAATTCTAGATAAATTCTAATTAGAAAATATGCTATGTGCTGAGAATTGAAAAGGAACCTCAGTAGAAGAAGATTTTTACTTTGATCAAGGCTTTATACTTTTGTTTGGATGATGAATAAACAAGGAGAAACATTTAATTTTGAAGTTCTGTGGACAATCCCTATTTTTTGATATTAGTATCTATTATTAATATCAGTATTATTTTTCATGTTAGATGCTACAATATTTATATCAATGTTCACACTTACTTAAAGTAGTGTTTAAAGGAAGACTGAACCCAAAGAGTCGCGTAGGTTGTGATTGGTGGACAGATGGTTCTATTGTTCTCCTCTTTGGCCAATCATTGAAGCAGTTTGTGGCTCCACCTCAGGCTCTCTAGTATAAGAAGAGTGTGTAGTTGTAATGTCTCCACAACTCCTCCAGCATATCAATCATTTCAACCAGAACCGACTGTGGAATCCAGACTTCAGGTGAAGATGAACTCTCTAGACTGCACCAGGAACAATTCTGATGAACAGGAGGAACCCAAAGCCCTTCAAGATATACGTAAGTTATACTTTGATTGTGTCTGTTCATTTGTTCAGTAACTTTGTTGTAGGTTAGATTTGTATTAGTTACATTTAGTCTTTTCTAATATCTCACATTTTGTTCTTGTGTTGCATCACTTTAAAATCCAAGTGTGTTCCGTATTATAGCAAATTTTACTATTTCTATTATAATGTAATTATATGCATTTGGAGATGTTGTCTGTCATGGATTATTTTGTAGTCGCTAGTTAACCTAGCTTTGACGATAAAATACCAAATAAATTAATTACTATTTGATTACATTGTGTATTTATGCATGATAAAGATTGTTGTCAAGAAACGATTCATAATGTAACGTTAAATTCCTAAATTATGTAATCTTTCATTTTCTATTTTCCTGTTTTCAATCTAGTGTTGCATCATCCTTCTGGCGAGAAGCCCTATGAATGTGATCAGTGTGGAAAACACTTCACTCGTATACACCACCTTAAAACACACCAGAGAATTCACACTGGAGAGAAACCCTATGGATGTGATCAATGTGGAAAACACTTCACTACAAAGGCCAACCTTAAAACACACCAGATAATTCACACTGGAGAGAAACCCTATGGATGTGATCAGTGTGGAAAACACTTCACTGCAAAGACCGCCCTTAAAAGACACCAGAGAATTCACACTGGAGAAAGACCATACCACTGTGACCAGTGTGGGAGCAAGTTTAAGACAGATGCTGAACTAATACAGCACCAGAGAATTCACACTGGTGAGAAACCATATGGATGTGATCAGTGTGGAACACATTTCTCTCAATTGTCCAATCTTAAAATACACCAGAGAATTCACACAGGGATTAAACCATACCACTGTGACCAGTGTGGGAGCGAGTTTAAGACGAATGCTAAACTAATACAGCACCAGAGAATTCACACTGGTGAGAAACCCTATGGATGTGATCAGTGTGGAACACATTTATCTCAATTGTCCAATCTTAAAATACACCAGAGAATTCACACAGGGATTAAACCATACCACTGTGACCAGTGTGTGAGCATGTTTAAGACAAATGCAGAATTAAAAATGCACCAGAGAATTCACACTGGTGAGAAACCATTTGGATGTGTTCATTGCGGAACACATTTCTCTCAAATATACAGCCTTAAACTACACCAGAGAATTCACACTGGTGAGAAACCCTATCACTGTGAACAGTGTGACAGGAGTTTCAGTAGTAAAGGTAATCTGAAAAGACATCAGAACATCCACAAAAACATTGCAACGTGATACTGTATATATCTTCTTCTAGTGTTATGACAAGGGCTGAGATTGTTTTTTTCCTTATTCTTATATATATTTTTTTTACCCGTGTGTGTCTGTATGCGGTCAGTAAAATGCTGGACAGACCACATCCTGCCTTTTTTCACTATATGGATATTTTACTTACTTTTTTAAGGGTTAATTTTATATTGAAGGTCAATGGGGTCAGATTACACCGAAAACCATGTCCAAATATGGAGTCATAAATTGTGCACCCGGCATGGTGCAGATATGTACTGAGCAACTATTTCATAATTGATGCGTGAAAACAAACACAATAAAGTGGCTGAATGAGTTGGATTTGTATGCTTGAATAATAAACATTGTTGAAATAAGATACATCAATAACAGTGATGAAGACAATGAAAACAATGTTCACAAGCTAGTGCACACAGGATTTAAACCCTTACCATGTCGTCAATAGTTTTACTACTTCAAGAAATCTACAACGTCATGAGCGCACACATATGAAAAAGAAACCATTTGGATGTGTTCAGTGTTGAAAGTATTTTAGTCGATTAGGTAGCTTAAATGATCACAAGCTAGTGCACACATGATTTAAACCCCGCCCTTGTAGTCAATATGGAAAGATTTTCACTACTTCTAGAGATCTACAACACCATGAACGCACACATGTGAAAGAGAAACCCTTTCACTGTGAACAGTGTGACAAGACTTTCAGTAGAAAGGATAATCTGAAAACACATCAGAACAGCCACAAGGATGAAAAATGACAAGGATGATTTAATGACACTACTTCAATCACTACAGACCAATCAATGACAAAGTGTCCCACCCACCCAACAAGTTATAGGGCTAACTTGTAAAAATAACACTGGTGAAATCACCATCGTCATCATCGTCTATTTGATGCATTGTCTATTCAGCTTCTATATGATTCTCACTAATAACGTGGTGACCTTCTGGTTACCAGACGACCACTCTACCCACTAAAGCTACTGCCGCTGTACTTCGTTCACACACTGACACAATTTTCATTCATATCATGCGTAAACTTGAAGTTTGGAAGTTGAATAGGCATTATAGCATTACAATTCAGTTGCAAATGTTATCATAATATAGCAGGGGTTTTCATTAGGGGACACCTAATAGGCAGTCATCAGTAGTAACTACAGGTGGTGTGCCAAGTCTTTGTGTGATGGCGAACATGCCAGAAAATAGCAGATCTAAACGCTCACAACACCTTGCGCTGCAACACAATTGTATCCATTATGTGGGGGTCCCGCTTCATCTCTCTAGTTAATATTTGAATTACCCTTAACTAAAATGTTCTTATGTAATTTAAGTCCAAGTGGAATGACATTAACCACAGTATGAAAGAAAGTGTTAAAATTATGATTTGTGTCTGAATATGATGTCACCAAAAACATCCAGATTGGGGACATTTCTTTACTATGTCTAAAAGTTTAGATATGCAGAGAGCATGAGCTATACCTGTTCAAAGGTTGCAATTTCAAAGGCTTCCTACAGCGCCACCCTTTGGCCAATTGTTGTAAAAAAGTAATAGCACACACGTCTCCAGTAAGTCCTTGTGTGTTTAAGATGACTAAGTTGACTACAGCCTCTGCCACAAACTGTACAAGGGGTATTCCCCTGTATGTGTCATCATGTGTGTTTTTAGGTGAATACTGTGTTCACAGCCTTTTCCACAAACTGTACAAGTAAAGGGGTATTCCCCTGTATGTGTCATCATGTGTGTTTTTAGACTACCCTTTTGAGAGCAGGGTTAGGGTTAGGGTAAGGAAACACAAAAACACAGCTCTGTTTACAAACTAATTTAAGCTATTTAGTGATTCTAAAGTGGATATCTGTTGCAATGAGAAGGTTCTCAAAACACTCTTAGATAATATAATGGAAAAAAAGGATAAACACCAAAAATCCAAAATCAAACCTATTTTGTTAATTTGGCAGACTTCACTATTGCAGACATAAGGACCTTTCCTCCAGCATCAGTCACATATGTGTTATCAGATGATACAATGTGACAGATCCATTAAATGCTTTATATGTACCCTGTGTAGCTATGTGTTTCTAAGGTCATAGAACTGTTTTGATCAAGATTTATAAAACAATTCTACTTTGGTGAAACTTGGAAACTCTATCAAAGAATGCATTGCTCCACCATGGAGATCCCCGTTTATAGGTATGCTTTTAATCAGGGGATATCTTAAAAAGTCCTGGAATAAATTCCTTACCAAAACAAAAATATGCTTTAAGTGGGATGTGAGGGGTCTAACTAGGTGTTTTTTTTATTATTCTGAATCCATTGCAAGCATTTGTTTTGCACAAAAAAACATTCATTGGGCTAAAAACAGACCATACAATGATGGTTTAGTGATGAGTCATCACTTTTCACAGTGGTATGGGGGTCCATTTCTAGCCCAAGGAATGTTTTTGGTGCAAAACAAATGCTTGCAATGGATTCAGAATAATTTAAAACACCTAGTTAGACCCCTCACATCCCACTTAAAGCATATTTTTTGGGAGTGATTTTTTCCCCCTATAGTATAGTGTATTGAATGAGACCCAGAATTACCCTAGCTGTCAAAGATTTTCCTAGGGAAACTGAAATTCAGTCTTTGTGAGATGTGTTACTAGACACCTTTACAAACACATTGGTGAAGATGTTTCTTTGGTAAGGAATTTATTCCAGGATTTGACACTATTTCTAAAGATATCCCCTGACTATTTATATGGCAACACATTCATCATGTTTGAAGGCAAAGTGGCAAAAACAACACAGCACTGTTAGAAGCTCCTGATTGAATACATCTGTACTTTGAATACATCTGCACATTCTGAGGGGCTTTTAGTCTGGTGAAGTAAACAGAGAAAACTATTCAAAGGTTGTTGAGCCCATACCACGATTAACATGACTTAACTACAATTAATCCCCACAAAAAAACGAACAATTAAAACCACAATTTGTTTTCACTATTTGAATATAGTGAAACCACATATCCTATTATTGACTCTTTGTCTTACAATATGAATGAGATGTGTGTTTTAAAGTAATAGATGTGTGTTTTAAAGTAATAGTACCAACCTGCTCCTTGTAATTTGATGTATGGTTTTAACACATATGGTGCCAACCCCGAGTTTCCCGAGTTTGATTTCAAATAGACCGCTGTGCCAACCCCGAGTTTCCCGAGTTTGGGTTTAATTACTTAATTAGGTTAATTACACTCTCCCCCATCTTGTGACAAAGTTTGGTGCTTCTGTGATAAAAAAAAAAGTCAGAAATCACATATTCAACAAGTGATGTGAGCAAAAACAAATACAAATGCTTCCCATGAACCACAATATTGCTAAACTATGGCTCAAATGGCTCAAATATCAAACTTCATTACTCGCTCTAAACCAGAAATGCATTTCACTGCTTTGAACTGCTTTCCGTGCATTAGGCTAGTCAATTGCACCTTTATTACACACGATGGAGCTATTGTCAGATTAGTGGAAGCCCTGTTGTGTGAAACCAATAGATTGAAGCCAGGGTGTTTCCCCCAGGTCAAAACAATAACTCTAGATCACGGGCTGCTATGCAGCCCTGGAATTAGTCGGTCGCGGTGACAAACAACATATTCTTCCTCATAATCATCGTCATCACAACTAACTCTAGTGCTATCACGGGCTGCTGTGAATGTCCTGGCATTAGTGGGTCACTGTGACAAACATGTGATCAGTCATCACAACAATGTCAAAAGACGGTGGCGCTACAGCAGCAGCTAGACAATCTACTTTTGCGTTCCTTCGACCCTGGAATACCAAACAAACAGCCACGATCAAAGGAAGAATCCATCGCCTGAACCTATATAATGGAGTCTAAAACATACCTGTTTGAGCGAGTTGTAGTCGGACATTTGTCACAGAGAGAGAGAGAGCGAGAGACCTCGGAGCAGAATGCAATATGTACGCGTCCATAGTGGAGCCATCGGACGGCGGCCTCTCCTCACTGTACCTCGTAGTGGATCGCGTTCTTGTCTGGTTCCAACTTCAACTACGGAGGTAATCCGACTCAGCGCAACAGCGCAACACCGCGACCGCGGGTTGACCCACTGAGCCCTGGACGAGTGGACATGATGATCGAGCCCTATGAGAGAGCCCTATACAGCCAATACAGCATTCTGCTCCGAGGCCTGACACTGAGTCGGAGGTTTCTGTGAGCCAGAACCGGAGCCAGAACCACCAGAGGCGGACCCGGGGACGGCCCGCAGCCCACACACAGGCCCTGTCGTGAACGTGCCAAACCAGCAGCTCGTTAGGTAAATGTTTCTTTCTTTCTCCCCCCCCTTCTGTTTCTGAAGTTGTATTTGTATCGCGAACTGCCGGTATAGTAGTGATCCACGATTACATTTAGAATGTATCTATTCAATCATTCACAGATGTCGGAGAGTCCATTCAGCTCTCAGAATATATATATATATATATATATATATATATATATATATATATATATATATAGCCTATATATAATCGTCAGATGAATCAATGTATGTTTTATAATCTAAGTTGCTCTGGGTAGGATAAATGTGTCTTCTAAACCCCTAAAACTTTTAGGCTAAAGGTGTAAATTGATTTGTGCTTTTTTCCCCCTCCCATCTGTTATTTATTTAGACTCAGAATCAGATGATACTGTTGGAGATAATGATGATGACCATCATGTGTCACGTGATGCCCCTGAAGGTAAGATTATTGTTTAGTAAAACGGTTATTGTGGTTTGTGTGTGTGTGAGAGAGAGAGAGGAGGGGGGAGGAAGAGAGAGAGAAAATGTTTTCTCTTGGGCTGTGTGTGTGTGTGTGTGTGTGTGTGTGTGTGTGTGTGTGTGTGTGTGTGTGTGTGTGATAGAGGAAATGTATTTTATTGTGTGAGAGAGAGAGAGGGATAGAGAACATGTATTGTGGTGTGTGTGTGTGTGTGTGTGTGTGTGTGTGTGTGTGTGTGTGTGTGTGTGTGTGTGTGTGTGTGTGTGTGTGTGTGTGTGTGTGTGCGCGCGTGCGTGTGAGACACATTGTATTGTAAATGGATTTTATTTTTCTATATTTATAGGTAGTGGTTCGTGCAGAGGAGCCTACTGACTTCCCTTTGGAGAACTGAAAACTTTCCTTGCCCGCTGTTTCTGACCGGCCTCATCTCAACTCACACGTGCACGCACGCAGCCTCTGAACTGTGAACACGCACGCAGCCTCTGAACTGTGAACATGCACACGCACACGAGCACGCATGCAGACTCTGAACTGTGAACGTGCACACATACAGGCGCACGCATGCACGCGCGCACACGCACAATGTGAGAAACAATGTGAACAAGCCAGAGAAACACTGAACTAGCAAGAATACACTTGATTGAAAACGGTAAAGAAACAAAATAAAAAACACTTATTTGTCTTATTCTTTTGTATTTCTTTGAAGGAAAAATACTGTAAATACAATATTGAAGTCATTGAAGTCAAAGCTAAAAAGATCAAGTGAGTTTTCAGCCTGATACAGTATCATTCACTAAAAGCTGTTTTTCTCAAAACAAGGTCTAAAAAGGGGTCATTTTTGGCCGCTTTTTTTTTTTTGTCTGGCCTATAAATACAGAAGCGAACATCGTAGAAACATGGTTCTTGGACCGGGTGAAACTAGAGAATCTCCTCTTTCATTCGGTGTGTTGTGTGATTTTGTCACGATAAAACTGAATGCTGAGGCTGTCTTCGAAGTTGGTCAAAAACATGGCAAGAGCACAGTACAGACAGAAATAAGCCATGGCAACAGATGTGTTAAAACCATATCCAGTAGTCTGCTTTGGCGGTCAATTTCTTGCTTCAGGTACAAAGCTTCATCCTCATGTTCTTTTACAATTTGTCCAAGTAAAGTGACAACATTAATGAATGGTTATTAGTAATTGTATCATATTATAATAGGCCTACCTTATAGCACAACATAGTGACCTTTAAGTAAAGTGACAATATGAATTAAAGGTTTTTAGCAATTGTATCATACTATAATACCTTATAGCACAACATAGTGACCTTTAAGTAAAGTGATAGCATTATTTAATGGTTATTAGCAGTTGTATATAGTATAATATACCCTATAGCATTACTTTTACTTTAAGTTAAAGCCATACTGTGTAAGATGCCCAACTAGTGGTCATTAGCCCTATAGCAAACCGCGGTCGCGTCCGCGTCTTTCGGACGTTTTTCGTACCTTCAGACCCCCGCGTCTGCCTCCACCTCGCTGAGATCTATCTTTTAAGGGGTCCCTTGTTCCTGTGCGTTCAGTAATTCCAGAGATACGGACTCCTTCACCCTGCCTGGTAGGCGAAATTACCTAGAGAAGGGATGGTACAAACGGGCGACAACAAATATGGCTGCCATAGCGACCCCACTTCAAGATGCGCTGTGATTGGCCGGCAGTTGTATAACCCTCGCTGTGATTGGCCGGTAGTGTGATGACGCAATTTTGGCGCGAGATCCGGTCCACGGCAAGGATCTCAGTTTACATACAGAGAAGGCTTTACAGGCTGAAATTCACGGCGCGGATCTTCTAAAACTTTTGTGATTTAATAGTTAGGAGAATTTTAAGATTTGTTTTATAAAAAAAGTTACATAGTACAACTTTAAGTGACAATAAATATTAAGACAAAGAAATTCTCAAAGACATCTTTATTTCACAGATTGGAATATCTCAAATATGGCATGTGAGGTAAACACAACTGTCCAAACTACACAACAAAGTGTGTGTACTGGAAATAGAGGTAAACAGTTGATTTTTCTACTCAGGAAAGTGTGAAACTCTAAAATTACAAAAGTACAGAAACTGAATGAAATGTATATGTTGTATCACTACAAAATAACATACAAAAATAGTATGAGGCCTACAAAACATTTAACCAATACAAACATAAGAGGCCTAATTAGCTGTTATATACAAAGTCTAAAACTTCACATAAAAGACCATAAGTGTGACTACACGTTAAACATACTAAACAACAAAATAAAAACAAATTGTAACTTTGTTATTAGCATGCCTAGTTAGTATGGCTACATAGCAGCTAGCATATTAACCAAACATACTGTACAGTTCACACTTGAGAATTATGCACCTATGAACTATCAAACAAATGCACACTTCTATGCTAAAAAGCAGCTTACAGACAATGGCCGGGTTTCCCAAAGCGCAGTCGTACAAGCCCGTCGTAGGACACTCCGGTACGACGACGAAGCTGTTTCCCAAACGCGCCTCTCTCAAAACAGGCTACGCATGCCCTTAGGCTGGCCAGAGCCTTGTATTATAGAGTTCTGCCAACTCTGCCCCCATGGCCATGTGAACGGAGATGATGCAACTCTGCACCGACTCTCCTTGAATGGCTCTGGGTCCTGATTGATCCCCACAACCAGCTGCGCTCGCAAATGAATTTCAGCTATTGTGTGATTGTAGAAGTAGAAAACAATGCTGAAAATTAACAAACTTGTTGGTAGGCTAACTGACCACACAGACCCCTTGTTTTTATTTTAAACTCTACTTGGAAGATTTAACGGCTGCACAAAATAGCCTAGTTGTTTTAATTTTAAACTACGACTTAACTGTTCTTCTAAATCATCCTAAATATTTATATAAGCTACCATGAGACTATATTATAGAGCTTTGATTTTCAAAGTGGGTCCGGGGACCCCAAGAGGTCCTTGATATGTGGCGATGCACTTAAACGGGAGTCAAACCCGAGGCTTTGACTCATCAGTCTAACATACAGTCCGCCAAGCCGACAGCGGTGGTAACAAGGTTGAAGTAGGAACCAAATGAACCCTCATCATGGGTGTAACTCAGAGAGTGTACTGTACAATTAAATGGTCCCATTTGTACATGCACGTAGCAGGCTACATACCCAAGATGAGGGTCCATTTGGTTCATATAACTTCCTAACTAAATACAACAGCCCTGCCAATAAAATTCAGCGCTCGATTGGCGCGATGGTTTGTGTGTTGGACTGACAAGTGGAAACTCCGGGTTCTATCCCCGCTTCCGTGCAGTATTATATATCATTTAGCTGGGGACCCCCAAGGGTCCCCGGACCACACTTTGAGAACGAATGGGGAGCTCTTCATTTTTATGTAAGTATTTGTGTTGTGGTGCGCTCTCTCAAGCAACCCAACAGACGCATAACATAACAAATATATAGTTCATCTTTTTTTTCCTTTTTTTTCCCCCCTCACTATATTACTTATTTTTTATAGCAGGTGTGTAGCCTAAGCTAGCTACTCTGCCATCCACTTGACTTAGATTGATTTTTTATATACTTTTATAGTTATACTTATAGTGATCAGCTTCACTACAAAGGGTTTAAGGGCGCCCCAGGTCACCTTTAAAAAAAAAGGTAAGACAGGTCTGCGTGATTGACAGGAGCCTTCACAGGTTCTTCTACGATCGTCCTGGAGACCTTACGATGGGTTTTCTGAAGTCATTCCTAAGGTGTGCTCACCCATCGTAGCAGCCCATTTGGTTCCATTGTACACTCTCGACTGGTTTCCTGAAAGCCGTCGTAGCCTTGATTGACAGGAGCCTTCATAACAGTTTTGCTGCTACGATGGGTCTTACGACCATCCTAAAGCTCAAGATCGCTTTGGGAAACCCGGCCAATGCCATGTGTAAACAAACCATGTGTAAACCATGAAGGACATCATATGAAGGACAGCAGCAACATGCAGGAATATCTTGAGAATGAATGAGAAGCACTTCCTGTTTGCGAGGAAGTGCAACCAGGGGTGTCAAATATAATAAAAAACAAGTTGGAAGGTTACATTAGACCTTTTTCAAGAGCTCAAACATTATGAATACGCAAGTTTCATTGAAATGCCAGTTTCAAAATAAATGTGCACAAACTTACAATTAACCTTAAAATGTTGAGACAATCCACAATTCTTTTTTAAATCTAATGAGCAAATAATTCAATCTTACAATCTAATAACAACCAAAATAAACGAATACCACTAAAATTCTCATTTAAAATGAAACTTTTGTCAATACATTACGCTTTTATTGACAAAGGCATTCTCCCGAATCATGTACGGTCAGTTTCATTTAAATGTGCATTTTAGTGGTGTTCGTTTATTTAAGGTGTCATTAAATTGTAAGATTTAATTAATTAATACTCCTATTATTAGATTTATCGTTTTAAGGTTAATTGTAACTTCCTGCCCATACAATTTGAAACTGCCATTTAACCCTTAAGTGCTGTTCGGGTCATTTTGACCCGTTTTACATTTTCATTTGGAAAAAAAAGGTAGAAGTTTAAATTGTTTCCACCTGAAACTCATTGGCCTTAACTCATTTACTGCCAATTTAAATTTCAGATGTGCACTAGAAATGCCAGGATTTCTGATGATTTCGCTCATCTTGGAGGGACAATTGCGCATTGATGCTGATGGATAAAATAACAAAACATATAGGCGATTGAAAGGCCTACTCGCGCTCTTTCCAGCGCTCTAAACCATTATGTTTCAAACATGTTCTCTGATCTCGTAAAGTGGAAAGAAATAGGGCATGGTATGGCCCAAAGACTGGCTTTTGAGAAGACATTTTGAGATAAAGCATGTTTTAGTTTTGAAAATGGAATAAATGATGAATAAACAAAGATTTCTATTACAAACTATACCTTCCTGGAAAGGCCTACTCGTGCACTTTCCAGTGCTCTAAACCACAAGTTTCAAAAGTGTTCGCTTATCTCGTAAGGTCTAAAGGTATATGGCATGGTATGAAAAAAAACAGACTTCTGCAAAGAGATTTTCTTTTTGGGGGGAAAGAAAAAATGATGAAATAGCTATGAATACTATGTGAACTATACCTTGTTAGAAAGATAAATTCGCCCTCTTTCCAGCACTCCAAACCAGAAGTTTCTAACATGTTCGGTTGTTTAGAAAATGCCTTTTCATTGGCCAAAACACCTCTAGGAACAAACTGAATAAATGCTTTAGTAAAGTACGCTCTCAATCAGAACTCTTTTCTGCCTTTTATTTTTGCCTTCAGTAATGCAGAATATATTTACAGCATTTGTTTTCAAACAAATGGGAAGAATTATAAAATAATAAAGTAAAAAATAAAGTGATTCAAGTGCATTCAGTTCAGTCTCAATAGTGCTTTTTGAAATGACAAAAACTCATCCTCTCAGTAGTGATTCTAGTAAATGACAGGAATAAAGGAACATTTCACCACCTCTGTAGTGGTTAGTAGAATAAATGTAAAAAATAAAGTGATTCAAGTAAAGTGCATTCAAATGACAATGGGCACATTGAATAAAGGAACATTTCACCCCCTCTGTAGTGGTTTTCAAGTGTTTTTTCAACAAAATGACAATAGTGTCACCCCCATCTGTCCTGTATGAAACCTGAAACAGCTCACATGGCAATAAAGGCACATTTCACCCCCTCTGTACTGGTTTTCAAGTATTTTTTCAACAAAATGGTCACCCCCATCGGTCCTGTGTGAAACCTGAAACAGCTCACATGGCAATAAAGGCACATTTCACCACCCCTGTAGTGGTTTGAGTAATGGCAAAAGGAACATTTCACGTCCTTTCAGTAGTGGTTCAAGTACATGACAAAAGGAACATTCCGCCCTTTCAGTAGTGGTTCAAGTAAATGACAAAAGGAACATTTCCCACCCTTTCAGTAGTGGTTCAAGTAAATCACAAAAAAAGTTCAGTTCTCACATTCGCTTAGGGTTTGAAATAAAATAAAAATGTCACTTGTGTTTTTTTTTGTGTTTTTTTTTATCTTTTTTTTGTTTTGTTTTTCAAACGAAATAAAATAAAAATACAAATAAAATAAAAATGTCACGCTTCAGTCAAGAGAAATGTTGTTCTCGCTGTGGTACCTTCTGAAGCACACCCCCCTGCACAGTGTGACCTGACAAGCAGCACACCAGAAGACAGAATTCTTCCTCCTCTTCACCCCCTCGTCGTTCTTCCCTTCTATGCACATCCTGCAGCGCCTGGCTGCGTGCTCCCTCGCCCCCCCCCCCCCCTGCAATGGGGGGGTGGTGGACAGGGACATGGTGGACGGCTGGTGGTGCCTCCAAGGCAATGCGTGCAGGGATGGCTCTGCGTACCGGGCGAGTCCAGCCTTTTATGGCCCGGTCCATGAACAGAAACAAGGACTTGCATGCTCCCGCTGGATTTCTGGCCTTGTACAGGATGAAGGCATTCAGCATGCCGATCTGGAGCAGGTACAGGGTGAACTTTTTGTGCCACCGGTAGGTCTTGCGGGTTATCTGGTAGTAGCTCAGCGACTGGTCCATTCTGATAGATAGATAGATAGATAGATAGATAGATAGATAGATAGATAGATAGATAGATAGATAAATACATTTATTATCTCAAGGGAGAAATTCAGTTGTCCACTTGTAGCATAGCAGTATACAGTATTTACAAAGTTACAGAGAAGTAAGAAAAAAGATAGATAAGAGTAAAAGAAAGAAAAAAGAGAGCAGTACAGTACCTGTCTACACCATTCATGTGTTTGTTGTAGTCCAGGACACAGACAGGCTTGGGTTTTGGCACCCTCTTCTTCTCCTTCCTGGACCACACCTGGACCTCCCCCATCACGTCCTGGTGGAATGTAGTCACCATTCTGACAATATTGGTGTCCTTCCAGGCCAGTGTTGCAACCTTCGTGTTGTGCTTTGAGATGCGGTCCTCCCCACCGCGCAGGTCCAGATTGGTGGCCTCGTTGATGACGCGGGGTGCTCCTCTGCCCCTCCGGAGCGTGCCACACGCGTGTGTTCTCTTCTCCACCACCAGCTGCTCACAGAGCTTTGTACTGTAATTTATAGAAATATAAATAATTACCATACATATACAGTGTGCGTATGTGCGTGCATGCGTGTGTGCGTGCATGCGTGTGCGCGTGTCTATAAATAATTACCATAACATACTGTACATATACAGTGTGTGCGTGCGTGCATGCAACTATAAATAATTACCATAACATACTGTACATATACAGTGCGTGTAATGCCATGCATGCATGCGTGTGCGTGCGTGCGTGCGTGCGTGATGAGAAACTTTGTCCTTGCCTCTGATAGAAGTTATCCATGAACAATTTGTAGCCTTGACCTTCAAGGTCACCCAGCAGGCCCAAGACGGTGTCAGCCAAGGTGCTGTGGTCCCCACAGTAAGCCCTCAGGTTGTAACAGTACCCCGTCTTCGACTCCGCCAGGATGTAGGACTTGATGCCGTAGCGGATTGGCTTCTGCGGATTGTACACCTTGAAGCTCAGTCGCCCACGCCACATAAGGGTCCCCTCATCAATGGAGATCTGCTCATCTGGCTGGTACAGCTCCTGGAATTTCGCGATCAGGTAATCTGAGACCGGTCGGACCTTATACATCCTGTCGGTCTGGTCCGCAGTTTGGTTGTCAGCGCAGTGCAGGAATCTCAGGATGATCTGGAACCTGTTCCGGGACATGCATTTGCCGAAGTAGGGCGTCTCGTACACCTCGTCTGTGCTCCAGTTCATGTCAATCTCCGGCTTGTGGATGACGCCAGACAGGAAAACTAGCCCAAAGAAGGTCTTCAGCTCCTCAAGATCCACCGGATACCACTCATTGACTCGGGCCGCCTTGGTGTTCTGGACAGTGGGGATGACCTGGAGAGCATACCGGTTGGTCTCCTCTACGATCATCTCCAGCAGCTCGTCAGTGAGGACCAACTCCAGGAAGTCCAGTGGGTCCTCCGACTGGAGTTCAGCAGCAGCGTTCTTTGGTCCAGGCACGGCAGTGAAAGGGATGTTCTCTGGCTGCCATGGCTCATCTGGGTCATCGAGGTCAAACCACGGAGAAGGAACGGCCTTTTCCTTCTGTGGGCGACCTGTAAATTATAGAAATATAAATACAAGTAATAATTATTACCATAACATACATATGCAGTGCGTGCGTGCGTGCATGCGTGCGTGTGCCCATAAATAATTACCATAACATACTGTACAGTGTGTGCGTGTGTGTGTGTGCGTGCATGCGTGTGCGTGTGTCTAATTGCCATAAAATACTATACATACAGTGTGTGCGTGCATGCATGCATGCGTGTGCGTGCGTGCGTGTGTGCATGCGTGCGTGATGAGAAACTGTCCTTACCTCGCTTTCCACGGCCAACATGTCCAGGGCCAACATGTCCAGAAGAGCTTGGTAGTTCCTCTGGCTGAGAACCCACTGGCTGAGAAGCTGAAAACGCAATATAAAAAAACAGACTAGTTATAGTTATGGTAAAGGTAAACATAAGCACAAAATCAACTAGATTTTGTGCATAGGCGTGTTAGCTAAGTATGTAGGAGTAGAAAGGAACCGAAGTTCCCGTCTACTGTCTGTCTGTCTGTCTGTCTGTCTGTCTGTCTGTCTGTCTGTCTGTCTGTCTGACTGACTGATAGATAAATAATGACAATATCTAAAGTGTGCTCGCCTTATAGGCGAGCCCACAATTCATTATTTACATTCCCATCGTGTTTCTAGGCCATGCATTTTGACACTTAGAATGAATGAAAGAAGACTTTCACACTTAGAATGAATGAAAGAAGACTTTCACAGTTTATATAGTTATAGTTATTTGCATTTTGACACTTAGAATGAATGAAGTCTTTTACAGTTGCCATGTTGATGTTTTGATTTTTAGATTGATATAAAAGCATTGAACACAAATGTAGAAAATCTGTAAGAAAAATAGCTGTACCTTGACTAAAGCCATGCAGTGAAGGAGCGCTGTCAGAAGCAGATAGATCTGGGAATACAGCTTCCTCACACTCCGTGTCTAGAAAGATCACAGTGAAAGAACAGCATTAGTACAAAAACCTGCTGCAACATGCGTGTATGCCCACACAGCGGCGCTCTCCTCTCTCTCACTCTAGAGATAAAAGAAAATGCTGCTATTAGTTCCAAAAGCTTTGTACCCGTCCCATACAAATGACACAATGCGACATAGCTCTGTTTGCCCCGTGCTGTACACGCTCCTGATTTGCCAAGACAATATGAACATTTTATTTTATTCTAGAACAACGTGCGCGCGCGCACCCTGAGCTATGCAACAAAGGAACGCAGAAAGGCCTGGAGTTTTTTGGCAACGTGTTCTGCGCTCATTGCGCGCCAGTCACATACAGAGGGAAATAGACTATAGACATTTATGATCGTTGCCTTGCTTGAAACACTAACACAACAGGTCGCCACACGCACTGTGCATGTACACACACACGCGCGCGCGCATATAGGTTCAATAGCAGCTCTCAGCGTGTCGCCCTGAAACGGCCATCTTCGTCCCCCCGACTTTCGGCAGCAACCGCTCACTGTCGCAAAGATACATAATACACCCATCCTCCACTGCCAGCGTGTTTGCGCATGGCGTTTCCCACAGCTCATTTGCAAAACACAGTGAGAGAGACAAATAAAAATAAAATGCAGTTGGCAACCGTGATTGCGCATCACATACAGAGAGAATAAACTATGGAAATATATGATTGTTGCCATACTTAGAACACTAACTAACAAAACAAAAAAGTCGCCAACGCACAGATCGCATGCATACAGAGAGAAATAAACTATGGAAATAAATGATCGTTGCCATACTTAGAACTATAACTAACAAAACAAAAAAAGTCGCCATGCACTGTGTATGTACACACGCGCGCGCGCACACACTCATGCACACCCATCCCCCACTGTGTTTGCGTTTCCCAACGCATATCACACACACAGAGAGAGAAATAGATACAAATATAAAAATATAAGGCTTCTTACCACTATTGGAACCATCCCTTTCTCGCATAGGGAGCCATTCTTGTTCCAACTCCACCTGGTCGTCTGACTGAGATTCCCAGGAGCTTTCAGCCATATCCCGATGCACGGTAACCCTCAGGCTGCGTCTAAGTCCTGGCGAACAGAGCAGCGGCGTGTCTGGAGCGACAGCGGCGTCATCTTGTGAATCGTCGCCGTCAGATTCCATGTCGTTCTCCTCCTCAGATTCGCCATCTGCCTGTGGGCGCTCAGCAAAGGTCTCCTCCATGATCCCTTGGACCTGGACCTCAGCGGGGCCGGGGAGGGAGTGCTCGTCCTCAGCCGCGGGGCGCTTGGCTGCTGGAGCAGCCTGGGCATGGACCTCAGCGGGGCGCTTCGCGGCCGGAGCAGCGGGGAGGGGGTGGGGGTGTTCTTCCTCGCTTGAAGAGGTCTCAGCTGCGGGGCGCTGCACGGCTGGAGCCGCCTGGACAGAAGGCACAACCGGGGGTTGGCGACGAACCCACGCGTCCAGGGATCGCTGCCGTGGACCGGGCTGCTCCGGGCTGCTATCCGGGACCTCAACCCGGGGGGGGCGGCTAGCAGCTGGACGGCGGCTGCGGCGGCGGCCGCGTGGAGTTTTGTCAGTACTTTTTGGCATGCTGGCGATGCTTTGCGCAAAGACCTCTACAATACACCTACCCAGTAAATATACTCCGCCTATACTTCTACTCTCTGCTTATACCACTACTTCTACTCCTATACTCCTACTGTGTGCTGCCGATTATAAAACTACTCCTTATTACTCCTACTCTGTGAACACTGAAAATACCACTACTTCTACTCCTATACTCCTACTGTGTGCTGCCGATTATAAAACTACTCCTTATTACTCCTACTCTGTGAACACTGAAAATACCACTACTTCTACTCCTATACTCCTACTGTGTGCTGCTATAAAACTACTCCTTATTACTCCTATACTCCTACTGTGTGCAAAAACTACTCCTTATTACTCCTACTGTATGATCTGAAAATCCAACTCTCCCTCTCCCTCTCTCCTCTAACTCACTCCTCAAACTCACTCTCTCTCTCTCTCTCTCTCACTATATCTCAAGTCTCTCTCACAAACTATCAAACAAACTATCAAACTCACCTCTCTCTCCCACCAACTAGCAATCCAACTCAACTCTAAATCTCACTCACCTCTCTCAACTCTCTCAACTGTCGCTCACTGTGTCTCTCTCTGTCTCTTTGCAAATGCAATCTCCAACTCGCTCAAATCGCCAGCTTCCCACAGCCCTTTTATACTCTGGTGATGTTTGGCCACGTGATGGCACGGCTTGTGTTTGAACAGGTGATTTGGGTCTTTGTTTTGATTAGCTTGACCCAGCACAATGTCAGACGTTGCTGAAGGCTTTGATCTATTGTATACAGGCTTTGGTCAAAAAGTCGCTCTAAGTCGCTCGGCACTGAACGCCCTAATTAGGAAGTCGCTCTGAAAGTCGCTCGGCGCTAAGTGAGTTAAAGATTCTTCTGAGATGAACATGTAAAAAAAATATTTTTGCACTACACCCATGCTACACCCCCCTCATATTTTTTGAACCTTTAGTGCTGTTCGGGTCATTTTGCCCCGGAAGCACAGATGCACAGAAATACACAGTATTATGCCAAAACACAGACACACAGTCACCCCCACTTCTAACACCCCCCTTCCGAAGCCCCATTCCGAACCCTCCCCCCCTTCCGCAGCCCCCCCCCCCCCCTCCCCACACTTAAACCCCCCTCCCTGATGCACAGAAATGCAAGGAATCATGTACAAACACAGATACACAATCACCCCCTAACCCCTTCCACCCCTCCCCCCTCCAACCCCCCTCACCTCCCCCTTACCCCCTCCCCTCCAAACCCCCCAACCCAACCCCCCCCCCACCTCCCTCCCACCCCCCTCCCCCCGCCACCCCAGATGCACAGAAATAAAAGAAAGCATGTATACTGTATACTAACACAGACACACAGTCACCTCCCCTCCCCCCTCCTATCGCCCTCACCCCCCCCCCCCCACACACACACACACCCTTCACCCCCTCTCCTCCTCACCCCTCCCCTCCTCACCCCTCACCCCTCACTTATCTGAAGTTTCCCCATCTTAGGGGAAATTTTACATTATTTTACATAAACATAAGGTGCTGTAAAGTAACACTGTAATTCAGGGGTGCTGTGGATGAAAATGTTGTTTACAGGGGTGCCCTGAGACCAAAGTGTTTGAAAACCTGTCCTAGTGTATACGTTCAAGTGTATATTCATATGTGATGTTCATGTGTGTTCACATGTGTGTTCAGCTCTATGTGAGAATGATGTCCTGTTCTTGAACCACAAGTATTCAATTAATGGGCATGTTGAAAAAGAAGAAAACAAAAGTTCATAAAAATATTGTCTGATTTTCATTTTGTCCTATAAGCATGAGCAATATTGCCCAGTATTAAATGAAGTAGTTTTTTTTACATGAATTTCAGCTAAATCGTTAAAAACGCCTAGCTCTTTCAGTGTTTAATGTGATATAGCAAAGCAGAAATGCAAACATTTACCATATATATCATAATGAATTGATTGGTATTGAGTCAAAGTCAATGTATCATGATGATTTGTTAAGTAAAAATGTATATTAGAGTTGTTTTTTTAAACCAAATATCCCCCGGGTCAAAATGACCCGAACAGAACGAAGGTGTAATCTGAACAGAACTTAAGGGTTAAATGAAACTTGTGTATTCATAATGTAACCTTCCGACTTTGTTTTCAAAGCTGTAAGCAGAGGCAGTTCTAGGCCACATCTGTTTCTACAAAACAGATGAGTGTTCCCTTAGGTTATGTATACCTTAATATTTGCACTATACTTTAACGTTTGACACCCCCTGGTGGTTGTTCTGTGTATTTGCACACGCATCTTATTTTGATAACCTCGCAAACAGGAAGTGCTTCTCATTCATTCTCAAGATATTCAGTAGCGAAGTGTGATGTCACTTCCGTGAAATGGCGTGAAATGTCGCCCTCTACGAGGTTCATGCTGGTATTGTTTTGTATTCAAATCGCCATTGGGGAATTTGCGATCACCGCATATAAGAACTGTGTTAAAAATATAAACACACCATGCTCTCGGATTGACCCAAATGGATATGAAGCATCGACTAAGGTGGAAATGTACAGATTTACCCAAAGAGTAACACAATAAACGCTAGAAACGAGTTACAACAGGCTATATCAGATATGAATGAATATCATAAACTATGCAGAACCCCCCCGCTGACAGAAACGCGCACGTGGTGTGTTTATTTTTTTAACACAGTCCTTATATCTATCAATCTATCAGATTCCCCGATAGAGACACACGGGCTCCTACAAATTCACGCCCACAATTGATACAGCGGCCCCACTTCGGGTAAGGGAGAACGGTGTACTGCAAGCCAGCCCATAGAAAGTCATTGCAATTCAACTGTGCTTAGCCTAATATTAAAATAATGCTACACGAACTGAAGACTGTATTGATTTAAATAAAAATCTGTTTTCAAATGATTGGAATTTCTTTGTCAACATATATTCTTGTTTTCTCAATAGATGAGGTGTTTCACATTTAATTTGCCACTCGAATGGGTTACCCATAATGTTAACAGAGCAGAGGGAAGATGACAGACCGAGAATCTGTCGCTTTTCAGTGACGTGGCTGTCGTTAAAAGCGCCGGTTTTGAAGAGACAAATTTTCCGTGTGTGCGCCGTGTCAGTCTGTCAGATGCTGAGATGCAGATGTGAACATGTCGGCGTATATACATTCTTTGCCTGCCGCGGAGCTCCGACGGTACAAAGAGAAATTAAAACTTGTTGGATTAGCGTGCTGTCCATATCAGTTGCCCAATAGTAGTTGGGGAAATGACCCAACAAAATGGCCAGGAGTGACATACCCTGACATCGTGAATTATCTTGTGGATTCTCCAGGTTAGTAAGTAATAGACGCTTTAAATAGCCTATTGGATAAAGAGATCAAAGTGCCAGGTAGCCATGGATGTTCACTCACCATTCGGAACCTGTGTGCACTCTATTAGTCCAGATCTTTCAATAAATATGTGTTTAATCCCGTCTGTGTCCGAAGTTCCCTGTATTCCGCAATGGGTGTAGTGGCGGAGCGCATCAGGTGAAAGCCGATATTACACTCATATAAGAGGAAATACAACAGTGACACTGGCCCAGATGCGATTATAACACATACTTATTGAAAAATGCGGACTAATACTGTGCATACAGAATCCGAATAGTGAGTGAACATCTATGGTTAACAGGCCATCACTTTATATTTTGCATTTGTACATGAGCTGAGAAGTACAAGCCTTACAGCCTGATTTCCAGCGATATTGAGACTGTCACGGATATGCAATGATAGACTGAGCTATTCACATATCATTTATTGCCGTTTTAATACTATGCACAGGCCTATTTGTTTAACGGGGATCCGATGGGGAGCTGCATTGATAAGAATATTATAATAAATTACTGATTGCAGTGTAGGCCTATAATTATGTAGCTTCGTGTGCTCTTCAAGTGATTGTGTCTGACTTTTTGATATTGTAAATCTAAACTCACATAAGTCCACTTGCAGTATTTCCACTGTGTTATACCTTTAACATTTGAATAGTTTTTCCACCACTTGTGGAGTTCACAAACCTCTTCTGCATGGTTTCAGGGGTCTATACCACCCACACCATGAAAAACCACAGATCCCTGGAGGCTCACATATTTTTTACAAGTGGATGGGTGCAGCCAATCCTTCATTTTCAAGGAAAGGGGAGGAAGGACATCATTTTTAAGGCCAAGGTCTGTCTTTCAATGTTATATGAGATACATGAAGTGGTTCCTGTGTAAATAAGCAGAAAAGCTTACTAGGAGCTCCTTTTAGTTGACCTTGTTCCAGTGATTTGTACTGTCATGAAACTGTAGTTTTTCCTATGCAACCTTCTAATAAATTCTTAAATCAATCAAAAGGTTAAGCCTTCTTGGAAGGTAACCGAGGCTTATCACAATGCCTGGGTTGCAGTTAGAATGGATGGGAGTATAATTACTGCTCATTGTGACTGCACAGCAGGGTATGTGTTCATTAAACAAAGGTAACATTTAACCTACATTCTTGACCTGTGGTTGGTTCCTAAAGCAATATTTCCCTTGAATTTCAGTCTTGGCGAGTCCTGCTCCCATGTTGGCGCCCTTCTTTTTAAGATGGAGGCATCAGTGCGTCTGGGATTTACTGAGGTTGCAAGCACCAGCATGGCTTGTGAGTGGAATAATGTGTATGTAAAAAATGTAGAGCCTGCCCAAATGAAGGACATCCTCATTTACTCCACCAACGCAAAAGAAAAACTTAAAGGAAAACATAAAATCATGCCCCCAACTGCCACTGTGGGGGAAGAGAATATCCTTTTAGAACTGCTAAAAAAAAACACTGAGAAACCAGTAAGTCTGAGTACCTTTGCCATGTTTTCTACTGCTTTTACTCAGACTGAGGTGACCCTTGTAGACACCCCCCAAATCATTCTACCCCCTACACTCCGGTCACTCTTTGGCTCTGAGATCACTGTTGCACATGTTCCCGCGATCACTGAAGAGCAGATTGCTTTGGTGGAGGAAAGGACTCTAGACCAAGCTTCTGGATCATCTGACACCTGGCATCTTCAGAGGGCAGGCCGCATCACTGGCTCAACAGCACATGCTGCATTGAGAACCAATATAGACAAACCAGCCAATTCAACCATTCTAAAAATCTGTAAGCCTGCATCAACACAGCTTCGTAATGTATATCTGCAATGGGGAAGAAATAATGAGCAGCATGCCCTCGAGACTTACAAGTATGCTCAAGGACTTGGTACCCACACAGAGAGAACATCTCGGAAGGTGTACGTTTCTGAGGATGTCAGAGGTCATACAAATCTCAGAGTGGAGAGAGCAGGTTTTCTCATGTTTTCTTTTTTCTTCAGATTAATACTTTCTATTGTTTAGTTTTGTATATACATATTTCAAGAAATAACCTTTCATCCCCTTCTTGTTGTGATTAACTTTTTATTGATAGGTTTTCGCATTTGTAAAAACCTACCCTACCTTGGGGTCTCCTGCGATGGCTACGTACAGTGTGATTGTTGTGGGAAAGGTGTCTTAGAGGTAAAATGCCCCTATAACTGGGGACAGGCCACAAACCTGACACAGAGTGACTGGCTCAAAGATAAGAAGGGACATCTGGCAGGTCAAACATCATTGAAGGTCACTCATTCTTATTATACACAGGTAAATTCTGCTAAAGTGTGCATGGTCAGGGGTGATTATTGGCTTTACAAATAAATCATAATGTAGCCTACATGACAGCATTTACATAAATGCATACTGTAGGCCATAAAGTATGCATTTATGTAAATGCTGTCATCACAACGACAACTAATAATGCATTTGAAATGTTTTATTTTCACAAAAAGACCCAGATGCAGATGTTTGTCTGTCAGACAAATTACTGTGACTTTGTGACCTGGACTCCCCACATCGCAGTAATCTTCCGTGTGAAGAGAGACGAGGGCTTCCTCACCACTGCGATGAGCAGACTAGAAAAATTTTGGGGAAAGCATATCTATCCTGAACTTAGGACGAGATGTCGGGAGGAAAAGGGGAAAAGTAGGAACACTAGAATTACTTTAATGTGTAATCCATTAAAAAAAAGAAGACTTCTAAATGACACCTGTAATATGCATTTTAGTTCAAAGGAAATCTTTATTGAACAGAATGTTTAACATTTCAGTTGGGCTGTGAGTGAAATAAATAAATGATAAATCTTTCCCTTCATAGGACAGACAGCACTCAGGCAGTGAAGCGGACACAGGTATTTAGAAGTCTTTACATCAATTAGTAACCTGGTAGTAGCAACTCAAGCAACAGAAATAAGCTTACCTCAACAACTATCTCAAAACACCTTTATGTGTTCTCGCCCTGAATGTCTTAAATTAATAAGAGTGAACCACACTACCACTCATGTTCACCAAAGCCGCACAGACATGGACTATTTTGTCGACCATGATGACCTGTCCCTCCTTCTCCTCTTTCAGGGTCTTCACGGTGCGCAGCGAAAGGGGGCAATCAAGGATCCTGAACCGGCCTTTTAGGACACCAATCACACGTTCTGGAAAATGATTTAAGTTATGTTTACGTTAAGAGATTCTTTTGTTATTACGTTATTGCAGCAAAATGAGGCATGCATGATTGAATACAATTCTGTTAATTTTCTTTAAAGTTCTACCGAAAAACGGTTTGAGCATATACAGTAGGCAATAAACTATTGCCATTTACCTACCAATGTGGATCCTGACATTTGACTTGACTCTTGACTCTTCCACTTCTTTGCCAGAGAGTTGCTTGCGGCCCTGGGTGAAGGAAGGTGTTAGCAGATGTGCTCCCAGCACAGCAAAGTCATCTCTCAGCAGGAAGCCTCGGTCAGCCAAGATCTGTGTGTGTGTGTGTGAGAGAAAGAGAGGGGGGGGGGGGAAGCAATGGTTCATACGCTTTGTGCATAACCGAGTCAGTTTCCAGCTCTCTTCGATTGGCTCGGTAGCAGATTTGAACTTGAAACACATGGCACCTTTTGAAACACATGGCACCTTTAAATCTGCTGCTGCCAAGACAATCTTATGAAGCTATGAATACATTACCCAGCTGGTACGCAAACTTTGGGAACCCCGGGATTACAGTTCTGCACAGAGACAATTGAGTTTACCTGATCCCCGGGATGATGGTAGTTGGGGGAAAGAAACCCACTCTCTCTCACGAACTTCACATCAGAAGCTCTCCCTCCCCATCCTGTGCTCAGGAAGGTGATGCTCCCAGCAGGAGAGCAGGCAATAAAATACTTTATTGTTGTGCTCTTCTTATAGCTAGAGTAGGTTTGGGCCCTGTTAAAGTAAAAAGTAATGCAATGCTTACTTACACTTTACATAAAATTGGGTCTCTAATGATACATATTGAGTGAATGAAGCCCACTCAGTTGGGGAAACTAACACTGGCTTCTATTATGTCCCACACACTCTAAATAGTACAACTTCTTACCTAGCTTTAAGATTTTTGGATGACTCAATACGGATCTCAAAACAGTCCACAATACAGGTAAGGTTCGGAAACAGAGCTTTCATAGCTGGAGGCGTTGTGGTGTGAATGCACTCCCTGTCTGGCCAGTGTATTAAAAATTTGATTTTAGCGTAGAGGAGGTTGATCCATCTATCGAACATGTCACGAAGTGTTGTCTGGCCCATGTTCAGTGCATGGCTGAGCAGCGAGCAGGATGGATTAAGTCTCAGTTTCAGGAGGACAATGAAGAGCTGGTCCTCTTGGGATAGTTGTTTACTTTTACTGGCCTCCACAAATGGCATCAGGTAAAAACACAGTGACTGAAAAACACTCCCAGCTCAGCCCTGTTAGTTCTCTGCAGCGGACATCATCTCCCTTCACACTCTCTGCCTTTAAATTGCAGATCCAGCCTGCCTCCTTCTCCATTTTCAGTGCATGGACCTGCCTCCTCAGTGACTCCAGCTCACTGGCCTGGTCCATTTCTTCTCCAGACAGAGCCTCACTACAACCACCCTGGTTCTCATCCTTTTTAAAAACACTGGCCTGGTCCATTTCTTCTCCAGAGAGTGCCTCACTACAACCAGCCTGGTTCTCATCTTTTTTTAAACCACTGGCCTCGCCCCTGGTCACACTCGTCTGTTTCCTCTCCAGATAGTAGGCCCTCCTCCTCCCTGGCCTGCAACTCTCTCTGCTCTTCTTCACACACATTTGTCGCCTCTCCTCCTCTTCCTCTTTTCGCCTCTCCCCCTCTTGTCACATCTCCTCTCTTCCCCTCTCCTCCTGTTTCTTCTCCTCCTAGTCCTCCTCCCTTCACCTCTCCTCTCGTCACCTGTCCTTTTCCTCCTCTCCTCTTTTCCTCTTCTCCTCCTCCTCCTCCTCCTCCTGCTACTGCTGCTGCTCCTTCTCCTCCCAGAGTCTCCTCTTTTCTTTTTTCTATCTCGTCGTGGTGCCCCTCTTCCTTGTTATCACGGTGCATTCTTTTCAATGTATTTTTGAAACGCCTAATTTTTATTGATGGTGAGGTTCCAGAAGGACGGGAAGGGAATATGGAGGGAACATAGTCGGGGTGGGCAGGGTTAGACTTTTCTGTTCTACAAAAGTAAAAGGGCCAAAAATAATTAGATAAAACTTGCATTTACTAACAATAAATAAAACATGTATTATTATTATTATAAACAAGGGTAAAAGAACACAGGTAAAAAGAGGTAATTCAACATTGATATCTTGCTATCTTTTCCCCCCTTTAAGAAATAACTTTGTATGCATTGGAGGCTACGTTTTACTTTACTCAAGTTAATTTTGTTAGCCACCTTTGCAATGCTGTTAATTATCATGATTATCAAATGTATTGCAACATTATTTACCAGTGATGAAGTGCTTCTGACACACGTAACACTGGGTGAAAAGATAGATTATCGGGCCAGTATACTACATTCTATGACAGTATATTCAGTAAATAAACCGGCATAATCAGAGGTAATCAGCCAGATATTCAGGAGTATTCAGTTCGGTATATAGCCGTTTTGTACCACTACTTAAGTATGCGTGAACCCCTGCTGTGGCTGCTGTCAGAAATCACACCTCTCTAGTCCCAGGATTTCTCACTGGTGGGAGGGATTTTTTCCCCCTCCCTGTACCTGCATTTTCACTGAGCATGTGCACTGAGCCAGCTGTGATTGGCTGTGATCTGTGACCTCTCCACACTGGGGGGGGGGGGGGGGGGGGGGGGGTATTCGTGGACCCCCCTTCCACATTGGGGGGGGGGGGTTAATGGGGGGGGGGGGGGTATTCGTGGACCCCCCTTCCACATTGGGTCCATTATATATTATATATATTGTATATTATTGTATATTTATATTCTAGTTAATCATTATTCAGTATTCCAATTTTTTTTTTAAATAGCAAAATAGCAGATCTACAAGCTCAAAGTGATATTCTAGTTAATCATTATTCAGTATTCCAATTAAAAATAAATAGCAAAATAGCAGATCTACAAGCTCAAAATGATATTCTAGTTAATCATTATTCAGTATTCCAATTAAAAATAAATAGCAAAATAGCAGATCTACAAGCTCAAAATGTGTTGCACTGTGTCACATAGAATTAATTTATGAACGAATAGGCATCAGTCAGGTAAATTGTTTTTATTGAGAGAAACACAACAGAAAAGCATAACGTTACAAAATATTTAAATGGTGCATACATGGTGTCAGTTTTCAATTACAATTGTGGGGATCCTTGACATGAAAACGCATGTATATCAAAAAACAAAATAATAACAGCAAACCACATCTAAAAATAATAATAATCTAAAAAGGTAAATAGTAAATAGTAGTAAGACGTAAAAAATAAAGGAGTGCAAAAGGCAAAAGAGCAACAGGAAAAGAAAAGAGCATCCTCAGATGTATATGTGCAAACAGTTTGACATATTCTATACGCCAACAGCATATTTTTTCCAGTAGTTGCTACTGTACTGTAGGCTACTGTACTTAACTTTTGTAAACATCTTCACAGTGTGTTCTATGTGCAACAGATTAATATTCAACTTCACAGTATGCAGCATTCAGAAAACATTTGTAGAAGAAACAACAAATTGTAAAAAAAAAAAAGAAAAAAAAGGGAACTGACAACAGTTCTGCTCCCACAAAGGGGACAATAATTACAAAAATGAGCAGTTCTGTGCAGTGTATCGCTGGCTGATATCGCTCCCCATTTCCTCTCCGTCCAAACTGGACAACATAACCATTTAAGTCATGGTACTGTTTAAGAGAGCCATGAATGGGCGGTGCTCTCCCAGTGCGTCTCGGTGCATGCGGTGGTGTTGATGAAGCCATCGCGGGTCACTCTTTTTCCTCTCCTGGAGCACGTTGCAGAGAGCGGAGAGTTGAGCATCTCTTTCCGGAGGAGGTGAGACGATCCACACCGCGCGCCAGTCAACTTCAGCATCCTCCTCGTCTGACATCAGCTCCCAGCATGCATGCGACCACACAGCTCTTTCTTCATCTGTCTCCAGATATGCAATCCTGGTGGTCAGCAACTGTAAAACATAGAATAGCAATTAATTGTATGTATTTAATTACCATTATTACATTGATACAACATGTAAAACATAATAACAACAGCAAAAAACAAACAGTTCCAAACTTACCCTGGTCTTTCTCTGTCGGTGATTCATTGACATAGTCAATTTCTTTTTGCGGAGAGCATTTTCTGGCTGGTCCAGTCGATGGCTCCTTTTCAAAGACTCAAAATGGGTCCTGCAGGCAGCTTAAAATACAAGGAAGATGCAATTAGGATTTATTTCGTTGTTTATCTACAAACACAATCTATTTAAAGTTCAAAGGTGTTATCACCCAATTCAAATATCCTATGTACCTAGCTAATGTGTCTTTTTACTACAATATGTGATACAGCAAAGAACAACATAGAACAAATTGTTACCTTTCTTGTGGGGATAGTTTGTGTTTGTTGTTTTCCGAGTTGTGCAAACGTCTTACAGATTCCTTTAACAAAGAGAATGATTCACAAAGTTAGTTAAGCATAAAGGCCTCCTCGCATTTGGTGGACACATACAGGTCATATGGAGAACAGACAGACACTGTTAATGAGAACAATGTTAGTTGACTGGCCCAGTAAAGTCACCCCACCCCCACCTAGCAGTGGCCATTTACATTTACAGTGACAAAGGGGACGGTCACTATCTGCTAACTGTCTAAAAGAGCTTAAGTGAGTTAAACAATTTGTTAAATTATAATTATTACAGGAACACAAAGGTCTTACAAACAGTTCCTTTTAACTTACTCTCAATGGGCCTCATTCACCAATAAGTTCTTAACTTTCTTCTTAACTTGGTGCAGAGACACAATAAAAAATTGACCCACATGCAATGCAATGTTTAAGTGGTTAAAACCCATAAAAGTTGTTAAAAAGGCCAGTCCACGGTTTGAAAGAAATGGTCACTAGATAAATACAGACAATATGATGCTGAGAACAACAAGCAATACAACCTAATTTAATCTAATCTAATCAACAATGTTTGTCCCCCTTAAACAAAACAAACCCCTTTTTTAGTTAGCTGCTATGCTTTGAGAAATGGTTACATGTCTCTAATATTACCTGTCTCTAACATATAATAGACTACTTACATAGAATTATATTTGTTGCAACTTACCAAACAGTTTGAAAATGATCCATTAATTTAGGTAACACTTCTCCTCTCTGTCTTCTTCAGCAAGCAGTTAGGCTACTACTGTCTGCCCGAGAGCCAGACTGCAAGGCAGTTTGAATTCAAAAGGTTGAAGCAAGAAACCTGATTGGTCACATTTTCACACTGATAAGGAACGTGATTGGTTAAGACAGAATAAAGGAACTGCCTGGTCTGAGCTACTGTACTTGGTGTTGGTCATGGTGTTGTCTGAACCCAGATCAGAAACAGCTTCTGTTTTATGTACAGTAGACTTTGAAATAAATAGCCGATCTACAAGCTCACAATGCGTCATGATGCAACACATTGTGAGCTTGTAGATCGGCTATTTTCAGCAAAGAGGTGTGTTGTAGAGGAGAAAAAGAACAAACTAAGTACAGAGTATAAGGTCAAATTTATTAAGTATTGACAGTTCAAGTGGTTAAATAACGCAACAGGGACGCTTCGAAGGCATTTATAGGCGCGAAGAACGTTGAAGACCCCTGACTTAGACCAAATGAGGTTCCAGTCAATTTGCATGCCATTCCTGTACTATACAATACTGTACAATACTATACTGTATCTCTTATGATGTTCAAAAATAAAGACGTATTGTATCATACAACTGTTTCTAATTAGTCATCATTGAATGTCATTATAGTACATGAGATTGCAAGTTTCTACTTTTTACAACATTGTAATTACTTGAAAATGTGAGTTAAGGCAAATTAAGCCCTTTATACAAGGCAAACTAAAATTTGTCTTTTTGGGAGGGGGGCTGTTTGCCCTCCTCCCCTTTCTTTAAACAAATAGTCAATTTGTAGGTCAAAGGAATGAACCAGACCCCCTGGTGTGCCTTTGTCTAGCTGGGGGCAGTATATCACTGATTATCACTGAATACAGAGGAATATGCCAGAATATCCCTAAAAAGGTATATACCCAATAATGTCGGTATATGCCCAGTATATCTGTAAATAAACTGTCATATACTCTACCAGTATATGTCAGATAATCTCTCTTTTCACCCAGTGTAAAAGTGTGGTGAAGTCGGATTCCAGAGTCTTCCTTTCTCATCTTCCCTGTGGATTGCCTGCAGCCATTTCAGTCTTTTAGTATTCTCCGACGGCAACTGATAAAACATTAAATCAACATTTTTATCTTTGTTGTTGGTACAAAGTGGCACGCAGCACGCTTTAGGCATTATGACTTCAAAAAGTTAGACACACGCTCCAACTCGTCGTCGCTGTGTTCGTCGCTCAACGCAGCTGTTGTGAATGGGTTTGTAGTTTATATTGGGATGAATGCGTGACGTATACATCATGCGACAGCTAAAATGAAAGATTTCAGAAGCTAGCGGTTTTTACTCACTTGTAGAGTATATTAAAGTATATTGTAGGTCATGTATCAAGATGACAGACATGCCACATTAAAAAGGCAAAATTAAACTCATGGGACACTTTATTAGAACACAAAAAAAATCGCTATTGCCTCAGTAGTCAACCACTGAAATTATGATATTTCACAATTCCTCTCATTGGGATTGCATTGGCAGCTGCAGTTCACCGTTCATCCTTACCCGAAGTGGGGTCGCTATCACAATAGGGCGGCCATATTTGTAGGCGCCCGTGTGTCTCTATGGCGATTTGAATACAAAACAATACCAGCATGAACCCCCTAGAGGGCGACATTACGCACAAATGACGACATGGCTTTGTTTCTCTATTGCTAGAGACAGCTGCATGTTGCTACTGTCCTTCATATGCTGTCCTTCATGGTTTACACATGGCATTATATGTAAGCTGCTTTTTAGCATAGAAGTGTGCAATTGTTTGATAGTTCATAGGTGCATAATTCTCATGTGTGATCTGTACAGTATGTTTGGTTAATATGCTAACTGCTATGCCATGTACTTTAGCCATAACTAGGCATGCTAGATTATGTTACAATTAGTTTTTATTTTAGTTGTTTAGCATGTTTAAAAGCGGTTGTACATGTAGACACACTTAAGGTCTTTTATGTGAAGTTTTATACTTTGTATAGGATAACAGCTAATTAGGCCTCTTATGTTTGTGTTGGTTAAATGTTTTTAGGCCTCATACTATTTTTGTATGTTATTGTGTAGTGATACAACATGCATGGTATAATTTTCATTTGCATAATGTTGTATATCATTCTCATTTCTGAGTTTCTGTCATTTTGTAATTTTAGAGTTTCACACTTTCCTGAGTAAAGCTAGTAAAAGCAACTATTTACCTCTATTTCTAGTATACACATTTTGTTGTGTAGTTTGGACAGTTTTGTTTGCCTCACATGCCATATTTGAGATATGCCAATCCGTGAAATAAAGATGTCTTTTAGAATTTCTTTGTCTTAATATTTAGTGTCACTTACTTAAAGTAAAATTAATGCTATAGGGTATTATAATATGATACAACTGCTAATAACCATTAAATCATGTCGTCACTTTACTTAAAGGTCACTATGTTGAGCTATACGGTAGTATAGTATGATACAATTGCTAATAACCGTTAATAAATGTCGTCATTTTACTTAGAGGTCTCAAAGTCATGCTATAGCATATTATAGGTGATTATTATATTTAATAAACACATAAGTTATAATGCATTATGACACATTATAGCACTTCACTATGTGCCTTTATAACTAAGTAAGTTATGGTAGTTATAGTGTGCTGTTCCACTTTGCATTAACACATTATAACAGCACTTAATAATGCGTTATAAACGTTTATAAAACAACATAAACATTTATAACAAGTGTTATAATGCCTTATATAAATGAGCTTATAATGCATTATAATGCATTATAAAGGCATCCTTAATATAAAGTGTTACCCTAAATATATGACTTTCTTTACAGGATTAAATGTTTCATGAAACTGTGGCCTGATATTGGACAGGTGGCTCCAGTCATTAAAGTGCACCTTAAGATTATACGTTTAGAGTTAGGTGTAGAGTTGGGGATACTTTTATGTTCAACTAACTTAAGTTACTGTACACTAGCAGTGAATACACACTTTTTTTCTGTGGATTCAAGCTACTCAAAATCACCAATTTAATTTTACCAAAATCTTTAATGGTTTACCTATAATTTAAATACAGGCCTACTGTCTGCATTGACCCTCAAAGCATGTTTAGAATATGCATATTTAGGACATAACAGCATATACCATTTGTCCCCAACATTTGGGGCAGTAACTCAAGTAGCATTGGTTGAAGATATTGTCATAAGTACCAATTGTAACCTACATTCTAATTAATCTGCTTGCAACACTCTTTTCCCAGCTTTGAGAATCAATGCAATGTCCACGTCTTTGCTAAATATAAATATATAAATATAAAAAAAGCAAAGGCACTTTGCTTTCTAAACAATGAAGTACAATAAAGTGAGACAAATACAATGTATTTTAAGTGACATGTTAAAATATTAATAAATGCTTCTGTCCAAGCATTGAAATGATTACACTTTGCTTCCTATTAGGCTATATGTATTTATCTTTGGTGGTGTACAACAGTAAGACCACCACCAACAAATGAAACAATGCATCAAACCTTATAAACACTAGATTGTCTGAGTTTCCTACCTGCAGAGACTGCCTGGCTCACATGAGTCTTCAGCATTACAGAGGAAGTTTAGAAGCCTACATGCCCACACAATCTAGGCTCCATCTTTGTTATGTTTTCCACACAAAAAATAAATAAAACAATCTTCACACCCATAGCAATTTGAGCGACTTTATTAAAGACAAATGAAGGGCATTACTTTATCAGGAGATCACTCACATCAGCCCTGTAGCGCAGGATCAAGTTCAAGTTACTGTTATTGCCACACAACCAGGTTGGTGGTATTTAGTTTCAGCACATAAAATGTTGCAGCTCTGACAGAAACAAGGAACAAAAACAAGTACATATAGACATTTGCCCTATTACCACAACCAACAATAAAAACATGAAAAACAAAAATAAAGGACAGACAACCATTTAGCCAGTGTGAGGAGGGAGAGGGAGTGGGGTACTGAGGGAGTTTAGAGTTCGTATGGCTGTAGGGTAAAAACTGTTTTGGAAGCGGGAGGTGTTGGCATGGATTGATCTGTAGCGTTTTCCTGATGGTAGTAGCTTAAACAGACGGTGGGCTGGGTGGGAGGGGTCCTTAATTATCTTACTGGCACGAGTGATGGTTCGGGATGTATATATACAGTCCAGAGTGGGGAGGTCACAACCAATGATTTTTGCTGCCTTGTTAATAATACGCTGTAGATTGGATTTTGAGAATTGATCAGCTGACGGATTCCCTTTGTCCTGTAAATGACCGGTGAGCGACCGATGAGATGCAAATGTTTTTTTCTAAATTCATTTGCATCCATTTAGCTACTTTAGATGCAAATGAAACTTGGCACTGTCTCACCAGGTGGTCCTGACGTGTGAACAACTCACAGTGAGACCCATCATGTCACCCCAAATACCAGGATTTCTGTTACTAGTAAAAATAGTATATTAAACATTTGACTTGAGCAAAAGTAGTGTATTGAACATTTGACTTTAACATACAATACAATGAATCCATTTAAAACAACAGCTTCTTTCTGACATTTCCTTGGACCAACCAGGGGCGTCACAAGGGGGGCGGGGGATAGTGGAACTGAGTTACTAGGGCCCAAGGTGGAGAGGGGCCTTAATTATGTAATACTTTAGCTATTGAAAATATTATAGATCTGCTGTTTTTGAAAAGTCGTGAAAATGTGTGCAAATTTTTGTATTTTTAACTCAAATTTTGCTTCTGGGGGTCACCGGAACTAAATATTTTGAGATGGGGTCTGTGGCCAAATACATATATAAATAAAAAAAAAAGAAAAAAAAAAAAAAAAACGTAGAAGATTTTGAAATATTCAAAGACACCAACTTTTAAGATAAAAAAAATAAAAAATAGGAGATACACAAGCTAGCGACGCGGCACTCTGTGTGGCGCTGTGAGCTTGTATACAGTCGTGCCCCACAGTTTTTGTGGGGAAAGTAAACAATTTCAATAATTAAAGTGGGCAAACCACATGTACACGTATATTGATAACTGTCCTGCAATGATGTACAAACACACATGACCCAGCTGTGACACCTTTATTAAAAAAACAAAATATGAAGACAACTTTGGACAGTTTCAGAGACTACGCCGAATATGTGACTCAGAAGATGACTTTGACCAACAAGCCATCAACATGCACCAGAGATTCACTCAGAGGGGCTACAAGACGGATACACTGAACCAAGCTTACACCAAAGCCAAATCCTTGGAGAGAAGAGGTTTGTTCCAAAAAAGCTCCCGCTCTTCAAAATCTGGACAGATTTACTTTACCACTCAATACAGTACCTATGCCCATGACATTAAGCACATCATTAAAAATAACTGGAGTATCCTACATAGCGATCCTGACTTAAGATCTGTGTTCCCTGATTCCCCGTCTTTCTCTTTTAGACGTGCCCCCACCCTCAAGGACAAATTGGTACGGAGTCACCTTCCAGCCCCCCCAAAAGATTCTTGGCTCCCACCACCTCCAGTGGGAAACTTTAGATGTGGCAACTGCAACCATTGCTCCAATATGACCAAGTCAAGCAGCTTTCTAGATGTGTTCAGTCAAAAAACCTATAAGGTCAGAAGCTTTGCAAACTGTAACTCTACTTATGTAGTCTACAGACTACAGTGTGAGTGTGGCTGTTTTTACATCGGACGCACGAAACGCAGACTCAAAGACAGATTTGCAGAGCATAAATATGCTATACGGACAGGCAATCCCAACTATCCAATGGCAGAACACTACAAAATGTCTGGACACACAAATCCTAACAATTTAAAAGTAATGGTGATTGAAGTTATTCCAAAATCTATTAGGGGTGGTGACAGATTAAAACAGCTTCTCCAAAGAGAAACATTCTGGATCACCACATTAAAAGCCACAACTTACCCTGGCCTCAACGAGGAGATTGACTTCTCTCCTTTTCTCTAACTGACTGGCCCTTCTGTATTTGCATTGACATTTTTTAATTTTAATTGTTATTGTGATCCTACACAGATTAGAAACATCATATGCTGTGATGCCTAGCTCTCATTTTTGTATTTGTTCCATGTGGCCCCTTTATCCAACCTGATGTATTTTATATTTCTTTATTATATGTTTTTCCTTGTTTCTTTTCTCTTTTTTTGTATTGACTTTTAATGGTTTGTGGTAAGCACCTTGTTTGTAATAGGAGGGTAATATGTATTGTTTTTGATACTAATCACTAAGTGGTGAGGTCCTGTCTATTGATTGTGGGCGCTATTTAATGACGTCTGTGTATGTCATCTCTAGCGGACCCTGATGAAGGCCCTACGAGGCTGAAACGCGTCGGTCGTTTTTTAACTTTGCTGCCATGATTTAAATAAACAGTTTTCTACCTGCAAGTAACAGAGTTGCCTTGGATCTTGTCTAAGTTCGCCATCTTATCTTTACACATCTTCTATACAATGGAATGGAACTAGATTTTTTTGTCCTTATGAAGACAACTATGTTGAATCTAAACAAGAGATCAAACTATGGTAAGTGATGGATATCATATTCATTTGATAATCATACCACGTACATTGGGTAAAAAAGAGCAGCTTTTTCAGCACACCATTAGGCTATCTTATGCATGCATATTAATGAATACAATTGTGGACATTTCTTTTAATTCTTTCATGTTTGACATATGCCCATATTGTTCATAGACACTGAAGCTCATTTCATTGTCAACATTTGGAGTGTCTGGAATTAAGGCGCCTGGGTTGCAGAGAGGTCCCCAAAGCATGCTTCCTCTGTATCACTATAGAGGTTTATTGTCCCTCTGTATGACTGGTCATGTGTCTTTTCAGATTACTTTTGTCAGTATAGCCTTTGCCACACACTGTGCATTTAAAAGGTGTTTCCCCTGTATGAGTCCTCATGTGTGTTTTTAGATGACTAAGTTGACTACAGCCTCTGCCACAAACTGTACAAGTAAAGGAGTATTCCCCTGTATGAGTCATCATGTGTGTTTTTAGATGACTAAGTTGACTACAGCCTCTGCCACAAACTGTACAAGTAAAGGAGTATTCCCCTGTATGTGTCATCATGTGTGTTTTTAGATGACTAAGTTGACTACAGCCTCTGCCACAAACTGTACAAGTAAAGGGGTATTCCCCTGTATGTGTCATCATGTGTTTTTTTAGATCACCCTTTTGAGAGCAACCTTTTCCACAAACAGTGCAAGTAAAGGGTTTTTCCCCTGTGTGAACCATTCTGTGCTTCTTCAAATTTCCCCTAAGATTAAACATTTGTCCACAATGTGTACAACTAAAACGTTTCTTCCCTGTGTAGGTTGGTTTAGGTGACTGTATGTCCTCTGGCAGCTTGTTGCTCAATGTGTCTCCTTCCAAACATTGGGGATTTGGGGATTTCAGTTGGTTTAAAGCTGAATTATCTTGACTCTTCTCCTCCCACTCATCACTGTCTTCAGTATCAGATTCAGAACCGTGTGAAGAGAGGAGCTGGTCATCACTAGTTGGTTGTGGTGTTCCACAGTGCTCTGCATCTGTCGAGGTGCTGACAACAGGCTCTGTTTCTCTTTCATCTCCACCATATTCTCCAGCGTCATCTTCCATTTTCACTGGTAGTAATGTCAACCCCTTGTTTGGACTTAGAAGTAGCTTGTCTTGTTCCTCTTTAATTTTTCGAGTATGTGGTTCCTCCTGGACCAGACTGGAGTTCATATTCTGCTGTTCAGGGTAAACCAGGATGTCTAGACAAAAGATAAAATCAGACATATCCATTAAATGCAGGAAAAGTACACATGTCCGTGTGATGTTACCTATTTTGTACCTGTGGTTTTCATTGGAACTTCTGGCCTGTTTTGACCAAGGTTTTGACTTAGTAAACCACTTCTAATGTTGTGAGAGACTTGGAAAATCTCTCAAAGAATGCATTGCTCACCCTAAACTGAATGGTGGCCACTAGGATATAAGCTAGTATTGTACATTCTGAGAGGCTTTTTGCCTGGTGAAGTAAAACTATTGAAGACCACAAGGCCACAATTAACATGACTTAACTACAACTAATCCCCACACATAACTAACAATGGATATCAAAACCACAACGCGTTCTCACTAATTGAATACAGTTAAACCACATATTATTATGTGTGTTCTTACAATGTGAATTATATGTATGTTTTAAAGTAATAGTACCAACCTGCTCTGTATAATTTGATGTACGGTTTTAAAACCATATCTAGTAGTCTGCTTTGGCGGTCAATTTCTTGATTCAAGTACAAAGCTTCATCCTCAAGCTCTGTTACAATGTTTCCAATGGCTCCAAATATCTCTTCGGCAGCTGCAGATAGTCGTTCAGTGACCAAGGACTTCAGTGTTTGTAGGACATCCATTTCTCCAAGCTAGCTCTGAGTTTCTGTGACAAATACACCAACCACGTGAAGCAAGTTCAGCCCTTTACAACTTGCAGAGAATAAAGTGTCACCAAACATTAACTGGGTGCTGCTAAATACTCACTGCAAGTCTGACGGCCCAGTCAGAGCCTCGGGGGGGCAACAATGGACAGAAACTGGCCAACCCTGCACATCTTGTCTTTTATCTTTAAGCTTTTGTCCCAGTCAGAGCAGTAGACTAATTATACAATCTGCTGTTTCATGAATCTCTGGCCTGGTATTGGACAGTTAGTTTCAGTCACCAAAGTCTACTTTAACATAACCAGTTAACCCAGTTAGAGTGTAGAGTTAAGGAGATTGTTATGTTCAACCATCTTCAGTTACTGTACAATGTCAATACATTTTTATTTTAGTTTTCTTTGGATTAAAGCTACTTTCACATTGCTTCATTTAAAACAAGACATGCTACATTTACAAAGGATGGTAAAGTTATCATTTCAAAATCAGCAGTGTATTTTTTTCCCCAAAGTCTTTATATTACAGCAATCATATCTGATATTGTGAAGTCAAAATGTGTATTTTGTACAGGTATGGGATTGTTTAATTTTGTTAAGATATGCAGGGACTTGAAGTGTTCAACTATTGGCCAGTTTCTTTCCATTGATTTTATATGGTAAACCATTATGCAGAACAGTCATCTCTGTCATCCACACAAGTCTGTTTATAAATACTTTGTGTCAATTAAGTTATATCACCAGCCAGTCAAATAATATACAATTCGAAATGCAAGTGAGATGTATTTTGACTGAATGAACCACACTCACCTTGAGCCGCCCCATCTCTCGAATCTGGTGATCAATTAATAACCAACAACACAGGATTTAATATTGTCTGTCTTATTAAAAAAGACAATATCTAAAGGAAACTTAGATGGGGTCTTTTTCAACACATTAGGCTAGACTAGCTGTCCACGAGGCTCACTGCCATTTCACTTTACGCATGGGCTCTTTACAGTGTTGAGAACGTCATTCATGGCCTGACAATCCTATTTAGGGGTGGGATGCGATTAAAAAAGTAATCAAATTAATTACAGGCTTTGTAATTAATTAATCGCAGTTAATTGCATTTTAATCACATTAATATTTGACCCGAGAAGCATTTTTTTTCGAGTAAAACACATTTTGTTCTAAGAGTGAATCAACAAGAGAGTTTGTTAAAGTTAGTTAGTTAAGTTTATTTCGGGTAAAACATTTTAAAAACAAACAGTGCAGTTTTGTCATCAAAATGCAAATTAATCCGAAAAGGTATGGGCTGAAGCAGAAGCTTATAATGCCCACCTTTTTTCATGCCAAAATAAATGTTCAAAATCGCACAGAGAGAAGAAAATAATTATAATAATAATGATTATAATATAAAAGCATAACAAAGGAATTTTAGCTATCTTAAATCTTCAAAAATTACAATTTAGATCAAACAAAAGAAAAGTAGATCAAACAAAAGAAAAAGTTATCAATCAATATGCACATAAACATTAATTATACAGTTTCTATATATTTTTCAATTAACTTGGCTTTATATGTTTTTTTGAATGTTTTTAATGAATTTGCCATTTTAAGGTCTTTATCTAGTTGGTTCCACAGATTAACCCCTATGACAGATATGCATCTGCCTTTTGAGTTTGTCTTTCCATCATTTTTCTTAAATATTGCTGTTCCTCTTAATTCATACTTCGATTCTCGTAACTTGAACAGCTCCTGCATGCAGACTGGAAGTGTTTTGTTATGTGCCTTGTACATTATTGTTGCAGAGTGGAGTTTGACTAAATCTTCAAATTTAAGTGTGTAGTTGTCAATAAATAATGAATTTGTTGGTGCATAATAATCGGCCAGATTTACCATTCTTATTGCCTTTTTTTGAAGCATGATGATTGGGTGAATGATTGTTTTATAAGTGTTTCCCCACACTTCTACGCAGTATGTTAAATACAGCAAAAATAAGGCGCAGTACAGGGTCTGAAGTGATTTTTTGTTGATGAGACCTTTCATTTTATATAGAATTGCAATTGTTTTGGCTAATTTTCTTTTTAAGTTTTCTATGTGTGGTTTCCAACTAAGTTTGCTATCAATGGTTATTCCCAAAAATGTAATATGATTAGTTTGTTCTAGTTTAATGTCATTGATTGTTAGATTGATTGGAAATTCTACCTTTTTATTGCCATAAATTATGAATTTTGTTTTACTAATATTTAATGATAATTTATTTAGGTCAAACCACTTTTTTAAGATTTTTAGGTCACTTTCCACTACCTGCAAGAGCTGTCCAAGATCTGCACCTGAGGTGTACAGACTCGTGTCATCTGCAAACAGAACACAATGCATATTTTTCAAGGCTTCACATATATCGTTAATATAGAGAATAAATAGTTTTGGGCCCAAAACCGAGCCTTGGGGAACTCCAAATTTTGCTTCAAGGGTTTCTGAATTAACTCCATTTAAATGGACATATTGCTTCCTGTTTTTGAGGTAACTTTCAAGCCAAGAAAGGGCAATGCCCCTAATTCCATATCTTTGCAATTTCTTTGAGTAGTATGTCATGGTGGATAGTGTCAAAAGCCTTTTTTAAATCTATGAAAACCCCTACTGTATATTCTGTATTTTCTGTTGCCTTTGAGACGCAAAGGCAACAGAAAGTTATCATTTCAAAATCAGCAGTGTATTTTTTTTCCCCAAAGTCTTTATATTACAGCAATCATATCTGATATTGTGAAGTCAAAATGTGTATTTTGTACAGGTATGGGATTGTTTAATTTTGTTAAGATATGCAGGGACTTGAAGTGTTCAACTATTGGCCAGTTTCTTTCCATTGATTTTATATGGTAAACCATTATGCAGAACAGTCATCTCTGTCATCCACACAAGTCTGTTTATAAATACTTTGTGTCAATTAAGTTATATCACCAGCCAGTCAAATAATATACAATTCGAAATGCAAGTGAGATGTATTTTGACTGAATGAACCACACTCACCTTGAGCCGCCCCATCTCTCGAATCTGGTGATCAATTAATAACCAACAACACAGGATTTAATATTGTCTGTCTTATTAAAAAAGACAATATCTAAAGGAAACTTAGATGGGGTCTTTTTCAACACATTAGGCTAGACTAGCTGTCCACGAGGCTCACTGCCATTTCACTTTACGCATGGGCTCTTTACAGTGTTGAGAACGTCATTCATGGCCTGACAATCCTATTTAGGGGTGGGATGCGATTAAAAAAGTAATCAAATAGTTAATTGCATTTTAATCACATTAATATTTGACCCGAGAAGCATTTCTTTTTCGAGTAAAACACATTTTGTTCTAAGAGTGAATCAACAAGAGAGTTTGTTAAAGTTAGTTAGTTAAGTTTATTTCGGGTAAAACATTTTAAAAACAAACAGTGCAGTTTTGTCATCAAAATGCAAATTAATCCGAAAAGGTATGGGCTGAAGCAGAAGCTTATAATGCCCACCTTTTTTCATGTCAAAATAAATGTTCAAAATCGCACAGAGAGAAGAAAATAATTATAATAATAATGATTATAATATAAAAGCATAACAAAGGAATTTTAGCTATCTTAAATCTTCAAAAATTACAATTTAGATCAAACAAAAGAAAAGTAGATCAAACAAAAGAAAAAGTTATCAATCAATATGAACATAAACATTAATTATACAGTTTCTATATATTTTTCAATTAACTTGGCTTTATATGTTTTTTTTAATGTTTTTAATGAATTTGCCATTTTAAGGTCTTTATCTAGTTGGTTCCACAGATTAACCCCTATGACAGATATGCATCTGCCTTTTGAGTTTGTCTTTCCATCATTTTTCTTAAATATTGCTGTTCCTCTTAATTCATACTTCGATTCTCGTAACTTGAACAGCTCCTGCATGCAGACTGGAAGTGTTTTGTTATGTGCCTTGTACATTATTGTTGCAGAGTGGAGTTTGACTAAATCTTCAAATTTAAGTGTGTAGTTGTCAATAAATAATGAATTTGTTGGTGCATAATAATCGGCCAGATTTACCATTCTTATTGCCTTTTTTTGAAGCATGATGATTGGGTGAATGATTGTTTTATAAGTGTTTCCCCACACTTCTACGCAGTATGTTAAATACAGCAAAAATAAGGCGCAGTACAGGGTCTGAAGTGATTTTTTGTTGATGAGACCTTTCATTTTATATAGAATTGCAATTGTTTTGGCTAATTTTCTTTTTAAGTTTTCTATGTGTGGTTTCCAACTAAGTTTGCTATCAATGGTTATTCCCAAAAATGTAATATGATTAGTTTGTTCTAGTTTAATGTCATTGATTGTTAGATTGATTGGAAAGTCTACCTTTTTATTGCCATAAATTATGAATTTTGTTTTACTAATATTTAATGATAATTTATTTAGGTCAAACCACTTATTTAAGATTTTTAGGTCACTTTCCACTACCTGCAAGAGCTGTCCAAGATCTGCACCTGAGGTGTACAGACTCGTGTCATCTGCAAACAGAACACAATGCATATTTTTCAAGGCTTCACATATATCGTTTATATAGCGAATAAATAGTTTTGGGCCCAAAACCGAGCCTTGGGGAACTCCAAATTTTGCTTCAAGGGTTTCTGAATTAACTCCATTTAAATGGACATATTGCTTCCTGTTTTTGAGGTAACTTTCAAGCCAAGAAAGGGCAATGCCCCTAATTCCATATCTTTGCAATTTCTTTGAGTAGTATGTCATGGTGGATAGTGTCAAAAGCCTTTTTTAAATCTATGAAAACCCCTACTGTATATTCTGTATTTTCTGTTGCCTTTGAGATGTTTTCAACCAGTTCTACTACTGCCATTGAGGTGGATCTATTGGCTCTGAAACCGTATTGATGATTACTAAGTAGATGGTGCTTTTCAATAAAATTATCAAGCCTTTCCACAAAAAGTTTTTCTAGAATTTTTGAGAATTGGGATAGGAGAGAGATCGGTCTATAGTTGGTTTGTTGGTGTTTTTCTCCACTTTTGTATATGGGTATTACTTTTGCGGTTTTCATTTTTTCGGGGAAAATACCAGTTTGGAATGATAGATTGCAAATGTAGGTTAACGGTGTTACAATGGTTTCAATTATGTGTTTAACTATCATCATGTCAATATTTGTGTTATCCGTTGATTTCTTATTTTTAAATTTGTTGACAATTTTTAATATTTCCTGTTCATTTACACTTCGAATGAAGATTGATTGTGGATTCAAATTAATAAGTCTTTCATCCAGACCGTCCTTCTCTCTCGGCTCCTCGATCTTGTTTGCAAGATTTGGTCCTACATTAACAAAAAAAGAGTTGAATTCATCTGCAATTTCCTTTGGGTTTTCCATTATTTTATCATCTTTTTTAAAATAGTTTGGGTATTCGGCTTTTGCAGTGCCATTTTTAATAATGCTGTTTAATGTTTTCCAGGTTCCTTGCATGTTGTTTTTATGTTGATCTAATAACTTGTGATAATAGTCTTTTTTACTTGTTAGTGGCCAAGGCCACGAAGTGGCAAAAGGCCACTCATTGTTATTGGACTTCATCATTACTATTATTATTATTATTCTTCCGCCACTTTTGCTCTAGCGGCTAGACCGTGCAGTCGCTTTTTACGAAACTCGGCAGTATGGCAGAGGACTATGCCAAACGGCTAAAACGCGAAGCTCGCAACAATCGGCCAAAGGGTGGCGCTGTAGGAAGCCTTCGAAAGTGCAAACTTTGAACTGGTGTAGCTCATGCCCTGTTTCAGGTACAGCAATGAAACCTGTATACACTTATGCGTCTCCTCATACCGAACAACTTTTACGCTCTGACTTTTGACCTCTGACCTTTACTTCTCCCACAATTTTGAATTATATGAAAAACAGTCAAAATCTATCTCCTCCTGGGATTTTCGCGTAACGTGCGCGAAACTTTTTTTACATGAACTTTGGACCAACACGGTCATCGCACAGCGGCCGGATTTTCTTTAAAGCGAAACATTATTTTTTAATAATTAACCGTATAATGCAGTTTCATGCAAATTATTCTTCTGCCTCTAAATCATACATGCAAAGTGACACGTTCATGGCAGTATGGCAGAGGACTATGCCAAACGGCTAAAACGCGAAGCTCGCAACAATCGGCCAAAGGGTGGCGCTGTAGGAAGCCTTCGAAAGTGCAAACTTTGAACTGGTGTAGCTCATGCCCTGTTTCAGGTACAGCAATGAAACCTGTATACAAGTATGCGTCTCCTCATGCCGAACAACTTTTACGCTCTGACTTTTGACCTCTGACCTTTACCTCTCCCACAATTTTGAATTATATGAAAAACAGTCAAAATCTATCTCCTCCTGGGATTTTCGCCTAACGTGCGCGAAACTTTTTTTACATGAACTTTGGACCAACACGGTCATCGCACAGCGGCCGGATTTTCTTTAAAGCGAAACATTATTTTTTAATAATTCACTCAATGTTGCAGTTTTATGCAAATTATTCTTCTGCCTCTAAATCATACATGCAAAGTGACACGTTCATGGCATTTGGCAAATATGTAGAGGGTTAGTCCAAATATCACTGAAAGCAATCTTACTCCAATTGGCCAAAGGGGGGCGTTATACGAAGCGTTTGAAAACTCAAACTTTAAAGGGGCATAAGTCATGCCTCGTTTCGTTTGAAGACATGCAACTTGCTTACACGCGTGCCTTGACTCAAGCGGAAGACATCTGTGTCTTTGTTAAGTAAGCTCCGCCCTTAGATTTTCCGCAATTTTGAGCAGTTTGTAAAACACTTAAACCCGCTTTTATTCCGGAACTTTCGCGTCACGTGCACGGAACTTTTTTTACATGAACTTTGGACCAATATCTAAAGATCTGTCAGATCGTTTTTTTTTATTTATTGAAACATGCTTTTTTAATAATTCAATCAACATTGCAAGTCTTATGCAAATTATTCTTCTGCCTCTAAAACATACGTGCAAAGTAAAATTTCATGATGAACTACTATAGAGGGTTAGTCCAAATATCACTGAAACCAATCTTACCCCAATTGGCCAAAGGGGGGCGCTATATCATTTTGAAAGAAGGCGTCAAGTACATTACATGAAACTTTTTTTTTTCTTATCTTTTTTTTTAAATGACAGGTCCATTATGTGTGACTGCCGTAGTGTAGTGGTCAGTGCCTTTGCCTGATATTCGGATGGTTGTGAGTTCGAACCCCACGTTGGGTAGAGTTGATGTTAACATCCTGGATGCCCATGGCATGTGCGTATGTCAAACTCTTTAATGTTGACATGTCTGATCTAACTCCAGATCACGTTCATGTTTAAAATGAGCCCTTCTCTACCGGCCGTTTTGAGTAAAAGAAAATATGGTCACTCGAAAATGTCAGAAATACTCAGATTACATTTACTCAGATTGATTTCACCCCAAGCCTCCAAAATATAAAAAAGAAATCAATAAAATCAAGGCACTCAGCCTACATAGAACTTTTTTTTTAAACAAACATGGCTAACAGATTCTGTGGCTGCCTAGTGTAGTGGTCAGGGCATATGCCTTTCATGCAGAAGGTCGTTGGATCGAATCCCGCCTGGGGTTTATATAAGCGTAAAACCATGATATTTGGTACACTTCACAGTTTGGTTCCTTGAACAATGTCTGATATGGAGCCTTCCTAAAAATGTCCCCCAACCCCCCTTGATGCGTATTTTAATATCCGCCATTACTAAATAATGTATTTTGCATCATAAATCCTGAAACAAGCATTATAATACAAACTGTCATGTCTACACCTATGTTGTGATTTCCAAGGATTGCAACGACATCATGTACCAGCTCAGTGGCCTAGTGGTTTGAGTGTCTGCCCTGAGACTGGGAGATCCAGGTTCAAACTCCAGTTGTGTCATACCAAAGATTCTATATAGGCATACAGTCTTTTACCTATAACCACCGATTAGTTTAAAACTTTGTATGCACACTTCCCAGAGGCCAAGGAAAAACCTTTGCCCTGCATTTTTCACATCTGCCATTTATAGCGCCAACAGAAGGCCAACTTACAGTATGTAAAACACATTCTTCGATATTACTCCTTCAGATTTTATCCGAAAATCACACAAATCAGTACACAGTATCTCTACAGTGATGTAATCATGACGGATTTGTCAGATATCATATTCTATCTAATTGGCTAACATTGAATTCCAAGGTTTGCAGGATTGCTCCTTTTTGAACAAAATGTCTCAAACGCAGCCTGTTATGTGTGTGAGATTTTGCACACACATTCCCACTAGGCCAAGGAACAGATGCCACCCTTCTCACATTGGCCTGTTATAGCGCCACCAGCGGGTCAATTTTTGCCAAACACATTTTTGGAACAAAATGCTTCAAATCCCGCATGCAGCGTCCGATTGCCGTGAAAGGCCCAAGAACACGTGGCACCCTTTTCACTTTGGCCTATTATAGAGTCACCGCTAGGCCAAAAAAAACCTACCTGACCTGCCGGAGTCCTGTTCGGAAGAACACTGCTTCCAGTTTTTCTTTGATTTGTTCTTTGCTTTCTCTTGATGCTTTTTTGCTTTCCTGCTTTTTCTGCCTTGGCCACTTTATCGCTGCTTGCAGCTATATTTCTTATTATGTTTGTTAATTTATTTTTGTATCTCTTATATTTAGTTTCTGTTTCCTTATTTCTATTTTTTAGAACATTTTTGTAAAGTATTTTTTTCTTTTTGCATGCATTATTTATACCCTTGGTTATCCATGGCTTTTCCTGTTTTTGTTTATTTTTGTGGAAAGTCTTTTTTATTGGACAGTTTTTATCAAATAAATGTATTATAACAGACAGAAAGGCATCATATGACTCATTTGGATCATTTGCTGCGTAGACCTTATTCCAGGTCTGCTTGAGGAGATCTGCTTTTAGTGCATTTATGGCTTCAGGTGTTCTTTGTCGTGTCATTGTGTAGGAATGATCTGTGTGTTTGTTTTCCTTTGTGAGGAGTTGTTGAAATATAGCAAAGACAGGGAGATGGTCACTTATGTCGTTTATAAGTAGTCCGGCTATTAACTGGCTTTCTAATGCGTTTGTATATATATGGTCAATCAACGTTGCTGTATCTGGTGTTATTCTAGTAGGTTTTGTAATAACAGGGAATAGATTGTTTGTAAACATGGTATCAATGAAATTGTTTATTTTATTGTTTCCTTGCGGATTTAGAAGGTCAACAACATTTGTGTCACCACAGATTAGATGGACCTTGTTATTTTTTGTGTTTCCAAACATGCTGTCAAGCTTGGAGTTGAAGGTATCAAGGCAGGTGCCTGGCGTTCTATAAACACAAGTTATAACAATGTTTTTAAGATTTTCAACATAAATTTCAACTGTGATAGACTCAAGTATGTTTTCGATGTTGTCTGTCTTTACCAGATTACTTCTTAGTGCTTTATCGACATATATAGCAACACCTCCTCTTATTTGTCCTATGAGACGTAAATAATTCATAGCCTTCCAATTGAACCATGTGTGTTTTTTCATCGTCAAGCCAGGTTTCGGATACAGCTATCACACTGAATTTTTTAAACTGACCCAAATAATCCCTTATTTTTGTTATATTTTTATTTAAACATCTGCTATTGAAGTGTATTAATGAAAAGCTTTCATCCATTTTTAACCCTTTAAACTGGTCATTAGTGTAATACTCGCAATTTATTTTTAGGTTGTTATAAAAATTGTTTTCAGGATCTATGTCATTATCAAACTCATATGCTTTGTGTTCAATGGGATCAAAGTTTTTATAGGTGAGGTGTTCATACTTTCTATATAGATTTTCTACTTGCCCTCCTTGAACAGTTTGATTAATTATTTCTTCAAAGTCATCCCCCTCAACCTCTCTAAATGGAAGAAGTATTTCTTCAGTATCTGTCATTTTGATTAGATCTATAGCCATATTAGTACAAGTTCACTCTTCATTGCATGACAGTCACAGATAGGTCTATAGCATATACAAATACTCCTCCCACCCATAGTCACTGTGTAGTCCATGATATACAGTACAATGCCGGGTTTGCATTTCAATACATTATTGTCATTCATTAGTCTATCACGGAGCTCATTACCATATAGGGATAGGCATTTACAGGGGGACACATACACACATACATGTTCACACATACACACACCCGCACTTACAACCACGCACATACACTCGCAAACACACTCACACAAAGCCATACACACAAACACACTAGATAGCAAAAAGAAAAAAAATCGAAATAAAAAAAGACAACAGCACAAAACTTCAAAAAGGCAGACAAAAAAAGTGCAAGGACATAGATATAGAAAAAAAGTCCAGCCAGAAAGCATCCATGCAATGTTAACAGGCCTATATGTCCATACCAAGAAGCCAAACAGTATCCTTCCATAGTCAATGATACGTCCCATGCAGAGAAAACATATATAATGATCACAAGAAGAAACAGTAGGCATCCATGCAGGGTCTATGCAACAGTACAAAAGAGAAGAAAAAAATCCATGCAAAAAAATCCATGCAAAAAAATGGGGCAAGAAAAACGAGGCAACAGTTTTGAAGAAGCAGAAAAAAAAGAAGGTGAGATATTCCATCATGCGTTTAAGGGTTCATTCTCCACTTGCCTGGTCATCTATTGCCACCAGGGCCCATGGGTTGCCTTATTTGTAAGAGTCTAAGTCACTGAGTTCCCTTACCTTCACGATCTTTGCTTCTTCAGGCGAGGATCCTTTTAATTTTATAAACACGCTGCAATTCCAGGTCCACGTTCCTTGTATCTTTTTCTGTTTTTTCATGATGCAGGCCTCTCTTGCTATTCCAGCATTCTTCTGCGTCAGGTGTTCATTGATATAGACATCGGTACCTTTTAGCTAAAATCTAAATTTTGCATCCACTGGGCCAAGGAAAGCGCTCTGATCGTCTACGTCTCCCTTTGCGTTTGTTGTCTCTTCTTGGTTGGTGCATCGCTATGATCGGTATGCCCGAAATTGAAGGTTCTGTGGTGCAAAAACTAAGTGCGATTAAAATGTGTTATTTTTTTTAATCACGTTAATTTTTTGTAATTAATTAATCTCAATTAATCAGTTAAAGTCCCAGCCCTAATACATGGAAATATATATATATATATATATATATATATATATATATATATATATATATATATATATACCATTGTAACCAGGTGGAGTTGTCAGTGAATATCATGGACACCGATAGTATGAGTATGTGGAGTGACCGTATGACTGAGAGGATGTGTTGGGCAACACAAATTTGATATAAATGTTCTGAGCAATGATAATTAAATGTTGTGTGGTCTGTTAGGAGTAAATTGCTGGTAGGTCCTGTTTTGCTGTCGGTCTGGTCCTTTAGGAAGGTGTGCTGCTGGTATATGGGAATCCATGCAACCTTACAAGTTTGACCAACTGACGGTGTGATGTAACTGCCAGGCAATACATTAACAGTGGGTAAAATTCAATAAATACTTAACATTAAGTGCAAGTAACAAAAACAAACATTCTTACCAGGGTAAGCAGAGTGAAGCACACCTTAAAGCAGGAACCTGCCTCACCCTGGAGTATTCAGTAACTCCTGCATGGAATGCAAACTATAAATGTGCAACAAAAAGACATTACCCGGGCACTTCAAAAATGACTACCCAAATAAAAGATGGAGCACTCAACTGGTCTGCAGGTTAATTTATTGTAGAGCGACAGGGTGACTGACGTTTCGACGTTTAGTCTTAGATTAAACGTCAGTCACCCTGTCGCTCTACAATAAATTAACCTGCAGACCAGTTGAGTGCACCATCTTTTATTTGGGTAGTCATTTTTGAAGTGCCCAGGTAATGTCTTTTTGATATAGTTTGTCTTTGTTGAGCACCGACGAGTCCTTCTACCAATAACTGCTGGCTGAAGCGTGCAGACATCTCCTACTTATAAATGTGCGACATAATTCCATCATTGCTCATTGCCTTAACAACTGTGAATTACAACCCAGTGAACCCACATTGAAAAGCAGGTCCAGATCATTATTGGTTCTTCAGTCCCCTCCTCCCTCTCTCCCTTATGGGGAGGTGGTAGAGGGTCACCTCCTTCCAGTTCCTTTGGACGTTGGTCTTTTGAACTGAGACACAAGACAACATTTTTTTTAAACAATCATATTTTCTCTGCCTTTTGTCTTGAATACGTTCTGATAACTTCCATTGTTAATTTTTTACTGATATATCTTTTAGTTCGCCTAGAGGGGAGGAAATGTAAAAAGTGTCTCAGTTTACCCCACTCTCTCCTATGTATTTATCTTTGGTGGTGTACAACAATAAGACCAGCACCAATAAATGTGTTGAAATGTCTGACCTTGCCTACCTGCAGAGACTGGCTGTCTCAAATGAGTCTTCAGCATTACAGAGGAGGTTTAGAAGCCTACATGCCCACACAATGTAGGCTCCATCTTTGTTATGTTTTCCACACAAAAAATAAATAAAACAATCTTCACACCCATAGCAATTTGAGCGACTTTATTAAAGACAAATGAAGGACATTACTTAATCAGGAGATCGCTCACATCAGCCCTGCAGCGCAGAATTCCCTTTGTCCTGTAAATGACCGGTGAGCGACCGATGAGATGCAAAAGATTTTTTCTAAATTAATTTGCATCCATTTAGCTACTTTAGATGCAAATGACACTTGGCACTGTCTCACCAGGTGGTCCTGACGTGTGAACAACTCACAGTAAGACCCATCATGTGACCCAAAATAACATAATTTCTGTTACTAGTAAAAATAGTATATTAAACATTTGACTTGAGTAAAAGTAGTGTAATGAACATTTGACTTCAACATACAATACGATGAATCCATTTAAAACAACAGCTTCTTTCTTTGCCTTGGACCAACCAGGAGCGTCACAAGGGGGCGGGGCTAGTGGAACTGAGTTACTAGGGCCCAAGGTGGAGAGGGGCCTTAATTATGTTATACTTACTGTTTTTGAAAAGTCGTGAAAATGTGTGCAAATCTTTGTATTTTTAACTCAAATTCTGCTTCTGGGGGTCCCTGGAACTAAATATTTTGAGATGGGGGTCCGTGGCCAAATACATATAATTTTGGGGGTCCTTCAAATTAAATCGTTTGAGCACCACTGACTTAGAAGCATAGGTTAAAAAAAAGTGTACATAGTACATAGTAATACAGTCAAGCACCACAGTAATTGTTGGGAAAGTAAAGAATTTCAATAATTAAAGGGGGCAAACCACATGTACACGTATATTGATAAGGGAGAGAGGTACCCAAAGCATGCTTCCTCTGTATCAATCTATAGAGGTTTATTGTCCCTCTGTATGACTCGTCATGTGTCTTTTCAGTTTACTTTTGTCAGTATAGCCTTTGCCACATACTGTGCATTTAAAAGGTTTTTCCCCTGTATGAGTCCTCATGTGTATTTTTAGATGATTAAGTTGACTACAGCCTTTGCCACAAACTGTACAAGTAAATGGGTATACCCCTGTATGTTTCATCATGTGGTATTTTAGATCACCTTTATCACAATAACTATTGCCACAAACTGCACAGGTAAAGGGGTTTTCCCCTGTATGTGTCATCATGTGTCTTTTTAGATGACTATTTCGTGTACAGCCTTTACCACAAACAGTACAAGTAAAGGGTTTTTCCCCTGTGTGAACCATTGTGTGCCTATTCAAATCTCCCTTAAGATTAAACATTTTTCCACAATGTGTACAACTAAAACGTTTCTTCCCTGTGTGGGTTGGTTTAGGTGACTGTATGTCCTCTGACAGCTTGTTGCTCAATGTGTGTCCTTCCAAACGTTGTGGATTTGGGGATTCCAGTTGGTTTAAAGCTGAATTATCTTGCCTCGTCTCCTCCCACTCAACACTGTCTTCAGTGTCAGATTCAGAACCGTGTGAAGAGAGGAGCTTGTCATCACTAGGTTGTGATGTTCCACAGTGCTCTGCATCACGGAGTTGAGTCGAGGTGCTACAGGCTCTGTTTCTCTTTTATCTCTGCCATATTCTCCAGCGTCATCTTCCATTTTCACTGCTAGTAATGTCAACCCCTCGTTTGGTCTTAGAAGTAGCTCGCCTTCTTCCTCTTTAATCTTTGGAGGCTGTTGTTCCTCCTGGACCAGACTGAAGTTCATATTCGGCTGTTCAGGGTAAATGTCCTCTTTACACAAAGGGAGCTGCAGGATGTCTAGACAAAAAGATACAATGAGACAGATCCATTAGAACTGTTTTGATCAAGATTTAGAAAACAATTCTACTTTAGTGAAATGTGGAAACTCTATCAAAGAATGCATTGCTCCACCATGGAGAACCCTGTTTATATGCTTTATATGGCAGGCAACACATTCATCATGTTTGAAATGTTTTCAAAGTGGCAAAAACAACACAGCACTGTTAGAAGCTCCCGATTGAATACATCTGTACTTTGAATACATCTGTACATTCTGAGGATTTTTGTCTGGTGAAGTAAACAGAGAAAACTATTCAAAGGCTGTTGAGCCCAGACCACAATTAACATGACTTAACTACAATTAACCCCCACAAAAAAACTAACAATTAAAATCACAATTTGTTTTCACTATTTGAATATAGTGAAACCACATATCCTATTATTGCTTACAATGTGAAAGTGAATGAGGTGTGTTTTAAAGTAATAGATGTGTGGTTTAAAGTAATGGTACCAACCTGCTCCTTGTAATTTGATGTATGGTTTTAAAACCATATCCAGTAGTCTGCTTTGGCGGTCAATTTCTTGCTTCAGGTACAAAGCTTCATCCTCATGTTCTTTTACAATTTGTCCAACGGCTCCAAATATCTCTTCAGCAGCTGCAGATAGTCGCTCATTGACCAAGGACTTCAGTGTTTGTAGTAAATCCATGTCTCAAAGCTAACGCTGAGTTTCTGTGACAAATACACCACGTTGAGCAAGTTCAGCCCTCTACAAGCTTGCAGAGACTAGTGTCACCAAACATAAATTAGAGCTGCTAAATACTCACTGTGAGCCTGATGGCCCAATCAGACGAGGGGGTGGGGCAACAATAGACAGAAACTGGCCAACCCTTCTGGCCAAACAGCTATACAAAATGTAACTCTCCCAAGTCTTCCATACCAGTTCAAAATAAGCATGTTTTACTGTGAAGCATCTTGGGATAGTAAACTTCAGAAAGATATTGCATGCATTGATGGAACTTATATTAGCACATCTAACCTTTGTACACTAAGGGATGGGATCCCACAAAATATTGAAAACTAACATTTAGTTGGTTCCTATTACTGATAATACATCTAATACATCTTTTAATACACATTTGTCCCAGTCAGAGCAGTAGACTAAATATATGATTTTCTTTACAGGATTAAATGTTTCATGAAACTCTGGCCTGATATTGAACAGGTGGCTCCAGTCATTAAAGTCCACCTTAACATATACGTTTAAATACAACATACAAAATGAATCCATTTAAAACAACAGCTTCTTTCTGACATTTCCTTGGAACAACCAGGGGCGTCACAAGGGGGGCGGGGGATAGTGGAACTGAGTTACTAGGGCCCAAGGTGGAGAGGGGCCTTAATTATTTAATACTTTAGCTATTGAAAATATTATAGATCTGCTGTTTTTGAAAAGTCGTGAAAAGGTGTGCAAATGTTTCTATTTTTAACTCAAATTTTGCTTCTGGGGGTCCCTGGAACTAAATATTTTGAGATGGGGGTCTGTGGCCAAATACATATATAAATTTAAAAAAAAAACGTAAAAAGAATTTGAAATATTCAAAGACACCAACTTTTAAGATTTTTTTAAAAAAAATAGCAGATACACAAGCTAGCGACGCGGCACTCGTGCGGCGCTGTGAGCTTGTATACAGTCATGCCCCACAGTTTTTGTGGGGAAAGTAAACAATTTCAATAATTAAAGTGGGCAAACCACATGTACACGTATATTGATAACTGTCCTGCAATGATGTACAAACACACATGACCCAGCTGTGACACCTTTATTAAAAAAACAAAATATGAAGACAACTATGTTGAATCTAAACAAGAGATCAAACTATGGTAAGTGATGGATATCATATTCATTTGATAATCATACAACATACATTGGGTAAAAAAGAGCAGCCTTTTCAGCATACCATTAGGATATCTTATGCATGCATATTAATGAATACAATTGTGGACGTTTCTTTTCATTCTTTCATGTTTGACTTATGTCCATATTGTTCGTAGACACTGAAGCTCATTTCATTGTCAACATTTGGAGTGTCTGGAATTAAGGCGCCTGGGTTGCAGAGAGGTCCCCAAAGCATGCTTCCTCTGTATCAATCTATAGAGGTTTATTGTCCCTCTGTATGACTCGTCATGTGTCTTTTCAGATTACTTTTGTCAGTATAGCCTTTGCCACAAACTGTGCATTTAAAGGGTGTTTCCCCTGTATGAATCCTCATGTGTGTTTTTAGATGACTAAGTTGACTACAGCCTCTGCCACAAACTGTACAAGTAAAGGGGTATTCCCCTGTATGTGTCATCATGTGTGTTTTTAGGCTAATACTGTGTCTACAGCCTTTTCCACAAACTGTACAAGTAAAGGGGTATTCCCCCGTATGTGTCATCATGTGTGTTTTTAGACTACCCTTTTGAGAGCAACCTTTGCCACAAACAGTACAAGTAAAGGGTTTTTCCCCTGTGTGAACCATTGTGTGCCTCTTCAAATCTGCCTTAAGATTAAACATTTTTGCACAATGTGTACAACTAAAACGTTTCTTCCCTGTGTAGGTTTGTTTAGGTGACTGCATGTCCTGTGACAGCTTGTTGCTCAACGTGTGTCCTTCCAAACATTGGTGATTTGGTAATTTCAGTTGGTTTAAAGCTGAATTATCTTGCCTTGTCTCCTCCCATTCATCACTGTCTTCAGTGTCAGATTCAGAACCGTGTGAAGAGAGGAGCTTGTCATCACTAGGTTGTGATGTTCCACAGTGCTCTGCATCACAGAGTTGAGTCGAGGTGCTGACTACAGGCTCTGTTTCTCTTTTGTCTCCACCATATTCTCCAGCGTCATCTTCCATTTTCACTGCTAGTAATGTCAACCCCTCGTTTGGTCTTAGAAGTAGCTCGCCTTCTTCCTCTTTAATCTTTGGAGGCTGTGGTTCCTCCTGGACCAGACTGGAGTTCATATTCGGCTGTTCAGGGTAAATGTCCTCTTTACACAAAGGGAGCTGCAGGATGTCTAGACAAAAAGATACAATGAGACAGACCCATTAAATGCTTGAAATGTACACATGTCCATGAATTGTTAACTATATTGTAGCTGTGGTATTTGTAAGAACTTCTGACAGCTTTGATAAAGGGTTTGTTTCTTGTTTCCAGTGTGAGCTCACATACCAATGATATTAACTGTTAAAATATCAAGTTCAATTTATAAATCCTAGCCCAGACCACCATTAATATGACTTAACTACAACACAAATAACTAACAATGGATATTAAAACCACTAGTGCTGTAGTCAAGTCCACCTAATGCGAGTCCAAGTCAAGACCAAACAAAGGGAGGTGCATGATGTCTAGACAAAAGATACAATGAGACAGATACATTAGAACTGTTTTGATCAAGATTTAGAGAACAATTCTACTTTAGTGAAACATGGAAGCTCTAGTCAAAATGAATTGCTCCACCATGGAGATCCCTGTTTATATGCTTTATATGGCAACACATTCATCATGTTTGAAATGTTTTCAAAGTGGCAAAAATAACACAGCACTGCTAGAATCTCCTGATTGAATACATCCATACTTTGAATACATCTGTACATTCTGAGGCTTTTTGTCAGGTGAAGTAGAACAGAGAAAACTATTCAAAGGTTGTTGAGCCCAGACCACAATTAACATGACTTAACAACAATTAATCCCCACAAAAAAACTAAAATTTTAAATCACAATTTGTTTTCACTATTTGAATATAGTGAAACCACATATCCTATTATTGCTTACAATGTGAATGTGAATGAGATGTGTGTTTTAAAGTAATAGATGTGTGGTTTAAAGTAATGGTACCAACCTGCTCCTTGTAATTTGATGTATGGTTTTAAAACCATATCCAGTAGTCTGCTTTGGCGGTCAATTTCTTGCTTCAGGTACAAAGCTTCATCCTCATGTTCTTTTACAATTTGCCCAACGGCTCCAAATATCTCTTCAGCAGCTGCAGATAGTCGCTCATTGACCAAGGACTTCAGTGTTTGTAGTAAATCCATGTCTCAAAGCTAACGCTGAGTTTCTGTGACAAATACACCACGTTAAGCAAGTTCAGCCCTCTACAAGCTTGCAGAGACTAGTGTCACCAAACATACATTAGAGCTGCTAAATACTCACTGTGAGTCTGATGGCCCAATCAGAGGAGGGGGCGGGGCAACAATAGACAGAAACTGGCCAACCCTTCTGGCCAAACAGCTATACAAAATGTAACTCTCCCAGTTCTCCCATACCATTTTTAATGTGAAGCATCTTGGGAAAGTAAACTTCAGAAAGATATTGCATGCATTGATGGAACTTACATTAGCACATCTAACCTTTGTACACTAAGGGATGGGATCCCACAAAATATTGAAAACTAACATTTAGTTGGTTCCTATTACTGATTCAATAAATCTTTTAATACACGTTTGTCCCAGTCAGAGCAGTAGACTAAATATATGATTTTCTTTACAGGATTAAATGTTTCATGAAATTCTGGCCTGATATTGGACAGGTGGCTCCAGTCATTAAAGTCCACCTTAACATATATGTTTAGAGTTAAGGAGAATTTTATGTTCAACTAACTTAAGTTACTGTACACTAGCAGTGAATACATATTTTTTTGTGGATTCATGCTACTCAAAATCGCCAATGTAATTTCACCAAAATCTTTAATGGTTTACCTATAATTTATATACAGACCTACTGTCTGCATTGAAAGCATGTTTGAAAGCATGTTTAGAATATGCCTATTTAGGACATAACAGCCTATACCATTTGTCCCCAACATTTGGGGCAGTAACTCAAGTAGCATATGTTGAAGATATTCATTGTCATATTTAGTACAATCTGCTTGCAACACTCTTTTCCCAGCTTTGAGAATCAATGCAATGTCCACTTCTCTACTAAATATAAATATATAAATATAAAAAAGCAAAGGCACTTTGCTTTCTAAACAATGAAGTACAATAAAGTGAGACAATAAATACATTTTAAGTGACATGTTAAAATATTAATAAATGCTGCCCAAACATTGAAATGATAAAATGTTGCTTCCTTTATGCTATATGTATTTATCTTTGGTGGTGTACAACAGTAAGACCACCACCAATAAATGTGTTGAAATGAAACAATGCATCAAACCTTATAAACACTAGATTGTCTGAGTTTCCTTGCCTACCTGCAGAGACTGCCTGGCTCACATGAGTCTTCAGCATTACAGAGAGGAGGTTTAGAAGCCTACATGCCCACACAATCTAGGCTCCATAGCAATTTGAGCAACTTTTTTAAAGACAAATGAAGTGCATTACTTGATTAGGAGTTCACTGACATCAGCCCTGCAGCGCAGGATTCCCTTTGTCCTGTAAATGACCGGTGAGCGACCGATGAGATGCAAATGTTTTTTTTTTCTAAATTCATTTGCATCCATTTAGCTACTTTAGATGCAAATGAGACTTGGCACTGCCTCACCAGGTGGTCCTGACGTGTGAACAACTCACAGTGAGACCCATCATGTGACCCCAAATACCAGGATTTCTGTACTAGTAAAAATAGTATATTAAAGCAATAAGCCACAAGAGGCGAGTGGTTACCGGGGGAGTATACACCGGCTGAGAGGCGTTGCGCCTCGTGTTTCCGACCCTCTCAGCCGGTGTATACTACCCCGGTAACCACAAGCCTCGCTTATTGCTTTTCTAAAACGGTCACAAATATTGCAACATGAAAATCATAGCATTGCATTATTTAAAGAAAAAAGTACACTTCTCCGCCACCAGGAAGAGACATTTCCTTGCGTTTACCAGTCACATCCAGGAATGGAACTTACGGAAGACAGGAGGAGTGCGGTGCATGTCGGGAAGACGCTGATGTTTGACGGAGGAGCGGCGAGACGAACACTTGGAGACATTGAACTTGAATGAGTACCTTTTAAGTTTGTGTAGTCTAGGTGGTTCTCACTGGCCTTTTGTTTATCACTATAGTACGTTTTCTGTTTTGTGGCGCACTTTATTTTGATTAGGTCCCTAGTAGTCTTTACTTTGTAGGAAGTGTAGGGTACAGTGTCAGACCAGGGAAGGGAGGAGGGGGGAGGAGGAGGGGGGTCAATGGATGTTCAAGCGGGTGGGGGGGATCGGGGAGGAGGAGGGGGGTGGCAGACAGTACAGAAGGGAAAGAACAAGAGAACAGCACAGAGGGAGGGAGATGAAAGTGAGGAGGAAATACCGGAGAACCAAAGGAGAACTAGCCCCAGTACCAGTAGCCAGGTGGAGGAGCTTGTAGTGCTGTACAGAGTCAAGGGAGCTAAACCAGGAGAACCTGGGTTTAGGGCAGTTAGCCCACTCCTCATCGACTCTAGCTTACGGAGCCAGATAGGAGGGGGTTTTTCGGCCAAAGTACTACACAATGGGGTACTCAAAGTTATCTGTGTGAACACCAAGCAATTCAAGGACGCAAAGAAGATAGGAACAATTGTGAATAAGATAGAATTCTTAACTATAAAGCCAAGAGAGACCGGGGGCAGTAAGGGAGTAGTGTACGGAATGTTTTCCGGGCTCTCGGAGAAAGAGATATTGGAAAACATCAAAGGAGGGGAGGTAGGCAGTGTGAGGAGATTCAGGAGCCGGGAGGGAGACAGCAGGGATCCTCCGGTCCTGCTTGAATTTAAAGAGACCCAGCTGCCAAGTAGAGTGTTCCTTGGGGCTGTATCATATCAGGTAAGAGAGTATATAAGACCGCCACTACGTTGTTACAACTGCCAAAGGTACGGGCATATTGCGGACTCTTGTAGGGGCAAGAAAAAGTGTGCTAAGTGTGGGGGAGAGCATGGCATAAAAGAATGCAAGGCAGAGGTTCCAAAGTGTCCTAACTGTGGGGGTGGGCACAAGGCAGCGTACTGGGGTTGTGAACACACGGCCAAGGCGCGGAAGGTGCAGGAAACGAAGGAGAGAGACAAGGTAACCTATGCAGAGGCAGCTCGGAGAGTGACAAGAGAGTGTGGGGAGGAGAAGGGGGGGAGAGTAACAGGAGGACAGCTGAGAAGTGAGCCTATCAACAGTAACAGGGGTCCGCATGCGGCCATGCCGCCGGACATGCTTATCATGAGTAAGGAGTCATTCTTGTCCTTTGTAGTGGAGGTGCTGGCAGCAGCAAAGAAGATATTTGCCAAAGAGACGTCTAATAACTCGGATATCATACAGGAGGTGGTGGTAGCAGCAGACAGGTTCCTTGGGGTGAAGCAGCAGCCAGAAAAGCTGCACCAGTACTTCTCAGAGGGACGGAAGAGAGAGCAGAGGCAGAGGGAGGATAACAATGGGGAAGAAGATACAGCCTATGATGTGGTTTCTGACTAGTGTAGCCATGTTTAGTGTACTCCAATGGAATGCACGTAGTTTAATAAGAAATGGACAGGAATTGAAGAAATTTGTGGATAGGCTTGAGAAAGAGCCAGAGGTAATATGTGTGCAGGAGACTTGGTTGCGGCCATGCTTGGATTTTATAATTCCAGGGTATGAGGGTGTGAGGTTGGACAGAGCAGAGGTAAGGGGAAGGGGGGTGGAGGAGGGCGACACAATGCATGGGGGCTGCGCTACCTTTATAAAGACTGGGCTTCAGTATAAAAGGGTGGGGATACAGGGGGAGCTGGAGTGTGTAGCTGTGGAGGTATGGGAAAACCCAAAACATAGGAGCAGTGGCAGCAGTAGTGGCATGGCAAGTGGAGCAGGAAATGACAATGTTAGTAAGAGTTTGACAGTGGTTAACTTTTATAACCCGTGTAAGCCTTTGATAATGTCAGAACTCGACGAAGTAATGGAGAAGGTAAGGGGCCCAGTAATATGGGCAGGAGACTTCAACGCACATAACCCGCTGTTCGAAGTAGCCAAAGAGATGGTAATGGGGGGGTAGTAGAGGACTGGGTGGACAAGCATGGGCTGGTTGTCATAAATGACGGGAGACCGACAAGACACGATGTAGCAAGGAACTCGTCTAGTCACTTGGATCTAACTATAGCCTCCCCCAGCCTAGCTCGTGTCGGGGAGTGGACAGTGGGGGGAAATAATTTGGGAAGTGACCACTACCCAGTACTGAGTGGGTTTGGGAGGGAGTTGAGAAGGGAAGAGGGAGAGACGGTTCCAAGGTATAACTTTAAGCAGGCCAAGTGGGAGGAGTTCAAGGAAAAGGCAAATACACTAGTGTTAGAGGTAGACAGTGACGGTTCAGTGGACCAGTGGAACAGCTTGTTGTGTGCTATGATCCATGATGCAGCCAGTAGTACTATCCCGCTGAAAAAAGAGCCCAAGGCCCGAAAGCGGGTGCCTTGGTGGAACAAAAAGTGCGATCAAGCAGTAAGAAACAGAAATAAGGCATTTAAAAAACTAAAGAAGTATCCTGTGATGGAAAACATAGTTGAGTACCAACGGTTAAGAGCAGTGGCAAGGAAAGTAATAAAAGGGGAAAAGAGGAACAGCTGGAGGGCATTCTGTGAGCAGATAGGCCCAGAGACACCACTAGGACAGTTATGGTCAGCGGTGCACAAAATGTCTGGGGTTTACAAAAAAAGGTCCATGCCAGTGTTACAGAAGGGTGAGGTGGAGGCAGTATCTAATAAGGAGAAAGCAGACTTACTTGTTGACAGCTTCCAGGAGGTGCATAGTTCTGAGTGCATAGGAGAAGAGAGGTGTAGGAGGAGAGCAGAGATATTGTCAGCTAATGGGTGGAAATTGGAAAATAACACAGATAATGACAGTCCAACGAATATACAGTTCTCCAGGAAAGAGCTGAGAGATGCCATCAGGTCCGGTGGAAACACCTCCCCAGGGCGGGACAGGCTTTCCTATGAAATGTTTAAGCATCTTGATGATCAGGTGGAGGATGAGATCATATGTCTAATAAACACAGTGTGGGTTGAGGGGTGCTTACCAAAAGAGTGGAAGCACGCAGTAGTGGTCCCGATCTTGAAGCCAGGCAAGGAGGTGTCTGACCCAGGGTCATACAGGCCCATAGCGTTGACAGCAGTGCTGTGTAAAATCATGGAGAGAATGGTTACAAATAGATTAGTACACTTTTTGGAGACCAGAGGGCTGTTTGTCAATATCCAGAATGGTTTTAGGAATGGGCGGTCCACCATGGAGTCAATTGCAGTACTGGACCAGGACATAAAGAGGGCTTTTAGAAATAAAGAGGTTGTTGTTGGGGTATTCCTGGACATCGAGAAAGCGTACGATTCACTGTGGAAGGAGGGACTTCTAATTAAAATGTATGACCTAGGGGTTAGGGGAAGAATGCTTAATTGGGTGCAGGACTTCCTAAGGGACAGAACTATTCAGGTCCGGGTGGGAGGCACCAGATCAAAAGTAGCACGTATAAAGAACGGTACCCCGCAAGGGAGTGTAATTTCTCCTGTCCTATTTAATATAATGACTAACGATATCTTTGCCAAAATAGGAGGAGGGTTTGGCCTTTCCCTGTTCGCTGACGACGGGGCGATTTGGAAAAGGGGTCGGAATGTGGGGTTTATTTTAAAACGGACTCAGAAGGCATTAGAGGAGTGGGGCAACACGTGGGGATTTAAGATCTCAGCGGCCAAGTCCAAATATGTCATATTCGGCATTAAAAGGAAGCAACCAGAGGTGGCATTGACACTATATGGGTCACCACTTGAAAAAGTCAAGGTGTTCAAATTCCTGGGGGTCTGGTTTGAGGAGCGAATGACATGGGCAGTGCACGTAAGCAAAACAGTTGAGAAGTGTGGAAAAGTGATTTATGTCCTGAGAAGCCTGGCTGGGTGTGAGTGGGGCGCAGACAGGGACACGCTGCATTTAATTTATCAGGCCATGATTAGGGCGGCCCTAGACTATGGCAGTATGGTGTATGGGGCAGCAGCAAGAACTGTACTAAGTAGGTTGGACGTGATCCAAGCCAGGGCGCTGAGGCACTGTTGTGGGGCGTTCAGAACGTCACCTATACCAGCCCTACTGGTCGAAATGGGCGAAATGCCATTATGGATGAGACGTGTTAAACTGGGACTACAGTATTGGTCAAAGGTATGTGGGAGCAGCCCTGCATTCCCAGCTAGATGTCTGTTGCTAGAGGAGGAGGGAGGGAAAAAATATGAACCATTTGTAGCAAGTGTAAACCAGTGGGCAGGGAGACTAGGACTTGGTCAAGTAGGCATAGCAGAACAAACAATGTGGCCTCCTACACCACCGTGGTTGGTACCCGAGGTTGAAGTGGAGCTCCGTTTCCTGCAGGAGGAAGATAAGAGTGAGGTGAGGGGGAGAGTTGAGGAGTACTTAAACGTAGCTAGGGCAAGTAAGGTAATAGTATACACAGACGGATCAAGGGATCCAGTGAGGAGGAGGGCAGGATTTGGCATCTATATAGAACAGCTGGGGGAAAAATACTGCGTCCGACTATCAGATGAAAGCTTGGTGTTCACAGCAGAATTGATGGGCACTAAGATGGGTGGAGCGGGAGAGGCCAAATGAAGTAGTAATATGCTCAAACTCTGCAGCAGCACTAGAGGCTTTGAGAAGGGGAAAAAGTAAGGCCCTGCCTGACATAGTTGTAGACATTCAAAATGTCATGGGAAGAATAGGAGACTGTGAGGTGACTCTGTGTTGGGTCCCGGGGCACGCTGGGGTGGAGGGGAATGAGAGGGTGGACCTCCTGGCGAAGGAGAGTTTAGATAGGGAAATAAATATTAATTTACCCCTGGGGAGGGTGGAACTGAGGGGTCTAATTAGAGAAGGGCTAATGAAAGAGTGGCAGACGGGCTGGGAGAGGGAGGAAAAGGGGAGACATAACCACAAGGTACAGCCAAAAGTGAATAAGGAGTGTAACTGTAGCGCCCCATCTCGCAGGGACGAAGTGAAGCTATGTAGACTCAGGCTAGGGCACAGTGGATTGAACGGGAGCCTGTTTATTATAGGGAAGCATGACACTGGTTTATGCCAGTGTGGGCAGTCAGAAACTGTGACTCATGTGTTCCTGGAGTGTAGGGAGTATCAGACTGAGAGACAGGGGCTTTTTACAAGCATGGCAGAAATAGGAGTGGAGGTTTTTTCCCTTTTTACTTTGTTTGGGCACAGTGAGAACCACCAGAAGATTACAAAGGCAGTAGGCCTACTGCAGTTCCTGCATGACACTGGGCTGTATGGAAGAATATGAGTAATTAAACCACCAAACCAGTGGAGGGCAGTAATACGCCGAACGGCGTCCACACTGCCGGAAATGAAAAAGAAGAAGAAGAAGAAGAAGAAGGAACTTACGGAAGCCAGTGTGTGTTTACAAAGTCACGTCATTCTTTTTGCCAAACAAATAGGGAAACAACACTTGTGTTAGATCAGTCTCATGTTAAGAAGTTAAGAACCATATTCGATCCATACACATGTTTATTTGCATCCAGATTTAGCTGCTAGGTGGGTGAACAAAACGCTAGCATAGCAACCTAAGCTAAACAGCCGAGTGGTGCCTGGAGAATAGAGGGCGCTTGTTGCCTTTACAAGCCCCGCCCGGAGCCATTCAGTCACTGTCCTATGCATGTGGGCGGTGCTTAGAAGCACCCGCACGGCAGGATTTGAGAGGAAATCAAACGCTCGCTTCTCTAGTTCAGCCTCACGGCACAGTGGAAAGAAATAACGCACCTGGCTTTGATATAAACTGATTCAAGGTGTGGGTTACAGTCTCAGGTATACCATGGCAACCAGCCAATCAAAATCAAGGAATGGAACTAGCCGTTTTAGAATAAACATTTGACTTCAATGAGTTACTAGGGCCCAAGGTGGAGGGGCCTTAATTATTTTATACTTTAGCTATTGAAAATCTTATAGATCTGCTATTTTTGAAAAGCTATGTACTTACATATTAACACATCTAAGCTTTGTAAACTAAGCACGGCACTCTGTGCCGCGCTGTGAGCTTGTATATCTGTTATTTTTCTTCACTTTACTGGCAGTTCTGCCTTGGTGCCCTGTACTTAGTAATACAGTCAAGCCCCACAGTTATTGTGGGGAAAGTAAACAATTTCAATAATTAAAGTGGGCAAACCACATGGTCACATATATTGATAACTGTCCTGCAATGATGTACAAACACACATGACCCAGCTGTGAAACGTTTATTAAAAAACAAAATATCAAGACAACTATGTTGAATCTAAACAAGAGATCAAACTACAGTAAGTGATCATATTCATTTGATAATCATACAACATAATATTACATTGGGTAAAAAAGAGTCAGCTTTTTCAGCACACCATTAGGCTATCTTATGCATGCATATTAATGAATACAATTGTGGACATTTCTTTTCATTCTTTCATGTTTGACTTATACCCATATTGTTCGTAGACACTGAAGCTCATTTCATTGTCAAGATTTGGAGTGTCTGGAATTAAGGCGCCTGGGTTGCAGAGAGGTCCCCAAATAATGCTTCCTCTGTATCAATCTTAAAATCTATAGAGGTTTATTGTCCCTCTGTATGACTCGTCATGTCTTTTCAATTTACTTTTGTCAGTATAGCCTTTGCCACAAACTGTGCATTTAAAAGGTTTTTCCCCTGTATGAGTCCTCATGTGTCTTTTTAGATGACTAAGTTGACTACAGCCTTTGCCACAAACTGTACAAGTAAAGGGGTGTACCCCTGTATGTGTCATCATGTGGTATTTTAGATCACCTTTATAACCATTGCCACAAAGTGTAAGGGGTATTCCCCTGTATGTAGTAGTAGTAGTAGTAGTAGTAGTAGTAGTTTATTTGGTCAAAAAGAAAATATACATTATATTCATTCATTTTCTTTTATTTTCATAATTATTTTTTTTCGACCAAAAAGGTGTAGGCTTGAAGCCAATGGCTTATTTTGCCTACCCTTATTTTAACATAATTTTTTCCCTCTATTTTTAGACAAAACATAAAAAATAAGACTCTCAAAGAAAAACAATAACAAAAAACAAAGAAAGAGAAAAACAAAAACAAAACAGGAACAAAGATCTGATTAGTTAAACAGATAAACAATAATATATTGTATATATAATATACACATATTTGTTTACAGCCACACAATCACCTTGATGTTATCATGATAGCTCTCTGTACTTATTTATAGTCTTATATTTAAACATTTTTTTTAACGTATATATTGAACTACACAACCTCAGTTCTTGTTCACAGCATTGCCATAAACTCACCCCTTTAACAGATATACAGTGTTTTTTGGTGTTTGTTCTTGCCCATTTTGGTTCAAAAATACCTTTGTTTCTGAGTTCATATTTGGTTTCTTTTACTTCAAACAGCCCCCGAAGACAGGATGGAAGGAGATTATTATGTGCTTTATACAGAATCAGTAATGTTTGAAGATTGACTATGTCCCAGAATTTCAATGCATACACATTTATATATAAGGCGTTGGTAGGCTCACAATACTCTGCTCTCTTAATTATTCGTATCACTCTTTTCTGTAACATAAAAATTTGATTAAGATTAGTCTTATACATGTTTCCCCATACTTCCACACAATATGTGATGTATGGGACTATAAGGGAACAGTAGAGTAAGTATAGAGAGTTTTGGTTCAAGATTTCTTTTGATCTATATAATATAGCAATTGTTTTAGACATTTTCCTTTCAACAAGTTTTATGTGAGACTTCCAACTTAACTTATGATCAATTAGCACTCCCAGGAATTTATATTCATATACTCTTTCAATTGGTGTTATTTATTATTATTCTTATTTATTCTCAATATGATTTCATTATTTATTTTCTGGTTTCCAAATATCATAAGTTTAGTTTTGTTTAAATTTAATGATAGTTTGTTTATATCAAACCACGTCTTTAGTCTATTTAGTTCCCCTTCCATTGTCTTCAGAAGTCCTCCAGATTTTTTCCATGACAGAATACATTTGTGTCATCCGCAAATAAAACATAATTTAAAAGTTTTGACACATTACAGATATAATTTTATATAAAGAATAAATAATTTAGGGCCCAAAACGGATCCCTGAGGAACTCCACACTTTACTTTTTGCATATTTGATTTATCATTATTAATTTGGACGTATTGATATCTGTCTTCAAGGTAAGTTTTTAACCAAGAATGAGCTACCCCTCTACAACCATAGTATTCCAATTTTTTAAGTAATTGCTCATGGTTTATCGTGTCGAAAGCCTTTTTGAGATCTATGAACACACCAGCAGTAAATTCCTTGGATCAAGGGATCCAGTGAGGAGGAGGGCAGGACTCATTACTGCCATCGAGGTGGACCGGTTTGTTCTAAAGCCATATTGTTGATCACACAAAATGTTATGTGTTTCAATGAACGTATCTAGTCGGTGAACAAATAATTTTTCTAATATTTTTGAGAACTGCGGAAGCAGGGAGATGGGTCTGTAGTTTGTAAATGAATGTCTATCTCCATTTTTATATATTGGAATGACTTTTGCTGTTTTCATGCTGTTGGGGAATATACCTGTTAGAAATGATTACACATGTGTCATCATGTGTATTTTTAGATGACTATTTCGACTACAGCCTTTACCACAAACGGTGCAAGTAAAGGGTTTTTCCCCTGTATGAACCATTGTGTGCCTCTTCAAATCTCCCTTAAGATTAAACATTTTTCCACAATGTGTACAACTAAAACGTTTACTCCCTGTCACTGTGTAGGTTGGTTTAGGTGACTGCATGTCCTGTGACAGCTTGTTGCTCAATGTGTGTCCTTCCAAACATTGTGGAGTTTGGGATTTCAGTTTGTTTAAAACTGATTTATGTTGCCTTGTGTCCTCCAACTCATCACTGTCTTCAGTGTCAGATTCAGAACAGTGTATATATTTATTTATTATTTCTGTTACTAGTAAAAGTAGTGTATTGAACTCTTGACTTGAGTTAAAGTAATGTATTGAACATTTGACTTCAACATAAAATACAATGAATCCATTTAAAATGACAGCTTCTTTCTGACATTTCCTGAGAAGTAACAGTTTTGGACCAACAAACTTGGTTTACTTAAGATCCTAGATTTCAGTTTCTATTCATTTGATATAAATTATTACCCTGTGTAGTTGTTCTTGCTTATTGTAAATCGTTCCGGATTAATAGTGTCTGTAAATTGTAAATATTTCCACCTGATAGTTATCTTCCTACAGGGGTCTTCAACAGGGTTCTGGGACCCCTAGGCCTAGGGGGTCCTCAGAATTACTAATGAGGGGCCACCAAAATCTTTGTGTTAGACACGTGTTGTCCTCTGAATTCTAGAGAGAACATTTGCAGTAAATAGTAGGCGAACCACATGCATTTTGATAACTGTCCTGCAAAGATGTACAAACACAAATGGCCCAGCTGTGAAACCTTTATTAAAAAAAGCTAAATGTGAAGACAACTTTGTTGGATCTACACAAGAGAGCAAACTAAGTGATGGATATCATATCCTATCCATTTCATAATCCTAACAACACACATTGGGTAAAAAAGAGCAGCCTTTTCAGCACATCATTAGGCTGTTATATGCACATTAATGAATATAATTGTGGGCATGTCTTTGCATTCTTTCATATTTGACTGATGCTCATACAGTATTGTTTGTAGACACTGAAGCTCATTTCATTTTCAACATTTTGGAGTGTCTGGAATTCAGGTACCGGGTTTGCAGAGAGGCCCCCAAAGCATGCTTCCTCTATATCAATCTTAAAATCTAAAGAGGTTGTCCCCCTGTATGACTCCTCATGTGTTTATTCAGATTACTTTTGTCAGTATAGCCTTTGCCACAAACCGTGCATGTAAAGGGTTTTTCCCCTGTATGAGTCCTCATGTGTGTTTTTAGATGACCAAGTTGACCACAGCCTCTGCCACAAACTGTACAAGTAAAGGGATATACGCCTGTATGTGTTATCATGTGTGTTTTTAGTTGAATACTGTGTCTACAGCCTTTTCCACAAACTGTACAAGTAAAGCGGTATTCCCCTGTATGTGTCATCATGTGTATTTTCAGATGACCCTTTAGAGCAAAGCCTTTACCACATACTGTACAAGAATGGGGCTTTTCGCCTGTATGAGTCCTCATGTGTGTTTTTAGATTACTAAGTTGACTACAGCCTCTGCCACAAACTGTACAAGTAAAGGGGTATTCCCCTGTATGTGTCATCATGTGTGTTTTTAGATGACCCCTGTGAAGACAGCCATGACCACATACGGTACAAGAAAATGGCCATTCGCCTGTGTGAATCACTGTGTGACTCTTCAGAGAATCCTTCCTTGCAAACATTTTGCCACATTCCGTATAACTAAAAATTGTCTCCCTTTGTGACTGGGTTTGTTCCACTGATTTCGGGTCCCGGGACAGGTTGGGCGGTCCTCCCACATTTGGTGTCTTGCTGACTGACTGATATCCCCATGTATCCTCCCAGTCATCACTGTCTTCAGTGATATCAGACTCAGAACTGTGTGAAGAGAGGAGCTGGTCATCACTAGTTGGTTGTGATGTTCCATCAGCTTGTGTTTTCATGTGTTCAGTTGAGGTGCTGACTACAGGCTCTGTCTCTCTGTTTTCATCATCATATTCACTTTTCACTGCTAGTAATGTCAATGTTGACCCACCAGCCTCGTCTGGTCTTAGAAGTAACTCGCCTTGTTCCTCTTTAATCTTTGGAGGCTGTTGTTCCTCCTGGACATGACTGGAGTTCATATTCGGCTGTTCTTTACACAAAGGGAGGTGCAGGATGTCTAGACAAAAGATACAATGAGACAGAACCATTAAATGCTTGATTATGTACCCTGTGTAGCTGTGCTTTTCATAGGAACGTCTGACTGGTTTGATCATGATTTAATTTAGAAACCCACTTCTACTGCCATGAGACTTGGAAACTCTTTCAAAGAATACATTGCAACCAAGGAAATTCTCTCAAAGAATACATTGCAACCAAAGCAATCAACCACGTATAACCCTACTAGGATACTATATGCCACTAGGATAACTAGTAACTAGCATTGTACAGTGTCACACCTAAATCTAGCACACCCATTATTGAATCAGCTAGTCATTATGTTTGCATTTCAATGTACCAAAGTCCACAATGGATATCCCTATTTATATGCTTTAGATAGCAACACATTCATCACCTTTGGCAAAAACAACACAACACTGTTAGAAGCTCCTGATTGAATACATCTGTAGGCTACTTTGAATACATCTGTACATTCTGAGAGGCTTTTAGTCTGGTGAAGTAAACAGAGAAAACTATTCAAAGGTTGTTGAGCCCAGACCACAATTAACATTACTTAACTACAATTAATCCCCCCAATGGCTATTTAACCCCCCCCCCCCCCCCCCCCCCCCACACACACACACACACACACACACACACACACACACTATTTGAATAGCATACAGTGAGAAATCACAGATCCTATTATTGACTCATGGTCTTACAATAAATGAATGAGTTTGTGAGAGTGTGTTTTCAAGTAATAGTACCAACCTGCTCCTTATTTGATGTATGGTTTTAAAACCATATCCAGTAGTCTGCTTTGGCGGTTAATTTCTTGCTTCAGGTACAAAGCTTCATCCTCATGTTCTTTTACAATTTGTCCAACGGCTCCAAATATCTCTTCAGCAGCTGCAGATAGTCGCTCATTGACCAAGGACTTCAGTGTTTGTAGTAAATCCATATCTCAAAGCTAGCTCTGAGTTTCAGTGACAAATACACCAACCACCGTCTACAAGCTGGCAGAGACTAGTGTCACCAATTATAAATTAGTGTTGCTAAATACTCACTGCAAGTCTGATGTCCCAATCAGAGGAGGGGCGGGGCAACAATAGACAGAAACTGGCCAACCCTTCTGGCCAAACAGCTATACAAATGTAACTCTCCCAAGTCTCCCATACCAGTTCAAAATAAGCATTTTTACTGTGAAGCATCTTGGGAAAGTAAACTTCAGAAAGATATTGCATGCATTGATGGAACTTAGCACAGATGGGAAATATTGAAAACTAATATTTAGTTGGTTCCTATTACTGATTCAATAAATCTTTTAATACACGTTTGTCCCAGTCAGAGCAGTAGACTAAATATACGATTTTCTTTACAGGATTAAATGTTTCATGAAACTCTGGCCTGATATTGGACAGGTGGCTCCAGTCATTAAAGTCCACCTTAATATACGTTTAGAGTTAGGTGTAGAGTTAGGGAGAATTTTATGTTCAACTATTGTTATTTCCCAAACATTGAAATTATTAAATTGTGCTTCCTAGTAGGCTATTTATATGTTTCTATGGTGGTGTACAACAGTAAGACCACCACCAGTAAATGTGTTGAAATGAAACAATGCATCAAACCTTATAAACACTAGATTGTCTGAGCTTCCTTGCCTGCCTGCAGAGACTGGCTGGCTCAAATGAGTCTTCAGCATTAAACAAGAGGTTTAGTCATTTAAGCCTACATGCATGCCCACATATTCTAGGCTTCATTTTTTTGTGTTTGCGTTTTGCACGCAACAATTATACTAAATAAATACACAAATAAATATCTTCACACCCTTAGCAATATGAACAACTTTATTAAAGACAAATGAAGGACATTACTTTATTAGGAGATCACTCATATCACCCCTGCACTGCAGGATTCCCATTGTCCTGTAAATGACAGATGAGCTGTCTTTAGAAAAAGAGCTAAAATGTAGTGCCTTTTCTAAATTAATTTGCATCCATTTAGCTGCTTTAGATGCAAATGAGACTTGGCACTGCCTCACCAGGTGGTCCTGACGTGTGAATAACTCACAGTGAGACCCATCATGTGACCCCAAATACCAGGATTTCTGTTACTAGTAAAAGTAGTGTATTGAACTCTTGACTTGAATAAAAGTAATGTATTGAACATTTGACTTCAACATACAATACAATGAATCCATTTGAAACGACAGCTTCTTTCTGAAATTTCCTGAGAAGTAACAGTTTTGGACCAACAAACTTGGTTTACTTTCGATCCTAGATTCCAGTTTCTATTAATTTGATGTAAATTATTACCCTGTGTTGTTGTTCTTGCTTATTGGAAATCACTCTGGATTAATAGTGTCTGTAAATTGTAAAGATTTCCACTTGATAGTTATCTTCCTATCTTCCTACAGGGTTTTCAACGGGGGTCCTCAGAGTTACTAATGAGGGGCCGCCAAAATCTTTGTGTTAGACACGTGTTATCCTCCAAATTCCAGAGAGAACATTTGCCGTAAATAGCAGGTCTGCAAGCTCAGAACAGGTATATCTGCTATTTCTGAGGTTCGGTGTTGGGGGGGGGGGGGGGGGGGGGGGGGGGGGGCATTTTAGTGGTTATAATGTGTAAACAATCAATCAAACAAAAACAAACACATACATTTTCACAACACTGATGTTTAATCTAAAATTAATCTAAAATACATCCCTCAGCTAAGGGGTCCCTGCGTCATCTCTCCCTCAGCTGAGGGTTCCCTGCTCTACATCATATCAGCAGCCTGCGGCCATGTAACGCTTGGGATCGCCAAGGGCAACCGCCTCTCACACTGCGGTAGCGTCTTCTCCCGACCAATCACATCCCATCCCTCATCGACAGGCCCCTCCTCCTCCCCGCTCCGCACACAATCCGGGACGAAGTACACGCCCACAGAGCCGTCCCGAAAGCCCACAAACATGCACATCCGCTGTGCATGCGCACTTGCACATGCCACAAACAGGGTGGAGGGGGTCTTACCGAGACGGAGCCTCCCCATCATCTTCCCGTCCGCCAGTCGCACCGCCGCGAGGACGGGGGCGGCATGCGGCGAACACGCGCAGCCCGGGGCAGAAGGCGTGGCCACGTAGACCACGTAGCGCCCGCTGCCGTCCAGGTGGGCGAGCGAGACGGGACCGTCGGCCCTGACCGAGCACAGCCTGCCCCGGGACAGGTCCAGCAGGGAGATGAGGTCATCACCGGGGGACGACAGCAGCAGCGCGAAGCTTCCGTCGGGGGACGCCTGGAAGGCGCGGGGCGGTCGTCGGGGGAACGGCGCGGGCAGCTGGAACTGAAGGCATGTCGTCTCCTCGGCCACCTTCCACGTGTAGAGGGCGCCAGAGGCCGTCAGCACCAGCACGAAGTGCGGGTGCTCTGGCAGCGTGCTGAACGCCACCACGGGCGCCAGCGTGCCACTGCGCTCCCAGCTAACTTCCGCCGCGGCCCCGCTCTCCCAGCTAGCGTCCGCCACGCCGCCGCGCTCCCAAGTAGCTTCTGCCGCACACGAGAAACGCTTGCTGACGGAGCCCGACCATAGGCCCACCGCCAGCAAGTCGCCTCCTTGCAGACCAATCAGGTACGTGCTCTCGGGCGACACCTGGGCGTCGGCCAACTGCAGGTGGATGTGACAGACCACGCCCCCGTTTAGCAGCTTCCAGACACGAGACAGACCCGCCTCCCCACACAGACTCAGCCCAAACAGGCCGTTGGGGGTGATCAAGACGTCGGAGGCTCCACTGCCGGCGATGCGCAGCTCATTGCTCCCCGTCTCCGGCCGCCAGACGTAGATATCCCGCCCGGCCAGCGTGACCAGGCGGCGGCCGTCGGCGGAGAGGCGGAGCCTGGCCACCGGCCCGCCGTGCAGGAAGTGGGCGTGGGGTGCCGCGGCCCCCCGGCGCCACGCCCACACGGCCTCCGAGCCGTCCGTCGTGTAGAACCCCTCCCCCGCCCCCTCGGCCGCCAACTCCCGCACCGCCCGCATCATCTTGGGGGTGGAGGCCGCCGCCGCCACAAGCTCAGAGTCCCACATGGCGAGGAGGCGCCCGTGGCCGTCCCCGCGGCGACTGACCGACACCACGTGAGCGTCGGTTCTGAGGAGAGCAAGCGGCGTCCGGGCGTCCAGGGTGCAGCTGGCGTCCAGGGAAAGAAGGCAGCGTCCGGACTCCACGCTCCACACCAGCACCAGCGGGCAGGAGGCCAGCGAGGCCAGGAACAGGAGGCCGTCCTGGGCCAGCAAGGCCTGGGAAAAGGCCCTCCCTCCCGGAGCCCGGAAGCTCTCCCCCCGCGGCTCCCACTGGCCGGCGTCCCACAGCGCCACCCACTGGTCTTCGCAGACCAACAGAGTGTCCGTTTGCTCGGAAAAGTCCACGCCGAGGACCCTGCTGCTCCCCGTTCCGCTCACGCTGGGACATTCTTTCGCCAGGCCGGGTGACGGTGTCGCCGCGTCCCACACGGTTATGTTCCCAGCCACGTCGACGCACACCATCTCTCTTTCTTCTTCTTCATCATGGAGGAAGACGGAGGCGATCGCCGTGCGGTTTGGGTTGTAACAGCTGCCGACGAGAGTCCTGCTGTTCACGTCGAACACGTACACAGCGCCGTTCTCCTGGGCGCAGTACGCCCAGCGACCATCGGAGGAGCAAGCCACACCGGTCACCGAGCTCTGACAGCGGACGTGCGTCAGCGGCTCGTCGAGAACGTCGCACATGCCCACGACACTCCGGCCTCTCCACCAAACGCACAGTTTGTTTCCGCGCACCGCAAACCCCTCAACTGCGCCTGGCGTCATGCATCCACGTGATTCTGACTCCGCCTCTGTTTTCAAAGAGCTTTTGACTTCCTGGAACGTCTGCGGGCCTCCCGCCACGTCCCACAGAAACAGCGTGCCGTGGGCGGCCGACAGCAAGACGAAACGCCCGCTGCTCTTTACGCCCGTAAACGTCAGCTCCTTCTCCTGACGTCTCAGAGACAGCTCCGCCACCTCGCCACAGGGGGCGCTCCACAGCCACACAGAACCGTCCCTCCTGATGCCCAGGACGCTCCCACATTGTGTAGAAATACCAGTCCTAACCCCCACCACGTTCCCACGTTCCGTACCAGCCTCTGCTTGGATTAAGCCTTCCTCACATTGTGAACCGGCCTCTGCTTTGACTAAGCCTTCTCCGCATTCTGTACCAGCCTTTGTCTTGACTAAGCTGTCCTCACATTGTGAACCAGCCTCAAATTTGGCTAATCCTTCCCCGCATCCTGTACCAGCCTCTGTTTTGACTAAGCCTACCTCAAATTGTGAACCAGCCTCTGCTTTGACTAAGCCTTCCCCACATCCTGTATCAGCCTTTGTCTTGATTAAGCTGTCCTCACATTGTGGACCAGCCTCTCCTTTGACTAAATCTTCCCCGCATTGTGAAGCCTCTGCTCTGACTAATCCTTCCCTCCTGGCTCCATCGTGCACCACCCGCTGAATGGAGGGGACGGTGGAGGGAGCAGGACACAGCGTTATGCCCATCCTCCCCCTCCTCCTGCTGTGCATCAACACCTGTGCGACATAGGCATCCAGGGCAGGGCAGACAGACAGGTAGGGCAGCAGGCTGCTCTCCATCACCGCGCCGAGCTCCAGAGGGTCTCGGCGTAGGAGGCAGGCGGAGGCCCTCAGGATGCCCGCCAGCAGAGCTCTCTCTCTGGGTACGGAGCGTGGGGGGAACCCCTCCCCTCCCTCCAGCATGGCGAGCAGGTCGCTGAGTAGCCCCGCCTGGAGCATGGCCTCGTGGAACTCCAGTGACATCATCATGCCGCTCAGTAGCTCCTCCCACCTGCAGAGAAGAAAGAGACCGGGTCAACCAGATGCTTAGTGGAGATGAGTCTGTGGCCTGGGTCTTGGCTGGGGGCTACATCTACAACAGTTTTAAAGACATGTCATACTTGGCCTGGTGCAGACCATTTCTAGTGAAAACCTCTTGATATCTTTTATTTTATTTTGTATATTACACCCTCCCCTCCGCTCAGTCGTTCTCTTTTTAAAGCTCCTCGCACCTGCCGCTCTCTTGCAGGTGATAGGGCAATTCTAGAAGTTTCCTCAGGTCGACGACGGGAGAGGACATTGACGATGGATCTACGGAGGTCACGAAGAACGACGACCGCCACTTCTCGTCAGCGTCAGTGTCCGCGGCCATGGCAGTGGCCTGGCCGGCCCACTGGGGGGCAGCATCGAGCAGGGGCTTCCATCGGCCACTGAAGTAGTCAGCCATGCTGGAGTGGAGCTGTCTCCTGGCCTCTGGGTCACACAGGTACCTCCTCCTCACCACCAGGGGGAAGTGTGAGCTCACCCAGAAGAACACTCTGACCCCCAACACCGTCCTCCTGAGGAGAAACCCCTTCAGGTCGTGAAGGAGAAGCTCCAGAGACACCTCTGGAACCTGAAATGTATACACATATTATAGTTGTGGGCTCGTCTGAAATTTGAGACATGTTATACCAAAACTTGGACCAAGTTTATTTTCCTTTATTCATTTTAATTTTAGTATGTTCTCCTGCCTAAAGCGTAAACCACTAGAAGAAGCGGCTGCGTTTTGTTTTGGTTCTCCCTGTTCGTTTCCCCAATCAATCCCCATTGAGCGCAGGGGAATCATTTTGGGTTAAAACTGATGCCGGTTTGATCTTTCTAGCAAATTGTAGTCCTTTGAGGACTACAACATGACATGTTGTGGTTTCCGCTCCCAACCGGATACAACCCTGAAAAGTGAAGCCCCCAGAAAGGCTTATAAATATTCAGGCGGCCAAAGCTGGAACTGCAGGCGGGGTGAAACATACATACACGAGCATAAGAGCGCGCCGCTGGGGTCTACAAGAGGTTTCAATGGACGTGGAGTGACGTTTGTGACGCAATTGCATCTCAATGTCATTTTTGTTTATGTTCTGTTTATTTCTTTGCTGAGCGAGGTCAGCAGACAAAGTGACGTGAGTGAGATGAAAAAAAAACTGGGTGAGATGTGCCAATTTCAACAGGAAACATCTGTATATACTCTATGCCAGGGTTCCCCGATTAGGTTTCCCCAAGGGCCGAATTATGTCTAGGGTACCAAGCCGAGGTGGGCCACAACATTGCAGTGGGCGACGGTGGTGTTCCCGCTACTCCAGTGACAGTTCAGATACATTTATCATTTTAAAAACTATTTAAACTAGTGAAAACAGCCGATCTACAAGCACACAACGCCTTGCGGTGCGAGGCGTTGTGTGCATGTAGATCTGCTGTTTTCACTACTTTTGTGCGACAGCCTCATATGATGAAGCAGGGCTTTACTTTATGAAAGAATATACAAATTTTGAGATACAAGGTTTCCACCCAACAATGACGATATACTAGTGTTGTTGCTGATCTTACACCACCATTATTACTGGGGTTGGTGGGGGCCAGACAGTAGCCCCCGGGGCCGCAAATGGCCCGCGGGCCGCCTATTGGGGAACCCTGCTCTATGCGTTGGCCTGGAGGAGGGAAAAATTATGAAAAGGAACAAAGTACCTTAGAGCACGGCTCCTTGTCCCCGGGCCCAGGGACAGGGGGCATGGGCGTCACACAAAATTCTGGGCCCTGGGTACAAGGATTCACTGCGGGCCCCCCAAGAATGTTAACTATTGAAAAATAGCAGATATACAAGCTCACAGCGCGGCACCGAGTGCCGCGCTGCGAGCTTGTAGATCTGCTATTTTTTTTAAATCGTGAAAATGTGTGCCAAGAAACCTATGTTTCCATGTCAGTGATGCTCAAACCTTTTCATGTGAAGGACCCCCCATCTCAAAATATTTAGTTCCAGGGACCCCCAGAAGCAAAATTCGAGTTAGAAATGTTCGCTTAAAAAAGACATATATTCAAAGATTTTCTCACATTTTCACAATTTTTCAAAAATAGCAGATCTACAAGCTCGCAGCGCGGCACTCGGTGCCGCGCTGTGAGCTTGTATATCTGCTATTTTTCAATAGATAAAGTTATTAGGGCCCCTCCACCTTGGGCCCCAGTAACTCAGTCCCACTTTCCTACCCCTTGTGACGCCCCTGCCCTGCTCTATGCGTTGGCCTGGAGGAGGGAAAAATTATGAAAAGGAACAAAGTACCTTAGAGCACGGCTCCTGGTCCCCGGGCCCAGGGACAGGGGGGCAGTAGGCCAGCAGGTCGGTGAGCTCAGCCTCAGTGAGACCCGTCCTGCTCAGAGAGACGTAGGAGAGACTGAGAGACACCAGACTGGAGCCATGCCTCTGCTCCAGATGATCCAACAGCGCTGAGATGGACCCATGAACTCCGTCTGGAAGACACGATGGACTCACCTCTGATGCTGATGGAGAGAGAGAGAGAGTGAGAGAGAGAGACAGAGAGAGAGAGAGAGAGAGACCTCTAAAATAATCATATTTGAACTGGGGACCCCCACCCTGACAGTTGAGGCATTACATTTTGTACTACATATTGTGAAAATAGCAGATCTACATGCTCAAAACGTGAGCATGTAGATCGGCTATTTTCACAATTTCAGACCCTAATGTTTGACAATTTGGCCAATGTTTAATTTGTCATTATAGAGGTATCAAAATGTCCTTAAATTATCACTTTGGAAATGTGCATATACCCTCTATACACTTATACTTTATGTTGGTTTGTTCACTGTTGAGAGAGAAAACAATATTTCATATTAATTTTATCATGGGGACCCCCCCAAAATAATTTGGGGACCCCCCCTGACCCACAGGTTGAGAACCACTGCTTTAGGCAACCAGACTATAATTGGTCTGGCTCATTTTTCAAATCATTCATTCAGAATATAAAGAATGTACAGATCACAGAGTTCATAACTCTAGAACGCATAGAACAGTTCACCGCTTCACTTCAAACCGAGGTTTGATTTTTTACAAACTGGAAATGGCAATGGCACAGAAAATGAAAGCGAAGCAAACAAGAGTGGTGTCAGCTCAAGTATTGGTCAGGCTTCACATGACAGTTAGCTTGCTGCAGAATATAGTCACGTCGGCAACCACACTTGCAATTTCTAATTGCATCTTTCTAGTTAGTGTGGTTGTCCAACAGGGAAACACACTGTAGTTCTGGGAAAACTTTATTTTCAGATAAACTTTTTTTTTGTGAATCAGAAGCCAACTTGTTGCATAATATAGTCACGTCGGCAACCACACTTGCAATTTCCAATAGCACCTTTCTAGTTCTGGATTAAGAGAGTCTGCTAAATGCAAAAAACTGTAAACTAAACTGTGTATGTATGTATGGCCTACACATGGCTTATTGGCCAAGCTTCGCTGGACACTTAATGAAATTAAAATAAAAGTCACCGCTCACTTCACTGGGTGTGATTTTCTTTTCTCACAAATTGCCATCGTCAGGATTGCATTGCAACACTTTGTGTTGTATGTGACATCAAACCAGAGCTCATGTCAGCACATATAAGATGTTCTGTTTTCTTCTATTCAAGAACACCAAGTCCAAAAGTCAAAGTGAGGAATGAGGGATGTAGAGAAGTTATCCAGACAGATAAAGAGAGGTGCAAATAATAGACAAGTCCAGCACCTTCAAGAGAAGCCATAGACATTGTATTAGTCTGAGTATATCATTGAGTATAATATCCAAGATAAATATTATACTCAGGCACAATATACTGAGACAGTCCGAGTGAGAGAGACAGGGATATAAAGGACAGATCTTCAAGCCCTAAGAGAACCTCAGACTCCTTTCACGTCACAGTCCATGGATAGCAGCAGCTTTCACAATGAAGTGAATGAGCCAGCGGCCATTCAAATTGCCAGCTCTATAACCAGCCAGAGAAAAGGAGATGGAACTGATGAATTAAGATCTGACCAATGCTTGAGCTCATCCAGGAGAAGCAAGGACAGATCTGATGACATACGCAAGAAAGCAGACCACGCATGTAAACAGTGTGGTAAGACTTTCACTAGGTCAGGTAGTCTGAAGACCCACTTGAATGTCCACACTGGATTGAAACCTTTCAACTGCAAACAGTGTGAGAAATGTTTCAGTCTTTTAAACCATCTGAAGATGCACCAGCGTGTCCACACTGGAGAAAAACCTTTCTCATGTAAACATTGTGAAAAGAGTTTCAGTCAGTCAGACAATCTGAAGAAGCACCAGCGTATCCACACAGGAGAAAAAACTTTCCTTTGTAAGCAGTGTGACAAGAGTTTCAGATATAAAGTTAGTCTGAAGTTACACCAGCGTGTCCACACAGGGGAAAAACCTTACTGCTGTAAACACTGTGACCAGAGTTTCAGAGTTAGGTTCTCTGAAGAAGCACCAGCGCAAACACACAGGAGAAAAACCCTTCGTTTGTAAGCAGTGTGAGAAATGTTTCAGTGCTTTAGGAACTCTGAAGGAACACCAGCATCTCCACACTGGAGAAAAGCCTTACATTTGTAAACAGTGTGACAAGAGGTTCAGTGGTAGAAGTAATCTGAGGGCACACCAGCGTGTCCACACAGGAGAAAAACCCTACCATTGTAAGCAGTGCGAGAAACGTTTCAAGGAGTTAAACACTCTGAAGAACCACCAGCGCAAACACACAGGAGAAAAGCCTTTCCTTTGTAAGCAGTGTGACAAGAGTTTCAGTCAATGGGCTAACCTGAAGATACACCAGCGTGTCCACACTGGAGAAAAACCTTTCCACTGTAAACAGTGTGACCAGAGTTTCAGTCAGTTATGTTCTCTGAAGAGGCACCAGATTTATATCCACACTGTAGAAGAAACCTTTTAAATGTAAGTATTGTGACAAGAGTTTCAATCAGTCAAGTAACCTGAAGACACACCAGCGTGTCCACACACGCCACACACGCCATTTTGAAAAACGTTTTTTTTTTTCCTTATTTAAAAAAAATATATATATATTAACATATTCTTTGATATCTTCTGAATATTCCATTATTGTTCATCACTTCAGTAAAATTACTGAATGTGATTGTTGGAAGGACTCAGGCGTGCACCAAAAAGGTTGTGTACCCATTTACAGATTGTGTAGTTATATTGGGGCTCCTTAAACGTAAAAAGAACAAAGTGCTGTAGTCCTACGACCGCCACCTAAACATTTTAAATTCAAAGTATATAAAAAAGAAATGTAAATTGTGGGGAAAACGCTCGGAGAAATCGCAATATAATCAAGAATCGTGATATAAATCGAATCGTCACACTAGCTATCAAAATGGAATGGAATTGGGAGGTAAGTGAATCGTCCCACCCCTATTGTCCACACTGGGTAGATGTTTCCAATGGTAAACAGTGTGGCAACTGTTCCAGCCAGTTACATCACTTGAATAGCCATGAAGTGGCCAAGCTACACAATGAACACATCTACTACGGCTTTATTCTGGGTCTCTCCTTCAGATCTATTCCTTCTGAAATTATAAATACTAGTATAAAGTGAACGTTTTTTCTTTTTTTTTTCCCCTTTTTTTTCAACGGCTTGTTTGCTTGTCTGCATTGTAGTTCCATTACCATTTTACGTCAGTAAAATGAAAGAGAGCCTAGGACCGTGACACTTTCATACTAATATTTTTTGGCTTGGAGCGAACCCACACTGTTTTGTAGGAACAGTATTTCTAGTTTATAGTTAGATTTTCCTGGACAAACAATCCAGACTATAAATAGTATGTCCATTGAGATTAATGGGGGAGTGGTGCTAACTCAAGGATCGGTCGAGCTTCACATGACAATTTGGCTACAATAATATAGGCAACCACACGCAATTTCTCAGAATTGCATTGTTCTAGTTACTGTGGTTGCCAGTAGGGCAACCAGACTATTGTTCTAGTCCGGCCAAACATTATTACAGTCAACTTAGTCAATCAGGAAGCACTCGATGGTCAGATTTGAAATCCCGACTTTAGTCGGGATACCCTGTGTGTTAATATAGGATACAGCAAAAGATGCGGTAAAAAAGTAAAAATCAAACCTCGGTTCAAATTGAAGCGGTGAATTTGTGTTCTAGATCTATACATTCTGTGATCTATACTTTCTATGTGCTTTAGTTCTAGTTCTGAATGAATGAATGATTTTGTCTGGAGAGCCAAAGTGTCATGTGAAGCTTGGCCAATCCTCAATTCTTCATTCTGGACGTGCACGGGACATGTACGGGACAGACAAAACTAACCAATCACAGCGCAGAGATGCACGGGACAGGTACGGGACAGACAAAGCCACACCTTGGAAGCGGCTTTCACCGCTTCAAAAAAAGTGTATTTATTAAAAGTTATGTGTGTTTTGTTTGTAAGATAAATCCAGTAAAAGAAGTGCTACCAGAGCTCCAGAGTGAGACGTGGGCGTGCAGGAGGCGGGCGTAGAGTGGGACAGGAAATGACGTCACGGCCTGGTTGATGAGCGCCTGCTGCCCTGACGTCACGGTCCTTCCCGAGCGCAGCAACATGGCCGCCAGCATCCTCACTTCCTGTTTCCTGTCCAGACAACCCATCTCCATGGAAACCAGACCTCGGCTGCTCTCCTCACCAAAACCTGAGGCACGACGACAAACACACATCCTGAAATACACACTCCTTTTACCCGTCTGTAAAAAGTGCCCTCTCCAGACCATGGATGCAGTTTTTACTATGGTGAAATAAACGCGAAACCTTGAAAGAAGTGCCCTCTCTGTGTAGAAATCCACGCCGTTACACCACATCTCCAGTATTGGCTTGATTATGCTTCGTTCAATGTGGTATAAGCACCGAAAACAGCCGATCTCCAAACTCACAGCGCAACGCATTGTGAGCTTGGAGGTAGTCTATTTTCGTTATTTTCACCAAAGGTGCCTTTTTAGAAATGTCAGCCCCTGCCTCTCTAACATTCTCTGCACGTCCATGCACACACAATGAAAAGAACCCATTGTATTGTACACAAATTGCATAATGACAGGCAACGTTTGAACCACTTCAATCCAACTATCCGTATCGTGGGGGACGCTTTTGCGGAAAATAGCAGTTTGGGGGCCAGGAGGGCAAATTGTCTAGGGCGAGTGAAGCCTGATTTCAGACTCTGCACTGAGCTTGAGTGTGACATCATCCCATTGACAAGAGATTTCAAAGGGGAGGGGATTTGAAATTTGAAACCCCCTCCTCCGAGGCTCCGACTCTCATTGGCCTGGCCTTGCCTCAGACCAGAGCAGGTAGAGGTTCATTATGCAACACCAGACCAAGAGAAGCAGTCCACTCAGAGAGTGGGCGGGTCTATTGGCTGGAGCCAGGCAAGGACGAGTTAATTTTTGTCCTGGGGTTTTTAGCGAGGGTTCTGTCAGCATCCCTGTGTTGGCTGATCTGAGTGAACGGGTGGGGTTGTAGGGGTTGATCAGATTTTGGAGGTATGGAGGAGCCGTACCTTTGGCTGCTCTGAAGATCAGCATCAGTGTTTTGTATTCAGTGTGGGCCGCAACCGGGAGCCAGTGGATGGAGCGGAGAAGGGGGGAGACGTGTGAGAATTTGAGAGTTGTGACCAGGCTTTTCTCTTTCTCTCGCAGAAGAGGCTCATTCATACGCCAGGGAAGGTGAAGAGCAGTTCACCGCGGTGTAGTTTCACCCTAGTCATTCTAGGGTGAATCGAGACTTGAATTGAAAACGACACTGCTCTTCCACTGAATTATGAACGAGCCTTAAGCCTGGCTATGAGAGGTTATAGGGTGTGAAGTGGTTAATAGCTCCACCCTCTGGACATACCAGGAGACGCGCTGCCGTTGCATTGTGGGTAGCGTAGTTGGATGGCGCGTAGAAGGCGTGTCCGTCTGGAGCTGACGGCCAGGATGAGTCTGACGTCGGGGGGGAGGGGCCAGGGGAGGCAGGGAACCATGTGGAGCCCAGAGTCTGTGAGCTCATCCATTCCATCTAGGATCAACACTGTGGGCTGACGAGAAAATGACCAAATTATGAACACTAAAAACATTCTATTTAAAGGTTAGCATATAGTTGAAATGTGTTGGCTGTAAACAAAAAGGGTTTGGTTCAAAGCACACTATATGCTGAGCATTGCTACAGTGTTTGTTCGGTAACATTGTTAAATAGCTATACATTGTGATAGTAATCATTGCTATAGTGTTTATTCAGTAGTAACGGTGCTAAATAGCTCTATATTGTGATAAATAGTATGCCTAATCATTGCTAGAGTGTTTGTTCAGTAACAGTGTTAAATATCTCTATATTGCGATAGCAATCATTGCTATAGGATGTTTGTTCAGTAACAGTGTTAACTAGCTCTATATTGTGATGGTAATCATTGCTTGTAACACTGTTACTTTACTTTAAAAACATATTCAGTAACACTTTCTATGAAGCCCACATTTATAATGCATTATGAGGGCATTCATAGTGCATTAAAATGCATTCATAATGCAACATAGCTACACTCATAAACACATAACTCATAAACACACATAATGCTTTCTGAAGTGTTACCAGATATTCTCTATAAAAGTGGATTTCAGGGACTATCTATAGGTTCCTTTACTGGGGTCTAAATTGACCCTTACAAGTCTGTAACTTTGACAGTGTACAAATGGAACCAAATGGACCCGTTCCATTTGCACACTGTCAAATGTAAGGGGAGACTTTCACATTTCAAAGTTTGAGAACCACTGCACTATAAAAGGAAAGAATATGAAAGGAGCCTAACCCTGGTGGGAGAGGGGAGGACGGTGAGGAGATGGTGCAGATGGTGTGTGAGATCAGACACACTGAGGTCAGATGCTCGGAGGTCAGAGGTCGTAAGGTCAGAGGCGTAGGCCTGAGCGATGTGGCGACACAGACTGGACAGCAGGTGTTTCGGGGACGGCTTGATTGACATGCTGAGAAAACACAGAATGACCACTGGATCTGCGTCTCCACCAAGCCACGCCCCCCTGACCTGAGAGAGAGAGAGACAGACAGACAGACAGACAGACAGACAGACAGACAGACAGACAGACAGACAGACAGACAGGCAGGTGAGGGTAGAAAGACACAGATAGAGAAAATAGAAGTGGATTAATGGATGACATCCAAACATTCCATGTGTGTCCATTCCATAGACTTAGGCCAAAACCTCTCAACTCCATTTTTGAGGTTTTTGATTGTTTGGCATAAATCAGGGCTATTGAACACCCTTTACATCTGAGTGTTGGTTAAAATAATATTGAACAAATGGAACGTAGTAAAAAGTGCTTGGGAAAAAAAAAAACACCCTCTCTGCCATACCAGCTAACTCCACCTGATTGGCTCTCTCTTTTTCTTTCATACATAGGCCTATGTGCTATTGAACACACAGACCCACGTCTGTGTGTTGGTTAAAATAATATTGAACCAATGGAAAGTTTCGGCCAGACAGCAGAGATATACTTTGTACATTGTACATATTGTACATATTGTATAACACACATAGGGCAGGGCTTATTCCATCCATTAACCAGTCCTAGAGTCCTAGAAAATCGAGTGCATGTTAGCTCTGACCGCAGGGGGTGGGATCTAGCATCCGTTCGCCTTTTTACAGCAGCCCATTACTGACAAAACTCTGGCGATACATCTCTGCCATTACGGAGGAAGGGTGCATTGAAAAGACACCCACGGGTGTCCTAGAATCTGAAAATAATCCTTGTCCATACGCGACCATACATTTGACAGATAGAGGCTTCCGCGGCAATGTTGCGTCCAGCTCCTCGACACATCCACATACTCTGGTTTTATTTTTTTTTATTATTTAATTTTTTCAGAGGAATCGGAAAATCTTGGGGACCCAATCTGAAATCACTGTCCCTACTCTGCTCGCCGCACTGCACTGCGTGAAACAAGATGGCTGCTTAACAGAGCGGCTCTGAACAACCATGCATACTTTTTAAATGTATGAACTTTAAGATACATCATTTTGCCGACCGAAGCCTCGGGATATGTCAAGGAAAAAAACGTCTTCCATACCTGCGAAAGAGTGTGACATTTATTTACGGTCAGGGAAAGGAAGGACCGATAACACCTCGACGCCACCAACAAACAAACCAGCTCCAGCAGACGCCAACATGACTGGAATGGCTGAAGTCCTAAAGGAGATTAAAAGTCTCCGAGCTGATGTTGGAAAGGAGATTAAAGATCTCCGAACTGACTTTGGAGCTAAGTTGGACAATATAGAGACTCGCTTGACGACCATGACGAGTACATTGGCAACAGTGGAGGAAAAAATGACCAGCGTACAGCGAGAGGTTACATCTAACACAAACCGCATTGAAGAGGCGGAGGGACGTATATTGACGACAGAAGAAACATTACATCAAACAGAAGCAGCATTGAGCGAGGCTATCAAAAGAATCGCTCACCTTGAATCCAGGGCAGTGATCCAAGAGAACCAGGGCAGAAGAAAGAACCTCCGCCTCCTGGGTTTGGGCCCACGGGCAGAAGGAGGACAGCCGCTTTTTGATTTTGTCCATGTAATGCTGCCGCGGTGGATAGGTATGGACTCGGATGAGTCGCTTACCCTGGAGCGCGTCCACCGTACGGGGACACCGGGGAAGTCCAACCAGAACCGACCAGTCCTAATACGGTTCCTAAAATTCCAGGAGAAGGAGATGGTATTCCATGCAGCAAAGAAGATGGAGATCAAACACGACGGGGCCAGCTTATCACTGAAGCAAGATCTCCCGGCGGAGATGGTTCGCATACGACGGGAATTCAACCCAATCACCCAGCTGTTTGTTGATATGGGAGCCTTCCGTGGATTCCAGCATCATCCATGTAAGCTGAGAATACTACATGACGGTAAAATGCATCTCTTCTCAACACCACAAGAAGCTGAGGAGTTCTATGGGGGCATTGCCAAAGTGAGTCCAGCTGTCCTCGTTGCTGGTGAAGAGGAGGCATAAACAATGCAACAGATCTGTATCGTTTTTTGTTTTGTTTTGAAGTCTCCTTTTTTTTCTTCTTCTTTTTTTTCTCCTTTCTCCTTCCCTATCTCGCCCTCTCTCTCTATTCCTTGTTTCTCTCGCTCTTTTTACTTTTCCTCTCGGTTCCCGCGGACAACAACAAAAAGTGGACCGAACAAACAACACCGGGACGTGGGGGTGGGGGGGGGGGGGGTTGCATCCACGTTGCAGCTGACCGGTCGTGGACAGCAGTCAGCTGATACGGTGGCCTGGAGAGACACACGCAAGTAAGAATATAATGTATTCGTGGACTGAAGGGAGGGAATGATTACGTTAACAAGTAGGACTATTTTATATTATTATTTGTATTGATTTATTTTTATGTATAGGTTATTTTTGTCTTTACTAGTATAATCTATCTGCTATATGAATTGAGGAATGGGAAGAGGGGAGGGGGAGGAGGAGGGGAAGGGGGGAAACTAAAAATGTAGCTATTACTATTTGTTTGATTTATTTTTATGTAGGTTATTTCGTTTTTCTTTTCTTTTCTAGTGGTCTGCTATATGAAGTGAGGAATGGGGAGGGGGAGGGGAAGGGGGGCAACTAAAATGTAGCTATTATGATTATTTGGTTTGATTTATTTGTATATATAGTTTATTTCGTTTTCTTATCTTATCTAGTAGTCTGCTATATGAATTTAGGAATGGGGAGAGGGGAGGGGGAGGAGGAGGAGGAGGGGAAGGGGGGCAACTAAAAATGTAGCTATGGGTACAGGTCTTTTTTTCTTTCTTTTTCTGTCTATAGGGCAATGATGTAAAATACTGACACGTGCTAGTGGTTCATACTGGGGAAATCAAAATTAAATATATGCAAGGTTGAGGAGCACGTTTTTCTTTTTCTTTATTTTTTTATTTATTTTGGAAAACTAATTTAATGAGCCATGTTGAACATTATGTATGGAAAATTATGTGTGTGGTGGGTTATGAATGTGTGTGTTATGTGTTTAATGGTTCACAAACTAAAGGGTGGAGGTATCCTGAAAAGAAACATTTTCGTTTATAAATTATTTCAATAAATTTACCAAGAAAAGGGTTTAAATTAGCTCACATAAATATCTGCAGCCTTAGAAATAAAATCACGGAAATATCAGAATTCTTATCCCTGGGGATTCTTAGCAGTATCAGAAACTCACCTGGATGAGGATTTTAATGATGAGATGCTGGGTATTAATGGGTACAACATTTTTAGAAGGGATAGGAATAGATTTGGAGGTGGGGTTGCAGTATATGTAGAGAATCATATTCCAGTAAAGGTAAGATATGATTTGATGGCTGCAGATATTGAAGTGATCTGGTTGCAAGTTCATTTACCACATGTAAAACCCCTGCTTATAGGTTGTGTCTATAGACCACCAAGTGCAAATGTGGATTATCTTAATCGAATGTGTCTAATGCTAGATGAAGTGTGCGATCTTGGGCATGAAATATATTTTTTGGGTGACACAAATATCGACTGGAGTTCGTCTAACTGCCCACTTAAAGAAAAACTTCACTTAACTGCTAGAGCATGTAATCTAACTCAGATGGTTGAGAGACCAACAAGAGTTGGCGAAAGGATAGATGGTAGAAAAAGTGAAACATGCATTGATCATATATTTACAAATAGTAGTTATTTATGTTCTAAAGCATTATCTGTACCAGTGGGGTGTTCTGATCACAATTTAGTAGTAACGGTAAGAAAAGCAAAGGTTCCTAAATCTGGTCCAAAAATAGTTTACAGTAGATCAATGAAAACATTTAATGAAGATATATTTAGAGACGATGTTAAAAAGATTTGCTGGAGGCAAGTATTAGACATGAAAAATCCAGATGGTGCACTTGAAGTCTTTAACATGTTATTTTTGCAAGTAATTGAAAAACATGCTCCTATGAGAAAATTCACTGTAAGGAACCTGAAATCACCCTGGTTGGACACTGAATTAAGAGAATCCATGCGTTTAAGAGATGAAGCAAAACACGCAGCGATTATATCAAGTCTTGAGTCTGATTGGCAAATCTATAAGAAGTTAAGAAACTATGTAACAGCTCAAAACAAAAGGAAAAAGCAATTGTTTTATGAGAACAAAATAAAAAATGTGAATAATGATAAAAAGAAAATGTGGAATGTAGTAAATGATATGATGGGCAGAAAGCCTAAATCCTGCCCATCTTATCTTGAAGTGGATGGTACATTTTTGACAAAGCCAGTTGAAATAGCTAATTATTTTAATGATTATTTTTATTCGAAGATAAATAATTTAAGAAGTAATATGCAACATATAAGTATAAATCCATCAATTACATTAATTAAAGACTCTATGGATGATAAGATATGTACATTTAACCTAGAAAAGGTAACAGTTAATGAAGTCGAGTGCCTGCTTAATAAATGCAAAGACCGACCACCAGGGGTTGATAATTTAGATGTTAAATTTCTTAGTATGGTTTCCAATTTAATTTCTGTCCCTGTTTGTCATATTGTTAACTTGAGTATAGAGGAATGTATCTGTCCACAGGCTTGGAAGATAGCTAAAATCATACCACTTACTAAAAATACAGCAGCGCCGTTTTCTGGTACTAACAGTCGACCTATAAGCTTGTTACCTGCTTTAGGGAAGGTAATGGAGAGAATAATTTTTCAACAAATCCAACTTTATTTTGATGAGAATGGTTTAAATACTGATTATCAGCATGCTTATAGGCCTTGTCATTCTACATGTACTGCCTTGACACAGATGACAGACGATTGGCAATGTCAGATTGATAATGGAAGATTTGTGGGGGCTGTTTTACTAGATTTTAGTGCAGCTTTTGATTTGATAGACCATGTCCTGTTATTAGAGAAGCTTAAACAATACGGTTTCACTGCTAGTGCGTTAAACTGGATGGGAAGTTATTTAAGTAATAGAAAGCAGACCGTTTTCTTTAATGGCAGTCTGTCTAAGGTCAGTCATGTTAACTGTGGTGTTCCTCAGGGAAGCTGTTTAGGACCATTATTATTCTCGATTTTTATAAATGATCTTCCTTTAGTTTTACATAAAGCTCAAATCTCAATGTATGCAGATGACTCGACCATATATGCAGCAGGATCTACGTCGGATGAAATTAATTATATTCTGGAAAATGAATTAAAGTCAGTAATAGAATGGGTAAAGAATAATAAACTTGTACTTAATGTCGGAAAGACAAAATCTATATTATTGGGATCAAAACACATGATGAAAGCTGAACCGAAATTGAATTTAAGTATAAACAATGTACCCATTGACCAGGTAAAGGAGACTAAATTGCTAGGTATTACTTTCGATCATACCTTATCATGGTCCCATCAAGTGGATAATGTTGTGAGTAAAATGGGAAGGGCTGTCTCAGTGACGAGAAGAATTTCTAGTGGTTTGCCAACAGATGTTATTAGACAAGTCTTAAATGCTTTAGTTCTCTCCCAGTTGGACTATTGTTTTGTTATTTGGTCAAGTGCCTCAATGAAGGATATGGGGAAATTGCAGGTTGTTCAAAATAGAGCGGCACGTTGTGCTTTAAATTGCTCATACAGAACTAATGTACAAGACATGCATGACAGGCTGAGATGGTTGACTGTTAGTCAAAGGTCAACTTATTTCCTATTGAACTTCATTAGAAGCATAAAATGTACACAGTCACCAAAAATATTATATAAAAGCTTATTAAAACATTGTGCTAATCATGAGTATCAAACAAGACATGCAATAGAAGGTAGGTTTAATTTACCTACAGTGAAAAGCTCTGTTATACAGAAAACTGTTATGTATAGATCTATTGTAAGTTGGAATTTACTGCCAGTTTATATTATTGAAGCGAATACTAAAGAGGGGTTTAAAAGGATGGTAAAACAGTATATATCAATTTTTCATGAGAATGTATGATGATCTACTTCTGCATTGTCTGTTCTGTTTAAGCTCTTTTCTGGGCAACTTGCATTTTCCTCATCTGATCTATGTGATGATATGATTATTTGGCCCATTCAGGCTGGGAACACATTTTGCTGTTTGGGAGGGGCTTACAGTACATGTACAGTATGTAGCAACATATTTGTTTTGTAGGCTAGTTTCTGATTTAGCCCTATTCTATAGGTTAGGTCTAAATGGGTTAAGGGAAAAAAAAAAAAAAAAACCCTTATAGGTAACCATTTATCTTGAAATGTACAATATTGTGAATTGATTTTCAAAAGTGGACTTCTAAACTTTTGTAAGTGAACTATTGTCTGTCTGTCTGTCTTATCTGTTGTATTGTATTCTGTAAGGTGTTGTACATGATGTATGTACTGGATGTGTGACGGACCCCAGGAAGAATAGCCATGCTTAGGCAAGTGCTAATGGGGATCCATAATAAAGTAAAGTAAAGTAAAGTAAAGTACTAGCCACGTTCAAGGAAAATGTAGTTTTGTTTGACTTGTTTCTTCGTTTTATTGTGTTACTCTTTGGTAAATCTGTACATTTCCACGTTTGGTCGATGCTTCATAGCCATACGAGTTTATTTTTGGAACACAGGCGATCTACGATCTCCCTATGGGGATTTCAACAACAAAAAAATAACAATGGGAAGCGGGGATAGCGCCCTCTAGCGGCAGTGATGATCAGGACTATTGTGTACCTGCAGGGCACAGTGTGAGAGCAGCACAGTTTTTCCGCTGCACGGTCCTCCGGTCACCACTAGAGGGCACTGTGGCTCCTTCTGCAGCACATAGGCTTTGACCTACAGTGCAAGAAAGAAAGAAAGAAAGAAAGAATGAAAGAAAGAAAGAGTTAAAGGAGTTATAGTCAACTTTTTCCTGAAAAACGGATGCATAAAAATAATGTCATGAAAATAATTTATAAAAAAATAAGCTTCATATATGTGTTTCTATTCAAAAATACCCACAAAAAGCGTAAAATAATGATAAAATAATCATTTTGGCCATTGTCAGACCGACACTTTGTTTACATTCTAGTCTATAGACTAGGATGTAAACAAAGTGTCGGCCCTACAATGAAAAAGTTGACTATAGCTCCTTTAATTAAAACATTTACTGATTATTTTCTAAGGATAGATTGCATTGATTAGTTCTATTAACTGTCGCAACCTGAACAGCCAATGAGAAGCCAGGGAATCTGACCTGCTGCTCCTCTGGTCTAGCAATGTCATAAAGACGCGACAGTGCGCAGCACAGCTCCTCCTGTTCGCCCCTCTCCGCGGCGATGACATCGTCCAGACGAGACGCGGGACGACTGGCGGACGGCGCGACGGCGTCCACCAGTCGCAGCAGGTCAGAGTACACCTGCTGACACAGCGCCTGGGCGTAGCTCCGCCTCTTGGCGGCGGTGTAACCGTGGCGACCGTGGCAGGGAGTGGCCGTGGTGTAGACCAGCGCCCCCCGCTGGCAGGAAGCGACCACGCCCGGCAGGAAGTGGTCACACAGCTGAGACATGAGGTCATCGTCGCCAGGCTGTGAGGATGCAGGGTCACAAGTTGAGCCCTGAAAATGAAGAACGATGTATTTCAGTGGTTCTCAACCTGTGGTCGGGACCCCGAGGGGGTTAAAATATGATTATTTTGGCCTGAAAAGGTTGAGAACCACTGATGTATTTCTGTACTACAATGATACTTTTGTAAATATGACGGCGCTCTGTGATTGGTTAAAGTATTAATTCAATCAAGCTTGAACCTGTTCCGTTGCTTTTCCCGCTATCTTCTCCCTCTTCTGATTGGATGGTCTAAGTCCCTCCCCCTCTGCCTGGCCTTTCTCATTGGTGATCTTGTGGACATAGACCAGGCAGCGCGTGATGATGTCATCAGGGGGGCGGTCCTCCAGGGCGAAGCGCAGATCAGTGTCTAGAGCTGGAGGGAGGAAGTGAAACACAAAGTAAAACAATAAAAAAGAGTGTGCTGCAGTCAAGAAATGACATGAACACACACACACTCACGCGAGGGCACACACAAAAGCATGCACACTCACACAAAAGCCCACACAAACATAGAAGTGTGCACGCACTAAAGGAATGCACTCGCACACACACCTGATCTGTAGAACCTCTGGCCTCTCTCTGATGTCATCAAACCTTTGTGGACACACTGACTGACAGCTGTCATAAACACGTCAATCACTTCCTGATCCTCCTCCTAGAATGACAGAAGAAGGAGAAGAAGAAGAAGAAGAAGAAGAAGAAGAAGAAGAAGAAGTAGAAGAAAACCTTTCAGAAAAAACTTTAACAATGGCAGATTTATAAGTTCACAACAATTCACGGTGTGGTGCATTGTGAGCTTCTAGATCGGCTATTGTTTCGGTAGGTCTCTGAACTATCCACAGCCCTCCTCTGAAACACAGAGAGAGTAGACAGAAATGGTGCCAGTGGCACAGGGGTAGAGAGTGGCCGGTAGAGGGGCCGGATAGGAACCGCAAGGTTCCCAGTTCGATCCCAGGCTCCCCCAGAGTTACTGTCAAAGTGTCCTTGAGCAAGACACCGAAACCCTAATTGCTCCAGATGAACAGGTTGATGCCTTGCATGGTTTTCTCCACCATCGGTGTATGAATGTGTGTGTGTGTGCGTGCGTGCGTGCGTGCGTGCGTGCGTGCGTGCGTGTGTGTGTGTGTGTGGCTGGTTGAATGTAATGCACAGCCATTGTAAAGTGAGGACTAATTATCCGAAAGATAATATATAATATAATATTATAATGAGCATTAGTGAGGACCAATTATATGAACGATAAGGTTAAACATGGGTGAAGTGTTCCTTTAAGGTCAGCTACCTGGGCCGTGATTGGCTGCTGCAGGCAGTAGGAAGGCGGGACAACGTTCTCATCTCTCACATATCTCCTCTCCAGCTCCTGGGTCCTAAAGCCTGCCTCATTCAGCACCTCTAGGAACATGTGGAACTGACACACCTCCACACATCCAGGCAGTGTGGCCCTGCCATACTGAGGACCTACCAGAGCCTAGAGCACCCCCATGTGGACACAAAGAGAACAACATGATGACCTGCCAGAGCCTATAGCGCCCTCCATGTGGACACAGAGAGAACAACATGTTTTTTTGTTCAGGCCAAGGACTCCTTAGCTGAGATAGAGAGAGAGAGAGAGAGAGAGAGAGAGAGAGAGAGAGAGAGAGAGAGAGAGAGAGAGAGAGAGATGAAGCAGGGACCCCCCACAACATGTGGTATGCAATTGTGTTGCTGTTTCATAGATAGCCTTTTAGTGAAAATACTCGATCTACAAGCTCATAAGCTGAGGTGTCATGAGCTTGTAGATCTGCTATTGTACTCAAAGTGTTGCGATGCAACACGTTGTCAGCTTGTAGATCTGCTATTCCCAAAGGATTTTGTGAACTAAACCAGTAAGACTCCCTAAATCGGGAGATGAACGACCGTCATACATAAACTTTGGAAGGCAAAGGTAGCCAATCAGGAGGGAATATGGGAAATGGGACAGATCCATGTTGATGACATGACTGTAGAGATACTGTGTACCGCTTTGCACGATTTTAGGGCAAAATCTGTAGGAGCAGTGTCCAAAAATGTGTTTTTAAAAGATCGGCCAGATGGTGGCGCTAGATGGGACAGATGCATTTTGATGACATGACTGTAGAGATACTGTGTACAGGTTTGCGTGATTTTAGGGCAAAATCTGTAGGAGCAGTGTCCAAAAATGTGACTTGCAAGAATGGGCCTCATGGTGGCGCTAGAAGAGGGCCATGTGAGAAATGAGGTGGGGGTTGTGGTTTGGCAGCCAAGGAGTGTGTGTACAAAGTTTGGCATGGATCGGGGCAACGGTGGCAGAGATATGAGTAGGGGAAAAGTGTGACGTGTGACGTGACTGACAGAGGGACGGTCTGACTGACAGCAGGAGGAGGTTTTGATAGTGGTGAAATCTCGCTTTTTCGAACGACCATCATTTCGACAACGGAGCGTCGGGAGGGTTAGCGACTCAGGTTTGGGTGTCGAAAAGATGACACATAGAAACAGCGAAACGCTCCCTTTGATAGTAACCAAGGACGTGCTGGCCATTGGGAAACGAACGGTCGGTTCATTCCCGGCCGGTCCAGGCCGGCCATTAGGAAAGAAAATAAAATAAAATGTCGGCCTTCGTTCCATTTTGGGGGCTGGGCGGCCAACAAAGTAAATCGTCACTGTCGGGCAGAAACCTTGTATCTCCAAGTTTCAAATTTGTACATTTTTTTGCAAAGCAAAGCCCTGCTTCATCATACAAGGCCATCGCACAAAAGTAGTGAAAACAGCAGATCTACAAGCACACAATGCCTCGCGGTGCGAGGCGTTGTGTGCTTGTAGATAGGCTGTTTTCACTTGTTTAAATCATTTTTAAAATGATAAATACAAAACAAACGGTTTTGGACATACAAGGTTTCCACCCGACAACGACGAAATATAACTCATGTAATTGGCCCACTGGCTTGTCACTTGTCATGAACTGAAATGGCAAATCTTTGAGTAGCAGCAGCGCTATAGAGAGATCTCTCTCTATAGCGCGCAACGAGGGCCTCTCCAACTCTTTTTCCCGGGCTGTATCAGGGGCCCAGCATGTCCCTGATAGTAACTGCGACCTAATGATGACTACTTTTGCTTTTGGTACTTTTAGTACATTTTGATGCCAACACTATTGTACTTTTATTACATTTTTTAGACTGAACTTGTTGCGACCGTTAGGTCCAGGTTACTTACACTTATACTATCCAAACCTCCACCGGCTGTCAGTCCGTCAGTCAGTCAGTCAGTCAGTCAGTCAGTCAGTCAGTCAGTCAGTCAGTCAGTCAGTCACGTCACACTTTCCCCTACTCATATCTTCGCCACCGTTCCCCCGATTCATGCCAAACTTTGCACACACACTCCTTGGCTACCAAACTTCATTTCTCACATGTCCCACTTCTAGCTCCACCATGAGGCCAATTCTCGCAAGACACATTTTTGGACACTGCTCCTACAGATTTTGCCCTAAAATCACGCAAACCGGTACACAGTATCTCTACACAGTCATGTCATCAAAATGCATCTGTCCCATATAGCACCACCATCTGGACGATTTTTGAAAAACACATTTTTGGACACTGCTCCTACAGATTTTGCCCCAAAATCACGCAAAACGGTACACAGGATCTCAGTCATGTCATCAAAACGCATCTGTCCCATCTAGCGCCACCATCTGGACAATTTTTGAAAAACACATTTTTGTACAGTGCTCTTACAGAATTTGCCCTAAAATCATGCAAACCGGTACACCATATCTCTACAGTTATGTAATCAAAACGCACCTGTCCCATCTAGCGTCACCATCTGGACGATTTTTGAAAAACTATTTTTTTGTCTGTGTGTCGCTTATCTCCCGATTAGGGAGTTTTACTGGTTTTAACAGACTATTTCTGCAATAGGCTATACTTTAAAGGACCTACACCATGAATTTTCACTTTTTCTATTTTAAAACCTTTTTTTGGGGTCCCACTGGCACCTTCTATCCTCACAAAGTCCTATTTCTGTACATTGTGTCTTTCTCTGGTTTTGGGAAGACAGAGATGAAAAGCTTTCCACGGGTTCTCAGAACAGTGCTGTTCTGAGAGTTGACGCATGTGACGTCACACGCGTTTCCCGTTTTTTTTTCAGAGTCAAAAAAAAATTTTTTTTCAATTTTTTTTTTTTCAAAAATGTTTTTTTTCAGAACTTTTTTTTCCAAAAAAATTATTTTTTTCAATTTTTTTTTTCAAAAACTGTCAAAAAGCCAAAAAAAAATTTTTTTTTTCAAAAATTTTTTTTTTCAAAACTTTTTTTTTTTTTCAAAAAAACTTTTTTTTTTCAAAAACTTTTTTTTTTCTTCAAAAAACGTCTTTTTTTTCAAAACACTTATTTTTTTTCTGGAAAAACCCCACTAGATGCGCCCCTGAGCAAACAGAGGCCGTTTTGGTATTGCAGCTGGAGAGCCTCATTATAGTAGAGCTAGAACAAACAAAAAGAATGGTCAGAGTGTTTGTTGAGGGTTAAAACCTGTCTAAGACTCAATTTTGAGCATATATTTATACAAAAAATATAGTTTTAAAAGCATGGTGTAGGCCCTTTAACTTGAGCAAAAAAAAAAGAAGAAAAAATGAGAGTACTTCTTTACCAGTAGATAGGGTCCAGTCCTGTTGTCTCTACATTGTTGGATCAGCTTTAGTCTGGTGTTCTGATCAGGCCAACGACTCTGATCACTGGATTCATACGGATCAATGACCTGTAAACATAGGACTGTTACAATTATTACATAATCGTCTAATCGCGATTATTTGACATAATCGTGATTATGTTTCATAATCGTTTCCATGTTGAAAGTTTTTCATATATAATTTTTTTTAAGAAAAAATTGTGGAAATAGCCGATCTACAAGCTCACCAATACAAACCCCAAAATCAATCCTCCAGTTCTAGGCAACACAGAAGAGGAGGAACTTTTTTTCTATTTCCACACAACTCCTCTAAGGTAGGCCTATATTAATGACATAGTTCAATATTGAAAATGGGTGGTCTTCCCCTTTAAGTTTCAGTTTTCATGTAAGTGGCAGGCAGGGACCTTCCTCCAATCGAGGAAGGCCCCACTTTATACTGATTGGAGCAAAAAAAAAGTCCAAATATGGACAAAACACTTCAGACTAAATAGTAATCTGAATATGGACCCATTTTGTTAAAATTAAAATAAATGACAAGGCCACCCCGCACAGTAAAGGTCTTAAAGGGATGTTTCACTTAAAAAAAAAGAAAAAAAGAAAAAAAAAAAAACGTTTTGTCATTTTATCGTCTAATCAGGCTTTTGGGAACACCAAGGAAATGTTTTGAAATGTGGACGATAAAATGACAAAAAAAAATTGAAAGTGAAATATTTCCAACCCAACTCCCTTGGGAAACTTTGTGGGAGGCAATCAAAGTTGGGGTCTCAATGACTTTACTATACGAGACAAACAAAATGATGTAGCATGTGAGATGTCAAACTTCTTTTCTTGGTTTTCATGATTCTGAATCCATTGCAAGCATTTGTTTTGCACAAAAACATTCCTTGGGCTAAAAACTACAACAAAGGTTCATCAATAGACACATTTTGTGGAGAATTTCATTGCCTATAAGAAGTGCCAGTCATCAGAACAAACTGCTGCCATTGGCTGAATATATGGGCCAGGAAACGGAGTCATGGACCTCCTCTGAGAACATACTATTGGTTGCTATTGGGGGACTGGGAGACGACTGAGACAGGACTAGAAGCTCCAATTGGGTGAAATGAAGTGTCAAAGTGTCAATCATAGTTTGGGGGCCATTTTGTGACCAAACAAAGGGTTATACTGAAAATGTGGACTGGATATACATGCAAAACACTGTGAAGAATTGTCTGTCGTCGTCATCACGTTTGTATATCTGGCAATGGGAGAACAGTGATGGCATGAAGGAAAACATGGTTTGGACTATTTTCAATCAATGGCTTGGATTATGTGTACTTTCCACGAAATAAGAACAACATTATTGTGGAAATAGATCATGTTGTTGGACTAGAAACCAGTTTTGAACGTGAGCAATAACTTTATCAACATTTGTTTGTTTATGTATGTTGGACTTCAACGTTGATAGTAGCGCGACCACGGGATTTGCAGCTCTGTAATCACAAGACTCGTGGCTTTCTATAGGTATGCGACATGCCCGTTTAGGTGAAACACACGCTTGCGTGGACGTGAATGTTTGTCAAAGTACGGTCGGCGGGCCGAGAACTGATAAGAGGTTAATGGCAAACATTTTTAATCCAGATCTAAAAAATAAAGGTCCAGTGATCTCTCTTCCCAATCCACACGTGGCTGCTCTTCTGCAATGGGGGCCCTGTCCAGGGATCTCTGCCCACAACCCAGACATTACTTCTCTATGGGAATGAGGGTGATCAGCTCTTCAGCTTCCTCCACTGCTACAAGGTATTTAAATAAGGTGGAATTAGAATATGGGTCAGTTAATCGGTTTAGGAATATATAATGGGACCTATCAAAGGTATTTCTTCAATGTGCACTAAATCATGTTATTGAGTCATTTAATAGCCCCCCCCCCCCCCCAAAAAAAGGGTTAGGGTTAAAAAAATGTCTCTGCAATATTTCAAGGTTTGGTTGTCGCAATATTGCATGTTCAGAAACATACTGTTCTATTTAGATGGCTCAATAACGGTATACAGTGTACACTTAAAAAAAAGCAACAGAGCAGAAATGTATTTTCCCAAAGCGATAACTCAGAAATGGTATGTCATGAGCATGTCCAGCCAGGAGACTCATTGTCTCTAACCCATTCCACTGAAGCCCCGGCTTCCAGGTTGGCTCCCCTGGCTGGTGCAATGAGACGGCCGGCTGGAATTGCATGTTAGCAATATTGCCTAACACTTTCTTTTTTCCATATACCTTGTAGTGAAGCAACTTTCTCAAGTGCTCTGGCTTCTGCTTCGATCCGCCCAGAAGCGTCATCCAATGTGTCTGCCAGTGTTGGTGCCTCCATCACCCACCAGGTCGCCACAGAATATGATAACTACGTTCTGTTGATGAGGGAATTATCAGATCTTTCGTCGGAAGACGAAGAACTGACACTTGCTCTTCACGCAAGCCTCCTAAACATAATAATCACTGCCAGTTTATTGTAATTCAACACACTGTATGCATAAAAGAGCACTTCACCCCTTAATAAATGGCCCTCACTAATGCTCATAGGATGTGACTAAATTGCGGTGTACCCTGTCAACAGTTTAGAGTTAATGGTGGGGGGTAAAGTGGTCTTTTGTTTATACAAATCTAGTCCTCCCCCAGCAGATTTGAAATGAAAACCTTGCTATAGATTTTCTAATCATGCTAATTTGTTTTTCAGTGCCCAATCGGCGAAGGCAGTCCCCATCAAGGACATCCTGATGGAGTTGTCATCCAAAATAACGATGCAGTCACGTAGCAAGTTTAATATCAACCGCTCAGCGGTTTTGGACGGGGCCTTTCCGCGGCTTCAAGAGGGCCTCCTACGACCCCACCACCACCATGAGTGTGAAGTTTTCTGACGATCTCGGGCGGAATGAGGAGGCGGTTGACTTGGGGGGGGCTGAGGAGGGAATTTCTTCGCCTGTTGATGGAGGCTTTGGCTACAAGCCCAATGTTCGATGGGGCTCTTCGAAAGAACTTGTCGCTGAACGCTGCAGGTAATTTTGTTTTCCTTGTGTATTGGCATTAAACTTGGGAATGCCTATACATTGTAATCGCTTTTGAAACGGGAACAAATCTGTCAATTTAGAGGCTACTGTGTGTGTGTGTGTGTGTGTGTGTGTGTGTGTGTGTGTGTGTGTGTGTGTGTTAAAACCTTCTAACACTGTTTTTCAACCACACTGATTTTAGAGCACATGGAGAGGACCACTACTTCCTGGCTGGCGTGGCGATTGCGGTCACCTTTTTCATGGAGGCCCGCCACCTTCATTCCTGTCCGACACACTGTTTACCTGCTTGGCGTCTGGCAATCATGCTGCCAGGCCTCTTCTAGAGGAGATCCAAGACAAGGAAGACTTTGACCAAGTTAAACAGGTCAGTTTTGTCTTTGTGATGAAGTTTACATTTTACAAAAAGTCACTGTACAGAGTAAATTAACCTAACAACATTATGAAAAAATAAATATTTGTTGTTCACACAAAGGTGAATAATCATAGATGGAAATGTTGTCTTCAGATGTGCGATGTCATGCATTCACCTACAAACTGTCATTTCAGCTCTCCGAGAGTTCAACTTATGAGGACCTTGTTTCCTGTATCTCCAGCGAGAGGATGACGTCATATTTGGACCGGATCGGTTGCGCAGACTGGAAGACAAGGACAAGCTTCTCCGTGACATCCTGATGTCCGAGGTGGTCACAAGAGTTGCAGCCCCTTTTGAGCAGTATTAATATCTCTTCATATTATATAATGCATCGCAAAACTTGAACCTAAAGTAACTGTGGATCGATGTTTGCAAAGAAGACTACAAAGATTTACTTGCACTCAAAGCCTCGAAATGGGAGATCTACAAGCTCTCACCGCATCACATAGTCTAATGCCCCATCAAGCTCTCAGAGGAGGGAAGCAACAAGATGACGAAGGAGGAAGCTGTGGTCTTGTTCTGGAGGGACTTCTTGATGGATGCAGAGGGTACGAGCAAGTAGACTCATGAACTGTATCATGCTCATACATTTCAATGTCAAATGGTGATTGCAGAAATAAAATAAAACTTTTTAAATTTTTTTTCCAACAGAGGAGGGTCCTGCAAAGCTCCAAATGATCCTGGCTTTTGCTAGTGGTGCAACAGTGATCCCGCCGATTGGCTTCAAACCGCCCCCATCCATCCAGCGTTCTTCATCAGGCGGAGGAAGGAGCTACGTCCGTCTCCACCCTTCCAATTGCAAACACGTGCATAAACTGTCTGAAGCTGCCCCTGCATGACCAATACTCTGTGTTCAAAGAGAGGATGGAATTTGCACTAACACCCAAGGTTTTGGTGGACGCTACATTTTTTGTTTATGATTTAATTGTAAAGGTCAACTTTTCCACTTCAACCCATCTTCCTATAATAGGTCCTCAAAGTTCATAATAAAATGGCAAAAACTTTCTGTCCAAGTCTCTTAGGAGAGCTTTAGGAAGTTCAGAAAACCATAATCTTGTGACATCGTTTGACAATTTTTAACCATATTTTTTGAAAAACTGTTTATTTTTGCAACTTTTCACAAATAGAAAGCCTGCAATGTTTCCATTAGCTTGGATTCCCCATCGATGTCACAATTAGCCTAGATGGGTTTCTGAGACAGACCCAGTAGGAGAAAATGCTATTTTATCATGAACATTAGTGAGGACCATTTATATGGAGATGGGTTGAAAAGTGATGAAATCGAAGGGGTGTGTGTGTGTGTGTGTGTGTGTGTGTGTGTGTGTGTGTGTGTGTGTGTGTGTGTGTGTGTGTGTGTGTGTTTTTCTTTTTTCTTTTTTTTAGTTAAACACCCCATCAAGCTTTGAATTCATGGAGACATACTTGAAATCATGTAGGGTGCATTAGGATCTTTATGCTTAACCCAATCATTCAATGCTTCATGGGGTGTGTAATTGATATGACTTATTTATTTTAAAGGAGTAGTTCACCCCCAAAATGACTTTTTTTCTATTGATTACTCAGGCCATGGAGAGTAGAGTTCAATAATATTTTTTGGTTTTTGTCGCATTCCTAAGACAAAAATGTGATAACAATAAATTTACCCCCATTGATTCCGGATGGTGACCCGTTTCGAAACGGGTCACCATCCGGAATCAATGGGGGTAAATTTACTCGAATCAAAATTTTGTCTTTGGAATGTGACAAAAAACTAAAAATATTATTGAACTCTACTCTCCATGGCCTGAGTAATCAATAGAAAAAAAGACATTTTGGGGGTGAACTACTCCTTTAATTTGACTTTTTTCTTGACAAACTATAGGGCATAGCAGTCGGTGTTGTTTACTGGTGCCACTCAAATTGGCCTTTTTTCCCCCCCCAGGCTTTCACAAATGTCTAATTTCTAAGCTTTGACTAAAGCTATCCAGGATCCTGGTGAATCATGGCCATAAAACCTTTGAATATTTCAATAAATCCCCTTTGTTAAAAAAAAAAGAAAACAAATCTTTTCACAGAATCAAAGGTTTTATGTATCCTGGATGGCTTGAAGTTGGAAAAGGATATGGGGGAAATGAATGGCCCTTTTTCTGTGGCACCGGTAATCCACGCCCACTGCTATGTGCTTTGTCTGTGCCATTCTGGTGGCAGATACTTTTATATTTTTATTGACCTGGGTAAAATTTATTTCTGAACTAAGCCTTGTGGGTTTTTTATAGTTTCATGCCCTTGTCTCCGACAGGCCACTTTGTGGGTCCCCTTGAGTGTATGGCCCAGTGTATGTCTTTAGTTGACCTTTAAAATCCCTCGGTGGGGGGAATCAATGCATCATGATGGGCTGTTTGTTTCCCTTAAGAGCCGTTTGTAGTTCTGCATGCTTTTGTGTACGTTTTGGGTGAGAGTACTTGCAGTAATTACGTCGCCATGTTCGTCTACGGTTTGTGCGTGCCGACATGCTCTCTGCTCCTATTCTGCTCTTGTTGGGGCCGCGCTCCACATATTGCGCTTCGCAGCACAAAGCACACAAGAGATTCTCAGCACCGCCGACCAGGATTTCACTCAAATGTCTGTCATCCACACAAGTCTTTTATAAATACTTTGTCAGTTAACATATCACCAGCCAGTCAAGGGAGATAAGATTGGAAACGTTTTTTTGGCTGAATAAACCACTCACCTCGAGTAGCCCCCATCTCTCGAATCGGGTGATTAATCAATGACTGTGAAATGTCTAGTTTTGTAATTTTGAGAGTGAATGTGAAATGTAGTGCCTCAATGTTGATGCCTTGCATGGTGTCCATTTGTAGTCTAATCTTGGTGGACAGCAGAACCTCTGCCCCATATTTTTCTCTGCCCATTTGTTACAAATGCCCAATGTTCTAAAAATAAAAACTGTTGAACATAATCTTGGATAGTTTTTCTCAGCAAATCACCTAAACCCAACACAACTAACGGCACACAAATGGTTGAATTTGTATTTCCACAAAGGGTTAAATGTGTTGTGTTTCAAGCAAAAGTTAATCATTCTGAATTAGTATTCTCATTCACTCTGGCCCTTTAGTGTCATTAAGGAATTGTATTCTCTGTGGGTTTTAGTGTGTTTAGTCTTTATCATGACCAAGTGCTGTTGAGAATGGCGAACCGCACCACTGAACCGTTCATGTTTTTTCCCCAGATATGTTGTTGGGCTTTTATGCCTTTATTGACAGGACAGTAGACTGACAGGAAACGGGGAGAGAGAGTGACACACAGCAAATCTGGACGGGCCCGGGGATCGAAACAGCGACCCACTGCAGGCTACACAAAGCCTACTGTATGTGGGATACGCCCAGACCATTTTGAATTGCTGTCCGTAAGTTATCAAAGAACAATTTCACTGGTCAGTGTCTTCCATCTCATCAAACCTCATCCTCTTCCTTCTCATCATCATTATCATCACTGAGGACAGCCAACAGGTCAATGAGAGATTGGGGAAGAATTGGCCCACAAGAGCAGACAGGCTCCAAAGTCCCTCCTTCCGTCTTCTGCCACCCCTGACCTTTGTCATAGGTTTAGGCCCCCACAAGATTGGCTCAGCTGCTCGCTTGTAACAGGCCACTCACTCTATAGTTCACCCACTGGATGTGGGGGGCCATATTGGCAGAGGGGCAGGCGGGCAAAATGTACTCTAGACCTGCTGCAGAGGGTCTTGTCTTCTCCCACCATTTTCTTCAGCATCTTGGTCCTAGTCTGGTCGACTGACCAGCTTCCAGCTGCTCCTGCACTTCCGGCTTCAACTTGCACTCATTACCCAGCTGGCTGTAGAATGATTGTTACGATTATTGCTAAATTTGGTCTCTCAAAATGTTGCATTATACATAATGCAACAATGCAACATTTTGCGAGAAATGCTTGGCGATGAGTGTAAGTTGAAGCCGGAAGTGCAGGAGCAGCTGGAAGCCTTCACATGTGTGATGTAAAATCAAGCATGTGATACATCAGTGAACCATGGTAGGAGCAAGATGCTGAAGAAAATGGTGGGAGAAGACGAGACCCCCTGCAGCAGGTCTAGAGTGCATTTTGCCCGCCTGCCCCCTCTGCCAATATGGCCCCCCACATCCAGCGGCTGAACTACAAGCGAGCAGCTGAGCCAATCTTGTGGGGGCCTAAACCTATGACGAAGGTCAGGGGTGGCAGAAGACGGAAGGAGGGACTTTGGAGCCTGTCTGCTCTTGTGGGCCAATTCTTCCCCAATCTCTCATTGACCTGTTGGCTGTCCTCAGTGATGATAATGATGACGAGAAGGAAGAGTATGAGGTAGAGTTTGATGAGATGGAAGACACTGACCAGTGAAATTGTTCTTTGATAACTTACGGACATCGATTCAAAATGGTCTGGGCGCATCCCACATACAGTAGGCTTTGTGTAGCCTGCAGTGGGTCGCTGGTTCAGATTTGCTGTGTGTCACTCCCCATCTCTCTCCCCGTTTCCTGTCAGTGTACTGTCCTGTCAATAAAGGCATAAAAGCCCAAAAACATATCTGGGGGAAAAACATGAACCCCATGGGACATGAGTTGGGCAACAATACTAAATCTTGACACTAGACACCATTAGGGTACTAAGAAACATGTCATGTGACCTTATACATGTTGTACAAAGAGAAATATAGATGTGATTTGAATATTTTCTGCAATTCTTTTGCTGTTTCTGCCATGAAGTAGTGTCAAATGTGCTTGAATTTTAATAATAACCATGTTAATGAGTTCCTTGGGTGAAAATGATGTGGGGAAAATGTGTTGATTTGTCTCTGTATGTGTTTACTTCAAGGGTTATGGTATTTTCTATTATCTCCATCTTATGTTTTGTTTTGGAGATAGGTGAAAGAAAGGGTTAAAATGAACCCCAAGCGACATTGATTGACCACGGCAACAAGAAGAAATATTGACTATACACCATTAGGGTTCAAAAAACATGTGGTATAAAAAGAATACACCTTAGTTTATTTGTACAAAGAGAAATATAGAGGTGTGTGTTTGAAAAATTTCTGGTCGTTTTTCGCTGTTTCTGTCCTGAAATAGGGTCAAGATGTGCTTGAATGTTAAACATTATGACGTAAATGAATTCCTCGTATCAAAATCATATAGAAAGAAAATTGTTCATTTGTCCCTGTACGGTTATTTACTTCAAGGGTTATGGAATTTTATGTTATTTCCACAATCAATGTTCTGTTTTAAGTATAAAGTTATTAAATATGTCAGTAATTATGTGTCATGTCTACCATGTGCAACTTCAAAGCCTAAAAGCCAAACCGAAATGTAATTGTTAACGACATAAACACAATTCACCCTTTGCCAAGTCCTGCCGGTTGTCCCGCCCATCTTCACACCCATTGGTTGATGTGTCTTGGTGGGACACTGGGTGGGACATTCCATCCACAACCATTTTTAATTCAGTTGTTTCGCTTATTGTTATTCTGTGTGTTTCAAACTTGGTTTCATTAAAATGGAGCTGCTCAGTGGCAGTATAGTGACTCAGCATGTTTTTAAATGTTTTTATTTCTCCAAAGATTATGTTAACACATCTGTTGCCATGGCTTATTTCTGTCTGTACTGTGCTCTTGCCATGTTTTTGACCAACTTCGAAGACAGCCTCAGCATTCAGTTTTATCGTGACAAACAACACACCGAATGAAAGAGGAGATTCTCTAGTTTCACCCGGTCCAAGAACCATGTTTCTACGATGTTCGCTTCTGTATTTATAGGCCAGACAAAAAAAAAAAAGCGGCCAAAAATGACCCCTTTTTAGACCTTGTTTTGAGAAAAACAGCTTTTAGTGAATGATACTGTATCAGGCTGAAAACTCACTTGATCTTTTTAGCTTTGACTTCAATGACTTCAATATTGTATTTACAGTATTTTTCCTTCAAAGAAATACAAAAGAATAAGACAAATAAGTGTTTTTTATTTTGTTTCTTTACCGTTTTCAATCAAGTGTATTCTTGCTAGTTCAGTGTTTCTCTGGCTTGTTCACATTGTTTCTCACATTGTGCGTGTGCGCGCGTGCATGCGTGCGCCTGTATGTGTGCACGTTCACAGTTCAGAGTCTGCATGCGTGCTCGTGTGCGTGTGCATGTTCACAGTTCAGAGGCTGCGTGCGTGTTCACAGTTCAGAGGCTGCGTGCGTGCACGTGTGAGTTGAGATGAGGCCGGTCAGAAACAGCGGGCAAGGAAAGTTTTCAGTTCTCCAAAGGGAAGTCAGTAGGCTCCTCTGCACGAACCACTACCTATAAATATAGAAAAATAAAATCCATTTACAATACAATGTGTCTCACACGCACACGCGCACACACACACACACACACACACACACACACACACACACACACACACACACACACACACACACACACACACACACACACACACACACCACAATACATGTTCTCTATCCCTCTCTCTCTCTCACACAATAAAATACATTTCCTCTATCCCACACACACACACACACACACACACACACACACACACACACACACACACACACACACACACACACACACACACACACACTTTCTTTCTTTCTATCCCTCCCTCCCTCTCTCTCTCTCCTTCATTTCTCTCCTCCCTCCCTCTTTCTCTCTCCCTATCCCTCCCGCCCTCTCTCTCTTTCACACACACACACACACACACACACACACACACACACACACACACACACACACACACACACACACACACACACACACACAATACATTTTCTTTCTATCCCTCCCTCCCTCCCTCTCCTTCATTTCTCTCCTCCCTCCCTCTTTCTCTCTCTCTCACACACACACACACACACACACACACACACACACACACACACACACACACACACACACACACACACACCCCAAGAGAAAACATTTTCTCTCTCTCTTCCTCCCCCCTCCTCTCTCTCTCTCACACACACACAAACCACAATAACCGTTTTACTAAACAATAATCTTACCTTCAGGGGCATCACGTGACACATGATGGTCATCATCATTATCTCCAACAGTATCGTCTGATTCTGAGTCTAAATAAATAACAGATGGGAGGGGGAAAAAAGCACAAATCAATTTACACCTTTAGCCTAAAAGTTTTAGGGGTTTAGAAGACACATTTATCCTACCCAGAGCAACTTAGATTATAAAACATACATTGATTCATCTGACGATTATATATAGGCTATATATATATATATATATATATATATATATATATATTCTGAGAGCTGAATGGACTCTCCGACATCTGTGAATGATTGAATAGATACATTCTAAATGTAATCGTGGATCACTACTATACCGGCAGTTCGCGATACAAATACAACTTCAGAAACAGAAGGGGGGGGGGGAGAAAGAAAGAAACATTTACCTAACGAGCTGCTGGTTTGGCACGTTCACGACGGGGCCTGTGTGTGGGCTGCGGGCCGTCCCCGCAGCCAGCTGGGGAGAAGCGACCGGGTCCGCCTCTGGTGGTTCTGGCTCCGGTTCTGGCTCACAGAAACCTCCGACTCAGTGTCAGGCCTCGGGGCAGAATGCTGTATTGGCTGTATAGGGCTCTCTCATAGGGCTCGATCATCATGTCCACTCGTCCAGGGCTCAGTGGGTCAACCCGCGGTCGCGGTGTTGCGCTGTTGCGCTGAGTCGGATTACCTCCGTAGTTGAAGTTGGAACCAGACAAGAACGCGATCCACAGTGAGGAGAGGCCGCCGTCCGATGGCTCCACTATGGACGCGTACATATTGCATTCTGCTCCGAGGTCTCTCGCTCTCTCTCTCTCTGTGACAAATGTCCGACTACAACTCGCTCAAACAGGTATGTTTTAGACTCCATTATATAGGTTCAGGCGATGGATTCTTCCTTTGATCGTGGCTGTTTGTTTTGTATTCCAGGGTCGAAGGAACGCAAAAGTAGATTGTCTAGCTGCTGCTGTAGCGCCACCGTCTTTTGACATTGTTGTGATGACTGATGAAGTAGAAAATGTTTGTCACAGTGACCCACTAATGCCAGGACATTCACAGCAGCCCGTGATAGCACTAGAGTTAGTTGTGATGACGATGATTATGAGGAAGAATATGTTGTTTGTCACCGCGACCGACTAATTCCAGGGCTGCATAGCAGCCCGTGATCTAGAGTTATTGTTTTGACCTGGGGGAAACACCCTGGATTCAATCCATTGGTTTCACACAACAGGGCTTCCACTAATCTGACAATAGCGCCATCGTGTGTAATAAAGGTGCAATTGACTAGCCTAATGCACGGAAAGCAGTTCAAAGCAGTGAAATGCATTTCTGGTTTAGAGCGAGTAATGAAGTTAGATATTTGAGCCATTTGAGCCATAGTTTAGCAATATTGTGGTTCATGGGAAGCATTTGTATTTGTTTTTGCTCACATCACTTGTTGAATATGTGATTTCTGACTTTTTTTTAATCACAGAAGCACCAAAATTTGTCACAAGATGGGGGAGAGTGTAATTAACCTAATTAAGTAATTAAACCCAAACTCGGGAAACTCGGGGTTGGCACAGCGGTCTATTTGAAATCAAACTCGGGAAACTCGGGGTTGGCACCATATGTGTTAATAGCAAAGTCAACATAGAAAAGCTGGAACCAGGGCAGTACAAGGCAGATAGAGCCTGCTGGTTGGTCAGTCAGGGACCAACCATATAGCTAACAAAGGGTGAATTGAATCGTTGATCGCAATTATTTGAGTGACATAATCGGCATGTAAAATGTCATGATCGTGACAGCACTATGTAAACACACACGCACGCACGCACGCACGCACACACACACACACACAATATTTGCTGTTAAAGTAAAGGTGCTTTCACACAGACTACGTGGAATCTGTGTGATCACAGGTATCTCATTCATGTTCAATGGGGGCATGGATGACAGTCTGTCGTTACGTATAGAACAGAATTCTGTCTGTCACAGCTCATGGTGCGTAGGTGTGTCTTGGATGTTGCTGCTTTTGTTTGACAGTCGCTGTTTGGATCACTTCCCTGTAATGTCCCACAGCCACACCCATCCGCATAACAGTGATGTTTTCATTAGCTTCACGGATCTCCAAACGGATCAGATTTGAATTAAAGTCGGTTGAGATTAACTTTATTCAAATTGGAACTGTCCTTCTCAGGCTGTGACTGAGGCTGGATAAAAGGTCCTTATGTCTGCAATAGTGAAGTCTGGCAAATTAACTAAATAGGTTTGATTTTGGATTTTAGGTGTTTATTCTTTTTTTTCCATAAGAGTGTATGTTTGAGAACCTTCTTGTTGCAACAGGTATCCATTTTAGAATCATTAAACAGCTTAAATTAGTTTGTAAACAGAGCTGTGTTTTTGTGTTTCCTTAAACCCAGCAAGCACGGTCAACATTACCAACAATAACAATAATCCCATAGTCCATATGACGTCCTGGTAATGACGTCAAGATCATCCCCATACAGGCTGGCCTAGTTCTGAACGTCACCGTAGTCACCGGAGGACGTTATCATAACGTCATCATGACGTCATTTGGCTTGCAGGGCACCCTTCTGGGGGTTGGAGACACACATTAACATGTCAAAGCCAACATTTACATCTGCAGTTTCTGTTGGCTAATGTGTCGTTGTTCTCAGGTTTCAGCTGCAGATCACCACCAATAGGTTAGGACGGGTGAGGGGTGGAATTAACAATCAATTGTTCACACCCCTTACCTGACTGCCAGAGTGTGACAAACTTTGAGAGCCCTTTACTCAGACTCTTGGTTTGAGGTTTAACTACATTCAAATAAACATAATCTTCTTCAAATATTTTCAGATTTCAATGAATGACACGTCATTTGAAAGCTTATATTCTGTACTTTCATGATCTGCAAAAATGCAATGCAGACAGTTTTCTCCAGCCTCGGTCACAGCCTGTCAGATACGGCACATCAGCCACAACTTTGCCGTATCGTACTAAAGTCGGACTGGAAACTTGGAAATGAAGGGGATGCGTGCAATCACGCATATTTCACGTAGTGTGTGAAAGCACCTTTATAACATTGTTGCACACTAGGGCATTAATGACTTGTGATTTTTGCAAGTCGACTCGACTCAGTAAAAAGTTGAGTTGAAGTCGACATTATCTTTTGATGACGTCATCACATTACACACGACCCCCCAATTATTTTGGGGGGTCCCCAGATGATTAACTTAATGTGAAACATTGTTTTCTCATTCAACTGTAAACAAACCAACATAAAGTTTAAGTTTAAAGAGGGTATCTTCACATTTCTAAAGTGCCAATTTAAGGACTTTTTAATACCTCTAAAATGACAAATTAAACATTGTCCAAATTGTCAAATATATGGAGGCAGAAATTAGAATAGAATAGAATAGAGCATTTTTCTACTTCTTTTTTTCAACTTCGACTTTCGACTTTCTCTGGTGGGAGTCGACTTGTTTAATGAAGTCGACTTGTCGACTTTTTCGTTAATGCCCTACTGCACACACATATCAAGGATTGAGCATGTTTGTGAACGCACGCACGCACACACGCACGCACGCACGCACATATGCACGCACGCACTCCCTCACCTTGAGCTGTGGTCTCAGAGTGCGTCTGCAGTGTTCTCTGAGTCTGGGAAACACGTCCTGCCTGAGAGCGGTGCGTTCATCCTCTGAATCTATCAAACACGCATTTTAAACATCAGGGACGTGCAGAGAATGTTAGAGAGGCAGGGGCTGACATTTGTAAAAGGGCCTTTAGGTGAAAATATCGAAAAATAGCAGACCTCCAAGCTCATGAGGTTGGCTATTTTCGATGCTTGATTTCTACACAGAGAGGGCAATTCTTAAAACATAAGATACTGCTTTAGGAGCAAGTTTAGGAGAGTTTGGACAAAGCAATTCTCTTGAATGCTGCCTTCCGTTATGATTTTTTTTTTTTAATCATAGTAAAAAAAGAAAAAAAAACTTTCATGGTCTGGAGAGGGCACTTTTTTACAGACAGATAAAAGGGCAGGGGCTCAAGCCCCCTTTAATGTCTATGTGTGCACATGCCTGTTAAACATGTACAGGCTTACAACATGAAAAATACGCAAAAACAAACTGGACATGCACATTCATGATTTTTCCATTCTGCTATTTTTGAAAAGCCAAAGTTTAAAATTAAGGTTAAAGTGGTTAGAAGCTAAAGTGACACAGATGCTTTAGTTAGTGTTGATAGTGATAAATCTTTGGGCTCTATTTTCGGCCATGCCTTACCCCTTATCCCCAGACTCTTTTGCCATTTTTTTGTTACTATTTTGAAAAACATTCAAATAGCTCATCTAGAAGCTCACACGTGTCGATGTAGACCAGCTATTTGAAGTATTTTGAAACGTTTTCGTTGTTCTTTTTTCTTTCATACAGATAGTAATGTAATGACATCCTTACCTTCAGGGTTGGAGAGCAGGTATAATTTAATACAATCAGACTGAGATGGTTCCATTTCAGAAAAAAGAAAAGAAAAATTAAAAGTATATATATTTTTGTGTTACTCCTTTGTCATTTGTCTGACGTTAAATCCATATTAGTCCAGCTACAGACTGAAGACATTTACGCATCGGGATGTAAATGAATGTTAGAATAATGATGATGAAATGTACTTCCATCAGCGCTCTCTGTCGAGGTGGTTCAGAGGTCTAGACAGGAAGTTCTGCTAACAATGTTCTCTCTACTGCTCTGAATGTCACACGCCCACTGCTCTCTCTCTCTCTCTCTCTCTCTCTCTCTCTCTCTCTCCCTCTCTCTCATTCTGACTGTTATATCGAGGCAAACCGTCAAAACAGGCAAACACTGAAATAACGATTCTTCTACATTCTCTAATTGACTTCTTATAAATGAAGTGATGCAGATGTTTGCCACTAATTTGTAAGATCTGTAAGGGTCCATTTTGGTTAACAACTACCTCTCCATCATTTAGCAGGAGCAAACCCCCTCAGGGACCACTGGTGGTCCCCGACCCCGGACCTCTGGTTGAAATTAAACCACTGCCCTACTCGATCATAACTACAGTGGCACTCGTGAGCAGATCCACAAGCTCAAAACACCCACGCTCAGTGGTGTAAAAAGTACACAACATGTTTTACTTAAGTAAAAGTATCAATACTACAATGTAGAAATACTCTGGTAAAAGTCAGGAATTCAAAATGTACTGGAGTAAAAGTGCAAAAGTATTGGCATCAACATATACTTAAAGTAGCAGATCTACAAGCTCACAACGCGTTGCGATGCGACATGTTGTGAGTGCCTAGATCGGCTATTTTCAAATTGCCTGGGTATAAAATTCTCAAGTAAAGTAGGCTACAAATACTTAAACAGTACTTAAGTAAATATACTTCGTTACTCTACACTTCTGTGCACGCATGTATGCACACAGCTCTTACCAGTCGTGCTGAAAGATGACTTTCCCCAACAGCAGCTTCAATGAAAGGAAGGATACAGCCTCTCCCTGTAGCAATCAGCCCCAGACATAACACACACACACACACACACACACACACACACACACACACACACACACACACACACACACACACACACACACACACGCATGCACAGTGCACGCATGCACACACAGACGCGCGCACGCGCACACACATAACTCAGTTATTGGATAAAGCAATGTTTTTCAAGCCAAGGACCCCTTATAGCTGAGAGGGAGATGAAGCAGGGACCCCTTAGCTGAGAGAGAGGTGAAGCAGGGACCCCTTGCTGAGAGAGAGGTGAAGCAGGGACCCCCTCTGCAGAATAGGGATGCTCTAGTCTATATGGTTCATTCATCTGTACCTCCGATGTCCCCCTAGAGGACCGGGACCACCTGTTGAAGACCCCTGGGGTAAAGTGTTGCACAATTAAGCAATATTACACGAGAGGGTTTACCATGATTATTGTCACAACATTCTGTTACAGAGGCAATCACCAATCAACACAGCTGATTCAATGCCGCCCTGGTGCAGTTGGAGGAATTCCAATGTATGCTCCACCATACGCCTGTGTCGCGTGGCCAAATGAACAGCTTACAACGCGTTGTAGTGACGACGCATTGTGAACTTGTAGATTGTTTATTTTGCTACTGCGCCGATATCGATGGGAAGAGCTTCAGCCTTTAACAGAACCACAGTGGTGGGGGGGTTATGACAATCTGGCTAAAGTGATTGACAGTCAACAGAATTGATATATTTGAAAATATGAATTAACATTTAACAACTATTATGGATAACTACATACAATAGGCTAATGAGGTTTAGTTATGATTCTGATTCTATTGTGCCTCTTTCAAGTCTTGTCCTGTCTTAACTTGATTTTTGTCATTTGGCAAAGTTTCCCCACCCACACACTCATGATCTACAATGTTGATGAAACCGATGTCACACCGGTCCAAAATCCAAAGCAAGAAGTGTGACAGAGAAAAGGAAAAAACAAAACCAGGTGCCATCATAAATTATCAGCTGAAAGAGGAGAGCTTGTTACTGTGTTCTGTGCAATCATTGCCACTGGGAAATCCAATTCCTCCCATGCTGATCTTCCCAAGGGTTAGATATAAACACTTTCTCATAGGAGCAATTGGTGGCGGCACTAAGGTGGAGTTCAGATGACGATGCTTCCACGAGAAATCAGCAAAATGAAATGTCAGATTATGCCTTCCGTTCAGACGACAACAGCTTTTTCGGCGGTTGAAAACTCAAACAAGTAAGACCAGTTTTTAGAGTAGAAAAGCTGACGGTCTCCCCTCGCGTCACCGTGTGAACAGCGTAAACAAAACAAAAAAACTACAACAAATGTGATGTCATGGCTCGCGTAAAGCCTACTGCAGCCACGTTACCACAGTGAATTCAAACAAGGAAATGGAATCGCCTATCCGTGCATCGCCGGCAGCTAGCGACACTACATGCAAACGACATTGTTTCATTCCTTGGCGAGTCTTCACATGAACGCTGGAATAAAGTGACAACACAACAGTCTCTAGAGACCGTTGTCGTCTAAACGTGACATAAATCTGTCTGGATCAATGAAGAGAAATTGGCTGATATCCTGGAACATCACACCAATTGTTCCCCTGACCATCCTGTGCTGCTAATCCTGTGCAACCATGAGAGCCACATTTCAATGAGGGCATTGAATATAGCAAAGGAAACAGGCATCATTATGCTCACCATTCCACCCCACACATCCCATCGCTTGCAGTCTCTCGATACAACGGTCTATGGTCCATTTATGAGCTATTATAACAGAGCTCTTGATGGTTGGATGAGATCCAATCCAGGCAAAAAGGTACCAGGTCCCTGAATGTGTGAAGGAGCCTTTCGTGTCAGCAATGACACCCCACAACATCTGTTCAGGATTCAGGTCCACAGGAATAGTCCCTTACAACAGGGACATTTCATTCAAACTTTAAAATGTTCAGCTATCTTAGAATTTCCGTAAACTTTATTCATACATTTTTCCTCCCATAGTGAATCTACACTGTAGAAGAGCTAGCATGCCAAGAAAGTAAACAAGAAAAACTAGTTATGCTGACCATTCCACCCGCACTTCCCGTCGCTTGCGGGCTCTGGTCTTCGGTCCAAGACCTATTATAATAGAGCTCTTGATGAGACCTAATCCAGGCAAAACAGCCAACATACCTACCAGGTCATTTATCTGGAACAATAAAATGCCCCGTATTTGCAATGCATTTTACAGAGGCCAAAACATGTGGTGGGATGGCTTTACCAAATGTTTTAATATATTATTGGGCTGCAAATATTAAAAGCTTATTATATTGGTTATGTGATGTTTCTCTTCCCCAAACGTCCCCAATTGGTTGGAGATCGAATCCAACTCTTGTAGTCCTATTAATTTTGCTTTCAGATCCCCCTATGCTCATCTTTCAGCCCTGTAAGAATCCTTTGATAAAGCATTCGTTGAAGATTTGGTCACAATTTAGTAAACATTATGGCTTACCGTAGCTCCCATGTCTATTAATGCCCCGATTTCAGCCAACCATTTGTTCCCGGCCTCTTTAATGGACCAATCTTTCAATCAGTGGACTAATAAGGGAATTTTGAATGTCAAAAAGTTATTTATTTCTTCCCAGCGGCCCTATCCTTTTTGTTATTAGTTATAACCTTTCAGGACAAACGTATACTATTAGCTGCTTCAACTGCTGCTAAAAAAAACAAGTAGGCCTTTCAAAAAATATTAATTTGAAGACAAACTGGCTTAACTGTTTCTCTGACATGTTTACTCGAGCGTTCTACTGCCAGAATGAACGGAGCCAACCGGAATTGCTCTTTAAACAAACTGTTAGTGGGTTACTTAGGGTTATTATCATGCAGATAACAAGTTCATTGCATTTGTTTAGTCAGCTTGTCCATGTTCTTGTAATTTACACAAATTGAGATAGTCTATATTATGAGTTAGTTGTCATGTGCATACAGGTTTGTCAATTAAAATGACCCCTAGTAGCGGGGCTGTTAAGGAGAACAATACTTCAGTTCTGGAAAGAAGCACCACAATTTTACAGAGTGTACCTCTTGGGTCATTCTTTAGAAAAATCACATTAGACACTTAATTTTCAAAATGTCCGCCAGTTTTAATAGCGGTGCAGATAAATGCATTTTTGCACTAAAATACTTCACAAGTGGAAAGAAACCTAAAACTTTTCACAAGTACTCCTTAGGGGTTGTTCCTATGATAAAACACGTTAGACACTGAAAAATCAAAATGGCTGCCATGTTTCCAAGATGGCTGCCTCTGAATAGCACGCCAGCCAGTTAATGTCTGATTTTCATAATATTAGAGTTGTTTTGTAGGTTTTGAAACATCCTGAGTTCATTTATTACACTTTTAAAGCAGCCAGAATAACCTTTCTGACTTTTGGTTGGGGTCTTTCCTCATCTGGGACCCCCCAAACAGACCCCTGAGCCTATCTCAGTAATCGCTTTGCTCCTGCTCCAAAGCAATGTTAGATTAGATCATAACTGAAGCATTAAAGTTGTTAACTGGGCTCTGAAAGCGAAAATGAGTAGTAGCAAATACCCAGGGGTCTTCCACAGGGGGTCCGGGACCCCTAGGGGATCCTCAGAGTTACTACAGGGGGCCTGCCGAATCTTGATGGGGACGTTTTTTTTTCTCTTTCTCTCTCTTTTTTTTTTTTTTACATTTGAAACTGTTTTTATTAGTATTCTCAGTATTATTTATAACATGAGTGTGTTAGACAGACAGGTTCACAGGTGTTACTGCAGGGATTGCAAGAATTAAGGTATTGCAACTTCTCACTTTGGGCGCGCAGTCTAACACTGACAACACAATACACACACCTCTTTGTTATCGTCACCCCAAAACCCGCACCCTATATCCTCTTAAAGTAAAGGTCAATTGTACCCAAAGAAATTCACTACTATACATGTCCTCCCTAATAGTATTCACAGTTTCCACTATAGCATTTGCAGGGCGGAGAGTGCAAGGCTGGTTATTGTTTGAGCAGCTGCACTGTCCCTTGTAACCTGCTTGGCAGCCACGTTTGATGAGCTCAAGTACTGCCTTTGCAGCAGGGAGGGCAAGAAACCTGACTGGAACATACCCTCCACTCTCTGAATTCCATCTATTTTTTTTCAATTGATGGAAGCTCAGGGCAATTTGTCAGGTATGACAAAGTAGGCATCATAATACGATACCTTCATCAAGGGACATGATTTTGAAGAAGTGCAAACACATGAAGAGGCTGATACCCCAATTCTTTATTAAGTCCTTGCCTCCGGTACAAAAAAAGGAAATTTATATATTCGAGTGAGTTCAAGTTATTGGATGTAACAAATGTCTAGGGTTCCTTTGCGTACATAGTTTTTCAGGTGCTGACTGGGGAAGAACATTTGTTGGAATCACCAAAAATACATGGGTCAATGTCTACTTGATGATGATGATGATGACCAGGCCATTAACCGCTTCAAAGACCTTGGCAAGGTCATTGGCCATTCCTCCTGAGCTTATAAATGTTGAGCTTCCATCAACATTGCAGTCGGAACATTTTGCATGCCATGTTTACAGTTCAAAAGGTCCAACAACCCTGGGATTACTCAGATGGTAACTATTTCTGTCAAAGAACTTGGAGGGTGAGATGCTACCTCCAACTCGTGCTGCACTGCTATCACATTACCTCTGTGCCAACTCCGTCACAATGCAGGATAAATCATACCTGACAAATTGCCCTGTGCTTCCACCAATCGAAGAAAATAGATGGAATTCAGAGAGTGGAGGGTATATTCCAGTCAGGTTTCTTGCTCTCCCTGTTCCAAAGGCAGTACATGAGCTCATCAAATGTGTCTGCAAAGCAGGTTGTAAGGGACGGTGCAGCTGCTCAAATAACCTGCCTTTCACTCTATGCTATGGTGGAGACTGTGTCAACACTATTAGGTTGGACATTGAAGATGATGATGATGAAGACAAATATATCCTGCATGTCTGAAATTACTGTATTGTAGTGAATCTCTTTGGGCGTAATTGACCATGGGCTCTATAAGAGGATAAGGTGAGGGTGAGTGCAGTGCAATAAATGCGCTCAAAGTGAAAAGTTGCAATACCTTCATTATTGCAATCCCTGCAGTAACAGCTGTCAACCATAACTGTTTAACACAAAAACATTATAAATAATACTGAGAATACTAATAAACCATCAAAGAACAATACATAAAACCAGGATACATAAAAACATTCAAAGTTTCAAATAAAAAGATAAAAAAATAAAAAAAGATCTCATCGAGATTTGGCAGGCCCCCTGTAGTAGCTCTGAGGACCCCCCCAGGGGTCCCGGACCCCCCGTGGAAGACCTCTGTTATTTGCTACTATTCATTTTTGATTTCAGAGCATATTTCAGATCTAATTTAACATTGTTCTGGAGCAGGAGCAGAGCGATTACTGAAATAGGCTCAGGGGTCTGTCTGGGGGGTCCCAGGTGAGGAAAGACCCCAACCAAAAGTCAGAAAGGTTATTCTGGCTGCTCTAAAAGTGTAATAAATGAACTCAGGATGTTTTAAAACCTGCAAAACAACTCTGATATTATGAAAATTCGATTAACTGGCTGGCGTACTGTAAAACATTTCCGAAAAGGCGGCCATCTTTAAAACTGGTGGCCATTTTGAAAATTAAGTGTCTAATGTGATTTTTCTAAAGAATGACCCAAGAGGTACACTCTGTCAAATTTTGGTGCTTCTTTCCAGAACTGAAGTATTGTTCTCCTTAACTGCCCCGCTATAAAGATGTTTTCGGATATGTTTTACAGTACGCCAGCCAGTTAATATCGAATTTTCATAATATTAGAGTTGTTTTGTAGGTTTTAAAACATCCTGAGTTCATTTATTACACTTTTAAAGCAGCCAGAATAACCTTTCTGACTTTTGGTTGGGGTCTTTCCTCACCTGGGACCCCCCAGACAGACCCCTGAGCCTATTTCCGTAATCGCTCTGCTCCTGCACCAGAACAATGTTAAATTAGATCTGAAATATGCTCTGAAATAAAAAATGACTAGTAGCAAATAACAGAGGTCTTCCACGGGGGGTCCGGGACCCCTGGGGGGGTCCTCAGAGCTATTACAGGGGGCCTGCCAGATCTCGATGAGATCTTTTTTTTTTTCTTTTTTTTTTACATTTGAAACTTTGAAAGTTTTTATGTATCCTGGTTTTATGTATTGTACTTTGATGGTTTATTAGTATTCTCAGTATTATTTATAATGTTTTTTGTGTTAAAACAGTTATGGTTGACAGCTGTTACTGCAGGGATTGCAATAATGAAGGTATTGCAACTTTTCACTTTGGGTGCAGAACAACATTTCCATTTATTGCACTGCACTCACACTGACAACACATACACACACACACACACACACACACACACACACACACACACACACACACACACACACACACACATACACACACACACACACATTTTAACCATTTATTTATGTCCACACAAAGGAGATGCATACAAGGACACAAATAGTATAGGTGCAGTAGAGTAACATTTACAAAATCATGGCATTATGTCTTCATGATACAATAGCAAGGCACTTGGTACTCTACGGGTATAAGTAACAGCGTCTCCGCCATATGTGGCGGCTGCCGATTATAGCGGAGACGGAACAATACTTTGCCAGCCTTTTTGCCTCTTTTTTAGGCACTCCAAGTTGTTGAAACCCTCTAACAACCAGCCTGTGGGTATGTCCTAGGCTGCCAAATATGAAAACAAATAGTCTGCACCTGTACCCCAGCTCTGAGATCGTATTTAGGAGAGGTTGGTATTTAATGACCTTGGTCATGAAAGCTTCCTCTAGGCTAGGGTCAAAGGTGCAGGCCATCTCCAATACAGACACTTCCCTGGACTCTTCATCAACCACAACAACATCTGGTGTATTAGCTGTCAAAGATGCAAACATTTCCAAGTTATCACAGAGATGAAACATGGATGGAATGACACGGGAATGTTTGTACACACACACACACACACACACACACGCACGCACGCACGCACGCACGCACGCACGCACGCACGCACACACACACACACACACACACACACACACACCTCTTTGTTATTGTCACCCCAAAACCCTCACCTTATCCTCTTATAGAGCCCATGGTTAATTACGCCCAAAGAGATTCACTACACTACAGTAATTTCAGACATGCAGGATATATTCGTCTTCATCATCATCATCATCTTCAATGTCCAACCTAATAGTGTTGACACAGTCTCCACCATAGCATAGAGTGAAAGGCAGGTTATTTGAGCAGCTGCACCGTCCCTTACAACCTGCTTTGCAGACACATTTGATGGGCTCAAGTACTGCCTTTGGAGCAGGGAGAGCAAGAAAACTGAAACCTGGAATATACCCTCCACTCTCTGAATTCCATCTATTTTCTTCGATTGGTGGAAGCACAGGGAAATTTGTCAGGTATGATTTATCCTGCATTGTGACGGAGTTGGCACGGAGGTAATGTGGTAGCAGTGCAGCACGAGTTGGAGGTAGCATCTCACCCTCCAAGTTATTTGACAGAAATAGTTCCCATCTGAGTAATCCCAGGGTTGTTGGACCTTTTGAACTGTAAACATGGCATGCAAAATGTTCGGACTGCAATGTTGATGGAAGCTCACAATTTATAAGCTCAGGAGGAATGGCCAATGACCTTGCCAAGGTCCTTGAAGCGGTTAGTGGCTTGGTCATCATCATCATCATCATCATCATCATCATCATCAAGTAGGCATTGACCCATGTCTTTTTGGTGATTCCAACAAATGTTCTTCCCCAGTCAACACCTGAAAAACGCAAAGGAACCCTTGACATTTGTAACATCAACTTGAACTCACTCGAATATATCAATTTCCTTTTTTTGTACCGGAGGCAAGGACTTGATAAGGAATCGGGGTATCAGCCTCTTCATGTGTTTGCACTTCCTCAAAATCATGTCCCTTGATGAAGGTATCGTATTATGATGCCTACTTCGTCATACCTGACAAATTGCCCTGAGCTTCCATCAATTGAAAAAATAGATGGAATTCAGAGAGTGGAGGGTATGTTCCAGTCAGGTTTCTTGCCATCCCTGCTGCAAAGGCAAAGCTCATCAAATGTGTTTGCAAAGCAGGTTACAAGGGACGGTGCAGCTGCTCAAACAATAACCTGCCTTGCACTCTCCTCCCTGCAAATGATATAGTGGAAACTGTCAACATTATTAGGGAGGACATGTATAGTAGTGAATTTCTTTGGGTACAATTGACCGTGAGCTCTTTAAGAGGATAGGGTGCGGGTTTTGGGGTGACGATAACAAAGAGGTGTGTGTGTTGTGTTGTCAGTGTTAGTGCAATGCAATAAATGGACATGTTAGACTGTGCGCCCAAAGTGAGAAGTTGCAATACCTTAATTCTTGCAATACCTGTGAACCTGTCTGTCTAACACACACATGTTATAAATAATACTGAGAATACTAATAAAAACAGTTTCAAATGTAAAAATATATATACATATAAAAAAAAGGAACTTCCCCATCAAGATTCGGCAGGCCTCCTGTAGTAACTCTGAGGACCCCCTAGGGGTCCGGGACCCCTGTTGAAGACCCCTGGGTATTTGCTACTACTCATTTTTGCTTTCAGAGCCCAGTTACAACAACTTTAATGCTTCAGTTATGATCTAATTTAACATTGCTCTGGAGCAGGAGCAAAGCGACTACTCAGATAAGCTCAGGGGTCTGTTTGGGGGGTCCCAGGTGAGGAAAGACCCCAACCAAAAGTCAGAAAAGTTATTCTGGCTGCTTTAAAAGAGTAATAAATGAACTCACGATGTTTTAAAACCTACAAAACAACTCTAATATTATGAAAATCGGACATTAACTGGCTGGCGTACTGTTCAGAGGCAGCCATCTTGGAAACATGGCAGCCATTTTGATTTTTCAGTGTCTAACGTGTTTTATCATAGGAACAACCCCTAAGGAGTACTTGTGAAAAGTTTTAGGTTTCTTTCCACTTGTGAAGTATTTTAGTGCAAAAATGCATTTACCTGCCCCGCTATAGTAGAACTTACTGTATTTAAAGGGAAAGTCTGAGCTACAGTGAAAGTAACCCAAAGAATCACAAAGAGGAGCAGTAAGATAATGCCTCCTTTTGAGCTAATCTGATTTTTTTCCCCACAAAAATATAGTTCTTAGGTTTATGGAAAGTGTTTCAACTTGTATATGTATTTATTATATTTGATCCCTGTTTACTTCCAGGCCAACTTAAGACTTCTGTTAATTCATGTGATATGTAGTTTTGCTGAAACCAAGTGATCTCAATAAAATGTCACATGAGTGACCATTTAGACCTACATGTTTGATCACTGCATTGTTGAATGGTTTCTCTAATCCTTCATCAGCCATCATCACTGGACCTATTTGCATTAGCATGTGGTTCTCTTCTCCAATTGGCTCCTTGATTGAGGGTGATACCAAACCTCACACCCATTGGTGTGATAAGTAGACCACAAATCTGCAAAACATCACAACACCTGAAGACAGAGCAACCAGAGGACACCTTACAGTTTGTTATCCAGACAGAGGACACCTTACAGCTTGTTATCCAGACAGAGGACAACTTACAGCTTGTTATCCAAATAGAGGACAACTTACAGTTTGTTATGATGAACAGCAGTACTAGATTTAATTGCTGCAGTTCTTCAACCAGAACATCATCACAGAGGCTAATGCGTTCAGCCTCTTACCCTGAAACGCAAACAACAGCTAAGCATTGGGTGAGTTGAATTTAATCAATGATTCTTAATCCCTTTCTTTTATTCAAGAAGTTTGATGAATGTGTAATTCTTTGGACACCCAATTATAATTGTTATGTGGGTCAATCTATGTATTCTAACTCTGCGAGTGTAGGTTACACATGGAACCAAATAAATGGAATCTCTTAAGTACAAAGAACTCCTTAAGGATGTTGAGAACCATTATGTTACATGTGTTAAATTTGAATCCAGATGTAATGTCAAATCACACAGACTAATTGTCTTTTCATAATTCAGGTTACTGAGGACACATCTTCTGCAATGATCTTGTGGGAGGATCTTCTCCAGGCTGAGAAGGCTAAGTTAGCGGCCATGCCGGAACTGCAAGGGATGGAGAAACTATTTTGGGCAGAGCTAGATGAAATAGAGAAAATAAGCATGGCCACAACAACAGCATCATCACTGTGGCAAGAGCATTCAGACCCTGAAAAACAACCACCAGCTAAGCTTTTGGTGAAAGGAAAAGTGGTGAGTTGAGTTCAGCTAGATATGTTTTAATTAAAATATAGCACAGACAAAAATATGAATCATGTAATGATTATAATCTCCCTGGAAGATACACCCTCATCTTTAAGTGCAGTCCAGACCTCAGCTAACCATACTAGTGTTGACCCGTTTTCACCTTGAACCTTTGTTTTAACAGGCCAAGTTGACAGAGCAGCACAAAAGAAAGAGCGATGCAGAACAAGAGAGTCTGAGAGCATTCAAGAAGCCCCTGATGACGCCATTAATCCCGACTCCTGCTGTCCTGTCAGAATGCTGTCTCGGCCCCCAAATCTCTTCCCTAGTGGAGACATGTGTAAAGTCGGGCACATGGCCACCCTCTCACTGCTGTGGTTGGAAAACAGCAACATTCTCCCATCCACCATGCTCAGAGAGAAACAGTTCAGTTTGTGTTCAGACCCGTCTCACCCCCCAGATCTCTTCCCCTGAACGTTTTTCCCCAGAATGTGCAGGCGATCCAGATCTGCTAATCAGACTGAACAAACCACCAACCAAGCATGCAGAGCAGGAGTGTCTGGGTGACTTTAATGAGCCTCTGGAGACACGATTCACCCAGAATGCTGCTGTCCTGCCAGAATGCTGCATTAGGCCCCAGATCTCTTCCCCTGGACGGGAGACACTTATAAGTGTAGCCTCAGATGCTCCAGGCCTGCTGATCCACGGCCGCAGTGTGGCAGAGTACCAGCAGCTGTACCATTCAGTGGTGGACGTCCTGGTGAAGCGCAAAGAGCACATGAACAGGAGCACGAAGATCAAGAAGCGACTGTGGGATGAGCTCTCTGGTCCTCACTTCCGTTCCACTGCAGTGGCAGACACACAGCAGCAGCTCACTGAGTCCTGCACTGATTCAGTATACACAGAACGCAAGGAGTTTAATTGTTTAAAGTTCTATAATTAAATATAATCTCAAGAGAAGAACTATGGTAACCTATATTAGGGAGCTTGAATGTAGATTTTGAATATTAGAATATATTAGAATATTATATTAGAATATTGAGTGTGAAGTCGGTCAGATCAGATGTAGCTTGAGCCTTCTGTCGGTTTCCAAATATGGGGATGCATGAAGGAGGTGCCTCACCTACCTACAGAAACACAGTGTGTATAGACGGCCCCAGTGATGGGCAGTAACTAGCTACAAGTAGCTTAACTACATTTCTAAGTATTGTTACCGACATTTTCTAATTTTCTCTGTGGATAGCTTGTAGTGTAGTTTAGCTACATTTAATTACAGATTAACTAGTATTTATTTTTAGACTGGTCAATTGCAATAGTGTCCCCAATAGTGAGGGGACACTCAAGACCGTCTGACCCCCCTTCCCAGGGGGATCCCCAGATGACAGGTGAAGTGACAATTTAAGGATTGATTGATTGATTGATTGATTGATTGATTGAAGAATTTATTAGAAGTTTGCAATAGAAAAAAGTACAGTTTCATGACAGTACAAATCACTGGTACAAGGTCAACTAAAAGGAGAACCTAGAAAGCAGAGGCTTATTTCCACAGGAACCACACTTTAAGTATCTCATATAACATTGAAAGACAGACGGATAGAACATAGTACTTTATCTAGGATAATATCAGTTTCAAAAGCATAACATCAAATACAAAGGCAGAAAAAAGAAAAAAAAGGGGGAGGGGGGGAGCATGGGGGCTTAATCTATTTACAAGTCACGGGTAGCAGCTGTCTGAAGGTGACTTTTCATACCAGTTTTGAAGGAGGCTAGGGATTTGCTCTCCTTTAGGGCTTGTGGAAGGGCGTTCCACATGTTGATGGTGTAGCAGGAGAACGAGTTAGAGCCTTGTTTAGTGTTAAATCTACGTTGATGATGATTAGTGGAGCTGCATCTGGTGTTGTGATCGTGAACATCCTTGACCTTTAAGAAGTAGTTTGTCAGGTACATGGGAATCTTGGAGGTGTAGTGTATCTTGTACACCAGGCCCATTGCAAGATGCTGTACTCTGTCAGCTACTTTAAGCCATCCCACGCTTTCGTGGTGATGATCGGTAAGGTGGGTCAGAGGAGGGAGACCAAGCACAACCCTAATTAGTTTGTTTTGGGCTGTTTGGAGCTTTAACTTTAAGGCAGCTGGGGCGTCGCGATACCAGACAAGGACTCCGTAATCAATGAGGGGCCCAATAAGAGCACCTCCTAGTGTCTTTCGGGATTTAATATTGATCAGCGGGGCAACCCTTTGCAAGAAGCGTTCAAATTCGTTGGTTGACTTTATACCTTGGTGGTCATTTTTTCACTGGATAGGTTAGCCTCCAGGATGCAACCCAGGTAGCAGATGTAGTTTTTTCTTTCTATCACAGTGTCACCTACTTTAATTGTGAAGTTCTCAACTAGGCTAAGTTTCTGACTAGATCCAAAGAGGATACATTCAGTTTTGCCTATAGGTGAATTGAGAGTCTGTTGTCATTGAGCCAGGTGCAGATCTTGTTAAGTTCACAGTTAAGGGCCTTTTCAACCTGCGATATGTCTCTGCCTGAGACTAGGAGAGCAGAGTCATCCGCGAACAGAAACAGATTGCAGTCACAAGCAGATGACATGTTGTTTACGTATATTAAGAACAACAGTGGTCCTAGTATACTCCCTTGAGGTACTCCACAGTTTACTGGGAGGGGGGGGGGGGGGGGGGGGGGGGGGACAGGGTTCCGTTGACTTCCACCATCTGTTCCTCCCCACCAAGTAAGAGTGCATCCATCTCACTGCTGTGCTATCAAGACCAATAGCTTTGAGTTTTTCAATCAGAATAGAATGATCGACGGTGTCAAATGCCTTCTGGAGGTCCAGCATGACAATGCCGCAATATTTGCCAACGTGAATTTCACGTTTTGATGTAATCATTCAAATAGATGAGGCATGTATCTGTGGAATGGGACTCTCTGAAGCCAGACTGGAACTCGTAGATCAGTTTATTCTCTTCAAGATATTTAGCCACCTGTTCATAGACAATTTTTTCCATTACCTTAGAGATGGAACTAAGGATTGAGATTGGCCTGTAGTTGCCAGGGTCAAGTTTACTGCCTTTTTTGTGCAGGGGGGTTACCTTAGCTAATTTGAAGTCCTGGGGGACATAACCCTGCATGATAGATAGATTAATAATATGGGTAATGATTGGTCATTTTAATACCGACATAAAAAAAGAAAAAAAAAAAAGAAAAAGAAAGAAAAGAAAGTAGTGTTGATTTGGCTAGCTACTTTTGCCATGTAGCTGCTAGCTTAGGTAACTACATTTCTTTGGGGATCTTCGCTGTAGCTTTAGCTATATTGAATCGAGTGTAACTTGTAGCTTAGGTAACTACATTGTCCAAGTAGCTTGCCCATCACTGCACGCCCCCTACTTCTGATGCATAGGTAGACGGTTGATTATGACGTTTATTTTACAAAGAGTTAATAGGCTGCACTTCACATCTTCACATGTGGATAATTCCACATGTGAAGAGCTTTTTCTTTTCTTTTTTTTTTAACATTGTTTTGCACTTAAACGAGAAAATACATTCTCAAAATGACCAGGACAAAAACTGAGCTAGGCAATTCAAATCATGCAATTATCAAAATAATTATTTAAAGCACTGTATACATATGTTTCAGTTGAAGGCAATGTTTAAGGATTTGGAGAAAATTAAGCAGACAGTTTATTTCAGATGATCATGGTGCACAATCATGAATGGTTTTGCACAACCGTGAGTGGAACAAATACAAATTAAATGGATTTTGTGAAAATGCTAATGTGAGTACAATTTGTACAGTTAAAAACACATTCTGAGTTGTAATTTACTTCGCAATGTAAAAAAGGTAAGCATCCTTAAATACACATGTTTACATTTGATGAAAATAAGATTACACTATACTATATTTCCTATCCTAGATGGTTAGTCCATGTGGTTTAAATATATAGTATATATAGTGTAGGTCTATATATTCTGTATAAACTGTACATTTGAGTAAAATGTCAGTTCCTCGTGAATACATGTTTCAAACATGTAATATAATAGTAACACAACACTAACATTTACATATCATTCTCAGTTTCTTCGTTGGGTGCTACATTTACATATCATTCTCAGTTTCTTCTTTGGGTACTACATGTACTTATCATTCTCAGTTTCTTCCATGGGTAGGCGACATTTGCATATCATGCTCAGTTTCTTCCATGGGTAGCCTACATCATTCTCAGTTCCCACTGAGCAATAGTCGGATATTACACGACTAGTTATTTTTTAGCCATCATTTCAACCAGCTAGAATCCGGTTATATTCACACCGAAAATATACTTTGCAATTTATTCCATAATTCGATAACTATTTATTAAAAAAACAACAGTAAGGTGCTTAACTGATCTCCTAATATTGGACTAACATAATTATAATATCCGTTGATCATTATTAAGTATAGTTTAGATCTAGCCGAGATTTAGCGTCGCTGACTTGAGTGCCAGAGATCACTGGATCGAATCTCACCGTTGCCCTACTTTTCACTACTTTCGACGGCCGCTAACGGCGAAATGTAGACCTTTTGTATCCGACTAATAGTGGTCTAGTGTAGCAACCCGTGTAAATATAGCCGACTAAACAACTAGCAAAAAATTTCAAATCTAGACCTTTACAACACTGATTTTCAACGCGTGGTGTAGAAGATAAAAACACCACTATTAGGCAACTAATAAACCTCAAAATGCTCAGTGGGTTTCTTTCATGGGAGAGGAAGAAAATAAGCCTATGAAGTGTGAGTTTGTAGACCTTCTCTGCCTCCTCGTTGTGGCCTTAACTCAGTTACTGCCAATTAAATATGCCTTCTTTGGGTTCTCCCTGCCATAAATCTCCATAGACTTCCATGTAATTTATAGTGCACAGATCATGCACGCCCATGCACAGATCAAGTCGATTTAAGTCGTTTGGCAGGGAAGTCCATAGTGAGATAGTTGATCTGAAAGTCGTTTGGCACTGTATGAGTTTTTAACATCCTGCAGAGAGGAATTGCCTGCCATGACAAAACCATCAGCTGCCCATACATGATGGACTCCATCCCCATTTTTGCCTGCATCCTTCCTATAGAGCAGTGGTTCTCAACTCGGGACCGGGACCTACAGTGGGGGGGGGGGGGGTCTCCAGATGATTAACTTAATGTGCAACATTGTTTTATCACTCAACAGTAAGCAAACCAACATAGGGTATAAGTGTATACTTCAAATATTACACAAGACAGAGGCAAAGATTATGAAAATAGTGGATCTGCAAGCTCACAATGCCTCCCTTGTAGTTTGTACTATATAATCACAACAGAGTCACACTAAATGCAATATGATTATTTTTCACAGCCTGGAAGGGTAAAGAACCACTGGTATTGGCCGCCATTGGTTCCACAGATGGTAAGCCCATTTATTGATTCCCACAGAGATTTCCAAAATATCTGTTAAAGGGGTCATGACATCAAAAAAATATATATATTTTTGTCTTTTTTTCCTGCAGACCTCAATTACACCCCCAAAAAAATGAACATTCAACATTCAGAGTTTTTTCCTGTAATCTGTAGTTTTTGGAATAATTAGGCTCAGAAAGGTGGGTTCATTTGCCTCTGGTCATACGCATCCTCATCCTGGGGAGGATGTGGTTGTAGGTGAGGGTGAACGCAACAACTGAACTGGTAAATGGTGAATTGGAACGATACAAACACAGTGGAAAGTAACATCAAAGGTGATACAGCCTCCCCTACAACCACATCCTCCCCTGGATGATGATGCGTACGTCCAGAGGAAAATTAATTCACTTTTCTGAGCCTAATTATTCAAAAAAGTACAGATTACAGAAAAAACACTGAATGTTGAATGTTATTTGTTTATTTTGTGTAATTGAGGTCAGGAAAAGGTGTTTTTGTTTTACTTTTTATTTGTTTACTGATCATTTAACAGCTTCTCTCCAGCCAAAATTCTTATGTTCATTTTTCACTAAAGAATTTGCCCCATGTGAGTCCTCAGGTGTGTTTTTAGCACAACCATTTGACCAAAGCCTTTACCACAAACTGTACAAATAAAGGGCCTTTCCCCAGTATGAGTCCTCATGTGAGCGTTTAGATTACCCCTATGTACACAGCCTTTACCACAAACTGTGCAAGTAAAGGGCTTTTCCCCTGTATGAGTCATCATGTGAGTCTTTAGATCACGGCTTTGAGCAAAGCCTTTACCACAAACAGTGCAACTTAAGGGCTTTTCCCCAGTGTGGGTCCTCATGTGAATGTTAAGAATTCCCCTATGAACACAGCCTTTTCCACACACTTCACAAGTAAAGGGCTTTTCCCCTGTATGCGTCTTCAAGTGAGCTTTTAGAGTACTGCTTTGAGCACAGCCTTTACCACAAACCTTACAAGTAAAGGGTTTTTCCCCCGTATGAGTCCTCATGTGAGCTTTTAGCTGACCCGCTTGACTAAAGCCTTTAGCACAAACCTCACAAATAAAGGGCTTTTCCCCTGTATGAGTCCTCGCGTGTATTTTTAGACTACCCTTCGTGCCAAAGTCTTTACCGCAAACGGTACAAGTAAACAGTTTCTCCCCTGTGTGACACCTCATGGAGTGTGTTTGTGTTGATGATTTCAGGTCTTGACCTTTGCTGGTCTCCTCCCACTCATCACTGTCTTCAGTGTCAGATTCAGAACAGTTAGGAGAGAGTAGCTGTTCATCACTAGTTGGTGGTGATGTTCCACAGTCCTCTACATCACTTTGTGTTTCCATGTGTTCAGTTGAGGTGCCGGCCACAGGCTCTGTCTCAATTTTTTCATCGTTATGGGTCAAAGTTGACCCATCAGCCTCCTCTGGTCTTTGAAGTAGCTTCCCATGTTTCTCTTTAATCTGTGGATGCTGTGGTTTCTCCTGGACCGGACTGGGACTCCTCTCCTGCTGTTCAGGTGAAACCTCCTCTTTACACACAGGGAGGTGCAGCATGTCTAGGGAAAAAGATACAAAAGCTTTGGTTGCTGGAGGAACTGTTAACGTGTTATTAGCAGCAGCCAAGATAATTGTACACACTTTGAATGTGGTGGAAATTGAACCCCGTCTCAGTCTTGCATTTGAGTATACAACTACTGTATACTGTACACATCAATTTATTTACTTAACTTCCTTACCACTTAATTTGATCTCATCCTTTAACCCTGCAAGACCCGAATTAATTTCTACTGTCCAAAAAATAAAAAATAAATACAAAATAAATCAGATGGTGTTGTAGCAGTCCTAATCACAGGAAAATGTAATGTTAAAAAAATAATAATGTTTTTGTAAGGTTTTATAGCCATGAATCATAAATCATAAATCATGCTCTAATTTGCATTCTGGGGATATTTTTCACAATATTAACATATGCACATGTTCTAGACATTCTAATGATCACGAATATTACAGGCATTTTACTTATGTTTTAGTGAGGAATAGCTTCAGTTAAAAAGTAAGATGTTGTTCGTCCAGACGCTGGAATTTCAACTTCTCTGGGAGGTGTGAATGTCAGCCTCTGTGGGGGGTATTTATATGCAAATATCGTGGCCAATGGCATTGTAATACTAAACAATAGGATTTAATGGTGATGTTAATGTGAAAAAAAGAACAGGAAAACTAATTATAACATTTTTTTTAAATGATTTAAAAAATGTTGCCAAAAAGCCTTGCAGGGTTCACACTACAGGAATTTAAAAATCCTAAACAAGTTTATAGTATGATAGCATCACTCACATGGATAGTGATATAAGATTATCTTCTTTATAATGTTAAAGATTATACACTACATTTTAAAACTCACAAAGGTTTTCCCTTGGCCTCTAGGGAGTGAGCATACAAAGTTTTGCACTGATCGGTGGAGTTATAAGTAACCATGAGGCTGACATTTTCAAGTGGCATTTATTTGGCAAAATCTCGATATTCCGACGGCCTGAAAGTCCGACGGCACGGAGATCCGAATCCGATGTCCCAGAGAGAGGTCCGCGCCACCCCCCCCCCCCTTTCATGCGCAGAGGTTGGCATGATTAAAATAATTAATTAATTAGCCTAAAAGCCAGCAAATAAATAGCCAAATCAGAGCACATATCAATATATAAGGCCAAATCTCATTAAAAAAAGTATAAAAGTTATTTGAGATGTTTATAGATTAGAATCTTTACACACCTGCTTCCACATAATTCATTATATAATTCCAGTTCACTGCAATTATGTAGGTCATTTCAATTAAGCTCTCACTCCAGTCAGTGCTGGTATGAAAAGAGTCGAGCAGCTCCCTAGTTTAAACTAGGTTATAAAATTACATAATAGGATATAAAATGGATCTTCAGCCAAGAAGCTGTGAATGAAAACGTAGGCCTGTGCTTTCTTATTGTCCTCAAGATGGATTATAATTTCTTCAAATTGACTGGATCCAACCTGGATCACACAAGCAAGAGGTAACATCCAGGGCTTTCCATCATGCTTTCACATCAAACAAAGTAATCACTCAAACCTATGTGTGAGTGTGACCAAGTTTAACATCTTAAACATCACATGCTGAAAGCGTTGCCAATCTCGCCATCCTCAGTCAGCCGCCTCTCCTTCTCTTTCTCTCCCCGTGTGTGTGTGGGTGTCCCCGCTCTCATAGGCTACTAAATTGAACAGCCTTTCAGACTTTAAGTCTCTCGGACTTTAAGGCCATCGGAAAATCACCACGCGCCCATTTATTTCTCGGCCTAGTGGGAATGTGTGTACACAATTTTACAGAAATTGCACATTGTGTTTATGATTTGAGGCATTTTGTTCGAAATGGAGCACTCCTGCAAACTTTATGAACCAATTGTAGTAAATCAGAATGGAATATGAAAAATCCGAAAGACCCGTGACTACAGAGATACTGTGCACTGATTTGCTGCAGACCGGTCCGGCACATGCCCACTATACCAAGACATCACAGAGACACGTACTTCCCACAGTTTACATACACCCAAAGAAAAAAAAAAAAGAGTTGTAAAACATGACCAACGACAAAGAACTCCAATACCTACTTGGAGAAATAGAACAATGAAACACACCAGCAAGATTTGTGAACTCAAACTCAAATGTCCAATATAAAGCAGAGTCATTAGCGGCAACAGCTCGCAGCTGTATATACCTGGGAGGAGTTCAGTCTCTCAATCCAACTCACAAGGACGGGGAGGTGGTGAGAAAGTAAATCAATTGAGACTGAAACAGGTGAAAACAAATCTCAAGTAATAATTTTTCCCCTCAACTAACTTAAGTCCTGTAATTGTGACATTCAACAAACTTGTCAAACATGACCTTGAAGAAATACTAAAGAAGGACAAAGGCCCCAGGTATGCAAACTTAACCTAACCAAGTGATGTGCATTAAAAGAGTTGGAGATGATCACCATTCGTTCTGCTGACATGGCTATAACTCATCAACCGTTTGGCATAGTAACTCGTGGGTGGTGTCATTTGGCTTGTTTCAGAGTCTGTGTCCTTAATTGGTGTAAATTAGCCCATCCTCTCTTCTGATTGGTCGATAGTTGATAGTTCAGATGTTCTCCTATAACAGTATATCACTAACAGTGTAATAAGTGTAATAGCACAATAAGTGTAATAGTGTAATAGGTGCAATAGTGTAATAGTGAAATATATATAAAATGGAATACTGTGTGTTTTGTGATCGTGTCCAATAGTGTAATAAGTGTGATAGTGTAATATGTGTAATGGTGTAAAAGGTGTAGTATTGTGATAGTGTACTATTTTAATATGTGTTATAATGTAATAAGTACTTAGAGTATTACAGTAAAAGTGTAATACTTGCATTCATGAGTGAGTGTGTGCACCCATGGCTGTTGATATCTAACTGAAAATGATCACTATGTGTGTCATCAAATAATTAACACTAAAGTCCTGTGTGTGTGTGTCTGTCTGTGTGTTTGTCAATGTGTGTCTGTGTGTGTGTGTGTGTGTGTGTGTGTGTGTGTGTGTGTGTGTGTGTGTGTGTGTGTGTGTGTGTGTGTCTCTCTGTGTGTGTGCGTGCGTGTGTGTGTGTGTGTGTGTGTGTGTGTGTGCACATGTGTGTGTCTGCGCATGTGTGTGCCTGTCTGTGTGTGTGCGCGTATGTGTGTGTGTGTGTATAGTATACACATGTGTGTGTAAGTGCATGCGTGTGCACATGTGTGTGTGTCTGTGTGTGTGTGTGGTATGTGTCTGTCTGTGCCATTGTGACCTTTTGCTCACCTCACTGCCCACTAACTTGCAAGATGCATAGTAGAGTGTTTCCTCTATTTGAGAACAACATGATCACAAATACCACTCAACATCAACCTGACACCCATGTCAAAAATAATGCCTGAAGGTTGTAATTTGCCTGGCAAGGTCTGTGCAAAGACGTCATGCCTACAGCTAACAGAAGCATTCATATCATTAGGCCCAAATATGACATGACACACAAACATACAGCCTTACACAGACACAGGAACAGCAATCACTACAAAAAACACTGCCTAAATTGCCCCTTTTTACTACGATTATAGTACTATATACATTTTTCTTACAACTATCCTCATTATAATACCCTCTAATGGAAAATAACTGTGATTATAATACATTAGAAAGTATTAATTTATTACTATGATAATTATAACACACCATAATGGATTATAACATTGTGCTAACAAACTACAGACTATTGTCATGTATTACAACTATATTATAATACTCTACATGAAACACCAGTGAGAGATCAGTCATTACGATGTGTTTATCGTCTGCGTGTGCATGCCTCTGTGCGCATGTGTTTTTTCAGAATATTCTGTACAAACAGACGGAAAGAAAACACACAGACACACACACACATGAACAAGCAAACAAACACAGACAAATAGCACAGACAGAGAGAAAAAGACACCGAGACAAAAACAGAGACAAAGACAAAGACAGACACAGTGGGGGGGAAGGGTGTGTTTATGTGAGGACGAAACAGAGACACAACGACGTACACACAACACAGAGAGGGCGGAGCGTCCACATACTCAATATCTGAACATTCATGTGTTGAGACACTCCTCCAAAACGGACCCAATATAGCCTTGCCCAGTTCGTTTCCCTGAAGCCATACTACTGTCTTCTTCTCAAAGTATAACACAGTAATACCAGACATCTTTAGAAATGGCATTTTCGCCCGAAAACTTGCACGCTGTTTCTAAACGCGAGGACCTGCAACTTATTGAAGAACAGGCGCATTCACTTTTGGTAAGTTGCCCTCTTATGTTACTTTCTGACTACACATGTACTTGTTCTATCTGATAGCCTACCAAATACAACCCTCAACACAAGCATCTTTTTTGGACAAACATTCGCAGGGTAATAACAGAATATTGACAATGAAAACAACCGTTACACAATCCCACACATTATTTGAGATGTCATTTCAAACATCTGCACAATAAAAAACTCTCCGTACAATATGGCCTTATATGTGAAGTGCTCGAAAATCTGAAATTCTTGCTGCGTCGTTACTTGGAATACACTCACCCCCTGCCTAAATGTCTTTAGTAATGTTGTGTGTCTTATTATGTACTATATAGGATGCAGTTCAACAGCGCTTTACGCTTGTCGACCGAGACACATTGGCCCTGCAAGCGGAGCACTTTGCCCACAAAGTACTTTCATTGGAAGAAAGACATGCGGCTGCCAACGTGACGGCGTTGTTTGCCGACCACGCCAGTAACTGCGAAGCAGCTTCAATGGAAATTCGCCAAGTCGAAAATTATGTCACCCTCGCCAGGTGCGCCTTGGACAACTCACAGAACCAGATCACGACATTGACGGATGTCCTGTCACTGCTGCAGGGCGACGCAGTCTGTGAAGAAGGTGTGTTTTAATGAATACATGCTTCATGTGCATCAGTATTTCACATTACATTCTTCTAAAACATTAGTCTACTTGTATTTTCAGACATACATATTATTTGCCACAAATAACGGATATATGTCTGTTTATTGTAGTTGCAGCTGAATGGTTGCGGAGCCTGTGATGACGGCGGTAGGAGGCGGCCGCTCCCCGCTGGGCTAAAATAAATGTCTGGTTAAAACGGAGAATCATTGAGTTAGCAGACCGCTGCTGCTGCTTCCCGCTGAACCCATTTTGTTGATTATTAGTATAGTATGAGTTCAACCCTTTGGAAAGATTGTTTTAGTTATAGTCAATCCTTGTTTTTCCTTAATCGTTTTCGTGCTTTAATTCTGTTAGTCCTTTGTTTAGTTATTTATCTTCCTCTTTTGTTTATTAACTCGTCTCTGGGCCATAGCTATTTTTGCCTATTGTAATTAACTAATTTGATGCCCACGTGGTGTCAACGTGTCAATCTATTTGATGTCTACCCTGTGTGTCTGTGCCCATCAACGCGTTTGACACGTTGTACAGTAAACTATACTGTACTGTAGCTACTGTACTTGGCTACCACGGTGATGAAACAAACTCCATTTCCCAAAATGCAGTGTGAACTCACGTGACCAGGACGTGATGTCTGCCTCATTCACTGCCATGTAAAGCTGCTGCACAAACATGCAGTTTTCTCAGGATATTTTCTTTTTTTTCTTTTCACGTTTCACAAACGCTGTGGCGCAGGATTGTTAAAAACCAGTCCTGACTGAAAGAGAAGATTTTCGCGAAATAAACAGGACATGCTTGGATTACATTTACTCTGATTACTTTTTTCACCAGGACCTCGAATGTAGGCAAAATGGCGGGTTGTCATGGGCACCAGCAAATTAACCCTTGCATTCATCGTGGGCACCTGCTGTGTTAATATCAAAAGAACATTTAACAACCTGTATCTAAAAAAAAAACCTCCACTAACTATTTGTATTAAATGCTATATTATTGCAATCTTGGTGTCAAGTAGTGAAACTGCATGCTGAAACAATGCCCGACATCACTGACTGACATCACAGAACACCATATATGGGCATAAACGGGTTAGACAGTCTGCATACTGACATCACTGATATTAAACAGTGTCTCCACCATGGTAAAAGCTGAAAGAGTGTAGCGTTATAGTAACTGAATAGAAAAATCTAATCATAATCATATTGCTTTACAATGCAGATAATCGGTATCGAATTGTTTTGCGATGCAAATAATTACAAAAACATTATTATTTTTTTCTTTTCAAATCTTTTTATTATATTTTCACATAGAAATAGTTTAACATTACATTTTCCTGTGATTAGGACTCCTACAACACCATCTGATTTTTTTTAATGTTTTTGGGCCAGTAGAAATTAATTCGGGCCTTGCAGGGTTAAGAGGGGGGAAAAAAAAGAGGTCAATCAATAAATGTGTGTAATCTCTGTGTTCATGTCAAGGTGCAGGTGTGTCCATATGTGTTGAAATATAATGTCCATTTGCTAGAGAATCATAACGTTTAAATATTTGTATAGACTAGCAGACTGTGTTCATTCACAAATGCAAAGCACTCCTGGAGCTCCTATCTTTGTATTAGGTGACCTGTCCTGAACCACTGTAGACTGGAGCCTGTTTTGCCTGGGTTTTACCAGTACGATAAATGTGGTACAAGGAAAAAGAATGTGTTAGATAAATGCTATGGTAATATCAAAAATGCTTACAGAGCTAAGGTTCTCCCTCCCCTTGCAAACTCTGATCATTCCACCGTTCAGCTTATGCCCACTTACAAATCTGTCCTAAAGTCCAGTAAGCCTGTCCAAAAAAACGTGTTACAGTGGACAGAAGACAGTGTGGAGTCTCTGAAGGGCTGTTTACTTTGTACGGACTGGAGTATTTTCCACGACCTGGAATTAAATGAGGCTACAGAGACAGTATCGGACTATATAAACTTTTGTGTGAACAACGTTGTCCCAAAAAAGCTCATTCTTCACTTCCCCAACAACAAGCCCTACATTACCAAGGAGGTAAAAGCCTGTATCAACAGCAAGAAACTGGCTTTTAAAAAAGGTGACAGGGGGGGCATGGCTGCTGCCCAAAAGGAGCTAAATAGAATGCTGTCACTGGCCAGAAGAAAGCACAGGGCGGCTCTTGAAGAGAGTGTCGGCTCAATGAACACAAAGGGGTTATGAGACCATATGAAAAAGATAACGAACATGAACACCAAAGGTAATCCTATTGTTACACTGGATGAATCAGCTAGAGCTAATGAATTGAATTACTTTTTTCTCAGACACGACACCGATGCCTCTGTGCAGGAGTCTGTGAATTTCAACATTGATTCCATCATGTGTAATGATCGTATTCTCATTGATCCTAAACAGGTTCAGAGTGTCTTTAGTAAGGTATGCAACAAAAAATCAACAGGGCCTGATGGCATGCCTGCCTTGTTACTAAAGATGTGCTCAGAAGAGCTTACAGCTGCCTGGTGCCCTATCTTCCAACAGTCGGTGGACAAACACATGGTTCCTGATATGTGGAAAAAGTCATTAATAATTCCTATTCCCAAAGTTTCTTGTCCCACTGTGAACAAAGATTATAGACCTATTGCTTTAACTTGTGAGGTTATGAAATGTTTTGAGAGAATCATTGTGAATTCATTTAAGGATGAAGGCTGTAGTCAGCATAACCCATTTAATCATTAAGCACCTGGAGGTACCCAAAGCATATGCATGTGTCCTCTTTGCAGATTTCAGCGCTGCTTTTGATACTGTGAGACCTTCACTACTTGTCATGAAGCTGAACAACATGAATCTAAATCCGTTCATCATCAGATGGTTCTACTCCATGTTAACAAATAGATCTCAACAGGTCAAGGTAAATTCTGTGCTCTCAAGCACTAAGTTGTGTAGCACAGGTGTGCCACAAGGGGGGGTGAGTTCACCCTTTCTTTTCACTGCTTACACAGATGATTGCAGGAGCAGTCTGCCAAACAACTACATCTTTAAATTTTCTGATGATACTGTAATAGTTAGCCTGCTGTGGGGTGGTGAACCCCCAGAGGGATACATCAGTGAGATAAACAGCTTCAATGACTGGTGTGAAAAGAGTCACCTTATGTTAAATGTAACAAAAAACAAAGAGATGATCTTTGATCTGAAAGGTGTCTCCACACATGAACCAGTGGTCATGGGGGGAACCCAAATTGAGCAGGTAGTTTCATACAAATATCTGGGGATCCAAATGGACAACCAGCTCAAATGGCATGCCCATGTTGATTATTTGTGTGCCAAATTGGCACAAAGATTGCACTTAATCCGAACTCTCAAGCTTTTTGGTGTGAGCACAGGAGTCATGTCAACGTTCTATGATGCTGTGCTAGGCAGCCTTATAAGATATGGCATGGCAGCTTGGTTTGGGACTCTTTCTGTCCAGCTTAAATCGAGAATAGCTAGAATGGAAAAAAATGCCATGAAGGTCATTGGGAGGAAAGATTCTCCATCGCTACAGTCAATCTTTGAGAAAACGGTGGTTAGTCTGGCAAATAGAGTGCGGTCTGATCCCACACATATATTGGCATCAGAGTATGCGCTGCTCCCCTCTGGGAGACGCTTTAAGGCGTGCCGTTGTAAATACAACCGATTTAAACTCTATTTTCTCCCCACTTCTATTTCCCTGATGAACAGAACAGTACTGTGACTCTCAGCACCTTACTTTTGTGACTCTCGTTTTTAATCCTTGGTGTAAAACCTTTCATGATTAGTAATGCTTTTGTTTTTATCTTTTCTCGGATTGTTATATTACACTGTTTTATCTTGTGATTCTCTCTTACCTTGTACATGCTGCTACATGAATTTGGTTGTGTGCCTATTGTGAAATGTCTGTGTGTTTTAAAAAACGTTGATGCACTTGTGCACTTTTGCCCAAGACAAATTTCCCCTTGTGGGACAATAAAGTATATCTCATCTCATCTCATCTCATCTCATCTCATCTCATCTCATCTTGTATCCATAATAACAGAGTTTTCCCTTACAAAAAACTCACTATTGACATGTTTCACAGATTTAATGTCTTTAATGATTTAATGTCTGTGTACTATATCGATTTTAAATCATTGGATTGAATGAACCAATATTGTTCATGTATCGTTGCTACACATTGTTATGTATGTAACAATGCCCAAATAATGTCTTGTCTGACATGATGAAACAAGTGAGAACAAAGGGGTTCTACAGCGCGCCTCAGCCTACACGGCTAGTCTGGTGCATCACAGTATGCAGTAGAGAGAGAGACACTGGAGCAGCTCTGATGTCATAGTATTGACGTCACAGACTGGCCTGGACACAAACACCATATATAGGCATAAACAGGTGAAACAGTGCCCACATTTCTGACATCACTGATATTGGCACCTGTACTGCACAATTTGTTTGTCCTGGTAGGCTGAAATGTTGCTCCAGTATTTGATTAGGCCTAAAAAAAAAACACTTTGGTTTCCGGTTGGCTGTCATTTTAGGGCTGAGTAGGTAGGGAATTTATTTTATTTTTTATTTTAATTTTTTTGTGGGCATGATGGGTAGCAATGAATTTTATTTTATTTCCTTATGGGAAGGATGGGTAGGTCGTTTTTTTTCCCCCTATGGCAATGATCGATATGCTTCTTTTTTAATATATTCTGTTTTCCTGAGTTAAATGGTTCATGTACACTGCACTTACAAAACAGTGTCTGAAAACAACAAACAATAAACAATTGAGAAGCCGACTTGTCTCTCTCGTAGTAAGTTTAGTACGTCGTTAAACAACTCCTCCTTTTTGTTCTGAGCTTGTTTGGCGGTGGGCAAGTGCACGTTATGTTGGGCTGCAAACAATCCGATTCCGAGGCTTCCTCCTCGCATCTCAGGGCTAAATATTTAAAGTCGAACGTGGCCAAAACAGACCCAGCCTGAGAGGCTAGAGGCTCGGTGGGCGTAGAGAGTATGTCGACTGAGATGTGGGTCCATGCAGGGGTTGACACTAAGGTCTCAGAGGCACTTGCCCGTCGGGCAAGTACAGGTCATGTTCTACTTGCCCTCAGGTCATGGCCACTTGCCCTCATAATCGCAAAATCATAACATTTGAATTAACGTTCATTTTAACGTATTTGTTACCTTCTACTGATGTTGCTAGGTTTTCAATATAATGGGGGACCCACAGGTGGTCATTCAAATAGGTCCCAGAAAAAAATGATGGGTCCCCAATTAAATGTTTTTGAGAGTTGTGAGCTTGTAGATCAGCTATTTTCCAACATTTGCATCTTTCTTGTATTATTTTACAATTTGGCTAGTATTTGTTTTTATAGTATAGTTTGATTACTTTTGATGCAGCAATGGTCTTTTTTTCTTGTCTTTAAATTTATTTAAAAAGTCCTTAAATTATTACTTCGTTGTCCCCCCCCCCCCCCCCCCCCGTCGTTTTAGTGGATGAATGAAAGTGGAGCAAAGATATTTGTTTCAAGACAGTTAGAAAGTGTTTATTGCTCTGGTGTTTTCTTTTTACACACTGTGATTCTCTTCGAATGCTTTATGCTTGTGTCGCAACCCAGTCTATGGTCGCAACGTGAATGATCTGAAAACAACGTTGTGCGTCAGAGCGGCTCTTGGCTCGCTCCGATGCAGACTACCGTGTGCGGTTCGCGGCAAGCTTTTCTGCGTGGTTCGCTGAAAAGAAAGGCGGCCACGGCACGTCGCGATGGTAAAATCTTGCTCTTTCGAAAGACTATCATTTCGTCCGGAGGGTTTTACCGACTCACCCCACGGAGGTGATTTATACATAGTTGCAGAAGTTGCAGCTGTGTGCCCGTCGTGTCTTCATCATAATGTGATCTTGTAGATTAGCTGTTTTCGACGGAGGCACGGAGCACGCACGTGTTTGCGTGTGTGTGTGTGTAGGGACTGGGGAGGAGGGATGGACTGAGGGGGGAGAGAGAGAGAGACGGAGCAGCACTCTAGTGCAATGACGCATGAATAGTAAAACAAAATATTTGCGCACATGATATTTTAGACGAAAGAAAACTTTGACTAAACTTCGCGAATGTGGTCACACCAAATATATATCTTTTGTAAGACGTTTTTGATCGACTCGGTCGGATTTTGACTTAATTTTATTTATTTTTTTATTTTCACTCCAAATGCCAATACAATCATCTGGGTCGGACGCATTTAATAGGTTCGGTCGCCAACCGGAAACCAACATATTTTTTTGTTAGGCCTTATGAAGTTGTGTGGTTGTTTGCAACTGCCCAAAAGGGGGCGTTGCAAAGGGGGTGTCCTAGATAACAGCAACATTTTGGTAGAATTGTTTAAATGGTGATACAAGCGGGACATTTGGTACAAATCATCTTTAGGGATCACGCTTTGAACCGGGCCACTCCTAAATCAAAGATGGCACCCATTTATTTTCAAGATGGCCGCCAAAATTAGACTGTTTTTGCATTTTTGCAGGTCAATAACCTATTCTTAATACCATAATATGCTTTTGGTTATTTTCACAAAGGAGTTACCATTTATAGTATGTTTCTAAAGAGTTGACCCAGAAGAATGATAATGCCAATGTGCCAAAATTAATGATCGTTCTTATCTGCTATTAATGAAACAATGGTTATCGGACCACATGATTGCACCCACACACCTTTACTCACTCACTTTATATGGTAACTCCTGAATGAAAATGTTCAAAAACATACTTGGTGATTGACCTTACACAATTATAGGCAACTATATGAAGAATTGTAAAAACACTCTAACATCTTTCATTTATGAGTTTGCCCGGTTTCCTAAGTGATCTCCAAAGATGATTTGTACCAAATTTCCCGCTTGTATCACCATTTGTACAGTTCTCTTAAAATATTGCTGTCATCTACGACACTCCGATTGCAACGCTCTCTTTTAGGCAATTAGTATGAACACCCACACACCTTCATAATTACATACTTGAGGAACATTTCAGCCAACCAGGACACACACCTGTAGGCACACAAAGGTGGGATAGGAATATTTGATCAATAATATAATATCCAGATTTGTTCATAATATATCAATGAACATATCCGACAAATTTGGCGCTTTTATCACAAATATGCCACAGAATGCAAAAATCAATGGGTGTACAGTAGGTCTCACCCTTTATAAAGGACAACTTTGTGGATTTTATTCAACTCGTATAACATAATTTACAAGTAACTTTTAGCATTAAACAACACATTATACAAAAAAAAAATATTTAACACATTTGACTTTTATTTTAAGTTGAATTGAGTTTGGGGAATACCATACACATTTTGCTTAAAATATACATCATCCATAATTATTAAAGTTGAATCCAAATTCTATGAACTTAGAGATGCAAACTATACCCGCAATTCCGGAATGGCCTAACTACCCATCTGCAGATACATACATACAGACAGACATACATACATACATAAATACATACATACATAGATATGTACGTGCCTACATATATGTACATAACACAAACTAGCAAATAACTTTCCCCTTTTTGAGTCCTCCTCTGCATTTTTAGATCACTGCTTTGAATACAGCCTTTACCACACACTGTACACTTAAAGGGGCTTTCCCCTGTATGAGTCCTCATGTGTACTATTATTTTACCCATTTGACTAAGGCCTTTGCCACAAACTTAGCAAACGATGGGTTTCCCCCCTGTATGTTTCTAACATGACATCTGCACTGCACCCGAGCGTCGGTCATTGGTTCAGGCTACGTTGCAACGCAATCAAATAAATAAATAATAATATAAAGTGTTTGGGGGGCGGGACATGGCCATTCATCTCTATGGACGTTGCCGCAAAACGTTGCAAAAATAGAATTTGAATTAAATTTCATCGCTCGCGTTGCGTCGCTTGTGTCGCATCACAGGCAGTGGGGACCTGCTGTAACTCTGCACTATTAACACAGCCTTTACCACTAACTGTACAACTTTAACCTGTATGGGTCACCATGTGAGTATTTAGATTAGACCTATGAGCAAAGCCTTCACCTTATACTGTACTCTTACAGGGCTTTTCCCCTGTATGAGACCTCATGTGTCTTTTCAGATTACCCATTTGAGCAAAGCCTTTACCACAAACTGTACACAAAAGGGGCTTTTCGCCTGTATGAGTCCTCATGTGAGAATTTAGGATACCCCTGTGAAAAAAGCCTTTGCCACAAACTGCACACTTAAAAGGCCTTTCCCCTGTATGAGTACTCATGTGTGTTTTTACAGCACTGCTTTGAGAAAAGCCTTTACTGCATACTGTACACTTAAAGGGCTTTTCCCCTGTATGACACCTCATGTGAGAATTTAGGGTACCCCTGTTAACACAGCCTTTACCACAAACTGTACAAATAAAGGGATATTCTCCTGTATGAGTCCTCATGTGTGTTTTTACAGCACTACTTTGAGCAAAGCCTTTATCACAAATTGAACACTTAAAGGGCTTTTCCCCTGAATGAGTACTCATGTGATAATTTAGGTTAGCCTTGGTACCAAAGCCTTTACCACAAACTGTACACAAAAATGGCTTTTCCCCTGTATGAATCCTTAAGTGAGAATTTAGGTTACACTTGTTAACAAAGCCTTTACCACAAACTGTACACAAAAAGGTATTTTTGCCTGTATGAGTCCTCATGTGATATCTTATATCAGCACAACTTTTACCACAAACTGTACACAGAAAGGGCTTTTCCCCTGTATGAGTCCTCATGTGAACATTTAGGGTACTTCTTTGAGCAAAGCTTTTACTGCATACTGTACACTTAAAGGGCTTTTCTCCTGTATGAGTCCTAATGTGATAATTTAGGTTACCCCTGTTAACAAAGCCTTTACCACAAACTGTACAAATAAAGGGATATTCCCCTGTATGAGTCTTCATGTGTGTTTTTACATCACTGCTTTGAGCAAATCCTTGATCACATACTGTACACTTAAAAGGTTTTTCCCCTGTATGAGTCCACATGTGACAAGTTAGGGTACCCCTGAGAGCAAAGCCTTTACAACAAATTGAACACTTATAGGGCTTTTCCCCTGTATGAGTCCTCATGTGAGAATTTAGTTTACCCCTGTTAACACAGCCTTTACCACAAACTGTACACACAAAAGACCTTCCCTCTGTATGAATCCTCATGTGATTTTTAAGACTACCCCGGTGGGCACAGCCTGTACCGCATATTGTGCACTTGAAGGGCTTTTCCCCTGTATGAGTCCTCATGTGAGTATTTAGGTGGCCCTTGTTATTACAGCCTTTACCGCAAACTGAACAAACAAAGGGTTTTTCCCCTGCATGAGTCATCATGTGAGTAGTTAGGTTACCCCTGCTAACAAAGCCTTTACCACAAATTGAACACACACAAGACACACACCTTTCGGCTGTATGAGTCCTCATGTGAATTTTTAGAATACCCCTATGGACACAGCCTTTACCACATACTGTACACTTAAAGGGCTTTTCCCCTGTATGAATCCTCATGTGAAGTGTTAGATTAAACTTTTGAATGTCTTTACCACACACTGTGCAAGTAACACTTTTCCTCATGGCGTGTGCTCGTTTTGATGATTTCAGATCCTGGGACAATTTGTTGCTCAAAGACAATCCTTGTCCTACAACATTTTTTGTCATGTGTGACTGCAGATTATTTAATGCTGAATGACCTTCGCTGGTGTCCTCACAAACATCACTGTCTTTAGTATCAGATTCAGATGGGCGTGAAGAGAGGAGCTGGTCATCAACAGTGACGTGTGATGCTCCACAGTTCGCTACATTAGCTTGTTCTTTAATTTGTTCAGTTGAGGTGCTGGCTACAGGCTCCGGCTCTTGGTTTTCATCATCATGGGTCAAAGTTGACCCATGAGTCTTTGTGTGTATTTTTACAGCACTGCTTTGAGCAAAGCCTTTATCAAACACTGTACTCTTAAAGAGTTTTTCCCCAGTATGAGTCCCCAAGTGAGAATTTAGGGTGCCCCTTTTAGCATAGCCTTTGCCACATATTGAACACTTATAGGGCTTTTCCCCTATATGAGTACTCATGTGAGAATTTAGGTTAGCCTTGTCAACAAAGCCTTTACCACAAACTGTACACTTAAAGGGCTTTTCCCCCGCATGAATCCTCATGTGAAGTGTTAGATTAAACTTTTGAATGTCTTTACCACACAATGTGCAAGTAACACTTTTCCTCGTGGCGTGTGCTTGTTTTGATGATTTCAGATCCTGGGACAATTTGTTGCTCAAAGACAATCCTTGTCCTACCGCATTTTTTGTCATGTGTGACTGCAGATTATTTGATGCTGAATGACCTTCGCTGGTCTCCTCCCAATCATCACTGTCTTTAGTATCAGATTCAGTTGGGTGTGAAGAGAGGAGCTGGTCACCAATAGTGGCTTGTGATGTTCCACAGTTTGCTACATTAGCTTGTTCTTCAATTTGTCCAGTTGAGGTGCTGGCTACAGGCTCCGGCTCTCTGTTTTCATCATAGTGGGTCAAAGTTGATCCATCAGCCTCCTCTCGTCTTTGAAGTCGCTCCTCATCTTTAATCTGTGGAGGTTCTGGTTTCTCCTGGACCGGACTGGGGCTCCTTTCCTTCTGTTCAAGGTAAACCTTGTCTTCACGCAGAGGGAAGTGAAAGTCTAGGAAAAATAAAAAATTAAAATAAAGTTTTGGTTGCTGGAGGAACTTCCACTACAAATGCATTGGGGTTAATTTATCCTTGTGTGTCAAATATGTTTTATTGGCAGCAACCATATTTTTTTCGGACACATTTTCAAATTGAACGCTGTCTCAGTTTTGCATTTATGCAATTCTATCATCATACTATCATCATCACTTTATTTACTCAACTTAAAGGGGTGATATAATGAACAGAAGTTAAGTTTCCAAACACTGTGTGCAGTTTAGATACAGTAGACTGACAGGAAATGGGGAAAGAGAGATCTTGGGACTAAAGAAAACTCAAACTTGTCACATGGCAGTGAATGATAATATACCGATTGGTATTTTGCTTTATACAATCTTTAATTCTCGAGGTACAGCTTGAACGGAATAGGGAATTTGTGGAATGAGCAACACAGCCAAGCGTGTGGGTGGCACCCCCCAAGAAAATGGCAGTGAATGAGTTAATCAGTATAAAAGTGAATCTATAGGGAATTGAGATGACTGAAGAATCGTCAGAGAGACTAGTCACTGCATATGGACAACATCAATAGTCAATATTGGTATTATTAAAGGGGAGATATCATGGATAAAGTTCATTTTCCTAACTTGGTGGCAGTTTTACCAATACATTTTTTTGCGACTGTAGGTCACAGTTTACTATCGGAACCGTCACAGCTTGTCTGTGTCTGTCCGGAGGACGGGCGGCACTGCATGAAAAACAATGAATACTTTAAGGTTTTCCTTGGGTAAATCCACTCATACATATCCTGCATACCCAAGCTTACAGATACCATCTCTGAGAGGATCATTTGCATATATTCCCCTGGCCTGCCAGTCCCACCTTCTAGATTTTCACACCATCAGTCCCCACAACCCCCTCCTCTCTTTGTTGTGGGGAGGGGGAGTAGGACTGCAAGGACTGATGGTGTGAAAATCTGGAAGGGGGGCTGGCTGGCCAGGGGAATATATGCATGATCCTCTCAGAGATGGTATCTGTAAGCTTGGGTATGCAGGATATGTACGAGGGGATTTACCCAAGGAAAACCTTACAGTATTCAATGTTTTTCACGCAGTGCGGGTAACGCCTGAAACTGTGATTTCCCCATGAGATCACTGTCATCACAGGTGACATCACAGTGATGTCATATACTCAGAGCAGGTACTCCATATATGGGCATAAACATGTGACATCACAGTGATGTCAGATACTCAGAGCAGGGATCTCCATATATGGGCATAAAAGGGATCTGTTAGGGATCTCCATATATGGGAATAAAAGGGATTGTATCCCTGATGATTCCCTGTTAGGAGAACCACACTAACAGAATCCATATATGGCCGAGACAGATGGCGCGACCTCACCCTGCTTTTCGCCCTTAGGCATCTTACTGGTATATTATGTTGAAATGGCACATCATGTCTCTATCTGGACATGTACACTTTTTATGGTCTATGGGTTTGCTGCTCTGACATCATGCTGACATCACCATGATGTCAGGGGAATAAAAAAATCACAGAAACCCTTTTATGCCCATATATGGAGATCCCTAGTGTATGGAGATCCTGAACCAGCCACAAAGATATGAGCCGTCTTGGCCATCTGTCTTGGCCATACAGAGGGTATGCACATCCATAAAGTGTATAGGGCTGGGGATCGATTAAAATATTTAATCGAATTAATCGCACGATTGTTCATAATTAATCACGATTAATCGCATATTTTTTATCTGTTCTAAAACTACCTTATACAGATATATAATACTCAACAACATGGGAGGTAGACAAATACCTAGTTTATTCAAATTCTATATGACAAATAGGCTTACTGCCCAGAATGTTTCCATTAGGACAGATTTAAATTAACTTTTATACATTTAATCACTTTAACCACAGTATCCCTATTCTGGGAGGAACATTCACCAAAAATAGCTGATCTACAAGCTCACAATAAGATGCGTTGTGAGCTTGTAATCTTTTATTTTGTGAAGAGTTTGTGTATGGAAAAATTACTCAAGTACAGTGCAGCGTTTTACAAAGCATAGAGGCTCTAGGTTTAACTGAAGTAATATTGATAGGCTACATTTGAAACATTATCAAAGTATTCTGAGGCACCGCACCCTGGACTGGTGTTACGATTATGGCACCCCTAGTTCACTTTGTTAAACCCTGTTATTATGTAGACACTGTGATGGCTCGTTGGTAGCCTTAGATTAACAATACATTAACATTAACGTGACGACGCCACAAATTGCGGTGGTATTGCTTGGAGATTATAGGCTAGCTCGCTGAAGATGTGTGGCACAAGGCATTATGCCCATCCAGTGCCCTGGCCCCTGCAATCATGTTGTGTGCACTGTCGGTGATCAGCAGTTTGCTGACTTTATTTTCAATGATACACTCTCCAGCTACACGCATGGTGGAGGCTATGGGGCAGACAAGCACAGACAAGTTCCAGGGCTAGTAGGCTAGTAGGCTACGTCTGAAGCTAACGTGAAGCTAACGTCTTCATAACAGTCAGCCCATGCAACAGAAGCCTCCACTCCCTGTCAAAATAATGTGCTGTGTTCTCGAGAGAACTGTGATTACTGAGTGAAGTCCAATAGTCTCCAATGAGTGCAACCGTGGTCTGTCTGCCCCTGCCTGTGTTCCAAAACCTCCACCGCTCTGACTGTCTGAGTGACTGTCTTGTTTACTACTGCGTCTCTCTGCAGGCTGCATTTGCTTCCTGACCAGGGGGTGCACCGAGGCTCAAAACTCACTGCACCGGTGGGCAAATATCACCGCGTTAATCACGCATTAAAAATATTATCGCCGATAATAGGATTTTGCGTTAATTAGTTAATATCGCGTTAACTTCCCCACCATATATATATATATAAAGCCTTCAAAAACATAACCTTACCCAGATGATAAAACAATTCACAGGGGTAAGCCCTACTTCTCGAACCATCATAGACCTTATATTGGCATCGGACAGATCCAGAATCAAAAGTAGTGGTGTCATCAAATCCAATATCATAACATAATTTTCTACACTCGCAAAATTCCACGTAGAGCTGCAGTTCAGTGTCACACCACAACGAGCTGAAGATCTATGAAGCACTACTCTCCTGAAGCTCTAACAACAGCTCTTGAGAAAATGGATTGGTCAGATGTTTTAAATTGCACCTCGGCCGAGGAGACCTGTTCTTGCTTCAAATCTGCATTTTTGTTAGTACATGATAGCTTAGCAGCCTCAAAAGTTGTCAGGGTCAGAGCACGTAACGAGCCTTGGATGAAAAGGGAAATTTCGAATGCCATCAAACTCGGAAACAAAACTTACTCTGAGTACAGGAAAACAGACAATGAGGAACTACTTAAAAAAACAGGAAACTACGCAATGTAGTTAAGTGTGCCTGCCATGCAATGCAATGGCAAAACACTTATTGTAATCCGCCATACTTAGTTACATACATATATGTCGCCACAAATTTCGGCACGTAATAACTGCCGCACGATTTACAGCACACCCGCAATATATACATCAAAACGTGCGGCTCGGCCGGGAATGGGGTGCTATTACTTTTCTTTCCGATCCGCGTTACCATTGCGACGTAATTCGCAAAAAACTACGCCCAAAAACCCCATTGACTTAGAATGGGGGAAATTTCGGCACGTAATAACTGCCACACGATTTACGCCACCCCTGCAATATATACATCAAAATGTGCGGCTCGGCCGGGAATGGTGTGCTATTACTTTTCTTTCCGATCCGCGTTACCATGGCAACGTAATTCGTAAAAAAATACGCTCAAAAACCCCCATTGACTTTGAAAAACCCTAACCCTAACCCAAAAATGCGCCAAAACGCCACTAATTAGTCGAAATGGCTGACTTCCTGTTTGGTTTCTGATTGGCTGCTGGCCTTGTGACGTGGGTAGAGCTGCGAGGGCCCGGTCATCGCTGCTTGCAGCTTTAATTCATTAATCGTCCATGACCTTAATTGGGGCCTATTTCGCCAAACAGGAAGTGCCCCTCACCAAACAGGAAGTGACCCTTGATCTCGTGAACCGTTTGTCATACAGACACGCGGGTTGCGTCAAATGACAAGATTAAGAGTCCTTAAACTTAATTGGGGCCTATTTCGCCAAACAGGAAGTGCCCCTCACCAAACAGGAAGTGACCCGTTTTCTCGTGAACCGTTTGTCGTACAGACATGTGGGTGGTGTCATATGAAGAACAATAATGTTAAAGTTTATGCAAAAAATGCTAATGTTAATAACGCTAATGCTAACACCAACCGCTACACAAGGTTGCACAGACTTAGCGAGCTGCAGGCACACTTAAAATTTCTTAGAAATTTTTCTTTTCTAGTTTTAATTATTATTATTTTTTCACCACTATTGATACCCAACTGGTCAACATTCAGGTCTTTATGGTTATGACCACATTCAAGCTTACTATGGAACCTAGGTGATGGTCTGAAAAAAGAAAAAAAAGAAAGAATCATCGCCCTTCAATGAAGCAAGGCTACTGGCCTGGACAACATACCCACCAGATTCCTCAGAGACACAGCTGTCTCCATTGCTCCCAGTAATGCCTCTAGCCTATATAATAAAGGAAGCAAATTAGAACCTGGCAACTACCGCCCTGTCTCCATCCTTTGTTCCATCTCAAAGGTTATGGAGAGATTAATCCAAGAGCAAGTCAACAGCTACCTCGCAGACGCAGAGCATTAAAGCTATACTGTGTAAGATGCCCAACTAGTGGTCATTAGCCCTATAGCATTTAATCACTTTAACCACAGTATCCCTATTCTGGGAGGAACATTCACCAAAAATAGCTGATCTACAAGCTCACAATAAGATGCGTTGTGAGCTTGTAATCTTTTATTTTGTGAAGAGTTTGTGTATGGAAAAATTACTCAAGTACAGTGCAGCGTTTTACAAAGCATAGAGGCTCTAGGTTTAACTGAAGTAATATTGATAGGCTACATTTGAAACATTATCAAAGTATTCTGAGGCACCGCACCCTGGACTGGTGTTACGATTATGGCACCCCTAGTTCACTTTGTTAAACCCTGTTATTATGTAGACACTGTGATGGCTCGTTGGTAGCCTTAGATTAACAATACATTAACATTAACGTGACGACGCCACAAATTGCGGTGGTATTGCTTGGAGATTATAGGCTAGCTCGCTGAAGATGTGTGGCACAAGGCATTATGCCCATCCAGTGCCCTGGCCCCTGCAATCATGTTGTGTGCACTGTCGGTGATCAGCAGTTTGCTGACTTTATTTTATAGCGACTCCACTTCAAGATGCGCTGTGATTGGCCGGCAGTTGTATAACCCTCGCTGTGATTGGCCGGTAGTGTGATGACGCAATTTTGGCGCGAGATCCGGTCCCCGGCAAGGATCACAGTTTACATATATAGAGAAGGCTTTACAGGCTGAAATTCACGGCGCGGATCTTCTAAAACTTTTGTGATTTAATAGTTAGGAGAATTTTAAGATTTGTTTTATAAAAAAAGTTACATAGTACAACTTTAACTGCTGTTTGAATTCCAATCTGGCTTCAGTAGACCATGCCTACTGTATCTGACCGACAACATCAAACGTTAAGTAGACTCGGGCAAACACTGTGGCATGGTCATGCTGGACAGGACCTCCAAAAGGCATTCGGCACATAAAACAATTCAATTTATTGAATAAGAAGGCGATTGGTTTTGATAGCACATCAATAAACTGGATAAAATCCTACCTTGAGGGAAGAGAACAAGTGCTTGACACCAACGGTGTGCTGCAGCGTTCCTCAAGGAAGCATTCTAGAGCCATTACTGTTACTCCTTTACATTAACGACATGAATGCTGCCTGTAACTGCAAACTGTTCATGTTCACTGACGATTCAAATTGCATGTCGAGGAAGCTCTCAGCTCAGAAGTCACCAAAACTTGTACTGTTATCGGCTAACCGATAACAAACTGTCACTACATCTCGATAAAACTGAATCCATTTTTTTGGGACATTCTCCATTTCAAGATCAAAGTTGATGACACAGAAATCTCTAGCAAGGAAGAGATGACCTATTTGGGCTGTATTCTTGATAAACACCTGTTTGGGGATAGCATGGCAACAATGGTGATCAAAAAAGTAAGTTAATTGAACGAGATTCCTGGCTTTGTCAACAAAAGCACCCTCGGGAGCAGTGGTGTGATGTAGATTTTTAAAGTGTGGGTACTCTAAATTCATGACGTCACGTGAACGTCACGTGTGCATGCATGTGTGTGCACGGCTTGCTAGTTGAAATACTGTATTGTTCAATTGGCCGAGTATTGTTATGCAACGTTTATACAGTGTAACTGAGGACGTAGGTGAGGCCTGCTTGGCCGTACTGTTATGCAAAGCAGCCAGGTAGGGGGAATGAAGCATGGACCGCGCGGTCACACATCTTGACAGCGCGTGCATGTGGGTGGCGCGTGCCTGCAGCTTGAAAAGAATGTACCTCTGCGCTCCTACGGCATCTCACCCCTGCTCGGGAGTCTTGCTGGGGACATCATTAAGCAACCGCTATGACTATGCCTGCACCTCCTGGTACTCCAACATCAAAATGCCACAAACTTCCCAAAACAAATAGATTAAACTACTTCTCGACATGGGGCCCAAGACCCACGTTTCCCCCACACATTTTGCGAGCCTAGGATGGCTCAAAGTAGAAAACCGGGTTAAACAACTTAAAATGCGACTGACTTTCAAAATAGTCAATATCTGCCCTCAACCCCCACAGTGCCAGCATATCTGACCAAACACCCAGTCTCTCTTCTTTCTCTCTTCTCCCCCCCCCCCCACACACACACCTGAATTTACACCCACCGCTTCTTTCGCGGGCACGCGCGCGAAGCGGGTTTTGGCATGATTTCAGTCGTTTTGGGCCGGTTTGGGTGGCTCATGACTGTTCAATAATATGACATTTCTCGGGTTTTGGTGTGATTTTTGGGTCAGGTTGGGCGGCTCATACTTTATTTTAATCTTTTTACAAAAAATGTCAACAATGAACAGTAGACTGTGAAGTACAAGGCAAGCAAGAATGCTGGATAAACCTAATAAACACACACACACACACACACACATACTAAAAAATCATGCAGTACAGACTCCCAAACCAAGCCAATGCCATTAATATTTGCGCTAATAAGGATTAAATTGATGTGCGCTGCCAGAGCCACACAAGACACAACCATCATGTACTGTAACAGCAGTTATCAGTGCAAATGACCTGACCCACATTAAATGGACAGCTGCCAATAATTAAAAACAGGCCTAAGCGTGTGTATCCGTCTGTCTTTCAATGTTTTATGAGATAAGTGGTTCCTGTGTAAATAAGCCAAAAAGCTTACTAGGATCTCCTTTTAGGTGACCTTGTACCAGTGATTTGTACTGTCATGAAACAGTACCTTTTCCTATTGCAAACTTCTAATACATTCTTCAATCAATCAATCAATGGAAATTAAATGCACAGTGGCAGATCCAGCAATATAAATTAATTCAGTATCTCTCACCAATGACGTGGTTCTGGTTCACATAAAATCCATTCTCATGTCCTTTTGGGTGAATTTCTCAATGACGGGAGATCATAAAGCGTATTCCTTTTAAGTTCCAGGATAATTTGAAAATGTACTTTCCATGGATGATGTGGTGACAGGGAGGATGATGCGGTGACAACTAAACATGTTAATTTATCCTTCTTTTTCCGTCCTTTTATAACAATCTCCATCTTTTCATTAAACAGTCTTCTTGAAAAGAGCACTGATAATAAATCCACAATTATGATATGATCATCACTTGGGTAGTAGAAGTGAGATTTCACCAACGTTCACTCCAACTGCTGCCATGTTGCATTTATTTACACTACTTGTTGCTTTGCACATCCATACGTGCTTGTTGCAGTCCCGGAAAAGACGTGCTGACGGTGCTGTGATTGGCCAGTAGTTACTAACTTGAGCCACTTTGATTGGTGGTTGATTGGTTGATCAAACTGTCAATCCAAGGCCAGCCAGCGCTCAGCCCAGGCTGTGCTGAGCGGTGCCCCCTTTGATGAAGAGTGCGGGGGGCGGGGTAGTACCAATCTCATTCATCTCGCCCTGCTGCGATCGAGCGCAGGCTGCCTCTGACACTCAAGTTTTTATGATTGATAATTTTATTTTGACCCACATAGTAAGCGGGAAGCTCTCTCCATTCCGACATGTCGCCACTCCGAAATTGACTTCTTATTGTCGGAGTGGCGACACTCCCATAGGGGTTAGGTTTAGGGTTAGGGTTAGAGATAGGGTTAGTGTCGGAATGGTGACATGTTGGATAGGAGACATGTCGGAGTGGAGAGATGCACTCATAGTAAGCAACTGGGTCGTCTGGGTGAGATAAACCATATATACCTATACCGCCTATAGCTAAAAACAGCCCAGCTGACAGTAGCAGTTGCATATATAGAAACTCCCACCACTCATTTAAATGAAAGTAGATGGGGAAAATAGGTGTTTGTTACTGTTTATATTAATACATAATGCTAAAAGAAATGATCGCGCACTGCACACGCTCGCATGCAGGGCTGGTCTGATCCCAATCCGACCATGTGCAATACCACTATGCTTAAATGTGCCAGAAAAGTACAGCAACTTGCAATGGGCCTGGTGTACAAGATACACTACACCACTATGATACCCAAGTACCTGTCAAAATACTTTATAAACATTAAGGATGTCCATAATTACAACACCAGAGGAAGCGCCACAGATCACTTTCAACCCAGAGTCAAAACCAACAAAGGGTCAAACTCTTTTTTCTGCTATACCACCAAAATGTGGAAAGCCTTACCGAAGGCCATAAAGGAGTGTGGATCACTAGCATCCTTTAAAATTGCCCTGAAAAACCACTTACAGGCAGCAGCCGTTCGCAACTGGTAAAAAAAAAAACTAACCTAGCCCAACCCTACCCTCCCCTGTCCCTTCTTTGTACAGTGATGTTACTAGGTTTTCAATGTAATGGGTCCCGGGACCCACAGGTGATCATTCAAATGGGTCCCAGAAAAGTTGTATGAGTCCTCAATACAATGTTTTCGAGCGCTGTGAGCTTGTAGATCCGCTATTTTCAAAATGTTTGCCTATTTCTTATATTTATTTTACAATTTGGCTAATGTTTGAACTTAGAACTACTAAAACTACTAAAACACGTGCCCCTAATGAATTCGGGCTCGCAAAATGGCGTCGGACGTCGGTGGAATCAAAATATTGACGTTTCTATCGCCTGTTTAAGACTTTCTATGTGGATTTTATTTATGTTAACGTAGGGTAAAGTAGGATGCTTTCACCCATGAACAATGGTGGTGTCTGTGGAATTTTAAAATGTTTTTCTTTTACCGCGACCCGGTAAATTATTTTAACATGGACTCTAATGGAGGCGCATCCCCGGGACCCCAGGACCATGACATGAATGAGTCCCTGGGCGACTTGAATGAGTTTTTGATGCGGGATACGCACGTAATGACATCACTGTTTGTATGCTTACTGTTTGTTTAGACTTACTGTTTTCTTTTTTTTTGTTCTCTCATTTTCTTTTCTTTACATATCTACTGCATAGTGCTGTGTTCTATTTGTCTGTCATTCAATGTTATATGAGATACTTTAATGGTTTCCTGTGGAAATAAGCTTAGTCTTTTCATGGATCTCCTTTTAGTAGACCTTGTACCAGTGAACTGTACCGTCATGAAACTGTACCTTTTCCTATGCAAGTATCTCATATAACATTGAAAGACAGACGGATAGAACATAGTACTTTATCTAGGATAATATCAGTTTCAAAAGCATAACATCAAATACAAAGGCAGAAAAAAAGAAAAGGGGGGGAGCATGGGGGTGACTTTTCATACCAATTTTGAAGGAGGCTATGGAATTTGCTCTCCTTTAGGGCTTGTGGAAGGGCGTTCCACATGTTGATGGTGTAGCAGGAGAACACACACACACACACACACACACACACACACACACACACACACACACACACACACACACACACACACACACACACACACACACACACACACACACACACACACACACACACACACACACACACACACACACACACACACACCAGTGGCGGACCGTGGGTTCAATACCCGGGCCTTCGCCATGGCTGCTGCGCATATGCACGCACGTGCACACGCCCTCGCGTAGCCACGATCTGACACTTATTGCGCCTTACAGAGTGCTGCTGCCTGCACCAGTAGCAGAGCCCAATACAATAAACTCAGTCACAAACAGCCATTCATATAGCAACACGAAAGCAAGCAAAATATATGTTGATATACACACATGATTCAACAGGCTTCATCACATACCAGCCAAGCTTCTGGGACTAGAGTTATACACTTGCAGTCTGCACGCACGCACGCACGCACACACACCCACCCACTGCTGAGCGCAGAACGCAGTGAGTGAGAAGCTCCACTTCACACTACAAACACTTTGATGTTTTTCCAAAACAGCATTAAAAAATATCAAGACAACTAGCCTAGATTAATGACAGCACAAGTCTTGCCCCAAAATCTTGTGTTGAAACGTTATATTCCATAATGCGCACACACAGCGTGAGTGTTGTTTCTCTTACCCGAATCTCCGGTGGTGTGTTAGCCAGACACTCCGGTAGGTTTCCTGATTAACAACCACGGTCGCTCGACTCGCTCAAGTGTCCAAACGTCCTCGAAAAAAGTTTGACAAATTGTCCAGTAAATCCATATCTGTTTATTCTCCTCCTTCCGCCATTTTTCGTTTCTTTATTTGTGAATTGTTGTGAGTAAATGTATAAATGTTAGCTCTCAAGCTCTGCTCAGCTCAAACTATAACAACAAGTGAAGCAGGAAGCAATTCACTTTTCTGATTGGTTTCCTCCCAGGACTGGGAGGTGAATATCAGCAGTTCCCTTCTCTGATTGGACAATGTTTCTTCTCAGAGATGGGAACACTCTAGAAGGTGACCCTATCTGAAAAAATGCGCCCAGGAGGGCTGTGATTGGTTAAAGAACCAGCCAATAACAATACAGTGCCCAACAACCATTCACTTCAAAGCCAATCAAAGGCAGCAGGCACTCTAAAGGAGGTTCAGAGGGTTCACAAGAAAACACCTGATTGGTTAAAAAAACGAATTGCTTTCTTAGACGTGCGCCCCTAGTGGAAGCAGTGTGTCCAGCCTGACTACTCCAGTACCTGGCTTAAAGTCCTGCTCGCAATTTGGTGTTAGGGGAGTTTCTCACCTGAACTGAGTTAGTGGGTCCCTAGACATGAAAAATCACCGAGGTGCTCGTTCGCCATAGTGGCACGAATGGCGCAATGGCCATATCAAATATGGCTGCCATCGGCTATGATGAAAATCCAACTTTTCTGTTTCTGGGTATATATGCACATGTAATACCTCTATTTGGACTTATTGGGGTGTGGGGAATTCATTTCTGACATTGTTTTGACCATTTTGGGTGATCTGGACCTCGAAAAGGTCATGGTCACGGTCATTTTGCTATTCCGAAGACCGTGGCCATAACTTGGCCATTGTTAGGAGTAAAAACAGCTGCAATAGGTCTAAATCAACTAATTCTGACATGTATAATTCATTTCTGACATTGTTTTGACCATTAAGGATCATCTTGCCTTTGAAATATCAATGTCAATGCCATTTTTCAAAAACGATTTTGTTCATTACTTGCACTTTTATAGTATTTTTTCATAAGTTTGTTTTGTTTATTACAAAATACATACTAGTGAGAAATACAACAAGTAAACATCCCCTTTAACTTTAAAGTGGGGTTTTAAATGGGTGTTTAAATGAGAAAATAAGACCATTTACGAATAAAAGTGACAAATAAAATCACACAACAAAATCACACACAAAATGAAATAACAATTTCCCTCAAAGTGCACCATATTGTGATTGTGTGCATGCAAGTTGGTATGATGTGTTTTTACAGGATGGATTTGTCATTGTTCCATGGCAAAATATGATGCACAGAACTCCATCGGCAAGGCAGTCATATCGTCGAGTGTCACGCGTCAGACATGGCATGAGTGTACTTAAGTCAAAGTGCTCTTCCCATCCATCAGAGCTTGACATTGCCTTTTTGAGGCACTTGTCCTTTGGACAAGTATCTTTCCCATTAACTTGTCCGGACACAAAAGTCACTTGTCCGGATAAAAATGTTATACATTGAAATAGAATTAATAACAAAAGGACTGCTAATGACCCCCCTTGCTCCCTCCACTCCATAGTATGGGCAGTCCATAGTCTGCATACAGCACAAAGCTGCTAGGAGCGCCACAGAAAAAGTGAAACCAAGAGCCACTTGTCCTAATTTTTAATGCACGGACAACAGGACATGCCCTGTTCCATGTTCCATTAGTTCTAGTCTTTCCTCAGGTTCCTTGGCTGTTGCAAGCAGGTGGCAAGAAATGCTCTAGAAAGGTGCCTTGTTGGTCTCAGCTGCCAATGATGTGTCTTGTTCTGTCAAGCTCTTTGCCTCTACACATTTTGTTAGATATTGTACTCGGTCAGAAGCCATAACTGCATGTTTAATCCTCACCTGGCCCATGCAGTAATCTCCTGTCTGCAAGGCATAGGCATACAGTATGTGCCTTGATCACTGTCTTAGCTATTGGTACTCAAAGATGAGAGACTGCTTAATGCAGTGGAAGCATGTGCTGATTCTCACCAGTGCCATACTGCTGCCAAATCTCCTTCATCCCCAGCTTGGAAATATGGGGTGTAGTATAGCAGTTATGCGAAGGAGACAACAACTCTCTGGGGTCCGCTCATAGTTCCGACATCCCATTATTCCGACCATTAGGTTAGTGAAGGTTAGGGATAGGCTTAGTTATAATGGAGTCAGTACATGCAGTCATGCACCATGTGTCAGCCTTCTCAATCCTTTTCAAAATGTCTGGGATCTCTTCTCCTCCAGCCGCCTATGTCATCATCACCAGAGACAACAGAGCTGACAATGGTAAATGGACTGCATTTACAGTATCGCTTTTCTCCAAAGCGCTTTACTATGTATTTCACATTCACTCATTAACACACACATTCACACATACATTCACACCATGAAGCCATGCAAGGTGCTCATCAGGAGCAGTTAGGGGTTCAGTGTCTTGCTCAAGGAACCTTCCATACATAACCAGGAGGAGCCGGGAATTGACCCTGGACAGGCAGCCGTTCTACCTGCCACTGTTGCCCAACAATGTGGGTAGCATTGCCACAGGCTTGATTGAACACCATATTCTGAACACACAGCTGGTGTTCTCCTCAGACACCCAGAATTTGTAAAGTTGCTGAGGGATGGGTGCGTCTGTCGACTCTGTTAGCTCTGATGATAAGGGGCTGGTGGTGAAGAGATCCCAAAGATTGAACTAGATTGAGGAGGATGACACCAAGCTGGTGGTACATGTGGAGTCAACTGGCCATTATTACTAAATCTATCCATAATCCTAACCTAATGGACGGAATAATGGGACGCCAGGATTATGAGTGGACCCCAGAGAGTCATAGTCTCCTTCACATTAATGCTACTGTATACTACACCGCATACTTCCAAGCACTGGGGATGAAGTAGATCTGGTAGCAGTATGGCTCTAGGGGCGCAGCGGCACATGCTTCCACTGCGTCAAGCAGTCTCTCATCTTGGAGCACCACAGTTATCAAGGCACATATGCCTTGGAGACTGGAGATGACTGCATGTGCATGGGCCAGGTGGGGACTAAACATGCAGTTATGGCTTGGCTACAATATCTAACAAACTTTTGAGAGGCAAAGACCTTGACAGAACAAGACACAGCATTGGTAGCAGAGAAGTACAACTGCTGAGACCAACACGGCACCTTTCTAGTGCATGTCTTGCCACCTGCTTGCAACAGCCAAGGAACCTGAGGAAAGACTAGAACCAATGGAACATGGATGGATGCAAGGAACACTTAGATACTCGACAGCTGACTTGCTGATGGAGTTCGGTGCATCACACTTTGCCATGGAACAATGGCAAATCCATCCTGTAAAAACATACTAACTTGGAAGCACACAATCACAATACTGGTGCACTTTGAGAGAAATTGTTATTTAATTTTGTGTGTGCTTTTGTTGTGTGATTTTTGTTGTGTGATTTTATTTGTCACTTTTATTCGTAAATGGTCTTATTTGCTCATTTAAACACCCATTTAACCCCCCCACCCATTTAAAGTTAAATGGGGATGTTTACTTGTATGTATTTCTCACTAGTATGTATTTTGTAAAACAAACTTGTGAAAAATACTATAAAAGTGCAGGTAATGAACAAAATCGTTTTTGAAAAATGGCATTGACATTGATATTTCAAAGACAAGATGATCCTTAATGGTCAAAACAATGTCAGAAATGAATTATACATGTCAGAATTAGTTGATTTAGACCTATTGTACCTGTTTTTACTCCTAACAATGGCCAAGTTATGGCCACGGTCTTTGGAATAGCAAAATGACCTTGACCATGACCTTTTCGAGGTCCAAATCACCCAAAATGGTCAAAACAATGTCAGAAATGAATTCCCCACACCCAAATTAGTCCAAATAGAGGTATTACATGTGCATATATACCCAGAAACAGAAAAGTTGGATTTTCATCATAGCCGATGGCAGCCATATTTGATATGGCCATTGCGCCATTCGTGCCACTATGGCGAACGAGCACCTCAGTGATTTTTCATGTCTAGGGACCCACTGACTCAGTTCAGGTGAGAAACCCCCCTAACACCAAATTGCGAGCAGGACTTTAAGCCAGGTACTGTATTAGACTGAGTGAGAGAGAGAATGAAAGCAGCAAAATAAATGAATGAAAAATAAATATATATTATTAAATATAAATTTCTTCATCAGGGTTAGGGTTAGGACCTTCATAGAGTACTTTGCTAGCCCTGACCGACCTCCACTGACACACACACACAGACAGACAGACACACACACAAGCTAAGTAACAAAGAAATACTGGCCTGGGAACAGTTGTTCAGCTAGTAGCTTACTAGCTACGGGTAGCTTAGCTAGCTTGTGTTCAAAGTAAGTGTTTACAATGCAGCAAGAACACACCTGCTCTGTGTAGTTTGATGATTTTTGGCTGCAAAACGGCGTCCAGCTGTTTATCTTTTATCTCCAGCTGAGTCTCCATCTCTCTCTGGAAGAGGTTGACCATGAACTCAGCCGCAGCATCCAGGCGCTCCAACACAAACACCCTGACGTTAATCTGAACACTACAAACATCAGCACCACGCTGCTGTTTGTCCAAAACACACAAGATCTCCTCTCCCACCGACGTCATGTGTTCTGTTATCTTCAGCCGTATGGACTCCATTTGACACGTTTTACCTCCTTTATGAGACATGGTTCACAACGATATGTTGTTCTCCAGCCTCCACACCACGAAAAAAACGCACGCACTCACTGGAATTACTTCCTGATCGACGTATTTAACGCATGCGCAATATAGTATCCTGAATACCGTGTGCCCTCTGGTGGAGGATGTGTGTAACTGTTACTGAATATAACAGACAGACAGGAGAGTGCAAGAGAGACTGAGTATAATAGACAAATATTACAGTTATGTGAAGATTTATACAGATGGGTATAGATAGATAGGGGTAGCATTTTATATTCTAGAATTTCAGGGTGGATAAAAGGATTAGTGTCGTGTATACAGCAGAAATTATTGCAATATTATTAGCATTAACATTGGGTAGAGGACATCTTTTTTTCCTTCTTTTTTTGTCAATTACGCATATTTTCTTCACGAGAGTGGGGTTAAGCTCATTTATGGGTGTTGCTCAGGAATGCCCTTTTCCTTTTTGTGTGCCTAAATTATGTTGTTTACATCATGTGACATGTGATTAGAGCAGTGGTTCTCAACCTGTGATTAACTTAATGTGCAACATTGTTTTTTTTATTATTATTTTATTTTATTTTATTACTGTTGAGTGAGAAAACAAAGTGTAAGTCTATAGAGGGTATCTGCACATTTCTAAAGTGACAATTTATGGACTTTTTAATACCTCTAAAATGACAAATTACCTTGACCAAATTGTCTAATAGTACACACTAAAAAATGCTGGGTTAAAAATAACCCAATTTTGGGTTGTATTATAACTCAACTGCTGGGTAACTATTGGACCGACCCAGCAGTAGTAGCCTAAATCTGACCCAGCATTTGTGTTCTATACTCTACCCAATTATAGGTAAAAATAAATCAATTCTGGGTTTATTCAAGCACAGTATATGTGTTATTAATTTACGGTTAACAAAATACATCTTAGATTTGGTCATGCAAAATATAGAAACACAAACCATGCTAGATTCTTTGAAGTAATTTATTATACAATATGGAAATAAGAACACAGAACACATTTGGAACATATTTGTCACTGTCAAGCATTTACATTTAATCACAATTTTATTTTATACTAATAAGATGTATAACAGATCTAAAAGATCTGTGCTGTGCTGAGCTGCAGGGCACCGGGCATCGGGCAGTTGACGTCACATGAAGAGAAAGGGAGCACTTGATTTGTTAAAAAAAGAAGAACAAAGAAAAACTACCCTCTTCCCCATCCTTCACAACCACTGCTGACAAAACACACAGAGCCGAGAATAAGAAAAAGTGCTCCTCTTCTCACTGCTGCTCAACACAGCCTTTAGACGACAACCATTCTTTAATTTGTGCCGCACACTTGTCGGATTGGGTACATTCTGTAAAAAGAACAACAATGTTCTCTGTCACTAAAATATGGATGTTATGCATAATCAGTTATCTCTTTCAGCAATATGTTTTGTGTTAAAATAGCTCTAAAACAACTCTATAAACCCTAGTGTGTGGTGTCTGGTCAAACTAGCTAGTTACCCTCATTCACTACAACCAGGCTCCATTCAGATTTTCTGTAAATGGTGCATTTATATTATATAGCGCATAATTATCCAAGGCGCTTTGCATAGAGTGTGCATTGCGTGCATTACATGCATTACATTCACACACACATTCATACACGGTGCAACCATGCAAGGCACCACCAACCTGCTCACCGGGAGCAACTGGGGGTTTAGAGTCTTGCTCAAGGACTCTTTGTCACTAACTCTGGGGGAGCCCGGGATCGAACTGGGAACCCTACGTATTCTAATGGCGGTTTCTCTATCCCTGAGCCACTGCTTGCGACAGTGTTCCCTAAATGTGCGCATGTTACGTTTTGGGAAAACTTAGGCCACATTCTCATAATATAATTCGGTTTAGTTTAGGTTTAGCTCCCTCTCTCTGCGCTCTGTGCGTAAAGCGTCTCCATTTGGACATGATTTGGCACAGAGAACGAGAGAGAGAGAGAGAGCGCGCGAGCAAGGGCGAGAGACCCACACATTGGCCTATATTACTGTATATTAGGCCTGACTGTGAGCAACTCCTCACAAATAATACACTATGCACGATCGAGGGAGCGGTGATCAGGGGAGGGTGCGGCCAGCATGGACCTTAGGCTAATGGTCATACATCTAATGAGAGCGGATGGTCTGGAGGGGGATTTAACCTTTTATATATAACTATGGATTTAACCCACACATGGCTCTATATACCACAATGTTTCATTGCCTGTATTTGAGACGGATGGATTCACACCAACAGTGAAGTGTTTGCTGTAGCGAATCGAAACCACCGTTTTTTTGTGGATTTGCATTTGTTTCTTTGATTCGAAAAAGAATACGGATGTGACTTCACATATGCCCAAACATTGTGTATTTTCCGACAATACGTTTAGAGGATTCGTTTTAATCGCAATAAAACGTGCCTGTGTGAATGCCGCCTTAACAAGCACATTTGCTACATTGTTGGAACTGCCTTAAAAAGTTCCTTTCATCAATTACCTGGGATGACAGCTCTTCCACGAGGACCATCATCTGTGGACTGTGGTGGTGCTGTGTGTGCGGTGCTATTTAACCTGGCCGATGCCCTCAGCTTCTCCCTTATGTTTCTCAGCCTTTCCTCCAGGAACCCTGTGGCTCGCCGTTTTTTTCCGTCCTGGGGTGTAGGCCTACCATATTTCCTGCCAAGAAATCAAAATCTTTGATGAATAGAGATTTGGCACATTGAGATATTGTGACAGCGTGGCCTTTGATTAGATTAGGGTTTTGGCTGTAGGCCTACTGTCCCCACACATCACTGCAGAGCATATATTGGGCTTAAAGGACAACTTTAGTTTTTTACAACAAGGGTTCATATTTTAGACTGTAATTAAAGAATATAAAAGATGGGTGTTAAAATTATTTCATTTACTTCTTTCTATGGTTTTAGAGATTCTTATTTCAGTGATTGGGGGCATGCGTACAAGTGGCTAAATATGTTATTTTACACAGAATAAGCATATTCCAACGCAACCTTTCATGGTTGGATGTGACTTATGGGGGCTAGAAGTGTTACTGTAAATAGCAATAAAGAAACTCCTGGCTTATTGTGTCTAAAAAGACATATTTAGCCACTTGTACGCATGCCCCCATGCGTACGCATGCCCCATATTTTAGCACGGTAAACGCGATAAAACAATAGAACGAAGCAAATGAAAACTTTTTAACACTCACTTTTTCTTTTCTCTAATTACAATCTAAAATATGAACCCTTATTGTAAAAAAACAAAGTTGTCCTTTAAGTGGATAAGAAACTAACAAACCATTGTGTTTATTCAATTTATTTCTGTGAATGATTACCAGAGAAGAGGGAGAGTGAGGGATATTATACATTAAAAGCCAAACATACATTTAGGAAAACTGCTGTTGTATCCTACGATGATCCCTTTAACAGAGCACTGGTTGTTTGTTGTCTCCACCAGCCGAAGGCATGGGGGAGAGTATGTTTTCCCCTCCGTCCGTCCGTGTGTCCGTCCGTCGGTCCGTGCGTCCGTCTGTGCGTGCGTCCTCGCAGTTTGTGAGCACCTAATCTCGCCGTTGGCCCGGTCGCCGCCAAAGTGAGCACACATATTCCCTGGATGCCAATCTAGAACCTCTGCCCTGAATTTTTCAAATGGGCCTTTTCTAGCGCCACCTATTGTCTGATGTTTGCAAAACACATTTCTTTGCACTACTCTTTCAGATTTTGTCCAAAAATCCTACAAATCGGTAGGCAGTATCTCGACAGTCATGTGATAGACACAGATCTGTCCGATTTTGCATATTCCATCCTGATTGGCTAAGATTGGCTTCCAAAGTTTGTAGGATTGAGCCGTTTTGAACAAAATGCCTCAAATCACAAACGCAAAGTGCAATTATCATGAAATCGCACACACACGTTCCCACTAGGCCGAGGAAGAAATGCCACTTATTCTTTTTTAAATCAGCCTCATGGTGGCGCTATAACAGGCCGATTTGTGGTTTTACCTATAACTCCACCGATCAGTTTCAAACTTTGTAAGCGCACTCCCTAGAGGCTAAGGATAAACCTTTGCCCTGCATTTTTCACATCAGCCTTTTATAGCGCCACCTTTGGGCCGACTTATGTAAAACACATTTTTGGATATTACTCCTTGAGATTTTATCCAAAAATCACACAAATCGGTCCACAGTATCTCTATAGTCATGTGATCAAATCCGATCCGTCTGATATTTCATATTCCATCCTGATTGGCTAATATTAGCTTCCAAAGTTTGCACGATTGCTACGTTTTTGAACAAAATGCCTCAAATCATCAACTCAGCTTGCGATTACCGTGAAATTTGCCACACATATTCCAACCGGGGTCAAGGAACAAATGCTACCTTTTTCACATTGGCCTGTTATAGCGCCACCAGCAGGTAGACTAGCAAAACACATTTTTGGAACACAATGCTACAAATCATGCATGCAGCGTCCGATTATCATGAAAGATCTAAGGTGAAGAATATATGCCACCCTTTTTACATTGGCCTATTATACAGTAGCACCACCAGGACGCACGGCCTGGTGGAGACCTGTGCTCGGAAGAGCACTGCTTCTAGTTATGAGCTGATATCATAGCACTAGAAAGCACGAGCTAGAAAGGTATGAGCTAACTGTGGATCTTTCTCAGAAAGGAGTTGAGGTCCAGGCAGGCATCAATGATGTCCAAAGGTTTATTCACAGGCAGAGTAGAAGAGTACAGCATTCCTCTTTGGCGCTCCAGAGAGCCACCACAGCATCCCACTCGCATCCCCAAAATCTCTCCCCACTAGTTCACTTCACCCCCCTCGGCCCTCTTCTCCCATTGGTCTATGAGGGGACCTGAATATCTTACAGCCCCCTGCTCCCCAGGAGAGGAGTCTAATCTGTTAAGTCAACTCTTAAGAAATAACTATTGCCTAAATTGAAGTTCTGTATATGGTTCTGACACAAGTAATGTTACAGTTATGTCATCATGTTGATTTACCCAGTAAGATTAATGCTGAAAGAATAAATCATTAAAGGAACATTTTTGGCTTAATTGCATGTCTGCCAACTGTTGTCCACCACTGTCATTTGACATCTGAGCCATTCACCAGGTGGTCTCTCTTGAATGCCACAGAAACATCACAGATAACACAGATAAGATATGATGAACTCAACCTGCCACAACTGTGTGCTTAACTCCACATTTCGCCAACTGTATCACTATAATGCAACTCTGCAGTTATAAGTTGCAACTAGAAAATATTGTTCCTTTGAAACAATTGTGGGCTCGCTTCAAGCCAGAAAACAATGGCTATAAAAGGACAAAATGTCAAGATCGCAAGCAGTGCTCTCTTTGACGTTACTGACGCAATCGGACGCTGCATGCGTGATTTGAGGCATTTTGTTCCAAAAATGTGTTATGCAAAAGTTGACCCGCTGGTGGCGCTATAACAGGCCAATGTGAGAAGGGTGGCATCTGTTCCTTGACCTAGTGGGAATGTGCTTGCAAGATTTCACGCACATCGCAAGCTGTGTTCATGATTTGAGGTGTTTTTGGCCACTTTATCGCTGCTTGCAGCTATATTTATTATTATTATTATTTTTTTGTGTGCACTTCATAGGCATGTTAGATAAAGGTCCTTAGATTGCGTGTAGAATGTTTCATGCAAATTGCTAAAAAGAAATCCTAGAATAAAAACGGGTTTCAGCGTTTCACAAATGCTCAAAATTATATAGCGCCCCCCTTTGGCCAATTGGGGTAAAATTGGTTTTAGTGATATTTGGACTAAAACTCTACATCTTTGCCAAATGCCATGAACATGTTACTTTGCATGTATGATTTAGAGGCAGAAGAATAATTTGCATAAAACTGCAATATTCATTGAATTATTAAAAAAAGCATGTTTCAATTTGAAAGAAATCCGATCTGACAGATCTTTATGTATTGGTCCAAAGTTCACGTAAAAAAGGTTTTGTGCACGTGACGCAAAAATTCCAGAATAAAAGCGGGTTTACGCGTTTTACAAACTGCTCAAAATGGCGGAAAATCGAAGGGCGGAGCTTACTTAACAACGACACAGATGGCTTCCGCTTGAGTCAAAGCACGCGTGTAACAAGTTGCATGTCTTCAAACAAAACGAGTCATGACTTATGCCCGTTTGAAGTTTGAATTTTCAAACGCTTCGTATAGCGCCCCCATTTGGCCAGATTGGTTTCAGTGATATTTTGACTAACCCTCTACATCTTTGCCAAACTTTGTATGCATGATTTAGAGACAAAAGAATATTGGCATAAAACTGCAATATTGAGTGAATTATTAAAAAATTATGTTTCACTTTAAAAAAAATCTGGTTGATCCATTTGACCGTATTGGTCCAAAGTTCATGTGAAAAAAGTTTTGTACGCTTAACGCAAAAATTCCAGGAGGAGATAGATTTTTACTGTTTTTCATATCATTCCAAATTGTGGGAGATCTAAAGGTCAGAGGTCAAAAGTCAGAGATAAAAGTTGTTTGGCATGAGGAGACGCATACGTGTATACAGGTTTCATGGCAGCACTTCAAACACAGCATGAGTTGTACCTGTTCAAAGTTTGCACTTTCGAAGGCTTCCCACCATTTGGCCGATTGCTGTAAAAAATAATAGCACACGTCGCCACAGTAAGCTGAACACATTGATGTTTTTATTTTCATTTTCTGTCTAAGTATGTAGGAGTAGAATGGAACCGAAGTGTTTGAGGAGAACTTGTCTGCTATGTCTGATAGATAAATAATGACAATATCTAAAGTGTGCTCGCCTTTCAGGCGAGCCCACAATGATTTTTTCTCTCTGAAGGTCCGCGATGCCATGGTCTCTATAGACTTCCATGTAATTCATAGTGCACGGATCGTGCACGCCCATGCCTAGATCCTCCACCACGTGTGTGCAGGCTGTTCACAGCTTTCAAACAAAAAAATCCGCTTGGAAGTCCATTCAGGCATTCATGATTAAGCAGCCATTATGTTTTCTTCAGATGTAAACAAACATGGCTGCCATGTTTGAAAGAATGGGTTGGTATGGGGGTTAAACATGCAATTTCGCGATCGCGATCATGCCATTTACATTTCTTTCAAAAACGGCCCAAACTCGGGAAACTCGGGGTTGGCACAGGGGGGGTACCTTTTCAAACTCGGGAAACTCGGGGTTGGCACTAGTAGTGTTAACACATTTGCTGCCTAACGCGACAAAAGTTTATTTTCCAGGTGAAAGAAAAAAGACAAATGTGTGCCGTGACCGGGAGCTATCTGTTAAATATGGCCAGATGGTGCGTTCATGGAGTCTTAAAAAAGATGTTTAAAGCACTGAAAAACCACGGCATAAGCTACTGAATGAATCAACTCATTTACTGCAACAACCAAGTTTCCCCAAGATATTCCCTTTGGTCCAGGCTGGGAGCCCAAGGCACCTGAGATGCTTATTTTTGTACTCTGGATGGTGCTGTTAGCTAGATTTTGGGTCACCAACTACTTCCGGGTTAACCAGCAGGTCACCTAAGCCACCCATCACCTACGTTGATGTCATCACCAGACCAAATTGAGCATTTCCTTTTATTTTGGGGAAAATGTAGCCTGGCATTAACTAGCCAGAATGATAACGTGGATTCACTCAAACGTTGAGTGAAACGTGGATTCACTCAAACTTCGGCCCATAGGGCGAGTATGAGAAATCAGACAATGATCATTTTCTGATTTCTCATACTAGTGCCGAAGTCCAGACTGATACCGTGGAGGAACGTGTGAGTGAATCCACGTTATCAGTCTGGCTAATGCCAGGTTAGAAAAAAAATGAGCACGGTCAAGAGCATAGTGGATGTGCCACTGGAAAGAGCCACTGGATGGCACTGTTGGAACACCATTTTTTTCCTCTGGCACCGGGAAGCTTTCCATACATAATGCTGATGCTGTACTGCATGATGTAACTAGAACGATGCAATTGGATATTGCAAGTGTGGTTGCTGTGATTCAAGTCACACTCGCAAATCAAATTCTGTCTCACCATTGGAATTTTTCCAATTCAAGTCATGAATTCATGAATAAATTAGTGGTCATATATGGAGATCTCTTTGTCAGTCCTTGTCACTTGTATGCCCTTATATGGAGATCCCTGATGTCATCATTATTAAGCCCATATCTTGGAATGACCACATATGGACATACTGAGTCAGTCTTATGTGATCTATGACATCAGAAACACAGGATTAGATGTTAATTTCCATCTAATCTGTCAGTCATCTCCATATTTGGGAAACTTGTTTTGTCTTCCTTTTTTGCATTTTACCATTCAAGTCAATGGAGAAAATGAATTCACTGATAAATGTATATAAATACATAAAAACGAATTAAGTGTGTTAAAACAAGTGTAAAGGCAATCGGTCAACAAAAACTTGCCAGTGAGGGATATGGTAATCTCGAAGCTCTTTCCATACGCGTGGTGCAGTTGACAGTAAAGAAGGTCTTGAGTGCATTTAAAAACGTTTATTTTGATGCAGGAAGATGATATTAGCATAACATAAGCCGGGTGTTTTGACTGCAAAGTAACCAATAACTTGTGTACAGAAAATAAACCGAAAATAACTCAAAACAAACAAAAGCAGAGCACGGTTGAAAAACTTTGTGGCTTCCCACTGTGATTGCCAATCCCTGGCAGCTGTGCCCCAGTGACACCCTAATGTAGACTGTGCCCCACTATTGGCCGACACCCCTATTCTCAGGTCTAGCAGTAGTCATGGCAACCACACAATATCACAATATCATAGCACCTTCAAATAGAATAAATTCATTTCAATAAAAACAATCAAATTGGCTGCAACACTCCGGCCCCTAATTGTTACTGTATAATAACACAACAATTCAACAATATTCAATATTGCAGCCAAATAATTCATAGTCCACGTAAGTTCTTTCAAACCGTAATGTTCATAGCTCAGATAATCCAATAGGGTTGGTAACCCCAATAATAGAAGTTGGGTTTCAGTCTTTTCAGCTTCCAGTAGAAGCCAAGTCTTTGTAATCAGTCGCTCCAGGACGTTGTACTTAGTCCAGACTTTAACAGACCGCACAAGTCCTTATCTGTTGGGAAAGGTCTGCACTACCTTGCCCAACAGCCAGGATCCGCGAGGAGCATCAGAGTCCGCTACATGACGACGTCTCCAGCGAAAGAAGTTCCTCTTGTCCTTTAGCCTCCACTGTCGTTTGGAATAAGAGTCATTTTTGTTGAAAAGCCCAGGTGGTAGAGAAGGTTTGCCTTTCAACAGGTGAATGTGATTTGGAGTCAGTGGTTCGATATGATTTGGATCCTCGGAGGTTTTTGTAATGGAACGGTCATTCAATATGGCTTTGACTTTGTTCTTTTGTTGAGCTGGGTCAAGTCCACTGCTGGAAGTGAGAAGATGTTCAACTTGCACTCCGTGAGAGGACTTGTCAGCTGCGTTTCGTTTTGTTTCAACGTACCTCCATTGTGAGATGTCTGTGGCTTCTCTTGTAGCAGAGATCTTGTTGGCGTGAAGGCGCTTTGTTTCGTTCCTTGTGTATTTTAACACTTTTGTGCTCTCTGTCCAGAAGATTTAGTTGTACAGCTCTAGTTGCAGTTCTGCGTTCAAGCGTCTGTCAACTCTCCAGAAGATTGAGTTGTACAGCTCTAGTTGCAGTTCTGCGTTCAAGCGTCTGTCAACTCTCCAGAAGATTGAGTTGTCCAGCTCTAGTTGCAGTTCTGCTTTCAAGCATCTGTCAACTCCCATTGTCAGCACAGCAGGTAAGAAGGTAGGAGTTCTCTCCCATTTCTTTTTCAGGCAGAGGACCCTTTGCTCAGCCAGATGGCAGTTGTCGGGCATGACAACATTGTCCTCTCTGAGAGGCAGCTTCAAGCAGTGATGTCCAATTTTGAGTTCAGTTGAAGTGTTGCCAACTTGTATGAACTTCAGATCTTCCTTGGACATTGCTGGCTTGTCCTCTGTTGAGTTCTCATTTAAGTCGTAGTTGTATTGCTGCACAAGCAGTTCCTCTTTGGGAGCAATGGAGATTCGGTTGGCTGTGATTGTGGGGCAGCTCCTCCCACTTTCGTTGCCTCCTCTCAATGGTCCGTTGACAACCCACCCCAGTAGGGTTCTAACAGCGTAAGGTCCTTTACCTCTGCTGTTTATCACTTCCCATGGTTCCATTACTTCTGGAGCGTTAGTTCCAATTAACAGCTCCACATCTGCATTGATAGCAGGAATTTCCACAGAGTCCAAGTATGGCCAAGCATACAGGTCTTCCTGTCGTGGGATGTTATCACGAGTCACCGGCATCTTGAACTGGGTGTAGACATCAGGCAACTCAACATAGACGTCACCATTGAGTGCAGCTACTTCCAGTCCTGAGATCGCGTGACTGTTGACAAAACTTTCTTGATTCATCGTTTTCATTAGGAATTTGGTGTTCCTTCCTCTCACTTTCAGCTTCCTCATCAGTTGCTCGGAGCAAAAAGTGGACGAACTGCCGGGATCTAGAAATGCGTAGGTCTTTAAAATTGTGCTGTCTTTCTTTACCTTGATCTTTACAGGCACAATTGACAAGACGCAATCTTGTGCTCCGGCCCCTATATGACCACATGTCTTGGGAGTGGTGGCTTCGCTCATGTCTGCTGTTTCTTGCTGTGTGTCCTTTGATTTCATTTCTTTCCATTCCTCTTCATGAATATGGAGAATGCTGGGATGTTTCAGATAACACACCTTGCAGGACAGTCGACGGTGGCAGTCCTTACTCATGTGTCCAACAGATAGACATCCAAAACAAGCACCTTTCTTCTTTAGAAAGTCAATTTTGTCTATGTGCTGCTTCTTCTCCATCTTGGGGCAAACTTCCAATCTATGGCCCTCCTCACACAGCAGACAGGATTCCCTTGTTGGTTCATCAGGTAAGTATTTCTCCACTTGTGATTCAGAGTTAACAGCTGCCACCGATGTAGCAAAACTGCTTCCTTTTTCCTTTGTGCGTCCCTGTGACACTTTATTTCCAACATTGAACTTTGAATATGAGACAGCTGTGTCTTGAATATCTCCATATAGTGGATCAGAAGCGATTGACACTTGCCTCTCAATGAAATTGACAACGTCACCAAACACTGGTTGGCGATGGCGTTTCTCCTGATGCTCAAAGGCGATGTTCCTCCATTTTTCCCTGAGTTTGTATGGTAGCTTCATGATTATAGCCCGCATATTTGATGGCATATTCATTTCTGACATGTAGCTAATGTCGTCCATGGCATTACAGCAGATGAGCAGGAATAATGAAAATGCTTGTAATGCTTCGATGTCCTCTGATTTCAATGGTGCCCATCCAAGGGCTTTCTCCATGTACGCAGTGGCTATTTTTTGCTCATTTCCAAAGCGTTCCTGTAGAAGCGTTCTTGCTCTCTGATACCCCCTGTCTGCTGGCATGTGTTGACAGCTCTTAACCAGCTCTTTAGGTTGCCCTCGAGTGTACTGCTCCAGGTAGTATAAGCAGTCGACATCGCTAGCAGCCTTTCCTTCCACTCCATGTTCAAAAGCTCTGATGAAGGTCATGTACTCCAGAGGGTTTCCATCGAAGATTGGGATGTTCCTTGGGGGTAGTGAGAGTGAAGATTGCTGTTGTACTAGTAATGCTGTGATGTCGTTTTGCTTTTGCATGATGCTTAAAATATTTCCTTGTTCCTCACTGTTTTGGTTGGATTGCTGTGGTGGATGTACAGTATTGCATGAATGATGATCAGATCGTGGTGGCATGCTGCCCTGGTCCTCCTCATTGACTTGGTGCCATTGCTGTGGTCTGTATGCAGCGGGATGTGACTGCAGAGATCTTTGAGGTATGGTTGAGTTGGGATTTGAAGCTTGGGTCTTTCTGGTTCCTTGTGAAGCGGTTTCTTTGGGGCGTGTTCCTGTTCTGTTTGACGTTGCGGCTGTAGTTGTGAATTGATGGTGTGAATCCTGTAGCTGTTGAAACTGTAATGGCATTGTGGTTTTAGCAGCTCCTGTTGGTGGGTTGTACTGGTTCTGATGTAGTTGAGTTGGCATTGCAGCTCTGCTGCCTCCTGTTAGTGGATTGCTGTATTGAGGGCTTGAATCCATAAACCGTGGTTTCATTGACATGGTTGTTTTACTTCCTCCTGTTGGTGGATGAGTGTATTGCCGGTTTGAATCCATTGCATGTGCTTCCATAGACATGACAGTTTTACTGCCTGATGTTGGTGGATTATTGTCGTTATAGCTTGAAGTTTGTTGCACAAATTGCACAGCAGATGGATTGAGAGCAGACCTTTGTTTTGACAGATACGAGTTCATTCCATTTGTGACCTTGCTTCCTATGTCAGACCCTCTCTTGGAAAATATGGAAACCTTTGCTGTCTGAGCAGCAATCAGACTTTTCAATTCAAGCAATTCCATCTTTTTCCTTATTTGTGCCTCCTGGGCCTCCAACTCATGTTTTTGCAATTCCATCTTTTTCCTTATTTGTGCCTCCTGGGCCTCCAACTCATGTTTTTCCTTTAGAGCACCCTCCATAGTCAGGAGTGCAGCTCTTTCAGCCTCTGCCTTGATGCATGCAGAGGCTGTTGAGGACCTTGAATGTCTTGAACTCCCACGTGACACATTTGTTTTACCACCAAGATTTGAAACACTGTCATTTGGACCAATAGTATCCACATCCTCAATTCCACTTGGCACAGCATTGTTATTTGAACCATTGTTGTCCAGAACCTCAATTGCAGGTGAAACATTGTTATTTGAACCATTGTTTTCCAGAACCTCATTTGCATGTGATGCCTCATTTTCATTTGAACCATTGCTTTCCAAAACCTCAGTTGTATTTGCATTGTCATTTGAACCATTATTTTCCACAACCTCATTTTCATTATTTGACTTGTCAACATTGATTTCATCATCATCCACCTGTATGCATTGCTCCCTGTTTGCAAGCATCCATTTTTCCATTTTGTTTATCACTCCATAAACCTTGTGCATTTGATTTTGAAACCATCCATTTTGTTTGTACATTTCATCCACAGGCAACAACGGTTTTAATGACTCATGCAACTTTGAAGTTTCCCCACACAGTTTCCACAGAATTTCATGTTTAATTCTCACTTCAGAAAAACTTTCATTTGCAACAATCATTTGATCCAACTCCTTTGCCATTTTACACAATTGCTTTATTCCAGAATTCCTGTCCTTTTGAATTGATAATATTTTTGCTTCCGCCGCTTTATACGTGAGTTTAACGGGTCTTTTACCAAGTTCATTTTCCAATTCAGGTTCAGTGACAGCGTCATTCATTTCTGTTTGAATTTCCAGATTTTCCTTGTTATTCATGGTGGCTTTATTTAGCGATCCGCAGAGAATTTATTATGAATCAATATGGGATTTGCCTGTATCCCGTTGCGTGAAGGCCACTCTCTTCCGCAACGTTTATTCATAAACAGTCCTACCGTGACCGTGACTCTGATGTTGTGGATGTGCGGTCCGCGTTCCACTTGCGGCCGAGCCGTGACGTAACGTAGCAGTCTGGAACTAAAACAATGAATGATGCGCTGTCCTTCTGTGTCCATCCGTGTCCAAAACGATCCGTGGAAGCAGAGTTTTTCTACTTAATGTAAAGGCAATCGGTCAACAAAAACTTGCCAGTGAGGGATATGGTAATCTCGAAGCTCTTTCCATACGCGTGGTGCAGTTGACAGTAAAGAAGGTCTTGAGTGCATTTAAAAACGTTTATTTTGATGCAGGAAGATGATATTAGCATAACATAAGCCGGGTGTTTTGACTGCAAAGTAACCAATAACTTGTGTACAGAAAATAAACCGAAAATAACTCAAAACAAACAAAAGCAGAGCACGGTTGAAAAACTTTGTGGCTTCCCACTGTGATTGCCAATCCCTGGCAGCTGTGCCCCAGTGACACCCTAATGTAGACTGTGCCCCACTATTGGCCGACACCCCTATTCTCAGGTCTAGCAGTAGTCATGGCAACCACACAATATCACAATATCATAGCACCTTCAAATAGAATAAATTCATTTCAATAAAAACAATCAAATTGGCTGCAACAACAAGCTTTAAAAGAATACAAAAAAAAAACACTAGAATTGTCACGTTTGACAGCTGACAGGGCAGCAGCAGAACACTGAGCTCTGTGTTAGTCAGTTACCCACTTCTTCCTCCCTTTTTTAACACAATTTGTTATATGTATGTGCTATTTGTGAATAACAATAGCTACATTGGATCCATTTGAACACAATTTCCATTTCCTGAAAAGTAACAGTTTTGGACATAGAGAGAAGGTAGAGAAGGCTTGGTGGTGACGGACAGACAGACAATGTGTTCAGAGGTGAAGGTCTTTGTCTCCCATAGGGGAGAAGCTGTGCTCTATGCTGTCATCTGCCACCTCCTGAAGGGAAGACGGCCTCCATTTGGGACTGTGGTCCTTATCGATAAGCACAGCTCTGACCCCTTCGTAGAAGTCATGGCCCCGCATGCAGGCCTGCGCCAGCCTGTACTCCATCTGGAGAACCTCCCGCAGGCTGAGGGACGCTCCGGCCTGCAGCTGCCTGAAGGTCAGCTTCAAGGACGTCGGAGACATCTTGGACAACGTCTCTGTCTGTTTGGAAGCGAACGCAGAGTCGTCCGTCTTCAGGTTGTGAACGATTTCCTCGACACTGCTGCCGGAGAACAGCCTGTCTATGTCTTGTACAAGCTGTGCCAGGACGAAAGGCTTGTGGGCATCCAGACAGGTCTTGCTGTGATGAGTGTCTAGTAGGCTGGCGACAGCTTCATTCGAAGGAGATTTCAGTTCCACCAGCTCATTCTCCAGGTCTGGGATCTTGCGTGACTCAATGAAGTGCGTGGCCACCCCTGCTCTCTGGACGTCTCGTCCTTTCAGACGGAAGCCTGTCAAGGCCAGAAACAGTCCCAGCTTCCCCGGCAGTCTGGGCAGGAAGTAGCCGCCTCCCACGTCAGGAAACAGCCCGATGGCCGTCTCTGGCATGGCGAAGAGTGTCTTCTCTGTCGCGACGCGAAACTGTCCGTGAACGGACAGACCCGCGCCCCCTCCCATAGTTATACCATCGATAAGAGCAATGTAAGGCTTCTTATACCCCCCGATGGTGTTGTTCAGAATGTACTCCTCGCGGAAGAAGTCTTGAGCCAGAGAATAATCGCCCACCTTGCCCGCTTCTGTCACCGATCTGATGTCTCCTCCAGCGCAGAATGCTTTCCCCCCTGATCCTTTAATGATCACTATGTCCGTCTCACTATCTGACTCCCATGTCTTCAGCTGGGGGTAGATCAGTCGGACCATATGGATGTTGAGAGCGTTCAGAGCTCTGGGTCTGTTCAGGGTGATCACTCCTGCACAACCCACTCTCTGTAACAGAACCTCTGGTACCGCCTGGCTGGACATCATGTGTCCTTGAATTCCTTGTGGTCTGCAGATGGACCCGAGTCTGTACGTAGACTTCAAAATGAAGGCTGACATGTTTTCATCAGGTTATCCTGTCCACTGCCTTTGCTGCTTACTCTCACTCTGCTGCTAAGTTTACATCCGCATAAGCTTATGTGGAGATCCACTTGCCCAGAGCCACAGATCCGACCACTATGCCCATATGTGGTCATGTGCGTATATGGAACAGAGATACTTCAAACTCAGAGCACGCATCAGATATGCGGTTGTCGAGAACCGCCAATCCAACCAAAATGTCCATCTATGGGCATGCCAATGTATGGGTATGGGCATATTATACAGATGACATGACGGGTCTACATATATGGAGATAAAGGGGCACACAAAGAAAGACAATTGACAAAGCCCCCAACACTATATGACTAAGACATACTGATTGGATTGGCTGTAGAAGTGACCCTAACACACTCTAGAAGTGAGGGCCAAAATCTTTGTGTTATTGAAACCTTTTGTTCTTTCATTAACCTATATATTTATAATATAATTGTGACCGTAGGTCGCAAGTTTACTATGAAAACTGGCACATCTTGTCCACGTATCCGTGTATCTCTGAAGGTCACGCCTGACAATGTGTTTGCCCTGACACATCACTGTGACATCACAGGTGATATCACAGGTGACATCACCTACTGTATGTAAAAGTCCATATATGGTTATTCCCCAGAATCCCTTTTATGCCCATATATGAAGATCCCTGATGTAATCGATATACATCACTAGCCAGATGGCCAAGACATGGCCCATATCTGTGTGGCTGGTTCAGATAGGGATCTCCATGTATGGGCATAAATGGGATTGTATGTTGTGATGTCATGGAAACCACTAACAGAATCCCTTTTATGCCCATATATGGAGATCCCTGATGTCATCAATAATAAGCCCAAATCTAATAGGACTTCATATGGGAATGCCCATATATGGAGGAAGACTGCCCATATCTGTTCGGCTGGTTCAGACAGGGATCTCCATGTATGGGCATAAAAGGGGCGTATGTATCATATACAGTAAAGTACATGGATCTCCATATATGGGTACCAGAGGTCTCCATATATGGGTAACTGTAAATAGTTTTTCATGCAATGAGTGGTCCGGTAGTGTCCTCCGCTGGTAGTCCAAGACACGGAAGTGGGGCTCTGTCAGAAGTTCTGCAGCTTTCTACTGACTGGTGAGTCATGCTTCTTGTGCTCTCCTCAGATTAATATAAAGTGTTTCCGGTAATTTGGCACGGTCTGGGGTTCACTCATAAAAACATAAAAATAAAATAATAAAAAAAGTCAAAACTAGCGTCATTTGTGTTGTGGACCTATTTCTACTATACTGTAGCGATACTTTGAATCCTTTCTATCCTTTGAAACAGAGGTGATGAATTCAGAGAAGCTGTACTAAAAAGGCATAGGCCTATAAAACAGACAGAATAACATTAGCTGACCCTCCCTTGGACTAAAATGAGAAAGGCATGACCCTCCCCTTGACCCTCCCCTATTTTCCCCTCCAGGGGTACCCTCGAAAAAAAAGGGAGAAAAAAAAAACTTTGCCCCCTAAGTATATGAGTAGATAGGTGCCAACGTTTTGAGGAGAACTTGATATGACTGACTGACTGACTGACTGACTGACTGATAGATGAGGATAACATATGTCAATAATGACTGAGGATAACATACGTTTCCTCGGCCTCGCTCCAACAATAAGAAAAGGTACAATCTCAATAACGTCATGGCTTGCCACTAAAAAGACTGAAACATGTAATATTCTTAAAACAATTTATTCATAAACTCTGGTAAAAAAACACAACAACTGAACTCATAACAAGACACTAAAAACATCACAGACAAAATGACACACAACGTGTGAGCCCGCACTGAACACAGTCAAAAACACACTCAACAGCTCATCACACAAAGCAGGCTCAGCTGGTCCTTACAGGTGACAGCACTCAGGGCAATCAGAGTATTTCAGCAGAGCAAGGATTGTTGCCAGTGGACTGGGATTATTCTGAATGCTCCAGAGCCACGCAGACTATTCAGCGATTTTTCAAAGGTAGGTGAAAAACACTCTCTGCCATGGCATTCTTGACTGAATGCACCTTTTAAATTGTCTGACATTCTTTGTCAGTGGAGAGGATAAAAACTTGATTTTGACACTTTTTTTAGAGACAATTTACACAAACACAAAACATTCGTGGTTGTGTAATGATTAGGCCTACATATCAATCTAGTTTTGATATTTAACTGAACATCTGATGCCATGCTCATTTATTTGAATAACAGCAGCTGATTATTATGAGAAAATTTGAGTGGCTTCTCAGCCACTCGCGTTTCAGTGCCAGTATCATTAAAGGAGTAGTTCACCCCAAAAACATTTTTTTCTATTGATTACTCACACCATGGAGACTTGAGTTCAATAATATTCTTTGGTATTTATCGCATTCCTAAGACAAAAACATTGATTATGGTAAATTTACCCCCATTGATTCCGGATGGGGAATGCATTCTTAGCAACAAATACAAAACATACATTATTGAGTTCAAGTCTCCATGGTGTGAGTAATTGATAGTCATTTTGGGGGTGAACTACGAGGTTGGTGTCTGCTGGGTTCAATGATGTGTCCGATGTTGGTTCATCAGGTCAGGTCTTTTTTGGGGGCCATACAAGTACACTGTTCCAGAATGAAGGGCTGCTGGGCTGCTGCGCTGCTTTTGCTGCTCTGTCTGTGTGAGGCTGCTGGCGCTGGTGGACCAGGCAGCCTTGCACAAGCTGACCTCTGGACTGAGATGAAGGAGCTTCGGGACATCGTGGTGGAGCAGAGGGAGAAGCTAAGAAGCATGGAGCCATTGGTGGGAGAAGTCAAAGAGCTCAGAGTCATGGTGGCGGAACAACAGGTGCAGCTGAAGAACATGGAGGCCAGGGTGGCGGCCAGCGAGGGAGAAGTCAAAGAGCTCAGAGAGCTTAGGGTCGTGGTGGCGGAACAACAGGTGCAGCTGAAGAACATGGAGGCCAAGGCAGCAGCCAGTGAGGGAGAAGCCAAGCAGCAGAGGGTCTCAATGGGAGGTAAGGATGGTCCAAATGTAGCCCTGGAAGATGATGGTTGCTGATAACATGTCATCAGTGACCGTCAAGTTTCAGGGCTAGCCAAATGGAGCTTGAAGAACACTACAGGCTCGATTTTCTTATCAACTTCTTTCTTATTTTTTTATTCCTAAGCCAATAGTTTGATGACTAGTTGTGGTTCCCTATGGAGACACAAGTCTCCTCAAACGATTGGCTTAGGAAAAAAAAATAATTAAAAGAGCATGAATTCAAGTCTCCATGGGGAGAGTTATCGATTAAAAAAAGTAATTTTGGAGGTGAACTATCCCTTTAGTGAAAGTCATCCATTTATTATCTGATTGTTTATTTTTCAGTATTGGCTGCCAAATTGAGTTCCTGTCAGACCAGAATGGCTGCCACAGAGGGCCAGGTTACTGACCACCAGACCAGACTGACTGCCACAGAGAAAGAAAGTGAAGGTAATTTGAAGCTGATGTTCAGTGGATGCAGGCTGGAAAGAGCAGTGCTGAAACATGACATTAAAACCAGGAAATCATCGGATCTCCGACCTTGGCACAAAACGCAAAGGTTTTTGGCTCGAAATGTGTACAAAAGTCAATCTGTTTTTCTTTTTTTCTTTCTTTTTTACTCCAGTAATTGCTTCCAAATTGAGTTCCATTGACTCCCTGGTAGGTATCCAGACCAGGCTGAATGCTACAGAGAACCAGGTTGCAGACTTGGAGAAAGAATGTGAAGGTAACCATATGTTTTATTGCAATCGTCAGGTGGCATGTTACTATGAAAAGCTCCACCGGCTGTGTCAGTCAGTCTGTCCGCCATGTCACGTCACATATTTGCCCCTACTCTTATCTCTGCCACAGTTGGCCCTATCAATGGCAAATCACAACCTCCGCCCCTGAATTCTCCCATGGCCCACTTCTAGCACCACCATCAGGCCGATTTTTGCAAAACACATTTTGGACACTACTCCTACAGATTTTGGCTTAAAATCACACAAAGCTTTACACTATCTCTAAAGTCATGTAATCAACATGGATCTGTCCCATTACCCATATTCCCTCCTGATTGGCTGCGACTGCCTTCTAAAGTTTGTTTATGCAACGTGATGGTCGTTTATCTTACTGGTAGGCCTACTTGAGCTTTCTTTTCAAACAAGATTTCAAATTTGTATTTGTATTATTAAAGGAGAAGTCCACCCCCAACATGACTTATATTGATGACTCATGCCATGGAGACTTGAGGTTTCCTAAGACAATAATTTGATAACAGTAAATGTACCCCCATTGATTCTGGATGGGGACCCAAAGCATTTGGGAATCAATGGGGGTACATTTTTTTACTTTACTTTTTACTATATCTTTTTTTGTTGTTGTTGTTGTTTTTTTTGTTTGTCTTAAGAATGCGACAATTACAAAAAACATATATATTATTGAACTCAAGTCTTCATGGCATGAGTAATCAATAAAAGTAATTTGTTGTGTATGAAAATGGGTGTTTTAATTACTTTAGATGAACTCATTGAATGTGTGTTGATAATGTAATTTGTTGTATTGATCACATAATCCACAGCAAACTAAACTACAGTATTTATTGATCACATAATCCACAGCAAAATAAACCACAGTATGTATGACTTAATGCTAATATTGTGTTGATTTCAGCCCATGTTGCTCAGCTGTCCACAATAGAAACACATCTGAAAACTAATGACAACCAAGTGCAGGAACTGAGGAGTAAGTATATTTGATTCTAAATATATATATTTGTTCTAAAATGAAGATTGAACAATGAACATATAATTATTCCCCCAAGATATATTTGAAACTAGTAACGAATAGTTGTAGAGTGAATTTAAGATCAGACTCCATCAGAACCCCATCTCAATGCTCTGGCAAACATTTGGGGAAAATGGCAGATCTACAAGCTCGCAATGTGACGTGTTGTGAGCCTGTTTATCTGCTGTTTTTTGGTAGAGATTTGGTGTCGAGGGAAATACAATGATAAGTGATAACTAATTCTACATTATTAATTATGAATGATGAATAATTATACAGTAAGGTATAAGAGGTCATTAATGATTAATTACTTTCAGAAGTTACATTCAGCTGGTCTGAATCAAAGTAGTGACTTTACCTTCTTCCACTATTACAATATCACTAATGAGAGTCTGAATGAGATGAAACCACCTGACCTTTTATTACATTAATGTAGATTAAAGTATTCCAATAATCTTTATACTGGTTCTCCTATCGGGACAGTTAAGAGATAACAACTACTTCTAAATGCTGCAGATACACCTTTAGAAAGAAATGAGGGGGACTGCCCCAATGTGCCCCATAGGTCGAACTCCCGTTGGGTCGAACAGCGTCAGCAGGTTAGCTACTCACCAACATCGGCAGGTTAGCTTACTCACCAGCGTTAGTTTTACTGAGGTTAGGTTTAGGCATAGTTTTACTGAGGTTAGGTTTAGGTGGTCGGACCAAAGGGAGTTCGACCTAAGGACATGTTACCAGAAATGAGGATATCAGATCCTGTTTTATTTCATAATTCAGCCATTTAAAGACCTCCTAGTTGAATCACTTGAATGTTCCAGCAGCCTCGTCCTGTATGTCACAATGTCTGTCCCACTCTTACTGAACTTAGTCACCTAAGAACCTACTATAGACTTAGTGAATATTCACAAACGCACAAGAATACCACCAGATACTAGAATGTAGAATACCTGTAGAATACCACCAGATACCATCAGCTATTAGAATGTTCTATGTAGTACTGTAGCCACTGTTTACTTTTGAAGTAAAGTAAAGTTTTTGTCTTGTTGAAGCTGATAGTTGGATGTAAGCTGCTGCACTGTAAGACAACACATTTAATGCATTTGATTGTTGTATTGTAATGGTATACTACATGCTTTTATTAATATTATAACCAATGTGATAATGTTATGTGTTGACAGACATACCAAAGGTGGCCTTTTCTGCTGGTTTGAGGAGTGAATCTAATAAAGGAGCATTTGGACCATTTAGTTCTGCCACCACTGTAGTCTACAAGAATGTCTTCACTAATGTTGGCAAAGCATACAATCCAACTACTGGTGGGTTATGATTAATTCATGTTAATTAACTTTATAGAATCAATTTGTTTCCTCAACTTGCATCTATCAGTCTCAGGCATTAAATAAACATTACAGTAATGTACATACATCTTACAAGTTGTGTTTCCTATTTAAACCAATAGACAGGATGAGATGAGAGAAGTTTAATTTAATTTGTTTTAATTAACAATGATATACTGTAAATTAGTGGTTCTGAAACATTTTAATATCAAGGACCTCCAAATTGACCGTGGACCCCATCTGAAGATCTAAAAGCTCACGTGTCTCATCACAATGTGTTGTGAGCTTGTAGATCTTCTATTTCTAATAGTCTAATTATACAATACGGGTAAGGTATTTAAACCGATTTTGATGCTATATGAACACATTCAGCTGGGGACCCTGGAACTTCCTCAATGACCCTTGGAGGTCCTCAGACCACACATTGAGAACCTGTTTTGCACAATATGGTTTATTCACTGTGTTTTGCACAATATGGTTTATTCACTATGGTTTATTCACTGTGTGTGTGTGTGTGTGTGTGTGTGTGTGTGTGTGTGTGTGTGTGTGTGTGTGTGTGTGTGTGTGTGTGTGTGTGTGTGTGTGTGTGTGTGTGTGTGTGTGTGTGTGTGTGTGTGTGTGTGTGTGTGTGTGTGTGTGCGCTCTCAGGTATCTTTACATCAGCATGGAGAGGAGTGTATCAGTTCACATTTAAAGCAGCTCACCAGTCATCATCGTATGTGCACATCCAGATGTATAAAAATGATCAGCAACTCATGTATAACTTGGCATACAGTAGTAGCAGCAGTGGTGCCTATTGGAGAACTGTATCTAATGCAGTGATCTTAGAGTTGCAGAAGGGAGACAGAGTTTACATGACGTTACCTGGTGGGAACAAGCTCTATGATGAGGGAAATGCATGTAACCACAACATGTTCAGTGGCTTCCTGCTATATCCTATGTAAGGACACTTATTTAGGATGGTTCAGGTAAAAGGGGGGGGGGGGGTCATCAAATGATGAAACCATGAAAAAGCATTGTTTAAATGGCTTGACCTTAACTGACTGTACTGTGCTCTTTACACGTGTGTGTCTAATAAAGTATTGTTATCCTTAAAGTGTGACTGCACTGTGCTCTTTATATTTGACTAATAAAGTATTATCCTTTTAGCCTTAACCCATTTAGGCCTAGAATTATTGAATGCTTTAACCAGTGAAAAATAGCAGATATACAAGCTCACAGCTATTTTTGAAAAAGTCGTGAAAATTTGTGCAAATCTTTGAATATATGTATTTTCAAAGCGAACGTTTGTAACTCAAATTTTGCTTCTGGGGGGTCCCTGGAACTAGATATTTTGAGATGGGGGTCCGTGGCCAAATAAATATCATTTTGGGGGTCCTTCACATGAAAAAGTTTGAGAACCACTGACAGTCTCTCAAGAACAGACTAACTGAGCTCCATTTAAGTGAAAAGGACCTTTTCTTTGACGATGGCTAGCCAGATTGCTGACAGAAACATGGGTTCTTAAAAAAAAAACCTTTGAAGGATTCAAAAGACACTTATATAATCGGGTCAAAATTCTAATTTTCATGATTTTTCAAAAATAGCAGATCTCGGTGCAGCGCTGCACTTGTATATCTGCTAACTACCTGTAGTATAATGTAAATATTTCACTCTACTTTTGTATTTTTTTCTTTTCTGTGTACCACCGGAGGAGGGGGGGGGGCTTATGTACCACAGTACAGTGTTTGAGAACCATTGTATTAAACGATGTCAAACCAATATTGACGCTCTGGAAAGCTTGCATTATCCTCTTTCTATCTGCAAAGTTTGTTTCAAAACAAGTTTTGGAGTTTGGAAGCGCCCGTGGGAAATCGCTCAGCGGTCCTGTGTGCCATCTGGTTCTAAGGCAGCGGGATGTTTTCTTTACCTCAGGATACACACTTTTTTTGTTTTGTGTCAAGAGTTGCACTTCCCATATTTAGCAGAATTTCAGGGGGGTGTATGTAACAGGTTGAAGAAGTATTATTATAGCGATATTCTGCTAAGATAGTTTGTAAATAGTTTTTCATGCAATGAGTGGTCCAGTAGCGCCCTCCGCTGGCAGTCTACATATAAGACACAGAAGTGGGGCTCTGTCAGTAGTTCTGCAGCTTTCTACTGAATGGTGAATCATGCTTCTTGTGCTCTCCTCAAAAATAATTATAAGGCTATTATAAGGCACTAATTATAAGGCACTAAGGCTGATGTGAGATGTATTCTAAGATGTCATGTCATAATAGTGAACATGTAACCCCAGTGCATTTTCGTTTTGGCATCTGTTGTAATTAGCCTTATCCACCTACTTCCGTTTCTCAGTTTTCCCCGGGTGCTGACTTCAATTCGAAGGGGAAACTATACTGGACTTAAAGCCAACAAATCATTATTTCTAACAGTAAAGTAAATTATAGTGCTTTGTGCCGTTTAGTATCTTGTGTTCTTGATCATGCTAGCCGTATTTTATACTTTACTATTCGGAAATTGCATTAAATTTGCGATTTCTGTGCCAACTCCATAGGCTATGGTAGGATTTACCCCTTCAAAATGTGACTTCAGCACCCGTGGGATGCTTAGTGGGCGGGCCGTGAATTGGGCTAATTCACAACGTTAAATGCATTGTTTATTTGATTACTGAAGACAATGCTGTTTCACCCTTATAGACGTCAGAAATCAGTGGAGGAGCTAACTACCCTTGTGTCTCTTGATCACTCATTGCAGGTAATTTTGTGTTGCAGTACGTTTTGAATATATTTAATTAAGACAAAAAGGTTTACAAGCAGGGCCGGATCAAGGCATTTAGGGGGCAACATGATGGCATGCAAAAATCTAAATTTTTAAAAATATTAGTAAACTATTTAAAATGTTATGCTATGAGATGGATAGATAATCTGATAAGATATTAGAAATAGATCAGAAAAAAGAGAAGAAAAAATTATGGTGTAGCCTGTTGGAGGTGTAAGACCTGTTGTTTGTATTGTGTGTTGTAGTTATAAGTATGCTTAATTTTCTATGCATTTCGGGTGTTTTAGGTGTTTGTCCCCCCAATTTCGCGACATGGGCTGGAGGTCACCCCCTGTCATTTCTTCCTGCCCCACCTAGTGGCTATATGAAGGCTAAATCCGGCCCTGTTTACAAGTAATATAATGCCAGCAGCCAGTGGTGCTTTGGGGTTTTCTTTTCAGGGTGGACGGTCATTTATTGACGTCACGTGCACGCGCACCTTTAGATGTGTGCGTGCGCCTGGATGTGTGCGTGCGCATGGATCAAATAGAAAATACTGCGCTGCAGTAGAGAAACTAAAAGTTTGCATTGAACGAATCTCATCTATCACAGTAATGGAGCCATGTAGCCTATGAGGACGCACGCAAAATGCACATACAGTCACCGCTGGAAACCTACAGTAGGTGTTAAAGTAGCCTATCAATATGAATAGGGCAGCCTTTGGACTTGAATCTAGGGGGGGATGTGGAAGCCCACCACGCACTGCCTGCCTGGTAAACCTGATATGCAAATAGCCATTTGATTACCATGGTCGTCACTCGTAGGCTATAGCCTATAACTCTATGGTTCTAGCACTCTTCCGTCCAGTCCTTGCCGTGCATGTGGGAAATATTGGCCACACGGAGTCCGGTCACGTCCGGCCCCGAAAACTCTACTGCCAGCAGCCGAACGGTTTATCTCATCGTGGATGTTGGATGTTGGATCTTCTCGTACTTCAACGTCTTGCAAAGAAGTTTAACAGAGTTTGAGTTCAGTCAGTCCTTCATTTTTGAGAAAATGTAGTTTAATTTGTATACACTTTGATAAAGATTTAGATATTTGTTCTGATGCTTTTTGTTTAAGTTTACTGCATTAGATTACTGCGTCAATGTCATAGATGCAGATGATCTGCCAAAAACACTGTTGGCAGACACAGCAATGTACCTGGGTGGCTATCAGTCACAATTATTTCTTACTTGAGTAAAACTACACACACAGTCTCATCTTATAAGTGTAGACCACAACTTAATTTTTGAGAAAATGTTCTGTTTATTTTTTATACACTCCGATTTAAATATTTGTTTTGAGGCTTTTTTGTTCATGTTTGCTTCATTACATTACTGCAGTGCAGATGTCAACTAAGAGCTGGAGCATATTTTTGTATAGGACCTTCGTAAAGAAGCTCCTCTATTCAAAAAATTCAATACGCTTTGTAATCAACAGGGGTTCACTCAGCTCATCACCAAGCCAACTAGGGTTACAGATAACTCTCAAACCACCATAGATCTCATTGTAACCACAGACAAATCTAAAGTCTCCGCGAGTGGGACTATTGAATGTGGTGGCCTAAGCGACCATGATATAATTTACTGCACCCGTAAAATACATAAGTCCAAAGCTGACGGCCACAAAACAGTTGAAGCTAGAAACCTCAAAACCTACTCTAGCGAAGCCTTGAATCACAAACTGGAGAAATCTGACTGGTCCCCAGTACTAGCTAGCACTCAGGTCGATGAAGCCTGGCTGGGCTTTAAATCCATTTTCAACACTACCCTAGACGAAGTGGCTCCTTTGCGTAGGGTCAGGGTTAAAGCCCGCTCACAGCCATGGTAGAATTCGGAAATCTGTGAATCAATGAAACTCAGAGACAAAAAATACTCTGAGAAACGCAAATATAATCACAAACTCAAAAAAGGCCCCAATAAACACCTTGAAGCCAAATTAGAAATAGTCAGTTTAGAGGCTAATAAACTGAGAAATCGGACAACCTCCTTAATCCTTTCTGCCAAAAAACACTACTTGGATGAGAAAGTTGAGGAAAACATCCACAAACCACGAGACCTATGGAAGCTATTTAAAACCCAGCTAGGCTGTGGTGCTAAACTCAGATTAGGGGTAGGGATGGGCATCGTTAAGATTTTAGCGATTCCGATTCCGATTCCGGTTCTGCTTATCGATTCGATTCCTTATCGATTCTCTTATCGATTCTCAGCTGGTCAGAAATAGTGGCCAATAGTCTTTTCTACCTCCTCCACTCCTTTTCTTCTTTTTCTAGAGAGGTTCTGGGTTATTTTTATTACTGTTTTGGGTGCTTATTTCCCACACAACGGTGTAACAAGTAACTGTTTATTAGTTATTTTAGCACACGGTGCAACACACAGCACGCATGCACACACACAGTCACTCACTCACACACACTACAACATCGGGTATTATTTTTGTAATGGTTTTCTACAGTTTTTTATTCCCCATATACAATGGTGTTAGTTTGCAACAATGAGCCTACAGACGGTTTCTAGTTCTCAAATAAATAGACTTTGTTGTGCCATCAAAGCGGGATTTATTTGAAAACAAAATTTAAATTCAACTTCCCTTCCAACCGGAGAAGGGAGTGTTTGATTTGTGATAATCAAACACCTTGTTTCAACAGTGTATTCCCCAAAGTCAAGTACATTATTGTTTTAATATAGCTCTGTGTGTATGTATCTTTTAAAAAAACCAAAAAAAAAAAAAGCACCCCCCCTTGCAGCGCCCCTGGAAACACCCTCAGCACCCCCCTTCCAGGCTGTTCCAGCGCCCCTGTAGCCTACTCTATGTCGGTTGCGAAGCTCGCTGAAGCTCGCGGAGCTGCTGCTGTACACAGCTGAGCTGCAGAAGCACTGTCTTCAACAGTTTGGATCAAAGGATTTACATACTTTTCTTTCTTGCAAATGTGATATAGGGGAGCATTTAGCAACACGGAGCACATTGGACATTTGTAGTAAGAACGTGGGAGGCGGCGGCAGGCGGGCTTGCAAAACAAACTTTTTTGGGCACTCTAGCTCGGCGGGAGACTTGTCCGTTAATGCAGTGAGCTTGAATAACAACTTAACTAGAAAAGCTGACGCCTCATTATCAAAACATGAACATTCTCGTGAAATATACAGCCAGACTTTAGAACGCCTCTGTTTAGACAACATGTTGGCTGAGCCTGCGTCTAAACAAGGCAGCGCGGCGCGTGTGTGATGTCATCGCGCATATGCAGGAATCGATAGCAGAATCGTTAAGGACGTTGGCTAACGATTCCATGGAACCGAACCACGGGCAACCGGTTCTCAACGAGAACCGGTTCTCGATACCCATCCCTAATTAGGGGTGGGCGATACTGGAAAAAAGCATTATCACGATATGCTTCATGCAGTATCACGATACACGATATTATCACGATACTGTTTTAAGCGAGTTTTTAGGTTTATTATGATTATTAGACCCACAAAGATATTCTATAGATAATCTATTCATTTTTATGCTGCAGATAGAAAGATAGAAACTTGAGGGAAAGCAAATTACCTTATGGTTGGTTTATTAGACCCACACAGATATTCTATAGATAATCTATTCATTTTCATGCTGCAGATAGATAGCCTAATCTATGTTTTTTTTAATGATAACATTCAGATTTTTGATAAAACAATTATAATTTTTTACCTCAAAATATTTACTAGTTGGTGTGATGATGGTTCAGGTTATTCAAATGGGTCCCAGAAATGTTTTATGGGTTCCCTTAAAATGTTTTTTGAGTGTTGTGAGCTTGTAGATCGGCTATATTCAAAACAATTTGGCGGGACCTCTCTGGGGGTCTCGACCCACAGGTTGACAACAACCCATGCCTTACCATTGAAACTTTAGGGAAAACAAATTACCTTATGACCAACCAAAGTCAGGAGGTTTGTTATGATACAAGCTTTCTTTTTAGAGAATTACTCACTCATTATCATCCTAGCTTTTAGCTTTTCTACTAACAATAATGGCATGGTTTTTATAACTAAGCCAATTATGTAATAGACGCAAAATAGACGCGACGATTTCACCGCGATTCGCGACGACACACGCATGCATCAATGGTGAAAACATAAGCACTTTACAAATAGCGGCAAATAGCTACTTGTTTGTAGTTAATAAAAACAGAACCATGGATTTACAAGGTGATCTAAATCATCTCATCGATACTGCCAGAACACACAGCTATGGAGAGGAGACTCCAGCACAGCTCAGCTTTGATGGCTGATAGCGATAGCAGGACGGATAAGTAGTTTGCGTCCTGTTAGTTTAATGCATCCATTATGAAAAATATGCTTCAAAGAATGCAGGCCAAGCTGCATCACTGCTTTACTAAGTCCCGTGAAAGTGAAACTAAATCGTGGATCACTGTGCCGTGCTCCTGCACAATCACAACTCAGTCAGTGCTGTAGACACTAGCCTGTCTGCGTGCTGCCCGGGGGAGGGGCTGTGAAAGCAGGCAGGGGACAGATCCTCACGCTATATGACACGTTGAGCCGCGACACGTTATAGCTTGTAGATCTGTTCTTTTTGGCGAATTACACCACCGTACTATAGTAGTATAAATTAAGCACTAGAGCTGCGACTCATAGAACGTGCACTCGCTGTATCCAGAGCCTTGAGACTGTTTGTATCACGAGAGAAACGATACTCTGAAAAAGCATATCGTGGCAAAGCTGTATCGCCGATACGATAATTATCGCCATATCGCCCACCCCTAACTCAGATCCATAGCCAGCAACATATCCATCCAAACTCCCATAACCCTCCTCACTGACAGTCTCGATGTAGCCAAAAATCTCAACATCTTTTTCACCTCCATGGCCAAAAATCTGGTCAATAAACTGCCCGCTCCATCTGGGCTGTTTGGTGTTAGGCACATCTTGAAATTCTACAGGAACCTTGGGGTATGCAAAGACAATTTTAAACTTACCACGGTGACAACTGATGAAGTGTTTAAAAAACTTCGCACCCTACCTCAATTCAAGGCCGCTGGCCATGATAAAATCGCCCCCAAATTTCTCATAGACTCAGCTGCCACCATTGCCCCAATCATTACCCATATTATTAATCTATCTATCAAGCAGGGTTATGTCCCCCAGGACTTCAAATTAGCTAAGGTAACCCCCCTGCACAAAAAAGGCAGTAAACTTGACCCTGGCAACTACAGGCCAATCTCAATCCTTAGTTCCATCTCTAAGGTAATGGAAAAAGTTGTCTATGAACAGGTGGCTAAATATCTTGAAGAGAATAAACTGATCTACGAGTTCCAGTCTGGCTTCAGAGAGTCCCATTCCACAGATACATGCCTCATCTATTTGAATGATTACATCAAACGTGAAATTCACGATGGCAAATATTGCGGCATGGTCATGCTGGACCTCCAGAAGGCATTTGACACCGTCGATCATTCTATTCTGATTGAAAAACTCAAAGCCATTGGTCTTGATAGCACAGCAGTGAGATGGATGCACTCTTACTTGGTGGGGAGGGAACAGATGGTGGAAGTCAACGGAACCCTGTCCCCCCCCCTCCCAGTAAACTGTGGAGTACCTCAAGGGAGTATACTAGGACCACTGTTGTTCTTAATATACGTAAACGACATGTCATCTGCTTGTGACTGCAATTTGTTTCTGTTCGCGGATGACTCGGCTCTCCTAGTCTCCGGCAGAGACTTATTGCAGGTTGAAAAGGCCCTTAACTGTGAACTTAACAAGATCTGCACCTGGCTCAATGACAACAGACTCTCAATTCACCTAGGCAAAACTGAATGTATCCTCTTTGGATCTAGTCAGAAACTTAGCCTCGTTGAGAACTTCACAATTAAAGTAGGTGACACTGTGATAGAAAGAAAAAACTACATCTGCTACCTGGGTTGCATCCTGGAGGCTAACCTATCCAGTGAAAAAATGACCACCAAGGTAATCAATAAAGTCAACCAACGAATTCGCTTCTTGCAAAGGGTTGCCCCACTGATCAATACTAAATCCCGAAAGACACTAGGAGGAGCTCTTATTGGGCCCCTCATTGATTACGGAGTCCTTGTCTGGTATCGCGACGCCCCAGCCGCCTTAAAGTTAAAGCTTCAAACAGCCCAAAACAAACTAATTAGGGTTGTGCTTGGTCTCCCTCCTCTGACCCACCTTACCGATCATCACCACGAAAGCGTGGGATGGCTCAAAGTAGCTGACAGAGTACAGCATCTTGCAATGGGCCTGGTGTACAAGATACACTACACCTCCAAGATTCCCATGTACCTGACAAACTACTTCTTAAAGGTCAAGGATGTTCACGACCACAACACCAGAGGCAGCTCCACTAATCATCATCAACGTAGATTTAACACTAAACAAGGCTCTAACTCGTTCTCCTGCTACACCATCAACATGTGGAACGCCCTTCCTCAAGCCCTAAAGGAGAGCAAATCCCTAGCCTCCTTCAAAATTGGTATGAAAAGTCACCTTCAGACAGCTGCTACCCGTGACTTGTAAATAGACTAAGCCCCCATGCCCCCCCCCCCCACCCTTTTTTATTATTCTTTTTTCTGCCTTTGTATTTGATGTCATGCTTTTGAAACTGATATTATCCTAGATAAAGTGCTATGTTCTATCCGTCTGTCTTTCAATGTTATATGAGATACTTAAAAGTGTGGTTCCTGTGGAAATAAGCCTCGGCTTTCTAGGATCTCCTTTTAGTTGACCTTGTACCAGTGATTTGTACTGTCATGAAACTGTACTTTTTTCTATTGCAAACTTCTAATAAATTCTTCAATCAATCAAAACCTACAAAAAAAAAACGTTCAGTGATCAGACATCAGAAATCAGTCATCACTCATTGCAGAGCTACAATAAAGTACCCAAATCATCCAGCAGTGCCTCTGTGTGTGTTCTTGGCAGGATGGGTAGACTCTAACACATGACATGTACTCTAATAAGGATAAGGATAATAATTGTTTGCTCACATTAACATGAATAGAAGCATAGAACAATAGATTTTTTTTAAATCATGACATATTTCTCTGCAGAAAACTCTTTAGTGGCCTCTTTAATAGGCCTGAGGGCTTCAATAGCTTGGCTGATCTGATCTCATTCTTCTTCACTCAGAGGTTGGTTTTAAAAACATGTAGGGCAAGGAAAATTGCTGTCTGAGCTTATTGCTTCAGCGTACACATTCCATTCACTTCATTCTAGTGAATGAGGCAGCCTAGAGGGCAGAGCCCAAGAGTACACCTTCCTAAGTCAAGCCATACCAAGATGAGTTGCTGACCTGCAGCCCATGTTGATTGTGGAGAATCCGGGATTCAGGGACTTTAAATTATGATGAAGGGGGTTGAGCAACGCTACAGACTCCCTGGAAGGAAGGCGCTGATGACTTCACATATTTCAAAGATGTATAATGAGATTAAAACATCACTTAACGAGCCATTAGACAACCAGTATTGTCTTAACCACCGACATGTGGACCTCCAGGGTGACCCAAGCCTATTTGACAGTCACAGCACACTTCATAGATGAGGAATGGGAAATGCAAGGCTTGTACCCTGGACACTTGTCTATGTTGCAGTCGACCACTCCAGTGACAATATTTCAGAGGTAAGGACATCTTTGACAGAGACAGAGGATAACCCAAACTGTCCATACTGGTTGACATATTTGGCTTATCGCTGTTTAACACAATCCCATAGGACAGGGGTGGGCAACTTTGGTGATGGCGAGGGCCACTATATTTCCACCTTCACTCCAGAGGGCCACATTGCATATTGCTACGTCCTACTTTGTAATTCTAGTATCGCATACAAAAGAAGCAAAAAATAGCAGATCTACAAGCTCAAAACGCATCGCGCTGCTATATTTGCTTCTTTTGAATTGGAATCCTGATATTTTTTTTCTTTTCTTTTTTGAATCCTGAAATGTAACATTTTGATTTAATTTCAAACACATTTAGTTATATACTCATTACTCATGTTAACTTTATGAACCTAAATACAAATACATTGGACATTAAAACAATTATTTTAATACTACTATACTAGACTGAAGGAATTAAAGCAGGTCATGTTTGGAATTGTAACAGCTGAAATCAATAATATATCAGTATTCCAGATTAACCCGCGGGGTGCATTAGGCGAAGGTGGGGTCCGCATGTGGCCCCCGGGCCGCCAGTTGCCCATGTATGCCATGCATAGGACATTCTGTTTCAAGAATGGGCTGTCATGTTTGTTGCAACTTGGATGCATATAGCATCTAAGTCCCGACCACTTTTTTTAAAATCTAAGCAGCAAAGTTATTAATACATGCATACATACATATGTACTCGTCTCAGCGTATTGCAATAGGAAAGACCGTCCCTCCACCTCCACAGACGTGATGGCAGGCTCAGAAGACCTGTATGGTAATGCTAGTTATTCGCACAGGTAGAGAGCTATTTCAACCAATCAGATTGCTTCGTCAGAACTACCTGTTAATAATGGTCTCAATAACATGCGTTAAGCATTCAACATTATGTGTAATCACATACTGTACTAAATCTTTAGCAATAAAACATTTCATACATACATTTCTTAATGTTAATAAGCACCAAGCACAACAAATATTAGACTTTGATTTTATCACTTCATTTCAAGTTGAGTCAGGGGAAGGAGATATACAAAATGGGTGTGTACTCTGGAGTCATTTAATCAATATTGCCCATTTAAATCTCTCTCTCTCTCTCTCTCTCTCTGCTGCACAGTTGTGCACTTGCTACTTGGCGTTAGCAAGCTGTTAATAATCTATTTATTTGTCAGATACATGTACTGACTGCCATTGCTAACACACAAATGCAGTGACAGTGTGTATTCTCTGCCTATGTGAGGCTATTATCAGGCAGCAGCCTAGCTAGCCCCCCTCTCACTGAGTCAGTGAGAGTGCGTGTAACTCCCCTTCACCAGGATATAGTGCTGGGCGATTAATCAAAAATGGATTGCGATCTCAATTTAGACTCCTATGCAATCTCATTTCTAATAACATCGCATTACGGCGATTCTATAACATGACACTGTGGCAGGTATTAAATAAAACGTTTGGGCAACAGTCCGCACACTGAGGTTTGAGCAACAGTCGCCGGCATCTCCCCTTCTCTCTCTCCCTCTCTATCATGGCACGCACGCAAGCCCGCACGCACGCAGTCAAAGCTCTTTCTCCATCACCGTCTCCCCTCTCTCCACCACACACACACACACGCGCGCGCGCACGCACACACGCAGTCAGAGATCATTCCAGCATTATTTCCCAGTAGGAAAAAAATAATAATTAGAAAAAATAAAATAAAGAAAACAGCGGCTCTGTGACGGTCTGTCTGTCCGTCTGCCAGACGTTAGTCTAACCTAAGGTGCCCTCCAGACTAGGCGCGGTCACCGCCTCCTAGCAATTCATTTTCAATGAGAGGCGGGCGGCTTTTTCGGCTGTGCAGCGAAGTTTTGGGGCGGCGAGGAGAGCGGGCACAGTCCAGTAAAATCTCCGCGAGCATGCTAATATGTGCATGCGCACGCGGGCGGCGAGAGATGGATTCATCTTGCGTCTAGTCTGGAGGGCCCTTAACGCGGCACATTCTATGCTGCCCGGCGGATCTCGCCGGGTCCTCCGGCGTCTCGAAATGACGTGGAGGGTGACATGACTCCTGCTGCTGTCCGCCATGAGTAAATGAGGAAGTGATCCGCGGTGGAAAACAAGTGATAAATCATAGCGATTTCATAATTATAATGGATAAGCCTAAACAAACCAGTGCACATGAAGAATACTGATATCTGAAAGTCGGGGGGATGAAGATTTACCATTCTGTCCATATCGTGGTGACATAACTCACGACATAGCTGAGTCGGGCGACCTTCGCGGTAAAATCTCGCTCTTTCGAACGACCATCATTTCGACCAAAGGGTTAGCGACTCACTCCACGGAGGTTAGGGTAAGGGTTAAAGTCGGGTGTCGAAAAGATGTCATGTAGTAACAGCGAAGCGCTCCCGCTTCACCATGCTTGACACGGCGACTCGCTCACTACCGCTCGCTCGGTGGTGTCGTGGTCACGTGGCTCAAGGTGGCCTGAGACGGTGCACCTCCGTCATCTCCACTGAAAACAAGCGCTCCTTTACAAGAAACTAACTGAACCCTCGTCCATCCAGGAATCATGCATTGTGCTTTCATCTACAGTATGCTATTATTCCTACCGTAGGAGACGCCGTTTGAAGGAGCGCTCGTTTTATGGTTAGATGTCACAGTTATTGTCCACGACATTGCAAGCGGCGCGAAGGCCAGCGGACCTTGGTCCTGCTCTTCACGCCCGAGCGCCGCAGGCGCGAGTGCCCGCAGCCGTGGTGAATGCAATCGTTTTTTATTTATGCCCAGGCCGTTAGGCCTGGGCAAGCCCACGATAAACGCATTCACACCCGCCCGCGCAGTCCAAGTGACCACAGCCGAGCGCTCCAGACCTCCGCTCCAGCCAATCACAAGCCGCGCCTTCTATATGTAACCGCGTCTCCTATGGTAGGAATACTCGCCTACAGTATGTCAAAAACCTGAATTTACTTAATTACTGAATTTAAATTACTCTTACTCATTGTCCAATTGAAAAATAACACATTACAAGAATTTAGTATTTAAATTACTCAAAGTAAGACTAAAAGTAGAGCATCTCACAGTTAAGTACAGATGCTCAAAAAGCTACTCTTGAGTAATTACTTGAGTACTTTTACTTGAGTATTTTCCACCTTTACTGGCTATGCATGATGTTTGCAGGAGGTCATAATAGCAAGATGGTGCTCTACAGAGTATTAAAGATTCTTCACAGGACGGAAATTCGGACACTGCAGTAATCATTGAAAGTGGCCACGCAATGGTAGTTGTGTTGAGCTATTTACATGGATAGTTCATAGAGTTGACTTTTTGTCTTCTTAAACCAGATTTACAGTGGGTTTTCTCTCGGGTGTGATGTGTGTGCATTAATATTTATGACCTCTCGTTTTTTACAGTTCATCTGACAGTTCAAGAAGAGCAGTTATAATAATGTTTTGTCTAAAGCAAGAATACAGCATAACTGAATGAGATAACCGCTCTTTGTACAAATAAAAGTGTGTTTATTGACAAAAAGGAATAATATTTACAGAAACATGAATTAGCCCTCCCCAACCCATCCTTGTCCAATACCAGAAGTTACTCACAGAGGAGCACTGGCAAGCTCTGCTCACCCATTGACTTGCATGTTATGACAGCTTTTTCCCATATAAATAATTGATCATTTCAGGAAAAAGAGCTTCAAAATCTCACCTAAATCTAGTCAACAAAGTCTGCAGTAAGCTTTATTTCAAATAAAAATGCAGGGAAATGTTGGATGAGACATAGCCCTGAAACATGACGCTTGTATCTCATGACCATCATTGATCGACCTTACCCTGGTGCTGAGCAGTTTAGCCAATTTGCCACGTACGTCTACACAAACGTTCAGATTCTTTTTTAAATAACGTGCTTACTGAAGGCTCATGGATGTCATAACATGTCTCGCTCAAGCAGAATTACCTTCCGTATTGTTTAATACGATTTATTTTCGTGTAGATGTTCGTGCCAAATTCGCTAAACTACTTAATACCAGGATGGGGTTGATCAATGGTGGGAGAAAGGGTATCTAACTCAATCAACTTTAAAGTCATCGTCATTTATCACCGGTCCAGACAGTAGTTTCCATGTACCACACGGTAAGACAGAAGCAGCTGATAGACCAATACATTAATTAATATACTACTGTAGTCAAACTCAAAATACTAAACGTGCGGAATCCGAAACAAGACAGCCCAGCAGGAGCCGTCAACACATCAGCATCAGATCACTGCAGATTAGTATATTTGTTTATTTTATATGATTTGCACCTTTGTTACAATTATTGTGATTAGTATTATTGTCAACTGGGCGGATGAGTTATGTAACTTTCCCGATGTTAATTTGGGTATGTGGAATCTGTTGCTGGTTCTGATATTCACCGTCACATTATTGTGGTATTCCTATTCTTGCTATTATGTTGCAAACTGTGTGTGAGCAGGCATTGACAGCTGACGAAAGCTTGCCCTGGCAAGCTGCCGGTTAGCAACCGTTGCTAAGCTTGCATTGCGCAATGGCTTTTGGGGAGGGGCTTACTGAAAGGTCAATTGAATGAACAAAATGTATACAACTTCAAGCTAATGTCAACAGAACAGACAACCTATACTTACATAATACTACGTCTTTATACTAATCATGAATCGAATGGATAAAGTCAGTACCCATTCTGTTGCTTCCCTGATAGCTCTTATTCACTTTATTCCTGGTCTTCTCCAGAACGCCACCATTGCCTCTTACAAGGGTCTCCATTGAGTGTATCTATGTGTTGCTTCAAATACAATACAGTTATTTGACCATTGTGGAATATTTTATGAATTTTCATTCTCAAAGCGTGGTGGGGAACGCCCAAAGTCGAAATTCAATGGTGGCAGTCAATGAGTTAACGGTTTTCCCCCTGTATGAGTCCTTAATTGTGTTTTAGACAACTCTTTTGACCAAAGCTTTTGCCACAAACTGTACAGGGTTTTTCACTCGTATGTTAAATTAACTTTTGATATAAGCCCATTTAACTAACCTAGCAAATAGAGGGCATTTCCCCCGAATGATTCCGTCTGTGTACGTTTAAACTATCCTTTCGAGTAAAGCCTTTACCACAAACTGTACAAGTAAATGACTTTTCCCGTGTGTGTGTGTCGTGATGTGAGTTTTAAGGCCACCCCTATGAGTAAAACCTCTACCACAAATGGTACAAATAAAGGGCTTTTCCCCTGTGTGTGTCCTCATGTGAGTTTTTAGAACACCGCCAAGTGCAAAACCTTTATCACAAATTGTGCAAGTAAAGGGCTTTTCCCCTGTATGAGTCCTCATGTGACCTTTTATATCAGAACAGCCTTTACCACAAACTGTACAAATAAAGTGTTTTTCCCCTGTATGAGTTCTTGTGTGACAGTTTAGGTGACCCTTGACCCTAAAGCTTTTACCACAAACTGTACAAGTAAATGGCCTTTCCCCTGTCTGAGTCATCATGTGCCTTTTTAGATTAGTAAAGCTTTTACCACAAACTGTACAGGTAAAGGGTTTTCCCCCTGTATGAGTACCCATGTGGATGTTTAGTTGCTTCTTGTAAACAAAGCTTTTGCAACAAACCTTACAAGTAAATGGTTTCTTATGAGTACCCATGTGAATGTTTAGTTGCTTCTTGTAAACAAAGCTTTTGCCACAAACCTTACAAGTAAATGGTTTCTCCCTTGTATGAGTCTTCATGTGACTTTTTAGATTAGAACAGCCTTTACCACAAACTTTACAAGTGAAAGCCTTTTCCCCTGTGTGTGTCCTCATGTGAGTTTTTAGATTGCCCCTATGAAAACAGCCTTTACCACAAACTGTACAAGTAACAGGTTTTTCCCCTGTGTGTGTCCTCATGTGAGTTTTTAGATTGCTCCTAGTAGCAAAACCTTTGCCACAAACTGTACAAGTAATGGGTTTCTCTCCTGTATGAGTGCTTGTGTGTATTTTTAAACTAAACTTTTGACCAAAGCCTTTACCACAAACTTCACAGGTAAAGGGTTTTTCCCCAGTATGAGTCCTTGTGTGTTTTTTTAAATTATCCTTTTGACCAAAGCCTTTACCACAAACCATACAAGTAAACATTTTCTTCACTGTGCGATGCTTCATGGTTCCTGTTTGCTTTGATGATTTCACATCTTGGGACAATTTGCTGCTCAAAGACAATCTTTGTCCTAGCAATGTTTTTGTCTTGTGTGATTGCAGCGTGTTTAAAGCTGAACGACCTTCACTGCTCTCCTCCCACTCATCATCGTCTTCTTCACTGCTCTCCTCCCACTCATCATCGTCTTTGCTTGTCTCCTCCCACTCTTCACTGTCTTCAGATTCAGAACAGCGTGAAGAGAGGAGCTGGTCATCACTAGTTGGTTGTGATATTCCACAGTCCTCTACATCAGCTTGTGTTCTCATGTGATCAGTTGAGGTGGCAGCTTCAGGCTCTTCAGGCTCTGTGTTTTCATCATCATGGGTCAAAGTTGTCTCATTAGCCTCTTCTGGTCTTTGAAGTAGCTCCTCCCGTTCCTCTTTTATGTGCAGAGGTTCTGGTTCCTCCTGGACCGGACTGGGGCTCCTCTCCTTCCGTTCAGGTGAAACCTCGTCTTTACACACAGGGAAGTGCAGAAAGTCTAGGAAAAAAAAACATACAAATATTTTGGTTGCTGGAACAAATACATAATTATTGCTTCGCTGTTAAAGGAAAAGTAACAGAACAGGCTCTACTTTGTGTCAATAGAACTGTCTGTGAAAATATTTGCCAATGCAACTATACCCTGAAAGTATTATTATTGGGAGCTGTCAGAAGAAGGAGGTCCCAACTCCTGAGGCACAGCCCAACCAGCTCGGATAGTGACGAGTCAAAACAGCATGTCAGCAGGGGAATCTTGGTCACGTGTCCCCCATTAAATGAATGGAAACCGGTGGGGAACCAGGCTGTGGGAATTACGATATTACAGTATATACTCTTATAATAAAGTAAATACATAACTTTGTCAGCGACCATGACCAATGATATGTATGTATGCTACAGACATGCAAACAGCCCCAAGGTGAAAAAGGTGACAAAATATATTCTGGAGGTAAAATGTGCGCGGTGCACAGCACGCTGCGTAATTTTTGATCTTTTTCGGGTCTGGTCAGGTGAATTTGCACGATTCTAACTCGGTTAAACAGTGACTTACTCATACATGTACAATACATGCAGCAAAATTGTACTTGTTGCATACCACCGATTGTTATAGATATAATGTAGAAAATTAAATCTACAATAAAAATATAATATAGCCTACAGATATAGCTATAGGAATATCCTAATGTTTAGGGACTTGTCTTTAATAGACAGGCATAGACAGAGACACAATGCACGCTGTGAGCTTGTAGATCAGCTATTTTCACTACTTCTTAAATAGGCATATGTGTTTTCTAAGATTATTTCTTAAATCATTTGTATTTTATTTATTCATGAAATTAGAAAAATCATTTACTTTTTGAAATCATGAAATGTTTAGCTTTTTTGTGAGGGAATGTTTTTTGAAAATATTTTGAAACTAAATGTAGGAAACCAAAAAATAAGGGACCCATAAAAATGTGTCCACGACCCACACATGGCTCCCGACCCAGTGTTTGGGAAGCAGTGATCTAAACCACAGATGATTTATTTAGTGGATTCTCCTGGCTGACTTTTTGTGACTAGTCTCAGCCTCATTCTGCAGGCAGAAGGATCGGAGGCAGAAAACACAGCACTAGCGTTAGCATGTAGCTAAGCTAACGCATCGTTGAGTAAAATCAAACGTATAGGCTATAATCGATGATATCACGTCACCGCATCGATGCAGAATAGCACACGAGTCACTGTATCGTGATGCAAGCGAATCAAAAAACATAAGTCCACAGTCACTCCACAACTACAGTACTACAAGACCACACACACTACAATAACTTTGCGAGTTTGCGACATGCCTTGAGCTCTCTGCTCTCGTGCTCTGTGGCTCACAGTGCAGTGCAGTGCAGTGACTGGCTGTGCTCATTCTGTGCTTAGCGCTTGCAGTTGACGTCACATGCAAGAGAAGGGAGCACTTGATTTGTTAAAAAAATAAAATGACACACTTCCCCATCCACCTTCAACACTATTGTATAGACAAAGCGGACAGAGCCTACTGTCTACTGTCATGCCCAGAATGAGGGTGGGAAGCGAGGTGATCTCGGTGTAATGTTATGTTTTTTTTCTAGTCGGCTCACCTGCAGTCAGTGCAGGGTTGTAAAGTAACTAAGTACATTTACACGAGTACTGTACTTAAGTACAATGTTGAGGTATTTCTACTGTGTGTTTCACATTTTCAGTACTTTTATTTATACTACACTACATCTCACTACATCTATGATCATTTGATAATATTTGGAATTTATTTGGACACTTGAAAAAAATATGTTGTACCAGTCAGTTCTAACCAAAATGGCTATTATCTCAACGTTTTCCTTGCAAGATAATCACTAAAATATCTTCACCGTTGGGCAGAAACCTTGAATCTCCAAGTTTCAAATGTGTACGTCTATTGGTAAAGCAAAGCCCTGCTTCATCATACAAGACTGTTGCACAAAACTAGCGAAAACAGCAGATCAATGCCTCGCGATGCGAGGCGTTTTGTGCTTGTAGATCTGCTGTTTTCATTAGTTTAGATCATTTAATAGATGATAAATACAAAATGAACGGTTTTGGACATACAAGGTTTCCACCCGACAATGACGATATGCTATAAATATAAGGTGCTGGGAGTGAAAATTATAATGTAAGGGTGCCTCTGATTAAAAAAAATATATTTATGGGGTGCCCTGAGACAAAAGTGTTTGGGAACTCCTGCTCTAGACCTTCTAGTTACACTAATTACACTAACCAGTAAGACGCCCAAGGGTGAGGTCGCGCCATCTGTCTTGGCCATATATGGTTTCTGTTAGGGGTGGGCGACACTGGAAAAAAAACATTATCACGATTCTCTTCATGCAGTATCACGATACACGATATTATCACGATACTGTTTTATGCGAGTTTATTATGATTATTATACCCACACAGATATTCTATTGATAATCTATTAATTTGTATGCTGCAGATAGATAGAAAGGTAGATAGCCTAATCTATGATTTTTTTTAATAGTAACATATTTTGACTTTTGATTAAACAATTAACATTTTTTACCTAAAAATATTTACTAGTTGGTGTGATGATGGTTCAGGTCATTCAAATGGGTCCCAAAAGAAATTATTTCGGGACCTCTCTGGGGGTCTCGACCCACAGGTTGACAACCCATGCCTTACCATTGAAACTTGGGGGAAAACAAATTACCTTATGACCAACCCAAGTCAGGAAGTTTATGATACAAGCTTTCTTTTTACATAATTACTCCGTATTTTACAATACAGTTATCATCCTAGCTTATAGCTTTTCTACTAATAATAATGGCATGGTTTTATAACTAAGCCAATTATGAAATAGACTAGTGACCGACCGATAGACATTTTTGTGATCCGATCCGATACCGATTCTAGAGAGGGGAGCCATCACTGATACCGATACGATACCGATATATACATATATATAAAACAGGCCTTTTAGTCTTTATTAAAAGAGCCACAGACCTCCAATCTGCTGTGCTCTAACTGGACTGGAGTCTCATTTCTCTCCTAAAGCCCTTGAATATGTTGGAATATGATTAAGGATTACTGTGATTATCACATTTCACATCGCACAAACCATACTTGTAACTTTCACTAGCCCCTAAAAAAGTTATATCGGTCGCATATCGGTTATATCGGTCATATCGGTCGCATATCGGTTATATCGGTCATATTGGTCGCATATCGGTGCATATGGTCGCATATCGGTGGATACCGATATGGCCAAAAATGTCATATCGGTGGCCGATATATCCGATATATCGGTCGGTCACTAAAATAGACTCAAAATAGATGCAACGATTTCACCGCGAGGCACACACATGCATCAACGGTGAAAGCGTAACAAACAAAGCACTTCACAAATAGCGGCAAATAGCTACTTGTTTGTAGTTAATAAAAACAGAAGCATGGATTCACAAGGTGATCTAAATCACCTCATCAATACTGCCAGAACACACAGCTGTGGAGTGGAGACTCCAGCACACACACACACACACACACACACAGCTCAGCTTTGCAGTGAGATGGCTGATAGCGATAGCAGGACGGATAAAGTAGTTTGCGTCCTGTTAGTTTAATGCATCCATTATTAAAAAATATGCTTCAAAGAATGCAGGGCAAGCTGCATCACTGCTTTACAAAGTCCCGTGAAAGTGAAACTAAATCGCGGACCAGTGTGCCGTCGGTGCTCCTGCACAGTCACAACTCAGTAGTCAGTGTAGACACTCGTAGCCTGTCTGCGTGCTGCCCGGGGGAGGGGCCGTGAGCCACGCGACACGTTGTTAGCTTGTAGATCTGTTCTTTTTGGCGAATTACACCACTGTACTATAGAAGTATACATTAAGCAATAGAGCTGCGACTCATAGAACGTGCACTCGCTGTATCCAGAGCCTTGACTGTTTGTATCACGAGACATACGATATTCTGAAAAGGCATATCGTGGCAAAGCTGTATCGGCGATACGATAATTATCGTCATATCGCCCACCCCTAGTTTCTGTTAGTGTGGTTCTCCTAACATGGCATCATCTGGGAATACTCATATACAGACTTCCCCTCATTCTCAAACGACACAGAGACGATATATCACTCTTTAGTGTGAATGTCGCCTAAGGAGTTGCACTGGTGTGGACTGTGGGGCCTATTATACGGACACGCTTGGAGACGCTGACGGTCTCATTTTGGATTTGTTACCAAAAAGACATCGCGTTTACACCTCGTATTGGCTCGTTTTGACAACGCATGAATTCACGCAAAATGTGTCATGTCCCCGGCCCACATATAGTGTGTATTTGCCCTTCAACTATAAAATATGTATATTGTTTTTAATGAGACATGCATTGTAATTAGGCTACGCTCCCAAATCCATATTATTATCGTCTGTTCGCTTATTGAATGGTCCTGCAAGTTGAATCATGGAGTTTTTTTAGCGAGGTGAAACGCCAACAAAATCCACCTGGAAGATGCAGGTTGGAACGTCATTTATATCGAGTATGTTTCACATTATCTGCGGGGATGGGCGACACAGCCTTAAGTCGTCGAAAATGTTCTGTCTATCTGCGACACGGAGAAGAACGCACCGACGCCCGACGGAGGGAAGGCAGTGGAGTACAGAAGCGTCAATGGGTATGGGTAGCTACAATACCTTGGCTACAGGGGAAAATGATAAAATGTACTTAAAATAAATTCATCATGCCTGTTGCTAAGGATTGGCAACATGACTGGTATCTTGCATGCATGCCTTCGCACGTGCAAGACACCAGTCATGTTGCCATACCTTAACTTTTGCTGAACTGACGCACTGGCACACTGGAGGATGATGAGCCGTCGCAAAATAAACTAACTGAATAAATAAATGAACTGATGCCACTGGCAGTCTGTTATTTCTCTGGAAGGCACAGTCATACCTTGCGTTATGGCTTAAGTAAATTTCCTACTTTCTCTCAATTCTATCTTATCAAAATATGAAACAAATGTCAATTTAACTGACGTTAGATAACGAATATATTTGTTTAATTTCGCTGTCTTAATATTTAAATGGTATGATGAAAGCAACATGCGTGCCTTGTTAAGAGGAGGCTGGGCACACTGGAGAGAAAAAGCTAAATAGCCGATCTGCAAGCTCACAACGGACATGATTTCTCTCAACTGAGGAGAGGGAGCGAGCGATATAGTCCATGGGCCATACGAGTTGTCGGTATCAAAAAGGTGGCAAAGGTTACCATTTATTTTATAAAAGCTCTATATCTGTAGATTATATTTTGGCATGATAACCCTTTCTTAGACACAGCTAAATTGGTGTTATCAGCCGCTAGAGTTGGTGTCCCATTAACTTTACATTACAGGAAAAAAAAGCAAAAAATGAATCTGCTTTAAGTAGCATATGAGGGGTCAAACTAGGGGGTTTTCATGATGCTGAATCCATTGCAAGCATCTGTTTTGCACAAAAAAACATTCCTTGGGCTAACAACTGTCCCACAAGACTATGGTTTAGTGATGAAAAGTGATGAGTCATCACTTTTCACACTTTTGTGGGGGCTGTTTTAGTCCCAGGAATGTTTTTCGTATAAAATAGATGCTTGCAATGGATTCAGGATCATGAAAACCCCCTAGTTTGACCCCTCTTATGCTACTTAAAGCAGATTCATTTTTAGCTTTTTTTTCCTGTAATGTAAAGTTAGTGGGACACCAACTCTAGGGGCTGATAACACCAATTTAGATGTGTCTAAGAAAGGGTTATCATAACAAAATATAATCTACAGATATAGAGCTTTTCAAAAATGCATGGTAACCTTTGCCACCTTTTTGATACCGACAACTCATATGGCCCATGTACTAATGGGAGGAGGACGTTTTTGTGATTATGAGCTGTGGAGTTGTGACAGTGGACTGACACTGGACAGGTTTCTCTTTATTCTGTCTGTCTGACAGCAAGACTCAGCATATTCCAATAAAGACTAGGCTACTGGATGGGAATTGTGACTCACTCATTACCTGGAGTCCGCTGCCTCTGTGATGTGATGCAGTGCATGAAGAATTAATCCAGTATTTTTAGGTGAGAAGTTGAACAAGGGGAACGCAAAATAGGCATTGATCATTAGTTGGCTGAGAATGGAATACCAATACCATAATAGTTTAAATTTAACTGAGGAGAGCTGTTGGTCAGTTTCATATAGGCTACTTGCGACTCAGACCAGCTGTACCAGCTGCGACTCCTGCGTAATTATGTATCTGAACTGCTTTTGCTGGCAGTTGTAATGTATTATTTTGGAGAAGGATTCCAATATTATATATATTTTTTAAAGGCTTTCATATACTCCTGATATTTTTCAACTGAGGTTTGGGCTAATAGATCGCAATGTGTTCAGTTTTGGCTATTTTCTGGGTTTTTAAAAAATTATAATAATACATTCTGACACACTGACAGACAAACACACACCATCGTATGCTCCCGGGGAGCGTTTGCTGTTACTACATGTCATCTTTTCGAAACCCGACGTGTTGTTGCCTGGATTATTCATGAAGCTTTCCCGGAACAGAAAGATCCCATGATTGGCCGCTAGTTGCGCTGTTTTCCCCCCGCGAGGTACCAAAAAGAATATTTCTCCAATGGACCCAGTCATTTCCCCCTTTGATTTTCTAACCTTAATAAACATTGTCATAAATACTTTATGGTTGCCGTCGCTAGTAAAACAACTGCCTTTCAATCACCATGATATGCGTTTTGTGCAATATTATGGTCCCATTTATGTTAAAATTGATGATAAAGTCGCGGGGGGCGTGGACAACTAAACTGATACCAGCCGGCTGTGTTCTTCTTCGTGTGCTTTATTTCGGGAGGCTCAACACCACATTCTCCCATGTATCCCTGCGGTTCCACGTGACCGTTGGCAGCCAATAGCATTCCTTATGATTCCTTGAGTACATGTTTTTTTTGTCTATGCTCTAGGGTGGACATTCGCCCGGATTTACGCCGGACAGTCCGGTTTTCGACCCTGCTGTCCTCCGCCCAGCACAGCCTCTGGCCGGACACCTAAAGCCTCTATCAGAGTCCAGGGTGAAGAGCTATTCACTTCACCGTGGTGTAGTTTTCTAGCTATCACCTAAAAATACATAACAAAGCCTAGGTGATAGCTAGGAAACTACAACGAGGTGAAGTGAATAGCCCTTGACCCTGGACTCTGTTAGAGCCTTAATTGTCCGGCTTTCAAAGTGATTAGGCTACAGTGCATGTGTTATTGCTTTAATGGTTACATTTACATATCTCTACAAATCTCCTGATTCATTAGTATAGAAAAATAGCAGATACACAAGCTCACAGACACAGCACAACACTGCACCGCAGCTTGTCGCGTGCTATGTGTGTGCATTTCGTTTATAGAGCTCGCTCACACTGAACGCTCCAGTCACTCCTCCCACGCTTGTGGATGAAACCACGGTGAGTAGATGAACTGCAACTCAGATTTGCCCAAAAGACGCCGAAACGAAACGTCATTTAACCAACAATGGTTAAATGACGTTAATAAAGAAGCGCATAATTGATGAGTATCATGCACTTTGCAGCACTGTGTGTAACGGGTTGATGTCAGCAAAGAAAAGGTAGAAAACAATGCATGTTTTGACTGACAGGCAATAACTCAATGTGCTGCTGCTAGGTTTTCCTCTTGTCACTAGTAACAAAATAACTGCAGCTGAGCATATATCCACAAGTCTCCCCTTCTCTTCCCCTCTCTCTGTTCTATTATTTCTGCTATGCCAGTCATGTGGATTAGATTTCTAATGGGACAATTTAACTCATAGTGGGAGTGTTTCAGGCAAAGATTGTGCACTTTATGAAAGAAGCATGAAATTTGGCACACAGTTAGAACATGCCATATGGAACATTTTTGGCTATAGGGGCATCGCAGATTTGTCTTGGGAAACTTGTGGGAGCCAATCAAAGTTGGGCTCTCATAGACTTTACTATAGAGTAAAATGATACAAAAAATAAATATGCTTTAAGTAGCATGTGAGGGGTCAAACCAGGTGTTTTTCGGGATTCTGAATCCAATGCAAGCATTTGTTTTGCACGAAAAACATTCCTTTCCGAGAAACGGCCACCACAGAACTGTTGAAAAGTGATGACTCATCACTAAACCATACTTTTATCACTTAAATGGGGTCCGTTTTTAGCCCAAGGAATGGTCATCCTGCAAAATAAATGTTTGCATTGGATTCAGAATCCCGAAAAACACCTAGTTTGACCCCTCACATGCTACTTAAAGCATATTTATTTTTTGTATTATTTTACTCTATAGTAAAGTCTATGAGAGCCCAACTTTGATTGGCTCCCACAAGTTTCCCAAGACAAATCTGCGATGCCCCTATAGCCAAACATGTTCCATATGGCATGTTCTAACTGTGTGCCAAATTTCATGCTTCTTTCATAAAGTGCACGATTCCATCAAAATACTGCCCGAAACGCCTGCACTATCAAGAATAATTGCAAAAAAAGATACAGTGTAGGGCCATCATGAAATAAAATAATTCATGAAGGGTATTTGGGTGCATAAATAAAGGAGGTAGGCTAGTCTTAGTTTAAACCACTTTAAACCTATTTTACACTATATTCATAAATAGCCGATCTACAAGCTATGAGCTTCTATTTTATTTTATTTTATTTTATATTTTTTTCTCCAAAAGTGTAAATTTGGAATAATATGTGGGTCCCTGGCTGGCACAACATATTTTGAGAAGGGGGTCCGCGACTAAATAGGCCTACATATCAATTTGGGGGTCCCATACAGCGCGCCCTGGAAGAGTGTCCTGTCCTCCTTTCTGAGGTCCTGCTGGTGGCCACCCTACTATGCTCTAACCCCTACCCTAACCTCCATGGAGTGCTAACCCTCCGGCCGAAATGATGGTCGTTCGAAAGAGCGAGATTTTACCGCGAAAACGATGCGAAACCGCACTAATCCACTTCCAGAGCCGAATTTAAAAAAGTGTTGGATGGGGTCATGAAAACGCGTCTCCGTGTGTCAAAATGGCCGGATCACAAGTAAAAACTATCGGTCTCAAGGGATTCGTCCTCGTATAATAACAAGTTTAAAGCTACTCTGGGACATGTTGTTCAGCTAGTAGCTTAGCTACATGTAGCTTAGCTAGCTCGTGTTCAACGAAAGTAAACACTATATACAATGAAGCAAGAACCAACCTGCTCTGTGCAGTTTGATGTGTGGCTGTAAAACGACGTCCAGCAGTTTGTCTTGTCTCTCCAGCACAGTTTCTAGTGTCTCCATCTCTCTCTGGAAGAGGTTGCACATGAACTCAGCCGCAGCACCCAGGCGCTCCAACACAAAAACTCTGATGTTAATTTGAACACTACAAACATCAGCACCACGCTGCTGTTTGTCCAAAACACATAATATCTCCTCTCCCACGACGTCATGTGTTCTGTTATCTTCAGCCGTATGGACTCCATTTGACACGTTTTACCTCCTTTATGAGACATTGTTCACAACGATATGTTATTCTCCACACCACGATGAAAAACAAACTGCTCGCACTGACTGGAATAACTTCCTGGTCAACGTCTTTAACACATGCGCAATACAGTATGCAGGCAGGTTTCCTGAATACCGTTTGCCCCCTGGTGGAGAATGTGTGTAACTGTTACTGAACGTTGACAGACAGAAAGACGTACAGACAGAAAGAAAGAAAGAAAGAAAGAAAGAAAGATAGATAATAGCAAACAACTAAAAATAAATAAATACAAATATAGCCTCAGCAGAGCTTGGCAAAGTACAACAACCCCAGTATACGTGTGTGTGTGTGTGTGTGTGTGTGTGTGTGTGTGTGTGTGTGTGTGTGTGTGTGTGTGTGTGTGTGTGTGCGTGCACGCACAAGCATTTGTGTTGTATGTCCTCAGTGAGATAACAAAGAATTATTTATTTGACTCAACACGTGACAAAAATAACACCCAGTGTGAAGTGAGCAGTGCTTTTACCCCAACCAGAGAAATGCAAATTAAACAATCTACTTGAATTAATGAATTGCATCTGTTTTCACTATAGCATGTAGATCTGTTTTTTTTTTTTTTTTTTTTATTAAAGTTTGATGATGTACTGTGCATGTTCACATCATGTATAGACTTACAAGACCATTATTAAGTGTGCCTGCTATGCAATAGCAGAACACTTATTGTAATCCGCCATACTTAATGATAATAATGACGCCACAAATTTGGTGCGGTAATAACTGCCGCACAATTTACGCCACCGCCGCAACATATACATCAAAACGTGCGGCTCGGCCGGGAATGGTGTGCTATTACTTTTCTTTCCGATCCGTGTTACCATTGCGACGTAATTCGCAAAAAACGACGCTCAAAAACCCCATTGACTTAGAATGGGGGAAATTTCGGCACGTAATAACTGCCGCACAATTTACGCCACCCCCGCAATATATACATCAAAATGTGCGGCTCGGCCGGGAATGGTGTGCTATTACTTTTCTTTCCGATCCGCGATACGATTGCGATGTAATTCGCAAAAAACGACGCCCAAAAACCCCATTGACTTAGAATGGGGGACTCCGAAAAAAACCCAGAAACTTTGGCGCCACATAACTCTGCCATACTTTTTTTTTTTTTTAACTTTGTTTTTATTCAAGACTGCACATCAACAATATATACATACAATCAATAATGACATCATGCAAAATAATAAAAACTAGAATTGACAGAGTCATTTTTTACAAGTGTGCCTGCAGCTCGCTAAATGTGTGAAGTAAATTATTATACACTATTATATGTATGATAATACATTTGTACACAAACAAAAACAGTCTGTACAGGGCGAGGCCAGACATCCCACTAGGAGTGCAGGGTGAAAGGTCGACCTGGGCCTCCATGGATAAACAAGTGAAGGGAGTCAGGACATCTGGATTTCATCCAGAGTGCGTGCACATGCACACACTCGGCCCCTACTCCCTGCACACACACACACACACACGCACATACTGGTACAGCTCTCTCATCCCTATATATGGTCATGTTTAAGTTAACGCACACACCACATGCACAAACTTAGAAGATGCAGGCATGTGCATAGACACTGGGTATAAAAGCGAGCCCAAATCTCTGCACTTGGGTCTGTTGTAGTGAGCTCTCTGTTGGAGCTGGGGTCTGTTGGAAGATACATCTGTCTAACCTGAACTCCCCGTCTCTTCAATAAAACCAACTATTGATGAACAAAGGACTGGACTTTTACATTTGTTTCCGTGGGCACAGAGAGGCCCCAAACCCCCCACAATACACAACATGTGCAACCTTGTGTAGCGGTTTGGATGGTGAGACAATCCATCAAGTTGTCTGTGTTTCGTTTTGAGAGGGTCGTTCCCCCTGAAAAAAACGCGTTCTCGCACGAAACGGTTACATTTCGCACGTTTGTGACGCCTCCTATGGGTCGAAGTGGAAATGCTTTTGGGGATCTGATGAGTATGCCACCCGAGACCTGTGGTTAAAATTCAGTGTTGACTCGACCTTTTGTTTGTGATTTATGGCTATTTTTTGCAAAACGGGCCCCTCCCGCTAAATTTGGCAGACCGTTACAAACGAACGGTATGGACTATCGAAATATCCCTTGACTATGTTCATTGCATGGGTTCATAGATCATGTGTACCCATTTTTGTGACATTTGACGAGAATAAGTAGGAAAGGAGCAAAAAGTGTGTTTTGGAGAAAATTCAAGATGGCGGAAAATCTATCCTGGCGCAAATGGGCGTGGCCTATATGGGGAGATGCGTCTTGACCCAAGGAATCCAGGGAAAAAATAACTTAAATTTTCCGACCTATGGTTCAAGAGTTACAAGGCAAGTGGGCCGTTATAGCGCCACCATGAGGCCGAGTGGAAATGTTTTTGGGGATTCGTTGAGTATGCCACCCCCGACCTGTGGTTGAAATTCAGTGTTGACTCGACCTTTTGTTTGTGATTTATGGCTATTGTTTGCGAAACGGGCCCCTCCCGCTAACTTTGGAAGCCGTTACGAACGAACTGAATGGACTATCAAAATATTCCTTGAGTATGTTTATTGCATGGGTTTATAGATCATGTGTACCGATCTTTGTGCGATTCGAAGAAAATATGTAGGAAAATGAGCAAAAGGTGTGTTTTGGAGAAAATTCAAGATGGCGGAAAATCTATCCTGGCGCAAATGGGCGTGGCCTATATGGGGGGATGCGTCTTAACCCAAGTAATCCAGGGAAAAAAGAATTTTAATTTTTGTATCTAAGGTTCAAGAGTTACGGGGCAAAACGTAAAGTGGGCCGTTATAGCGCCACCATGAGGCCGAGTGATGTAATTCTTTTTCGATTCATTATTACAATCATTATGAATCTCCTCTCCGAGGTTTGAAACTGTAGCTCCTATGGTTTGCGAGAGAAAAATACTTGAAAGTGATTTCTTGCATTGTCCCATTATAAGTCAATGGGGACAATTAAGCGTCGTTTTTTGCCGATTACGTCGGCATGGTAAGGCGGATCGGAACGAAAGGTAATAGCACACCATTCCCGGCCGAGCCGCACGATATTGCGGGGGTGGCGTAAATGGTGCAACACTAGTTGCGTGCCACACTTTTTGTCCGTCCGTCTGTCCGTCTGTCTGTCAGTCTGACATAAGTATGAGCGAGTACAATAAGTGTTTTGCCATTGCATGGCAGGCACACTTAATAAATAATGACAATATCTTAAGCAATTAGTTTTTAACATTTAGGAAAATAAGTGCCAAATGTTACATCAAAGTGCCCACTCTTCCGTTACATCCTAGCTGCGCGCGCACACACACAGACGCACACGCACGCACGCACGCACGCACACTCACACACACACACACACATTTTCAAATAAAGAATAAAGAATGAATAGATTAATGACAAGTGTTTGTTGAAGTGGAATTTAATACAGTGTAGGAAAATAACTGAGGACGGAGACAGCAGCGGTGGCTGGAGGATGTAGAGTGACCCGGCTTATTGTGACACACACACACACACACACACACACACACACACACACACACACACACACACACACACACACACACACACACACACACACACACACACACACACAGAGAGAGAGAGCTTTGTCCCCTTTAGGGGAATAACTATGAAGAGATAGATTTCCTTAAGTTGATACATCCTGACACGATTGTTAAAATAATTATATAATATAGAAGGATATATCTGTATTGCTTGCAGATATTCAGGCATGAAATCAGGCTGCGACGCGGCCTGAAGGTTTGAAACGTTAAACTGCTGCACCATTGGGCCACCTGATCCCCAAGTTCGGGCAGTAGGGATGGGTACTGAAATTCGGTAACAGGACAGAACCGATAAGGACATGACAGTTCCTGGGTACCCAAAAATAACTTTCGGTACTGCTTATCGGTTCCTAGACGCACCAGTAAAAAAAAAGACGTGCTATCCGTTCAAAAAAGGCTTCATTACATTACATTATATTCATCTTCAAAGACGTATTTGACTATCTGTCAGGACCTGCCCCCGGTTACCGAGGCTAAACTAACGTGAATTACGTGACAACGTCTATTCTTCCAAACACACACAGACACACACGCGCACACACAATCGGGGGACAACTGCGCTGCCACTCAGTCAACAAGTGGCAGCGATGCTAACAACATTAGCAGCTCAGCCACCAGTACAGCTCAGCCCTGCACAGCCACAGAGAGACGTGATATGGAGACTAAACATTTATGACAGCGTGGCAACAGTGCTTGTGTTGCGGACCCCCATGTGTCTCTCTGCCTGGGTTACGGTGCGTCTGCAACTGTCACTGCTCGCTCGCTCGCTCGCCAAGCTGTGTTCTTTTGTCAAATCTAAGATGGAAAATCTAATACTTCCGGTGGCCAATCTCTTCAGAATAAGATATGTTTCTAGCAGCAATAAGACTTCCAGATGGTGGTCGATTTCGTAATGCAATTATACTTCCAGACGGTGGTTGACTTCTTAATCTCTTCAAAATAAGAGTATCGCTGAAGACATTGAAATATGTTTTCATTTGCATAATTCATTAAAACTGTAAATTAAACATTAAAATGTAATTACAAATTGCTGTTTTAAATGATTCATTAAAACTGTAAATAAAAAAAATAAATTAAATAAAAATAAAAAAAAATTGTAAAAACCAAACCATTTTGGAACCGAAATAGGAACCGTTTGGAACCGAAACCGATAAGCAGAAACGGAACCGGAATCGTAAAAATCCAAACTATACCCATCCCTACTGGGCAGTGATGGAAAGTGGTCCGGGTACTAACATACTAGTAAGACGTCTCAGGTGCAGTGATGGAAAGTGGTCCGGGTACTAACGTACTAGTAAGACGTCTCAGGTGCAGTGATGGAAAGTGGTCCGGGTACTAACGTACTAGTAAGACGTCTCAGGTGCAGTGATGGAAAGTGGTCCGGGTACTAACGTACTAGTAAGACGCCTCAGGTGCAGTGATGGAAAGTGGTCCGGGTACTAACGTACTAGTAAGACATCTCAGGTGAAGTGATGGAAAGTGGGCCGGGTACTAACGTACTAGTAAGACATCTCAGGTGAAGTGATGGAAAGTGGGCCGGGTACTAACGTACTAGTAAGACGTCTCAGGTGCAGTGATGGAAAGTGGGCCGGGTACTAACGTACTAGTAAGACGTCTCAGGTGCAGTGATGGAAAGTGGGCCGGGTACTAGCGTACTAGTAAGACATCTCAGGTGAAGTGATGGAAAGTGGGCCGGGTACTAACGTACTAGTAAGACGTCTCAGGTGCAGTGATGGAAAGTGGGCCGGGTACTAACGTACTAGTAAGACATCTCAGGTGAAGTGATGGAAAGTGGGCCGGGTACTAACGTACTAGTAAGACGTCTCAGGTGCAGTGATGGAAAGTGGGCCGGGTACTAACGTACTAGTAAGACGTCTCAGGTGCAGTGATGGAAAGTGGGCCGGGTACTAACGTACTAGTAAGACGTCTCAGGGCGCCTTTAGTGCCCTTTAGGGCCGTCTGGCCAGTGATGTATATCTGACCAGTTACCCATATATGGAGACCCCTATATATATGGAGACCACTAGTACCCATATATGGAGACCCCTAGTACCCATATATGGAGACCCCTGGTACCCATACAGGGACGTGCTGGCCATTGGGAAAAGCAGGACATTAGGCCATTAGGAAAAAATAAAAAATAAAATGTCATTCCATTTTGGGGTCTGGGCGGCCAACAAAGTAAATCGTCACTGTCGGGCAGAAACCTCGTATCTCCAAGTTTCAAATTTGTACATTTTTCGCAAAGCAAAGCCCTGCTTCATACAAGGCCGTCGCACAAAAGTAGTGAAAACAGCAGATCTACAAGCACACAACGCCTCGCGGTGCGAGGCGTTGTGTGCTTGTAGATCGGCTGTTTTCACTAGTTTAAATCATTTTTAAAATGATAAATACAAAACAAACGGTTTTGGACATACAAGGTTTCCACCCGACAACAACGAAATATAACTCATGTAATTGGGCCACTGGCTTGTCACTTTGTCACAAATCTTTGAGTAGCAGCAGCGCTATAGAGAGAGATCTCTCTCTATAGCGCGCAATCAGGGCCTCTACAACTCTTTTTCCTGGGCTGAATCAGGGGCCCAGCATGTCCCTGAACCCATATATGGAGATCCATATACTGTATATGGAGATATGCTGTGAGACCCCAAACATCAGTTATTCGTTATGTGAAAATCTTTTGACTTCTATCACATCTGACATCATACATACGTTCCCTTTTATGCCCATACATGGAGATCCCTGTCTGAACCAGCCACACAGATATGGGCTGTCTTCCTCCATATATAGGCATTCCCATATGAAGTCCTGTTAGATATGGGCTTAATATTGATGACATCAGGGATCTCCATAATATGGGCATTAAAGTGATTCTGTTAGAGTGGTTCCCATGACATCACAGTGATGTCAAAGCGTGATGTCAGAGCGGCAAGCCCATAGACCTCACCTGACACTGTGGTTCCCCTGACACATCACTGTGACATCACAGGTGACATCACATTGATGTGTCAGGGGAACACAGTACCCCTCCAGACGGACGTATACGGTCAAGCTGTGACGGTTCTGATATTGCTATAGGCCAGGTCATAACAATCTACAATATCACAACGCAACACATTGTGAGCTTGTAGATCTGCTATTTTTGGATAATGTTCCCCCCTGATGTTCCTGTCCAAACTGATGTCCTCTTATTTTGCCATCAATATTATTTAGATTATTTTACATCACAAAATTACACCAAACTCTCATTGATTGTCTATATTGTAGGCTTAAAGGATTGAACTATGTCACTAAAGGGATATTTCACTGTCAAAATAACTTACATATTCTTTGTATTGCATGTATTTATTTATTTTCCTAAAGATACATAAATTAAAAAAGTAATTGAAAAAAAAAAAAAAAAAAAAAAACATGGCCAGCTCACGTATTAGCCCTGCAAGACCCGAATTAATTTCTACTGGCCAAAAAATGAATAAATAAAAAATCAGATGCTGTTGTAGGAGTCCTAATTACAGGAAAATGTAATGTTAAAAAATTAATCACGTTTTTTTAAGGTTTTATAGCCATGAATCATAAATCATAAATCATGCTCTAATTTGCATTTTGGTGATATTTTTCACAATAATAACATATGTACATGTTCTAGACATTCTAATGATCACGAAAAAATATATATATATTACAGGCATTTTACTCATGTTTTTGTGAGGAATAGCTTCAGTTAAAAAGTGAGATGTTGTTCGTCCAGACGCTGGAATTTCAACTTCTCTGGGAGGTGTGAATGTCAGCCCCTGTGGGGGGTATTTATATGCAAATATCGTGGCCAATGGCATTGTAATACTAAACAATAGGATGCAATGGTGATGTTAATGTGAAAAAAGAACAGGAAAACTAACTATAACATTTTTTTTTAATGATTTAAAAAATGTTGCCAAAAAGCAACGCTGGGACTTGCAGGGTTAGGAGGACAGTATGAGTCACCAGAACCAAGAACGGTTTTGATGAATCTATCATGGTTAAAATGGAGTTTGAAGTTACAGTGGGTTTGTATAGGAGGGGGGCGTGTCCGATAACATGAATATCAAATAAATAAATACTGAATCAAGAAAATTAAAAACTGTCTGGGGTCTCAAAAGCTTGATTAAATATACCTTGAGTTGTTGTGAGAATAATACGTTGAAATGGGGCTGTTAAGTATGACATCATTTTGTAGGCAGAGGAGAATTTTTGCCCCCAGTGCCAATGAATCTTTTTACTATTTTTACTATTTACACATTTTTTGGTTGTTGAAAGGAAAGTGTTAGAATTATACTTTAATCGTTATTTTTGTCTCGGATCTGTTGAAATAGCGAGGAACAGATATTGACAATAAATCTGCTTGGAGGTCTGACTACAAAATGATGTCACGGCTTAAAAGCCCCATAAGAAAAAGAACCCCCCCCTTGTGTTGCCTAGAACTGGAGGATTGATTGTGGGGTCATGCTCCTCTCAGTTCCTCTCACTCAGCTCTCTTCTCTGGCTCTGCTGTTCACTTCTGTCTCTTATAGGCCTCTCAATCAGGTGACCACACCCAACCCAGGTGTCTCTTATAGGCCTCTCAATCAGGTGACCACACCCAACCCAGGTGCAGGTCCTTAATCACTCAGTTCTGGTTAGCGTGTCAGTGCAAGAAATATAATTAAACACTCACACAAATAAATAAACCATAGTCACTCAAGCACAATAATCTCACTTTAAAAACATGCAAGAGAATAATATGTAGTATACACAAAATCACACAATAAATTAAAAGCAACTCAAAACATCTACTTTTCCACCGGCTCACACATGGACGAAACATGATCGGCAGCAGCATAAACTGAAGCTCCGTTGATTCACTACATTAAAGGAGTAGTTCACCCCCAAAATGACCTTCGTTCTATTGATTGCTCAAGCCATGGACACTTGATTTCAATAACATTTTTAGTTTATAGTTGCATTCCTAAGACAAAAAATGTATTACAATAAATGTACCCCCATTGATTCCGGATGGGGACCCGAATGCATTTGGGTCCGGAATCAAAGGGGGTACATTTTTTGTCTTGGGAATGCGACAAATACAAAAAATATTATTGAACTCAAGTCTCCATGGTGTGAGTAATCAATAGAAAGAAGGTCATTTTGGGGGTGAACTACTCCTTTAATCCTTGCACACGTAGAATTCATGGTGCATCTAGCACCAAGAGTCGCTGCACATGTAGAATTCATGGTGCAACTAGCACCAAGAGTCACTGCACATGCATTTTTTATCCAAAACAGGAGAACACTAAAACTATGTTTCAGACTGCTTTCTCCAGGGTAAAAATGTAATTGTTTGCAGCTGCCGGCTTTTGTGTTTTTACACGACTATACTAAGTAAACATAACTAATAGAATGGTGAATTATCTGATGTTAGGAAGCTGCAGTAATGGAAACATTAAAAAGTTTAAGTATCAATACTGCAGTACAGAAATACTCTGTCAGGGCACCAGGATTCTGCCAAAGCACTTCAATGGGAATGGAGCGGATTTTTGGAGAAATCAGCAAATGGCACATTTCTCAAAAACTCCGCTCCATTCCCATTGAAAATTGAACCTGAGGAACCAAGGATTTTGTGGTTCCCGTTCTGAACCAACTTTTATGGTTTGGAACCAACTCTGGTTCTCAGTGGTAAAGCTCACCTCTGGTTCATCCCATAGGCGGGAGAAAGAACCAGAACCGGTTCTTTGCTGGTCGAAAAGTGCCTCATCATCAGTGACCAGAGGTGAATTGAGGGTTCAAAAGGTTACACCATGATCAGTGACCAGAGGTGAATTGAGGGTTCAAAAGGTTACACCATGATCAGTGACCAGAGGTGAATTGAGGGTTCAAAAGGTTACACCATGATCAGTGACCAGAGGTGCAGATGTGAATGTTGTGATCAGATGAGGGAAGGTGGGTCAGGATGTTTCCAACCTGAGGTCCGAGGTCCTCTCTGAGGCCTGGTCTGTTTAGAGGCAGGTCCACACTGTTAAACATGCTGGAGAAATTCACAACTTGCAACAGGGAAATATTTATGAAACATTTTAACAACACAATGTCCCGGCACAAACTCTTTTTCAGAGGTATTTGTGATTCAAGGCAGAATGTTTCACAATTATAAACATTTGATGTTTGTGGGGGGACGTGCAGAGAATGTTAGAGGCATGGGATGACATTTTTCTAAAAGGGCCTTTTGGTGAAAATATTGAAAATAGCAGACCTCCAAGCTCACTTTTCGGTGCTTGATACCACACTGAACTATTAAGCATAATCAAGTCAATACTAGAGATGTGGCAGTTCTTTCAACATAAGATGCTGCATTCAAGTTCATCACAGTTTGGACAAAGCAATTCTTCTTGAATGCTGCCTTCAGGTATGGCATGGAAAGAGGGCATTTGCATTTCTTTTCACCATAGTAAAAACTGCATTCATGGTCTGGAGAGGGAACTTTTTACAGACTGATAAAAGGGCAGTCTATGTGTGCACGTGCCTGGTCTTGTGCTTTTCCTGTGCAAACTGCTAATAAATATTCATTATTCAATGAAAAATCAATCATCAGTGGAATGCTGTTATGGACTCAAATTGTACATTTTGGAATGGAGTACAATTCAATTAGCTCAAAATATGTGCACCTTTTTAGCATTTAGATTTTTGAGGACTTTGTTGTCCTTTGAGGAAGGTGTGGGCCGTATTGAGATGGTCCAGGGGTCCGGGTCTGGTCCCCAGGCCTTATGTTGCCCATGTGTGTTCTAGACTCTGTTTCATCCAGTAGTGAAGGATTTAACCGCCACAAGGTGGGGCTAGAGTACTGCTACCATTTACCTATTGTTAACAAGGGTCCTTGATCACACAGCAATGCACAACATAATATAGAACATAATCTATTCTGTGGACTTCTGCTTTTGTAGCTGCTGCAAAGGACCTTCATTATAGCAGTAATTTTTTTTATCTCCTACCAGGACCTCTAGCCCCTTGACGCCTGAATTAATTTCTAAAACTACAAAAAAAAGTAATTCTGTGTGTTTTGGCTATCAAACAGATGTGAAAGAAGATTTCAATTGTCAATTTTAATATAGCACATCAAATAAAGAGAAATTGTAATATGTATCATATATTGCATCACCAGGCACAACCAGGCATAAACGGTATAGCAGAGTCTTTTTTATTGAACATTGAGGCATGTAGGCAAAAATACAAAAATAAATAAAAATCTTACAAATATAACATAGTAGTAGTATTGAACATTGAGGCTTGTTGGCAAAAAATACAAAAATAAATAAAAATCTTACAAATATAACATAAAATATATAAATAGGCCAGGTGTATTACTATATTTACTATATTCTCTCTCTCTCTCTCTCTCCCCCTTCTCTCCCCCTCTCCCCGTCTCCCTCTCTCCCCTCTCTCTACAGCCTGTAGCCTACAATAGCCTTGTCTGCCTTACAAAAAAATGCCTCTCTCTCTGCTCTCTCTCTATGCCTTGTCTGCCTTACAATTCAGTTGGACTGCTGCACTTCATGACATTTCACGAAACAGTTCGTGTGGCTGTTTATGCAGAGGGCAACGTTGCACTTGGAACACTTCATCTTTGTCTGTCCCTTGCATCCTTGTTCCTTGCAACGTTGCCGCTCTGCTACAACTACCGGCCAGTGACCCACACCATCTCTTCGGACGTCCACTGTTGGACGTGCCGGAACTGGACCTCTGCTCTTCTTCTTCCTTTCGTTGCCCCCATCACCAAGAGGAGGAGAGAAAGGCCGCCCCCTCTTTTTCTTGGACATATCCTTGCCTTGCATGCAGAGTGACTGTGCTATTGGTGTTCTAAAGGCAAGCAAATCCTTCTGTTTCTTTGTTAGAATACCCAGTGAGTCACAATCACGCCGATACAACAGCCAGCTGTTTACAATGGCCATGTCAACAAAGTGAAAAAAGAACTTCAGATAGTACTTCTTTGACCTTATCTTGATGCGGTAGTATGCAATCAGTGCATCAAGAGCATCGACACCACCCATAAACCTGTTGTACAGGCTGAAGATGCTTGGGAATGGCACAGTAATCATGCTTTTCTGCTTCCTGTCCCATCTTTGGATGGTAGAAACAGGCTGGGCACTGGCAAACGTGCTGACAACGGTCACCCCCCTGTTGTCAAACCATTTGATTGCTCTTACTTCTAATCTGTTGACAACAGCCCTTTGCTCTTCCATTGTCCCCCTGCCCTTCTTTTTCATCTCTGGGTCTGAGCTGAAACTGAGCCCTCCCATGCGATTTTGCATCGCAGTTCCAAGGGCTGGTATCCCCTTGTTTGCAAGAGTAACAAACAACCCCAAAGAGGAAAACCAGTTGTCAAAAAACAATAGGTGATTTACACCGCCCTGAATGACCTGTGCAAGCTGTAGCACAATGTTTCCACTTGCACCAATGTCAGGCTCTCCAGGTACAGGCTCAATTGTCCCTGTGTATATGTCGAATGAATGCACCAGGCCCTTTGTATCACAAAGCACAAAGATTTTGTAGCCCCATTTGTGTGGCTTCTTGGGGAGGTATTGCTTTAGACCAGATTTACCTTTGAAAGGGACCATTTGTTCGTCAACACACAACATTTGATCCTGAGGGAGAGCCTGGAATTTTGGGAGAAGAAAATCAACAATTGGCCTGATTTTGAATAGCCTATCGCCATCTCCCAGGTTGCTGTTGTCATTGAAATGAAGGTTTGATTTAATTTGTTCCCACCTATCTCGGGACATCACATCAGCCACCTGTGCTACTCGATACTCCCTGGACCAGTACAACCTTGACCTTGGTAAGTTATAAACACCCATGTAAACCAGAGTACCAATAAACTGCTCCAATTCGTTCCGATCCAATCTGAGGCTAGCATTTGGATTCTCTTGTGTGCAATACAGATTACACTGCTCTACAACATAATCCAAAAGCTCAAAATCAAAAAAGTCCCGGAAGTATTCAATGGGCTCTCTGACTTCAGTAGCATGGGGAAGAGCACCTTGCCAAATTGGAGTGTCCTTTGCAGAGTTCTTTTGCTTCACTGTCGTCCACTCTGCCTGCAACTTTAGCCTAGGAGCTGATTGACTGCGGCTTCTTGCACCAGCAGTTGGTCGGCCTCTGCCACCATCAGTGGCGCTGTCAGTAGCATCAGCATCTCCATCACTGGTTTCTTCCCCTATTTTGGTTGATAGATTGATTTCATTTATAGATATAGCAGACACAATCCAAAGGATAAACATGTAACAGTGTACAGATTTATTTCCAACATGGTCCATACCTTGTATAGCAGTAGGTGGTCTTCTCCTTGGAGCTGATCGGCTGCGGCGTCTTGCAGGAGGAGTGGCACTGTTGCCGGCCGTAGCATCAGTACTGCTATCCAGCTCACTGGTTTCTTCCCCTGTTTTGGTTGATAGATTGAATTCATTTATAAATATAGCAGACACGATCCAAAGGATAAACATGTAACAGTGTACACATGTATTTCCAACATGGACCCTACCTAGTATAGCAGTAGGACGTCTCCTTGCAGGAGTGATGCTACGGCCGGCACCAGTACCATCACTGCTGTCTTGGTCACTGTCACTGGTTTCTGCCCCTGTTTTGGTTGATAGATTGATTTCATTTATAAATATAGCAGACACGATCCAAAGGGTAAACATGCAAGATTGTACACATTTATTTCCAAAAGGGTCCCTACATCGTTTAGGAGGTCTGTATTCATCCCCACTGTCTTCATCTTCAGTCATCCAGCTGGCTGTCCTCGCTGTCTTCTGGAGGAACGCGCCACTGGGTGTGCGCAAACGACCGCTTCCCATAGAAGGATGAGGAATCCATTTAGTCCTGTATGAAAATAAAGGTCAGCAATTGCATTTAGCAGGCTATTTTATATTTTTTGCACACAATTCAATGTTGCACACTTGCTCTGCACATACAGTTACAGTACATAGTCCATATTCCAGTACCTGCATTTGTTATTGATTATTATTGTGTCGTTTTCTGTTGTTTTTCATTTACAGCTGTCATTCATTATTGATTAATGAGCCAAACATCAGATTTACAATCATATAAGGAAACTTACACCTATATTCTTCAAAACATTTGAAGTATAGGCACAGAAATTGGAATTTCTACAATATTGCACTTCAATACATTACAATTCATCCATTCATTCATTTCATCCCCCTTGTGCCTAGTGTGTCATATTTGCATCATAATAAAATCGGCTCATATCAGGATAATACTTGATGTCACATTTAATCTGTTTTGATGTATTAGCAGCTGAGAGATTCAGAAACATAGAATGTATTTTTATTTTCACCCAACTTACCTCAAAAGGGTTGCATTTGGTCCAAGTGTGGAGCTGTTTGTCCATGTGGACCAAAAGTTTGGACTTCCTGGTTTGTGATGCTGTTTCATTCCACCACTGAACACTAGATGGCGACCTAGCATTTTCAATGATCAAACAACAGTCCCTGATGACCTATCAACAGTCAGTGATGGGATATGTAGTTCACTTGTGCCTGCAGGTGCCTCCATTTAATATGTATCAAATTTGCACCATTAGGCATTAAGGGGCTAGTACTGATGGTTTTATCTCCTACCACCTACCAGGACCTCTAGTACTGATGGTTATATCTCCTACCAGGACCTTTAGTACTGATGGTTCTATCTCCTACCAGGACCTCTAGTACTGATGGTTTTATCTCCTACCAGGACCTCTAGTACTGATGGTTTTATCTCCTACCAGGACCTCTAGTACTGATGGTTCTATCTCCTACCAGGACCTCTAGTACTGATGGTTTTATCTCCTACCAGTACCTCTACTGATGGTTTTATCTCCTACCAGGACCTCTAGTACTGATGGTTTTATCTCCTACCAGGACCTCTGGTACTGATGGTTTTATCTCCTACCAGGACCTCTAGTACTGATGGTTTTATCTCCTACCAGGACCTCTAGTACTGATGGTTTTATCTCCTACCAGGACCTCTAGTACTGATGGTTTTATCTCCTACCAGTACCTCTACTGATGGTTTTATCTCCTACCAGGATCTAAGATGTATTTTGCTATGGGGCTCTTAAGTCTGACATCATTTTGTAGGCAGAGGAGAACTTTTGGGGCCAAAAGGCCCCATCGCCCGTGAATCTTTTACTATTTACTAATTTGTCTTCTCTTTCTTGTTGACAGGAAAGTGGTAGAATTATACTTTGGTCGTTATTTTTGTCTCGGATCTGTTGAGATAGCGAGGGACACATATTGACAATAAATCTGCTTGGAGGTCTGACTACAAAATGATGTCACAGCTTAAAAGCCCCGGTTTGTAGTTCAGTTTCATTTTAGGCATTTAGCAGACGCTTTTAATCCAAAGCGACTTACACTAAGCAGATAATACATCACTATAATAAACAAGATAACATGTCAGAATACCAGTAAGACTCCCTAATCGGGAGATAAGCGACCGTAGGTGGCTTATCTCCACAAATAGGGCAAAAATGTGTTTTGCCTAAATCTTCCTGATCCATGTTGATGACATGAGTGTAGACATGCTGTGTAGTGATTTTCGTGATTTTAGGGCAAAATCTGTAGGAGTTACGGCATTTTATGTGAGCTGCAGTGGAGGGGGTCCTCCACTGGGGGCGCCACCACTTTTGCATCCGTTCTGGAGCACCAGGAGTCGGTGGTCCCCGGGAATTCCCCGTGAGCAGCACCGTTGCGGTGCTCATTTGGTAATTTTTGCACATTTGGTAATTTTTTACATCTGGGGGTCCCCCAGGGAGCTGGGGGTCCCTGGGGCTCCGGGGGTCCTTGGAGGTAGTAGTTTGGCAGGCACAGAGTGTGTGTGCAAAATCCGGCATGGATCGGGTCAACGGTTGCGGAGATATGGGCAGGGAAAAAGTGTGACATCTGACGTGTATCTGGGGCTCCGGGGGTCCTTGGAGCTTGTAGTTTGGCAGTCAAGGAGTCTGTGTGCAAAGTCTGGCATGGATCGGGTCAACGGTTGCGGAGATATGAGCAGGGCAAAAGTGTGACGGACTCACCCACGGACAGCCTGTGGAGGTTTCTATAGGTTTCTGAAGTAAATGCGACCTACGGTCGCAATCAGCAACAATACAACAAATGCAAATGAATATCAATCTAAAAACAATATAATCAGTAAAGAAAAGGATTCTAAAAACCTACAAAAAATGCTTTCAGTAGTGCTATGGGTTTAGGTGGAGTCTGAAAAGGTGAGTCTTCAGTCCACGGCGAAAGGTAGCAAGTGAGTCCGTTGTTCTAAGTGTGACAGGGAGTTTATTCTACAGCTTGGGGTCCAGGAGGGCAAACTGTCTCAGACGAGTGGATTTTTGCCCTGGGGCTTTTAGCCAGGGTTCTGTCAGCATCCCTGTGTTGGCTGATCTAAGTGAACGGGTGGGGGTGTAGGGGTTGAACTGTAAAAAAAAAGTTAAACTGTAGTTTAACCGTAAAGTAATAACACATGTATTGTGCTTGAATAAACCCAGAATTGTTTTATTTAAGCTATGATTGGGTAAAATATATAACAATTGAGTGATTGAAACAACCCAGAATTGTTAGTTATTTGACCCAACATTTGGGAGGAGTATATAATAAATGATAGTGGTTGAATTTACTCAGATGTGCAGTTAATTTGACCCAGGACATGGGTAGAATATGGGTTAAAATGGACCTACCCATCTTGCTGGGTCAGATTTACTACTGCTGGGTTGGTGCAATAGTTACCCAGCGGTTGAGTTATAATACAACCCAAATTGGGTTATTTTTTATTTATATTTTAACTCTTACTGCTAAGGACGTTCCTGTTCGACCCATTTTTTGGACAGGCGCTAGACAGCGCATTGCTTTGCTGTCGACCACTGCGAGCCCCATGGGCCAATTCCATTCAATTTGTTGCATAAGGCTGCCCTCTGCTGCCAGTATGGCCAAAGTACATATTATAAAACCCATTATAAAATGGATTCATTTAAAAAGAACCAATAGATCATTTTCTATAACATCTCAAAGGAAAGCCCAACCCTTCCCAATCCGGACGACCTTTGTCACGTGTCACTCCCCATATTTCCCCATTTCCTGTCAGTCTACTGTCCTTTCAATGAAGGCATAAAAGCCCAAAAACAAATCTTAAAAAAGAGAACCACTGACTGATGTACCTAAAAATAATGGTAATGATAATGTTACAATAATGATTGATTGAACATGTTAAAACATTTATTTGACCTCTGTTTATTAAACAATGATATTAATCCATGTTTCAGTGTTTATTAAACAATGATATTAATCCATGTTTCAGTGTTTATTAAACAATGATATTAATCCATGTTTCAGTGTTGATTAAACAATGATATTAATCCATGTTTCAGTGTTGATTAAACAATGATATTAATCCATGTTTCAGTACAGAGGTGATACAGTGACCATGAGGATTTCACTGAACAACTCTTTCACACATCCAACGGTAAGAGGTAGAACATGGATAGTCATACCATCCTCTATTAGACCCTCCACTATTAGCATAGCCAACACAGTCATGGTCTCCTTTGTCTTTAGGGTAACCAGGATACCAGAACCTGTAGAAATAAACAACATGTCATTCATTACAATACATTTACAATGATTTATTTGATCTTTAAATGTTTATTTTTACCAGGCCAATGAGAGTCAGAGCCTCGGAGGTGGGGGTGGGCCTAACGAGACAAGCAAATCAGGGACCCATTAAAGCTGTGAACCAGTTTGAGAAATCGCCTACAATGGGGACAATGTCAGACTCAAGCTCCAGCGCTGAGTCTGAAATCAGGCTACAAGTATGGGTAACCAGAGGCAAAAATGGAGGGGGTTACCTATGTCTCCAAAAGCCCACATATCAAGTTAAATCCTCCAAGACTAAGGATTATAAGACACCAAACATGAATAAACAATACCACATTCAATCACTGGAGATTGGAGACTGCACAACAATAATAATACAAAGAAAAGAAAAAGGAAGAAAAGAAAAGAAAATGCCAAAACTAAATAAATATACCTCACATGTTTTCATGTTTTCACATGCTTTTCACAAGCATAACTGCTTTTTATCATAACAAATGTTCTCAATTTTGGTTTTTGTGCAATATATCCTGGGACCATTTGTTCTGATATATACTAGGGGTTGACCGATATGGGATTTTCATATTCGATCTCGATATCGATTTGCTGTGATCAAAGAGGCCGATAACCGATATTAAGAACCGATATGCATTTCAAGTATGAAACAAACAAAAAAATACCCCAATTTGAAATAGTGGTTAAGTGGTTAATTAATTTATATATTTTTCCTATCCTAAATGTTCTAGAGGCTCACATCTAGTCGCCACATCACCCTAGAACAGGGGTTTTCAAAGTGGGTGACGGGGCACTCTGGGGTGCCGTGATGGCAGTCCAGGGGTGCCGCGAGATAATTTGTTAATATTTGGAATTGACTTTATAATGATAATTTAGTATGAATTTAAACTTGAAGTACAAAGTTATTTTCAGTCAGTTCTAACCAAAATGGCTATTATCTCAATGTTTTCCTCAAAACATAATCGCTAAAATATGCTATAAATATAAGGTGCTGGGAGTGAAACTTATCAATATCATCACTGTCAGGCAAAAACCTTGTATCTCCAAGTTTCAAATGTGTATATTTTTTGGTAAAATAAAAGCCCTACTTCATCATACAAAAGTGTCACACAAGTAGTGAAAATAGCCCATCTACAAGCAGTGTGCTTGTAGATCGGCTATTTTCACTATTTTAAATCATTTTTTAAATAATAACTCAAAAAGAGAAGGTTTTGGACAAGGTTTCCACCCGACAATGATGATATAATGTAAGGGTGCGTGTCTCGGATGAGAAAGAATATTCATGGGGTGCCCTGAGACAAAAAAGTTTAGGAACCCCTGCCCTATAGAATATAGGCTGTTATAGACTAATATTTGTCATTATTTAACACATGTATTATTATTATTACCCTTATTATACTTATTATTATTAGCCTATTATTAATGAAGGTAAAGTCTTACGTTGTTGAGGTCACAGTTGTTCCATCAACCCATTTATAGGATCCTTCTGTGTCTCTGTCAGTCAAACCAATCCACACATGGGTGCCGCTGTGAACAACAAGGTCAACAAGGTCCTGGAAGAAAAGCTTCTGGTTACTTAAAGCTACAATCAGTAAGTTTTAGAGGTGGGCAACGATTCATTTCTTTAATCGTGATTAATCGCACTCCGATCCTGGAGTTAATTGTGATTAATCGCGATTAAAATGACTCATTTGAAGTCTGCCAAAGGCATTCAAAATATGTGTGTGCTTCATAAATAATGACCAGAAGTAAGTCCTTGAGAACGGGTTTCTGTTTATTCAATTAAACATGAAGCTCAAGGTGCAAACAACCTTGGTCTTGTCGAGGTCTCCATTGGGAAGCATTGGACATGCATGCAACTCGTTGTGTGTTGGTAATGACAGCAGTCAAAACATGAAAGATTGAAAACAAACTTTTTAGGGCACTCTGGAGCTCGGACACAGAACGTCCATGCAGTGATCTAGAGTAACTGTTAACAATTGAATATAGGAAAGCTGACGTCTCATTATCAAAGCTAGCACAGCACACAAGTGCAGCCAATGACAGTGTGACATTAACATGCACATTGAAGTGAACAGACAGACTTTAGCCCCTCCACGACCAGGCGTTCCAGAGCTACGCTGTTTTTTGTGAAAAGAGCCGATCTACAAGCGCTGCTCCGGGCCGCCAGGGGGTCCCCCGACCGGGGGTCCGCGGAGCCGCTGCCTAGACAATACATCCGCGCAAAAATATCAAAAATATCAAAGTGAAATTCATAGCTTGCTCACTATCTAGATCCAGCTCCCAGACCCAACTTTGAGAATAGCGATTAACGATATTTTTTACTGCACAATATTTTTAACGCTGATATCGGCCCAGCTATATATATATATATATATATATATATATATATATATATATATATATCCTTTGGTATCCTTTGTTTATTGACAAACAGAAAATAACTACACAAAAATCAAGCTATAATATAATGACTAAAACTAAGACTAAATATAATGACATTTTCATCAAATAAAACTAGACAAAGATCAAAATGTGCTGACAAAATCAACACCACACACACACACACACACACACACACACACACACACACACACACACACACACACACACACACACACACACACACACACACGCACACACACACACCTGTTTCTCTTGGCTGTTCAAGATCATCAAGTCAGCCTGTCTTGCTCTACAGAATCGTCTACTTTCACCCCAGGTTTTCCTCTCAGTAGAGAGGTAGTAACACACTCCATCAAGATCATCGTATGTGAAACCATCAGTCTCTAAAAACAAAAAGAATAAAGTTTAGTCACACCATATTTTCTTCTCTCCATTTGCTCAGATTAATGATAAACTAGAAGCAGTGCTCTTCTGAGCACAGGTCTCCACCAGGCCAGGCGTCCTGGTGGTGCTACTGTATAATAGGCCATAATGTAAAATGGGTGGCATATGTTCTTCACCTTAGACCTTTCATGACAATCGGACACTGCATGCATGATTTGAGGCATTGTGTTCCAAAAATGTGTTTTGCTAATGTCTACCTGCTGGTGGCGCTATAACAGGCCAATGTGAAAAGGGTAGCATTTGTTCCTTGATATAGTGGGAATATGTGTGGCAAATTTCACGGTAATTGCAAGCTGCGTTGATGATTTGAGGCATTTTGTTCAAAAACGGAGCAATCCTGCAAACTTATTTGGAAGCTAATATTAGCCAATCAGGATGGAATATGAAATATCAGACGGATCAGACTTGATCACATGGCTATAGAGATACTGTGTACTGATTTGTGTTATTTTTGGAGTATTTAATATCCAAAAATGTCGGCCTTCGTTCCATTTTGGGGGCTGGGCGGCCAACACATTAAATTGTCACTGTCTGGCAGAAACCTTGTGTCTCCAAATTTCAAATTTGTCATTTTTTTTCGCAAAGCAAAGCCCTGCTTCATCATACAAGGCCGTCGCACAAAAGTAGTGAAAACAGCCGATCTACAAGCACTTGGGGTGCGAGGCGTTGTGTGCTTGTAGATCGGCTCTTTTCACTAGTTTACATCATTTTTTAAATGATAAATACAAAAAAAAAAAAAAAAACGGTTTTGGACATACAAGGTTTCCACCTGACAACGACGAAATATAACTCATGTAATTGGCACACTGGCTTGTCACTTGTCATGATCTGAAATGGCAAATCTTTGAGTAGCAGCAGCGCTATAGAGAGAGATCTCTCCTCTCTATAGCGCGCAATGAGGGCCTCTCCAACTCTTTTTCCCGGGCTGAATCAGGGGCCCAGCACGTCCCTGCACTGATGTCTCACTGACCACACAGCTTCTTCATCCTCTTCTTCCGCTCTTCTTCAGTGACTGGGTTGCAGGTGGAGTTCAACTGTTGATAACTGGACTGGAGCTGTTCTTTCTGTGAAGTTGTTTTATCATAACTGGACTGAAGCTGATCAAATCTGGTCTGAAGCTGTTCTTTCTGTGAAGTTGTTTTATCATAACTGGACTGAAGCTGATCAAATCTGTTCTGAAGCTGTTCTTTCTGTGAAGTTGTTTTATCATAACTGGACTGAAGCTGTTCTTTCTGTTCAGTGGTTTCATCGTATCTGGACTGAAGCTCATCAAATCTAGTCTGAAGCTGTTCTTTCTGTGAAGTTGTTTTATCATAACTGGACTGAAGCTGATTGTAACGGTCAGTCACGTTGGCCAGGTCGTCTTTCACCAATTCACAATCTGTAAGAAGGAGAAACAATCATAAACCATCCAGCAATACACTGGGTTTTACCCAGATAATTCACATTCTTGTTTACAAGTGAGAGAAAGGGGAAGACGGAGAAGGAGATCAGCCGGAGAATCGGAGCAGCAGGAGCGGTTTTGCAGTCGCTAAATCGCACTGTTGTGAAGAAAAAAGAGTTGAGCCGTAAGGCAAAGCTCTCTGTCTTTCGAGCAATCTTCGTTCCCACTCTCACCTATGGTCATGAAGTGTGGGTCATGACCGAAAGTATAAGGTCTCGGGTACAAGCGGCCGAAATGAGTTTTCTCAGAAGGGTGGCTGGTATCTCCCTTAGAGATAGGGTGAGAAGTTCAATCACCCGAGAGAGACTTGGAGTAGAACCGCTGCTCCTTCACTTGGAAAGGAGTCAGCTTAGGTGGTTCGGGCATCTAGTACGGATGCCCCCCGAGCGCCTTCCTAGGAAGGTCCTCGATGCACGTCCCACTGGGAGGAGACCCCGTGGCAGACCTAAGACCAGATGGAAGGATTATATCTCCAGACTGGCCTGGGAACGCCTCGGTATACTCCCAGAGGGAGTGGAGGAAGTTGCGCAGGATAAGGAAATCTGGAAGTCTCAGTTGGAACTAGAGCCCTGCATCGGGAGCGCGCTCCCGCGGGACATGCAGGACCCGTCACCATATATTGCGGCGCGGGTGGTAGTTTAATCCCTGCGGGAAGGGACGGGCGGTCAAAATAAACTCAAAATAAGTCCTGCACTCTCCCGCAATAAGCTTTTATCTATACTTTAGCAAGATGTGAATATGTAGAGAATCAATGTAACTTCCCCTGCTGAGCGCCTGAGGAGAACGCATGGACCTACAACACGTGGAATTTCTCTTTCTCTCTCTCTCGCTCTCTAACTCCCCCTCCCTCCCTCTCTCGTCTGTTAACGGCTAACCGGTGGGCAGATATTTGCGGCGGCATTGTCACTCACTATTTAGCCTAAATAACAACTATTTATTATAATATAGTCCCATCGCCTATGTCCAATCACAATATAAACACTTTACCTCTGTTAACAACCTCACAAATGCTCCTCTCTCGCGCACGTACAGTCGTACACTAGTCCTGTTGGTTTTGGATCTCAATGGATTATACAAACGTCAACGTGCCTTCTTTAGCAAGTCAAGATGTGAACATAGGCGGACTTTGCCATTTGCCCTAGGGGGGCATGCAGGCTTGAGCAGCAACATGTCAATTGTCAACCCCTCAACACTAACTTATCACACTGTCCAATACTGTTATTCATTGTGTCCACCAGACCACTAGTGTACCAAATAAAACACAAGTACAATTATGTGTGGTTAGAGCAGTGTCATTTTACAAATTGTGTTCATTATTAAGTGAAATAGCTACTTTCATTATTGGTAACACAGTTGCAGCTTACAAGAAATGCCAATAAGAATACATCATTTGATAATCTCAGCTATAATTTCTAAATGGCTACAAAACATTTTGTTTGATGCAGGACAATAATTATTGTAATTTAATTTATTTTAAGTAATGAACAATAAGGGAATATCAGTGAATAATAACTTAAAAAATAGATATTTTTACATTTTAAACCCCTTTTTAATTATTTTCCAAGCCTAATATGTGTAATCTTTGTGTACAGTTCGGATATTGCAGGTATGTTCAGGTATATTCATAGTCTGACAACCCCCATTCTTAGCAATGCTATCTTCAGAGAGAGTCGGCAGAAATCAGGCGGGAGCGGGCGGGAGCGGGTTCAATAAATCAGTCCCGCGCAGACCTCTAGTTGGAACTGTTACCCCCGCGACCCGATTCCGGATAAGCGGTTGAAGATGGATGGATGGATGGACACATTATAGACTCTATAACTAACTATATACCGGTATATAACATCCATATAGTGGGTTTTGACCCATTCTCTTTGATGTCCTTTTCTCTTAATTTTTTATGTAAAAAAGAGAAAAGAAAAAATATCTGTTTGCAACCTTGACAACTTGTAAAGGCTACACGCAAGCACGCAAGCAGGCACGCAGGCAGGCAGGCAGGCAGGCAGGCAGGCAGGCAGGCAGGCAGGCACGCACGCACGCACACACACACACACACACACACACACACACACACCACTACGGGTCCGGTGTATATAGTCTCCTCCATGCATTAGTTCCATGACTCCATACGTGGTCAATTCTCAAGCGATTGCCCTAATTTAAAATTGTGCTTATTATGCGAACTCTGTAGTTTATTTTCCTCTGTGATATTTGATGTAAATCCCTTTCTATTATATGCTATTAATCAAAAGTCATAGCAGGGGAGGGGAGAGGAGAGGAGAGGTACAGAGACAGTAGACAAATAGCCTATATATAATACTCAAGTAAAATACAAATACATCCAAAATATACTTAAAGGGATATTTCAATTTCAAAAAAACTTTTGGTAATTTTATCATCTAATCAGGCTTTTATGAACACCCTGGACAGTTTTTAATTAGCTTGATTGAATATTTAGATATTTGATGTAAATGTTACCAGGCCCTCCAGGCCCAGGGCCTCTCCCCACACACACCCATTGTAACTTCAAACTTAATTTTAACCATGATAGATTCATTAAAAACACCCATTATTTTTTCTGTTGACTCATACTGCCCTCCTAATACGTGAGCAGGCCGTGTTATTTTTTAATTGTATTTCATTTTTTCCATTTTCCCCAAATAATTATTTAAAATAAATGAAAAAAGTTATCGAAAATACACGGCCTGCTCATGTATTAGGAGGGTAGTATGAGTCAACAGAAAAAATAATGGGTGTTTTTAATGAATCTATCATGAAAAGGAATATCCCTTTAAGTAGATCTACACTACACAATTGTTTTAATGATGTCATGTACCCCCATGTTAAATCACCCAATCAAATTAATTTATTGTAGTTACTGTACTGAAAGTAGTACTTTCTGTACAGTAACTGAAATAAATTAATTTGATTGGGCTAATATGGGGGGAGGGGCGGAGTCGATTATCCATATCATTATCTTTTGAAACTGCCCCAAAAAAAGCTGTCCGAGGTGTGTTTCCGACTTTCTAAACCAACTTTAAAACTATCAGTTCTAGGGGTAAAAATTATGTAGCCGTCGCCACTCCTTTAAGTAAATGTACTTAGTTACTTTACACCACCCTATGAGACCACAGACTTCCCTCGTCGTAGCAAGGAGGAGGAGCACAAGGTGACGTAACCACCAGGCAAAGAACTCTGTTTATGGTGTCCACACAATGGAAGAAAAACGTCTGTTAGAAAAATACAGTGTTGTCGGAGGTATTGAACCTATTCGTTTACATCGCTTGCATGTGGACACCCATGGGCAACCACAAATGAAACTCCCTGTGCATGGATTTCTCTGGGCTCGTGTGGAGCCCCTCTAGGTTTGAATGCTGCATAGCAGCCTGAAAATCTAGAGCTGTAAAAGCAATCAATCAATCATCCTCACCTGTATCTTCTTTGTTTGCCGTTCCGTGGTGGTGGTGGCTGTCGAGGGTCAGCTCCAGCTCTGTTTCCTGGTGGAACCTGACATCAGGGTAAGCCTCACACACACAGAACAGGACCAACAGCAGAGCAGCGCAATAAGCCTTCATCCTGAAACGCACTGAACAATGCTAACTTCTAGTGACGCAGCACACATGCTGTCTTTATACTCTCCACCTCCAAAAGTGTTTGTTGACAAAGTTGGAATTTAATACAGTGTAGGAAAATAACTGAGTACGGAGACAGCAGCGGTGGCTGGAGGATGTAGAGTGACCTGGCCTACTTATTGTGATATTATACATATTACACACATTCTTACATCAGGGGTAGACATTAAGGGAAATGTACTACTGGCCCTCCCGGCCAGTAGTACATTTCCTGGCTCTGACACGCATGCACGCACAAAACCTTTTTGTCCTCGTTCATCTTCGATACCAGCGTCTTTTTTTTTCTTCTTTTTTTAATGAATTGAGTACATAGGACCCCAATGCAAAACAAGCCATTGAGCTTGTGGTTTAAATCCTTTCAGTAGAAGTTGTTGCGACCGTCAGGTCACAGTTACTATCAAAACCTCGACCAGCTGTCCGTCAGTCCGTCCGTCAGTCTGTCTGTCACACGTCACATGTCACACTTTTGCCCTGCTCATATCTCCGCAACCGTTGCCCCGATCCATGCCACATTTTGCACACACACTCCTTGCCTGCCAAACCACAACCTCCACCCATTCTCACATGGCCCTCTTCTAGCGCCACCATGAGGCCGATTCTTGCAAAACACATTTTTGGACACTGCTCCTACAAATTTTGCCCTAAAATCATGCAAATCGGTACACACTTGCTCTACACTCATGTCTTCAACATGGATCTGTCCCATTTAGCGCCACCTTCAGGCCGATTCTTTAAAACACATTTTTGGACACTACTCCTACAGATTTTGCCCTAAAATCATGCAAATCGCTACACAGTATATATCTACACTCATCTCATCAACATGGATCTGTCCCATATAGCGCCACCATCAGGCGGATTTTTTCAAACACATTTTTGGACACTGCTCCTACACATTTTGCCCTAAAATCATGCTGCGACCTGACGGTCGCTTATCTCCCGATTAGGGAGTCTTACTGGTATCAGTGAACTGTACTGTCCTGTCCCTTTTGCTATTCAAAATGACCATGATTGCCACCATGGCCCCCACCACTGTAACCACTGGCCCAGGACAAGGTCACATATCATTCCCCATAAAAATAACTCATTTGACTCAATAACATGGAGGCCTACTCCTAACACCAGCTGTAGCCTGATTAACTGGTGAGGGCCCCAGCCCAGATTGACAGCTGTCTGTCTGCCTTCCCAGAATCTCTTAATTTGGGGTTAATTAGCCTAGGATCAAGCTATCAAAGCTGTATTTTATAGATGATATTAACATGTAAACCAGTAAGACTCCCTAATCAGGAGATAAGCGACCGTTGGTCGATTATCTCCACAAATAGGCCAAAAGTTTGTTTTACCAAAATCTTCCTGATGGTGGCGGTAGATGGCACAGATGCGTTTTGATTACATACTGTAGAGATACTGTGCGATTTGTGTGATTTTAGGAAAAAATCTGTAGGAGCAGTGTCCAAAAATGTGTTTTAAAGAATTGGCCTGAAGGTGGCGCTAAATGGGACAGATCCACGTTGATGAGATGAGTGTAGACATACTGTGTACTGATTTACGTGATTTTAGGGCAAAATCTGTAGGAGCAGTGTCCAAAAATGTGTTGGAAAAAATTGGCCTGATGGTGGCGCTATATGGGACAGGTCCATGTTGATGACATGAGTGTAGACATACTGTGTAGCGATTTGCTTGATTTTAGGGCAAAATCTCTAGGAGCAGTGTCCAAAAATGTGTTTTAAAAAATCTGCCTGAAGGTGGCGCTAAATGGGACAGGTCCATGTTGATGAAATGAGTGTAGACATACTGTGTACCGATTTGTGTGATTTTAGGGCAAAATCTGTAGGAGCAGTGTCCAAAAATGTGTTTGAAAAAAATCAGCCTGATGGTGGCGCTATATGGGACAGATCCATGTTGATGACATGAGTGTAGACATACTGTGTACCGATTTGTGTGATTTTAGGGCAAAATCTGTAGAAGCAGTGTCCAAAAATGTGTTTGAAAAAATCGGCCTGAAGGTGGCGCTATATTAGCCTGGCGGGGCCCGCCGTTATAATCTGTGTTCATTCCTTCCACAGTATAATGAACACAGATTATAACGTCGGGCCCCACCAGGCTAGCGCTATATGGGACAGATCCATGTTGATGAGATGAGTGTAGACATTATCTGTGTACCGATTTGCGTGATTTTAGGGCTAAATCTGTAGGAGCAGTGTCCAAAAATGTGTTTTAAAAAACCGGCCTGAAGGTGGCGCTATATGGGACAGATCCAAGTTGATGACATGAGTGTAGACATACTGTGTACCGATTTGAGTGATTTTAGGGCAAAAATTGTAGGAGCAGTGTCCAAAAATGTGTTTTGCAAGAATCGGCCTCATGGTGGCGCTAGAAGAGGGCCATGTGAGAAATGAGGGGTGGGGTCTCCGCGCTGCAGAGGCGGACGAATAGGTACCGGCCCCGGCTCTCCCGGTCGCTCCTAGCCCGAGTTACGGCATTTTATGTGCGCTGCAGTGGCAGGGGGTCCTCCACTGGGGGCGCCACCACTTTTGCATCCGTTCTGGAGCACCAGGAGTCGGTGGTCCCCGGGAATTCCCCGTGAGCAGCCCCGTTGGGGTGGTCATTTGGTCATTTTTTTTATACCTGGGGGTCCCCCAGGGACCTGGGGGTCCCTGGGGCTCGGGGGGTCCTTGGAGGTTGTAGTTTGGCAGGCAAGAAGTGTGTGGGCAAAATCTGGCATGGGGGCAACGGTTGCGGAGATATGAGCAGGGCAAAAGTGTGACGTGTGGCGTGTGACTGACAGACTGACGGACTGACAACCGGTGGAGGTTTGGATAGTATAGGAGTGCAAGTAACTGCGACCTACGGTCGCAATTAATGACAAATGTTTGTTGAAGTGGAATTTAATACACGTGTAGGAAAATAACTGAGTACAGTGGTGGCTCGAGGACCTAGAGTGACCCGACTTATTGTGACACACACACACACACACACACACACACACACACACACACACACACACACACACACACACACACACACACACACACACACACACACACACACACAGAGCTCACTGTTGTTCACTTTGAGGGAATTTCCTCAACTTGATACATCTTGATACGATTATTACATCAGGGGTAGACATTAAATGTACTACTGGCCCTCCCGGCCAGTAGTAAATTTCCTGGCTCTGACACGCATGCACGCACAAAACCTTTTTGTCCTCGTTCATCTTCCATACCAGCGTCTTTTTTTTCTTCTTTTTTCATGAATTGAGTACATAGGACCCCAATGCAAAACAAGCCATTGAGCTTGTGGTTTAAATCCTTTCAGTAGAAGTTGTGGCGACCATCAGGTCACAGTTACTATCAAAACCTCGACCAGCTGGGGCGCCTGCTGGCCTGGTGGTCAAGGCGCATACCACATATTAGGCTATGATGCCTGCTGGCGTCGCCGGTTCGATTCCCGATCCGGACGACCTTTGCCACATGTCATTCCCCACCTCTCTCCCCATTTCCTGTCACTATCCTATCAAAATAAAGGCATAAAAAGCCCAAAAACTAATCTTTAAAAAAAAAAAAAACTCGACCAGCTGTCCGTAAGTCTGTCTGTCACACGTCACATGTCACACTTTTGCCCTGCTCATATCTCCGCAACCGTTGCCCCGATCCATGCCACATTTTGCACACACACTCCTTGCCTGCCAAACCACAACCTCCACCCATTCTCACATGACCCTCTTCTAGCGCCACCATGAGGCCGATTCTTGCAAAACACATTTTTGGACACCGCTCCTACAAATTCTGCCCTAAAATCACGCAAATCGGTACACACTTGCTCTACACTCATGTCTTCAACATGGATCTGTCCCATTTAGCGCCACCTTCAGGCCGATTCTTTAAAACACATTTTTGGACACTACTTCTACAGATTTTGCCCTAAAATCATGCAAATCGCTACACAGTATGTCTACACTCATCTCATCAACATGGATCTGTCCCATATAGCGCCACCCAAAGAAGGTCTCAGCAAGAACAGTCACCAACGTCATCTAGGCTCCATGAGTGGCGGCCACCCAAAAATAACATTAGCGTCTATGAGCACTTCGTCACTTCCGCCACCCAAAAGTGTCATGGCGGCGTCCCATGGTGTGCCAACTTCCGGGTGTTGTCTGTTCCTGCCTAACCTTCCTTGGCGCCACCATCAGGCAGATTTTTTCAAACACAGTTTTGGACACTGCTCCTACACATTTTGCCCTAAAATCATGCTGCGACCTGACGGTTGCTTATCTCCCGATTAGGGAGTCTTACTGGTATCAGTGAACTGTACTGTCCTGTCCCTTTTGCTATTCAAAATGACCATGATTGCCACCATGGCCCCCACCACTGTAACCACTGGCCCAGGACAAGGTCACATATCATTCCCCATAAAAATAACTCATTTAACTCAATAACATGGAGGCCTACTCCTAACACCAGCTGTAGCATGTTTAACTGCTGAGGGCCCCAGCCCAGATTGACAGCTGTCTGTCTGCCTTCCTAGAATCTCTTAATTTGGGGTTAATTAGCCTAGGATCAAGCTATCAAAGCTGCATTTTATGATATTAACATGTAAATAAAATACATCTATGATATTCTTGATCCAAGGCTAAGGGTTTATGCTGGCATAATTGCATCATATTTATAAAATGTGTACATTCCTGCTCCAGCTAGTCAGTTATACAGAAGACAGGACAGCAATTATAGAAATATTGTTAATAGTTTTTAACATTTAGGAAAATAATTGCCAAATGTTACATCAAAGTGCCCACTCTTCCGTTACATCCTAGCTGTCCACACACACACACACACACACACACACACACACACACACACACACACACACACACACACACACACACACACACACACACACACACACACACACACACACACAGAGAGCTTTGTTCCCTTTAGGGGAATAACTATGAAGAGATAGATTTCCTTAAGTTGATACATCCTGACACGATTGTTAAAAGAATTATATAATATAGAAGGATATACAGTATCTGTATTGCTTGCAGATATTCAGGCATGAAATCAGGCTGCGACGCGGCCTGAAGGTTTGAAACATTAAACTGCTTCACTACTGTGTAGTGATGGAAAGTAACTAACTACATTTTACTGTACTTAAATGTCAGCTATTTGAACTTGAGTATTTCCAATTTTCAGTACCTTTACTTCTACTCCACTACATCGCAGATCTAAATATTGTACTTTTACCCCACTACATTTATTTGAAAATGTAGTTACTAGTTACTTGGCATATATACATTATAATATTACCAAACATACATTAACCACTTTTGCCCCATTTCATACCTAGGCTATTTGAAAATGGCCGAGCTACAAGCTCACAATGCATTGCATCACATCACATCGCAACGTATGTGTGTGTCTGTCTGTCTGTCTGTCTGTCTGTCTGTGCGTGCGTGCGTGCGTGTGCGCTGATGATATGAAAATGTAAATAAAATACATCTATGATATTCTTGATCCAAGGCTATGGGTTTATGCTGCTGGCATAATTGCATCATATTTATAAAATGTGTACATTCCTGCTCCAGCTAGACATTATACAGAGGACAGGAGAGCAATTATAGGAATATTAGACCTTAACTAGAAAACATTGTTCCTTCGAAACAATTGTGGGCTCGCTTCAAGCCAAAAAACAATGGCTATAAAAGTACAAAATGTCAAGATCGCAGGCAGTGCTCTCTTTGACGTTACTGACACAATCGGACTCTGCATGCATGATTTGAGGCAGTGCTTTTGTGTTATGCAAAAGTTGACCTGCTGGTGGCGCTATAACAGGCCAATGTGAGAAGGGTGGCATCTGTTCCTTGACCTAGTGGGAATGTGTGCTTGCAAAATTTCACGCACATCGCAGGCTGCGTTCTTGATTTGAGGTGTTTTGGCCACTTTATCGCTGCTTGCAGCTATATTTATTATTATCAATATTATTTAAAAAAATGCACTTCATAGCATGTTAGATAAAGGTCCTTAGAATAATTGCGTGTAGAATGTTTCATGCTAATTGCACAAAAATCCCAGGCTAAAAACGGGTTTAAGCGTTTTACAAACTGCTCAAAATTATATAGCGCCCCCCTTTGGCCATTTGGGGTAAGATTGGTTTCAGTGATATTTGAACTAACCCTCTACACTATTTCGACATGAAAATGTGACTTTGCGTGTATATTTTAGAGGCAGAAGAATAATTTGCATACAACTGCAACATTCATTGAATTATTAAAAAAGAATGTTTCGATTTAAAAAAAATCCGATCAGACAGATCTTTAGATATCGGTCCAAAGTTCATGTGCACGTAACGCGAAAATTCCAGAATAAAAGCGCGTTTGATTTATGGCTATTGTTTGCGAAACGGGCCCCTCCCGCTAACTTTGGAAGCCCGTTACGAACGAACTGAATGGACTATCAAAATATTCCTTGAGTATGTTTATTGCATGGGTTTATAGATCATGTGTACCGATTTTTGTGCGATTTTAAGAAAATATGCAGGAAAAGGAGCAAAAAGTGTGTTTTGGAGAAAATTCAAGATGGCAGAAAATCTATCCTGGCGCAAATGGGCGTGGCCTATATGGGGAGATGCGTCTTAACCCAAGTAATCCAGGGGAAAAATAATTTAAATTTTTGTATCTAAGGTTCAAGAGTTACGGGGCAAAACGTAAAGTGGGCCGTTATAGCGCCACCATGAGGCCGAGTGATGTAATTCTTTTTCGATTCATTATTACAATCATTATGAATCTCCTCTCCGAGGTTTGAAACTGTAGCTCCTATGGTTTGCGAGAGAAAAATACTTGAAAGTGATTTCTTGCATTGTCCCATTATAAGTCAATGGGGACAATTAAGCGTCGTTTTTTGCCGATTACGTCGGCATGGTAAGGCGGATCGGAACGAAAGGTAATAGCACACCATTCCCGGCCGAGCCGCACGTTTTGATGTATATATTGCGGGGGTGGCGTAAATGGTGCAACACTAGTTACGTGCCAAACATTTTGTCTGTCCGTCTGTTTGTCTGTCTGTCTGTCTGTCAGTCTGTCAGTCTGACATAAGTATGAGCGAGTACAATAAGTGTTTGCATGGCAGGCACACTTAATAAATAATGACAATATCTTAAGCAATTAGTTTTTAACATTTAGGATCTACAAGCACACAACGCCTCGCGGTGCGAGGCGTTGTGTGCTTCTAGATCGGCTGTTTTCACTAGTTTAAATCATTTTTAAAATGATAAATACAAAACAAACGGTTTTGGACATACAAGGTTTCCACCCGACAACAACGAAATATAACTCATGTAATTGGGCCACTGGCTTGTCACTTTGTCACAAATCTTTGAGTAGCAGCAGCGCTATAGAGAGAGATCTCTCTCTATAGCGCGCAATGAGGGCCTCTACAACTCTTTTTCCCGGGCTGAATCAGGGGCCCAGCATGTCCCTGTACCCATATATGGAGATCCATGTACTGTATATGGAGATATGCTGTGAGACCCCAAACATCAGTTATTCGTTATGTGAAAATCTTTTGACTTCTATCACATCTGACATCATACATACGTTCCCTTTTATGCCCATACATGGAGATCCCTGTCTGAACCAGCCACACAGATATGGGCTGTCTTCCTTATAGGCATTCCCATATGAAGTCCTGTTAGATATGGGCTTAACATTGATGACATCGGGGATCTCCATAATATGGGCATAAAAGTGATTCTGACACTGTGGTTCCCATGACATCACAGTGATGTCAAAGCGTGATGTCAGAGCGGCAAGCCCATAGACCTCGCCTGACACTGTGGTTCCCCTGACACATCACTGTGACATCACAGGTGACATCACATTGATGTGTCAGGGGAACACAGTACTCCTCCAGACAGACGTATACGGTCAAGCTGTGACGGTTCTGATATTGCTATAGGCCAGGTCATAACAATCTACAATATCACAACGCAACACATTGTGAGCTTGTAGATCTGCTATTTTTGGATAATGTTCCCCCCTGATGTTCCTGTCCAAACTGATGTCCTCTTATTTTGCCATCAATATTATTTTGATTATTTTACATGACAACATTACACCAAACTCTCATTGATTGTCTATATTGTAGGCTTAATGGATTGAACTATGTCACTAAAGGGATATTTCACTGTCAAAATAACTTACATATTATTTGTATTGCATGTATTTATTTGTTTTCCTAAAGATAAATAAATTACTAGAAAAAAAAATTCGAAGAAATTTTAAGTGTGCCTGCAGCTCGCTAAGTGTGTGCAACCTTGTATGTGTTAACATTAGCATCTTTGTTAGCATTAGCATTTGTTAGCATTAGCATGTGTTAGCATTAGCAATATGGTTTCTTGTTTTTAAGAAATAGGCTCCTCCCACAAGTTCCGCAAGGCGATTATGTTGTACCGTCGCTCCCGAGATCGTTTGTGTTTCGTTTTGAGAGGGTCGTTCCCCCTGAAAAACACGTTTTGGCATGAAACGGTTACGTTTTGCGCGTTTGTGGTGCCCCCTATAGGTCGAAGTGGAAATGCTTCTGGGTATATGTTCAGTATAGCGCCCCCCACTTGTGGTTAAAATTTGGTGTTGACTGGATGTTTCGTTTGTGATTTATGGCTACTTCTTACAAAACGGGCTCCTCCCGCTAACTTTGGAACCCTGTTACGGAAGAACGGTATGGACTATCAAAATATTGTTTAAATATGTTTATCGCATGAGTCCATATGTCGTGTGTATTGACTTTTGTGACATTTGGAGAAAATATGTAGGAAAAGGAGCAAAAAGTGTTTTGAAGAAAATCCAAAATGGCGGAAAATCTATCCCGACGCAAATGGGCGTGGCCTATATGAGGAGATGCGTCATGACCCAAGGAATCCAGGGAAAAAGGAATTTTAATTTTCCGACCCACGGTTCAAGAGTTACAGGCCGAAAGGTAAAGTGGACTGTTATAGCGCCACCATGAGGCCAACTGACGAAATTATTTTTTATTTAATCCTTGATATCATTATAAATCTCCTCTCCAAGTTTTGAAACTGTAGCCCCTATGGTTTGCGAGAAAAAAAATATTGAATGTGAGTTTTTGCGATTCCCATTATAAGTCAATGGGTAAAATTTATTCACTAATAAATTAATATCAATTAAACGATACAACTTTTCTCTTAGAAAAGTAATAGCACACCATTCCCGGCCGAGCCGCACGTTTTGATGTATATATTGCGGCGGTGGCGTAAATTGTGCGGCAGTTATTAGCGCACCAAATTTGTGGGATCATTATTAACTAATTCACCCTTTGTCAAGTCCCGCCCATTGTCCTGCCCCTCTCCACACCCATTGGTTGCTTTGACTTGGAGGGACATTCAGTGGGACATTCCATCCACTGCCATGTTAATTCAGTTGCTTCATATTGTTATTCTGTGTGCTCAATTCTAATTTCAAACTTTGTTTCAGTCAATTGGAGCTGCTCAGTGGCAGCATAGTGAATCAGCATGTTTTTAAATGTTTTTATTTCTCCAAAAATTATGTTTTAGCTAATTCAACATAAAAAAGGCGGAACCAGGGCGGGACAAGGCAGATAGAGCCTGCTGGTTGGTCAGTCAGGGACCAACCAGGAGGCTAACAAAGGGTGAATTAATTAACTAGAAAAGAAAATTTCCAAGAAATTTTAAGTGTGCCTGCAGCTCGCTAAGTCTGTGCAACCTTGTGTAGCGGTTGGTGTTAGCATTAGCGTTAAATTTTTTAACATTAGCATTAGCATAGTGGCGTTTTGGCGCATTTTGGCCGTTATCACAGGTCGCACTTTAACGACAGTTTTTTGAGAAAAAATTGTTTTGTGAGAAAAAAAAGAATTTTGAGGAAAAAAAAAGTGTTTTGAGAAAAAAAAAATTTGAGAAAAAAAAAATTTGAGAAAAAAAAAATGAGAAAAAAACAATTGAGAAAAAAAAATTGAGAAAAAAAAAATTTGAGAATTTTTTTTTTTGATAAATAAAAATTTTGAGAAAAAAAAATTTTGAGAAAAAAAAAATTGAGAAAAAAAAATGAGAAAAAAAAAATTGAGAAAAAAAAATTTTTGAGAAAAAAAAATTTTGAGAAAAAAAAAATGTTGAGAAAAAAAAAATTATGACACCAGCCGCGAGTCTGTACGACAAACGGTTCATGAGTTATAGAGGCACTTCCTGTTGACACTTCCTGTTACAGAGGGGGCGGGGCTTAATCAATTACAGCTCATCCCTATTGGCCGGAAAAAGACCAAAGTTGTGTGTGCATTTTAAAGTTTAAATCACGTTGCTAGGCAAAATTATGGCAGAGTTATGTGGCGCCAAAGTTTCTGTTTTTTTTTTTCGGAGTCCCCCATTCTAAGTCAATGGGGTTTTTGGGCGTCGTTTTTTGCGAATTACATCGCAATCGTATCGCGGATCGGAAAGAAAAGTAATAGCACACCATTCCCGGCCGAGCCGCACATTTTGATGTGTATATTGCGGGGGTGGCGTAAATCGTGCGGCAGTTATTACGTGCCGAAATTTCCCCCATTCTAAGTGAATGGGGTTTTTTGGCGTCGTTTTTTGCGAATTACGTCGCAATGGTAACGCGGATCGGAAAGAAAAGTAATAGCACACCATTCCCGGCCGAGCCGCACGTTTTGATGTATATATTGCGGTGGTGGCGTAAATTGTGCGGCACTTATTACGAGCAGAAATTTGCAAGAACATGACTTACCGACCGACCGACTTAAGTATGGCGGATTACAATAAGTGTTCTGCTATTGCATAGCAGGCACACTTAATTAAGTATGGCGGATTACAATAAGTGTTTTGCCATTGCATGGCAGGCACACTTAATGAAAAGAAAAACAAAAAGCAAACAAGGGGTTATTGGGGTTCACATTTACATTATCAAAGCTGCAGTTCTCCTCTTTTGAATTTATACATCAACCATTTATCCCATCTTTTGTTAAAAAGATCTTCTTTTATCATCAGTTTGTGTGTTAACTGTTCCATGTCCTGAATATTGTCCATTATTGTCCTCCATTGCTCATAGTCCGGGGCTTCAGTGTTAAGCCAGTTCCTGGTGATTGCCTTTTTCGCAGCAACCAGAAGGATCTTGGTTAGATATTGGTCCTCTGAAAGTACAGATTCCTCCATGTGACCCATATAGAGTACCAGACATGAATGAGGTATACCATAACCCAGAACCTCACATACAGTTGAGTGTACGACATCCCAGAATGGCTGAATATTTTTACAGGTACAAAATATATGGGAGTGATTTGAATCGTTTTGATCACATTTCCTCCAACAGATCTGCTGAGTTTTCATTTGTTTACTTTTAATTTGGGGTGTGATAAAATACCGAATTAAAATTTTCCAAGCGAATTCTCTCCACCCTAATGATTGAGTTGTCGTTTGTTGTGTTCGCCACATATCATTCCAAACCTCCTCTGAGATGTCCTCACCCAACTCTTTTTCCCATTTATTTTTGACATACATTGTTGAGTCTCCTCTGGAACCCATTAAGCATGAATATATTAATGAAATTGTCCTGGGTATGACTTCACCATATGCTCTTGTTACCATTTTTATTATAGGATGAATTTCCATTTCCTTCTTTTTAATGTCTTTATCATAATAATCTCTCAGTTGAAGGTACCTAAATAAATCCTTATTAGCCAAATTATATTTGTTTTTCATTTCTTCGAAACTCTTCATCTCTCCATTTTCTATTAATAAACACATGGCTGTCACACCCATTCGATTCCACTGCCTAAACGTTGGATCCATCTTCCCTGGTTTAAACTCTTGATCAAATGCAATCCATTTCAACAAACCAAGCTCTTTACCCAATTTCAACTTTTTAACAGTTGAGTACCAAATATTCAGAGTGTAGTTTGTTATTGGGTCGATTTCATTTTTAAGGTTTACTGGGACTTCCTTTCCTCCTATAAGTGTCTGTATCGGGAATGCAAACCCAGGTGCTTCTATATCCTTCCATCGAGCAACATAGTCATCACTACACCAGTACAGAAGTGGGCGCAATTGAGCTGCATGGTAATATTCTTTTAAATTAGGAAGCGCCAGACCTCCTTTTTCTTTAGTTAGCTGCAATGTACAGTATCTTATTCGTGGCCGTTTTCCTTCCCATATAAATCTTGATATTAATTTATCCCATTTAGCAAATTGTTCTGGTGGGACTGTCACCGGTAAAGATTGGAAAAGGTATAAGAGGCGTGGCAAGACATTCATCTTAACAGCATTTATCCTATCACAAAGTCCCATCGGATATGTTGACCATCTTTCTATATCTGCCCTTATGTTATTATCAATCAGACCATAGTTACTTTTATAGAGTTTTGATAAGTTTTTAGTTATGTTTATACCCAAGTATCTAATGGACTTTGCTTCCCAGTTCAATCCCGTCTCCTTGAGCCTTTGGTTAGGTACACAGTTGAGCATAAGTACTTGGGTTTTAGTCTTATTCAATTTATAGCCAGAGTAATGACCAAATCGATCCAAGGTTTTCATAAGCGACTCATAAGATTCCAATGGGTTTTTTAAATAGACCAACACGTCGTCTGCAAATAAGCTTATTACATGTTCTCGATTGTTGATTTCTATACCTTTAATTGCTTCGCTTTGTCTTATCATCTGAGCCAGCGGTTCTATGAAAATCGCGAACAAGGAAGGGCTCAGGTTACAACCTTGGCGGGTCCCTTGTCCAAGTTCAAATCTGTCTGTTAATGACCCATTTACTTTTATCCTGGCTGTAGGTTTATTATAAAGTGATTTTATACACTCTATTGCCTTCTTTTGAAATCCAAATTTCTCCAGTGTTAGAAACAGGAACTGCCAGGAGACGCGATCGAACGCAGCCGACGCATCACAACTTATTAGTGCCATTGGTGTCTTATTTTTATTTACTTTATGTATGACATGTAATGTCCTTCTGATGTTATCCTGAGTCATCCTAGATGAGACAAATCCACATTGATCCTCGTCTACCAGATGGGGTATAACTGATTGCAATCTATTCGACAATATGGAGGTATATAGCTTGTAGTCTACATTTAGCATTGATATTGGTCTGAAGTTCTGACAATATTGTTTGTCTTTCAGTGGTTTAGGGATAACTGTTATTACAGCTTCCTTCCAGGAGGGGGGAGTAGAGTTCTTCTTTTTGACCCAGTTAAATGTTGTGTGGAGCAATGGGGTTAGTTCTTCATCCAATTTCTTGTATAGTTCGCTCGGGATGCCATCACTACCTGGAGCCTTATTTGTTTTAGACCTCCCTATTGCAGCACTGATTTCCTCCATGGTTATATTTCTAGTTATTTCCTTATTTTGTAGTTCGCCTAATAGAGGGTAGGTCTAGCGTATCAAGGAATGCTTTGATGCCTTCTTCATTGGAGGTGGACGAATGGGTATACAATTCTTTGTAGTATTCACTAAATATATTTTCAATTTCTCCAGGTTTATATTTTATTTGATTCGTTCTGGGATCAACCAATTTATGAACTGTCCTATCTGCTTGTTGTTTACGTAAACGTCTTGCTAATAACCTTGCAGCTTTAGGACCTGCTTCATAATAATTCTGTTTTAGATATCTTGCTTTAATTTCCACCTCCTTTTGTAACAAATCACCAATTTTCTTCCTCACTTCAGTCATTTGTTTATGAATTTTGTGATCGGCTTTTGTTTTATGTTTTTGTTCCAAAGTTTTTAACTCAGAGATTAGCTGTTTATATTTAGCTATTCTTTCCTTTTTTAATGTACTTGAGATTGCAATCAGTTTGCCCCGAAGGACTGCTTTCAAACAATCCCATAATATTGCTGGATTAGTTTCACCATTATCATTATTAACAAGATATTCCTCTATTTCTTTTTTAATTTGTTCTACCACTTGTTCATTGTTTAATAGACTAACGTTCAACCTCCATAATGTATTCCTTCTTCTGTCTGATAGACATATCTTCATGTAAACAGCACTGTGGTCTGACACATCAGCAACTCCAATATGACAGTCCTGTATTAATTCTCTGTTTTCTTTCTGTGTATAAAAATAATCCAGTCTACTATACACCTGATGAGATTGTGAGTAGTGACTATACTCTCTTCTAAGAGGATGGAAGTCTCTCCAAACGTCAATAAAACCCATTTCTTCCCATGAATTCTTAACCAGTTTCGATATGGATTTCTTACTTCTATTGGTACTGGTAGTATCAAGATCATGGTCAATAGCCACATTTAAATCCCCAGCGCACCAACATAGCCCTTCCGTTTCCATAGTTATGGTATCAAACAGTTTTTTAAAGAATTGTTTATCGCTCTCCGGTGGGGCATATATGTTCACTAAAGTCACTTTTGTCTCATCAATGGTCCCCTTGATAATAACAAATCTCCCTTCTTTGTCATTTATTTCTTTTTGACATTCAAAATTTACTTGGTTAGAAATTAGAATTGCTACTCCCCTTTTACGGGTATTAGTAGTGTTTGAACTGTAGTATGTGTGTCTGTATCCAAATTTCTTTAGCTTTTCATGTTCCGTCCGTGAAAGATGTGTCTCCTGTAGGAAGTTAATTTGTGCCTTTTCTTTTTTCAATTTAGTCATGATCTTAGCTCTTTTGACTGGGTTTCCCAGACCATTTACATTCAAGGACATAAACTTAAGTTCAGGTTTTGTATTCATATTCAGTTATATCTACAACTAATAGAAAACTAGAAAAGAAAATTTCTAAGAAATTTTAAGTGTGCCTGCAGCTCGCTAAGTCTGTGCAACCTTGTGTAGCGGTTGGTGTTAGCATTAGCGTTATTAACATTAGCATTTTTTTGCATAAACGTTAACATTATTGTTCTTCATATGACACCACCCACATGTCTGTACGACAAACGGTTCACGAGAAAACGGGTCACTTCCTGTTTGGTGAGGGGCACTTCCTGTTTGGCGAAATAGGCCCCAATTAAGTTTAAGGACTCTTAATCTTGTCATTTGACGCAACCCGCGTGTCTGTATGACAAACGGTTCACGAGATCAAGGGTCACTTCCTGTTTGGTGAGGGGCACTTCCTGTTTGGCGAAATAGGCCCCAATTAAGGTCATGGACGATTAATGAATTAAAGCTGCAAGCAGCGATGACCGGGCCCTCGCAGCTCTACCCACGTCACAAGGCCAGCAGCCAATCAGAAACCAAACAGGAAGTCAGCCATTTCGACTAATTAGTGGCGTTTTGGCGCATTTTTGGCCGTTATCACGGGTCGCACTTTAACGACAGTTTTGTGAGAAAAAAAAAGTTTTTTGAGAAAAAAAAAAGTTTTTTGAGAAAAAAACATTTTTTTGAAGAAAAAAAAAAATTTGAGAAAAAAAAAATTGAGAAAAAAAAATGTGAGAAAAAAAAATTTGAGAAAAAAAAAATTTGAGAAAAAAAATGTTTTGAGAAAAAAAAATTTGAAAAAAAAAAAATGTGAGAAAAAAACATTTTTGAGAAAAAAAAATTTTTGAGAAAAAAAAATTTTTGAGAAAAAAAAAATTTGAGAAAAAAAAAATTTGAGAAAAAAAAAATGTTGAGAAAAAAAAAATTTTGAGAAAAAAAAAAATTTGAGAAAAAAAAATTTTGAGAAAAAAAAATTTTGAGAAAAAAAAAAAATTATGACACCAGCCGCGAGTCTGTACGACAAACGGTTCATGAGTTATAGAGGCACTTCCTGTTACAGAGGGGGCGGGGCTTAATCAATTACAGCTCATCCCTATTGGCCGGAAAAAGACCAAAGTTGTGTGTGCATTTTAAAGTTTAAATCACGTTGCTAGGCAAAAGTATGGCAGAGTTATGTGGCGCCAAAGTTTCTGGGTTTTTTTCGGAGTCCCCCATTCTAAGTCAATGGGGTTTTTGGGCGTCGTTTTTTGCGAATTACATCGCAATCGTATCGCGGATCGGAAAGAAAAGTAATAGCACACCATTCCCGGCCGAGCCGCACGTTTTGATGTGTATATTGCGGGGGTGGCGTAAATCGTGCGGCAGTTATTACGTGCCGAAATTTCCCCCATTCTAAGTGAATGGGGTTTTTTGGCGTCGTTTTTTGCGAATTACGTCGCAATGGTAACGCGGATCGGAAAGAAAAGTAATAGCACACCATTCCCGGCCGAGCCGCACGTTTTGATGTATATATTGCGGCGGTGGCGTAAATTGTGCGGCAGTTATTACGAGCAGAAATTTGCAAGAACATTACTTACTTACTGACTGACTTAAGTATGGCGGATTACAATAAGTGTTCTGCTATTGCATAGCAGGCACACTTAATAAACATGTGAACCCCATAAAATTCTAATGCAGTCATATACAAATGCAGTCAACAAATGAAACTAGAAAAGAAAATTTCTAAGAAATTTTAAGTGTGCCTGCAGCTCGCTAAGTGTGTGCAACCTTGTATAGCAGTTTTACATCAGCATTTTTATCATTAGCTTTAACATTAACATTTTTTTAGCATTAGCATTATCATAGATTTGTTTTCCTTTAAACATTAGGCATTTGTTAGCATTAGCATTTGTTAGCATTAGCATTTTTAGCATTAGCATTTGTTAGCATCTGCATATGTTAGCATAGCATTAGCATGTGTTAGCATTAGCATTTGTTAGCATTAGCATTTGTTAGCATTATCATGTATTAGCATTAGCATGTGTTAGCATTAGCATTTGTTAGCATTAGCATGTATTAGCATTAGCATTTGTTAGCATTAGCATGTGTTAGCATTAGCATTTGTTAGCATTAGCATTTGTTAGCATTAGCATTCTTTAGCATTAGCATATGTTAGCATTAGCATTTTTAGCATTAGCATTTGTTAGCATTAGCATGTGTTAGCATTAGCATTAGCATTTGTTAGCATTAGCAATAGCATTTTTAGCATTAGCATTCGTAAGCATTAGCATATGTTAGCATTAGCATTAGCATTTGTTAGCATTAGCATTTGTTAGCATTAGCATGTATTAGCATTAGCATTTGTTAGCATTAGCATTAGCATATGTTAGCATTAGCATGTGTTAGCATTAGCATTTGTTAGCATTAGCATTTGCTAGCATTAGCATTCGTTAGCATTAGCATTTTTTGCATTAGCATTTGTTAACATTAGCATGTGTTAGCATTAGCATTAGCATTTGTTAGCATTAGCATTCGCATTTTTAGCATTAGCATTCGTTAGCATTAGCATATGTTAGCATTAGCATTTTTTAGCATTAGCATTTGTTAGCATTAGCATGTGTTAGCATTAGGATTAGCATGTGTTAGCATTAGCATGTGTTAGCATTAGCATTTGTTAGCATTAGCATTAGCGGTTAGCCGTTGGGACTGTGGGACCACCCACCGAGTTTGTGACCAGTAACGTGTTGGGAAGTGGAGACATGGCTGTTTAAAGCCCAGCCAATAGGAAGGCAGAGGGGGCGGGGCTTAAGCATTTACAGATAGTTCCTATTTGCCATGTAAGTACACACATCGAGTTTCGAGACGGTACCATGCTGCAAACTGGAGATAAAGCTGTTTAAAGCTAAGCCAATAGGAAGATAGGGGCGGGGCTTAAGAGGGGGCTGGGCTTAAGTAATAAGTCCCTATTGGCCGTTTAAGTCCAGACACCAAGTTTCAAGACGGTACCATGCTGTGAACTGGAGTAGTGGCTGTTTAAAACCCAGCCAATAGGAATACAGAGGGGGCGGGGCTTAATCAATTACAGCTCATCCCTATTGGCCGGAAAAGACCAAAGTTGTGTGTGCATTTTAAAGTTTAAATCACGTTGCTAGGCAAAATTATGGCAGAGTTATGTGGCGCCAAAGTTTCTGGGTTTTCTGGGTCCCCCATTCAAAGTCAATGAGGGTTTTTGCGCGTAGTTTTTTACGAATTACGTTGCCATGGTAACGCGGATCGGAAAGAAAAGTAATAGCACACCATTCCCGGCCGAGCCGCACGTTTTGATGTATATATTGCGGAGGTGGCGTAAATCTTGCGGCAGTTATTACGTGCCGAAATTTCCCCCATTCTAAGTCAATGGGGTTTTTGGGCGTCGTTTTTTGCGAATTACGTCGCAATGGTAACGCGGATCGGAAAGAAAAGTAATAGCACACCATTCCCGGCCGAGCCGCACGTTTTGATGTATATATTGCGGCGGTGGCGTAAATTGTGCGGCAGTTATTACGTGCAGAAATTCGTGGCGAAAGACTTAATGACTTAACTAGAAGAGAAAATTTCTAAGAAATTTTAAGTGTGCCTGCAGCTCGCTAAGTCTGTGCAACCTTGTGTAGCGGTTGGTGTTAGCATTAGCGTTATTTCATTTGACGCAACCCGCGTGTCTGTATGACAAACGGTTCACGAGATCAAGGGTCACTTCCTGTTTGGTGAGGGGCACTTCCTGTTTGGCGAAATAGGCCCCAATTAAGGTCATGGACGATTAATGAATTAAAGCTGCAAGCAGCGATGACCAGGCCCTCGCAGCTCTACCCACGTCACAAGGCCAGCAGCCAATCAGAAACCAAACAGGAAGTCAGCCATTTCGACTAATTAGTGGCGTTTTGGAGCATTTTTGGCCGTTATCACGGGTCGCACTTTAACGACAGTTTTTTGAGAAAAAATTGTTTTGTGAGAAAAAAAAATTGAGAAAAAAACTTTTTTGAGAAAAAGAAATTTTGAAAAAAAAATTGTGAGAAAAAAAAATCTTGAGAAAAAAAAATGTGAGAAAAAAAAATGTTGAGAAAAAAAATTTTGAGAAAAAAAAATTTTGAGAAAAAAAAAATTGAGAAAAAAATTTTTTGAGAAAAAAAAAAATTGAGAAAAAAATGTTGAGAAAAAACATTTTTTGAGAAAAAAAAAATTTTGAGAAAAAAAATTGAGAAAAAAAATTTGAGAAAAAAAAATTTGAGAAAAAAAAAATTTTGAGAAAAAAAAAATTTGAGAAAAAAAATTTGAGAAAAAAAAAATTTGAGAAAAAAAAATTTGAGAAAAAAATTTTTTGAGAAAAAAAAAATTTGAGAAAAAAAAATTTGAGAAAAAAAAATTGAGAAAAAAAAAATTGAGAAAAAAAGAAAAGGTATGACACCAGCCGCAAGTCTGTACGACAAACGGTTCATGAGTTATAGAGGCACTTCCTGTTTGGTGAAGGGCACTTCCTGTTAAAGAGGGGGCGAGGCTTAATCAATTACAGCTCATCCCTATTGGTCGGAAAAAGACCAAAGTTGTGTGAGCATTTTACATTTTAAATGACGTTGCTAGGCAAAAGTATGGCAGAGTTATGTGGCGCCAAAGTTTCTGGGTTTTTTTCGGAGTCCCCCATTCAAAGTCAATGGAGTTTTTGGGCGTTGTTTTTTGCGAATTACATCGCAATCGGAAAGCGGATCGGAAAGAAAAGTAATAGCACACCATTCCCGGCCGAGCCGCACATTTTGATGTATATATTGCGGGGGTGGCGTAAATCGTGCGGCAGTTATTACGTGCCGAAGTTTCCCCCATTCTAAGTCAATGGGGTTTTTTGGCGTCGTTTTTTGCGAATTACGTCGCAATGGTAACGCGGATCGGAAAGAAAAGTAATAGCACACCATTCCCGGCCGAGCCGCACGTTTTGATGTACATATTGCGGCGGTGGCGTAAATTGTGCGGCAGTTATTACGTGCAGAAATTCGTGGCGAAAGACTTAATGACTTAATGACTTAAGTATGGCGGATTACAATAAGTGTTTTGCTATTGCATAGCAGGCACACTTAATGACTTAAGTATGGCGGATTACAATAAGTGTTTTGCTATTGCATAGCAGGCACACTTAATAAACATATAAACCAACAAAATGACTTCCAAAAAGAGATGTCAACCTTCCCCCTCCCCTGTTGACTCTCTCGTGGTTTTGTGGGGGGAATCCCTACGCATGGTTGGGGCCCCCGACTCGTATAGAAGCTAACCCCTAAAGGTGTTTCCATACCAGCGTTATGAGCAATTGTGCCCCTTTCCCTCAACTCAAGTTATATTTAAGTGTGCCTGCCATGCAACGCAATGGCAAAACACTTATTGTAATCCGCCATACTTAAGTCATTAAGTGTGCCTGCTATGCAATAGCAAAACACTTATTGTAATCCGCCATACTTAAGTCATTAATTAAGTCTTTCGCCACGAATTTCTGCACGTAATAACTGCCGCACAATTTACGCCACCGCCGCAATATATACATCAAAACGTGCGGCTCGGCCGGGAATAGGTTGCTATTACTTTTCTTTCCGATCCGCGTTACCATTGCGACGTAATTCGCAAAAAACGACGCCAAAAAACCCCATTGACTTAGAATGGGGGAAACTTCGGCACGTAATAACTGCCGCACGATTTACGCCACCCCCGCAATATATACATCAAAATGTGCGGCTCGGCCGGGAATGGTGTGCTATTACTTTTCTTTCCGATCCGCTTTACGATTGCGATGTAATCCGCAAAAAACAACGCCCAAAAACTCCATTGACTTTGAATGGGGGACTCCGAAAAAAACCCAGAAACTTTGGCGCCACATAACTCTGCCATACTTTTGCCTAGCAACGTCATTTAAAATGTAAAATGCTCACACAACTTTGGTCTTTTTCCGACCAATAGGGATGAGCTGTAATTGATTAAGCCCCGCCCCCTCTTTAACAGGAAGTGCCCTTCACCAAACAGGAAGTGCCTCTATAACTCATGAACCGTTTGTCGTACAGACTCGCGGCTGGTGTCATACCTTTTCTTTTTTTCTCAATTTTTTTTTCTCAAATTTTTTTTTTCTCAAATTTTTTTTTCTCAATTTTTTTTCTCAAAAATTTTTTTTTCTCAATTTTTTTTTTCTCAATTTTTTTTTTCTCCAAATTTTTTTTTCTCAAAAAATTTTTTTCTCAAAAAATTTTTTTTCTCACATTTTTTTTTCTCAAAACATTTTTTTTCTCAAATTTTTTTTCTCAAAATTTTTTTTTCTCAAAATGTTTTTTCTCAAAATTTTTTTTTCTCAAATTTTTTTTTCTCAATTTTTTTTTTCTCAAATTTTTTTTTTCCCAGAAACTTTGGCGCCACATAACTCTGCCATACTTTTGCCTAGCAACGTCATTTAAAATGTAAAATGCTCACACAACTTTGGTCTTTTTCCGACCAATAGGGATAAGCTGTAATTGATTAAGCCCCGCCCCCTCTTTAACAGGAAGTGCCCTTCACCAAACAGGAAGTGCCTCTATAACTCATGAACCGTTTGTCGTACAGACTCGCGGCTGGTGTCATACCTTTTCTTTTTTTCTCAATTTTTTTTTCTCAAATTTTTTTTTTTCTCAAATTTTTTTTTCTCAAATTTTTTTTTTCTCAAATTTTTTTTTTCTCAAAATTTTTTTTCTCAAATTTTTTTTTCTCAAAAATTTTTTTTTCTCAAATTTTTTTTTCTCAATTTTTTTTTTCTCCAAATTTTTTTTTTTCTCAAAAAATTTTTTTCTCAAAAAATTTTTTTCCTCACATTTTTTTTTCTCAATTTTTTTTTCTCAATTTTTTTTTTCTCAAATTTTTTTTCTCAAAATTTTTTTTTCTCAAATTTTTTTTTCTCACATTTTTTTTTCTCAAAATTTTTTTTTCTCACATTTTTTTTTTCAAAATTTCTTTTTCTCAAAAAAGTTTTTTTCTCAAATTTTTTTTTTCTCACAAAACAATTTTTTCTCAAAAAACTGTCGTTAAAGTGCGACCCGTCATAACGGCCAAAAATGCTCCAAAACGCCACTAATTAGTCGAAATGGCTGACTTCCTGTTTGGTTTCTGATTGGCTGCTGGCCTTGTGACGTGGGTAGAGCTGCGAGGGCCCGGTCATCGCTGCTTGCAGCTTTAATTCATTAATCGTCCATGACCTTAATTGGGGCCTATTTCGCCAAACAGGAAGTGCCCCTCACCAAACAGGAAGTGACCCTTGATCTCGTGAACCGTTTGTCATACAGACACGCGGGTTGCGTCAAATGAAATAACGCTAATGCTAACACCAACCGCTACACAAGGTTGCACAGACTTAGCGAGCTGCAGGCACACTTAAAATTTCTTAGAAATTTTCTCTTCTAGTTAATTAATTAAGTCTTTCGCCACGAATTTCTGCACGTAATAACTGCCGCACAATTTACGCCACCGCCGCAATATATACATCAAAACGTGCGGCTCGGCCGGGAATAGGTTGCTATTACTTTTCTTTCCGATCCGCGTTACCATTGCGACGTAATTCGCAAAAAACGACGCCAAAAAACCCCATTGACTTAGAATGGGGGAAACTTCGGCACGTAATAACTGCCGCACGATTTACGCCACCCCCGCAATATATACATCAAAATGTGCGGCTCGGCCGGGAATGGTGTGCTATTACTTTTCTTTCCGATCCGCTTTACGATTGCGATGTAATCCGCAAAAAACAACGCCCAAAAACTCCATTGACTTTGAATGGGGGACTCCGAAAAAAACCCAGAAACTTTGGCGCCACATAACTCTGCCATACTTTTGCCTAGCAACGTCATTTAAAATGTAAAATGCTCACACAACTTTGGTCTTTTTCCGACCAATAGGGATGAGCTGTAATTGATTAAGCCCCGCCCCCTCTTTAACAGGAAGTGCCCTTCACCAAACAGGAAGTGCCTCTATAACTCATGAACCGTTTGTCGTACAGACTCGCGGCTGGTGTCATACCTTTTCTTTTTTTCTCAAATTTTTTTTTTCTCAAATTTTTTTTTTCTCAAATTTTTTTTTTCTCAAAAATTTTTTTCTCAAAATTTTTTTTCTCAAAAAATTTTTTTCTCAAAAAATTTTTTTTCTCACATTTTTTTTTCTCAAAACATTTTTTTTCTCAAAATTTTTTTCTCAAAATGTTTTTTTCTCAACATTTTTTTTCTCAAAATTTTTTTTTCTCAAATTTTTTTTTTCTCAATTTTTTTTTTCTCAAATTTTTTTTTTCCCAGAAACTTTGGCGCCACATAACTCTGCCATACTTTTGCCTAGCAACGTCATTTAAAATGTAAAATGCTCACACAACTTTGGTCTTTTTCCGACCAATAGGGATAAGCTGTAATTGATTAAGCCCCGCCCCCTCTTTAACAGGAAGTGCCCTTCACCAAACAGGAAGTGCCTCTATAACTCATGAACCGTTTGTCGTACAGACTCGCGGCTGGTGTCATACCTTTTCTTTTTTTCTCAATTTTTTTTTCTCAAATTTTTTTTTTTCTCAAATTTTTTTTTTCTCAAATTTTTTTTTTCTCAAATTTTTTTTTTCTCAAAATTTTTTTTCTCAAATTTTTTTTTCTCAAAAATTTTTTTTTCTCAAATTTTTTTTTCTCAATTTTTTTTTTCTCCAAATTTTTTTTTTCTCAAAAATTTTTTTTCTCAAAAAATTTTTTTCCTCACATTTTTTTTTCTCAAAATTTTTTTTTCTCAATTTTTTTTTCTCAAATTTTTTTTCTCAAATTTTTTTTTTCTCAAATTTTTTTTTTCTCACATTTTTTTTTCTCAAAATTTTTTTTTCTCACATTTTTTTTTTCAAAATTTCTTTTTCTCAAAAAAGTTTTTTTCTCAAATTTTTTTTCTCAAATTTTTTTTTTCTCACAAAACAATTTTTTCTCAAAAAACTGTCGTTAAAGTGCGACCCGTCATAACGGCCAAAAATGCTCCAAAACGCCACTAATTAGTCGAAATGGCTGACTTCCTGTTTGGTTTCTGATTGGCTGCTGGCCTTGTGACGTGGGTAGAGCTGCGAGGGCCCGGTCATCGCTGCTTGCAGCTTTAATTCATTAATCGTCCATGACCTTAATTGGGGCCTATTTCGCCAAACAGGAAGTGCCCCTCACCAAACAGGAAGTGACCCTTGATCTCGTGAACCGTTTGTCATACAGACACGCGGGTTGCGTCAAATGAAATAACGCTAATGCTAACACCAACCGCTACACAAGGTTGCACAGACTTAGCGAGCTGCAGGCACACTTAAAATTTCTTAGAAATTTTCTCTTCTAGTTGTTCTATATAATCCAATGATTTAGAAACCTTCATATATTAATTAAGTGTGCCTGCCATGCAAAGCAATGGCCAAACACTTATTGTAATCCGCCATACTTAATAATCACGCCACAAATTTGGAGCCGTAATAACTGCCGCACAATTTACGCCACCGCCGCAATATATACATCAAAACGTGCGGCTCGGCCGGGAATGGTGTGCTATTACTTTTCTTTCCGATCCGCGTTACCATTGCGACGTAATTCGCAAAAAACGACGCCAAAAAACCCCATTCACTTAGAATGGGGGAAATTTCGGCACGTAATAACTGCCGCACGATTTACGCCACCCCCGCAATATATACATCAAAATGTGCGGCTCGGCCGGGAATGGTGTGCTATTACTTTTCTTTCCGATCCGCGATACGATTGCGATGTAATTCGCAAAAAACGACGCCCAAAAACCCCATTGACTTAGAATGGGGGACTCTGAAAAAAAACTAGAAACTTTGGCGCCACATAACTCTGCCATACTTTTGCCTAGCAACGTGATTTAAACTTTAAAATGCACACACAACTTTGGTCTTTTTCCAGCCAATAGGGATGAGCTGTAATTGATTAAGCCCCGCCCCCACTATAACAGGAAGTGCCCTTTGCCAAACAGGAAGTGCCTCTACATCTCATGAACCGTTTATCGTACAGACTCGCGGCTTGTGTCATAATTTTTTTTTTCTCAATTTTTTTTTTATTCTCAATTTTTTTTTCTCAATTTTTTTTTTCTCAATTTTTTTTTTCTCAATTTTTTTTTTTCAAATTTTTTTTTCTCAATCTTTTTTTCTCAAAATTTTTTTTTTCTCAAAACATTTTTTTTTTCTAAAATTTTTTTTTTCTAAATTTTTTTTTCTCAAAAATTTCTTTTTCTCAAATTTTTTTTTCTAAATTTTTTTCTCAAATTTTTTTTCTCAATTTTTTTTTTTCTCAAAAAACTTTTTTCTCAAAAAAGTTTTTTTTCTCAAATTTTTTTTTCTCAAACATTTTTTTTTCTCAAAAAATTTTTTTCTCAATTTTTTTTTTCTCAAAATTTTTTTTCTCAATTTTTTTTTCCTCAACATTTTTTTTCTCAAAATTCTTTTTTCTCAAAAAGTTTTTTTTCTCAATTTTTTTTTCTCTCAATTTCTTTTTTCTCAAAAATTTTTTTTTCTCAATTTTTTTTTTCTCTCACACAAGGTTGCACAGACTTAGCGAGCTGCAGGCACACTTAAAATTTCTTAGAAATTTTCTTTTCTAGTTCGATCTTGTTTCCTCTTTCCTCCGAAACACAACCTAGTTTCATGTGCAGGTACACACATTCAAAATAAAATGTCAAACCAATAGTAAGCCTACTTGGCACTGTCCCCATCCCCTCATAAAGTACTGACAATCCAAATACCCTCATACTTAAACACAAGTGGACAAGCACACACGTACGTACACAAGACAAGACAAGACAAGACAAACAAACGTGCATATATCGCCAGTGAACGCACAAACCTCCGTTCGCGCGCACACGCAACGTATGCACACACAGACAGACATACACACGCACGCCCCCAGTGAGCGCACGTTCTTCCGTTCGTGCACCCATGTAGGCGCGCGCGTCACACACAACAATACAAAAGACGAGGACAAATGTGTATGTCCCGTTAGCGCCCGCACAAGCCTCCGTTCGCACGGACACATGGCACACACACAAACAGAAAGGACATACAAATCGCGCGCGCACGCGTGTGGCATGTACAAACACTGATATAACCTGGCAATTGTTAAACCGATCTACATACAGTATAAGCTATTTGTTAATGATTATAATTGTAATATTGCCGTTCCTAAAGTCAGTTCTTTCCCATTACTGTTATATTCAATAAACAGGATAATGCATCTGCTGGACACTTAGCGTTTGTAGGGTCGCAGCCGTTTTCTTGCTCTGATGCCTGTCTCCTCTGTCCGACGTCCTTTCTTCTCCACCCGTTTCCAGGCGGATAATCCTGCTGTCTGGAGCCTCTGAAGAAGACTTGAAGGAGTCGCCTCACCGCTTCCTCCCGCCGATCCGTTACCTTCTGCGGCATCTCCTCCAGCAGCGTCCCCCGTCTCGTTCTCCGTCGGCTCCGTCTCTCCAAGGTCCAGGCCTCTTTTACGCATCTCTCTGGCAGCTGCTGCGGCGTTGTTGTAGACGATTTTCCCCTCTTCCCAGTGAATGCGTATCTTGGTATAGGGCGTGTTGAATTTAATTTTCTTAGACAATAAGACTTCTTTGATTTTTGCGTACGTCTTTCTTAGTTTCAGTACGTGCTTAGAATAGTCATTGTCAAAAAAAATCCTAGTATCACCTTGCATTACAGGTGGTTTCATTGCCCATGCTTTAGACAAGACCATCTCTTTCACGTCGTATCTCTGGAAGTTGATGATCACTGACCTCGGTGGTTGATTTGGACCTCTCCTTGGACCCAGTGCTCTGTGGGCTCGCTGAATGGACAGATCGGTTTCTATGGACAGTTCTTTTTTCAGCCATTCATCCATAAATTGGACCATCGTTTCACTGTCTGATTCTGCGCCCTCCTTGAGCTGAAACACTCTTATGCTATTTCTTCTCGATCTCTGGTCAAGGTCATCAAGTTTATCAATCATCATTTGTCTTTCATCTAGCAGTTCCTTTAACATTTGGTTTACTTGTGTGCCCCACTGTTCAATCTCCTCCGTGCGAGCCAAAGCCCCCTCCATCCTGGTTTTCTGCTCCTCCATTTCCCCGTCTATCTTAACGAACCTCCGGTCAATGTCCTCATCCAAAGCAGCCCATTTAGCGTCCATTTGGTTAGTGATTTCTTCTTTGAACGCTCTCAAGTCGCTCTTTACCTCTTTCCGTAGGGCCTCGAGTTGTTTGCCGTTCTCCTGGAGTTGTTTGGAGTTTTTATCGAGCTGTTTGCTAATAGCATCCAGGCTAGCTTGCAGGGTATCCATGTTAAGCACGCTGTCTTCAAACTTTTGTTCACTCCTTTCTTTGATTTCCTCGTGTGTTTCGTCTCGTTTATCCTGGCTTCTAGTAATCCTTCTTGCGCTGTTCATATCCCATTGATGACATTTTCAATCTTTCGATATTTTCATGTTTTGAGCGCAATTTAGGTAGGTTGATTCAGGGAGCTCTCGCTCTATGCGACTGTTGTTCTCGCCGCCATGACAGGAAGTCAACTCTGCCATACTTTTGCCTAGCAACGTGATTTAAACTTTAAAATGCACACACAACTTTGGTCTTTTTCCAGCCAATAGGGATGAGCTGTAATTGATTAAGCCCCGCCCCCTCTATAACAGGAAGTGCCCTTTGCCAAACAGGAAGTGCCTCTATAACTCATGAACCGTTTGTCGTACAGACTCGCGGCTGGTGTCATACATTTTTTTTTTTCTCAATTTTTTTTTTCTCAAAAAATTTTTTTTTCTCAAAAATTTTTTTTTTCTCAAAAATTTTTTTTTTCTCAATTTTTTTTTTCTCAAAAATTTTTTTTTCTCAAAAATTTTTTTTTTCTCAAAAATCTTTTTTTTCTCAAATTTTTTTTTTTTTTTTTCTCAAATTTTTTTTTCTCAATTTTTTTTCTCAAAATTTTTTTTTCTCAAAAATTCTTTTTTTCTCAAAAATTATTTTTTTCTTAAATTTTTTTTTCTCAAATTTTTTTTTCTCAAAAATTTCTTTTTCTCAATTTTTTTTTTCTCAAATTTTTTTTCTCAAAAAAAACATTTTCTCAATTTTTTTTTCTCAATTTTTTTTTCTCAAAAAAAATGTTTTCTCAAAAAATCTTTTTTTCTCAAATTGTTTTTTTTTCTCAATTTTTTTTTTCTCAAAAATTCTTTTTTTTCTCAATAAAAATTCGCCATGGTAACGCGGATTGGAAAGAAAGTTAATAGCACACCATTACAAAAGACCCTTTATCTCATGATCCGTTTGTCGTACAGACATGTGGGTGGTGTCATATGAAGAACCATAATGTTAAAGCTTATGCAAAAAATGCTAATGTTAAAAAATGTAACGCTAATGCTAACACCAACCGCTACACAAGGTTGCACAGACTTAGCGAGCTGCAGGCACACTTAAAATTTCTTAGAAATTTTCTTTTCTAGTTCAAATATTTAATTTGACATTTTGGATGAAATCGAGGTGCCCAGATGTCCTAGTGCACCTATATATCCTGTATCCGGACCGTTGGCATTGGCATACATCGTATACAACAGGGGTGTAACGATACATTTTAATAGCGATTCGATACATATCACGATACATGGTTGACGATACGATACATGGACGATATTGGTTCATTTATGGCGTTACGATACGATTCGATTCAATGATTTAAAATCGATATAGTAACTATTTAGCAAAGACATTAAATCTGTGTGAAAGGTGTGGATAGTGCCGGTTTTTAAGGGAAACATGTATTATTATGGATATAAATAAGTAAACAGCCAAATACATGGACATTGTATATTGATAAACCTGCACCTTGACATGAACCCAGAGATTACACACATTTATCGATAGACCAGTGTAGCTATATGGAAAGGAAAAGTAATTAAACCCCTCCTTTAACATTTTTCTTCTTAAAAATGCTAAATACAATGCCCAAGTAGGTAGTATCGATACAATCGATTCTTTGCACTGCCGATTCGATACGATACAAAATAAAACGATACGATTCGATTTTAGTTGTTTTCATTTCGATTTACTTCGATTTTTTAAGTTAAAAACGATATTTCGATACAGTTACTATATCGTTACACCCCTAGTATTAGTTGTTGACTTGTTGAGGGTCTTTGTCACACAATAGACCATTAATATGCATTTAGACATGTTCTAATTCATGTTGTTGACACTGGGCGAGTGGCTGTCGGGGGAAGCTTTTGTTGGCGAGGAGTGAAAACTGTCAATACAACTTCAGAACTACCAGCCGTACACACAACGTCAGTTGGGAGGAGAGCGAAAACATCTTTTCCACAAAAAAAACTTTCAGTGCCATTCTTTGCTCTTCTTTCAAATAATAGTGTCTTGAGAAATAACTGATGTTATAGCAGCATCTATGCTTGACATCTATCGTTTGTGATAGCAGCCATAGTGAAACAATTACACGCAACAACAAACAGGCGATTCTGTCATCCAGAACACCCAGTCTTGTTCAGAGCCCACCCGTAGTTGCCACTGATTGGTTTGAACCAGCGGTTCGGTGGTAACTGTCTCTGAGAGATTCCAGATGGAAGCAGCAGGAACTCAATGCTGCCACTATCTGGCGGTGTCAGATTATTGCATATAGCGGGCATCGGAGAGAAAAGCAAAGAAGGAAGGACAATATTTGTTGCCTCAAATAAAACAAAAATAAAGAATGTCCACGAGTATTTCAGTCGGAGTCGAGTCTAGAGTCTTTGAGGGGCGAGTCCGAGTCGAGTCTAGAGTCTCATCTATTGGCATGTCTCTCACTCGGAGTCCCCATCTCTAAAGCTGAATAATGAATTAATAATAGTAGCTACATCTATAATTAAACAAGAATATAAATGTAATTTCTGTTCTTTCTTTTTTAATATCTTTCTCTCTTTTGGACATCCCTAACATACAGATCTTGGCTTAACAAGGAATTCTACTAGTAGTGTAGTTTGCAGACATTGTGCAGTGTTTCACCACATTTGGTTACCCATCAAATTCAGATGCTACTTGTTGCCTAGAAGTGTAAAGGAGTCCAAAGTGCAATATCCACCCATCTTACCACGGCTGTTTTAAGTGGCTTTATTATGTGACTGTGCCTTTACCGTAACTACTCAAACCACAGCATCCATATCAAGATGTGACGTTTAACACAAAAGCTCCTCCTTGCTATTCCACTGAGCACTGACTGAGTACAGTGATAGTACAGTGAGTGAGAGAGAGAGAGAAAAAGGGGAGGAGCGAGTTTGTTGTTGCCTGCTTGCTTTTTTTAGGTGTTGCATGCATAACATCAGTCAAGGTAGCTTAATTTACACACGCGTGTTTTATAAAAAGGGTAAATACAAAATTGTGATCTCAACTGTCAGCAGAGGGATGTGATGCCACCTTGTGGATTCATGTTTCAACAAATGCTTCTTAAAAATATGTAAATATAGAATGAGCCAAATGAGCCAGTCTTTTGAATGTCTCTTTTAAGTGAACCAGATCACTTAAATGAGCCATAAATTGCATATCTAATATCCTGAACATAAGGAAATAGCACATCTATAGTACAAGCTCACAATGCACCACGTTGCGAGCTTGTAGACAGTGGCGTCACAAGGGGGAGGAAAGTGGGACTGAGGTACTAGGGCCCAAGGTGGAGGGGCCTTAATTATTTTATACTTTAGATATTGTAAAATAGCAGATATACAAGCTCACAGCAGATCTGTTATTTTTGAAAAGTTGTGAAAATGTGTGCAAATCTTTGAATTATGTATTTTTTAAGCGAACATTTGTAACTCAAATTTTGCTTCTGGGGGTCCCTGGAACGAAATATTTTGAGATGGGAGGTCCGTGGTCAAATACATATCATTTTGGGGGTCCTTCACATGAAAAGGTTAGAGCACCAGTGACATAGATTCATAGTTTTTTCTTGCACAAATGTTCATGATTTTTTTTTAAATAGCAGATCTACAAACTCGTAGCGTGGCCCTCGGTACCGCACTGTGAGCTTGTAGATCTGCTATTTTTCAATTGTTAAAGCACAAAATAAGGCGTAATAATGCGTTCCCAGTATGGGTTAAACCTTGTCCCCCTACGAAGAACATTCATGGGGGGCCCGCAGTGAATCCTTGTACCCTGCAGGGCCCAAAATTGTGTGTGACACCCCTGCTCAATCAGCTATGTCTGGTGATTTGGTGTAGATCAGGGGTCTTCAACGTTTTCAGGCCAAGGTCCCCTTACAGGGGCGCGGGAACTCCCAAATCCCAAGGGGAGCTGAGCTTGGAGGAGTTCAATTTAACATTTTTTATCCGGTTTTGGGTTATTTTTATTACGGTTTAGGGTGCTTATTCCCTGCACAACTGGTGTAACAAGGAGCTGTATAGTTACTAGTTATTTTAGCACACAGTGCAACACACAGCACGCATGCACACACACTCTCCAAAATCGGGTATTATTTTTGTAACAGTTTTCTACTGTTTTTTATTCCCCATATACAATGGTGTTAGTTTGCATCAATGAGCCTACAGACAGTTTCTAGTTCTCAAATAAATAGACTTTGGTGTGCCATCAAAGCGGGATTTATTTTAAAACAAGATTTAAATTGGACTTCCGTTCTGACCGGAGGTGGCAAGGTGACCATGTGATTAGGTGACCATGTGATAATCAAACACCCTTTTTCATATTTTATTCCCCAAAGTCAAATACATTATTGTTTTAATATAGCTCTCTGTGTGTGTATATATAGGCCTACAGTATATTTAAAAAAAAAAGAAAAAAAAAGAAAAATGTTTTTTTTTCTCCCCACCACCAGGGGAGCTGCAGCTCCCTCAGCACCCCACTTCCAGCGCCCCTGTCCCCTTAGTCGAGAGAGAAATGTCTCACGAGAAATGTCTCTCGAGAAATGAAGCAGGGACCCTCCACAACCCATGGATACAGCACAATCGTCAGTGTATTTTGGGTTCATGTAAATGTGTGTGTTTCCAGATATTTAACCACTTGAACCGTCGATACTTAATAAACTTGACCTCTCTACTTGGTCTGCTCTTTTTCCCCTCTACACGAAACCTCTTTGCCAAAAATAGCTGATCTACAAGCTCACAACGCCTCACAGCGCAAGGTGTTGTGAGCTTGTAGATCTGCTATTTTTGGCTTAAGTTATCAGAATATGAACACTATGGTTTAAGTGGTTAATATAGAAAAGGCAAAAAAAAAAGGTTTCTATCACACAAAGTTTTGGAGGACCCCCTGTAGTAACTCTGGGGTCCCCCTAGGGGTACCGGACCCCCTGTTGAAGACCCCTGGTGTAGATGTAAAAAGTCAAAGTACAGAGCCAACTCAGGTCCAAAAGGTTAAATGGTGAACTAGCTGTGCTGATCAGGCTGCACACCTGCAGCTCATTACTGATTGCAAGACACACCTATAAAAGCTGCTTGCTGGCAGTGCAGACAAACACAGACTCAGAACAGAACTCAGATAGAGAGTGCTGCATGGCACACACACTACTGCATGATTGTATTAGCATGGCCTTTTTTATAGCTTTTAATTGGGGAGAGCAGCTAGGATGTTGGTCTTGTGCATACGATTGCCACCTCAGTTTCCCACTATAAAATGCATAAAATTACATTCTTTCCACACTGACCAATGAATGAGACTGTGCACACAAGCATTGAGCATTGGTAGAAAAGTGATAGGCCTACAGCCAATTCACTTTTACAAAATGTAGGCAGTTATTTGATAGGCAGACTTTTAAAGTATCATGCTAGACATGGGCTAAGTGCTATATGCACACCAGCACATTGAGCCACCTGTCTGTCTTCGCTTCAAAGGATTTTCGGTACAATGTTTGTTAGGTGAACTCTTCACTTAAATCACAGCAGATTAAGGGAGTGACTCAGAACAGTGCAGTTCATTGAATGGCAGCTGTTTCCACTTGTCTAGTTGCAGGGGCATTTTGGCCCAGATTTGCCCACCACAACCGGTGCACATAATTACTCTGGCAACTTATCGGGTCGAGTCACATAAAAACACTGGCAGGCTGGCAGCAAGGCACTGTTACGCCACTCTAAATAAAACAAATGTAAAAGAGGATGCTTGCTAAACACTTCAGGTTACAAAAATATCACACACTGTCACACTGGAAACAATGAGAGTTCTGTGAAAGACAAGTATTGATTGATTGATTGAAGACTTTATTATAAACTTGCATAGAAAAATGTACAGTTTCATGACGGTACAGTTCACTGGTACAAGGTCAACTTAAAGGAGATCCTAGAAAAGCATGTGGCTTATTTACACAGGAAACCATTGAAGTATCTCATATAACATTGAATGACAGACAAATAGAACACAGTACTATGCAGTATATGGTCAGAAGAAAAAAAGAGCAGCAAAAAATATATACAGTAGGTAAATACAAAGAAGGGTCAGGGGAGAGTAGGGCTGGGCTAGGTTTTGTTATTGCCAGTTGCAAACGGCTGCCGCCTGTAAGTGGTTTTTCAGGGCGATTTTAAAGGATGCTTGGGAACACATGATTTAAGTCAGGGGTGTCCAAACCTTTTTTCAAAGGGCCGACTACATCTCCTGACCAATCATAATGTTCGGACCATAATAAAGTCACAAACAGATGCATCACAATGAAACAATTCTATTTTCTATCATCATCAATATCAAATAACAATGGTCTTTCACACTTTTTTCAGGTGTGAACACAAATACAGGGGCTTCACAATGGGGGGGGGGGGGGGGACTGAGTTACTAGGGCCCAAGGTGGAGGGGGCTTTATTATTTTATACTTTAGCTATTGAAAATCTACAAGCTCACGCTGTGCCGTGCTGCGAGCTTGTAGATCTGCTATTTTTGAGAAGTCCTGAAAATGTGTCTTTGAATATAAGTATGTATTTTTTTAAGCGAACATTTGTAACTCAAATTTAGCTTCTAGGGGGTCCCTGGAACAAAATATTTTTTACCTTTTCAAAAATAGCAGATCTACAAGCTCACAGTGCGCCACTTGCCTTGTTTCAGCCTTGTTTCACATTAACAAATGTAATCTGATGTGCAAGGTAAACATTTTAATAAAATGGCCTTTCTTTGACTTCAGAATGAGACAACACAACGAATAAGGAATCGTGACAAATAATACTCTAGGAAATACCCTGTCGCCAAGACGCCAACCTGCTCATCGTGAGCAATTATAGGGCTTCGACAACTCTGGGGGAGCCCAGGATCGAACTGGGAACCTTCCGGTTGCCAAGCGGGCACTTGATTCTACCCCTTAGCCACTGGTGCCCCAATAGGCTTATTCTGTGGCTTCATTGCATCAGTACCACATCAATATATCATTACTTTCTATTTACGTACCCATTGCTTGAGTATTAATTTCATTCAGAATGTTTTAAACAGAAAAAAAAAGAAAACGAAAATGCTTGAGGCTTGAGGTGGGATGCACCCTCAAGCCCTTAGCAGCTGACACCAGTAAGTCAGTTGAGTCAACAGGGAGGACATGGAATTGAGCCATTCTAGAAGCAGGCTGTTTAGTTTAGTTTAGTTTAGTTTAGTTTAGTTTAGTCTATTAGCACATTATTATAAAAAAAAACAGAACAATACATATTGAGGATACAAAATAATACCATAAAGGCTTATTTAGAATCCTTTCCTTAATGAAAGAGGTCATTCATTTAACAAATAGAAGTTCACTATAGGAACAAATACAATATAGAAGTTATGTAAGAGCAGCTGTGCGATAAAGAAGTAAAAACACAGAAACTCCACAAAAAACTGAAAGACAAAAACAAAAAACACATTTGGTAAGAAGTAAGAACAAATCAGTAGTTAAAATCATGTGGACTTACAGTAAAGAAACAAGATATTGTTTCATACGTTTCTTAAATATTGACAAGGATAGTGATGACAAATGAGGGCCTCTAAATGTAATAAATAATTGATGTTTTGTGGTAGGACAAAGAGGTCGATCAAAATCATCTCTATAGAGGGTATGCGTGTGACATCATCATCATACCAGGAAGTTATGCAGTTTTGCCTACTGAGTGGCAAAAAAACTACTTTCTGGCCTTGACAGCCCATACACCAAACAGAAAAGTCCTATCTGATTGCATTAAACGATGTTAAACGATGTTAAACTCACTTTTCCACTCACTTTGCCACTCGATTGCCACTCGATTTGTCCATTCACTTTATGCATTCGCATACCCTCTATTCCTTGTAAGGTAGGAGTGAATGTCAGAAGTAACCTGAAAAAAATTATGAAAAGAAAGGGGAATGTCTTGTTTGCATTTTTTTTAAGTTTAAATATGAATAAGCAGGTTTGAAAAAACATTTACTTTGTCTATAGGCAATATTGAATATTAAATAAAGAGAGGAGCCGATGGCTCATATCTATTTGAGTGTGAAATCCTCCTCAGAAACCTCTTTTGAATGATAAGTAATTTAGATAGTTATGTCGGATATGTTGCAGCCCAAACAATATTACAATAACTAATATGGGGGAAAAGTAAGCTATAATAAAGTGTTAAATAAGATGAAGGAAGAATAAAACAAATGGACAGATTTTTCTCAATATACCAAGCATCTTCATAGACTTCATACATACTGTATCAATCTGTTGTTTCCAGTTTAAATGATCATCAATAATAACACCCAAAAATGTAGTATATGGAACCTGGGATATTTCTGAACCGTTGATTAAAATTCTGTTGTTCATAATACAATTTAGAAATGAAGCCAGGGGCTGTATGAAAGCAGTACTTGGGCCGCATTTGGCCTGCGGGCAGGACTTTGGACATGTCTGATTTAAAGGACAACTTTGTTTTTTTACAACAAGGGTTCACATTTTAGATTGTAATTGGAGAAAAGTAAAGAAGAGTGTTAAAATGTTTTCATGTAGGGGGAGAACGGGTTAAGATGAACCACTTTTTTCTTATGTTGCCCTGGAAGCAAGACAAAGTGAGATGGCAGTAAATTCAAAACATCGAGACATATTGCAGGATGTCTGCTATCATTTGAAATTACGAGTAAGTGTTTATGACAGGGGTAAGTTGACCCACGTGATATGCTAAACTTTAACAGTTTAAACTTGAACAAATAATGTATTTACTTATCAGAAATATTTTAATAACACATTCCCTTTTTCAAATAGTCTTATTTCCTTAAATAACCGTAAGAAAAAATATTAAAAACAATTAAATAAAGTTTGTTATTCAGAACCTTTTAATGTTTGCAATTATTAATATAATATTAAAAACCTCTCTTAAATTAGTGTATTCATCAAAATGAAAGATCATTCAGCATAATTTGAGTAGCAAAGACCTACTAAAATATGAATGGTGATTCACATGGAAATTATGTTTGTGTTCTTATTGTAAGGTCAAATAACAACTCATGTGTATGGTTTTAAAGATAAATGGGGTGGTTCATCTTACCCCGTTCTTCCCTACTTCCTTCTAACGTTTAAGCAATTTTAATGACCCTGATTTCAGTGGTTGGGGGCATTCATGCAAGTGGCTAAATATGTCTTTTTAGACACAATAAGCCGGCGATAACACTAATAAGTCACATCTGCCCATGAAAGATTGTGGTGCATCTTGGGAATGGGCTTATTGTGTCTGAAAAGACACATTCAGTTAAAGTTGTCCTTTAAGTGATTAAATCATTTATACATAATGTTTTTTTATGGAGTTCAAACTCCATATAATAATAATTCATACATCATTTAATTCATAACATCTCCTGAAACAAAAAAAAAAGCATTGTTGTTCAGAGTCTGTCTTTCAGAATTGTTGGCTGTGTGTAGGCTACTTAAATATAATATATGTCCGCCCAGGAACTTGACCTCCTCCAAAATGTCAGCGTTTATTACACAATTGTATATATATAACGAAAAAGCATTTAATAACAACATAAATTCTTCCCATAACCGGGGCTCCGCTCCTCTTCCTCTGCCTTTGAGACCTTTACTGGGGTCTTCCCCCTTCACTTTCCCAGGGGTGAGCTGGCTCAGTGCCAGCTTCTTCTCCCTGCAGTTTCCCTGTCTGGGCCTTCAGCTGAGCCTTCTCCCTCTTCCTCCTTCACCAGCTCCGCCAGCAGACCCACCTCTCTGCGGAAGGCAGACACGACCTGCAGGGCCCCGGTTTGACTCTTCTTGGCTGACTGTCCCTCGACGCTGCCGAACTCGTCCGTGTCGGAGACTTTGTAGAGGGGCAAGATGTGCAGCTGCTCGCCCCCCCCTAGTTTTTTTCATACTAATTTAAATTAGATTTCATGGCCAGCTAGTATGTGATAGTTCACTCGAATGTGTATTAATTAATTAATTAAAACTGTTCACTGCAGTAGGTTGTCTAACCTCATCAAGGTCATCCTCATCGGACGACTCTTTTCATCAAATGTAGTCAAAATAAACAAACTACTCACCTAACCAAAGGTAGTTTTGTGTTGTTTAAAGTCTATTCTCTGTGGTGGGAAACTCAGCAGCACACCACCCCACCCGAGTGTATGCTATAGAGCTAAGCTATCCTACACAACACGTTAACGTTGTATTCACGATATTCCTGGCCCCGCCCCCGGCTTCCTGTTCATATCCTGAAAGAGGCGGAGGCTGAAAAAGCTGGCCTGAAAAACATCAGTTGGTTTCCTGTTGTCCTTGCATTAAAGTGTCAGTAGATGGCGTTCTGGGCTCTGAATGTACCTGGGTTGCCATGTCTGCTTATAATAAGCAATTTGTGTCTTAAAAAAAATTGTATAGTTGCTGATAAATATATTATTATTTGTAAACAACAACACCTTCTTATTCCCCTATAAGATAAATTAATCCATCACACAGAAATAAGACAGGAGAGTGATTCAGAGTGAGAATGGAATGTTTACTGGAGAGATTTCAACAGTTCATAGGATGTTTCTTGTCCACAAATGACAAGAAAAAGAGTCCTTCGCTGGTGTCTGCATGACACCAGGCTGAGCCTTATAAACCAAAACAATTCTCATTGTTTTTGGTACAGGCTCCATGGCAGCAGATAAGGCCTCAGTTCTACCAGACAGAAGCCGGCCTTGTGGGTACTGTACATGACATGGCACAGTCACAGGCTGTGCCTTAGGGCCTAGTGGTCAGTTGGTCATCATCAATATGTATTGATAAAAAGATTATATGAACCATAACAAAATACCTATCAGTTGCTTATTGGGCTTACTTTCTAATGTTTTTTAAACCAGTGGTTCCCAAATCATTTCATATCAAGGACCCCAGATTAACATATTTGTCCACAGTCGCAGACCCCCATCTGAAAATATGTGGTGCCAGGGACTTATGTTGTTGAAATGTTTAAAAAATATTCAAAATATTTGTTTCCTCTCAATATTTTTTAAATAACAAATATACAAGCTCACAATGTGTCGCAATGTGACACATTGTGAGCTTGCTGATCTGCTATTTTCAAACGTAAATGTAAAGTAGTATAGCCTAGTTGCTTCTGTTGGGCTTATTTATTTGTCAAAATCTGGCAACAGACAATTCCATGTCACTTCCTTACTTGGGAGGAAGTGAAAAGATGTTAATGAAGTAGCACACAAAGAAAAATGCTCCATCGCCCTCTGTAAAAGGAAAATGGCAGCTCCATAAAATGGCCAGGAATATGGTGAATAATATGGAGGAGCTACTTCGCTTCTAAAAACTTCATGGATCCACCACTTTTATAGAAATTATCCCAGAGATAATACAGTATATTCTGTCAGTAGAGTTAGCTTCTCGCAGAGATAATATTCCGAGAGAATATTCTGTCAGTAAACTACTACACCACAGACCACTAGCTAGCTAGCCTAGCTAGTAGCTACTATCATCTCGTCTCCTAGCCAATTATAATTTGCCCATTTAAACAACCAAAGCTGTATTGTTTTGACGTATTAAACGCTATAATGCGATTAAAGTGCATTTCAAGTTGAATGGGGCCTTCTATAATGGATTCACACAAGAGTACAGAACAGCACCGTTCTTGCCTTGCTCTATTGTCCGTCGTTCATCAAAGAGGAAGTACGGGGACGCATCCAGTGCATTACCACCCCAGTTCAGGTCCCAGCCCCACCCCTTCATGCTGGTGGACGCCCGCTCAACTTGATATTTTTTTTTAAATACATTACATCAGGGATACTCAAATTTCTGAACTTGTGGGCCACATTACAAACATGTCAAGGGGCCACGGGCCAGTTGATAACATGGCATTACTTGATAAATTCTCTTTTATTTGCTTTATTTCCAATGTAAGACAATTGCAAAGTGCATTATTTCATGGCTTGTTAGTGAAATAAATTAAGCAAATTGCTAGACGATGCCACCAGGGGAGTTGCACCCCCGGAAATAGTTATATTATAGAATTAATCAATTTAAATACCCTGATTCACCAGTTAGCAAACAAGTTCATTATTTAAAAATAACCAAGGCAGAAAAGTAACCAAAGTACAAAAAGCTTTATTTTACAATAAGGTTATTCTATCTATATCATGTCACCAATAAAACTGAATCCATTCAAAAGTGACAGTAACAATAACAGTGAGTCAATAAAATGAGATCTTCTAATTTTACAAAAAGGTTATTTCATCTATCATGTCACCAATAAAACAGAATGCATTCAAAAGGGACAGTAATAACAGTGAGTCAACAAAATGAGATCTTCTATGGGCTAGTGCGACCCTTAATCACATGTGACAGACATGAATAATAATGTGAACTATGTTTCCAGAAGCTGGCAGCAACAGTCTAGAACAGTGGTTTTCAACCAGTGGTCCTCGAGGGGGCTCCAGGTGATCCCTAGCTAAATGATGGAGAGTTGGTAACTATGGAGCCAGAACAGTCTCATAATTCACAAATGCGTACCTCCAGTTTTGTAATTTTTGAAATTTTGTGTTTCCACATTTTGAACTCACATGCCCAGATTTGAAACTCACAAGGTCAGATTCTTGTGTATTTTGTATCTGTGATTTGTATCTGTGTTTTGTATTTGTGTTTTGTATCTGTGATTTGTATTTGTGATTTGTATTTGTGTTTTGTATTTGTGATTTGTATCTGTGATTTGTATCTGTGATTTGTATTATTATTTGTTATTTGCATCTCTGATTTTTATCTGTGATTCAAATCCACAAAATACAAACACAAATCACAGATACAAATCACAGATACAAATCACAAATACAAAACACAAACACAAAACACAGATACAAATCACAGATACAAAACACAGATAACACAAATCACAGATACAAATCACAAATACAAAACACAGACACAAAACACAGATACAAATCACAGATACAAATCACAGATACAAAACACAGATAACACAAATCACAGATACAAATCACAGATACAAATCACAAATACAAAACACAGACACAAAACACAGATACAAAACACAGATACAAAACACAAATACAAAACACAAACACAAAACACAAATACAAATCACAAATACACATCATATAAATCCACAGATCATGCACGTCTGCTGTGAGGTAATTTTTTCCGCCACTAGGGGGAGCTGTGCAGTGGATTTTTTTTTACAGTGGATCTGTTTTGCAGTGACTTTATGAGACTCAGTCTGACGGGTTGCCATGTCCACTTATTATAAGCGACTTTATTATTACCATTATTATTATTAATATTAATAGTAATTCTTCATCTCCACTAGGCGGCTAGGCGGCGCTATAATTTTGCGGGGGTCCCTGGGCCCCCTGGAGGGTGTCCGTGCGGGTTAAGTCCCGGATTTCCCCAAAAAAATGTCGGCCCTCCCATTGAAACCATTGTAGAGCCGAACATTTTTTAAATACATGGGACTAGATAGCAGGGGGTCCCCGGGGGGTCCCCAGGGCTCCAGGGGGTCCCCGGGTGGTCAGACCCCGACTCCAGAGGCCCCTCGGTCGGCCTCGCCTCTGGAGATGAAGAATTACTATTAATATTAATAATAATAATGGTAATAATAAAGTCGCTTATAATAAGCGGACATGGCAACCCGTCAGACTGAGTCTCATAAAGTCACTGCAAAACAGATCCACTGTAAAAAAAAATCCACTGCACAGCTCCCCCTAGTGGCGGAAAAAATTACCTCACAGCAGACGTGCATGATCTGTGGATTTATATGATGTGTATTTGTGATTTGTATTTGTGTTTTGTGTTTGTGTTTTGTATTTGTGTTTTGTATCTGTGTTTTGTATCTGTGTTTTGTGTCTGTGTTTTGTATTTGTGATTTGTATCTGTGATTTGTATCTGTGATTTGTGTTATCTGTGTTTTGTATCTGTGATTTGTATCTGTGTTTTGTGTTTGTGTTTTGTATTTGTGATTTGTATCTGTGATTTGTATCTGTGATTTGTGTTTGTATTTTGTGGATTTGAATCACAGATAAAAATCAGAGATGCAAATAACAAATAATAATACAAATCACAGATACAAATCACAGATACAAATCACAAATACAAAACACAAATACAAATCACAAATACAAATCACAGATACAAAACACAAATACAAAACACAGATACAAATCACAGATACAAAATACACAAGAATCTGACCTTGTGAGTTTCAAATCTGGGCATGTGAGTTCAAAATGTGGAAACACAAAATTTCAAAAATTACAAAACTGGAGGTACGCATTTGTGAATTATGAGACTGTTCTGGCTCCATAGGTAACCAGCAAATGGACCCTTATGGATCTGTAACTCTTGACAGGTCCATTTGGTTTCATTTTATGCTCTCAAGATTTAACATCTGTATTACTTAAATTAAGTGTAAACAATTAGACAATGTAGAAACAATGATTCACTCTTTTGCCTGTTATCTCTCTTATAGAACCACATCAATACAGCATGGAATTGTGGACAACATTGTATTCAACGATAACTTTAATATTATGTCTTGGGTAGAGAGGCTAAATCCCATCAAATGGTGGTCCGTGGTTCAAATTCAGAATAAATGATGGGCCTTGATATGAAAAAAAGTTGAAAACCACTGTTATAGAGAGTTTTGCGGTGCACATGCTGCACTACAGAAGCGTAGCAATCTAGAATTGTGGCGTGGAGCATAAATCATAAATCCCGTATCTGCTCCAGCAACTTTCCAATCAGATATATTTCCTAATATGTAACAAAATGAATTAAACAATTACAAAAATCACTTAAGAAATAGTTTGGAATGGAGTTGGTGCATCATGTTTTTAGAAGAACCAAAATGGAAATACTTTCCATACCCTTCCAGTTCTATCATTTTCCTCTTTAAGGGCTTCAATGCCTTCAGGAGTTCCTCTCTGAGACACTGTGCAAACTGTATTCAAAATGTAGCCTACTTGAATACAAGTACATAAGAATTGGCATTGAATTATACTTAGTACTCATTACACATATTCATAAGATTTCAAAATATATTAACCACATTATTTTTGCTGCTCTTTCTATCGCTCCTGAATTTCCAACTTCTGGACCGTTATGATGTACCGCCTTATGGTGTCTCTGCGTGCCTTGACACAGTCGAGGTCAAACTTGCAGTAAGGGCGAGTGCCAAAGTGCGGTCGGCCCTCGGCCACAGCAGCCGGCCACCAAACCCGTTGAAGATCCCCTGGATGGCCTGGTACCAGCGAAGGAGGGGCTTTATATGGTGTGTGTGTGTGTGTGTGTGTGTGTGTGTGACAAGCTACACATCAGCTGTTGAGCACCAAACACTAGGCCTACTCAAGACTCAACACTCATGTAGAAACAAAACTTTGTTCCATCTTGAATAACGAACCCAAGCTGAAATCCTGGTTTATGCTACTCCACACATGTCAGTCGGTTGATGAGCGACGGTAGAGCAGTGCAAACTACACCAGGTGAAAACGATTGTCTTTGATTGTGTGTGTTTGAGAGAGAGAGCGCGCGCGCGCGCGCCTCTCGCTCGCGCTCTCTCTCTCTCTCTCTCTCTCTCTCTCTCTCTTAAAACATAACTAAAAAAAGCACTGCTTTCGAGGAAGTCATTATGTCTTTCAGACTATTTAAAACAATCACAGAGAGTATGCATATTAAAAACTAACACAACAGGAAGAAACTTTAAGGCAAAAAAAAATAATAGGAGTATTGTAATAATTCTGTTTAACAAAAAAGTAAAAAACAAAAAAAGAAAAACGCGCGCACGCACACACACACACACACACACACACACACACACACACACACACACACACACACACACACAAACACACACACTGTGTGTGTGTGTGTGCGTGTGTGCGCGTGCGTGTGTGTATGACAAGAAAATGCATTTGTCTCACAAAGTTTTATTTGGCCAAAATAGCCAACCTACAAGCACACAACACCACAGGGTTCCAGGGGCTCCTCAGCAATGAGTTAATGTAGCATCACAAACATTTTAATCACCCTTGTTATATCCCGATGCCAGCCAGGGCCGTCGAGAGTATTTTTGGCAAGGGGGTCAATATCAAAGAGCTGGCCGGGGCCCCCCCCCCCCCACGCGGGCCCCCCTCCACGCGTGCACGTATTCGTATTTTGTATTTCACAGGAAATTACTCATTTTCAAAGTAAAAGAATTGTTAAAAGTGGTTCTACATGTCGGCATAACCGTTCAGAGATTGTGCTAGGGTTTTAAACTGGGTTTTAAACTGTTGATCACTGTAACTGGCATGGTTAAAATTTACCGGACATCTGATAAAAATATCGGTCATAGATATTTGTATGCATTAATGACAAGCAGGTCGGGTAAATGCAGCACACAGCCCTAAGCATGACCTTTGTTTTGGGTTGAGATTGGCACATTTCCTGGGGCAATCTGCCCAGATCATGTATGCCACACGTGTCTTCTTCTTCTTTTTTAGTTTTTTACTCTAAAAAAAAGCATCTGCAATGCAGTGCATTTGAAACTACATTGCAGTGCACATCATGGGGTGATCACTGCTATGTTGTTGCTGAGTGAGGTCAGCCGACAAATTGACATTAGTGAGATGAAAAAAAACCTGAGTGAAATGTGCCAATGTGAACCAGAGACATCGGTACATGTTGGATTGTACTGTTTGAACATAAGTATGTACACAAATGTTAGGGCTATCTTGCACAAATACATTAATTAACCACGTTACCATTTGCACATCGGCGTGCGTAAATGGTTGCTCAATAACCTGAACATTGCATTACTTTGAGAACACATTTCCTTCATAATAAGAAACAAAGCATATAGCCTGCTGCACAGAAATATGTATTTCAGATTAATCCTTCAAAATATGGCTCAGCTTTCAGCTGACATAAGGTAATAAAGTATATAGGCTTAGGCTACTCACAAGCTACTGTAATAGATAAAGGCGTCCCTGCATCTGGTTTAGGACAGCTGTTTGGGACAGTTCAGTTGATAAGCATTTGTGCCTCCGAGTCCTCGGATATATTCCACTCAAGCCACGGTGACATTTTAACGTGGGACAGCCCAGCCCAGTCCATTTTTTTCCATCTTCAAATGCGTGTGCAGTGGCTGGACAACTTAGCCAACTTTACTCACACAAGTGCCCTCTTGTTTCAAAGTGTCTGTAACATACTCTAACTAATAATACAGCTAATGTCCATCTTCCACGTGCAACTTAAACTGTGCCCTATTCCAAAGCCATCATGAAGCCAGCGACAGAGGTACAGTATAACATTCAGTGACTGTGAGACAACTAGGACCCAGCAACACACAGCTATCTATTCTGGTCTTACATTCACAATAAAGTGTCTCCCGTTTACCTCCCAATGCAGCTTATTTTACTCAGGTTAATATTAAAAGGAAATATGTACTGTATAACTTATTTTGTGCAACTTCGCTTCGCTTGCGTCTCTCTGGGAGGGAGAGAGAGAGAGAGAGAGAGAGAGAGAGAGAGAGAGAGAGTGTGAGAAAGAGAGGGAGAGATGTCGCTTATATTAATGAGCTGCCGCTCCAAACATGTACAATTATGCAATATATAAGGTGCTCACCGCATTGTCGAACTCTTTCTACCGACCCGCAAACTCCTCGTCCTCGCCACGTGTTAATCCATATGTTTCCAATAAATTAATGTTTACTCAAACTTGTCTCGGAGTCTATAGCGTTCACTCAGCACTGTAGCTTCTTCCGCAAACAAAAGATGTCCTAGTATGAGAGCGAATAGCGAAGGAGATAAATGTCATGTGGGCCATCTTGACCCAATGAGATTACAAGATTCCGCAGTGGAAACGTAATGACATCAGAGCCTGCCTACCGTAACTGACAGTGTAATTGCGCCGTCCAAATCTTTCCTAGGGGGGCCCAGGCCGGAGGGAGGGGGCCCGGGCCGGGGCCCCCACTCCACCGGGCCCCCCCACTCCCGGAACGGGGTAAAGAGTACCCTTTACCCCCCCCTATCGGCGGGCCTATTGCCAGCTTGCCGTCGAAACAGCCAAACAGCGGGGGGTAATAGATAGGATTGGGCTTTCTGTAGGAGGCAGAGGAGGAGGCGGTGGAAGGTGGGAAAGAGGTTGGGGTGGGCTTGAAGGTGGAGGCCAGGAGAACTTGTTCCAAATCTTTCCCCTCCTCCTCCTCCTCCAAATCTGTCTCACTTAAACTCTCATCTGGTTTCTCCTGTGACAGAGAAGAGAATAGAGAATAGTAGAATAGTTGTTCCTTTTTTTCCCCCTTCATCACATAGATTGCATTATTATTTAAAACCAAGAATTGGCATGAATAGAAAATAAATGCAATGTTTTCTCACCAGGTGGGTGATAGCTCTGGATAGGGGTGCCAAGTACAGCTGTGAGAGCAAGCATGTGGTTGATGTCAGAAAAGGCTCCACAGCTAGGCTGTTCTGGACAGGTAGTTTTCGTAGTCACGCAGTATAAAACAGGGGTTGTAGTTACCTAGTATAAACAGGGTAGTCTGCTGTGCTACCTGCTGTGCTACCTGCTGTGCTACCTGCTTTGCGGAGAGGATTACAAGCTGTGGCTGCAGGTTGATGAGCGGGTTGGCGAACAGGAACACAAGTTTATGTGGTCTCCAGTGGTCTAGCTGTTGGCCATGTTAGAGGCATAATTATATAGGCTATTTCATCAAGACATACATATTTAACAGACTAGCTCTGTTAAATATGTATCTGAATCAGGATAGTCGAACAAATTACTTTTTATATAACCCAGCTTTTGAAAGCCAAAGACTTACCTACAGCTGTTTCTGCATAGACATAGTTGTATATGACTAATATGAGTTATTTTTTCCCCCTACATCACATAGATTACATTATTATTTAAAACCAAGAATTGGCATGAATAGAAGAGGAATGCAATGTGTTCTTACCAGGTGGCTGATAGCTCTGTTGTGCATTGGACGGTCTGAGGTCTCACTGCAGACTCTCTGCAAAAAAAAAAAAAAAAAAAAAAAGGAAAACAGTAGCTTTTTCTTCTACTTGCTGCCTTCTTTTACAGCATTCTCCTCTACATTTCCTGTGCTAGGTTATCCAAAACACACAAAGCTACTAATATAATTCATTGATTGAATAATTGCTAAGAAGACAATGGATAGTCACCACTTTCCCTGGCTGCAAGGGGATGGATGGTGTTGCAGTTGCAGTTGGCTGGAGGACCGCTAGCTGCAAGGGTTTGGCATTAAAGTCACACTGGGTTACTGGCAGCAGATACTGGCGCTGTGGGGTGCTTATAGAACATGGCCTGAAACTCTGGGGAATGTCCGGGGACTTGTAGGGTGGGGGTGGGGGCTTAACATGGCCTCAACCCTCAAAAACTCTGGGAATGTCCGGGGACCTGTAAGGTGGGGTGGGGGGCTGAACATGGCCTGAAACTCTGTCTGGGGACCTTGATTACTTCCTTTTCTTGGTTTGATCTTGTCGGGGCCTGGTCGTGGTTGTCCTCTAAAAAGCTATATATTAGATACTTAAATGGTTACTTAAATGGTTACCTGTGGAAATAAGCTTAGTCTTTTCATGGATCCCCTTTTAGTAGACCTTGTACCAGTGAACTGTACCGTCATGAAACTGTACCTTTTCCTATGCAAACTTCTAATAAAGTCTTCAATCAATCAATAATGAAGAGCCTATCCGGGGCCTGGTTGTTTTGCATGTGGCCAAAAAACCCAACTGCATCTTTTGAAGATTTGGCAGCATCTGCAATGAAGTGTATGTGCTCCACATGGGACAAACACGGCTCTGGGATTGATTTGGAGCATTCTGGCTTGTACCCCTTGGTGCCTACCCTTCATGTTGGCTCCATTATCATATGACTGCCCTCTGCAATCTTCAAAAGGAATCTTCAGCTCTTCCAATCTATTTAAGATGACGTTAGACAAATTCAAGCCTTTTGTTTCCTCTACATTCACAAAGCCGAGGAAGTGCTCCTTAATATCTGGCTTCAGCACTGGCTCTCCCTCTAAAGCCACACCTCTCAGAATAATGGACATCTGCTCCTGGTGACTAATGACAGTCCAAGATAATGGAGAAGTACTTTGATGCGTTTCTTTGAGTCACTATTGTTTCCAGAATGTTGGCGTTCACAGTCTGTATCAGCTCATTCTGCGTCTCTTTCCCAAGGTAATGAGTATGTGTCTCTCCATCTTTAATTTTGCTGAGATGGTTTTGCAGAAGAATAAAGCTTTGCCAGTAATTCAACCTCTTTCAGGAAGTTTCCATTATCTGGTTGGAAGAGTGTGTCTGATGAACCCCTGAATGCTAGGTTTCTTTCAGCCAGAGACTGGGTGATACTAATCAATCATGTTAGGACATCTCGCCATCTTTTTTTTTTCAGCCTCCAAAAGTGTCATTTGAATATGGTCAAGCGTCTGTCCACGACATAGGCGTAGAACAAGTTCTCTCCACTTGAGCTTATTGCTTGTGTGTTCAGAACTACCGTCATGGCTTTGCAGAACGGCGTTGATATTTGACCAGTCACTCACACCTTGCTTTATGTTGTTGTCTTTTGTAGAAAAGAGCTTACAGCAATACACAGCATTGTTTTTGGTTGAGTATGAAAGCCAGCTCATAGTCATCTGTTCCTCATTTGCCAGCCGTCTTTGTAAAGCCCTTGATACACGTAGCAATTTCTTCATCAATATCAACCAGCAAACTTTTCAAATAAATGTGTAGTGGAGTAAAAGTACAATATGTGGATCCGAGATGTAGTGGAGTAGAAGTAAAAGTATTTGGAAATGTAGCTACAAATACCTAAAAAAATTACTTCTACTTAGTTACGTTATACCGCTGCACACACCTCACAAGTCAAGAACCTGCAACAGCATCAACAACAAACAAACCGAACTTAAACCAACCAACAGTAGAAACAAAATCACAGCTCAACCCACATATTCTGGATGTAAGCCTATATTCACAGAGAAAGAGAGCACTACAGTCAGTCAGCGACAGTCTCTCAGCGACAGGCAGTGAGTGATGAGAGATATGACACGCAACTTAAAGCCGTCTATCATCGCCGCTAAAGCAGCACACTGCACCGCTGCACTCAACAAGGTGGTTTGCTCGCACAACACCAAGTTACACAAGTTACAATTGACAGTGCAAGTTGAATGTTGATTGCTGTTGCCGCAGTTCGGTTTGACGCTTTTTCTTTTTCTCATACCTAGAAGGATAAACGCTCTTCATTCTGTCAACCGTGTCATCCTAAACAAACACAGCAGCCCTCTGTACAAACTCACAAAGAGTGCATGAGTAAAGAAAAAAGTTGTTACTTTTTCTTTTTGACCAGTGGAACAATAGCACAGTGCCGTGACTGCCAATCAGAGATGTCTCATTCAAGTAAGATGGCAGCAACGCTGGTGTGAATAGTCAATTCTGATCAAGGTACATTATTTTCTGCATCGCGGGGGGCCTCTTTGTTTGACGGGGCTCTACGCAACCTGAGGATATGTGGGGGTTTGGCCTCAAACTCTGTGGGAGCACTCTCCTGGTCAAGATGGGTCTGCTTCTGTTCCACTTGGGCTGCTTCTTGGGCTGACTCTCATGGCTTTCCTCCATTGGGAATGAGGAATCGCACTGCTTCTTGGGCTGGCTCTCCTTGTCGCTTTCCTCCATTGGGAATGTGGACAACCTGGAGAGGATTTTGGAAGACAAAATACAGTACACAAGACAATATACCCACTCCTCAGCTTCTGTGAAGGTGAATAGTCCATAGGTACCAATAGATTGAGCAATACTGCATGTATGTTTGTTTGTTTTCTTTGTTTTTACGATTTTTTTTAATATACCGTTACCGTAATTGCCCTTTTGAACCCTGCGGCTTATACAAAGGTGCGGCTTATATATTTACAGCTAACGGCCACCAGGGGCGCTCTAGCGGGAAGCAGTAAGGACACCTGCGGCATATAGTCAGGTGCGGCCTATATATGTAAAGTGTAAACATGTGTTTTTTGTTCTGAATTTAGCTGGTGCGGCTTATATTCAGGTGCATCAATTACGGTATATTAGGGTGTACATGAAACTCTCCAGCCTCAAATGCATCCCATATGCTGGATCGTTTTAGGATGAAGCTATCGTGCTATTTCTATGTTGCATTAGTTTGACAATGGGGTTAGGGTCAGGTTTTTTGGTTAGGACCAATAGAGGTCCGTGGTCGCTTGAACTCTATCACCAGCATGAGCCAGAGTACATCTCGAGATTTTGTGTGTATTTAAACGATTTTATTTAGGGGCCCGGGTGTGCTCTGAACAAAACACTAGGATGAAAATTTCACATCACGACTGTGACCAAAGAAATCGCGATTCACGACACCATCGTGACAATCTACACCCAACATCCACTATACTAGGCATCCGCCCAAAAAACTGCCAATCTACAAGCCCACAACGCGTCGCAACGCGATACGCTGTGATGTCCCAGATCAGCCACCCCTTTGCAAAGACATCCGGCAGAGTGTGAAAAAAAGACAGCATCAAGTAAGTATCCCATAAGTACCTTTCACCAATAGAGGGCCCAAATGGCACCGGAGAATATGCAGCTCAGCAAATAAAAGGTGAATCGATCTAGCCTGGATCCAGCCTGTTTGCTCCGTTCCACATTTTGTATTGTCTCTACGCATCACAGAGACAATACAAAATGTGGAACGGAGCAAACAGGCTGGATCCAGGCTAGAATCGATCCCAGTGCATGACAGAGGACGACACCGCGACAGACTAAATCTCCACAACACAATCACCGTGTTCTCCATCACGTTAAACGATAATATCGCTTATCGTAGCATCCCTACAAAACACTGTAAAACAAATATATTCATTTGGCCTTGGTACATATATTCATAGGTACTGAATGCGACATGACCCGTCGTTCTGTACACATGTATGCCTGCAGGCATCGGTGTGTTCTGGATTAGCTCATCGACCATAGAGGACTGGGCAGTCACTTATATACGCGACTCTTGAGTTTTCAGGTCAGGGGTCCAAGGGTGAGTACCCGGAAATCCCTGGTGGGATATCTTGGACTCTTGGGCGGCATGCGGTAGACATGGACTGGTAGGGCCTTCAGCCTGGCATAAAGTTTAAAGACACCAATGAACCGTTCCAGAGCATCCGTATCGGAGGCAGTCAGAGAGATGTAGAAAGAGTGCCAATCTCACTTTGTGTAGTTTGCGGGTCAGGCGTGTGTGATGTGTGGATAGAATGGACTCCTGTGGGGTAAAGAAAGACATGAATGCACTGTTTGCTTATATTTGAAACGTCAAATGGTGTTGACCCCAATAAGAACTAGAACTGCACTCTGTCGAGGTTATATTAATTATTTTTAGTGTCCAAACATACCCAGAGATGGCTGTTCCCCTCACAAAGGTGAGGCAGACAGGTGGTGGATGTGCTCTAGCAGGGCGGTCGGCAGTTGACAGGATTGAATGAGGACTTCTTTGGGGAAAAGAAAGCCTTATTTGCGGGGCTTCCAGGAGAACTATATCGATGGGATCACCACTACGTTCTTCATCGTGCAGTATAGCAAACCAAATGCTCTGGAGAGCAAGTTGATAGGCATCTTCCCAAGTCAAATGGAACGTCGAACAAATGTTATGTCGCAATTTCGACACGTTCTGATATCATGTTCAGAACATGAGTCCAGCGTCACAAACCACTTCTGCATTAATTGAATGGAAACCTTTTCGGTTCACGTATGTGTTCGCATCCACTAATGGAGCCGTTATCTTGATGTGGGTCCCATCTATACAGCCAATCACCTCTGGAAAGTCTGCCATAGCATGGAACTTGTGTCTGGTGTCGTTAAAAAAAAAAAAATCTCTACACACGGTTGAATGTGAATTTGGATTGTATCACCAATTAAATTCTACATCCCCCCATTGCAAAGTAACGCAGTGCAACACATACTTGGAGACTCGGAGGAAGTGCACCATTCAAGTCGCTGTTGTGCTGTATGTCTGCCGCTAACATGTCAGTTATTTTCCTGATGCCGTCTGTCTTGAAACATTGTCCAGCATAGAAGTCAACATCGTCATAATATATGAACAAAAACAATAATTGAAAATACAATGGCCAGCCTCTGGCGACTACGGGGATGGGAGGGATGAACTTAAAGTAGTGGTGGGGGGGGGGGGGGGGGGGGGGGATTAAAACAATATGTAAACAAACCTACCACAAAGTCAGCTGTATACTGTTATTTTTTTTTTATTTTTTTTTTAGTTTTTTAGTTTTTACACACAAACACAAAAGACAGACATCTCACACAAAAATAGAAGAAAAAAAAATGGCCAGCCTCTGGCGACTTTGGGGGGAAGGAAGGGATGAACTTAAAATAGGGGAGGGGGGAGTGTAAAAATAAACCCAACATAAATTCAAACCCTAACTAACCCCCTCTGGCCTCATGAAGGGACGGTCCCTCTCGAGGTAGCTGTTGTCGTCCTCCCTTTCGTCCAGCATCTGAGGATCAACCTCAGATGGCGGCATCGGAGGTTGATCCTCAGATGCTCTGGGCTCCCCATCCATCTCTGGGACCTCTGGCCTGTTCCTCCGCCGGCGCTCAGGGAGCTCGCCCAGTTGGAACGGGATGTCGTCATCGAGCTTGAACAACACCCGTTCTCCCTGAGCTCCGGTCAGAGTCACAAGAGTCCAGGGACCCAGGATGTGGTATTCCTGTAGCTGCTTAATTGACAGGATGCCCTGGAGGGACAGCTGGTATGCCTCTTTATATTCAACCCATGTCCCCAGCATTTTCATGGCCACAATGCTTATGAGGCTCATGGTGTTGAGCAGCTTTTCCTGGACAGAGGGCTTGTTGTGGCTACGCCATCTGTCCGGGATCCGCCGCAGAGCCTCCTGGACCCAAGGCATGCCCCGCTCTTTGTAAAGGCTCAGCTTGTTCGCTGCCACAACCCCCTTTCGCTCCAGGTTGTCAAGGATTTGGTCTGGCCAGTTGACCACCTTGGTGATGTCCACCACGGGGCGGGTGTGGGCATCGTGTACGACCCACGTGCGTTCCCAGGAGACGTCCTGGCGCCGGGCTTTGTTCCAGAAACTGACTCCTGGGAACCACACAAGCTGGAGCTCCCGGAACCCCTCAAGCAGCAGGTGCTTGGGATCGCGCCTACTGGGTACCAGGAGCTCCAGCGCACGATCAAACACATTACCCGCCCCGTGGCGGAAGTGGTGGCGGTGGTCCATGACCAAGTCGATCACCCTCTGGTATGTGGCGGCGTTGACCAGGTCTATCGGGGTTGTGGCAGCGTCCTGCCACTCAGCCAGATTCTGCGGGTCGCCGGTTATGTCCCCCAGGAGCACCCTTACCAGTTCCTTGCCAAGGACATGGTCCGGGGCGTCGATGAAATCAATCACCCTGAAGCACCTCCGGACCATGTCCTTGACAAGGTCGGATCGGGTCCAGGTGATTGGGGGGTGGGAGGTCACGTCGGCAGCTGCTGCGTTCCAATTGGCCAGCGCCAGGAAGCCGCTGACCCTGGAAGAGCTGTTCGACCTTGAGGTGGATCAGCCCAGGGCTGCGCTCCAATCTACCTCCTCAGGGTCTCTCGGCTGCCCGTGGAAGAGCTCTTCCAGGGCCAGCTCCAGCTGGAAGGCCTCCCAGGAGGCGTGAAAGCCTCCGCGCTGGCCATTGGAACGCAGCAGCTCCTCCAACCTGCCCGCCATGTACTCCCCGAGCATCCTGCAGAGGGAGCTCAGCCCCTCGCCATTGCGGTTCCTCAGGGGGAGGATGAGGGGAACGTCCTCGATGAGCTGCTGCAGGCGCCCCACATCCAGCAGGGAAGTGGGGGTTAGGATGGAGGGGATGTCACCTCGTGTGAAGCGCAACACCCCCTCCAGCCTGGCGCAAAGCTGCACCCCCATCTTCCCTGCCGAGTCTATGAAATGGTTCGCATACTTGCGAGCCCGAGCGTACTGGCTCTTCCCCACCTCCGCATGGACGAGCCCCGTACCACAGACAACCGCCGTCACCGGGTGTTTGAAGAACGGCGCTTGATGGAGGTGTGGCCCATCCGTGTACAGTTGCACGAACGTCAACTGTGCCACACCTCCATCAGCTGCCGGAAACACCTCGGTGAGGCGGTTGCTCCAATCCGGGCCAGAGGTCGCAATGAGGTTACTCTGGTAATTGGCAGCCTCGTGCAGGGAGTAGGTGGTGAACACCCTGCCGAGACTGCCAACTACCCTGTGTATCCCATAGCGGGACCAAAGAAGGTCAACCGACCCATCGGTGTCCCTCAGGGACACAGCCGCGTGTACGGACACCGCCTCGACTAAGGCGGTGTCCACGACTATGTCCCCGAGGACAACCGGGGCCGGTGACTTCTGGCCAAACCGCGTCAGTGTGACCAGGATTTTCGTGCCCGGCCCCGTTTGGACGCTGGCGATGGCCCTGTCCAAAATGTCCAATACGAACCATTGGTCCTGCTGCAAGACGTTTAACTTGCTGGTGTCAGTCAAGTTATTTTTGAGGAGAGTAGGCCTCCTCCTCACAGACTGGAGTGGGAAAAGCACACGCTCTAGAGGTGGGATGTTCGCGAACGAATCGAGTCTTTTGAACGGCTCTTTGAAATGAACGATAGGATTCGGTTCACAGTAGGGAGCCGTTCCTTTCTAATGAACAGTGGTGGGAAAAGTACTCAGTTTCTTAACTTAAGTAAAAATATCAATACTGCAATCAGGTAGAGGTTTGTCATGTACTTGAGTAAAAGTAAAAAAGTATTGGTATCAAAATGTACTTAAAGTACCAATATTAGAACGTACTCATTATGCAGAATGTCCTGTGTAAATGTCCTGAGTAAAATGTAGAAAAATCATTTGAAAATAGCCGATCTACAAGCTCACAATGCAACTGTAGATTGTATTTTCAAATGGCAGGCATGTAGGCCTACCTATGTATGGCAGAAATAAATGTATATAGGGTTGAAGTTAATTATAATCAAAATCTACAAAGTAACTAATGAGCCAGTCTTTTGAACGGCTCTTTGAAAGGAAGGGATCCCAGAGATCCGGCTCACTTCAAAGAACCATAAATCCCATCTATACTTGCGAGTCAAAGAAGTACACGCCCATCCTGATCTACAAGCCTACAACGTGGCACGGGACAGACACAGTTTGGTCTTGGAGATCTTGTTCTGGGTGCGCTACATAGTCATACGACTAATCATAAATCAGGCAGCATGAGAAGAACGGAGCGGCACTTTAGCGCTGGAGAGAGAGGGGATGTCAGAGTTGGATGTACATGAAACGTGTCAATGTGAACTCATTATCATCAAAATAAGGACACACCTTCCATATTGAAGCTTTTTTTTCGTTGCGTGAGGCGGTGTTGTGTGTTGAGTCAGTGGATAACGTCATGTCTTTGTATGTGCGTGTGCGTGCGTGTTGCAAAGCACAGCTCTCAGAACAGCCCCCGTGGCATTTGTATTAATTATATTATTTATTATTGCTGTGTTCGAGCCCGACTCAATCGGGATAGAATCCTGGTCAGATAATCAAAAAAAAAAATGATCCTGTAGTGTTTAATTCTACCCGATTCAGTCGGACCCGATTATCGTGTAATGTATGGCCGGCTTTAGAGATACGTTATAACTAATTTGTGTGGTGTAACAGCTGCAATTTTAGTAATGCGTAACTCTTGACTTAACGCTTTCAATGCCACCTTTTCACCACTAGAGGGCGCCCAGTGGCCATAGAAAACACCCATCCACAAGCGCTGTAACAGCACAAGCCGTGCGCAGCCATGACAAGTTTCCTTTGTGTCATCAACAGGGACAGGATGAAGTTAGCTTGAAGTTAGCAATTGGCTACCAAGCATTTTAGAAGCCCTATTTTCGGCGATTTAGCCATGATTAAACCTTGCACACCTCATGGATATGCATGGAACAGAGAAAATGAGCTCTAAAGATCCTGGATTGCATTGGAGTGGATGGTAAATATCGGCGGCGCGACGCTCTCGCGGGCCGTGTAAACAGATGACGGCCGGCGGCACGGCTCGAAAAAAAAAAAAAAAATTAAAAGCCGAACTAGTTCGGGATAGGCACCCAGGACGGTCCAAATTATCCCGAACTAGTTCGGGATAGGCACTAAAGCAAGCCATTTACAGGTACATTACAACTAGAATACGTTTTAAAGTAGTGTGAAGTGGTGCAACCGGGCCTCAGGTGTGCATGATCTTACTGGTTTAAGCCAAGACCAACTCCCCAAAGCGAGCGGACGCGGCCACGTTCAGTCGCCAGAATCGGGTGGATGTCAACAAAGTCGCCCATGTCGCTGCTGTGCAGATCTCCGCTAGAGACCCACCATTCCACAGCGCCCAAGAGGCCGTCATCTCACGGTTGGAGTGAGATGACAAAGAAGAGAGAAGATTCTACGCTCTTCCTCGATCATCTCTTGTGTTCTGGGCTGCGGACTAGCGTGCGCCTAGTGCGGGCTGCTCTGCCGGTGCAAAAATATTTCGGCAGCCAATAGCGTTCCCCCCACTGCTAAATTCCGACTCCTCCCCCGAGCCTTGCGCCTGTGAGATTCTCCCCCACAATATTCGGCCGACAACCCCTCCTCCCCACCAAAACAATCAAAAGATATCAGACCAATGGGGGGAATTCGCTGCCGGGAGAAAGACCAGCCTCCCTTTGATCCCCGACCAATCGTTGCCGGGATTCCCACTGCAGACCCTGTCCACACTTATCCCACGTGCAGAAAGCTAAATGTTTGTTTTGGTACAGAGAGATTCATTCATTTCCTTGAGACCCGTGGATACTACAGCGATAAACAGGACAGGACTGGACGCAACACGATATTTGTGTACACTCGGACGACATGGTGAGTAGGCTTAGTTGGTTTAAACAAAAAAAAAAGTACATTTACCCATTGCATTGTGTTGTGATTTCGATTTACTGTAGCAACATGTATAGTGATTGCAGCATGGGGGTGGGTGAACCACCACGGAGAATTGTTTGTCGAGTTAAACTAGCATTAAACCAACAAATAACTACTGTACTGTATTAGGACATGACAAAACTTAAATGCTATGAAATTAATAGATTTTATTTTACTACTGTGCTTTGTTTTGTACACTCTGCCGGCCGCGGCATGTTGAGGATTAGTTTAAACATGTAATTTGATTTACAGTAGCCCTGTACGTGTTGATGCAACATGGGGGGTGGGGTGGACCACCCATTGTTTATTTTGTCAGTCAAGTTAAAATAGCATTAAACTAACGAATAACTACAGTACTGGATTAGGCCATTAAATTACTCGAATGCTATGAATACAGATTGTATTTTACTACTAGGGGCTTTTAAGCTGTGACATCATTTTGTAGGCAGAGGAGAACTCTGCCCCCAGAGCATTTTCTGTCCCTCGCTATTTCAACAGATCCGAGACAAAAATAACGACTAAAGTATAATTCTAACACTTTCCTTTCAACAACAAAGAGAAGAAAAATGTGTAAATAGTAAAAATAGTAAAAAGATTCATGGAAACTGGGGGCAGAAATTCTCCTCTGCCTACAAAATGATGTCATACTTAACAGCCCCTATTGAACTACATACGTGGTGGTTTGTTTGGTTGTTTGTCTCACGATAATGCCGAGTAGACTTTAGACTATAAAATCAGGGGCGTCATTTGGGCCTCCAGGGTGTTGCCATGGCAACACCCTAGCATTTCTGAGTATTTAGGGAAAAAAGTAAGTCTCTAGACCATTCCTGTCAAGAGTTATGATTTTTTAAAGAATTAACCAACTGCTCACTGAGTCTAGGTTTCACACAGAGACCAGGTTGCGACAATTGAGTTGATTGATTGGAATGTTAAGTGATGAGCTCTCTCTTTCTTGTCTCTCTCTCTGGTTGTCTGGCTATGCATATACCTGTACATACCTGCAATATCCGAACTGTACTCTCAAATATTACATATCAGGCTTGAAAATTAATGATGTTAAGAACATTTTGAAAAATAATAATTAAAAAGGGGTTTAAAATGTAAAAATATAAATTTTAAGTATTAATAGGCTATTCACTGATATTCCCTTATTGTTATTAAAATAATTATTGTCCTGCATCAAACAAAATGTTTTGTAGCCATTTAGAAATATAGCAGAGTTTATCAAATGGTTTATTCTTATTGGCACTTATTAAACAAATATCTCAGCAATATTACTTGCTGCAACTGTGATACCAATAATGAAAGGGCAAATGTCAAACTAAGCCTATGGTAAATAGTAACTATACAGGTATCTGCATCTCCTTGTTAGACTGTTGTGTGGGGAATAAACACCCGAAACTGAAATAAAAAACACCCAAAACCGGATAAAACCCGACATTTTTCACGTGCATGGACAAACTCCATTCCTTGCAACACCCTAATATTGGTCAAATTACGCCCCTGTATAAAATGCAGCTCTGTTTGCTATAGCATATCTGTAAGTATAGCATACATCTTACATGTGTCATGTATAGGGTTGGGACCCGAAACCGGTTCTTTTTAGGACCCGGTTCCATGATAGCGGGTCCAGAACCGGGTCAATCATTTTTGCCGGTCCGATTCTCTTAACGGGTCTCATCACCGCATCGCGGTAAAAGAAAAACACTAGCGATTAGCGAATCGCAAAGGCCGCGATTTTCTGCAAAGTAGACTTCCCAAGCAATATGGAGACGTTTTAATTTTTGAAATCCCTTCATAATTGACTGTGCAATGATCAAATCAGACCGTGGTGTCTGTCCTTAAATCCTTGTGCATTGCCATTTGTCCTAAGCTGAAAGTGAAAGTAACTTCTGTGCAACGGTGGCTCCCCCTCCTCGTCCCCCGCACACATGTGAAGTGAAACCTTTGGTGTGTGTCTTAAAGTGCTTTTTTTAGCCTTGATGAAACAAGGCAGCGACATACAGTACTTTCTTCCTTGACAATAATGAGAGGCAGACAATACCATTACTGACATTTTGCTGAATATAAAAACGTTTTATATTGCTAATAAGCAAAGTAAAAGGGAATCTTTTGGACACTTTATGGGTCTGTAACTCAGTGAATAAATGGAACCAAATGGACCTGTTCCATTTTTACTCTAATATTTTAACATTTAATATAAATTGGGGTCCCAGTGATATAAATATAATTAAATGGGTATCTGTAGCCTAGTGTATTTAGAAATCCTAGTTCTAAGTTCAAACTAAGCCATATTGTAAAATAAATATAAGAAATAGGCAAACATTTTGAAAATAGCCGATCTACAAGCTCACAGCGCTCAAACACATTTTATTGAGGACTCATAAAACTTTTCTGGGACCCGGGACCCATTACATTGAAAACCTATTAACATCACTGCTAACTACTGTTTGAACGCCCATTAGGCTTATGTAAACAACTACTGTTAAATGGTCTCAATCGTTCATGTTTTATTTAGGAAAAAAAATCATAAAAAAAAACCATGTTGGACTCATGCATACAGCCAGACTACCTAACCGAACAGTGTTCAAGCCAAGTGAAATGGGTGCAGTAATTTAATAAAGCTGATTTTCCATGGTTTAAGTTGTGTGTATTATGTAATTGTATAATGGATGATAGAAAATATGAAAAAATATATATATTGGAACCGTTAAGAGAACCGTTAGGAACCGGAATCGTTAAGAGGGAATCGCTAAGGACTCGGAATCGTTAAAATCCTAACGAGTCCCAACCCTAGTCATGTATCTGCTATTTATTTAGTTTATAACCAATTTCATGACTTGAATTTGCCTTATTGCCGTCAGAAGTGGCTTTTGTGGGCCTGTAGTTGTAGACTTGTTTTGGCTTGGGGAGGGGAAAGGGGGCATCCATGACTTTATTTATTTTCCACTCCATCAACAATAGTTGTAGCTGTCCCAGCAATGATGGGTGGCTAGGTAATTTATTTGATTTATTGCAAATGCTTATTTGCATTGCCATTTATTGTTTAACTGGTCATTGCATTGTTTGTTGGAGTATTATTTGTAAATTCATTATGGCTAAAAATATGTATATGTGTATGTTTTCACAGTTTTTACCTTGTCTACACATTGGTGCAAAATAAAAAGCCATTGTGAGATATGAGTTTGGAGCCCAAGTTATTCTGCCTGGAGAAGCTGGTTTAGGAGCAGTTATAATAGTCTCCAATTATACACTGTCTGAAAGTATAGAATTTTTTTCTTTGTCTGGAATTTGCCATGTTGGAGTCACAACCTTAAACAATACAATGCCTTTGGCTTCAGTGACCACTACAACACATTTAAGAAAGGCCCACTAGGAATAAAGAGGGCTGGATTCCACAAGGTAACTAGTTCAATACTAAAAGGGGTGTGTGTGTGTTTGTGAGTGTGTTTGTCAGTGAGTGTACTAATGTGTATTTGTATCTGCTCTTGTCATGGACAGCCAGCCACAACAAGTGTTGCTGCGGTGCCTGCGGCGGTGAGTCCACAGGTGCCAGTCACAGGACAGCAGGCCGCAGCTGGAGGCCAGCGGCTGCTGACTTCAATGGTAGGTAACACACTGAATGTTTGGCATTTGTTCACACTGAATGATGGTTTAATAGTATAGTCCTCTGATGCCTTTTGCTTTATTGCGTTTCAGTTTGAAAGACCACAATCTTCTACTGGTCATGGTACTGTAGAGCCAAATACCAGCACAGCCAGAAGATTAACCGAGGTAAATTGAGATCAAATGGCAACCGTTTCCACTACAATTCCCACATGAACCCCACACAACTGTCACGAATGTTCATTTTATCTACACGTTTTGTTCCAACTGAATGCTTTACATTACAGACCATTGAATCCAGTACTGTCACTAGGCCTACAGTCAGTGAAGTCAGTCCGACTGCCACTGGTGTCAGTTCTGCAGTTTTTCCTACATTAAGGTTGTGTTGTAAATGTTATTAATCTTAACAAATATGAATATCTTTGCCCCACTTTTACAGGCTCTGGACACCGAGTCTTCAGTGCCTCCCGTAGCAACTCCAGAACCCCAGACAGTTGCTCATTCTTCAGTGACTGTCCCCAGTCCTGTAGCAACTGCTCCTGTGCTGGTAAGGAATTTGAACATTTCCTAATGTGTGGAGTGCATCAACGTTGTCTTTTACAATTGCAAAGTGTGTTCATGCATTGTTTTTGTCATTGGACTGCAGGCACTGCAAGACCTAAACTGTGTAGGCAGTGGGCAGAGGGTTTGCCACCAGAAGATCATTCCTGGATCTCAAAGGCCTTGTTAACGGAGGGACCAAAAGGAGTCACTTTAAGGGATGGCTACCCAACACAGCTGTGGTACTACCCACCACAGCCAAGACAATCAGGCCAGCCTCCTACTCCAGACAATTTCTTCGCACATATGCTGCTTTGCTGGATGCCCTACAAGTTGTGGAAGCCGAAATTGCACTGCACCAATGACTGCAGAGACGATAAAGGCGTGCAAATCCAGCTTACGGGAGGAGGCCTCAACAAGACGGCACGACGTGTTCTGGATATCGACCAGTATTATTACATGGTGGGGGAGACTCTGAAATACTCCAAATGCAATGCCAGCTATGTGTCTTGGAATGAGGCTATCCTCCAACAACTGCACGAGTCTCACAGAGCAGAGTTCCGGGTCATCTGCACACAAAAGTGAGTAGTCTCTTTTCCGCCTCCAACTCGTAAATTATGTAAAATATTTGTACTGATGTATCTTGTCTATGACCACCAGGTATGCGTGTGACATCTGGGTGATCCGACTGCTTCGGGAGAGGGGTCTGGGTAACAGCCCAACACGGGTCTTGAAGCAGCTGCACAAGAGTCATTCGGAGGAGTGGCTGCATCGCGTTGCGAAGTACACTGCAGCGTGTGTGCGCTTCAAGAAGGAGAGCTTAGTGACCGCTGCAATCCAAGAGCCTCCAGCGTGTCCTCCGGTGCCTGTGTCGACCAAGTGGCTCATGTCCGTTTACTGCCAGGATGTTTTGACGAGGCTGGGGGAGATTGAGGCCAGAATAACCTCCACATTTGGCACATTTCTAAAACTGGACTCGACCAAAAAGGTTAAGAATCCTTTTATTTTATTTTGTCCTGTCTCTTTTCAAAATGTGTTGCTGATGTACACTATGTGGATTGGTCAAGATTTATCTTAACAGGGAGGTACTCCTTTTTGTGTTTTTCAGATCACAAAGAAGCTGTCAGGACATGCCAAGGCAACAGCGGACTGGCTCACCTCTGTATCCAACGAGTATGGCGAGATACTCATCAGTGTCCTGACTGCAAATGAGGGAAGCGGCCTGGACAACATGGCACAAGGACTGGTGAAGAGGTACCAGCAGGCCGGTGTGGACCCCCCTGAAGTGTTGTATGTGGACTGTGGCTGCTGTACAGAGCAGTCAGAGGAGACCAAGCTGCAGATCCGATTTGCCGGGTGGCCAGACCTTCTGGTACGGCTGGATATATGGCACTTCATGCGCCGCATGGCTGTCCCATGCACCACGGATGCCCACCAGCTTTACCCACTCTTTATGTCACGCCTGTCGGCGTGCATATTTGAGTGGGATCCGGTTGATCTGGCGTTGTTGCGCAAAGCCAAGAAGGAGGTCCTTAAATCCCAGGGTGTGTCTCCCCTTACCGATGCCATTGTGGACAGGCACCTGTCCAGGAAGGAGCTGGCTCTCCATTGCCGGAGGAAGACCCGTGGTGTGGAGAAAACCACTAAGATGATAGAAAACATGCAGTCGACTCCCTTGGCGTTCCTCTGTTTGACAGGGAGAGGATGGAGCGCACCTGGCAGGTCCAGAAAAAGCACATCAAGAGCCTACAGGACCCCCCAGAGGACCCCCAGAGGACCCCTCTATACACCAAAACGGGAGAGCTCACAAGAGGAGGAGCGCGGCTACCCACCTACAGATGTGCCAGAGGTTCTACATCAATTGAATCTTTCCATCTACATGTGAACCGATTCATACCAGGTTTGTCTGATTTTTTTTTTTTACTTTTTCTTTTATATTGAACACTTAGGTGTACTGTAGTGATGCAGAGATGTGAAAAAATACATTTTACTTTGGCTCAGAATGCAAGAATTTACTGACACCACCCCCCCCCCCCCCCCCCCACACACACACTTTACCTACAGCCACATCTGCAATGACCTCGGATGCATCCACTTCTTCCCCTGAAGCTGAAGATGATGATATGGTAAGTGTAATCAACTTTAGAATATTGTTGCCGTCGGCCAGAAACCCTGTATCCATGTCAATTTTTTCCTACTTCATCATACACAACTGTGAAAATGGCAAATATACAAGCTCACAACGCCTCACCATGCGAGGTGTTGTGAGCTTGTAGATCTGCTATTTTCACCTGACAGTGAAGGTGTGTATATAGAAGGTAGCCACTCACAGCCACTTTAGCAATCACTGTTTTTGATTACCAGTGCACGTTAAATCCACAAAACTGTCATTAATGGTCAATGAGAGTTTTATTTTAATCCCCCCCCCTTTTTTTTAATAGGCGGTTGTTGCAGATGCCCATGGAATCCAGGCTGTGGACCAACTTGCGGGGTACCTGGTGGGACTTGGGAGTCAGACTCAGACCCCCCTGCATCTCACTCCTCAGCAGGAGACGGACATAATTGACCTGTGGAAGAAACTCGATGACTTTGTCAAGCGCAGGGTGCCGTATGCAGCAAGGGAGCAGACAAAAGCGAGCGGAAGATACAGAAGGAAAAAATCAACCGTGCCTAATGTGGAGATCACCACCCGCTCTGTGCTAGGCCCTGGTGGAGGCCCTGCCCAGAAACCTGAATGCTGTCGGCTGGTGGAGGACATCATAAATCGTCTCTGCTTTCTCCACACAAGCCCAGTGAGGACAACAACGTGACTACCTCACGGTGGGCTGTAATACTGGGAGTGTATCGCAACATTAGGCACATGGTCGTGTCCAACCAAAGGGTGATGGCTGAGACGGAGTTGCAGTTGGTGGATCTGAACCAGTGCACCATTAAAAACTGGTACAATGCAAAGGCGAAGAAGCAGGAAACTGCAGTGTTGCTTCAAGTTACTGCATCTGCATTACCTCCGGCGATCTCTGTGTCAAGTGAGCCTCTGCGGGAGGCGAGAGTGCTCCCTGTTACACAACCGAGGCCAGTGCTACCGGAGCATCGGTACCATCTGCCAGAGGACACAGCAGGTCAGGCGAACCGGAGAACTCGGCACCCACGTCCCATCCAGCCAAAGGGGCTACTGCCAAAGAGGTTGTATGCCCCTGGACCAACGCCCCAGGTTGTCGCACCAGGACCAGTGGCTACCCAGGTTGTCACCTCAGGACTGTTGGCGCCCCAGTTTGTCGCTCCTGGACCGGTGGCGCCTCAGGGACTCACAGTGTTTGTGCCTCAGCTCATCACACCCAGAGTCATCGTGGCACCTCAGATGATCCCACCACCCAGAGTCATCGTGGCGCCTCAGATCCTCGCCCCAACAGGACCATCTTTAGGTGTACCAGTGGTTTCCGTGCCAGTCGTACAGGGCACTGACACACAAACTGCTGCACCTGCCGCTGTTCCAAAGAGGCCATATAAGCGTACCGTGCCAGGCAACAGATGTAAAAAGTGTGGTCAGTTCCGCACTACTGACACTGGGCACAGCTCGTACCGGGGAACATTGTATTGCCCAGAGACAGAGACACTATCCAGAGATGAGTGGTTGGCGGAAATGAGGGCAAAACAAGGCAAACTAGAAGCAGTGCTCTTCCGAGCACAGGTCTCCACCAGGCCACACAAATCGGCCTGTTATAGCGCCACCATGAGGTTGATTTAAAAAATGTGGGGCAGAGGTTCTGAATTAGCATCCAGGGAGTGTGTGTGCTCAGTTTGGCAGCGATCGGGCCAACGGCGCCGGAGATTAGCTGGTAACAACCAGGCCACACAAATCGGCCTGTTATAGCGCCACCATGAGGCTGATTTGAAAAATGTGGGGCAGAGGTTCTAGATTGGCATCCAGGGAGTGTGTGTGCTCAGTTTGGCAGCGATCGGGCCAACGGTGACTGAGATTAGCTGTTCACAAACTGCGAGGACGCACGCACGGACGGACGCACGGACGGACGCACGGACGGACGGACGGACGGACGGAGGGGAAAACATACTCTCCCTCAGCCTTCGGCTGGTGGAGACAATAAGTGTCCCCTATTCCACACAAAAACGGTTCATATTCTGGGGTGAACATTCTGTGAAAATGGCAGATCTAAAAGCTCACAATGTGCTATTTTATAGGGTTAGGTCTATGTATATGTTGTGCCATTATCTTTTTTTGAGTGTGTTGTTTTTTGCACTTTGTTTACAATACCCTGAGTGCAGTTTAGTAATATGTTGTGCTATTTTCTTTTTTACACTTTGTTTACAATACACTGACTGCAGTTTGTACATCTAGTATAGAGCCCTGGGGAGACCACCGCTGCTATGTATAGACTTGACACTGTTGTAGAAGTGCTGTTTTCAGAGTAACTTTTTTATCTTTTTTTATTCTAATGTTATTACAGTATTCTTGTATACATTTTACTGCTTGCACCTTGAAGTCTTGATTGTATTTTGCCACAGGTTTGTGCAATAATGACTGTAAAGTTTGAACTTTGCAGTTAGAGTGTAACTTAATTTTATTCATTCAGTGTTATTCATGTCCGTTATTGTTTACATTTCACTGCTTGAGTTGCACCTGAAGTCTTGATTGTGTTTTCCCTAATACAATACAAAACAAATCTTTGACATGTTTCTCTTCTTCTTTTCTACTGATGCCTGTAATAAAGGCATGATGGTGATTCATAACCATAACATACATTGTTCTTGTGACACTTCAATAAGTTCAAGTAGCAGATTCAATTTAATGCAATCTTTATTAGCAGTCTCTGGTCCATAGAAATAGCTTACATAAAATAATAGAATTAATCAACTAGTGAAACACTAGCTTGGCATTGATAGGCCTATTATCAAGCCAGGCCATTGTTATTCAGAAAGGGAAAAATAGCCAACCAAGCACACATTAAAAACCACTGGTAAAAAATTCTGGGTTCTTGTACAGTTTTAGCTGATGTAGGCTAGCATTGCTGTTTCTGTCAGATCAATTGATTTATAGATTGTTATTAAGTGCTTGTTATCGCTCTCCTGCATTCACTGCAGCAAACAGCAAAATAGGTTAATATGGCGTTATATGTACTGTATCGATGTATTTGGCAAATAAGCGTACACTTGAATAGATTAATGACAAGTTTTAACTTGAATGAATGAAAGGCTCTTGTTTTTTGACTTCCCCATTGCGACTCTATCCAAATAAGGGCATCTATGTCACTATGACACTCCCCTATTGCATCAGTTTCAGGAAGTATAGGGCAAAAAAGGGCCGGCAGTTCGAATCCTGTCTGTCGCACATCCAAAACACCAAAGGTGACTAAATCGTACAGACATCAAACAGAAATGGCTACAGAATGGCTTTAAATAGCTGTATGTTTCTTTTCACTCTCTCTTTCCCTCTTTTTCCTCTCTCTTTCTCTCCTTTTCTCTCTCTTTCTCTCTCCCCTCTCTCTCCCCTCTCTCTTTCTCCCCCCCCCCCGCCTAGTTGGCACAGTGGCCCCCAGCTTTTCCACAGTCCCGTCTCCATCGCGCCGCTCAAACTGAACACGAACACTAACAGGCCCGTCTTCATCGTGCTGCTCGTACCGAACATAAACAGTGAACTTACGTTCGCGGTTGGAGTGTGCCCGCAGCCCCGCACTCCAGATGGCACTGGCATCCCTGCCTGCTTGTATGCCTGCAGTGGTACAGTCTCGCCTTTGACAGTTACCCAAGCACTCCTGCTTAAAGCACAGAACGAGTTGATCTGTAACTGTGGGCACGTGTAGCCCTGATGCATGTCTCTAGTAGTGCTCTAACAGGTCAGAGAAGGGACCGATCCTTTCTCCGCACTAAGTCATCTGTAAGGACGGAGCTCAATCACCTGATTGAGGTTTGTCTCCGAGAGAATTTTTGGTGAGAATTATTTACGATTATCTTTGCTGATAAGAATGCAGACAAGAACGCTGTCTTGAGTGACAGCCACTTCAAGCTCACCAACACAATAGGTTTAAATAGGGCTTGTTGCAGAGTCTCCAGGATCAGCCCCAGGCCCCAGGGTGGAACTGGCGGGGCCTTAACTCGAGCCCTGAGACTCCAGGCGCCCTTCAGGAAGAGTGCCACCAGGTTACTACAGTCCACAGAAAGAGTGGGGACCGATCCCTAAGGGTTGAGAAATCCTTCTCCGATCCAACTGGTCCTGCAAGGAAAGCAGGTTCACCCGTGACCCACACAGGAGTGGGTCTGTCTGGTTCTCTTCTCCCCTCAACTCAACTCAACTCACAGTTCCCTACAGACCAGCAGTGGGATGTCCGAAAACCAAATCCTGTGAGGCCAGAGAGGGACTATCAACAGAAACAGAACTTCCTTCTCCCACACTCTCTGTACGAGGGGAGGGCATATAGTAGGCCTTGAGGCCAACTACGGGCCAAGGCGTCCGTCCCGAGGGGAGGGCTGTCCCTCCCTATCCACAACACCCATCACCTGAGGGCTCCCTGCAATATCATAGAAGCCCTGGTGGACTTGTCGCACCTCCTCCCTAGTGGTGGGCAGCCGGCTATGATGTTGTGCATGTTGTTGCAGTAGGATCGGTGTCGCGGCTGCCAACACACCGTGACAGCCTTTTCTCCTCCATGTCCACTTTCCTCCTCTGCAAGATGACCATTTCACTTAAAAGCTGATTTGTGCGGACCAGGTGACCATTGATGTTTCTCAGGTGACCATTGATGTTTCTCAGCTCCCGCAGCCTCTCCTCATCAGTGGCAACTAGGGCCTCAGAACAGGTGCAGGGCACCACCATTGGTGGCCATTGGTGGTGCCCTGCACCACCAATGGTGGTAGCCCGCCCCCGCATGGGTCGGCCTGCTCGATTCCGGCCACGGCCTATTGTGAGTCTTGGTGGGGTGTCACTGATGGTGGAGCCTGGTAATGCTGGTGGTGGTGCCGCTTCCATGGAGCCTGATGGTGGTGCCACTGCTCCAGTGGGGGCCCTGGAGCCTTGTGCAGGAGGGAAGAGACCCTCCCCCCACGACAAGTCTATACCCCCTTCCACTGCTACCTTGCTCAGGATTGAGAGGACCTTCTCCTCATCTGGGGTGAGGGTAGTTTTTGTGGCTGGACCACCACCAGTGGCCCTGGCTTCTTTTCTTATTTCGGATCTTTTACATTTGGGGGGGGGGGGGGTCACATCATTAGACACACGCTTCCTGGGGAGCCTTTTTCCCGATCCAACAGATATACGAGGAACTGTAAGTTCAAAATAATGGCGTGAAATTCCTCCGATTCTATGGTTAGGATGGCCTCCTGCTCTTCATCCTCTTCCTCCCAAGCAGGAGGAGGAAGAGGGCTGGGGGGAGGCTCCACATAATACACTGGAGAATCAGATAAGGATGTCGGAGTTGAAGGCTCCAGCTCCTTTTTTTTTTTACATCGCAACACCAGTCCTGCTACTTCTTGCGAACGGATGTGTAGTCCCGCAGGCAGGGACTGGAGGGGGCCATTTACTGGGTAATGGATTTCCAGAGGTTGGACTTCCTCCCAGGTCATTGGTGATGTTGGTGCTTGCTGGACCTCCTCTAGCAGGATTCCCAGCACTTATCTCGTAAAGGAGGGACTCCTCTTCCTTGGCTCCTTTTCGGCTGCCAGATCCTCTCCTGTAGGCCTACAATTTAGACATTAATAATCATATAGGCCAGGAGCAGCCTTTTCTCCTCCATGTCCACCTTCCTCTTCTGCAAGATTACTATTTCACTTAAAAGCTGATTTGTGCGGACCAGGTGACCATTGATGTTTCTCAGGTGACCATTGACGTTTCTCAGCTCCTGCAGCCTCTCCTCATCAGTGGCCATTGATGTTTTTCAGGTGACCATTGAGAGGACCTTCTCCTCATCAGGGGTGAGGTCTTGCAGCTCCTCTCTCGTAAAGGAGGGACTCCTCTTCCTTGGCTCCTTTCTGCTGCCAGATCCTCTCCTGTAGGCCTACAATGTAGGCATTAATAATCATAATAGGACCCACACCTCAGGGAGTTTGTCCCAGTACATTTTGCACATACATGCAATTTTGTCTCTACATCTTACCCATTACAACTAGGAGCAGTGAGCAGCCATTGGTCACTGGCTATTGGCACCATTGGAGGCTCCACGACAACTGCTGGCTCTGGTAAGCCCCTCTCTATCTCACAGATTGCAGTGTCTTGCCTGGCTCACTCTCAGTGGCCCCTGGCATGCCACTCTCATTCTCCATATCCTCTCTTTCCCTTCTCTGCCTTGCCTCACTTTCTCCCTCCGTGTCTGGAATGATGACATGGCATTGTTAGTGTTACAGGGGGAGTAGACAGTCTCTGAAAATTGAAATATTAACTACATTATGACTTGACACATATTCATACTAAAGTTCATTTTAACATGTGTGGTCGCCAGTCGCTACATGGACAGGAGGAGATGGTTCAGGGTTGCCTCTTTGCATCGGGGGCTTCCTCCTCTTGGGCACAGGGCGGTACGTGAAGAGGGTAGGCACAGCATCCTCTTTTAATTTTAGTTTTCCTCTTGTGTGTGTGTGAACGCTTTTCTGTCAAAATGTGACTGCAGAATTACTTATGAGTTTAATTTCCACACACTCCAGACTCCGTACATGAGATTGTTAAAGAGCAGTACAGAACATTGAACCTTGATTCACAATTGAAATATCTAAATGTGGAGTAGACTACACAAAGTTTAAGCTGGTCGAACTTTGTTTTTATTGTTATTATTTTGTGCATTCTCTCTCTCTCTCTCTCTCTCTCTCTCTCTCTCTCTCTCTCTCTCTCCCCCCACAACACAACACACTGGTCCACAACACACTTGCCAGTACAACACACAAGCTGTAGTGCCAATCTAACGCAGAGATATATTGTCAGGGCTGTTGTATTTAGTTAGGAAGTTAGGAACCAAATGGACCCTCATCATGGGTATGTATGTGCATGTTCAAATGGGAGTCTATGGGACCATTTAATAGTTCTCTCTGAGTTACACCCATGATGAGGGTTGAGGTTTCATTTGGTTCCTATCATTTGGTTCCTAACTAATTGTAGTCCCCATAGTTATTACAGCCAAGAAAGATAGCACAACATCCCTACAAATTACTCAGCTCTGTTAGCATCTGGTGATGTTAAAGGAGTAGTTCACCCCCCAAATGACTTTCTTTCCATTGATTACTCACACCTAAACCTAAACCTAACCCTAACCCTAAACCTTACCCTAAACCTAACCCTAACCCCTAACCCTAAACCTAACCCTAAACCTTAGCCTAAACCTAACCCTAACACCTAACCCTAAACCTAAACCTTACCCTAAACCTAACCCTAACCCCTAACCCTAAACCTAACCCTAACCCTAAACCTAACCTCAGTAAAACTATGCCTAAACCTAACCCTAATCCTAACCCTAACCTCAGTCAAATTATTCCTAGTTCCCCGAAGGAGGCGGCGCCTGCTCCACATTGTGCACAAAAACGAGCGCTCCTGTTCTCAATCTAACTGAATCTCAAACTTACTGTGACATATATGACATATATATATATATATATATATATATATATATATATATATATATATATATATATATATATATATATATGGGCATACATCGTATGTTAATTAGTAAAGTCATTAAGCCAAGCAGGGTCTTGGCGAGTTAGGGCCTGGGTTTGATGCCTGGGGATCTCCATATATGGGCATAAGGGCATATATGGGCATAAGGGGGTACCCTAACAGGGCATCATCTGGGAATGCCCATGCTGTATATGGACATTTTATTTATTTTATCCTTTATATATATTAGGGCTGTCCCCGACTAAGGATTTGTATAGTCTTCTATGATTTTTTGATGATTTGTTGATCGAATGGTAGTCCAATGGCCTTGTTTTTTTTCTTTGCTTTTTTTTTTTTACTTTTACAATGGCTTACACACAACAGAAGTGAAACACTCATTTAAATAGCATCTTCTTGACTTGACGTTCTTGTTTTAATAGATAACTCATTCATTATTTAAGCCAAGGTTTATTATCATGGCCTTATAAGAATAGTCAGAATAATACAGCAATAACAACAACAAAATAATATCTCTAAAATAAATACAGTAACAAAATAATATAAGGCTAATTAAATAACAAAATACTAAAATAAGTAGGCTTATAGCAGGTGTAAAGTTTATTCACTTAGCTTTTTAAAGAAAACCAACCCTTCGCGTCACACCAAAAGCTAAAGCCCCGGACGCCGATGTCTGTGTAACACCCATGTAACTAGGCGATGCGGTCAGCCAGTCACAGATTTCTGAAGGCTCTGCCCGACACCAATATCTGTGTAACATCCATGCATGTATCAGTCCACGAGACGCTGCGCTGACAGAGAGACAACAGCAATTGAATTTTCCAAAACAGACCCTGTCACTCGTCGGGGAGAAAGAGAAAAGAAGACCTTAAAACACAACTCTAGTGCTGTTACGTGTTGATGGCATAGGTTTATTTGCCGATCTGCAAGCTCAAAACCTGAGCGTCCGCGTCGCTTTTGACTGTTTAATAAGAAAGGGAGTATGGACATTCCCCTTACAAGGAATAGAGATGATTTTGATCGACCTCTTTGTTATACCACAAAACATCAATTATTTATTACATTTAGAGGCCCTCAGTTGTGGAGCTCTCTAGATACATCACTTAAGTCATCTCTATCCTTGTCAATATTTAAGAAACGTATGAAACAATATCTTATTTCTTTACTGTAAGTCCACATGATTTTATCTACTGATGTGTTATCTCACCAAATGTGTTTTTTGTTTTTGTTTTTGTCTTTTTCTGTTTTTTGTGGAGTTTCTGTGTTTTTACTTCTTTATTGCACAGCTGCTCTGACATAACTTGTATATTGTATTTGTTCCTAGTGAACTTGTATTTGTTAAATGAATGACCTCTTTCATTAAGGAAAGGATTCTAAATAATTTTGGCTTCTTCCTCTCCTTGCACAGTATTTTGTATCCTCAATATGTATTGTTCTATTTTTTATAATGTGCTAATAAACTAAACTAAACTAAACTAGACATAATTAAGGGACTTAAGCCAACTTACTTTTATCAAGTGATCTGACATCAGCAGTTGCTCGTTGTGGAGTGGTAGGTCATAGTCAGATTGCAGATCCTGCATCTTATTTTATAGTTTTGTCATCTACTTGTTCAAAGTGTTTCCACACTTGAGATCTGTTGTTGCGAAATTTTGCATGCACATCACAAGTGGCGAAACATTTCGTATTTAAAACAAATCAAAAGGGGTCGTGGCCTAATGGCTCAACAAAGCCCCCTACAAAATTTCAACGCAACAGCTCCACTATAGTGGGGCTGTTTCACCCACAAGTACGAAAATTGGTACACACCTGCATCATGTCCGGACTCACAAAAAAGTCTCTTGGCGCCATGTCCAAAAGCAAACAGGAAGTGAGCCATTTTGACTAATTTGTGGCGTTTTGGCGTAATTTTGGCCGTTTTCACGCGTCACACTTTAACAAACTACTTCTAGGGGGTTAATCGGATCAACTTCAAATTCGCTCGGCATACAAAAGACACCTTAACTTCCTTCGCCAAACAGGAAATACCTCCTCTTCTGATTGGTCGATACTTGATTGTTCCTCTTTTTGGCTATATCCCATCAACCATTTGTCGTAGAAACTTGTGGGTGGCGTCATTTGACTTGATTAAGAGTCTTTCACCTTAATTGGTTTAACTTAGCCCCACCCCCTCTTCTGATTGGCCGAAACTTTATTTGGGTTTATCTCATCAACCGTTTGTCGTACAGACTTGTGGGTGGAGTCATTTGACTTGTTTCAGAGTCCTTCAGCTTAATTGGTTTAACTTAGCCCCGCCCCCTCTTCTGATTGGCCTAAACTTTATTTGGGTTTATCTCATCAACCGTTTGTCGTACAGACTTGTGGGGGGAGTCATTGGGCTTGTTTTAGAGTCCTTCGGCTTAATTGGTTTAACTTAGCCCTGCCCCCTCTTCTGATTGGCCGAAACTTGACATGGGTTTATCTCATCAACTGTTTGTCATACAGACTTGTGGGGAGAGTCATTGGGCTTGTTTTACAGTCCTTCAGCTTAATTGGTTTAACTTAGCCCCGCCCCCTCTTCTGATTGGCCGAAACTTGACTTGGGTTTATCTCATCAACCAAGTCATTGGGCTTGTTTTAGAGTCCTTCAGCTTAATTGGTTTCTTCTGATTGGCCGAAACTTTATTTGGCTTTATCTTGTCAACCGTTTGTCATAGACACTTGATGCCGGTGATGTCGGTGATGTCGGTGATGCCATTTGACTTGTTTCAAAGTCCTTCAGCTTAATTGGTTTAACTTAGCCCCGCCCCCTCTTCTGATTGGCCGAAACTTTATTTGGCTATAACTTGTCAACCGTTTGTCATACAGACTTGTGGGTGTTGTCATTTGACTTGTTTCCTTGTCCATAATTAGTTGGTGTAATTTAGCCCCGCCCCCTCTTCTTCTTCTAAGTCCTCGTGGCACCACGACCCATGATGGACTTCTTAGTGTTTTTCTCCGGTTTCAAAAGCATTATATAACACTTTGGTCCAAACAGCACCACCAAAAGGCCCAAACTAGATACTAAAATAGCAAATACCTCCACTACATCTGCATATTTCCCAGGGGAGCTGATATATGCTGGGATGAAGGCTATCCACACGGCGCAGAAGATCAACATGCTGAAAGTGATTAACTTGGCTTCGTTGAAGTTGTCGGGAAGATTCCTTGCCATGAATGCCAGGACGAAACTGAGAAGTGCCAGTAAACCAATATAACCCAGTAACACTGCAAAACCAACAGTTGATCCCACATCACACTCATAGACTATCTTATCTCTGAGGTATTGTGTGTTTTTATGAGGGGTTGGTGTGGCAGAAACAAGCCAGGAAGTGCAGATTATTACTTGAATGGAAGTAAGAGCCAGGACGGTTCCTCTCTGCTGCGCAGCACCGAACAACTTCATAATGTCTGCTCCTCCAGGCTTGGAGGCCTTGAACACGGCCAACACCACCATAGTCTTTACCAGGATACAAGACACACAGAGTACAAACGTGATCCCAAACACTGCATGTCTCAGCTGACAAGTCCAGAGTCTGGGACGTCCAATGAACAGAAGAGAACACAGGAAACACAGATGGAGCGAGAGCAACAGCTGGAAGCTGAGTTCTGAGTTGTTGGCGCGCACCATGGGCGTGTCTCGAAGATAGACGAAGATTCCCAGGACGACGGTACACATTAGTGTGCCAAGCAACGCGATGGTTGTCAAGCAGATACCCAGGGCCTCATGGTAGGAGAGGAACTCCACGCTCTTAGGGACACACTGGTCACGCTGGGGACTGGACCAGAAGTCCTCTGGACAGCCGGTGCACTCGGTAGAGTCTTAACAACAAAGAAGAGAAGATTATAGACAAGGTATCGAGCCAATTTGATCCTTTTCCTTTTCAACTTATGGGAACATGGTTATGTTCCCATAATGTAAACCTACCAGTCTGATTGCTGATCTCTCCTTCAGAACAAGTGATGCAGTCAAAGCAGCAGACAGGTTCCCCTTTCCTTCTGGCCAGACGGGTTCCAGGGGAACAGCTCTCACTGCACACTGACCTTACGGGCTACTGGGGATGATAACACATGATCAACTTCAGCCCACACTTTACTATTACAATTCATGTCATAAGCTCAGCATCCAGGGATTTAAAAAAGCCAAAGTGACCTGTTAAGCCAAAGTGACCTGTTTTGTTTCAAAGTTCCAGAAGATTCTGTCTTCATCAAGGATCAGTTCTTCCCCTGAGGAAGCCGATCTCTTGAACACACCTACATTGTGAACCTCTGCGCTTCCATCAGGGAGCCACACCCAGTTCATGATGTCACAGATTGGTAAGGCATCGCCGTTCTCATCAAAAGATACCTGATCACCAAAGGAGGTGGTGAAGTTGGTCTTTTCCAGGTAATACACAAGCTAGAAATGGGTGATAAACAAAGTGCCATTTTAAAAACCTACAACATACACACAAGTGACAAAGACAGGGACAGTTAATGTATTAACACATTCTGCGGCACCCGGGACTGATGCAAAAACTCAAATTCCCATAATCCATTACAAGATAACGTCATCAGGAAATGCGATCTGCCATTCACAACAATGTAATGAACTTCAGGAAAATGTATGTATCTCGGAATCTATCTGCAGATCGCGTTTTTGGTCAAAACAAGCCCTTTTCTACGGACCATAACAAAAGCAAGGATGGTCGCGGTTATGATTTTATATCTGTTTACATGTGGACAGGTGATGCGTTCATGGAACCTTGAAATTAAGGTAAAAACATTGCGCGAGCCAACTTTTCCTTTATCTTCTGCCTGTCCATCGTTCAACAACTGTGTGTGTGTGGCTTCTGATGTACGTGGTGCTGTTGTCACACGACCACTAGCAGCTGCAGGCTTGGAGGCGATCTATCTATCTATCTATCTATCTATCTATCTATCTATCTATCTATCTATCTGACCATATACTGTATGTTTGGGGTGTGTGTGTGAGTGTGTGTGTGTGTGTGTGTGTGTGTGTGTGTGTGTGTGTGTGTGTGTGTGTGTGTGTGTGTGTGTGTGTGTGTGTGTGTGGATAAACACAGAAACGGCCCTTGCCCGGCCCGCATTGTCGGGTCTTGACGGACCTGCAGGGCTCTACTATAGAGATACTGTGTACCGGTGTGCTTGATGTTTGGATACAATCTGTAGGAGTAATAGGAAAAAAAAGTGTTTTGCAAAAACTGCTCACAGACAGACGCACACACAAACACAGATGGAAGGTCTTCACGCCACAAGGCAATCAATCAATCAATCAATCAATCAATCAATCAATCAATCAATCAGAAAATGATTGGCCTGGGTTGTGGTCCATCGATCCAGGGACCTATAGGCCAGGGGTTTTCAAAGTGGGTGACGGGGCACCCTGGGGTGCCGTGACAGCAGTCCAGGGGTGCCGCGAGATAATTTGATAATATTGTTAGAATTTATTTGGACACTTAAAAATATATATTTAGAATCATTTTAAACTTGAAATACGTTATTTTCAGTCAGTTCTAACCGAAATGTCTCAACACTTATCTCAACACTTTCCTTACAACATAATCACTAAAATATGCTATAAATTAAGGTGCTGGGAATTAAACTTATGAATATAATGTAGGGGTGCCTCAAATGAAAGATACATTTCTAGGGGTGCCTTGAGCCCAAAAAGTTTGGGAACCCCTGCTATAGGCACATAAGCAGCCTGACAAGTTGAGTCCTGTTACCAGTACTGCATGTCTCTCCCCATCTCTCTCTCCCTGTTTCCTGTCCATCACCACTACTTATAAACTATAATTAAAGGCTACAAACTACAAACTCTGGTAAGCTGTTTATTAATATCCCACCTGCCACGGCTGTATTTCCTGCAAACGGGCACAGCTGTGCCCAGGGAAAGGCCCTCTTCCTGGCACACACTGCAACATGTCATGGAGGGCGTGGGCCATAGCGTACACAGCCTTGTAAACATTATACTCTGCCCTGAGGTTAGACACATCCAGCAGGGTGGTTTCTGCTGTTGCCAGGTCCTCTTGTCCAGTACACACCCTTCCACCTGCATCCACCCACTCTGGTGGAAGGGGTGCAAATTTACACTGAAATGAGTGCTCCCAAAACTGCCTCACCTGAAGAAAACAGGAACATAATAGACATAACATATAGACATAATACACATAAACATAACTTTAAAAAAAATCGCACCCAATGTGAAGTGAGCGGTGGTCGTGCTTGCATAACGTCTTCAATTGGTAATTGGTGATGTAATACAGGCTACACACACACACATTGCTATGGAAAAACGCTGAGGAAAAAGACTAGGATATAGGTCTAGGATGTAATTGGTGATGTAAGATGGCTACACACACACATATTGCTATGGCAAACGCTGAGGAAAACACATTGCTATGGCAAAACGCTGAGGAAAAGTGGCTACAGATAGTGGCTACAGATAATTGGTGATGTAATGTGATGTAATATGGCTACGCACACACATATTGCTATGGCAAAACACTGAGGAAAACACATTGCTATGGCAAAACGCTGAGGAAAAGTGGCTACAGACACACGCACAGCCACTCTAAAAAAATAGACATTAGATTTAAATAGACTGCGCTCTGTCGAGGTGCCAACTTGCTCCTTGTGCACTCGTGGCCATGTATGGTCTAATTGTGCACCAGCAGAGCGCGCCTTGTTTATTTATTTATCAGGTCACACTTGTTGATGGTGACATCACCAAGAAAGCTGGTCCCTGATTGGCTACAGGCGTAAACACAGACAGATACGTGACTGATACACCACTGAACACAGTAGCCTACTTGCACGCTCTGCTGGTGATATTCGCCTAGAAAAGGAATAATGTGAGAGCAGCTCCCCAGTACAACATAAACCCGAGTTATACTTTGCCGTACAGTGGGTTGCTTGTCGAAAATAGCAGATTTACAACCTCACTGACTCACTATGACATGGCTGTTGTTGAGGTCCTTTCCAGGATGTATTTCCAACAGGGAGTCCCTGAGGCCTGGTATCTCTCCACGGCGGAATGTAAGGCCCAGGCTGCCTCTCACATACGTCATGTAGCGAGGAGTCAGGAGCTTTGGCACCTCCATGAAGCTTATATCAGCTATCCACTGGAGACCCGAGACTTTCTGCTCAATGACCTGTGGATTGTAACAGCTTTCTGTACTTTTACGTCCGTCCGTATCACATTGTTGACCGTCAAGACTGCTGACTATCATCACCTGGATATCCATGCCCATAAATGGAGATCCCTGATGTCATCAATAATAAGCCCATATCTGGGAATTCCCATATATTAAGCCCATATTTGGCAATGTCCATATTTGGCAATGCCCATATATGGCCGCTCCATATACCGGTATGGCCGCTCCATATATGGCCATGACAGAATTTATTTGCAAATCAAGACTGCTGACTATCATCACCTGGATCTCCATATATGAAGATCATGACACTGACCTCATCAAACCCTGGATATCCATACATGGAGACGACTGGATCATCACCTAGATCTCCATATATGGAGCTGGTCAATACCTCTACATCTGACCTCAAGGACTCCATATATGGATATAGCTGACCTGTTCTGACATCACAGTGATGACTCAACCAGCTCAGCAGAAGGGTTTACATGCCAAAGTGTCCATGTGCACACATCCATTTGCACGCGCCCTGTAGCCCGTCTTACTGGCTATTATTAAGACTACTACAATAATACTGTAACTAATGTCAGCCTCCTTATAGTTATGAGTTACTAAAATTCTACCATAAATCCAACCTCGTCCAGGAGTTTAACCAGACGTCTCCCGTACACAAACACAGCGACCACGTGAGCCGTGGATCTCTTCACCACAGAGACAATCCTCCGGAGTTCGGCCGGGTCGCTGTCCCAGGGTACGAGCTCCACGTACGCCAGGCAACCCCAACCGGACTGGTCCAGCTCGGACTGGAACATCTGGGCCGCATCGCGGCCATAGGCATCGTCGTGATACACCAGTCCTGCCCACGTCCAGCCGAACCTTCTCATTATCTGGAGCATGGCTCGCACCTGAATGGATAAAGCATGGAGGCACGAGTGCTAAGCCCATTAAGAACTGGGTCCAATTCTATAAATGTCTTCTAAATCCTAACAGTTTTCAAAAAAGAAAAAGAAAAGGAAAGACAAGAAAAATGGATGTTACTGATGTGCCATTCCAAAGCCATTGGCAAGATCTTTTCAAGGGATTGTTAGAAGAGGGACAAAGGAGGGCATTTGTAAATGTGTTGTTATGTAAATGCTGTTCATATTCTCCTTTCCAATGAAAACAAGTGTCGAAAAGTGCCTTTTGTTTTCAGTAACAAAAGAGCAAGGCTGAATAGTGAAAAGAACATGGGAAAACAAGTATTTCCAGAAACAAATGCAGGAAAAGTACAGGAAATGCTGAAGTTTTGAAATGTCACGTCTGTATATCAGTGAACAGTGGTGTTCAAACTTTTTTCATGTCGAGGACCCCCAAAATTATAAGTATTTAGCCACGGACACCCATCTCAAATGTTTTTGTTCCAGGGACTGCAGTAATACACACAGGCAAATGAGAGGTCATATCAATTACACTCACCAGAAGTGTAAGTATCTGTCAAGTGTATGGAACATGTAACACTTTTACCTGGATGGTATTGCTTATGACTGTTCTAAAGAAGGCAGGGTGCTGATTCCGCTCACTCAGACAGGAGCACAGGGCATAGGCACTTATCTGAAAATGACACAAAACAGTAGTAGACTCTGTTCTGCCAGCGATCAAATTTTGGGGAGTGAACTACTCCTTTAATTGATTGATTGATTGAAGACTTTATTAGAAGTTTGCATAGGAAAAGGTACAGTTTCATGACGGTACAGTTCACTGGTACAAGGTCTACTAAAAGGAGATCCATGAAAAGACTACCGGTAAGCTTATTTCCACAGGAAACCATTAAAGTATCTCATATAACATTGAATGACAGACGAATAGAACACAGTACTATGCAGTAGATATGTAAAGAAAAGAAAATGAGAGAACAAAAAAAAGAAAAACAGTAAGTCTAAACAAAACAGTAAGTATAAGAAGGGGCAGGGGAGGGTAGGGTTGGGCTAGGTTAGTTTTTTTACCAGTTGCGAACGGCTGCTGCCTGTAAGTGGTTTTTCAGGGCAATTTTAAAGGCTGCTAGTGATCCACACTCCTTTAACTCTATCCACGCTTTGAACGTTCCCGTTCGCCCCATTTTTGACGGCCCGTCAATGCCAATTGTACGTTCTTTGGCTCGTTCTTTTGTACCTTGGTTTGATGTCTGTAACCTGATGAGGGGTCGCGCGGGTGTCTACCGTTGAAACAGCTCCCATAAAAGTACTCTTAAAATCCAACTGGACGTTAACATCAATGGAGTCACAACACTCTTCCATGTGTTTTTCTCTGGATCTATTGCTCTGTAGCGACTCATCAGCCTTGAACAGCCTTGACAAGCAAGAGTCGATCTGAGACCATTTTCACATTAATTCTTGCATGAGGCTGCCCCCTACTGCTGGTAGAGCCACGGCACACCTCTTTAAGAGAAAATTTCAAAAAAAAAATGAATACACCTTTGTCTATATCATCGCAAAGGTAAGGTGCTTTTGCTGGCACAAAACCCAATAATAAATAACAACATCTGGCAGAATAAGAGTTAAGCACCTTGGACACATACTATCGCCATCCAAGAGCCTCTGTAACGTATGTGCTTTTGCAGTCTCTCTCCATAGCTGAATGGTTAGTGTCCATGCCTAGGACTCCGGAGGTCCCCGAGCTCCCAGGTACAAATGGGACAGTCGAACCATCGAATTAGTCTGATTGCCTAACATAACAAATGTAATGCAATAGACAAGAGGATCCTTCCATTTGGCCGTTGGGGGTTCTTAATGTTTGATTTAACATAAACAGTAGCTGCTTGGTTTCTCCCAAAAAATCATGATATATATCCTATTTTTGGCAACTATTAGTTAATTAATATAACAAATTAAGCCTATTTTTTTTTTTATTATTAGGCTGATAGATTGGTAGTCCAATCGGACTCCCTCGATCGATTAGTTGACTATTTGACTAATCTAGGTCAGTCCAATACAAAGACATTATAATGTGACCACGAGAGCAGCCTCAGAATTCCTCCTACTCTCCGTTTCTGCCCGACAGCGACGATATGATGAACAATAAAAATCACATCATCGTTAAAAGGTGATGGTAAAAAAAGCGGGTTGAAGTAAGCAACTTACCAGGGGCACTCTGTACAAACCTAACACACTAGAGATGGCCAGAGAATTTGCTGACCCCACATCGCCCACAATTCCGATCACGGGAGGAGAGCCGACGCAATTCTCATGCAGTGTGAAGCGCTCCTCTCTCCCGCTGATCAGTGACAGCGCTGCACGGATTGCAACTCCAGCCGTGTAGCAGGTGTCGTAGAGACTGTACCCCAGAGTGATGTTGGGCAGCAGGCTGGGGTTTCTGTTGATCTCTGCAACGGCAAAGGCCATGGTCTGGGCCCACCTGAACTCATCTATGTCGAAACTAACATACACAAACCTTGAATATTTACCTTTGTAGAAATATAAAACAGATATATGTTTTAACTTTTTTGTGATAAACAAAAGTCTATTTTGTATTTAATCTATTTGTTTAAAGGAGTAGTTCACCCACAAAATTACTTTTTATATTGATTACTCACGCCATGGAGACTTGAGTTCAATAATATTTTTGGGTTCATGTTTAATCTCCAGTTTCTTTCTGAAAATAAATCAATCAAATAATAATAATACTATCACCCATTTAGAACGGGTACACATTATAGTGTATTATTATTGCATGCTTTAACTATTGAAAAATAGCAGATATACAAGCTCACAGCGAGGCACAGAGTGCCGCGTTGCAAGCTTTTTGAAAAATCGTAAAAATTTGAATTTGGACCTATAATGGATTCTATAAGTGTATTTTGAATCCTTCTTAAGGTTTCTAAAAAAAATATATATATATATATATATATGTTTCTATATCAGCAATCTGGCCAGCCATCGTCACAGAAAAGGTCCTTTTCACTTAACTGGAGCTCAGTTAGTCTGTTCTTGAGAGACTACTATGTCAGTGGTTCTCAAACCTTTTCATGTTAGGGTAGGGTTGGGCTAGGTTAGTTTTTTTACCAGTTGCGAACGATATTGAAAATGATATTTATTTGGCCACGGACCCCCATCTCAAAATATTTAGTTCCAGGGACCAA